>NC_139224.1:19274202-20599202 GCF_055691185.1 Crinia signifera | reverse complement strand
CTATGTGCGTTATCAGAGAACAGACGCGGAACCCATCTATATGGAAATGTGTTTAGTCATCAAAATCAGTTCAGCGTTTACCGTTCCCGGCTCGTCACTCCGTGTTTTGTCTCCTCCATGTTATTCACAAAGGGGATCTGCAGTCTTATAGCCCCCAAATCCGTTATGAATTCTCTGTGTAGAAAAGCCTTTTCCGCATCTTTGGGCCGTAGACCATGGCCTGTCCCAGACTCCTGAAGATCGGCATTGCCGTTCGGATTGTCCCAATTCTCAATCCTGTTGGATATTTGAGTGGAATTTTAGTGGATGATGCCGTTTGTGTAGTTCATGGTCGGGATTTATTGTAGTGATGTTTCCCATAGCAACCAACGAGATTCTACAGTAGCTATTATTTCTCTATTGTATTTTAGAAATTGATAGACAGTATCTACTTGTTTGTTTTAGAATGTACTCCTAAGGGGGGGGGGGTATTCAATGGGGTTATGGTCATTAGGACGACAAGCATTGGGTCCACACTATTAGGTTGACATGCTGAAAGGTCAACATGGGTCTAGGTCGACAGGTCATTAGGTCGACACAAGCATTAGGTTGACATGGGCAAGGTCGACCGTGAAAAGCTCGACATGGGGTTTTTCACAGTTTTTTGAGCCGACATGTGCCGACAGGCGGTATTTCATGCCCTACCATCCACTAGTACCCTACCTAGTGGATACTAGGCGTGTAGGGAGAATGTAAAGGCATGGCAAGTGCAGCGAGCCGTGCGAGGGGACGCGGTACACTAATACATGTCCATGTCGACATGGTATGTCCACCTTTTGACTGTCGACCTTCCCATTGTCAACCTAATGCTTGTGTTGATCTTCCGACACTGTGCCTTAGCCACGTCAAACTATTTTATGTGTCGACCTACACCCTGTCTACCTTTAGTGTTTGACCTAATGTATGTCGACATTCATCGTGTCAACCCAATGACCCATACCCAGCTACAGCTAGAACATCCATTATTATATACAAGTAAGGACTTAGGGGGAAACGTATGAAAGTTTGGAGAGATATAAAGTGGAGTGAGATAAAATACCAGCCAATAAGCTTCTGTCAATTTTCAAACTCTCAGCCTGTAACATGGCGGTTAGGGGATGAATGGTTGGTACTTTATCTCTCTCTCCAAGCTTGGATAAATCACCATATATTTAGAATTATTAGTTACAGTCCTTAAGTTCCTTAAGAGAGATCAAGTAGAGAGATTGTCCAAACCAACCAATCAGCTTCTAACTGTCATTTCACAGACTGCTAGAAAAATGACTGTTGGAAGCTGATTGAATACAGTATGAGGAATGTCTCCAAGGCTTGACTTATCCCCCCCCCCCCCAAACTATCTCATTCTCTACATACTGTACATCCAAATGTGACCTTATATAAACCCACGTCAGTTATTACAAGGAAACCTCAATGATGTTGTAATGGTTGGGAAGGATGTTAGATATACGCGTGACATTATAACGTCCATTACTGCTGGCACAGAGCTGTCTGCTATTACACAGTGCATGTAATTAGCAAATTAATTAAGGTATGCAAATTATGGGGGAGATTTATCAAATGTTCTAAAGGGGAGCTGTTTCCCATAGCAACCAAACAGATTCTAGCTATCGTTTTATAAAACACAATAGATGAGTGATAACTAGAATCTTAATTGGTTGCTATGGGCAACTTCTGCACATTTTTAGGTTTGATAAATCTAAGAGGTTGAACCGGGCGAAGGAATCGCCTGGGCATGTGGCTCAATGATACCGGGCGGAGGAATCGCCGGGGCACGTGGCTCACTGATACCGGGCGGAGGAATCGCCGGGGCACGTGGCTCACTGATACCGGGCGGAGGAATCGCTGGGGCACGTGGCTCACTGTTACCGGGTGGAGGAATCGCCTGGGCACGTGGCTTACTGATACCGGGCGGAGGAATCGCCGGGGCACGTGGCTCACTGATACCGGGCGGAGGAATCGCCTGGGCATGTGGCTCACTGATACCAGGTGGAGGAATCGCCTGGGCACGTGGCTCACTGATACCGGGCGGAGGAATCGCCGGGGCACGTGGCTCACTGATACCGGGCGGAGGAATCGCCGGGGCATGTGGCTCACTGATACCGGGCGGAGGAATCGCCGGGGCATGTGGCTCACTGATACCAGGTGGAGGAATCGCCTGGGCACGTGGCTCACTGATACCGGGCGGAGGAATCGACTGGACACGTGGCTCACTGATACCGGGTGGAGGAATCGCCGCGGTACGTGGCTCACTGATACCGGGCGGAGGAATCGCCTGGGCATGTGGCTCACTGATACCGGGCGGAGGAATCGCCGGGGCACGTGGCTCACTGATACCGGGCGGAGGAATCGCCTGGGCACGTGGCTCACTCATACCGGCCGGAGGAATCGCCTGGGCACGTGGCTCACTGAAAGCGGCCGGAGGAATCGCCTGGGCACGTGGCTTAATGATACCGGGCGGAGGAATCCCCCCCCCCCCCCAACTATCTCATTCTCTACATACATCCAAATGTGACCTTATATAAACCCACGTAAGTTATTACAAGGAAACCTGAATGATGTTGTAATGGACGGGAAGGATGTCAGATACTGTATACGCGTGACATTATAACGTCCAATACTGCTGGCACAGAGCTGTCTGCTATTACACAGTGCATGTAATTAGCAAATTAATTAAGGTATGCAAATTATGGGGGAGATTTATCAAATGTTCTAAAGGGGAGCTGTTTCCCATAGCAACCAAACAGATTCTAGCTATCGTTTTATAAAACACAATAGATGAGTGATAACTAGAATCTTAATTGGTTGCTATGGGCAACTTCTGCACATTTTTAGGTTTGATAAATCTAAGAGGTTGAACCGGGCGAAGGAATCACCTGGGCATGTGGCTCAATGATACCGGGCGGAGGAATCGCCGGGGCACGTGGCTCACTGATACCGGGCGGAGGAATCGCCGGGGCACGTGGCTCACTGATACCGGGCGGAGGAATCGCTGGGGCACGTGGCTCACTGTTACCGGGTGGAGGAATCGCCTGGGCACGTGGCTTACTGATACCGGGCGGAGGAATCGCCGGGGCACGTGGCTCACTGATACCGGGCGGAGGAATCGCCTGGGCATGTGGCTCACTGATACCAGGTGGAGGAATCGCCTGGGCACGTGGCTCACTGATACCGGGCGGAGGAATCGCCGGGGCACGTGGCTCACTGATACCGGGCGGAGGAATCGCCGGGGCATGTGGCTCACTGATACCGGGCGGAGGAATCGCCGGGGCATGTGGCTCACTGATACCAGGTGGAGGAATCGCCTGGGCACGTGGCTCACTGATACCGGGCGGAGGAATCGCCTGGACACGTGGCTCACTGATACCGGGTGGAGGAATCGCCGGGGCACGTGGCTCACTGATACCGGGCGGAGGAATCGCCTGGGCATGTGGCTCACTGATACCGGGCGGAGGAATCGCCGGAGCACGTGGCTCACTGATACCGGGCGGAGGAATCGCCTGGGCACGTGGCTCACTGAAAGCGGCTGGAGGAATCGCCTGGGCACGTGGCTCACTGATACCGGGCGGAGGAATCGCCTGGGCACGTGGCTTACTCATACCGGCCGGAGGAATCGCCTGGGCACATGGCTCACTGAAAGCGGCCGGAGGAATCGCCTGGGCACGTGGCTTAATGATACTGGGCGGAGGAATCGCCTGGGCACGTAGCTCACTGATACCGGGCGGAGGAATCGCCTGGGCACGTGGCTCACTGATACTGGGCGGAGGAATCGCCTGGGCATGTGGCTCACTGATACCAGATGGAGGAATCGCCTGGGCACGTGGCTCACTGATACCGGGCGGAGGAATCGCCTGGGCACGTGGCTCACTGATACCGGGCGGAGGAATCGCCGGGGCATGTGGTTCACTGATACCAGGTGGAGGAATCGCCTGGGCACGTGGCTCACTGATACCGGGCGGAGGAATCGCCTGGACACGTGGCTCACTGATACCGGGTGGAGGAATCGCCGGGGCACGTGGCTCACTGATACCGGGCGGAGGAATCGCCTGGGCATGTGGCTCACTGATACCGGGCGGAGGAATCGCCGGAGCACGTGGCTCACTGATACCGGGCAGAGGAATCGCCTGGGCACGTGGCTCACTCATACCGGCCGGAGGAATCGCCTGGGCACGTGGCTCACTGAAAGCGGCTGGAGGAATCGCCTGGGCACGTGGCTTAATGATACCGGGCGGAGGAATCGCCTGGGCACGTGGCTCACTGATACCGGGCGGAGGAATCGCCTGGGCACGTGGCTCACTGATACTGGGCGGAGGAATCGCCTGGGCACGTGGCTCACTCATACCGGCCGGAGGAATCGCCTGGGCACATGGCTCACTGAAAGCGGCCGGAGGAATCGCCTGGGCACATGGCTTAATGATACCGGGCAGAGGAATCGCCTGGGCACGTGGCTCACTGATAACGGGCGGAGGAATCGCCTGGGCACGTGGCTCACTGATACCGGGCGGAGGAATCGCCTGGGCACGTGGCTCACTGATACTGGGCGGAGGAATCGCCTGGGCATGTGGCTCACTGATACCAGATGGAGGAATCGCCTGGGCACGTGGCTCACTGATACCGGGCAGAGGAATCGCCGGGGCACGTGGCTCACTGATACCGGGGGGAGGAATCGCCTGGGCATGTGGCTCACTGATACCAGGTGGAGGAATCGCATGGGCACGTGGCTCAATGATACCGGGCGGAGGAATCGCCGGGGCACGTGGCTCACTGATACCGGGCGGAGGAATCGCCGGGGCATGTGGCTCACTGATACCGGGCGGAGGAATCGCCGGGGCATGTGGCTCACTGATACCAGGTGGAGGAATCGCCTGGGCACGTGGCTCACTGATACCGGGCGGAGGAATCGCCTGGACACGTGGCTCACTGATACCGGGTGGAGGAATCGCCGGGGCACGTGGCTCACTGATACCGGGCGGAGGAATCGCCTGGGCATGTGGCTCACTGATACCGGGCGGAGGAATCGCCGGAGCACGTGGCTCACTGATACTGTGCGGAGGAATCGCCGGGGCACGTGGCTCACTGATACCGGGCGGAGGAATCGCCTGGGCACGTGGCTCACTCATACCGGCCGGAGGAATCGCCTGGGCACGTGGCTCACTGAAAGCGGCCGGAGGAATCGCCTGGGCACGTGGCTTAATGATACCGGGCGGAGGAATCGCCTGGGCACGTGGCTCACTGATACCGGGCGGAGGAATCGCCTGGGCACGTGGCTCACTGATACTGGGCGGAGGAATCGCCTGGGCACGTGGCTCACTGATGTTCTGATTGCCTATTGCTGCAGTTCTGTTGCCCCTCTCTGGAATTAGACATAAGGACCTTATTCAGATCCGTTCGTAGCAGGGCTGCGTTCGCACGGAGACCGATGTTGTTTTACTGCGCATGGGCAGTTCTGCGCATGTGCATATGTAAGGTGTGTGCACCCACGGGGAACAGACTGTTTGCACCCAGGACAGTGGGCGGGGGCAAAGAGGGGCGTGGGGCAGCCTCATTAGCATATGAGATCGCCCAGCGTTTCATGGATGTTCTCATGCTAATGAGGCAGTGAGGGGGTGGCGGCTCACATCACCGGATGTCAGCTGCCCGCCCATTTCCTCCGCAGCGTGCACGCATATGTACGGTTGCTCTGAGCAACCTTACATATGCCTGCACCTTCCACATCTCTCGATTTTCAGCAACCATCGAAAGATGAAGGTGGAACCCCCCTGGCCTGCGATGGATGTTACTGTGTGCCCTGCGTGGGAATTGTGCTTGAGGCAGCCAACCATTTGCAAAGCGGGGTTGGGTGTTCGCAAGGCTGCAAATTCGCAGCCTTGAAAATCACCCAGAATAACCCCCATAATTCTGCAGGAGACTTGTTGCTGCAGCTGGGGAGTACCACTGTGTGTGATTGATGCTGGGGATTCCCATTATCCAGGTATGAGTTGAACACCTCCATTGGTGCCCTCTCCCTCCGATTGCCAGGGTTGGGGCTTAATGTTGGAGCACCTTGCGTATGCATGCTGTTGCCACAGCAGCATGTTACATCCACTGAGCAGCGGTGGGACAGGTGGGCACCACTACCTGTGGGCGGAACTGAGGTTACAGAGGTGAGGCTGCAGCACAGTCCAAAATTCAAAGAGGGGGGTCACATCAACTGCCAGTGAGTCCAGGACAGTGATGCTTGGGGTGGCAGTAGGTGTGGCTCCCCTTTTTGAATATTGGACTGCGCTGCAGCCCCACATCTGTAACTGCCACTGGTAAGGAATTCCAGAAACAGATGGAGTGGTCCATGTTGGAATGTATACATGTACCCTCAATGCACCACGCAGCAGGAGATGCCTGGCGGGAATGAGCGGGAGTGAGCTTGCAGGTCCCATGCAACTCCAGTAGCAGAGCTGCGGAGCGACTAGGTTGCACCAGGAGACATGGCCAATTCATTTTATATGGGACACATATCTGTTTGTGTCTGAGCCTGTATATGAAGAACTTGCCATGAATAAAGGGTGCGGCTGCTGCATTGTAGCACACCATTCTGTAACACTGTCCTGTCACACCACCCTGTCACACCATCCTGTCACACCGTCCTGTCACACCATTCTGTCACACTATCCTGTCACACTATCCTGTCACACTATCCTGTCACACCGTCCTGTCACACCACCCTGTCACACCACCCTGTCACACCGTCTGGTCACACCATCGTCTCACACTGTCCTGTCACACCATTCTGTCACACTATCCTGTCACACTATCCTGTCACACCGTCCTGTCACACCGTCTGGTCACACAGTCCTGTCACACCATTCAGTCACACTGTCCTGTCACACCATTCTGTCACACTGTCCTGTCACACCATTCTGTCACACTGTCCTGTCACACCGCCTGGTCACACCGCCCTATCACACCATCCTGTCACACTGTCCTGTCCCACCATTCTGTCATACCGTCCTGTCACACCGTCCTGTCACACTATCCTGTCACACCGTCTGGTCACACCGTCCTGTCACACCATTCTGTCACACTATCCTGTCACACCGCCTGGTCACACCGCCATATCACACCATCCTGTCACACTGTCCTGTCACACCATCCTGTCACATCGTCTGGTCACACCGTCCAGTCACACCATTCTGTCACACCATTCTGTCACACCATCCTGTCACACCGCCCTGTCACACCGTCCTGTCACACTATCCTGTCACACCGTCTGGTCACACCGTCCTGTCACACCATTCTGTCACACTATCCTGTCACACCGCCTGGTCACACCGCCCTATCACACCATCCTGTCACACTGTCCTGTCACACCATTCTGTCATACCGTCCTGTCACACCGTCCTGTCACACCATCCTGTCACACCGTCTGGTCACACTGTCCTGTCACACCATTCTGTCGCACTATCCTGTCACACCGTCTGGTCACACCGCCATATCACACCATCCTGTCACACTGTCCTGTCACACCATCCTGTCACATCGTCTGGTCACACCGTCCAGTCACACCATTCTGTCACACCATCCTGTCACACCGCCCTGTCACACCATCCTGTCACACCGCCCTGTCACACCATTCTGTCACACCATCCTGTCACACCGCCCTGTCACACCGCCCTGTCACATCATCCTGTCAGCCGTCTCCATTTTGCAGCAACAACTCACTGCAGGCATCCTATTACTACGAAATAATTACCCCATAGGTTTTCATATTGCCCGCAGGGGGTGTCTCGTTCTGACAAATAATCCCTTTTTCTCTGGTTATTAGGACATCACTTATTCCCTGGTAACTTCCTTTGTACCACGTTATTAGTGTTTGTGCATCTCACATTAGCCCTGTCCATGTTACCCGGAAGACCCGGCAGAGTTAATTTTAAAACGCCATGAAATAATTATGAGAAGACATCAATGGGGTCACAGCGGTTCTGCATCTCCTGTTATTAGTGATAGTGCACAATCTCCATCTAATCCCCGGGGTCGCGTTATTCTAATGAAAACTGTCAGATTTACCACGGCATAAACTCCCCTCCATGATTTGTTTCATATCCTCTATTTAAAATCCCCCCCTGAAGGAATCTGAAGTGGCACGTGGTGGCTTGGCCTATTATGTGTAATCTAACTGCTACTAATCTTCATATAATAAGAGGCGCAGGGAGAGAATCTGCACCCGCCCACTCACTAGCAGGGGATGCCTGTAATGAGTCACAGGATCTGGTGGGCACAGAGACCCCCAGAGAGAGCGCAGGGAACTCCTGACACGGCAGACTGGATGCAGCCTCTGGTGCTCCGAGATCCTGCAGTGTATGTATGTAATGTGTGTGTAAAGCTGGGTACACACGGAACAATTTGAAGCCCAATGTGGGCGTTCACGATCGATTGGAACGACCAATCAATCAAATCGTTCCGTGCATCGTTAACAATTTTCAGAGATGAGCAACGGGGTCCAAATCAGGCTTATTGATTGCGCAGAAATACGCTCCCCGTCACCTGTGCTTATTTGACGTGTATCGTACAATATTTCTTTTTTGCTGCTAACTGCCTCAGGCCCACTGTATCTCCTGCACAGTTTTCAATAAATACTGCAAAACTCCATTAGTTGGGTCCCTCAGTGTAGCCTTCACCTTCCCCAACAGCAACATCGCCTTCTCATACAGAGACCAGAAGAAGTGTTGGCTGTCCAGCACTGTCTAGGCTGCGCTCTTACGCCTGGTGCTCCAGTTGTTGATAGGCTGCTGCACGGTAGCAGTGTTACTCCAGCTGCGCTTCTGTCGGAGCATCTCTCCTGTCAGTATTCCCACTGGAGTACAGCACACTGCGGTCAGCCTGCTCAAAGCCTCAGGCTGTTATAGCTGAAAAAAGAGGACAACAACTTATACTTACATGCTTGGAAAATATATAATGAAGACATAATTATGCTGGATTATATACAATTCAGTTTCTAATAAGGTGCAGGGAGATCTACGTGTATATGTGTATATTTGTGAATGTTGTCATTACTATGACACACAGGAAACTTTTATTTAAGCTCTCTAAAGGCCCATACACACTGGGTGACTTTCAGCTGAAAGCCGGCCAGTGTGTATGCCCCGGCGATGAGCGCTGCTGCGCGCTCCCGCATCATCGCCGGAAATGATGAGCGGCTTTGAGGATGGCTTTGTATAGCAATGCCCTATGCAAGCCATCCTCTCCCCACTGGCAGAGCCAGGCAGGGGGAAAGCCGCCCAGTGTGTATGCCCCGGCGATGAGCGCTGCTGCGCACTCCCGCAACATCGCCGGAAACGATGAGCGGCTTTGTACAGCGATGCCCTATGCAAAACCATCCTCTCCCCACTGGTGGCACCAGGCAGGGGAAAGCTGCTCAGTGTGTATGCACTAAGCGGCTCCCCCCCCCCCCCCCAGCGATCATCGCTGTCCATACACGCTGGGCATAGTCGCCCAGTGTGTATGGACCTTAAGCGCCAGATGTACTAAGCTTCAAAAGTGATACAATGGAGAGTGATAAACAACCAAACAATCAGCTCCAACCTGTCATATTTCAAACACAGTCTGTGACATGGCAGGTAGGAGCTGATTGGCTGGCTGTTTATCACTCTCCCTTTTATCACTTTTGAAGCTTAGTGCATCTGGTCCTAATTTTTTTTTTTCTACTTATTATGAAAGTATTACGCAGGTCAGACAAGCATAGATTGCGTTGCTGCACAATCCTACATTTTGTAACCTGGGGGATTATTCTGATTCACTCGGAAAGGTACAATAACTCTCTAATGGCCAAAATCATATGCACTGCAGGTGGGGCAGATGTAACATGTGCTGAGAGAGTTAGATTGGGGTGTTTTATTGTTTCTGTGCAGGGTAAATACTGGCTGCTTTATTTTTACACTGCAATATAGACATCAGTTTTAAGTGCACCCCCCTACCCAATCTAACTCTCTCTGCACATGCTACATTTACTTTGATAGTAGCATGTTATCAATTTGCTTAGTAGTTAATAGTTCAACATATTGATTGTTTTCTAAATACTGTACATGATTATTTGTGACACAAAGGAAATGGTACCACCAGGCACCATAGTGGAGGCAGTGTTGTGGTCCCACCTCCTGCAGCCCCATTCTGTAGCCCAATATGGGCTAGTAATAGTTGGTACAGCCAATGGGGAAAACGCTTTTACCCAGAATTAATGTCTGCACCAATCAGTGATAATATATTAAGCCTGGCGAAGAGATAAAGTGGAAGGAGCACCAGCCAATCAGCTGTGTTTGAAATCTGACAGTTGGGAGTTGATTGGCTGGTGCGTTATCTCCTTCCACTTTACAGTGTATCTCCACTTTTTCTCCGCTTTATCTCTTCACCAGGCTGAACAAATGTGCCCCAATGAGAGGTGTATTTACTACGGTGCAGATTTTTAGAAGCATTTTTCTCGCTGCCCTTAGTAGCTGAACGGTTTGGCAAAATCCCTATTTTTAAAGTAAAAAATATTGTTTTTTTTGGGTTAATATTTTGCACAGGGAAGAGAAATGGGTTAATTGATGCTGGACAGGTGTATTTAATCTTGCAAGTATTAGTCACAAGCTTTTTTTAAGTGGCTTAAAATGTTACGCATATTTGTTATAGGAATTTCAATGCACCCCAACTTACTATCACTTTGTCATAATTATTGAAGAATGTAAAAATCGGCCACTTAACAACTTTTAACCCTTTGAGACATCTCAGGGAGAGATGCTCACATTTGTTATATAAATTCAAATAAAAAATGTTGTGTAAAATTAGATGATATTTCCTATATAAGGTATAAACACTAAGGGGGAAATTTACTAAAGGAAATTTGTAAAAAAATAGGTGTATTTGTATCCAGAAATACACTTATTTTTGACATTTACTATCCCGAAAATACGGCAATTCGTAGTCGTATTGATGTGCTATCAATACAAATACGAATTGCCGTATTTTCGGGATAGTAAATGTCAAAAATAAGTGTATTTCTGGATACAAATACACCTATTTTTTTACAAATTTCCTTTAGTAAATTTCCCCCTAAAGGTCCTTATTATGAATACAAATTTTGGCTTGGCAATTTTTACACCTATTTTGACAAATTCACTCGGTACTCAGAGGGTTAAGCACTTGCCTGGCCTGGTTACATCACTTGGACCACAACACACTGTGTGTTATCTCACCACTCCTCCCAACTTTCTGAATCGGGACCTGCCACACAGAAGTGCAGCCGCAGCTGCATAGAGGGTGGAGCAACGGGCAGAGGGGCGGAGCATTGGGCAGATGGGCATGGCCTTGTGGCACAAACCCCTTCTACTGAAGAGTAGAGCAGCGGTCATCTCAAGATCCCTTAACTGCCCTTGCATTCAACCACCGCCCATAGGACACTGCGACCTGTGGGTGGGACAGCAGGACTTTGTACAAATAGCAGGACTGTACCGCTGGAATTGGGACAGTTGGCTGGTATCCAGAAACGCAGAGTGGCTGACTTGCAGAAGGTAATCTAGCAGCCGCCAATCACAGAGGGACTGTCGTGATGCCATTCACTACTGATTGGTCACCACAGCAGGACCCCCCCCCCCCCCCCCCCCCCCCCCCCACACACACACACACACACAGACACACACAGCAGCTGCACAGAAGGATTTGTACCTGGAGGTTGCTCAGATAAGTGGCACCTGGGAAAAGTAAAAATTGCGGTACTTCATCATCTTTGTGGCCACCTACGGAACTAGATATGGCGAGCCGCGAGGGTTTTTTGGGGGGGTCCACGTCACCCTCCTGTGTCCGCACCACCATCTATTACCTTTAGTAACGTTGTGGCGAGCAAAGCAGAGCGTAGTGTACCCTAGACAATTGCGATTCACGTATCGGCTAACGTAACTGGCCGCAAAGATGAGGAAGTATCAAAATTGCTGTGTTCGTGGTGTTCTGATGGAGATGGTTGTAATTTTCCTATGTCTTGAAAAGCCATTGTCATTTTGGTGCTGTGCCCAACACTCCCCAAGCAGCTGGGCGACCCGCGGCCCCCCTCCCCACATTGATAGATGCCGTGGTCATGCATCTAATCAGTGATCACCGGCTGCTTCCAACTGCCATCCCCCTTGGGAGTCTGCGCCCTGCGGGTCAGACAGTGTAGCAGTATGCGCTGTAGTCAGGAAAGTTGGGAGTTATGTGATCATTTTGGATTGGATTGTATTGGTGATTTTTATAGGTGATAGTAAAATAGATGTCCTCAAAAAATGTCTTCCCGTGGTCCACATAGATGTGCAAAGCGGCCACCGGGGGGCACTCTTCTGTTTGCATCATCTAGCAGAGCAATCCGAGTTACAGAATTAAATGTAATTAATGCTATAAAATGTAATTCCCATTCTTTGTACAGAACAATGCATGTCTGCAATGCAAGTGTTCCTGAGACTCTCAGGAGTGGGATCAAATAAAGCTGAAGTCTCAGCAAAGGAGATCTCTATTTACTGTAAATGGTGTGCAATGGAATAAGTGCACAAATGCAAATAGAAGCCGATCTCGCCATACATTGTTTAGCACGTTCTACATGATTCCAGTATTCCCTAGGGATATGCAGCTACAAAATGATTGCAATAAAACAAATTAATGCACTTGTATACATTTCCATGGGGCGTTTGCAATGGGGAAATCCATCCCAGACCGAGCTGGTGGAGAGGCCTGAACAAACTGCCAACTAAAATATGTTGCTGGAATTCATACATCCATTAATAAATCATAAAGAGTGTGAGCGAGGCTTCGTCATTCCACGGAACCCTGCAAGGGTAATTTTACTTTGAAAAATGCTCTTCCCTGGAGTTATTACTGCTGGGATTAACCCTCCACGGAACCTGCAGTTCTGGTTTCTTTTTATCAGCTGCTTTTCTAGATGTCTCACTATGGCCAGAGTACGTAGTACATTCATTTTAGCCGAAATGTGATTATTAGCACTCATTGGCCCTTATTCTAGTTGACTCGGACAGATGCGTATTTTCGGACGGCCACCGAGTGTTCTTAGACGCGCCTACCGTACGGATCGCTCACACTGTCCGAATGCGGTAAGATGCCGAGCGAACTGCGAGTGGATGTTTCGTGTAAACAACTCCCTCATCTGTGGGAACCGACCATCGAGTAATGGACCGAGAAGTTAGACAGTTCCACTCGGACATTTCTCTGTATGAAAGCAGGGATATGGGTGGGCAGCTGGCATCCGGCTATGTCAGCTGTCCGCCCCCCACACGTGCGTCACGGCCGGATTACCATATGTACGCCCAGCAATTTCATGTGGGCTAGCGGCAGAACTTGTATGTGTGTGAGTGGTGGGCCCAGTTGCAAAAAAAAATATTCTGGGCCCCCTCCTCCAACCCACCCCAAGAACACAATATGCAACATGGCAGGGGGTTACAGGGAGAGGCAGGGAGAAACAGTAAGTGACAGTGGGGCAGATTTATTAAGCTCAGTGAAGTGAAAAAAGTGTCTGGTTTTTATCACCAGCCAATCCGCTCCGAACTGTGAAGTTACAGGCTTGGTGTGAAAAATGACAGGTGGGAGCTGATTGGCCGATGATAAAAACCAGACATTTTATCCCTTCATCGAGCTTGATAAACCTACCCCAGAGAGAGATGGAGGGTGGCAGAAGGAGGAAGGGAAAAACAGTGGGTGACAGGGAGAGGCAGGAGGAGGCAGAGTGTGACAGGGAGAAGCAGGGGGAGGCAAGGGAAAAAAAGTGGGCGACAGGAAGAGGCAGAGGAAAACAGTGAGGGAAAGAGAGAGGCAGAGGGCGACAGGGAGAAGCAGGGGGAGGCAGGGAAAAACAGTGGGTGACAGGAAGAGGCAGAGGAAAAACAGTGAGTGAAATGGAGAGGCAGAGGGTGACAGGGAGAGGCAGATGGTGATAGGGAGAGGCAGAGGGTGACAGGGAGAGGCAGAGGGTGACATGGAGAGGCAGGGGGATGGCAGGGAAAACTGGGTGATAGGGAGAGACAAAGGGTGACAGGGAGAGGCAAGGAAAGTCAGGTAAGAACAGTGGGTGACAGGGAGAGGCAGAGGGTGACAGCGAGAGGTAGAGGGTGATAGAGAGAGGCAGGGAAAACAGTGGGTCCCAGGTAAAGGCAAAGAGTGACATGAAGAGGCAGGGGGAGACAGAGAAAAACTGGGTGACAGGGAGAGACAGAGGGTGACAGGGAGAGGCAAGGAAAGGCAGGTAAAAACAGTGGGTGACAGGGAGAGGCAGAGGTTGACAGGGAGAGGCAGAGTGTAACAGGGAGAGGCAGGGAAAAACATTGGGTGCCAGGGCAAGACAAAGGGTGACAGGGAGAGGCAAGTAAGGCAGAGTCTGGATTTAGATGCTTTAGCGTCTAAATTTTAGCGTGTGCCGGGGTGTCTAGTTTAGAAGCCCCGTACGTTAGCGGTGTGCCGGGGAGTCCAGTTTACATGCCCCCGTTGTCAGCGGTGTGCAGGACTGTCTATTTCACTGTGGAACTACAAGTACCACAGTGACCTGTCAGCGCTGGGCAGCACGCGCTGCTGCTGCCCAGCACTACGCTGATAACGTAGATTACATATGTAAAGCAGGCACGCGCTGTGTCTGGCAAGCTGCCAAGTTTCAAACACAGACTGTGCGCGCGGTGGCGCCGTGAAACTACACAAGTACCCAATACAGTAGGGGATTAGCAAAGGGTTAAATCCGACAGCTCTGGCTCACTTACTCCTATTAAAGGGCTAGATGAGGAGGGCTCTATCTGTAGGCTGAGTTTATAAAATGACAGTTAGGAACTAATTGGCTGTTACTCCACTCCACTCTCTCCACTTGTCTCCAAGGTCTAGGCATTATCCTCCACTTAGACCTATATTCTTCTCAATGCGTCTTCCAACACATATAGTGGCTGCCCCCAGCAACTCTGACTCCACCCATCTCCCGCAATCTTTGACCCATCTTCTATCTGTGTTTTAACTCCCCCCTCTGTGTGTCTGTCGCCCTCTTTAAATTGTCTCCTTCCTCTATGCTTATGCCTCTCTGCCCTCCCATATGTGCCTCACTATCCCTCCTTTGTGTGTATGTCCCCCATTGTCCCCCCATCCCACCCCATGTTCCTCTACTGTCCCTTCTGCTCCCACAATCCACTGTCCACTGGCAAGATTCTTCATGCCTTTCTTTCCATATCTTCTGCTGGATGGGGTGGCGGACTCTCAGAACCGACTTGTACAAACAGAAGCGCAGCGGTGTCACCACACCCTAGCCGTACCAATAGCGGTAGTCGCACAATGCTCCTCTGGGAAGGTTTGGGACAGCCAGGATATCTTTATGGGGCCCCTTAGGACCAGCTGGGCCATAGACAAGCGCCTACGTTGCCTCGTGGAAATTCCACCTCTGAGCACAATGTTCTTATGATAATTATTTTGAGGAAATGTTGGCCAGAGGATGAAACCTAGGGGCCACTATCTGAGAAAGCCTTTGCATTTTTTGACAAAGGGAGTGGGCAATGGGGTCTTAATCTAGTTCAGAGCCCGTGTTACAAACGAAACATACCCGGGCATACCCCGCAGCAGTGGCGTAACTAAGCCCCCCCCCCCCCCCCCCGCCGCCCCGCCAAGCACCCCCCCCCCTCAATCCCCCGCCGCCCATGCAAACCCCCCCCCCCAATCCTCTGCAGGCTTACCTATCGCGCTGGTCCCGGCGGCTCCGTTCTTCTTCTGCTGAGGACCACCACATAATGGCCGCCCCCATACAGCAGACAGTTTCAGAGAACTGTGTGCTATATGGGGGCGGCCATTTTGTGGTGGTCCTCAGCAGAAGAACGGAGCCGCCGGGACCAGCGAGATAGGTAAGTCTGCGGGGGATTGGGGGGGGGGTGTAACTATAGCACCGCAGCCCCCGGCACCCCCACATGCACAGCGCCCCCCCCCCCCGCGGTGGCGGGGGCTGCGGTGCTATAGTTACGCCGCTGCCCTGCAGTGCCAATGAGTGTTACACATCCGGCTGTATTACTCCAGGGAGCTCCTTTCCCCTCTGAATTTGGGATCAGCAGTTTCTTGGCTGACGCACGTTGGGTTCTGGAGCTGCGTGCCCCATGCAGGGTTGGCGGTTACACCACCAGGAGCTCATTAAGCTCACTTAGCCCCCTACAGACCATGCAGCAACAGCTACCGCAGCCCGAATGGCAGCTACACGAGGCCCCGTAGCAGCTGCTTTTCCTGCTAACCCAGTAATTACGCCTTAGCTAGCAGCCCCTGTGCTTTATCTTTTCCCAACACCTCAGTTGTTTTGTTGCATTTTGAATTCCAAGCAATTTCAGCTCTTCCCCTCTGTATAGCCATCTCACTTATAAATCTCCATGTAATTCCCTACAAGTGCCACAGTGACATCCTCCCTCCCATAAATGTGTAATAGCTGCCCATGAATTAGTAAATTCTCTGGTCAGAGTCTCATCTGCCTGTCGGTTCTTGTCAGATGCAATCAGTGTTTATTCCAGGACTTCCCAGCAGCCTCTGCTCACCTCCACCTGCAGCGCTGGGAGACGCACTCTGTGTATTATGTAAATGCATCTGATGTCTCTTCTTCCATCTCTCTCATACCTGCCCTTCACTACAGACTCATCACTCGGCCATTATTGAGCTGATAACTATGGCCCTTATTCAGATCTGATCGCAGTACAAATTTGTTCTCAAAATGGGCAAAACCATGTGCACTGCAGGTGGGGCAGATGTAACATGTGCAGAGAGAGTTAGATTTGGGTGGGGTGTGTTGAAACTGAAATCTAAATTGCAGTGTAAGAATAATGCAGCCAGTATTTACACTGCACAGAAACAAAATAACTCACCCAAATCTAACTCTCTCTGCACATGTTACATCTGCCCCACCTGCAGTGCACATGGTTTTGCCCATTTTGAGAACAAACTTGTACTGCGATCAGATCTGAATAAGGGCCTATGTCTGAACAGTGTCAGTTATACTCTCTGTACAAGATGCCTGTAAGGTGCACGCACATTGTTTTCATGAGGGACAATAATTTGGGAGGTGCACTCAAGGCACTAGAGTTTAACCGCACAGGAATTAGATTTAAACACATACAAATGGGGGTTATTCTGGTTGGTTTGTGAAAGCAAACTCCTTCTTTAATGGACAAAACCATGTGCACTGCAGGTGGGGCAGATGTAACATGTGCAGAGAGAGTGCAAAGTCTTAGATGAAGCACAATGGAACATGGCGTCCGGCAGATCTCTCCGTACACCCAGATTAGCATATCTTGCAATACCACCTACATGCACTCAGAACACTCACCCTATGAACAAGTGCCCCATTGGCTGCCCAGTTACACCCCTGTTGCTGACAGTAGAAATACATATAGCTTGTAATCCCCTGGTAGTAGCTTGTAGTTGTGAGCACCCGGCCATGGAGCATGGGCAGTGACAGAACCATTAGATCTATCCACAAAGCGGAGTAGTACGCAGTTCTGCAACTGGCCCTAAGAGGGCAGCACCGAACTCTGCTATACATTAACCAGTGGCGGAACTACTGCCTCAGAGGTCAGAGCCAGATTCAGACACCATGGGGTCTTGGTTGTGACTAATTCCCCTTCGCAGAAAGGAACAGGATGTGACGTCAGGTGAGGGCGGAAGTTGTTTGATGCCCTTACAGTGTTTTTTTATTTTGTGTCTAATTTAGGTTTGGTGAAGGTTATTTTATTTTATCTGCACTGTACCCAGTCCATAATGAGGGTATGCGCCTGTGGTTGTTAGGTCAGCACACCTAAGGTTGCCATGCATTGGGTCGACTACCGAAGGGTGACACCTCATAAGGTCGACATGGGCTTAGGTCGACAGGGTCATTAGGTTGACACAAGCATTAGGTCGACATGGCATTATTTCATGCCCTATCATCCACTAGGCCGTGGAGGGAGAATAGAATAGTGTCCAAAGCATGGCCAGCATAGCGAGCCAAGCGAAGGGACACGGTGCAACGATACGGTGTCCATGTCAACTGTGTCGACTGTATGCAAAAAGTGATAAGCCCATGTTGACCATTTGACTGTCAACCTTCCCCATGTCAAAATAATGCTTGCGTCGACCTAATGACCCTGTCGACCTAAGCACACGTCGACCTTCTGCGGTGTCGACCTATGTCCACGTCGACTTGATACCCATAATGAGAAAGGTCCTCCTGGTGAAGGGGATCTAGATGCTGCCATCTTTGGCAACATATGGACCCTATGAAACTAGGTTATGGTAATCTGGGCCCCTCAATGCCCACTGGGTGCTAGGTAGTTTGCCTCAGGGATTATACACGTTTTCGGTGCTGGAGAACCAGATCTACACTACAATGCAAGTTAATGCATACGTTGGTTGCTCATATAGGCCCTTATTTTGATCGGTGCGGCCGGATCCGAATATGCGGCCAGGACCGTGCGTGCGAAACCCCGCCTTCCATACGGATAGCCAACTCCGTCCGTACGCGGTAAGAAGGTGGCCGAACGGACCGCACGTGTATTTTTCATGAAATACGCCTCCTCCATCTCAGGGAACCTCCCCCATCATTCGATGGTCGCAGACCATCGAATGCAGGACCGAGTGGTCCACCAGCTTCCGCAACCTCAGACCACACGGACATTTTTCCGTGCAAAAGCAGGGATCTGGGCGGGCAGCTGACATCCGGCGATGTCATATGTCCGTCCCCTACACGTGCGTCACGGCCGCATTACCATACGTACGCCCAGCGTTTGCATGGGAACGCCCATGAAACGCGGGGCGTATGCATATGGTAATGAGCCCTTCACGCCCCTCTCCACCCCCTGTTCGGAATGTTCACATATCATGCGGGATTTGGCCGTACGCCCCGCTCGCACATGCGCAGAGACGCCTCTGCACATGCGCAGACACAAAACATCGGCGGGCCGAACGCACGCGGATATAACCGCACCGACCAGAATAAGGCCCATAGAGAGGACACAAATATTTTTGGTACCGGCAGAGCCCCTCCTCCCCCTCCGGTGCCCCTACAATACAGACGTCATTAGCTTTCACAGCTCCCCGGCTTATTATCACATCGTGCCTGAGCTGTTGTTGTTGGCACTTCAGTAATAAATCTGCATCACAAAGTGCATTCCTAAAACCAATATCTTTCAGGTGCCCCTGTCTGTTCCTTCTCAGTACGGAACACTTGTTATATTGCACAAAGCCAGTTTAGTTTAATTACCCCGTCCGCTCTCTGCAAACTTGGGTAAATTCATCTGGTCTGGTGCTGCGGGAGCTCCACGGCGATGAAGACGTCCTGTGTATTGGCTCCGTCAGACTCCGCTGCACACACTCCCGAGCTGCCGGTGTCTGTCCGTCGTCTATTGTTTGTGCTGCTGCTGTAAGCCGGAATAGTCTCCGCGTTAAGCCATTTCTATCCTCTTTGTGCCTATATAAGTCGGTCCTATGGACTGATTCAGAACTGTTTGCTAGGCTGTGGGTATTCGCAGGTAAATGCCGACTGGAGGAATGCCACCCCCCCCCCGCCATGTGAATTCCCTCACTAATCTCCCGCAAGGAGATGTGTACACTATCACATCCCCTCGCACGCGCCCGCACAGACAAAAAAATAATTTGATGGACGCTCACTATTAAATAATTTGGTACTTGTGTATTATAGCGGCGCCCCCGATGTACATCGCGCAATGTTTTTATTGCATGCCATGCACCCGATGGCATGCGATGCAACGCGATTTTGGCCCCCTATGCGATGAAAGATTGTATAAGCACCCTAAAGGGTGCCTTTAAGCACCCAAATGGGTGCTTACAATGTTAAATTCACCCCCACAACACCCCCCCACTAAATGTGAACCCGAAGCGTGGCGAGCGCAGCGAGCCCCACGAGGGGACGCGGATACCTGTGAAGCCTGGATATCACTAAAACCTGCACTGTTGGTGTGCCTTGAGGACTGTGGTTGGGAATGCCTGCCCTAGTGAAAGTCACATAAAGCAACACTTATACCCTAGTGAAAGTCGCATGAAGCAACATTTATAGCCTAGTCCTAGTGAAAGTCACATAACAACATTTATACCCTAATGAAAATCACATAAAGCAACACTTATAACCTAGTGAAAGTCGCATGAAGTAACATTTATAACCTAGTCCTAGTGAAAGTCACATAACAACATTTATACCCTAATGAAAATCACATAAAGCAACACTTATAACCTAGTGAAAGTCGCATGAAGTAACATTTATAACCTAGTCCTAGTGAAAGTCACATAACAACATTTATACCCTAATGAAAATCACATAAAGCAACACTTATAACCTAGTGAAAGTCGCATGAAGTAACATTTATAACCTAGTCCTAGTGAAAGTCACATAACAACATTTATACCCTAATGAAAATCACATAAAGCAACACTTATAACCTAGTGAAAGTCGCATGAAGTAACATTTATAACCTAGTCCTAGTGAAAGTCACATAACAACATTTATACCCTAATGAAAATCACATAAAGCAACACTTATAACCTAGTGAAAGTCGCATGAAGTAACATTTATAACCTAGTCCTAGTGAAAGTCACATAACAACATTTATACCCTAATGAAAATCACATAAAGCAACACTTATAACCTAGTGAAAGTCGCATGAAGTAACATTTATAACCTAGTCCTAGTGAAAGTCACATAACAACATTTATACCCTAGTGAAAATCACATAAAGCAACACTTATAACCTAGTGAAAGTCGCATGAAGTAACATTTATAACCTAGTCCTAGTGAAAGTCACATAACAACATTTATACCCTAGTGAAAATCACATAAAGCAACACTTATACCCTAGTGAAAGTCGCATGAAGTAATATTTATACCCTAGTGAAAGTCGCATGAAGTAATATTTATACCCTAGTGAAAGTCGCATGAAGTAATATTTATACCTAAACATGCACATACACGGTGCGAAAACACTGTGCAAGGCGATGCGTGCTCCTGTGGGCATCGCATCACACAGTACAAAAAGTATGTGCAGCACATACTTTTTGTATGCCCACGGATCGCATCGCACATGTGTTGCGATGCGATGCAATCCAGCCCATAACAGGTGCTATCATATTTATATCCTAGTGAAAGTCGCATGAAGAAGTAACATTTACATCCTAGTGAAAGCTACGGAATCTCGTGGGGATGGCAGTCTGTTGCTTTCTGCCCCAGTCTACCAAACTTGCTTAACAGCTCTGAATATAAGCCGGCGTAGCCAAACCTTTACCACACAGGAAGTATCCAACCACACAGTGTATGGCAGACTTGCAATGGGATTAGGCTAAAAGATTTCTGGCCCTTTAAAATACCACGCGCTATAATATTTGCATCTTCCAATCTCCCTCTAAGTCAATTTTAGACGCTTTTCTTATTTAATTTGCTCTCAACCCCTTCTGAATTTAATTTGTGCACTTATTAGCGAAGGATTGCCAGGATCCTCGTCTGATAGTCATGTATATAGGCAGATTAATGCTATTTTTAAAACCAATTTTGCATTTTTATGAGAAAAGCATGGAGTCGGCATTAACTTGATCATCTTCGGTGCAATTAATATGAAAATGTTCCTAATGTATTTATTTAGCATTTTTCTATTCAACACACATCTAGCTGTATGTCATTATAGACAACGTGGCAATGCCTTCCATTGGCGGATCCGGGCTCCCGTACTCTTGGCTCCCCCAATAATAATCTGATATGATGCCTTGTTGCAAAATAGAGAAACCCAAATAGCATCCTCTGCTTCACCCTATCAGACTGCCCTCTCCCCTTTCAGTTGTCAATAAATACCCCTTTTACACAGTGGAGGGGACAGGGTGGAACGGAGTTCCACCACTTGTAATGGTAGGGGAAATAGTTCCACCATAGGCCTGCACAGTTATTCCAACAGAAAAGCCTGTCCCAGCGGCTTCCTTATCTGGCACGGCGTATGTGATGTCATGCTGTCACCGCCGGTGAAGCTGCTGGAGCGACACAGGGCATGGAGCTGCTGGAGGGGCATGGGTGATGAGCTGCTGGAGTGAAAGAAACAGATATGTGTATAATGGGCACTTCTGTGTAAGGGGGAACTAACTGTGGACATTTTTTGTAAGGGGTACTACTGCTGTGGGCATTATGATTAAGAGATACTACTGTGTGACATACATTTAGGAGCATTACTGAGTGTCATAACGTGAATAAGGAGCACTACTGAGTGTCATAACGTGAATAAGGAGCACTACTGAGTGTCATAACGTGAATAAGGAGCACTACTGAGTGTCATAACGTGAATAAGGAGCACTACTGAGTGTCATAACGTGAATAAGAGGCATTACTATGTGGTGTAATACAGCGACGGGCTAGGCCGCCGAATCGGCCGTGGCATTTGTGCATGCGCGTGACCTTTGTCAGGCGTACGCTGCTTCTCCCGGCTTTCAGGAGAGAGGGGAATAGCGGCGTGTGATGCCGCCCTCTCTCCTGGACCTCATGCCGGACCAGCCTCCACTTACAAGAAGAAATCGGCCCTCTGGTATTTGCCAGAAGTGCCAGATGGCCAGTCTGGCCCTGGTGTAATATGAATCAGGGGCACTGCGTGCAGTGTAATGTGAATATGGTAGTGCTGCTGTTTGGTGTAATTTGAACTGGGATTATTAGTGTGTGATCACATTCAGTGGCGTAACTACTGTAAGGCAGCCCCAGCTGCTGCTTGGGGGAGCAAGCCGCTGCGGGGTCTGTGTGGGCGCCGGCACCCGCTCGATGCACTGATATGCTGCTGCCTGTCACTGCCCACTGGCTGAGCACCAGAGGCTAGTCAGCTGCAGTGTGGGTGCGGCCATGGCAGAGATGACAGATCCCTCCACTGATTCAATTGACTGTACACAGAGCTGGCTATTGGCTACTGTGTACAGGATGGGCGGGTGGATGGACGTGCTAGGGCGGCCTGGGATGCGTCAGAGCCAAGGGAAGCAGCAGTGTCTGCTGGTCTCTCTTCCTCTCTCCTGCTTCAGCTTCTCCATTATGCGTGTGACGTCATCACATCACACGCTGGAGAGGAGTCCGGGGGGGGGGCACAATTTTTTGGACAGGGGGGAGCAAAATTTATAGTTACGCCACTGATCACATTCCATCCTTTTGAGAACACTGTTTCTTTATAAATTATGGTAGATAGGGCACAAATGTACAGTTTGCAGGAGGTGTCTAAAACACTGGCACTGGCACTTCCCCTGCCACCGGGGGTGGGGGTGCATTGCAGTCAGGGGCAGGGAAAATGAGTTCCACCGCCTCTCCAGGACCACTTTAAGGGCCTTATTCTGGTTCGGTCGGTGCAATGTACGTACGGTCCGTTTCACCGTCCGTTTCCCGTACGCGGATGGTGAGCGTAAGTCCGCCCACAAAACATCCGCATACGGACGGTCACAAACACCGACAATGGGGAGTGGCGTACACTTGAGCGTACGCCACCGTACACGGACGGATCCCCTCTTAGACACCGATAACTGGCGTACAACAGAGCGTACGGCACCGTATACGGATGGGTCTCCTCTTAGACACCGATAACTGGTGTACAACAGAGCGTACACCATCGTATACGGACGGGTCTCCTCTTAGACACCGATAACTGGAGTACAACAGAGCGTGCACCACCGTATACGGACGGGTCTCCTCTTAGACACCGATAACTGGCGTACAACAGAGCGTACGCCACCGTATACGGACGGGTCTCGTCCGTTTTCACACCGACATCTTCCGTATATCTGAGCGTACGCCACAGTGCACGGACGGGTATCGTCCGTTTCCTCACCGACATCTTGAGTATATCTGAGCGTACGCCACAATGCACGGACGGGTATCATCCGTTTCCTCACCGACATCTTCCGTATATCTGAGCATACGCCACAGTGCACGGACGGGTCTCGTCTTTTTTCAGCGTGTGTCACCGATTGTGAGAGTGAGCGTACGTCCGTGCACGGTGGCACACCCTTCATATATATGGCACTGCAAATCTTGCCTTTGAACTATAATTAAGACAATTAATTAATTATTCTAACTGTTATTCAATAATTGTTTTCTATTAACAATTGTGTACCTTAATAAACACCCTAATAAAACTAAATTTTAACCCTCATTACATGTATATTTATTATGTTCTAATGTTGCATTTGAATCACTATCTATGTGTCCCCACATTGGTTTTACTTTTAAATAAAGTTATGTTGGTGTTACAGTGAAAAAGTTGACACATGTCGACTTCTGTGAATTGAGTGTCCTGCTTTTTAAAGTTTACTGAATGAGTGTAGATGGTTATAAACTAACTACCTTGCCATATATAAGCAGGTGTGAGATAGCGCGTTATTTCCACTTCACTGCAGGGACCCCGGCCGGCAACATCATAATCAGCGCCGCAGGCGCATGGACCTCCAGACTCTCTCGGCCTGAATACAGGTACCTCCGCGCTGCACGGACCCCCCTGCCAGCTCCCCGGTGCACCCACAAGCAGTGGGGAGCTGGCGGAGAAAATATAGCGCCCGCAGACCCCCGGCGCCTCCCCGCCACCGCAGGGGCTGCGTCCTTATAGTTACGCCACTGGTTTGGACTTAATAGACTGCAGCATTGCTTATTACATTCAGGTGTAGTAATCAGCGTTAATTAGCAGACCCAGGCGTCCGCTCTCATGCGGTTTCTCTAGGGGTGGTCTGGAGCTATCTTTGGCGTCCGCCTGTTCTTGGCCCAAAATGCACGGCGCGTTCCCCGATCGAGGTACGCCCATGTTTACGCCCAGTTTTCCTCATTATTCCGGCCGCTCCCCTAAAAACGCCCCCATGCCGCCCACAATGACCGTACTCTTACGGACAGGTTTTTTCGCACAGAGAGACCCATCCGTGAGCAGTGTGAGGTCGCCGCACCTGCGCATTGCGAAAGCAACGCATGCGCAGTTGAAAAAAAAAAACGATCCGCCCGTATACGGTCCCACCGTATCGAGCAGAATAATGCCCTAAGTCCTAGTTTTACTCTAACCCAGGTTATTGGGGTGGGGGGGGATCAACCCAGGACAGTGACCCAGGAGTCCAAACAATATAGCAAGCAGGGTTGGACCCAGGAAGGTCACAGGTGGGTCTGTGTAAATAGGTAGCTAAGCTTGTATCTTTTGACTAAGGTCCCGTTTACATCATAGGGAGAGTCGGATACTCATCGTTTGTAGACCAGTTAACTTTAGTTTGCAGTCACACATGTGCAATGAAAGCGGTGGTATAAACAGGAACTTTTTTTTTGTAAAATGGGTATAGAGATGTCTCAAACAGTGGTCCTGTCTACTCATTATTTGGGGGTATGAAGGAATAATGAGAGAGATTCCCTTTAAAAACATGATGTCATAAAGAAAAAGAAAAGGCTTTTACAAACCATGTATGTTTCAGTATTAAATAGCATCAGAGTCATCAGGAAAGCCATAACACGGACTACCTCCGTGCCCACGCTAAGCCGCCTGCCAGTCACTGCCCAAGAATGCTTTTCACTTAACCAAGACGTTATTGATACCATGTGCATTTGACATGCACTAAAAAGGCGTCACTAGTACCGGTTACACCTGGGGCGTACCTCCCATGCGCCTCCCGCATGCGTGGGTGAAAAAGGGATCATGGCCTATCGTAAAGGGAATTCCCTTAATCCAGGGGCGTGGCCTAGCTTGGAGGGAGAAAGCCCATGTTTGCATAATTTTGGGGTTGCGCCCAATATCAACAGAGATTCTGGATGCCTTTGTTACTCCTCTTCTGCAGCACCTGGCTTCTGTCATAGCGGCACCTGGCTTCTGTCATAGCGGCACCACTGTGTGCACCATTAGACCTTTTTGGTTTTTTTACAGACATGCAATTGCAGTAAATGATAGATTATTTTTTTTTTTGGTTATCATTTTTAATCTGCAGCTGCGATTGATAACCTTGCTACCAGAGGAGTTGGAATGGAACGGCGAATCATTATTTGCAGTATTCCCATGAAACAAACTGTTGCCATCATTCCGGACTACACTGCATTTGTCATCTGAATATTTCCAATGGCAGAACACAGCTTAGATGACTTTGCCCTACTTTTTTTTTTTTTTCCCTTTAACGAACCACCATACGCATAGATTTTCTATGAGTTGCAGTAGGCATTACAAGGCATATTAGTATGTGACTGCACAAACATCTCTTGATCGTAAACTTCACAGGATAAGGGCCCCGGCTTCTATAGGATTTAATTTTGTCTGCATGAAAGGAACGCTACACAAAAAGGGCGCTTATGAAGAATGGGCTGTGAAGCCGCGTTTTTGTCTGCTAGGAATAGAGGAACGGACTGAGAAAACACAATGTCCTTGTGATGGAACAGCGGGGACTGTAGGAGCTGGAATTATACAGAAAGTTGAGTAATTCCCATAAACCCCAAGGCCTCTTGAAGTTTCATGCAGAGCAAGAAATACCCTCATTACTGTGACAAAGTCAAAAGAAAGTCTTCCCGAGGTTACTGCAGAAAAGTAGTAACTACGCACGGAAAAAAGTATCTTAAATATCAGACTGTTTAATAGAATTAAGATGTTGCTCACTGCATGCTGCCAAGTGCTGACATATTTCTATCAAATACTTTATCCATATGGAGTTGGGCCTATTTTTCAGCTCCTAGAGGTCCTCGGGAACTTGCTTCCAATCTTCTGAAATCTAACTTGACCTTTTCAGCAGATGGCAAAATGTTTTTAAACTTTAGGGAAAGTTGTAAATTGCATCTGAGGTTGAGACTCTGCTCTTCGGGATCTGAAGAACAAGGAGGGAGCAATAGTAACATAATCATTATCAATATTTGCAAAGGGTTCTTCAACCCATGGCTCTCATAATAGATCCTCATGTTTTGAATTTTTAGGATCAATGGATGATGATCTACTGTATACTAGTCCACTTCCATCAAAACCAACATATGCTATCCATGGTCTCAACTGGTGGGGGAATGCTGTGCTGATTTTTGGCATTGAGCTATAACCTGTAAGTAGATCAAATATAAACCTTACTAGTCCAGTATGCTGCTCCGGGAACCCTTGAGAGTCTGATGCAGTTGACTACTAAGACTGGAGAACGAATCAATAAGAAAACACATGAATGTTCCTTCCTCTACTTCCTCTGTTAGGAGAGCCAAAGTGACCATGAAGAACCTAAGCAGAGTGGAACCTTTAGGGTGTCTTCTGAGGATAGACTGAGGTGACAGAACGTTGGCTTAAGTTTATACCATGGGTTATTTAATTCATTCGGGAAATAGCAAGGTTTAGAAGAGTTGAACTAGGCTCACGGGTATGTCCTTCAAAGAATATCCTCTTATTGCCACTCAAAGGTGACTTACTCCGTCTAAAGGTGGCCATACACACACAGATTTATCTGCAGATCTGTCTGGTTGGAACAAAATCCTGGTTATGGAGGAGAGCAAATGACAGTTGACCATTTGGTTGGAAATGCTGGAAAACTGACAAACTGTCACTCATCCATAACCATGTTTTTGTTCCAACCAGCCAGATCTGAAGATAAATCTTA
This sequence comes from Crinia signifera, assembly GCF_055691185.1. NCBI lineage: Eukaryota > Metazoa > Chordata > Amphibia > Anura > Myobatrachidae > Crinia > Crinia signifera. The sequence continues at coordinate 20,571,623 of NC_139224.1, read as the reverse complement.
CTAGTGTATGGGCACCTTTAGTCTAATGCAGTGTTGTTCAACCACTGTGCCGTGGCACACTAGTGTGCTTTGAGCTGTTCTCAGGTGTTATTTACTGGTCTCTTCTGTTCATGTAAAGGGCCCATGCATTTTATTTTTTGTTACCTGTGGGGACCAGTGTGATTCTTTTTTATATGGGGGCCAATAGGTTTGGCTTTTCTCCTGTGGGGAACAATGTGTTTTGCCCTATGGGGATCTCATGGTGTGCCTTGGCCATTTTAAAATCTTATTTAGTGTGCCGCAAGGTAAAAAGGTTGAAAATCACTGGTCTAATGCCAGGGAGAAATGTATTATTGGAAGTTTGGAACACTGGTTTATTACATTGGCTAGGTCTCCTGCAAATGCTGAGTTTTTGTTTAATAAAAAACATAGGTGGGAGATTACGCCACTGCATTGATAACTAGATATGTGCACCGACCATGGTGTTTTGGGTTTGGATCTGTATTCATTTTGTGTTTTGTTTTTTTCCAAAACCAACCCCATGTGATTGGGATTTGGATCTGTATGCTTTTACAAAAATTGTTACATTAAAAAAAAAAAAAAAAAAAAAACAGCTACAATCGCATGATTTGACCTTTATTTTTGGTCTTACATTATTATTAGCCTCAATAATACAAGGCAGTACGGATGGTGTAATGGTCAGCATTACTCCCACAATCCAAAAATATACTGGTAAGCTAATTGGCTCCAAACAAAATTAACACTAGAATGTCTGTGTGTGCGTGTACATGTGGTAGGGAATATAGAGTGTAAGCTCCACTTGGGTAGGGACTGATGTGAATGTTCAAATATTCTCTGTAAAGCGCTACGGAATATGTATGCGCTATATAAGAAACTGGTAATAAATAAATAACATTCATTTTCAGTAAATTTTGACCAGCTCACACTATTGTTTTCATCCAAAAATCAAGCCAAAAGTGGGCTGGCTAAGCCAAGTGACACCAGTGGGAGGCACACACGTGGCCTTTCATCTTTAAACATGGCATAGGAAATAGAGTGGCACTGCAGCGGCAGACAATATGGCAATTTAATAAACTACAGTATACGACCCTATTGAAAATTAAACCAGGAACGTTTTCTTCGATCAAGAACTGGATCAGAAGAAAGGAAGAATTGATTTGTAAGCTTATTGTTTGATTCTGAAAATTGTAATTATTGGGGCATGGGGACGTTATTAATAATTGAAAATGATTCTTTAATGTCCTTTTCTCTCCTGAAAAAGGAGTTGCTGAAAAAGGAGGATTATTTTGTTCATTTAATTTAATTGTTTGATTGACTAAAGAAATGTATGAGGGCTAATTTTGCTAACACATTAAACGGTACTTATGTATTATCTGGGCTCCCGATTTTTTCATTGCATGCCACTACTTAAGGCATGCAATGCAATGCAATGCGATTTTTCATTGTAAAGACCTGATTTTTAATTGTATAGTCACCCATGGTTGATTTCATACCCCCACTATCCAACTACGCATGGAGTTGATTTTAAATAGTGTGGCGAGCGCAGCGAGCCACCGAGCCCGAAGCGTGGCGAGCGGACGTGGATAACTTTACATGTATTTTGCGTCCCCTCGCCACGCTTTGGGCTCGGTGGCTCGCTGCGCTCCCCACACTATATAAAATCAATTCCATGCGTAGTTGGATAGTGGGGGTATGAAATCAACCATGGGTGACTATACAATTAAAAATTGGGTCTTTACAATGAAAAATCGCATTGCATTGCATTGCATTGTATGCCACTATATTGCATGCGATGCAATGCAATGCAATGAAAAAATCAGGCGCCCAGATAATACATAAGTACCCATTAAACTTGGTGGCTCAAATTTTTATTAAATAAATAAGATGAGTGCAGTGATGCTGTCGGTGGGCAGAAAAATAAGTAGACTTTTTTTTTTTACATTCATTCAACCACCTGTAGAAGATTTCAGCAGCTACAAGCACAGTTCCATTTCCTATTTCACTAGCTGAAGCAAGAGATAGTGACCAGGTGAAATTTAATGTGCTTCAGTGAATGGAGGAACAGCAACAAGCCATCAAAACCTACGCAAGAAGCTACAACATAGGGAGAGGAGGGAGAATGTACCTTACTCCAGCACACTTTTATTTTATTTACCGTTTCTTATGTAGCATATTCTGTTGCGCTTTACACTTGCGTATATTCTGTTTTATGCAAGCTACTAAAACCATTTCAAGTAGCAACTAATGAAACGTGGAAAAAGACTCATGTTTATAAAAATCAACTACAATTTTTATGTGGAAAATTTTTGCCACCCAATGCAACAAAGTACAAAGACTTCTATAATGGTGGATTCCAGTGTTGGCAATTTTATATTTTTCTGCAGTAAATGTTCCCTTTATTAGAGGTGATGACTTTTTCTTTAGCATTGTATTGTATTGCTTTGACTTCAGTTGCCCTTTCCTTTCCATCGTTACTGACAGCAGAAACAGCACTAGTACTTGGTTGCTACTCCTGCTTTTGTAATTGTACAAAAAAAAAAAATTCTCACACATGACAACTCACACTGCTGAGACACAGTGCTTACAGTATATTTATCAATACAATGGGGTATGGCACCTACAGCACACACAAGATGTACAAAAACAACAGGTTTTAAAACATTTTTTTTTCACAAATGCAAACTTCATTGAAAACTTTTGTGGTCACTGTGCATCAAAAAATACTTACTGCTGCTGCCCAGTGTATACTAGGCAGTGACAAAAACACCAGTGTGCACCAAGGATTAAAGCTGCCCTATATGGAACTTTGCACTGCAATGTAGGCAGTGACCAAAAATAGACTAGTATGTCCTAGTACTACTATGCACCACATTATACAGGACTAGTGTTTGATTAGGAACTATGGGCTGTGCACTAGTAGAGCGTAGGACTAGATTGATGTCTGCTTTGGGGCTCTGGGCTGTGCACCAGTATAATGCACGGCTGATATATATTAGTTTCTGCCCTGGCAATCCAGTGTATGCTCTCCATCTAGCGTCCTTTGTGAAATGGTGCCCAAGTAACCTAAACCTGAATGTTCTAATGCCAGTATGGTGCCTTGATTTGGAATCCAAACCTGTCGGAAAAACTTGATTCCCTCAGGCCCCGGAAGTTTGGGTGGGCACTGTTCTCGGAGAACCAAGCTGGCTTATCTCTATTGATAACAGAGGTCTAAAAACTTCAAATAAAAATACCTGCTTCATTTGATTTCCAAAATGTTTGATTTAATCAAGCGGGCATTATTTTTGTATAAGATTGATACTTATTAATAAAAAAAAAATTATATATATATATATATATATATATATATATATATAGCAAGGATGAAATTTGGCACTCTCGGACAAATTGTCATCGTGCCAGGGTGCCTTCACTAGACGTGAATGTAGAATACAATACCCCGAGGTTACCCTCAGGAATGATGAGCGGCACTCACTGGACTTTGAAATGGATTTTTAGTAGTGGAGAAAAAAGTTGTCACATACAGTCAACGTTTCAAGGCCTTGTAGCCTTTTCTTCAAGACGGACACTCATAAAGTGCAGTAGTGATGGTGCAAAAAGAATAACGTTATTCTTGTATGAATACATATAGCCTTCTGGACTATGTATATCTCCAATGGGCTTTCAAGGTAATATGCCCAGGAACTCTTAGCATAAAACAACCTTAGCATTTTACGGAGCTCAGTGGGTGAGAAATAGGAAAATCATCTAGGTAGAGCACTAGAAATGTCCCCAATATCTTACTAATACGATGACTATGGATCTTGCCAAAGTGCAAGCATCGGAACGATTAGGGAGTGGTTGGAAAGCCAACACTTTGTTACCGCAAACATAGGCAAATTTCCCCTCACACCTCATAGAGACGACGTTGGACTACTGTGATTATCGGGCATGCCTTCAGCTGGACACTAAGACGGTACATTGTCAAATATTGATTTCCCGCCATGCATTTGATCTTGCCCGTTATTCTTGAAGCAACTTAGGTTTTGCAGATGACTATAGGTTGTATTAAATCCTTCTCTTCCATTGTAGCTCCTGTTTCCAAGGACCTAAACCTTCTCAATGGTTTTACACAGATCCCTTAATACTGTGTGTGCAGCTTCTTGTTAGTACGCCTCATTTTGAAGTAGATGAGATCTATCGGATGTTGGAATTGGAGCAGTTCTATTTCAAAATGCTAAGGGTAATAAGTGGGTTTTCCTGTGCTGGCTTTTCCTAACATTTTTCTTCTGGAAAGATCCATTATATATTTAATGTAGGGGAATGGTGAAATATTGTCAGTAAAGTGGACTGCAGAGTAGTGAAAGACATTGGTTAGAGATGGGGGCCCTTCATCGTAGTGTGGTCTACGCCGGCCATATTTTGAGTGTACTAAGAGTTTGACAGGTGTGGTGGGTACTTTCCTATTTTTTTCTTGACAATTCATTACATATAGACAGACGAGTGTTCAGGTGCACCAAGACTGGCTCTTTATCCTGAAGCTCTTTACAAGAACACGTTGAAGAACTATAGTCCGTACATTTGTGCAGATAACCCAGGATATTTCTCGTCAAAGTTTAAGAGCTCCTCTTTCATTTGCCTGTTTCCTGCAGGTACAGTACGCCAAGCTCCTTCTTCTCTCTTCTATAGGCCATACACTGTGCTCTCCAGCTGTTTACCAATTTAGGGGTTCTGTGTAACAATCTAGAAGGTTGGGCCTAGTACAGGTCTCCCTAGGGGTCCTGGTACTAGGCGTTGCATGGTCGCTGAAGCTGGTGTAGGTATGCCTGGTTTTTGTGTACATTCCTTTGCGGGGGTGTGTTTGTAAATGCCATTGTCACTGCATTGTGGGTATGTGTTTGTAAGTGGGGATAGTGTAGTTTCACCACACCTCCAACCCACAGACTTCTACAGTTGCCTGGGCCCATGCCAGGACCACACAACATTTTGGGCAGCACGTCCGGCGTAACGGTAAGCATTGCTGCCTCACAGCATGTGTTCAATTCCTGAAATAGCCATAATTGCGTGGGGTTTGTATGTTCTCCCCGTGCTTGCTTGGAGTTCCTCCGGATACTCCAGTGTCCTCCCACAATCTAAAATTAGACTGGTAGGTAAATTGGCTCCCAAAAATATTAACTCTAGTGTAAATGTATGTATTTGTACCTGTGTGTGTGTGTGTGCTACAGAATAAAAACTGGTAATCAGTAATTATAGAGAACTTTTATGACTAGAGAATGGGACAGGAGTTGATCCAGCAAGTCAGAAGTGCCGGTATAACCCCATTATAGAAACTTTCACTGGTCCTACTTTATAATAAAAGTTGAGAGGTAAGTTTCATATTTTTAACTAGAAACTTGTCCTTTTTAAATATATGTAGTTGACAACGCATGGGAATCTGTGAGGAGTCACACATGGCTGACTGCAAGAGAAGGATTCCTGGAGATTAGTTTGGCAGCTGTATGTAAAGCGGTGCGCATTATAGGGGAGCAGTTTCTGCAGTACTGTATGTGTCATCTAGCTTACAGAGACACAATACAAGGTTACAGCATAGTCCGATCTTCCAGCATAATCCAAATCACCTCACACAAATGTACTGCTGTGACTTAGCAGCGCACTCTGCAGCCTACATATTTGTTATGGGGCCCAGCCCGCAAGGGGCCAGGAATTGCAGGAATACTGTATGTAAGCCCAATAAGGCTGTCTAAAGATATAAGTGCAAAATACATGTCACAAGCATTTGACATGTGGTTATTAATTATAGGGTTCTTACCACCACCCTTCCAGGACTACTCTGGACAGTCAGGTAATTAAGACCTTAGTCTGGAGGGGTGGCGTTCCCGTACTCAGGCCCGCCTTCAGGAATTTTGGGGCCTGGCACTCATTTCCAGTCCGGGCCCCTCCTCCTCACTTGACTTACCAGAACCCGGCTCCTGCTCCCCCATCTCCTCTTCTGCTGAGCTGCAGCTCGGAGGTCCGGGAGTGCAGGCTTCTTTAACTCAGGATGCCGGCGGCCAATTAAAATGCAGCACCAGCTGATGAGCCAATCAGAGCTCGTGTACCGGCAGCCGCTCTGATTAGCTGCCAGTACGCAAGCTCTGATTGACTCAAAAGCCAGTGCAGCATTTTAATTGGCCATCGGCGTCCAGGGTTGAGAATAAGCCTGCGTTCAGGAACCTGCTTTGTTCAGCGCAGCAAAGGCAGTTGGGGGGTTGCGGTGGGCAAAATGAGCTGCTGGGGTACGGGACAGCTGTACCCAAAGCACCCCCCTATTGGCAGCCCTGTCCGGACTACACAATGGTCAGTAGGTCAGAGTATCTGGCCAAGATGCTGACATCATATGTGCAGTGGAGCCATCTGGGGAGTTACACCTCTGCTTGTGTTTTAAGTCTGCATCGAAGGGGCTGGCGGAACACGATGAATCCAAAACTTCTTCATCCATTGAGTCCAGGTTTGTTCAGTGGTATATCAGTAGCAGTAAATGGGTCACGTTGCAAACCTCTGCTGTAAACAATGAAGGGTATTTTAGTTACCCTCTGCTGCGAACTGTAAATCATGTTTTGTATTGTTCCACACTGTGTCTGCCAGAAGAAACGTAATACCTTACCTTGTGTCTCCTAATTAAATCGTACCCATGTTTTGCCCTGGGAGTGCGAGTTAAATTCAGCCTTCCTTATGAAGTGATCAATATTGTGTTTTCCAGCGAGCGTGTTCCCTATTAGTGCGCTGGTCCATATCCGTCTCTTGCTCTCTGCGGAATAGAAGATCTAAAAAAAAAATGTAATCATGGTTTTTTTTGTTGCTTCTTCCACGTCGTTCACCAGCTGGCTGGTGACGCGGACTTTGATCCCTGCTATACAACTTTTTACACATAAAATACTCTATAAGATTACTGACAGCTAAATTTAGACAATTTTGGGCTCATCAGTAGATAACGCAGACTTCTAATCCACGTACTGAATGATCCTTAGCGGTAATTGTGCGACTCCCTACACTCTACCTCTGACGCCGATTGCCCCCCCCCCCTCCCCCCCCCCATGCAACTTCTTGCACTTATTTATGTATCTGACATAATAATGGCTTACTTTAAAAATAAATTGCCATAAATTCTTGTTTTCCCCAGCGAGGCTTAGAGTTAGGTTTATAACTACGCTGTAGTAGAAGAAGCTTTTTACCTGGTAATTCATAGAGAATGGAAAAGTATTCTATTTATTAAGTAACATAGGGCCTTATTCTGATTGAGTCGGATGGCTCCGAATGCGGACGTACGGCCGATGGTTGGTGTTTGTGCAAGTGGATCTGACATTGGGGTCAACAAATATTTATTTATTTGCATTTTGACATAACAGAGTGTCACAAAATTAGAGACAGGCACACAAAGAAAGGGAGAAAATAACAGACACACACAGAGAGAACTCAGAGAGGGGCACATACACATAGGGGGACACAGGCACATATGGGGATACAATCAAAGAGAGACTGGTACAGGAAGAGCAGAGGGAGACACTGACATTAAGCAGTGAGGTCTGCAAACAATGGAATGGCAGAGAAGCTTAAGTAGACAGTAGACTGGCAGAGAATCTGGTACAGACAGGAAGGTCAAAGTGGTTGGCACTGGCACACATGGGGGAAAGAAAGATAGGCTTGCACAGAAGAAAGACAGGAACAAGACATAGGAAGGGGAAAGAATGAGTCATAGGAAGGGAAGAGATTCTGACACTGACAGAAGGGCAGGAAGCTGGATTGTACATACACGCTTAACGATATCAGGGCACGCTGAACATGCAGGTCGTTTGGCTATATAGACATCAATCATCATTAACGATGCGCCAGAGCGATATTAAGTGTACACACTAGAGTATATAGTGAATGATATTGCTCAGAAAGCCCGTTTTGTATGCTATCTTTCACTATTTCCTCTAGTGTTTATGAGGCTCTACTGCTAACATATTCTGATGTTGATAATGAATGACCTAGGGATGGCCATCGACCATCGATGATTAGAAAACATTGATGGTTTATGGCCGATGTCGAATAGTTTTGACATCGATGGGGGAGAACCAGATGGTTTCCCATCATCGATGTCAGGCTTAACTGAATAGTTTCATTTTTCTTTTTTCATCACAGTATTTTGATTGGCCCAGACGACAATGTTTCAAAGCAAATGGATGACCATCGATATATAAAAACATCGTTGGTCACCCATTGCATACTTATACACTATCGATGGTCAGTTGCACTTTTGCCATCGATGACAACCATCGATGGCAAAGGCACCGATGGCCATCCCTAGAATTACCCTCCAGTATGTACTTCCCAACTATAGTATTAAAAGTCATCTTTAGCAACTGAAATGATTGCGTCTGTATACTGAACACACTGTAGCCGACATACCATATATACTGGAGTATAAGCCTACTTTTTCAGAACATTTTTTATGTTGAAAAAGCCCCCCTCGGCTTATTCTCGATAAGGGTCCCACTTGAGTCAATAAGTTTTCCCAGTTTTTTGTTGTGAAATTAGGTGCCTCGGCTTATATTTGGGTCGGCTTATACTCGAGTATATACGGTAGTAATAAAGTTGTTTTAATAGAATAATCTTTCTACAGTATTATGTGTATTAATCATGTTACTCACAGCCCCAGTACTAAGGATTTTTATTCGTCCAATGCGCCATCTAGAGTCCCAGAGTATTAGTGCGGGACTTGTATTAATATGCTAATCATGTATATGTCTACATATAAATCCCTTTAGTTTATTAGCATGGGATGAACAAATATTAGAATGTGCTCCTGCAATATAGCAATGTACTGACACTTACAATTCATGATATAATTACACTATGTCATTTCTTTGATATACATTTTAACTCATGAACCAATATATATTAATATCTATCTCACATACCTTATACGGGTAACATCTTAAGCCTGCAGAAATGAGCCCTGCAGAGTATTGCACCACCTTCTGCCATCATGGGGCATTACAAATACAAGATTCCTACTTGCACAATGAGATATGTAAATGGGAATTGTCAAAACTGTGGCCCTCCAGCTAGGGATGACCATCGTTGCCATTGCCATCGATAGTTGCCATCGATGGCAATTCTGCAACTGGCCATCGATAGTGCTAAACTATGCAATGGCTGACCATCGATATTTTTACATATCGATGGTCATACATTGTGTTTGATTGATTTTCCTGTGGGCCAATAAAAACACAGGGGCAGGGCTTCGCGGGTGTCGGAGCTATGCTCCGTGTCCCGGCACTTAAAAAAAACAATAAATAAAAAAAAAACATTGTTTTGCTGTTCCATCGATGGAGGGAAACCATCTGGTTCTCCCCCATCGATGGCAAAAGTATTCAACATCGGCCATGAGCCATCGATGATTTCGAATCATCGATGGTCAATGGCTATCCCTACCTCCAGCTGTTGTGAAACTACTTATCCCAGCATGCCTTGCCATAGTTTTAGCATTCCCTAATAGCCAACTGTGGCAACGCATGATGGGACTTGTAGTTTCACAATAGCTCGAGGGCCACAGTTTGGCCTTGTGTGGTATAGACGGATGCCTGGTGGGCGGGATGCTGGGGATCCGAAGACTGACTGAAAAGGTGGTACCTGGAGCCACTCAATTAATCGACATAAAGACCTCATAATATGCATGGTCCAGCCTACACGCTTGTGAGTACGGTACGCGCTCCATTGTTTGTGGTTATTATCACCTAGAGCACGTGGTGCAACCAGCTGAGTAAAAGAAACCTTTATACATAGGTTTACCCTTTTCCTAGTGTGAGGGTACGCCTCTCTTTTGAGATCTTTTTCTCCTATTCTAAAGCACCATTTGAGACCCAGACGTACTAGATATTGTGTTGTACTTTCCTCTTTTTCATACCATTTGACGAGGGGAAGATAACAGCACAGCAATTGTGAGACATAGCACCGCACACAAAGATACCTTTATATGTATAATCCGATTATGACCCATGTGAGCGCGGTACGTTTAAATTCAGTACTCTGTGAATGGAATACCTACTGACATAACAAGGTGGGAACCTGATTAAAGAAACCTTTATGCACAGGTTCTTACTTTCTTCCATGTGAGTGAGGGTACGTGTTTCTGGGCCTTTAATATTTCAGTCTATTTGATCCAAATTGTAAACATACTAGACATCGGTGTTTGTCTTTATTTTTTACATATATGTGAATTACAATGGGGGAGGGGGAATCCCGGTTTGATGAACTTCTGGTGTGTGAACAAGTTCCATTGCCGCTCGCTGGATGTTTTGGGAATATTGGGTTGTTGTGTAGAAGGATTGTGTGGTGGTCCTTGTTTGGAGGCTTGGCAGAAGTTGCTTGGAAGCGCCTTGGGACTTTTTTATTTTCCTTTGTTTACATTACTGAGACCGTTTGTATCTCTTGCACCTCAGTTGCAACTCCGCTGTCTAGATCCATGTTCAGTGCAACTTAGAAGAAACAAAGGGGGCGATAAGTATAGACTACTTTCCAGAGCAGAGGCTACAGAAATCATTCGATTGCACAAATAGAAATGTATTACGTTGTTGCGTTTTTGCACATTTGTAAATCCCCCTTTTTTTTTTAATTCAATGATTTTTATTGAAATTTTTGAGATACAATAAACATATTTTCCCGCCGTTTTCAGAATAATCTGAACGTTTTTTCATGTATATTTATAAACACTGCATGAAATAAGTTCCAGTGTTCCAAGATTAATACACAGAGGAAATAACTGATGTCCCATACATCGCGGCTACAGGAATAAGGACTAGCAGGCTAAAATAAAAGTTACTTGCATTATTTATAGATAATAAATATTGTACATGTGTATTGACGCGAAAATGAGTTTATTTCTATGCACGTCTGTTCTATGTATCTCTATTAAATAGACAGTCATTGCAAATAACTGGGGGAATCCATTCCATGGAGAATTCTGCTGTTCTGGCAGATACGATGGGGTCCTTCAGGGGTCCTAGGCAGTACTAAAAAGAACCAATAGAGTATGCTGAGTGTAAAGCATAATGTTTAACATTTTTATTGATTATTCATGTGGATTAAAAATGTATCAGCAAAGATAACCTAGGTGCACTGAGAAAATAAACAGATTCAGTGACTGCTGGTTATATGGACAGGCACATGGGCAGCCAGACAGGTGGACAGACAGGCACATGGGCAGACAGCCAGACGGACAGACAGACCCATGGGCAGACAGACATATGGGCAGATTGACACGTGGGCAGACAGACGGATGGGCAGACAGACACATGGGCAGACAGACACATGGGCAGACAGACAGATGGACGGACGGACAGACAGACACATGGGCAGACAGACACATGGGCAGACAGACACATGGGCAGACAGACAGATGGATAGACGGACGGACAGACAGACACATGGGCAGACAGACATATGGGCAGATTGACACGTGGGCAGACAGACGGATGGGCAGACAGACACATGGGCAGACAGACACATGGGCAGACAGACAGATGGACGGACGGACAGACAGACACATGGGCAGACAGACACATGGGCAGACAGACAGATGGATAGACGGACGGACAGACAGACACATGGGCAGACAGACATATGGGCAGATTGACACGTGGGCAGACAGACGGATGGGCAGACAGACACATGGGCAGACAGACACATGGGCAGACAGACAGATGGACGGACTGACAGACAGACACATGGGCAGACAGACACATGGGCAGACAGACAGATGGATAGACGGATGGACAGACAGACACATGGGCAGACAGACATAAGGGCAGATTGACACGTGGGCAGCTAGACAGAGGGACAGACAGACACATGGGCAGACAGACGGACGGACGGACAGACAGACACATGGACAGACGGACAGACAGACAGACAGACACATGGGCAGACAGACATATGGACATATGGGCAGATTGACACGTGGGCAGCTAGACAGAGGGACAGACAGACACATGGGCAGACAGACGGACGGACGGACGGACAGACAGACACATGGGCAGATGGACGGACGGACAGACAGACACATGGACAGACAGACACATAGACGGACGGACAGACAGACACATGGACAGACAGACAGACAGGAATATGGACAGACAGGAATATTGACAAACAGGCAGACACATGGACAGACACATGGAGGTCAGCCAGGCACATGGAAGGATAGTGGGAAACATGGAAGGACAGACAGGTACATGGAAGGACAGCCAGGCACATGGAAGGCAGACACATGGACAGACAGACACATGGACAGACACATGGAGGTCAGCCAGGCACATGGAAGGATAGTGGGAAACATGGAAGGACAGACAGGTACATGGAAGGATAATGGGAAACATGGAAGGACAGACAGGTACATGGGCAGACAGACACATGGACAGACACATGGAGGTCAGCCAGGCACATGGAAGGCAGACAGGTACATGAAAGGACACAGACCCAGTTGCTCCAATGGGCTTCATTCCTTGTACTGTGTGAATGACGTGGACTAATGGTCAGTAATACTACCTGACACTCAGAGGCATTAGCAAGGGGGCTATTTACAAAGAAAATTTTCCAATCGAGTTGAATAACACCCTAATATAGTCTAAAACTGGTGTCAAACTCATGGCCCTACAGCTGCTGTGGAGCTACACGTCCCAGCATGCCCTGCCACAGTTTTAGCAATCCATTATATAAAACCTGTGCCAGGGCATGCTGAATACTTGCCTACTTTCAAATTCACCACTCCGGCAGAAGCCGGGAGAGTCAACACGTCAGGGGGGCGGGAGCAAGGCTGACATCACTTGGCCCCGCTGCCCATTCCGGAAAGCTCTGTGATTCGCGGGCCGCGGAGAGGAGGCGGGGCTTAAATGCAGCGAAATGCTCTGATCACGGCGGATCTGATTTCCGAGAGGGTCCCGGCCATTCCGGGAGGGTATGCAAGCCTGGCATGCTGGGACATGTAGTTCCACAACAGCTGGAGGGTCATGAGTTTGACACCACTGGTCTATAATATTCTCATCAGCTATGCCTCTGATTCACCTGTGCGCAAGCAGCATTCGTGTTACACTCTTTATTCTGTACTGTTGATATCTGTGCATTGTAAAACAATATTTGCACACGGATCTCTCTGACCTCTCCTTTCTTGCTCCATAGGAGCCTGCTGGATATGGATACGTTCTCCAAATCTGACCCAGGTAAGCGCTGACTTATCTATTTACTAACACTCAGATAGATAGATAGATAGATAGATAGATAGATAGATAGATAGATAGATAGATATTCCAACATTTCCAGGTTTAAAAAGCTAATTCAATGACACACATGGTAAATTGCGCAGAGTGGTAGAATGGAAAGTATCAGATAAAGAAGATAAAAGAACTTCTAGATCAAGTGAAATTTTAATAGCTTAATAGACCTCTTGCTTTGGCTTTCAGTGCTACAAATGGCTGGTGTCAGAGTAATAATTGGTACTGAACTATGCTGCAATTAACTTCTTCACTCGTGTTCCTAAACTATGGATAACGGTATCTCTGCGAAACGCGTCACCATAAGATCGCGCTATACTGATTACCGAGACAGTTCTAGAAATCTGCCAGGGAGTGGTACTAATGTCATTCATATTATCTCACTTTGGGCGGGATGCTCTAACATCTGCGCCCCCGTCCGCCGCACAAATAAAAAAATAAACGAGAGAGAGAGGACAGGCTGCCGCTGCAGCTGTCTCTCTCTCCAGCTCGCACTGCGCAGCATGTGCTGAGCTGGGGACAGAGGCTGTTCTGCAGCGGCAGCCTATAATCTCTCTCCCTCTCCCGCTGACCTGGGTAAAAAGTACCTCCCCCCCCCTGGCGGTATTTTGTCTGTTGGCATTTGGTTGTGGGGATTCTGTCAATCTGTATTTAGTCCGTCGGTAAATTAACTACATACCAATTGTATTTGTGTTATACACTTATGTATTATGTGTCATTTATCGATTAAATATATATGACTCTGTGTTACCTGAGCATTAACAGCTGACATTTTGCTGTTTTCCCAGTGGTCGTCTTGTATCTGCAAGGGGTCGGTAACAAGGAATGGGCTGAGGTAAGGTAATACTCCATTCTCTTAAAGTTAAAATTAGATATAAAGGTGATGAATAATTACACTGTAAACAGTCCCCAGTTTGCAGCAAATCAGATAGGAGCATGTGTGTCAATTTCATCATAAAACTTTATAGAGTAATACCCCGCACACACTGTGTGATTCTGACGAGCTTTCCATTCGATTTTGACTATATAGTCAAAATCGAACAGACATCGAATGGTTTTCAGCCCTATGCAATGCCAATTTGATCCCGATTCACGGCAGTATTAAATCCCCTGGATTCTCGGAGATCCATCCAGCTTTGCTCCTGTGTAGTCCTTGACATAGAACGCCAGGATCAGTAAGGAGTTACTACTTGCAGCATGAAACTGGGCCAAGTGTATTATGCTGCATCTCTGGGAGAAGAAATCCCCCTGGTTTCAGCACGCTGGATACAGCTCACTTATCTGATACAATTTTTAGTCCGGTATTACAGGATAATAACAGAACCCTTCATATCCTATGGGTATATACAAGGCAAGTGCAGTATTTTTAACTGGAGCAATTTCTGGAATAAGAACGGACACATGACTGACGCTGGCACATTACACAATTCATATATATATATATATATATATATATATATATATATATATATATATATATATATATATAAAGACCAAAAAGACACACTCTCCAGACTCTTTGATGCAAAATAAAAAGCTGTGTATTTGTATTCACATAGACATCATAGTATAAAGAAGGGTACTCAACGTTAGCGTTTCAGTCCATATAGGACCTTCCTCAGGAGTTAGACAACAAGGACATCCATTTGGGGTGAAGCACAGCGTGGACCACACAGCAGGTTCTTACAGCCTGTAGGAACCTGCTGTGTGGTCCACGCTGTGCTTCACCCCAAATGGATGCCCTTGTTGTCTAACTCCTGAGGAAGGTCCTATATGGACTGAAACGCTAACGTTGAGTACCCTTCTTTATACTATGATGTCTATGTGAATACAAATACACAGCTTTTTATTTTGCATCAAAGAGTCTGGAGAGTGTGTCTTTTTGGTCTTTATATACATGGACTTTGTTTCTTGTAAGGAAAGTTCTGGACATCACCCCAGCGGTTGCATATTTTGTATGGAGTGCGATCTTATTGCATATATATATATATATATATATATATATATACTAGGTGATTCATCGCGCCCTATGGGCGCTCTTCACACCGTCGTAAGGGGCTGCACCCCCTTAACCTGTGAACGCAGTTATTGCGTGAGTGAGGGTTGGGTGATATGGGTGGGTGGGAGGTGCTTGGGGGTGGTGTGGGTGTGTGAGTGGTGGGTTCGGGGTGGGGTGGTGTAGGCTAGTTTGGCTAGGTGTAGAGTGCAGGGGTAGTTAATATAGTGGTGCAAAGATAGTGTGTGTGGGGGTGGGTAGGGGGTGCGGTGTTGTGGGGTAGGGGTATGTTGGGTTAGGGATTTTGTTGGAGTGGTGTAGGAAAGTTTAGGTAGGTGTAAAGTGCATGTGTTGTGGTGGTATAGTGGTGGAAAGAGAGTGTGTGTGTGTTATTAGTTTGGGGTGGGGGTGGATTGTGGTATTGGATATGTACTTGGTGTGGTGCAGGCTGTAGGCGTTGGTCGAATAGGAAACCAATGTTACCTGTGATCCGTTGGTGGTATAGTGCAAAGTCTGTTCTCCTCGTAGGTCCGGGGCTGGCGTCGGTAGAGAGGCAGGTGTGAGAGCGCAGTTGCAATTATTAGGTGCTTGTGAGAGCGGGTCGCGGTGGTGGCGGGAGGAGCTAGCAGGCAGCCGCCACACTTGTCAGCACTGTGCGTAGCGTGTTGGGGGCGGCAGTTTCCACGAGATTGGGAGTCTGCTGCCTTGAACCTGTCTGGCCTGTGCGTGTTCCTGCGATACTTCCGGGAGCGCAGGTGCCGGGCAGGGTGTTCTCGTATATAGTTGTCTACATGTGGCATATGTTGGTGGTGTGATTGTAGGTGTGTGGTATAGCAGACAGGGAGGCACAGGGTGGTTGGGAGGGGACAGTGAGGCAGGACGGTAGGGAGGGGACAGGGAGGCACAGGGTGGTTCGGAGGGGACAGGGAGGCACAGGGCGGTTCGGAGGGGACAGGGAGGCACAGGGCAGTTTGGAGGGGACAGTGAGGCAGGAGGGTAGGGAGGGGACAGTGAGGCAGGATGGTAGGGAGGGGACAGGGAGGCACAGACACAGGGAGTGAGATCCTTGTACATCTTACAGATTTGTGCTTGCAACATTTTCTGAAAGCAGTGGAGGGGGTGGAAACATAGTGGATTTGACCATCTGTAGAAATGGTGACACCACATAGACAGGTGTGCCTGCGCACACACACACACACACACACACACACACACACACACACAGCCCCTTCCCTGTGTCACACTCCCTTTTAGGCTGTGCTGCTGTCTGTGAAGCTGCTGGCTGGCATGGCACTGTATGTAGCACTGTGCCGTTTAGGCCCGCCCCCTTTTCGGACCTCCGGCTGCCTCTTGTGCAGTTCAGCTGCCATGATTTATTTATTATAGGTAGTGGGGGAGGCTGGGGTAACTTGTCCCCTGTGCCTCACTCTTACTGTAAAACACGCTGGATGAAACTGAAAGTAAGCCACTTGCCGGGCAGGAAGGGCTGCTGGGAGCTGTAGTTTAGTTTGTTTTATCTAAGCAATGTGGATTCTGGCTGGGAGTGTGTACATATAGCTGGGTGGGGTGGGGGTAGAGTTTCATGTGTGACCCCGCCCAGCGTTATAGACACACTCCCAGAATGATTGACACATGTAGCCAAATATATAAGAGATATATATATACATACTTCTATATATTTCTTCACTAGCACGTGCGTGGTCTGATGAACATACTGTGGCATGGCCTGTGTCCGAATTCGATGTAGGTCAGGGTTGCCTACCTTCCCGGAATGGACGGGAGGCTCCCGAAAATCGGGTCCCCCTCCTGGTCCCCTGGAACGGTGGGAAAACCTCCCGGATGCCGGCAGGCCCCCCGCATCTACCCCGCGGCAGTGTTAATTTCCCACGATTTGCAGCTTTTTGGGGAGAGGGGCTAAAGATGCAAATTGCGTCATTTAGCCCCACCCCCTCCTTGAAGACTTGCAACTTGTGGGATTTGCAGTACTGGGGGCGGGGCTTGATGACATCTCCATCTGGCATCCACCCCCCAAAGTGCTGCTGACAGTCTCCTCTCCAGGCTTCTCCCAGAGAGGAGACTTTAAAAGTAGGCAACCCTGATGTACTGTAGGTGATGTCATCACTTGCGACCTAACTGAGAGTAGGAGGGGGCTGACACTAGCCGCGCTGCTGGGTCTCCAATGTCTTGTTATCTCCGCCAACCAGGTTCCCGTGACCTGTACTCTGCAGTTCACAGGCGTCAGGCCCAGTGCATGTGCAATAGCGGTGTAAGTACTGTGCATGCACAAAAGCCTGGCTCCTATTGGTTGCATTAGCTGAAGCTGGAAACACCTCCCAATCGGACTGCCTGTCCTGCAGGTGACTGACAGGTAGGCCTTCCAATAGGAAGTCACTGCCAGTCACAGTGAAGCCAGTGCAGTCACACAGACTGCCTCTGGCTCACTGACACTGAGCGCAGTGGCAGATTTTACTGGGGGAATTGCAGTCCTGCATCTCATGGGTGAAATGAGGCCACATGTTATAATGTATAGCCAGAGAAGCACCACAGTGGTGCCGTATGGAAAGGCACATGTCACATTGCTATGGAGTAGATAGGGACCTCTTTGCAGACCAATTATACTGTGGCCCCATAGGGAAATGCAAGTTGTTGTCTATATAGCCAAATTGACTTGAATATCCAGCGGGAGTGAGTGAGTGGGTCATTATCGATGTGCAGGAGGCCAGATCGTTAAGGAAATTGGTCCAGATTTACTAATCCTGAAAAGTGCTAAAATAGAGAGTGATAAACAGCCAGCCAATCAGCTCCTACCTTCCATGTCACAGACTGTGTTTGAAAAATGTCAGGCAGTAGCTGATTGGCTGGCTGTTTATCACTCTCCATTTGATCACTTTTTGAAGCTTAGTGCATCTGGCCTATTGAGTGTGCACTAGAGGATAATGGGCCTTATTCTGATCGGTGCGGATTTCTCCGCATGCGGACGTCCCGCCGATGTTTATCGTCTGCGCATGTGCAGAGGTCACTCTGCGCATGTGCAGAGGTCACTCTGCGCATGTGCAGAGGTCACTCTGCGCATGTGCAGGCGATTTCGCCGCATGTATTCTTTACACGCCGCACACGGGGCGTAGAGGGGCGTGAGGGGCTACTAAGCCTCATTACCCTATGCATACGCCCCGCGTTTCATGGGCGTTCCCATGCAAACGCGGGGCGTATGCATGGTAATGAAGCCGTGACGCGTGTGTAGGGGGCGGGCATCTGACATCGCCGGATGTCAGCTGCCCGCCCCCATACATGATTTCACACGGACAAGTGTCCGTGTGGTCTTGGGTGGCGGGACCTAGTGGAGCGTGCGGCCCTGCATTCGATGTTCGGCGACCATCGAATGCAGGGGCTGCTCCCAAGACGGAGGAGGCGTATCCC
Source organism: Crinia signifera (assembly GCF_055691185.1). NCBI lineage: Eukaryota > Metazoa > Chordata > Amphibia > Anura > Myobatrachidae > Crinia > Crinia signifera. Next base: position 20,552,939 of record NC_139224.1, on the reverse strand, counting down.
CGTCCACTTTCATGCGGATCGCCACATATCCGCGTACGGACGGAGGTGGCGATCCGTATGGAAGGCGGGGATTCGCCTGCACGGTCGTGGCCGCATATTCTGATCGGGCCGCACCGATCAGAATAAGGGCCAATGTCAATGATATCACTCAATAGGCCAGATGTACGAAGTTTGGAAAGTGATAAAATGGAGAGGGCTAAACCACCAACCAATCAGCTCCTGTCATGTTACAGGCTGGGTTTAACAATTACAGTTGGGAGCTGATAAGCTGATGGTTTATCACGCTCAATTTTATCACTTTTTCAAGGGAGGGTGACACTTGGAAGCTCCCGGCACCCCCTTGTGACAGCTAAGAATATGCTCGGTTGTTAAGGCTGGCCAGATGTACTAAGCTTGAACAGTGATAAGGTGGAGAGTGATAAAGTGCCAACCAATCTGCTCCTAACTGGCACACAATATCTATTAATGAACTTGAGCTGGAGATGTACAAACGAAATGAGATCGGCATCTTCTGGGAAATCTCATTTTGGTCATGGCAGCCAGAAAAACTAATTGATGCATTTCATCTTTCTCCTTTCAGTCTGGTCTGATTTGATTAATTAGCCCCCTGCCCCCTCCTGTGCTTTCTATTTAAATACATGTATTAAATATACTGCAAAGTGCGGAATATCAGCACAGTAAGAGAGCAGACATCTTACAGACGTTTAATTTAACGGCAGAATATAGCATTTGTCAGCGTAAATCTCTGCTTTTTGCCAACGTGGCGCTGAAGGCGAGCTTTGATAATTCTTTGATATAACCCCTTGGGGTAAATATACTACATTCTGGGTTTTAAGAAGTGGTAGATGTTGCCCAGATTGTACTTATCATATATCTGTCACCTTCTAAAAGATAATGGAATCTGATTGGTTGAATATAGAGTCTGATTGGTTGCTATGGGCAACATCTAGACTTCTAAAAACCCACACTTTAATAAATAGATCTACAGTTAAAAAAAAAATCAGTCCATAGGTTGACTCCAAATAGTATAAAAGGTCAAAAGAGTCAAAAGGTCATCAAGGGCAAATGATCAACATGGAAGATGTAGGCAGTTGGAAAAGGTTGACAGGGTCAAAAGGCCTACATGAAAATAGTCGATACCAAAAAGGTGGACACATGTTTGTGTGGGGTTTTTTGTGTCATTGGGGATCGACCTATTAACTGTCTTTCTACTGTAGATCTTTCAAATGGATACCCCGAGACGTGTAAAGAGTGAAGGAGCTGTTAGCTGTATACTGAGTGGCCATCACTTTATCTATATAACAAAATTAACTGCTGATAAAAATGATGTCATCACATTGGAATGTGACAGTAGGCCTGATACCTGACCCCTCCCACTGGTGAGAGAGTGAGGGCGTGGTGATAGAGACAGTGGGAGATGGTGAGGAGTAGATTTTGGGGTGGGAACTTTTACACCCATAGTACATCCTTTAGTCAGACATAGGGATGGCCACCATCATTGCCATCGATGGTTGCCATCGATGGCAATTCTGCAACTGTCCATCGATAGTGCTTAACTATGCAAGGGATGACCATCAATATTTTTACATTTCAATGGTCATCCATTGTATTTGATTGATTGGCCTGTGGGCCAATCAAAACACAGAGGGTGGGGCTTTGCGGGTGTCAGGGGCGGGGCTATGCTCCGTGTCCCGGCACTTTGAAAAAAAAAAAAGCAAAACATCGTTTCGCTTTTCCATCGATGGAGGGAAACCATCTGTTTCTCCCCCATCGATGGCAAAAATATTCGACATCGGTCATGAACCAACGATGATTTCAAATCATCGATGGTCGATGACCATCCCTAGTCAGACACCTTTGTCCAGCTGTAAACCAGATTGCTATAGTTTCACACAAGCAGAGCACAGCAATACCAACTATGTTCTTCATATACAGTATAAGAAAGCTTAACACCCCCTTTAGAGAGCTCCTCATTACAGCTCCCACTCACTGAATGCTGAGATAGCAAAACATCAGTCCGTTTACAATAAATCTATCACTTGGATGAGATGACACCTCATGTGTAGACAATAAATGCTTTCATCTTCCTATTCTTAGCTACACTTTAAACCCATTATCAGATGAGCACATGGCTGTCATGGAGAGATGTCACTGGTTCAGGTATATTGTAGTATGTGTTACTTGTAATAAGAGGTCCAATCATCCAAAGTGCTTGATTCGATGACTACTCTCTATTGCTGCGATCAGTGCTGATGCAGTTGTTGCCACATCCGTGTCCTCCCATCAGCATGAGATACTAGGATCCCACCAGGTTGCACTTTTAAGCTCTTTAACATCCTGGCTGTGGGGGTTATTTTGGTTCACTCTTTCTGACAAATTCCTTCTTAGATGGACAAAACCATATGCACTGCAGGTGGGGCAGATGTAACTTGTGCAGAGAGAATTCGATTTGGGTGGGGTTTTACTTCAAAGTGAGATCTATATTGCAGTGTAAAAATAAAGCAGTCAGTATTTACCCTGCACAGAAACAAAATAACTCACCCAAATCTAATTCTCTCTGCACATTTTACATCTGCCCCCCTGCAGTGCACATGATTTTGTCCATCTAAGAAGGAATTTGTCAGAAAGAGTGAACCAAAATAACCCCCTGTGTATCCATCTTTGCCCACCCTTGCATTGTTAACGATGTCGGTATCTTGCATGTGGTTAGGGTTGGGATATCTCGCCCAGTGTCTACCCAGTGTATGTGGTGTAATGAAGTATTGATAGCTGACAGCGCCATTGCGTTCCCTGTCTCTGCCGATATGAACATTCAGAGGGTTCTGTTGTATTTGTATACAGGGGACACCTGGTGCATGGAGAGTGTCCCTGTTACTATGTGTTCTACAGGGGTGGTGGCGGCGGTGGACTGCTCTACCCTCATCCCTCTGTGCCATCTGTTCCAGTGAATGTCTGTAATGAGGTTCTCGCATGTTCCAAACCAAATGACCAGGATCGGCCAACCAGCGCTCTGTAGTTTGTTGGACAGTGTTCCCGTCCTTATGGGATATCCTTCCTTGTTAGTACTGGAAGCAGATATAACACTGTTTGATGGACGCGAGAGGACGCCAGCACCCGCAGATAGGTCTGTGATCTCTGAGACCAATGAAGACACCCTGTAGTCCCAAAGTGACCACTGGCGAAACGGTTATTACAGGTTTTAATCTGATTCATTTATATTTTTAGGTATATGTTTATTTTCCTTTATATTCTGAACAATTAAGGGGAAGGATGTATTTAATTACCCCTCACCTCCTCACTGCACTTCTGCCCACCCTCAGTCATGTGACTAGAAGATATGTGAACTGCGCCCACAGCTAGCCGCCAGTATTAATGCCAGCTGTGCCTATCATTCTTACCAACTTTTTTATCTTTATCAGCTTATTAAGAAATGAGAGTTCTCTGTGCTGGGTCTGTCTGGGCCCCCAACATTGGGAATCGGAGAGGGTTGTCAACTCTCTCAGGAGACCTCCTGCTAATTTGGGAGTCTTCCGGGCATTCTGGGGCCAATATACTTTCCAGTCCACATATTATCGTATGCCATTTATCGAATGTCCAGGTTTCAAACATTGACAGCCAGAAATGTCGACATGGACTTTAGGTCGCCATTTACAAATTTCGACATGCTCATAATGGGGGTTATTCTAGTTCATTCTTTCTGACAAAATCCTTCCTAAGGTGCGTACACACGTACAGATTTTCTGTCTGATCTATCTGGGGGAAACAATAACCTGGAAATGTATGGAAGCAAATGACAATCAAAAATTTGATCCCAAACGCTGGAAAACAGACAGTGATCAGTCAGACAAATTGTTTAAATCATTCTGATATAACACATTTATCAAACCATATATTTTTTTCTGTTTTCCCGCATTTGGGTGGAAATTTTTGATTGTCCTACGCGCCCATACATTTCCAGGTTTTTGTTCCCACCAGATAGATCGGACAGAAAATCTGTACGTGTGTACGGTGTGTTAGATGGACAAAACCATGTGCACTGCGGGTGGGGCAGATGTAACTTGTGCAGAGAGAAATAGATTTGGGTGGGGTTTTTCTTCAAAGTGAGATCTATATTGAAGTGTAAAATCATGCAGTCAGTATTTTCCCTGCACAGAAACAAAATAACTCACCAAATCTAATTCTCTCTACACATGTTACATCTGCCCCCCTGCAGTGCACATGGTTTTGTCCATCTAAGAAGGATTTTGTCAGAAAGAATGAACTAGAATAAACCCCAATGTCCCCATTTAAGTTAACGGCAGAATGTCTACAATGCATTTTTGGGTAATTTTTAGGGTTAAGTTTAGGGACAGGAGAAAATAAGTCAAAAACGTTTCCGTTGGCTTGTTAAATGTTGACATAGCGAACATGTCAACATTTGAACCATGCCGACATTTATGAATGTTGACATTTACCCTGTCGGCCAAATGCCCATGTCGGCATGCTGGCTGTCAATATTTAAAATCTTGAAGGTTAACATTTTGGATGTCAACTTTTCATGCCACACTGATTTCGGGTATGGATTCTGCTTGCGGAGAGCCGTCAAACCTTTTCACGTTCAGGGCCTGACCATGGGAACTTACGGCTTCGAACACGGGTCAGCAACAGCCCCCTTCTTGGCAAGACACCGGCGGAAATAAAAGTCAGTTCAGACTGAGTTTTATTTCCGAAGGGGAGAGAAATCCCCTCACATGGTACCAAAGGGAATCGGTGGCGGGGGGGGGGGGGGGGGGGGGAAGGGGCAGACGTTTGGCTGGGGGGCGTCTCAGGGCTCACTAGGCAGCGAATGAATCAGGCCCTTACTTGGCATCTACATGTGCCAAACCTGATACACTTTACTTATGCCTCACATCTGCTGCGGCCCGCCGGAGACAGCTATAACATAGAAGCCATCCGGCAGTGCATGGGTAATACCAGCCCTTGGTAAATGCCTGGCACCATGCCATGTATTGGGAAATAACCCACAATGGGCATTGGCAGCTGCTCTGCTTGATTAATAGGCAGAAGCCTTAAATCCCATGAAAACGTCCCATTATTTGCAGGATTTACGGCTAATTACCTCCGATAAACAGGCCCATAATATACAGGGCACTAAAAATAATTCATTCTTAATGGAAGCATCTTTTTGCTGAAGCACGACAGCTTCTCTTTATGGGGTTATGGTAATAAGTAAAAGTAAGTTTGGATTTGTGACATGATACACAGAAACAGAGAGATCGGAGAGGACCGAGCGAATGATACCCACTAAGCACACAGACGGATGGGGGGAGGAATTACCAGTGCGCAGCCGGGATTACAGGAAAAGGGAGGCAGGTTAACCTTAATTCTGCCAGAGAATGTGAATGCAGATGGCAGAGGAATTCCCCACTACATGGGAGTAATGATTTTATGAAATGCTGGAGGATTGCCCAATGTGCATTTAGCATAACACAGAGCGGGTGCAATAAATTGTATTGTCTTCCGGGGCCCATTCCATGGATTGACAGCCGAACAGACTCTGATCCTGTGCTAATAGGAGTTGGCTGTATACGTGTATCACAAGTTGGCATCATGCGTATGCACAAGACTGGCACAGTGCCGCACAGACATTGCTGCCTTTATTATGTGTATATTGTGTATAGAGGGGTTTTTCTTATAGGCTATGTATTATTGGGGTCAGGGATGGATTTAGGGGTCAGGCCAAGGGTGTAACTACCATAGGTGCAGGGAATGCAGCTGCTATGGGGCCCATAGCTGTGAAGGGGCCACCTTCCCTGTCACAGTTACATGTGTTATATACAGGGGTGTAACTACCATAGGTGCAGGGAATGCAGCTGCTATGGGGCCCATAGCTGCGAAGGGGCCACCTTTCCTGTCACAGTTACATGTGTTATATACAGGGGTGTAGCTACCATAGGTGCAGGGAATGCAGCTGCTATGGGGCCCATAGCTGCGAAGGGGCCACTTTCCCTGTCACAGTTACATGTGTTATATACAGGGGTGTAGCTACCATAGGTGCAGGGGGTGCAGCTGCTATGGGGCCCAGAGCTGAGAGGGGCCACCTTCCCTGTCACAGTTACATGTGTTATATACAGGGTGTAGCTACCATAGGTGCAGGGGGTGCAGCTGCTATGGGCCCAGAGCTGAGAGGGGCCACCTTCCCTGTCACAGTTACATGTGTTATATACAGGGTGTAGCTACCATAGGTGCAGGGGGTGCAGCTGCTATGGGGCCCATAGCTGCGAAGGGGCTACCTTCCCTGTCACAGTTACATGTGTTATATACAGGGTGTAGCTACCATAGGTGCAGGGAATGCAGCTGCTATGGGGCCCATAGCTGCGAAGGGGCCACCTTCCCTGTCACAGTTACATGTGTTATATACAGGGGTGTAACTACCATAGGTGCAGGGAATGCAGCTGCTATGGGGCCCATAGCTGCGAAGGGGCCACCTTCCCTGTCACAGTTACATGTGTTATATACAGGGGTGTAGCTACCATAGGTGCAGGGAATGCAGCTGCTATGGGGCCCAGAGCTGAGAGGGGCCACCTTCCCTGTCACAGTTACATGTGTTATATACAGGGGTGTAGCTACCATAGGTGCAGGGAATGCAGCTGCTATGGGGCCCATAGCTGCCAAGGGGCTACCTTCCCTGTCACAGTTACATGTGTTATATACAGGGGTGTAACTACCATAGGTGCAGGGAATGCAGCTGCTATGGGGCCCATAGCTGCGAAGGGGCCACCTTCCCTGTCACAGTTACATGTGTTATATACAGGGGTGTAGCTACCATAGGTGCAGGGAATGCAGCTGCTATTGGGCCCATAGCTGCGAAGGGGCTACCTTCCCTGTCACAGTTACATGTGTTATATACAGGGTGTAGCTACCATAGGTGCAGGGGTGCAGCTGGCATGGGGCCCAGAGCTGAGAGGGGACACATTCCCTGTCACAGGTACATGTGTTATATACAGGGTGTAGCTACCATAGGTGCAGGGGATGCAGCTGCTATGGGCCCAGAGCTGAGAGAGGCCACCTTCCCTGTCACAGTTACATGTGTTATATACAGGGTGTAGCTACCATAGGTGCAGGGAGTGCAGCTGCTATGGGGCCCAGAGCTGAGAGGGGCCACCTTCCCTGTCACAGTTACATGTGTTATATACAGGGGTGTAGCTACCATAGGTGCAGGGGGTGCAGCTTCTATGGGGACCAGAGCTGAGAGGGGCCACCTTCCCCGTCACAATTACATGTGTTATATACAGGGGTGCAGCTACCACGTCCTCTCCCCCCCATCATCCTCCTGCCCTCACACTTCAGATCCTTCCTCTTCTCCATAACTCTCCTACCCGCAAACCCCAACCACATACTCTCCGTCCTCCTCCTTCCTTCACACCTTGACCACATCCTCTCCTCCATCATCCTCCTTCCTTCACACCCCAGCGACATACTCTCCATCATCATCTTTCCCTCACACTCCAGATCCATCCTCTTTTCCATAATCCTCCTACCCTCACACCCCAACCACATACTCTCCTTCATACCTTGGACACATCCTCTCTTCCATCATCCTCCTTCTCTCACACCCCAACCACATACTCTCCTTTATACCTTGGACCTTGGACACATCCTCTCCTCCATCATCCTTCTTCCCTCACACTCCAACCAGATACTCTCCTCCATCATCCTCCTAACCTCAGACTCTGGCCACATCCTCTCCTCCATCATCCTCCTTCTCTCACACCCCAACCACATACTCTCCTTCATACCTTGGACACATCCTCTCCTCCATCATCCTCCTTCTCTCACACCCCAACCACATACTCTCCTTCATACCTTGGACACATCCTCTCCTCCATCATCCATCTTCTCTCACACCCCAACCACATACTCTCCTTCATACCTTGGACACATCCTCTCCTCCATCATCCTCCTTCTCTCACACCCCAACCACATACTCTCCTTCATACCTTGGACACATCCTCTCCTCCATCATCTTCCTTCCCTCACACTCCAACCAGATACTCTCCTCCATCATCCTCCTAACCTCACACTCTGGCCACATCCTCTTCTCCATCATCCTCCTACCATCACACCACAACCAGATACTCTACTCCATCATCCTCCTACCCTCACACCCCAATCAGATACTCTCCTCCATCATCCTCTTCTCTCACACTCTGGCCACATCCTCTTATCTATAGTCCCCCTACCCCTGGGGTAGCCAACCCTAGTCCTCGAGAGCTACCAACAGTGCATGTTTTGCAGGTCTCCTCACAGAATCACAAGTGAGCTAATTAGCTCCATCTGTGGATCTTTTAAAATGTGTCAGTGATTAATGGGTGCAGCTGTGCAGCAGCTAGGTTGTCTGGAAAATGTGTACTGTTGGTAGCTCTCGAGGGCTAGGGTTGGCTACCACTGCCCTACCCTCAAACTCTGGCCACATCCTCTCCTCCATCATCCTTCTACCCTCACACTCTGGGCACATCATCTTCTCCATTATCCTCCTTCCCTGACACACTGACCACACTCTCTTCTCTATATTCCTCCTTCACTCACTCTCTGGCCACACCCTCTCCTCCATTATCTTCCTTCCCTCACACTCTAAACACATCCTCTCCTCCATAGTCCTCATTCCCATACACCCCAGCCACATCTTCTCCATCATCCTCCTTTCCTCACACCCTGGCCACATCCTCTAATCCATAGTCCTCCTTCCCGTACACCCCAGCCTCATCTTTTCCATCATCCTCCTTCCCTCATACCCTGGTCACATCCTCTCCTCCATAATCCTCCTTCCCTCACACTCTGGCCACATCTTCTCCATCATTCTTCTTCCACCACACCCCAACCACATCCTCTCCACAATCATCCTCTGTCCATCACCCCCTGGCCACAATCTCTCCTTCGCCACCTTCCTTCCCCAACACCCCCATCACATCCTCTGTAACCTCTGCCTGATAAACCAATATTTGATGGCCCACTATGCTGGATTAATGAGAAGGCGGAAGCCCAGGGTGGGCCCCATCTCTAATGTTAATGAAGTGGCCTTCGTTACTTCTTATTGTTGTTAACATTGCAGTAGTGGGAGCAAGTGAGTCAGCCACACACGTACCATGAAGGATACCTAGTGCTAGGTGGCCATGTGCTCAGTGTGTGGATAACTCTCTCCAACTATTCACAGCATGGACAAGAATGATAGCGCAGGATGCAAAATGCGGCTGAAAACTGCCACAACCAAGGGAGAAGATCACAGCAGATTTTGGGTGTAACTTGTGTCTAAGGAGATAAAGGTTCTGATTCAGGATCAATCGGTCCCTGGGCGTATTCGCGCTTGCATATATTTACACCTATGGAGGGCTGATGTATGAACACAGGAGCAGGGTAGAGTTTTATGGGCGTCCCCATGAAAACGCTGGGACATTCCCCTGGGAATGCGGAGGGCCGATGCCTGCCGTGAGCGAGCAGCTGATGGCGCATGACATCGGAACCTGGCCTGTCTTCAGCGGACACCAACGGGCCACATCCTAGGGGATGTGTAAGTGTATATACCCTCGCATGTTACTGAGGAGAAGCGGTGGCAAGGGGGGGGGGGTGGGCGTTCAGCCAGGCGGCAGCGGGCATTAAGCCACTCGCTAAGCAGTGAACGACCGCTGCTTAGAAAGCGGTACTGAATCACCCCAAAGTGCAATCTATAAGAAACCATTTTTCTGTATATATCAATAAAATGTAAGATCGCTATGGGTTACAGAAAATGTGTGACTATGACTAATTTTATATATGAGAAGTTCGGAAGGTTGACGTGTCCTTTATATTCTTACTGGTTATTTACTGTTATTACCTTCCTTGGTCATTATGTGATATTCTGTGTGTTTATCTTGCAGTTTGGTCGCACAGAAGTCATCGATAACACCCTCAATCCAGACTTTGTCCGAAAGTTTGTGTTGGATTATTTCTTTGAAGAGAAGCAGAATCTGAGGTTTGATGTGTAAGTGTCCGACGCCATCTTAACAATTACAAAGTGAATGTGAATATTGTTATAGCTTGACACGGGTAAATACCGTAAGAAGCCTCCAGTATGTCCTGCTACCTGATTGCTGCTTCCATACACTGGACTGAGGCCTGATTCCGCAAGGATCGCTAATCTGAGAAGTTGGCGGTTCACTTCTTGTAGATGTGCGTGCCGGTGTGAATTAGGCCCTATGTCACATGAGACAATGGGCCCAATTCAGACATGTATGCTTGTGCAAGGCTGTCCTGCAATAAAATCCTGCTACTTTTTTTAATTGTTGGCCGCTCGCAAGTTGATTGAGAGGAACCCAATGTTTGGGGGTGGTAACCGGATGTTTTCTGGGAGTGGCAGGGTAAACGCAGGTGTGCACAGGTGATTGATGGGAAGTCATGTGACATAAGCTCCGGCCCCGTTCCGACTGCTTCTAGCACAGCCCCCGAGTAATTCCTGGGATACACACAGACTGCACATACTGGGAAAATCTGATTGGTTGCTAAGGGCAACATCTACACTTCTAAAAACCCACTCTCTAGTAAATAGGGTGGGGTGGTCAATTGATCTACAGTAAAAAGACCCCAAATGGTCGAAATGCAAAAGGACGACAGGGTCAAAAGGTCATATGGGGCTAGTGGTCGAAAAATTGTACTTCATATTTATTTAGCACCTTCTAGAAGACAACAAATAGAATCGGATTCTGGTTGCTATGGGCAACACCCCATCTTCAATAGAACTCCCATCTTAGTATATTTACCTCAAAGAACACACAACTCACACTGTACACATCTTATAGGTCACAGCACTGTGTTATGGTAACTTGAGGTAATAACTTGCATAGCTCGGGTATTAATCATTATAACACAGATAATAATAGTTGGGTTAACCCTCGCAGCGCCGGAGCTCCGTTGCCATGAGATATAGGAGATATCCGTGGTTGCAGTGGGGACCTTAGAGAAAGTGGGACAATCAGGAGCCATTGAGAGATGTTGGTTACCATGGTAACAGCTGCGCTGGTCATGCTGGGAGCAGGCCTATTAACCCTTCAGTGCCGGAGGGATCGTTAGCTGTGAGATGTATGTCTATTTATAAATACACCTCTCCTGTGTACGGGGTCTGCATGCTGATGGTAGAACGCTTGCATTACCCGCACCTTCCCAGTGACTCACTGGAGCAGATCATGCCGCTTGATTGCCCCAGAAAGCGCAGCTGCTCTCCAGGACTTCACAAGTTTCAGGTTGGAATAAAGTTCAATCAACGGAATTCTGAAATCCTCGGAAGTCGTTCAACCCAAACGGTGATTTCGGGATTTTGTTGATTAGTGCGTTTGAAAAAAATGCTTTGTCCTCAAATTATCAAATTAAATCGAATAATATTTGGTTTATTGTTTTCTGCTAGTGAATTTTTATTTTTATATATATATATATATATATATATATATATATATATATATATATATATATATAGACTTGAAAGGTTTTTAAAGGCAATTGCAAGTGAATAAGATATTCTAAGGCAAAAATAATAATAAACAAAACTGCTCAATTGGGGACGCTGGGTGACATTCTATGCTATGCGATTAGCGCTATTTTGCGGTAATTAGACCACAAAATGGCGCTATTGCATTTTCCCATTAAATCGCCGATTTAATGGGATGCGCACAGGGGCTGAAATCGCATATTTTGTGCGTAAATGTCTGGTGAATAATAATGCGAGATTAATTCGCATTTTTATCGCATCCAGATGTTTGCGCACAGAAAAGTATACAAGTCGCTTATTTAATGCTATGCGCATTTGCACATCGCATTATTTAAGTGACTAATTTTCGCACTTATTTCAGACCTGGGTCTGTTAGGCGAATTAGGCAGAACCCTGCACAGATCGCAATGTTCCGTGCAGGGTTCTGCTGTAAAAAATAAAATAAATGGTTAAATAAAAAAAAAAAAACGAGCGCGGGGTCCCCCGCCCGAGTGTAACCAGCCCCGGACTCACTGAGCCGGTGCTGGTAACATAAAATCAGGGTCCCCGACAAATAGGGGTCCCCTTGATTTTATGAAACCAGCACCAGACTCAAGGTCCGGCGCTGGTTCCCAAAATACGGGGGACAAAGTGACTAGGGGTCCCCCGTATTTTAAGAACCAGCACCGGACACAACCAGCCAGCAGGGTAATGCCACAGCCGGGGGGAGACTTTTTATACAAGTCCCCCCGGCCAAAGCATTAACCCCCTGGCTGGTCAGCATGGGCAGGGGTCCTGGATGCGCTGAGATGTTACTCCGTCGGCGTCTATATTCAGAATGATTTCTGGCCAATCAGGAGCCGACTTTCTCGGCTCCTGATTGGCCGAGAAATCATTCTGTTCAGAGACGTCGAGGGAGCAACATCTCAGCGCCGGACCAACTCCTTGAAGCCGGGTACCAGTCGGGAGCAGCGCTGTCACCGGAGGTCGCCGCCGGGGAGCAGGTGAGTAGGATTTTCCTCCTTAGGTACCCCTCTGGACTACCACGGATCCCGGACCCCGGATTCTTCACGCCAGGAGCCCCGGAACCCCAGGACCAGCCCCGGAACCAGGACCAAGGCCCCGGAACCGGACTCTTCTGCCCTGGAGCCCCGGAGGACGAATCCAGGATCAAGGGACCGACCTACGGGCTCAAGGTAGGTAAGTATCAGTGTGTTTTGTGTGTATTAAAGTTTTATTTTTCAGGGTGTCAGTGTGATTTTGTGCACTATTTTTTACACTGCAGAACTACAAGTGCCAGCGGGCACTTTAATGCCCCGCATGCTGGGACTTGTGGTTCCCCAAGTCCCAGCATGCGGGGTAGGCTTGCTGGGACTGATAGTTCGCCAGTGTAAAACAATAGTTGACATTCTTTTTTTTACACAAAGCATCAGCTCCATGCCCACAGCCCAGGGGCATGGAGGACAGCCCCGGACTATCAGCATAGGCTGGTAAGTCCTGGAGGGGGGGGACCCCTTCATTGGGGGGGTCCCCACTTCCCCAGGACCCCTGCCCATGCTGACCAGCCAGGGGGTTAATGCTTTGGCCGGGGGGACTTGTATAAAAAGTCTCCCCCCGGCTGTGGCATTAGCCTGCTGGCTGGTTGTGTCCGGTGCTGGTTCTTAAAATACGGGGGACCCCTAGTCACTTTGTCCCCCGTATTTTGGGAACCAGCGCCGGACCTTGAGTCTGGTGCTGGTTTCATAAAATCAAGGGGACCCCTATTTGTCGGGGACCCTGATTTTATGTCACCAGCACCGGCTCAGTGAGCCCGGGGCTGGTTACACTCGGGCGGGGGACCCCGCGCTCGGTTCTTTTTTTTACACCTTGCGCTGTCCTGCAAATGTGCGATTTTCACACATGAAAATCGCACATTTTCAGGACTAAAACCAGCGCACCACATCGCCGCAAATCGCCCCTATTCGCACTTTTCAGCCTCCAATGCGCATCACATTAAATATGCGCATTTAGGCTGAAAAATGCGATTTCTAAATAGGCGATTTGCGGCGATACAGGGTGCGAATTAAACATGCGCATTTAGCGCATATCATAGAATGTCACCCGATATGTCCGCCTTCATCGTTCCTCAACTCGGTGGCGCAGCAGTGATTTACCTACTCCTGATAGCTGTAGCGGTGTCTTCTGGTTATCGGCGGTCATGTGACGTCACTCCTGGGTCAGGCCTTTGATATTCCATCATTCTAGGGAGTATATTTAAACTATTGCTAACCGTAACTGCACCCCTCATCCCCACAGTCTAACCCTCCGTCCCACAGCCCATTCCAACACTTTGCCGGTAAACTTTTTAATGTTGGCATTGTGGTCCTGGCGTGAGCAAGAGATGACATGGGCTTGCCACTATGGGACTGTGCGTTTTGACTACTTCTTTCAACCCTTGCCCTGGGACATAGATTAGTCACCTGGGCTGCCCAGATGAGTAGTCTAGGTCTTGGATTGGAGTGGACGGTGGAGGGGGGGAGTCTCAAATTCAAATCGTAGTCCACACATCAAAAGTGACATTGCCGAAATAAAATTGTGGCTTAAGCAATAATCTCAAATTAGCAAAATATAAAGTTACAGTAACACTTGGTACTTGGTTGATCCACCGTACTGCTAAAGTGTACGCGTTTCGCATCAGTGAGCAGAGTGATTAGCTGGATTTTAAATGCACAATCCAATTAACTGACAAACCACATCATTGGGCAATGGGCAGGTACATTGATCCATAAATTAATCCTGTTTTCTTCTACAGGTATGTTCAAAAAGTATGTTCTATTACTCTATTTGCATATACTTGGCGAAATGAATCAAGCATTCTAAGAAAAACAAAGAGAATAATTAAATATTCATTAACAATTGCAGAGGCGACCTCAAAAACACTGCAGAAATATTGTAATTTCAAATATATAACATTATGGGGGAAATTTACCAATATGAAAAACCTAGTTTTTCGTATTGGTATTTCCCCTACGACTGCATACGACTGTTTCAGTCGTATGCAAAGTCGTGTTCCGGAGGGGAATGTACAAAGCTGTCATATACGACTGCTTTGTAACTCACCGATGTCATAGGAATTCGTATTAGCTGGCCATATATACGGCCGCTAATACAAATTCGTACAGGCAGTCTGCACGGATCAGTCAGATCCGTGCAGGCAGGGCCGGTGCTAGGGTGTCCGGCGCCCTCCTGCAAACCATACATTTTGCGCCCTTTTGAGCGGTTTGCTACACAGTGAAACACTTGCTCAGTATCGGCTGCACCCTGGTTGCGCAGCCTAGCTGTGAAGCCAGAAGCAAGCCTGCCATGTTTTGGGTTATGTGTGATGTCATCCAGCCGTCGAAGCCCTCCCCCAAAATGCATGCATTGTCTCAACCATTCGCATGAAATCTTGAAGCGATGCCCCAACAACAGGCCATTGGGCCCCGTTGCCTTCCACAGTCCCCGCTGCCTATGGCCTGTTGCCGGGTTTTCACTTCATTTCATGCAACCCCCCATCACCACCCACCCTCCACGCCGCAAATGGCCTGTTGCGGGGGCATCACTTCAACATTTCATGCGAACGGTCGAGACAATGCAGGCATGTCGGGGAGGGCTTCGACGGCTGGATGACATCACACACAACCCAACACATGGACGGCCTGCATCTGGCTTCACAGCTACTGTAGGCTGCTCAGCCAGGGTGCAGCCGATACTGCGCAAACGTTTCACTGTGTAGCAAACCGCTCACATCTCAGTGCTGTGTCCGCAAAATGTTGTAGGCACCAAAGGTGCCCATACACGCTGCGAGAATCGCATACATTATGGGCTAGATCGCATCCCATTGCACGGCATGCATGTAATGTGTGTGCGATGCGATCCAAAAGCAGTACAAAAAGTATGTGCAGCACATATTTTTTGTACTGTGCGATGCCCGCAGGAGCGCACATCGCATCGCACGCAGCTATCGCAGCGTGTATGACCACCTTTAGGCACATAACTAGGGTTGCCTTCTCATGCATCATCGATTCCTGGAGACCCCCCCCCCCCCCCCCAAAATCCCTACAGTGGGCAGAGCTTAACTCAGTAAGAGGGAGGAGCTGTGATTGCGACTCGCGATCAGATAAAAAAAAAAAACTTAAAACATTTGCGGAGCCAAAATTCACATTCTGACACACGGATCCCCGCCCACAACAAGCAATGTTCATGTATGTTTTCAAGCCCTAATTACAATCTGGTGTGCAGTCAGACAGTGTTCCATGAACATTAGCCACCACCATTTGGGTCAAAATGTGCGTAGTTGTTGACTGCTTGTTGGATGATTAGCAGTAACATAAAATAACTTTGCAGAGATGAAGCTAAATTAAATTAGACCGATTATGATGCCAGTTTATTACTAAATTGTAGAACACAAGATTACAATTATGAAGTTATGAGTACTTACTGTACATACAGTACTCTTGTTTGTGGTGGGGCATCAGGTGTGACAGCAGGCCAGAGAGTTGTCACAGCAGGTCGGACAGTTACGGTCCGCGCTACCCAGCGGTCACTCAGTCATGACAGTCATCTCATCTCCTCAGACCATCACCAGACCCGATCATCATAGCTGGGCTGGCTGCAGTGCAGAGGCAGCCTGCAGACAAGGACTCACGAGATGATGACATCATCATCATCATCTCGCGATAATGTCTGTAGCTCCGCAGCGGCAGTGATATGATGCACGCCGCTACTGCCTCTCAGGCTGATTGATAACCTTTCCCCTCACAGTCACCCGATGACACCCCCGGCCCTGCTGCGACCCAGAGATTGCCCGCAGGCTGAAGGGCACCCGGCGATGACTCGCACACCCCCGGCCCCGCCAAGACTTTGAGCTTACACCGCAGCAGTCAGGCTGGGCAGCAGCAGTGCCACAGTGCGGATGCTATCCAGGCTGTGTTGAGTGTGTGCACAGTGCTCTCGCGCCGAAGGGAGCAGGCATACTTGCCTACTTTTGAAAACTAGTTTCAGGGAGATTGTCTGCCACATGCAAACGTGCCATGCTGAGCGCGGCACGCCGTGTCATGCTTTACTAAAAGGGTGTGTCTAGCTTCATCCATGGGCATTTCTATGCCTCTCTGGGGTGTGCCCTGCTGGGTTCAGTATCTGTGTGGTTGCCAGTGAAAGGGTACGAACAAGGTAAGGTCATGTAATTTAATTTAATAAAAAAATCACCTTGCCCTAAACTCCACCTCCCATAGCCTAAACCTAACCATTCCCCTCCCACAGCCTTAACCTAACTACCCCTCTCATACTCTAACCCTAACCACCCCTCCCACAGTCATGGGACACAAATTAACTGCTAACCTGCAAACTCAAGCGCTGGTGCAGTGCAGTTAGTGGCCAGATAATATAGTTTTGCCAGAGCTGGTTTTATGGCACCTGTGGATTCCTGTAAAAAGAGTGATTGAGAATGGTGTATGCAGACCCACTGGCCCAGGTGCCTAGTGTTGGGTGTAATAAAACAAGCTGCTGCTAAATTCCCTGCAACCATATATATACACATGGTGGGGTGGCAAACAGAGTTGGTCTCTGCATTGGAGAGGGAGGGGGGTTTAACCACTAGATTAAAAGAAAAAGAGCTCTATAGTGTACAATGTGCAGATCTCACTCATGCAGGGAGAAAGGGACCGTTTGCAAACTACTCGCTACTATAAAAGTATATTCAACACTTGTTGGTGCAAGTAGTTTGCAGACAGTCCCTTGCTAACATGGCAGATGGATACTGGATACTCGTATTACTTACTACACGGAAGCAAGGAGCCAGAGATCCACGGTCATCCATCATCCATCCCCGGGCTGCAGATAAGGCTCACAGCAGCCCTGTCATTGTTATCTCCCGTTCTCCTGCTGTGTCAGAGTGGGACTGGCTGCTATTTCATTCCTCCCGACAGCAGCACTAGTTGTTACTACTAGCGCTGCTGCTCCTCTGCACTCACTCTGCTCCCCGGCATCACATACATCGCAGAAGCGCGATCTGTGACAGGCTGACAGCACATTACAGTGTGCACTGCCGGAAGTGACCTGCCGCTTGCGGAGCAGCCTCTAAGACGGAGCTCCTAGGGTAGGCAAGCCTGGGAGCAGGGAGTTCTTTATACACTGCTGCCGCCCGCCCGCTGTCAGACAGGCGCTGCGGGCGGCATGCAGGACGGAGGCAGTGACAGGGCTGACTGTGGCAGGCGGCAGCTTTAGCAAAGCAGGGAGGGAGACAGCGCCTTTTTGACATGGCGCCTCCCTGCTTTGCAGGAGCTGCTGAGCGGTCAGCGCCGGCCCTGCGTGCAGGCTGCAAGGTGTAAAAAAAATAGAAAAATTAAATAAAAAAATAAAAAAATCCAGCGTGGGGTCCCCCCCACAGCCATAACCAGCACCAGGCTGAAGGAGCCGGGGTCGGTAATTAAAAATCAGGGAACCCGACAAATAGGGGTTCCCCGATTTTTAACAACCAGCCCCAGGCTCCTGCTCTGGGGCTGGTTCCCAAAATACGGGGGACAAAATGAGTAGGGGTCCCCCGTATTTTAAGAACCAGCCCCAGGCAAAACCAGCCACAGCCGGGGGGAGACTTTTTATGCAAGTCCCCCCGGTCAAAGCATTAACCCTCTGACCAGTCAGCCTGGGGCCCTGGGGGAGTGGGGACCCCCCCAATAAAAGGGTCCCCCCCTCCAGGACTTACCTGACCAGGCTGACCAGGCTGAAGCCTGGTGCTGTCCCCGATGCCCCTGGGCGGTGGGCATCGGGCTGATTCAAGTGTAAAAAAAAGATTAAACTATTGTTTTTTACTGTGGCACTACAAGTGCCAGCAAGCCTCCCCAGCAAGCTGGGACTTGGAGAACCACAAGTCCCAGCCTGCTGGGCATTAAAGGGCCTGCTGGCACTTGTAGTTCCACAGTTTTAAATGCACAATCCGTGCAGGCTAAAACGAGAATACGACAGGAAAATGGTGTTCTATTTTTCTGCCGTATTTTCGTGGACAAAAGCAGCCGTATTTCCTATACGGCTGCTTAGTAAATCAGGAACCACCATTCTTTGGAATGGTGATTTCTGTTGTATCCTAACGATGGTGTAGACATTCGTATTTGTAAATACAAATACGAATGTTCCCTCCCTAGGACTACGAATTGTTGTATTTTGGGGATAGAAAATCCCGAAAAAAAAAATTCGTAAAAAAAAGGTGTATTTCTCCCTACGAATACACCTTTTTTCTACGAATCCATATTAGTAAATTTCCCCCAATATATCCAATGTTCAAAATAATGACCGCTGACCGGTCTGCTGATTCAGACCTGTTTGCTAAACTGCGTATACTCTCGGCCCAGTGACCAAGTCAGCGCCACCCACCGCCCCGCCAATCATCATGGTTCCCCCGAGATATCTCATTACAGATGCATATTTTTATGAACATAGAAATGTTCAAGATCCTAAATACATCTGGTCCCTAGCCTTGCAGATACGGATGAAACCTGTATCACAATTATAGGGTTAAAATGTTTCTAGGCTGCGGAAAGGGAAATAACAACCGGTGTCACTGCGTTCATGTAATAAAACAGAATTGCAAAAATCTAAAAATAAATTCAATTCCTCTTTTTATCATCGGGCGCGTCGTGTAACGCGGGATTACAAGGCTTCGCTATTTCATTGAAGAGAACAGTGTTCGGAGGTGACTCACTCTTTTCATAAGGAGGGACGGCAGGAACATGGATATTCTCTGGCTGTTCCTCTGTGATCTGGCCTCACCCACTGCCGGTACTGGGAGTAGTGTGGATAATATTATTACCGCAATAATAACTGCTGGGAATCACCATTCATCTGTGTGTGAGGGCTCGGAATAGAAAAAGTTGTATTTTTTTTTTTTTTTTAAAAAGATGTTTCCGGTATGGGAATACAATATAAAGTTGACACAATTTTTTTTTTAAACCCTCATGTCGACTTTTTTATGTGTCGACCATTTCCATGTTGACCGGCTTTTGCTTGTGTCCATGTTTTTGCCTATGTCGACCACTTTTAAAAAAAAATGGAGCTGAATGTATTGCCGCCTAAGGTGGCTGTGCGGAATGCCGGTAGAACTCGGACATTCTTTTTAAAGGAGCACTCACTTACAAGTCATGGTTTTGCCTTGTAAGTGATTGCCTCTTTAAAAAAAAAATGTCAGCTGTTGGGGGTTATTCTGATTACGCACAGGAGACCCATGTTTTTCTGCGCATGTGCTTGTACAGGATGCAACCGGGCACGGCTAACTACATGTTCACCGTCCTGCACGCACCAAGCAGGGCGGGGGGGGGGGGGGGGGGTGGCGTGGGACGGTGGGGGGGCACAGTTCCCTGGGAAATCCGGTGATGATGTTGGTGCGGGCAGCTTAAGTCGAGCGGAAGTCAGCTGCCCGCCCCCTTCCCAGACAGGGCACTCCCAGACCAGAGATACCATAGAGGCAGAGGCAGAACTCTGGGAGACAATGGAGTCATCTGCCGCCGGTCTCCTGCTCCTAAGGGAGCACCTCCCCTCCCCTGCATGATTAAATCCATTAATTGAAAGCCATCAATATTGCTTCCGTGGCAGACATATACATATTTTATATATGATGTGTGTGGTTGTGGGGCACAAATCTACATCTTGCCTCCGGGCAACTGGGACGAACTTACGCCACTGCATAGAGGTGTCTATGATCTGCTTGCACTGGAAAAATCATTTGATGATTTCTCCCCGCACCAAATCATCCATTCGCATGCAGGCGGGGATTGCAGCGGGCCATGGGGGGGGGGGGGGGGTTTGTTGGCTGTACGAGCGGCGTCTGGGGGAACTTCGCAGCCTTGCCTTGATCTCTTTGGAAATGTGTGACTATTATAGTAGTTATCTATTACCAAAACGTGACTGTATTACCGGGGCGGTTTCCATACTTTCCTCAGTTTCTTCATTCCTGGGAAGTTGTCTTGTAAGGTCCGATGCAAGATGGAATCCTCCAGATCAGCGCAAAGAACTGTTATCACCTGGCCCCCCAGGTGGGCTGTGGCTCGGAGGAGTAACCACTCCCCTCTGTCCATAAGGACACTGCAGAGTGTGCAGGTGCCCAACGCATGCACGTCTCTGTCACTTAAGATGATTGGTTGGAGACCAAAGGGTGGGCCTACCCCCTGTGGTAATGTGTATTGGAGTAACATAAAAGGAGGGCTGCTGCCCTGTGTGAAGTTGTACTTCTGCCTGACTTCAATGCTGTAACATCTGTATGCTGTGCCTCCTAGAGATAGGAGAGGGCTCTTTTAAGAGCTTGTATTTGAGCAAATAAACCATCTATTGCCTCAAGACGACCACTTCCATCTTGCGACCCACAGAATTACTGCACTTATTCCGTTCTCCGGCTGTTCTGGGTACAAGGGTCCAACGTCCTCCCAGTTCCTTTCTGCCAGCTACTGAAGCAGAGGTCTGGTCCGTGACCAGTGGGGAACCAACTGATGCCAGTTGGGGGTGTCAGCAGTGTGTCTACGCACACGATCGAGCAGGTAGTACTCAGGTGCTAGCGTTTGGGCCTGAGGAGGTAACGGTGGCTCCAGGCGTCACCTAAGTAGGAGCCTGGTGGTGGCAGCGATATCCCCGCCCACTGTGTAGTGGGCGGAGTCAGTAACAGGCGGTTACTGATGGTAACAGGGAATCCCCTATTGGCCAGGTCCCATGAGACCAGGAACCGCCATCTGTGGACCCGAAGGGCGTAGCCAGAGTGTAAGGCAGGCGTCCGGTCACAGTTCCTTTCCGAGACATCTTTCATTTTCATGTTAGGAGTCTTCAGCGATGCCCAAAGGTCCCAGCACCCTGGGCCGCTGCCTAACGGTAAAGTTGGCCATACATCTACAGATCGATTGTCAGATCTGGTTGGTTGGAACAAAAACCTGATAATATCTGAGTGACAGTTTGTCAGTTTTCCAGCATTTCAAAGCAAATGGTCAACTGTCATTTGCTCTCATCCATTACCAGATTTTTGTTCCAACCAGCCAGATCTGACAATCGATCTGTAGGTGTATGGCCAGCTTAACTCCTGCCCTACAATCAGTCAATTACCACCTTAATTTGACCGACCGAGTATGGACGGACAAGACCGTTTTGGACGTTTATCGCTCGTACAGAGGGAATCGGGACAGCGTACACACCTATACAGTCTGGACAGCCGTCCGTCCCAGAACGGGAGAATGGCCCGACGATTGTATATATGTGTACCCAGCTTAACTCCACAACGTTTGTGGAGTCTCAGGCCCCAATCTGTGTCCGGTAACGTCTTACAAGTCGCATGGTGTTGCCTTTGATATATTGCATCACTGACAGGCACTAACAGTCATCCACTCAATAGAAACATTAAATGAAATGGGTTTTGCAGCCTGTTGGGAGAACGTGTGAAGTGCATTAAATACTGAAGGGAGGATACGCTGCTATGTGTATTGAGGATTCAGGATGAGTCAGTTGTGTTGATTGACAGGTAAGCCACTGGGATCTTCCTTGTACACCTGCAGCTATAGGCATGTATAATGTGAAATGATATATGTAGGACTCAGATTACAATATGTTGTATATTAAGCTGTTTGGGGACAATGATGTAATTGCAGAAAGCAAGCTGAGCCGGAAACACAACATATCAACCATACAAGACCGTAGATATATTTACCTTGCCAGTTTCAAAAGCCAGAATTATGTATAACTAGCGGCTGTATACGCAGTGTGAGTTGGGTCCCAAACCGTCCAATGACCAGAATTCCGGCACCTGCTACAGTAGGGAAACATTCTAACCGTTTTCTGGGGTCAGCAGGGAACACTGACCCTGACAGATAGCTCAGCACACATCACTGTGTGCCCAGCAATCTTGCTGAGTGTTCTAGCATTGTTCAGCAGGATCGCTACGTGTGCAGGGCCCATAACTTTCCCCCTTAGTGCCTAACCCTCCTCCCTGCAGCTTAAACTAAGCCTTATTATATCAACATTGAAAATGCCAACATAATAAGAATTTACAACTTCTCCTAATGTCGATGAGCAGAATGGGCCCTGGGCAACTTCCACTCAAATGTCTGGGCACGTCTGCGTTTCCCCCGACTCACAGAAAACAGCCAAATACCACCCACAAACGCCGGCTTCTTATCAACCTACTTGCGAATGGCCAGCGATTTAAAAAAACTTGCAGGGTTTTATCGCATTATGACCTCGCGCAGTCTAGCGATAAGCCGAATGTGAATATGCAGGCTGGGCGCTCAGGGGTTACACAGGCCCCAAGTCCTGACATTTTAACACCAAAGTAAGGATTTTCCCCAAACTTAACCCACCCTATGGAGAATTATCGCATGCAATGATTAAGCTGGTTGCGAAAAAGTCACGTTTTGTTCTTGCCTTGCAAAAACTGGTCATTGCGGCTAATTAGATACTTTCAATGGGGGAATTCAACTGTTTTCTCATTGCTGCAGCAAGTGACAAAAGCTATTCTATTGTTCATGTCACTGGGTGCAAGTGCTGAGCTTACCCCATGTGAATGGTGCACCCATATGCACTGGGATTACATAGGCAAACGCAGGGGGGGGGGCGGTTCTGGTTGCCCGGAAATCCCCTCCTCTTGGCAAGTGCCTTAAATTATGACAACAATAGCATATATAATATAATATAATATATAATATGATCAATAGAGCTGCCACCACATCATGCAGTGTAATGGACAGATCAGAGCTGCTGCACATGCCCAGTGTACCAGCTTCTTCTATCACATTTACTGTATGTGTGGATCTGAGCCCTCAAACATCACAATGGACCAAAGAGCAGCTGCAAGAAGGAAGAGACAGGAGCCTTAACATGAGGTGGGAGATTGTGAGCTTAGAAAGTGCAGTACTGGTTCTATTATGTTTGTGTATTTAATTTATTATATGTTTAAACATTTCCTGACCACTTATATAGTTTAAATGTTTGAAACAGCCTATACTATAGACCTGGGGTAGCCAACCCTAGTCTTCGAGAGCTACCAACAGTGCATGTTTTGCAGGTCTCCTCACAGAATCACAAGTGAGCTAATTAGCTCCATCTGTGGATCTTTTCAAATGTGTCAGTGATTAATGAGTGCAGCTGTGCAGCAGCTAGGTTGTCTGGAAGATGTGAACTGTTGGTAGATCTCGAGGGCTAGGGTTGGCTACCACTGCTACAGACCATATGCACTGTTAAATATTAATACCGCATTCCACACAGTATCCAGTGTATAAAAAGACCAATATTCATGGCTGTTACCGCTCCCCCAGACTCCTGTACTTACTCCAGTGGGAGACTTACTATAGTGGGAGATTTTGGATTACATTTGGAAACCCCCCCTCTAAAAATTCTGCGTTTGACACTGGATTAGCTACGTTACGCAATTAAACTAGTGCAACCTACCAGGCTCGCTGTTTGGCTGATATTGCCCCCCCCCCGTATGATATAAATTGTCATTAATGCAAATGTGTATCAGTGCAACAGGGGGAAGGGTACCTGCTAGGTTTTATTCGGCTCAGCAAGCCTGCAAGTTTTCTCTTAGAAACAACACATAAATATTTAGCAGCGTCTGGGATGCTGATGACAAACCAAAGAAAGTCTCCCCAGCTCCTGAGTGACAATGAATTGCAGCGATCCAACCCTTTCTTTCCTGGCACTGGGCCGAAAAGGTCAAACTTCTGTTGCATGCCACTGAATGGACCGTACCTCGGGGAATTAAGGAGCTGCCAAGTGTCACTCATTCTGTCTGCTGCTTGTGAAGTCATTGGAATAATTTCACACTTTCCAGTGCAGTTAGAAGGCTGTGGTGCCAGCTACATGGTCATTTATAATGTAACCGCTTTAAAGCATTAACTTTTGGAGCCATGTGCACACTTTCTGTCTCATGCTAATTTATGCTAATAGCTGCCTGCCGCTTTGAAGAGATGACAGGTTTCCTGCTAGAGGTACGGAGGTGTTTCGGTTTGGCACCACAAGTAGCCGGGGGAATCTTTCCTTCCTGTGGGGTAAATCAAAGGCCCTTTAAAGTGACTATATTATAAGGAAATTATTTGCTTAATTGTGTATGGGAAAAGGGAATGTATTTGGTGACTGTTATATTGTTGCTCTTTACGGCCACCTGAGGGGGTTCTTTATAAGATTTTCCAGTGATAAAGTGCCAACCAATCAGCTTTGGAGAGAGGTAAAGCATACCCCACAACATAAAAAGTTTAAAAGTCAGGACACTTGCAAAGGCACGCTGGCATCTGGAGAGGGCAGTGGCGCGCTGGGCCCGGGTCTGCTGGGGGGCCCCAAGCTCACTTCCCCCCCTCCCTCATTGCAGGGAGAGAGATGATGGACTGCTGCCGCAGCAGAGCCTCTCTCCTCAGCTCAGCACACGCTGCTCTGTGTGTAGATGTGGATCCCGTACCTCGCAAATTTTTTCCACAGGGTGTGGCCATGCCCCTTCGCAGAGGCCACACCTCCGAGGCCAGAGATCATGCACCAACTTGGTCATGCCCAAACCCTGTATTGTGTCCTTGGCCATACTCATGGCGGCCATTAGTACTGTATAAGTTTATTTGGATAAAATCTGGTTGGTCACAACCTATAATAACAGCTATGTAAGATCCCTTGAAAAATCTTCATCATCATTGTTTACAAGTTTATATCGCGGGATGCAGTTGGCATCCTAGCGGTCAGAATGCTGGCGTTCATATACCGTCAAAACACTGGCGCCGGAACTATGTTTGGATGAGGATGCCAACCATTGGCGGCTCCAGAGGAGGAGCTGAAGCACTGTTTAAATTCAAATAGGGGAGCCACTGCCACTGCTATCAACTGCCATTTCAAACTGACTCACTGGCAGTGGGTGCGGCTCCCCTATTTGAATTTTGAACTGTGCTGCACCCCCTCCTCTGGAGCTGCAACTGATGCCGACCAAACCTACTGTAGTGATAGACTGATAGACCAGCCTAGGCAAGGTTCCCCCTGTCTTCCTGGCCTTCCTCCCCTGCAGGCACCGGAGCCCTATACCTAATTATAAATGAATCTCTGATCTTTTCCCACAGTCTGTTTCATACATTGAAATGAAAAATTCAGGACGTTTGTGACATTTTCTAAGCTTTCCCACTGTCAAGTCAACAGACAGAAGCAAATTTGCAAGTCAAGGTGCATTATTACACACTGTTCCATTCACTCCACGGCGATGAGTCAGTGGCTGTAGCCTGTCGCCAATTAATGAATAGTGTGCGCCAGATTAAAAATAGTCGTCCTCTTTTTTTTTTTGTCCACATAACAGAATGGTATTGAGAGCATGTAAAATGAACGTCTTTTTTTATCTTTGACAAATATGAATGCGGCGCGCATACGGAAAACACAATAGCCGCCACCGCTATTCAAGACGTTTTACCTAAATGGGACACTTTTGTAAGAAATAAATTGTTACATTGCAATAGCTGGAAGGGGGGGGAGATGAGGCGGCTCTGGAAATTATTATTACAGTATACATTTTTTTACCTTTTACAATTGTCATTATTGGCCACAATAAACCAGGCAGAGGCCTAACTGTGGGAGGTAATGGAGTCATCTGCCGCCGGGCTCCTGCTCCCAAGGGGGCACCCCTCTCCTCCCCTCTATTCTCCTCCCCTCTCCTCCCCTTCAGTTAATTGAAAATGATCTATATCACTTTTGTGGCTGACTCCTTATCCTAGAAGGACAATATGTCACACGCTCTTTATTCTTATCATAATTTGTGCAAGTGTCACACCCAGTGGCGTAACTACCTAATGTGCGCCCCCGCCGAAAAATTTTCGACGCCCCCCCACCCGCATTATGCCCCCCGCTCATTATGCCCGCCCCGTACCTGTCCTGCCGCATCTGTGGTCACGGTCCCGTCTCTCCCGGCGCCAGCTCCTGCTGCTATAATGTAAAGTGACACTTAGAAAATGTCTGCCCCCATACTGCAGACAGTTTTTAAGGATGCTAGAGGAGGCCGCCACTGGTCACACCCTGCATTAGAATGGGGTGATTCGTACAGGCCAAGAAGCGGATCGATCTTCACCGGAAGCAACGGGTGAGTATAATTTCCTTCAACAGGTACCCCACATGTATTCTACATAGAGAATAATTCATAGGTAAGTATGAGTGATTGAATGTAGTATGAAATAAAGTTATATTATTCTGTTAAGTCTGTGTTTTCTTGAACTATTTGTAATGTCGTGGAACTACAAGTACCAGTGGGCCCTTTAATGCCCCGCATACTGGGACTTGTGGTTCCAGGACCGGCCTTTGAGTCTGGTGTTGGTTTCAGAAAACAGGGAACCCCTATAATTTCTGTCCTCTGATTTTCTGAAACCAGGACCGGTTCTTTGAGCCTGGGTCTGGTTATGCTTTGGGGGGGGAAGATTTTTTTACTTTTTACCGAAAACTGCACAGTACTTTGTCTAAAAATTTGCACATGTGCATTAATTCCCACACGTTCATGAACAAAAAGCGCACTTTTTCATGACCAAAAATTGCACCAAATCACATGCGATATCCGTTTCTACCCGAAAATTCACATTCTACATTACATTTGCAAAGTAGTAAAAAAAAATTGCAGATTTTCAAACATGCAATATGGTGGAACCTTAATAAAAATCTCATCCTATTACAGCTCCCTCATATTTTACAACAGTGGCGGATTTCCCATTAGGCCCTTGATGCACCTGCCTAGGGGCGCCACCTGCTGGGGGCAGCACCCAGATGCTTGTCTAAAATTCCCAAGTACTGTAACTACAAAATATTTCCACTAAACCATTTTGTATTCTAACTTGGGTGGAGTGGGCGTAGTTTTCCCCAGTCTCACTTTGTAGATATGTATAAATAAAATGAAATGTCACCACTTATCATTATTATTAATATTATTATTATATTTTAAATGGTCCAATCACAAATGAGGGTTTTTACCCAAACAATGAAAATAATAAAATTGCTCAGCGGAAGAGGATAAAGCAGCCATTACCCCTAAATCCGATTTGGTTGTTCAATGTTACATAAATGTTATAGTTTTATTTATTTTTTTAAGACAAATGGAAAAAAAAACGATTTTAAATGAAATATCCACGAAAATATAGATAGATGAAGGAGCAGAAAAATAAATGGTATTAACTATTCCAGATATAATAGAAAAGTTCTGATAGAGAAAGAATAGAATCTGTGTACTTTGTTCTAGTGGACTTTGGGGGTTATTCTGGTTCACTCGCAAAGGCAAATTCCTTCTCAAATGGACAAAACCATGTGCACTGCAGGAGGGGCAGATGTTACATGTGCAGAGATAATTAGATTTGGGTGGGGTTTTTACTTCAAAGTGAGATCTATATTGCAGTGTAAAAATAAAGCAGCCAGTATTTTCCCTGCACAGAAACAAAATAACTCACCCAAATCGAACTCTCTCTGCACATTTTACATCTGCCCCACCTGCGGTGCACATGGTTGTGTCCATTTGAGAAGGAATTTGCCTTTGCGAGTGAACCAGAAAAACCCACATTGCTAACTACCTGTGTTGCAGATGAGGGCATACTGGATGTTACCGGATGGTTTTATTTGGTGGCAGCGGTGGGATCTGGTTGGGTTCCTGTGCCACAAATCGAGTTATTGCTCCACGGTTATGGTCCCACTGGTCGGTGATTAGGTACAGTTTCCATGACCCATTGGGCCACTTTTTTCCTCAACCCCATTATTAACACCCCATCCCCATAATGGTATTTTATTTTTTAATTACCAAGCTAATGTCATTAGCCAGTCAGCACTAACAATACACATGGTCTTGTATACTGCTAAGCTCTCTATTGTGTAGTTGCCTAGACTCACATTACTATGCAGATGTCATGTCTCTTTAATGCGCTGCAATATGTTCTGTTAATTGCACATAACGAGGTTAGGTTTCTCTATAATGTGCTATAAAATATTTACTACGTGGCGGTGCACCACAGTTACACAGGAACATCGGAATGATTTCAGCACCCGAGATCAGGGGACAGCTCCGCAGCCTCATCTTAGACAGAAAGCCAGACTTTTATTTTAAAACGTTTCTAAAAACAGGTCTGCCAGCTAAATCCCCTTTCACACCACATGTCTTTAAACGGTATTTCAGTGCAGTTTTTGTCCGTAAACGGTATTTCAATGCAGTTTTTGTTCCTTCACAACTCTGAACCAATTTTAACCCATAGAAAACAGTGGATGAAAAAAAAACGGGTCTGAAACGGGTAGGACCCTGCTTTATTACCGTTTAGAAATACCAGTTCAATAGAACCGGTAAATTCACTCTGCACCTTTTAGACTGCACAAATTACCGTTTTAAAACGGTACAAAAACGGCAAAATAACGGGTAAAAAGTGCGGTCTGAAAGGGTCATAAGATTACTGGCTTCCTTATGTTAGCATACTGGCTGGTTATTGGTCTGATGTATCCTATACAGTGTATGTTCATTATGTCTGCCCCCCCCCCCCCCAAACACACACACAAGCACTCACCCCTTTCTAGTAGCTGTTTTTTTTTTTTCCAGCTCAGCGATACCAACAGCAACACTGCGTGCTTGGAAATAACTGCTGGTATTCAAAGTCGCCTGCATCTATGAGTCCATCATCTCTATCCATGGGGCCTTGCATTAGCCCTATCTTTAGTACAAGAGATCTGACTTAAATCACCACTTTGTTTTGGTAATGAAGTACAGGGACAATGCTTGAGACAGAGGCACTCCCAGCTCTAGACACTCCTCCGTTGGGATGTGTAAGTCTCTGGCAGGGCAATCAGTGGCAGATATATTAAGCCTGGTGAAGTGATAAAGTGTCAAGTTACAGGCTGTGTTTGAAAAATGGCAGTTAGGGGCTGATTGGCTGCTGCGTTATCATCTTCCACTCTATTGCTTCTCAAGGCTTAATAGATCTGCCCCTCAGTGTGAATTCGGGAATCCTTCTTTCAGGCTCTTCTCTCGCAGCCTGCACCACTCCCAGCCACTGCTGCTGAATACTGTACTGCATACAGAAGCAGCTCTCGTCAGACCAGGTCGGTGCGGAGGCCCCAGGGCAATCGTCTCTGTGCTGCACCCCCTTTCTCCATAAATCCAGCCCTGTATTAATCTAGCACAACCTATGAAGCTAACTGGTTGCTTTGGGCAATTTCCCCTTATCTCTCTTTATCTTGCCTTGATACATACACCCCTCTGAATTTCCCATAGTTACCCAACATTGTGCGTGCAGGCTCCTTTGCTCACACAGTTACTAAGAATCATGAGATTCGTCTGCATCTCCGAATCAGGCCACAAAAGTTTATATTATACAATGGACGCAATGTAATAAAGACGAAAATGCAGCAAAATAATGCAATACTTCCTGGAGCTTGGACCCGGCGGGCAATGCCATCCTTATGCGGCATTACCCAATAGAAGTCTATGGACTACTTTTTGTATTTTTTCCAGGAGAGGGATCTAATTGGATCCCTCCCAGCACTACCTGTGGCATGCACATCACTAACCCAGATCACAAAGGACAGATCATATTGCAAGAGCCGCCCTTTGCAATATTAATCGCATTTCTAAGCACATCCTAGCATTATCAACGCCATGGGTGAAATATAATAGGATGAGAGATTCAGTAAGTGAGAGATTTGGTAAGAAATCTCTAGTTCTTTTAAAGCGGCAATCATTTACACTTCCAAATCCCAGTTTTTCCAGTGTAAATGATTGCCGCTTTAAAAACCCTGGAGATTTTTTACCAAATCTCTCACTTTCTGAATCTCTCATCCTATTAAATTTACCCCTGT
Organism: Crinia signifera; assembly: GCF_055691185.1. NCBI lineage: Eukaryota > Metazoa > Chordata > Amphibia > Anura > Myobatrachidae > Crinia > Crinia signifera. The sequence goes on along the minus strand of NC_139224.1, from coordinate 20,522,662 downwards.
ATGTAATGCTTAGTACATACCGCCCGGTATGATAGAAAAAACTCAATGTGGGTGAATAGAAGGGCATTTACCGCTGGATCGTATCAGCCTTGGCCAATACAATCAGCCACAACTGACTTCCTAACCCCATTAGTTGTGATGATGGGGTCTCCGGCATTATGGGGTCGGGACGGTTAAGCAGTTAATGGAATGACTTATGAAAAGCTTCACTAAACCCAACCACAGACAAGTGTCTTGTAGGACAGCGCGAGCACTGAGCATAGATTCAAATGAATGCTTCAGCAAATACAAGGATTAGGGTCTGGGAGACGGATCTTCACGCTGTGCTAATGAATTACAGGGGGAGGACAATTTCACAGTAAATTTGCTCGAAATGTTTCCAGTACATTTTCACTGAAATTAATTAGCCAGCAGCGAGGAAACGGGGTCAGGCAGATCGTCTTCTGCACACTTACACGTCCAAATATAGCTGCGGATAACTTGGGCATATTTCCATACAGTGCTGTATAGATCAGCCTGCAGTGTATTCCTCCAGCACAGAAAATGCCACTTGCAGTATAATCAGCTCTGCTCACGGTGAAAAGCGAATACCGTGTGTATTAGGTTCTGGCGACAGAAAGGATGTAGGGCAGAGGTTCCCAATCTTTTTTGATTCACGGCACCCTAGAGAATCAGAATTTTTTTCACGGCACCCCTAGGTCCAAAAAAATTAATTAGATTGGGTTTATATGCGATTCTTAGCGGCAGTTATGTGGTAAAGGGCAGGATTTGCTTCTGTTTGTACACATTCTATGATTGACAGCCACCAGCACTGGTTTTGCTCCTAAATAATTAACCATTAATAATTTGAGTTGGTCCTGGACCACCAAGCCGCGGCACCCCTGCATGTGTCCCGAGGCACCACAGGGAGCCACGGCACACAGTTTGGGAACCCCTGATGTAGGGTATTTCTAGAGCGCTGTGAGCGTAATAAGATCGGGAGGTGCGCCGAGGTTCAAACGTAACCTATTTTCAACACGACGTGTGGTCTCGTTAATTTTTCTGTTTAATTAGCTAAAATATATTTTATTGGTAAGCATAGGGGGCTCATGCGGAGAAGATAGCGACATAGGTGTCATTTACTTCTATCAGGAAAAGGCTGACATGGTTTTTTCATGTTTTTTTGTTTTTTAACCGACTTGTTCGTACTTAACCATCCCAGTGGGCATAGAAGGAGAATATAAACGGCACTGTGCTGGAAGCGTAGCCAGCCGTTCGTGGGGGCACGGTAAACTTATACATGTCCATGCCGACATAGACACCAAAAACATAGGAAAACTTTGGGCAACATTTTCTTGTGTTGACCATGTTCATGGCGACCATTCCTAATGGTCATCCTAGCGAATGTCGACCTAGATACTGTATATACCTCAGCGGTGAAAAGTGCCCACGTTGAGCCTGATGCAGCTGGGCAAAACCATGCTGCACTGCAGCTGGGGTAGATGTAACATGTGCAGACAGATTTAGATTGGGGGGGGGGGGGTCAAACTGAAATCTAAATTGCAGTGTAAAGTATTTACCCTGCACAGAAAAAAAATGTGACCCACCCAAATCCAACTCTCTCTGCACACGTTACATCTGCCCCACCAGCGCAGCATGGATTTGCCCAGTTGCTTGATTTTTTTGCTAATCAGGACTCTAGCCTAAATTGGGATGGCTGAGAGTAATGGAGTTTCAGGGGAAGATGAAAGTATTAATGTAGAAGATGGGTAGTCTGTAAAGAAGGCATGTCCAAACTATGGCCCTCCAGCTGTTTTGCAAAACTACAAGTCCCATCATGCCTTGCCACAGTTTTGATATAAGGGAACGTTAAAACGATGGCAAGGCATGCTGGGATGTGTAGTTTCACAACAGCCGGAGGGCCACAGTTTGGACATGGTCTCTGTAAAGTATTCCACCAAAAATATGAAATGATCTTATTAAAAACCTGTGCAGATGAGCTGGCATCGAGTGCCCAGGGTTATCGTAGTCCGTGCCACGGTATAATAATACTGTGCTCTGCACAGTCACAGGAGCTTTGTCAGGAGGAGAGCAGCGCCGGTGATTCACCAAGGCCCATTGATTCTTAGCGCAGCCTTGGAAATTTGCAAATTACCCCCTTGGAGGAAATACGGGGCGTTTAATTGTTTCTCGCTGAACTGAGATGGGGAAGACTCAGCTAGAACTCAGTAATTTACAGATTTCTCATTATTGCATTTAATTAAGCTTCTCCATCAGCTCTGTAAATACTAGGATCCCACTCATCTGCTCTCCAGGGAGATTGTGCACAGTTGTTAATAAAATTACGAAGGGATTTACTTGTTGCTAGGATTGCCAAGCCGGCCATTGGAGACCGGACACGTGTGACAGAGAAGTGCCGCGTGGCTGTTGTGCGTTGTGTACGCCTGCTGTTCCTGCTACGCGGGAGCTCCTGCAAACAGCCGAACAGGAGCTGTAAGCAACCACATGATAATATAAATATCTGTAAAAAGCAAATACAAAATTATTTACAGAAAGTGGAACCGCGCTTTTCAATAAACTAACACATTTGGGGCCTAGTTCATGTTGGATCGCTAAGCAGCATTCTTTCGGTGCTGTGCGAGAAAGTAAACATCCTACCACCCCACCGAATGTCCAGCCCCCCCCCCCCTTCACACACACACGCCCACTGCCAGCGCCACCCGCATCCCCACGGTAACATGTGAGGGGATTTGTCCAAGAACATCCCCTCACATGCTGACCATTGAAGGATTTCTCTCCCCAGTCTAAACTGACTTTTACTTTCTTTGGTGTCCGCCTAAGAGGGGGCAGGGGCTGGCGTCCTGTGACCTCAGCCTCCCGCCCCCAGCAGGCATAGGCCCAGTGACCTGCATTACCAGGGGAATACCCAGTGTTTAACGTGGGGAAATTCGGCCCCGTCTGATCAAACGCGAATCACCCCCTTATTACGCTGTAAACAACACAAATAATTGCATGGTAGCGAGGGGTTCATGCAGCGGGGCGGGAGGAGGAGGGCAAGCGTTAGGCTGGGATGTTTGGGGGCAGTGGTTACCTGTTTGCTAGGCTGCGATTACAGCATAGTGAACAGACCTGAATCAGACCCATTACATTATTTTAAAGTACATTTTTTCATATCACTTTTCGTTCTGTTTCCGTTCAGGTTCAATGTGGACTCCCGGAGCTGTAATATATCAAAACACGTGAGTTTCTGATTTATTATTGGCAATAACATTTGTTGGTGTGTCGCACATCAATCATCCCGTAATGTGCAGCTGATTCCCTTTGGCATGATTGTTAAACACAGAGTGTATCACACATTACCGTATGAGAGGTCTAATCCCATCTCTGCCTTTATTTCTGTCTCTGCATCACTGACGCTGGAATCACAGAAGGTAAATACTTATATTTATATTGTATATTTTATCTTTCTAAAATCGTGAGACAGTTTCTGTCAGTTACAAACTATCTGGCAAATAAGCAGCATCTGTGCTCATAGGTTGCTTCCACCTACATGATAAATACCAAGACTGATGATAGGATCATTTAAAAAATCGATGTTAGAACTTTTGTTGCGGCCTAGTGGCTGAAATACATCATTTGCAGGTAACAGTTGTGGGTGGAGACTTGAATTATGTATCCGCAAACTGGGCATCCTCCATAGCTACCATGTCCAATATGACTCTATTCTAAATAAATATAGTGAGTCTGTATCTGACTTGTGAGCAGGTCGGGACTGTGCTGGCCTATTTTTTAAACAGCAAGTAAGGGAGATTGTGAAGGTGGCACTTAAAAGCACTGTCGTAACTAGGGGCCTTATTCTGCTCGGAGCGGCCAAACGTGCGTACGTTCGCCATTACCGCACGCTAGCCGTACGCGGCCGTTAGGGTTAAGTCCACCCACAATTCAGCCGCTTACGTACGGGCAGAAATACCGTAGAAGGGGAGTGGCGTACAAATGAGCGTACGGCAACGTACGCGGACGGGCCAGCCCTTGCACTCCGACAACAGGCGTACAACTGAGCGTACGGCGCCGTGTACGGCCGTCTTTCCTCCGTCTCCCCACCGACTTCTTGCGGCGATCTGAGCGTACGCCAGTTTGCACGGACGGGTCCCTATTGTTTTCAATGGAAAACTCAGCTTATGTCACCACTCGTGAGAGTGAGCGTACGTCCGTGCACGCTGGCATACCCTTCACATATATGGACCTGCAAATCTTGCCTCTCAACTACTAATCTGACAATTGATTAATTAATCTATTTGTTATTCACTTATTGTTTTCTATTAACTCAATTGTCTACCTTAATAAAGACCTAATAAAACTACATTTGAACCCTCATTACATGTATATTTGTTATGTTCTAATGTGGCATTTTAATCACTATCTATGTGTCCCCATATTGCTGTTACTTTTAAATTAAGTTATGTTGGTGTTTCTGTATATGTACTAAATTATGTACGTAATTACTTTGTCCAAAATGTGTAACATGTATACCTACCCTGATGTTATGTGTGATGTTTTAATCGAACAACATTAAACATTCATGCATTTTCACTATGTGTTATTTTACTCAAAAACACACACATTCACACATCAATCATTACCCCTCACCTCAAATTACAAGTATAACTTACAGTACACATCTGTATGTACCTACCCTTACACGCCCTCTAACATATTTATTATTAAAAACACAGGCAATTTCAAACTGTAATCAAACTTTTATTTTATCCAAAAATAAAAAGGGGGGGGGGATAAATAAAAAATTAAAGGCGGGCCGCCAGAAGCCCAAAAAGGAGCTGGAGGTACAGGAGAGTCATCATGATCTCCCGCATTATTGCTGCCACCTCCTCCTGCTGCTGTTCAGTGTCTGTAATGAAGGGATAAAACAAAAAATTAATATATAACATACACAAATGTTTGTTGTATTTGTACATAATAAAAAGTTCAGAGTTATGTGTGAAGGCCACATACATTTAGAAACTACATTGAAGATGGGTCTGCTGTAAACACAGTACTAAAAAATAATATGTTAACACACACATACTGTACATAGTAAATAACATTAATTCAATTACTCCTTCATCAATGAATGTATGCTGTATCCCAATTGGTACTTTGTTTTTGGGGGACTGTCCTCTAACCTCACAATTAGCCTGTGCTATTTAAGGGTTATGACATTGTTGTGGCTTAAGCACTCCTTACTATTTTAAATTTAGGACATTGCTGTACAAATTATAGGCCTACAGCTATGTTTGTAAAGCATGCATCCGCATGGCCTCACACACTATTACCAAAACAATCTCTACATTTAAGTTGCACCAGTGGCAGATTAAGCCTTTGGGGGGCCCGGGGTACTTTAGAGCGGGGGGCCCCCTTGCACTTGTCATTACTGGCCGCACACTGCATGGGCGAATATTATACTGTCAAAACATAGAGTAAAGGCAGAATAAACTTGGTCAATGGTTACCTGCAGGGGATATATATATATATATATATATATCTATATATATATATATATATATATATATATATATATAGATATATATATATATATATATATATATATATATATATATATATATATATAGACAGGGGGTTGGCGGCACTCGGAATAATAATAGACACCATATATATATATATATATACACACACCACATGAAAAGCCTGTGTTTGTCCCTCTGCCCCTTACTCTGGAGGAGACCTCACAGTCCTAGTGCTGCCTCTGATTAAAAACCCTCCTATGACTAAGCTGCTGCTGCTGTTCTCCATGGACCTGAGAAGCATGTAATGAGCTCCACCAATCAGAGCTCAGCACAAACTTCTCAGCCTCTGTCCTCTGGTGCAAAGTGTCATGGGACTTAGTCAACTCCCAGAAATGCACTGCACACTTGTGCAATCAGTGTGCCTTGGCTCCCGATGCTCAGCACCATAAATCATTGTCACATTGGCAGATAGGTGAAGCTGCAGCACTACCCCACCCATGCACAAAACATTTAGCTAAAAAAAAAAAAAAAAACTTAAACATTTTATTTTTAAAAAATACATGACAACCACGGGGGGCCCCTAGCTAGAGGGGGGCCCAGGGGCACTGACCCCTTGCGCCTCCATTATAATCCGGCCCTGTGTTGCACATCATGCTGGGAACTGGAGTTACCCAACACCTGGAGCCACATAACTACCACACCACTAATGTCGGATATCTCATTGGATGTACTGTTATGTCAATTATTCAAGGGGTGAGGCATGGCCACACTCAAAAAAACCACCAAGGGGAGCCTTGTTCCTGGAGAAGGACAGGACACACCTCATGGTCGGCCTGCAGTGATATGTTGCAACTAATGTTGATGTTGGATACACATATGTGGTTGTTGTGATTGTTTATGTGTAGAAATGTGTAGGTCAACATTAGACACATTATTTACTTACGGCTACTTGAGCCATCCTGGGCGCCGCTGGTTGGCTGTGCAGTGGTTGGGGGGGTCCCGAGCAAGGGGGATGGTCCTGGAGTTTGGACCGAGGTAGTGGGTGTGAGTGGGGAGTGGAGAGGTTTGGGGGTGGGTGGTGGAGAGGTGTAGGGGGGTTGGAAATGGGGTGGGGAGGGGGGGGGGTGGGGGTTGTGGGGGGGGGTTGTGGAGGGGGTGGGGGTTGTGGAGGGGGTGGGGGTTGGGGGGGGGGGGGTTGTGGAGGGGGTGGGGGTTGTGGAGGGGGTGGGGGTTGTGGAGGGGGGGGGGGGGGGTTGTGGAGGGGGTGGGGGTTGTGGAGGGGGAAGGGGATGGGGAAATTGTGTGGGTCCAAACTGCACCCTGGGTCTCCTCTTCTTCCTCCTCCTCTTCTTCCTCCTCCTCCTCTTCCTCCTCCTCCTCTTCCTCCTCCTCTTTCTTCTCCTCCTCCTCCTCCTCCTCTTCCTCCTCTTCCTCCTCTTCCTCTTCCTCTTCTTCCTCCTCCTCTTCCTCCTCCTCCTCGGCTGCCTGGTCCCGGGCTGCCTGCTCCCGGGCTTCAATGCGTGCCCTTGCCCGTGCTGAAATGTTCATGTTGATGGCATAGAAATCGAAGATTGGGTTTCATAAAAAAGGGGGAAAGAAAAATTTACATTAGTCATGCTCATAACCTTCAAAATTATCATTGCTGTGAAATTTCAGACATTTATCATGCAAACTATTTGATATCCTACACCCAAAAACTGATCAACTACTTAAACCCCCCCTATACACCCCCTATACACCCCCTATACACCCATATACACCCATATACCCCCCATATACACCCATATACACCCATATACCCCCCATATACACCCATATACACCCATATACCCCCCATATACACCCATATACCCCCATATACCCCCATATACCCCCATATACACCCATATACACCCATATACACCCATATACCCCCATATACACCCATATACACCCATATACCCCCATATACCCCCCATATACACCCATATACACCCATATACCCCCATATACCCCCATATACACCCATATACACCCATATACACCCATATACCCCCATATACCCCCATATACACCCATATACACCCATATACCCCCATATACACCCATATACACCCATATACACCCCCATACACCCATATACCCCCCATATACCCCCCATATACACCCATATACACCCATATACCCCCCATATACACCCATATACACCCATATACACCCATATACACCCATATACCCCCCATATACCCCCATATACACCCATATACACCCATATACCCCCCATATACACCCATATACACCCATATACACCCATATACCCCCCATATACACCCCCATACTCAGGAACATATTTATAAAAAGTACACAAAACATTGCTAAAAAACGCTGACATACTAGTAATCAAAACTTACATCGGGCAATATGGCGGCGAAGGCTGCTGAGTAAAACCGGCTGCCGCCGGCGCAGGTCTGACCAGCGCCGCTCAACCTGCCCCAGGCTTCTGCGGACGCCGGTCGTAGAGAAGATGAGGCGGCGGGCAGCAGTATACGCCCGCCGCTTGTCGGCATTTCTGACATATGGGCCCCTGGGCCCCAGGTGACGGTCCATCACTTCCACCAGGGCCAAAAGCTCTAAGGTGGAAAAGGGCCTAGCTCTTGGACAAGTCATATTGGCAATGGCGCAGTTATTAATTGCAGGTACATATATCACTTTTGGTGCTTGCTGATTGGTCGAAAAAATTGTTTGTTTGGTATTAACTTTATTAATCCTTCTTACATTAACAAACTGGATGCGAATAGAAACTTACGCGGACCGTTCCGATATACACACACCACAACCAACAGCATGCATTCAATGAAGAGAGAAGTACTGTATTTACAGTGTGCGGAAAATAATACACGCAACCCTCTACTTATAACTACGCTGCTTAAAGGGGGCACGATACACCGATATGCATGGAGAGGAGTACTGTATATACAGTAGGCGGAAAATAATACACGCAACCCTCTACTTATAACTACGCTGCTTAAAGGGGGCACGATACACCGATATGCATGGAGAGGAGTACTGTATATACAGTAGGCGGAAAATAATACACGCAACCCTCTACTTATAACTACGCTGCCTAAAGGGCCACAATGCAACATGTTGCTGTATGACAATTTCATACACATTACATATGTAAGGAAAGCATTATATCGTGATGTTTTGAAATGTGACTCACAAAGCATACACGAACTCCAACAGATACCAGCTGACAACACTCGTCATTGGAATGACAGGTGCCCACATTTCACGATGTAGCACAATGCTCCACAACCTGTGTATGTGCATATACAGGTGTTTGATCAGGTGCGTTGAGACCTGCGTAATTTAAGCGGGAGTTATCGGCGGGAAATATCGGCGTAAATTTGCATCTACATTGCGGGAAAAAATATACGCCCCCTTGTTCATGGCGGGAGATTAACATATAAATATTCAGTCAGATGCAGCCCACAATTGCTGCAAACATGTCTGACTCAGACGATTCTGCAGCAGAGGACGCTCTGCAGAGAGCTACAGCACAATCCATGCTTGATGCACTCAACAAGAGGGAACAGGAGCGGAGAAGGAGGGCCCAAGAGAGGAGTCGCCTGCAAGATCAAGCGGGCCCCTCAGTAACAGGCCCTGGTGAACCTCCACCAGCTCCACAAGGGCCAAGCAACCAGCCAGAACAAGAGGTTGCATCTCTCCAAACAGGTGTGACCCAGCAGGTGCATGGTGAGAGAACTGGGGCCACCAGAAAACGTGCTGCAACATCTAGGGTGATGACTGAGCAGGATACCACCACCAGAAGGAGAAACCCTGCATTTGTAGAGGCCGAAATGCGAATTCTAGTGCCCAGGGAACGCGAATGGATTGAATTGGCAACCAGGAAGCCGGGTGCCAGTGCAAGGAGAAACCTTTGGGACAAGATCACAGAGGAAGTGAACCAGGTGTTACCAGTGGTCAGAACTTGGGACGCGGTGAAGAAAAGGTTAGTGTGTTTGTCAGGGCAATTTTTCAGCAGTCTCCAGCAGGAACTGAGGCCCTTATTCTAGTTCACTCTTTCTGCCCAAATATTTCTTAGATGGACAAAACCATGTGCACTGCAGGTGAGGCAGGTGTTACTTGTGCAGAGATAATCAGATTTGGGTGGGGTTTTACACCTGCCTCACCTGCAGTGCACATGGTTTTGTCCATCAAAGAAATATTTGGCCACACATGGCAAAAAAACATAAGATCACCCACACTAGGAAATGTCACGTAGCTAGGGGTACCACATAGTTCCTTTAATTCCGGACACATATTAATTACACAGGTTCTGTGGCTGGCTGACTTCAAGACTCCACTTCACCTAATTTTAAACTGCCACAGAACCTGTGTAAGTAACATGTGTCCGGAATTAAAGGGACTAGGTGGTAACCCTACACGTAGCACAGTGGTGCACATATCTCATGGTGATATTTGTATTTTTAAACTTGTAGGTGGACTGACTTCAAAAGTGCCCTGAAGAGGAAGATGACTGACCGGTACAACCACAGCATGTCCACCGGGAGCGGTCCTATGCCTGACCATTTGGAGTATACCCCCCTGGAGCTGGACTCCTGTGACGTGATCGATGTGGGGGAGATCAGGGGGATCTCCAATATGGACAGTGAGCTCCCGGCGGAGGTCTTTGCTGCTGCTTTTGATGGTAAGTCACAGTAATGCATTGTATTTAGAAAGATATTTTTTATTGCGTATGTGATGGTGACATTGTTTTCAATTCTTATCCTAGCAGAAGCAGAAAGTCAGGATGTACCGGCAGCATCTTCCTCTGCAGAGCCACAGGTGGAGCAAGTGGTCCAGCCTCCACCAAGACGTCGCCCCCAGCCCCAGCCACAGGAGACATGGAGTGAGAGCCTGTTGGTGACGCTGGACAGGATCGAGCAGCAAGGGGTGGATGCTGCGATCCGTCAGCAGCAGGTGGCGGATTTTCTGGCGGAGTGGAAGGCCACAAACCAGCTGCAGGTTGAGGCCTTGAACCGCATTAATGAAACTCTGGCGGCTGGCATGCTAAGCATTGGCCAACACCTCAGCCGCCAGAATGAACTTCTTGCGGAGCAGCTGTCCACCGCCAGGTCCCTAAGGGACAATCCCCCATCTGCTGCCCCACCCCAAGCTGCTCCCCAACCTTCCACCTCGGCTGACCCTCCTGTGTCGACTAGGGGAAGACGCCGAAAGCCAGCTGAGCCAAAGGCCCCTGTCCCCAAGGCCCCATCTAAAAGGGGCAAAAAAGGGCCCAAATGAGACCTGGTTCACTTCCTCTGTGGTTGGAGGCCAAAGGTTTAAATTGCACTGGACAGCCGCTTCCTGAGTTGGCCATCGATCCATTTGCGTGCCATGGGCATGAAAGTTCGTATTTTGACCTCTACAAATGCAGGATATTTTTTTTTGGTGGTGTGTATCTTGCTTAGTATTCACCCTGGTTGTTGCAGTACGTATTCTGGTGTCCCCATTTCTTTCACCATTGCATTTGCAGGGTAACACATGTTTGGAGATATGCAACCTCTTGTTCTGGCTGTTTTATTATTTGTGTGTCTATTTTATTTGTTTATTTGATTTCTCACATTAAAGTGTCAAGCTGTGATGCTGAACAGCAAATAAATTTATTTTACAAATTAAATCTAAATTGTGGTATGTGTCATTTCTTGTGTGAAACAAATACTAGATTTATGTGTACTTACTGACCAGGGTATTTTTGAACATTTGTTGAAGTGTGGTCGAAGTTTCCCATGTGTAACCCTCTCCATGGCCATTCCCATGTTCCTATCCAACTTTTCCCTGCTAATTAGTTTGTGTCAGCACATGTGCAGAGCAACTTAATAGGTGAGAAAGCAGTTTGTGTGCAGGTGAGGTAGCTCCTACAGTAGTAGGTAAAAGCAGGTCCAGAACAATGCTTTCCTCATGGAGTGGGTGAGGCAGACAAACAAGGGTGAAAAGGTACATTTGTGTAGGAATGCATATGTGTCCTCCCTAAAAAAAGATGTGTGAATGGGCCAAACATGATAAATTAGCTTGTGAACAAACATGCATAACTTTTTAAATATATATGATTTGACAGTGTCATAAGCAGATGTAGGAATCCTTTGTTAGAGAGATGAGAGTGCAATAATGTGATTGGTGGCATCTTACATCCAGAGTGTAGTCAAATCCAAATCATAGCAGATGAGATAGTGGTACAGGTCATTATTTTGGGTACTATACAAAGATTGTGTTGAAAATAGTGGTCATGGGCTTCAAACATTGCTGAAACATCCTTTGTAGGTGTTAGATGTGGTTTATGTTATTGTATCCTAAATACAAAACCTATGTTAGTATTAGAGTGAACACGTTGACACATGTCGACTTGTGTAGATTGAGTGTGCTACTGCGTAAAGTCTATGAAAGCACGTAGTGAATGTGTCTGTTTAGCAAATACCTACCTTAGCGTATAAAAAGATTCTTACCTTAAATTAAACAAACCTTTAAATGTGGCGAAGTATAAAAACATAAGCTTCCAATGTGTTTGCGTGCTGTATGTGTGGCTTGCAGGCAGTGAAATCATGGTTTGGAGTTAATAGACTGCAGCATTGCTTATTACATTCAGGTGTATGTGTTTGAGTAGTAATCAGCGTTAATTAGCCAACTCAGGCGCACGCTGGCATGCGGTATCTGTAGGGGTGGTTTGAGCTGGCGGTTGGCGGCCGCCTGTTTGGTGTCCGAAATGAACGGTGCCTTAGTCGATCGTGCGGTAGTAGCACCGCTCATTTTTGGTGCACACCCCCGTGTACGCCCATATTTACGCCCATTTTCCCTCATTATTTCGGCCGCTCCCATCAACACGCCCCTATGCCGCCCCATTACCCGTACACTCGCGTACAGGTTTTTTCGCACGTTGAGACACCGGCCGTAAGCGTTGTGGAGTGTTCGCGCCGGCGCATTAGCGTATCTGCACATGCGCAGATCGTTAAAAACCCCGGGACGTACGCGTACGGCCCGGACGCTCCAACCAGAATAAGGCCCTAGGTGTGGGCGAGTGGTGCTCCGCACTGTGCGCAGTGGATCAGTGGATCCGTGGGTGCACCTTTGGCCCACCCGCCCAGATTGGTAATGGTAAAGTGAACTGAGCACCACAGCGGTTGTGGGGCGGGGGACTAATTCTCAGTCCACGTGCTTAACTGTACAAATTGGCACCCCATAAAAGTGACCTTTTCGTGTCAACAATTTCCGTGTTGAACTTTTGCTTGTGTCGACATTTTCCCCATGTCGACCTTGTGCCTAATGTCCTTTAGGTGTCGACTAAAAATAGTTGACCTAATTATTGTTGACCCTGTAATCCATACCCCAATCACCCACCTCCATTTGCCCCATTCTCCCTCAATACTGAATGGTATTTTCTTGTCCAACATCTGTTTAAAGAGGAGTAAGGTAGAAAATAGGGGCCAGAAGTTACTATCAAAATCTATTCATGGATGGGAGCATACCCTCCAACATAACCTGTTCTATAAAGTACAAAATGCTCTGTTCCTGGATGTCCCTGACTGTGGCGGTTGTGGAGGAGGGGCTGCAGCACAGTCAAAAATTCAAATAGGTCTATCTCTCCTCATCACATTCTAGATAAGCATATTGAACACCGCCCTCCTCGCTTTCATTCTCTACGACCAATGCACCACAGTACAACCACGTACAATCCACTCTGACCCACCTACCTCCTCATTTCCCTACAGGCAACATGCCATAATACCAAAACCAGCCACAACAGCTAGTGACCCAGTTGGCACACTCTACGTTTAGCAGCTGTAATTAGAAAAGGAGATGCAGGGGAGAGGGGAGGAGGAGAACAGAAATTCCGAGGGGAAAAAGGAGGAGGACAGAAACACAGGGGGTAGAGAGGAGGAGTGGAACAGAAATACTGAAGGGTGAGAGGAGAAGGGGAACAGAAATTCCAAGGGGAGAGAAAAGAAGGGGAACAGAAATACCAGGGGAAGAGGGGAACAGAAATATAGATGGGAGGAGGGGAAAATAAATACCGAGGGGAGAGAGGAGTAGGGGAATAGAAATACTGAGGGGAGGTGGGGAATAGAAATTTGGAGGGGAGAGAGGAGTAGGGGAATAGAAATACTGACCGGAGAGAGGGGGTGGGAAACAGAAATACAGAGAGAACAGGAGGAGGAGAACAGAAACACAGAGGGGAAAAAGGAGGAGGACAGAAACCCCGGGGGTAGAGAGAAGGAGTGGTATAAAAATACTGAGGGGTGAGAGGAGAAGGGGAACACAAATTCCAAGGGGAGAGAAAAGAAGGGGAACAGAAATACCAGGGGAAGAGGGGAACAGAAATATAGATGGGAGGAGCGAAAAAATAAATACCGAGGGGAGGGAGGAGTAGGGGAATAGAAATACTGAGGGGAGGGGAGGCGGGGAATAGAAATTTGGAGGGGAGAGAGGAGTAGGGGAATAGAAATTCGGAGGGGAGAGAGGAGTAGGAGAATATAAATACTGAGGGGAGAGAGAATGTGGGGAACAGAAATACTGAGGGGAGAGAGGAGGTAGGTAGCAGAAATACCGAAGGGGAGAGAGGAGGCAGGGAACAGAAATACTGAGGGGAGAGAGGAGGCAGGGAACAGAAATACTGAGGGGAGAGAGGAGGCAGGGAACAGAAATACTGAGGGGAGAGAGGAGGCGGGGAGCAGAAATACAGAGGGGACAGAAGGGGGGAACAGAAATACAGAGGGGAGAGAGGAGAGGGAAACAGAAATACAGAGGAGAGAGAGGAGGAGGGTAGCAGAAATGCAGAAGGGAGAGAGGAGGAAAAAACAGAAATACTTAGGGGAGAGAGAAGGAGGGGAACAGAAATACAGGGGTGAGACATGAGGCGCGGAACAGAAATACTGAGGGGAGGCAGGGAACAGAAATACCAAGGGGAGAGAGGAGGCAGGGAACAGAAATACAGAGAGGAAAGGAGGAGGGCAACAGAAATACAGAGGGGAGAGAGGAGGGGGAAACAAAAATACAAAGGAGAGAGAGGAGGAGGGGAACAGAAATACAGAGGGGAGAGGTGTAGGGTAGCAGAAATGCAGAGGGGAGAGAGGAGGAAAGAAACAGAAATATAGATGGGAGAGAGGAGGAATGGAACAGAAATACTGATGGGAGAGAGACGTAGGGGAACAGAAATACTGAGGGGAACAGAAACACTGAGGGGAGAGAGGAGTAGGGGAACAGAAATACCAGAGTGAGACAGGAGGCAAGGAACAGAAATACAGAGGGGACAGGAGGAAAGGAAAAGAAATACAGACAAGAGAGGAGGCAGGGAACAGAAATGTCAAGGGGAGAGAGGGGGCAAGGAACAGAAATACAGAGGGATCAGAAGGAGGGGAACAGTAATACAGAGGGGAGAGAGGAGGAGGGAACAGAAATACAAAGGGGAAGAGAGGAGGAGGGAAATGGAAATACAGAGGGGAGAGTGGAGGAGGGAAATATAAATACTGTACAGAGGGGAGAGTGGAGGAGGGAAATAGAAATACTGTACAAAGGGGAGAGTGGAGGAGGGAAATAGAAATACTGTACAGAGGGGAGAGTGGAGGAGGGAAATAGAAATACAGATGGGAGAGAGGAGGAGGAGACAATAAAAGTGCAGAAATCGTAATAAATAAGGGGAAGCAGCAGAGTAGAGGAATGGGGGTGACCAGAGAAAAAAGGGGGAGATTAGTGGAGTTGGTTAAAAAATAATAGAGGAAGATTTGAGGAATATGAGGTATAATATAGGGATAAATATAAGACGGGGGTGAGATTTAATGGCGCTCATGTTCAGCGGCAGTGCAAGAGGTTTTTCCTTGTGAGTTAATTCCCCTTTAAAAAAACATCCGAGTTTGGCGGACATCTTGCACTGCCGCTGAACTTGGGCGGCAGTAAATCTCGCCCAGGATGTACAGGGACAGGAGAGATGGGAGGAATAGGGGAGAGGTGGAGGAAGAGAGAGGACTCAAACACCAACATACTGTAATACTAGTTTACAAATAGCACTCTCCATACACAGAATAATTCATATCTCCCAACCATCCTGATTTTGGTTGGACAATACCACTATTTGGGCACTGCTGCCATCACTTGGGTACATTTTTAGTCAGCAGAGAACTAACCTAGCTGTAAGATGAATGGAGCACCATGACATCCACGCAAACACGGGGGGACTATATAAACTCCATGAAGACGCCACGCCATTTCTCAGGGCAGGGCTCCTGCCACTGGAATCCGGAGAGTAAATATTACAAAAATGGGTGCAGTGTGCGTGGTGTGGGCACTGCACCCATTTATTATTATTATTATTGTTTATTTATAAGGTGCCACAAGGGTTCTGCAGTGCCTGACAATACATAGATGAGCAAAGAACAATACAAGAAAGATTGTGATTTACAGTACAAATGCAAATCAGGACAAGAACATGGTAAATAAAAAAGACAGTTGCAGCAGCGGACACTGACGCAAACATAAACATTGGGTTAGGATAAGAGATGGTTGGATTTAATAAAGAAGTGGGTCTTGAGTGCTGGTTTAAAGTTTTGTAGGGAGGTGGCAAGTCTAATAGGGAGGGGTAGAGAATTCCAGAGAAAGGGTGCACAACGGCCAAAGTCCTGGAGGTGGGAATGGGAGGAAGTAACCATTTGCAGGAGAGGCGACGCGCATTTGTGGAGCAGAGAGGGTGGGTGGGAGTGTAAAGAGAGACAAGGTCAGATATGTAGGTGGGAGAAGAATGGGTGATGGCTTTCTAATACCCCATTCACACCAGCCTAAATTCCCGGGTTGAGTCCGGGAACAACCCGGTACTAGCGCTGGTGTGAAAGGTTCCTGGGACAAAATCCCGGGCAAATTTCAACCCAGCTAGGTACCAGGGTTGTTCCCGGGTTCAACCCGGGGACCTGGCTGGTGTGAAAGGTACAGGGTATACTTACCCGGGTTGCCGTGTCCTCCGTGTCCTGTCCGACGGGAATTAATGCAGGCGGCGGGCGCAAATGACGGGACAGCCGGTGGATGATGATGATGATGCAGCTCTCCGGTGGCAGTGAGGACGCCGGAGAGCTGCGTCATCTTCATCCGCAGCCTGTCCTGTCATTTGCGCCGCCGCCTGTGTGGATCCCAGGCCTGCACGGAGTACCAGCAACCGGGGTGAGTATTCTCCCCACCTCCGCCGCCATCCCGCCTCCATCCCGCCGACTGCCCGCCTCCTCCCCACCTCCTGCCGGCCTCCTTCCCGCCCCCTTCTCACACCAGAAAATGCAGGGGCATTTCTGGTGTGAATGGGTCCAAACCCGGGAATGTCCTTGCTTGTCCTGGGAACTGAATTCCCGGGTTTGTCCCTGCATTTCTGGTGTGAATGGGGTATAAGTGAGTGTAATGAGTTTGAATTGTATTCTGAAGGGAAAGGGTAGCCAGTGCAGGGCTTGTAAGAGAGGAGAGGTGGACATAGTACGTTTGCAGAGGAAGATGAGACGGGCAGCAGCATTGAGGATAGATTGGAGTGGAGAGAGGTTAGAAAGTAGTAGATTACAGTAGTCCAATCTGGATATGACTAGTGAGTGGATGAGGGCCTTTGTAGCATCCTGGGTGAGATAGGGTCTGATCCTGGAAATATTTTTGAGGTGGAAACGACAGGACAGTGAGAGATGCTGAATGTGTGGTTTAAAGGAGAGAGAGGAATCAAGAGCGATGCTATATATATAGATACGTCACTGTACACCATAGTGCAATATAATATAACATATGTATAATGTATACGTCATGTACAGGGTCTGGAACCTGATCCCAATAATTGGAGGTGGTGCCCACCAGGGATTCCTCCATGCCCCTTTGTGCTAGTCCAACACTATAATATTATATTAAGTGAAAACTGTGTACTGTCAAGTTATCACTTACTACCACTATTAAGCTACTGTTAGGCACCAATCTGTCTGCCGCTGCTCACCTCCTGCGTCCCTGAGCGCTCCTTTCAGTGATCGCGCTGGAGGCTCAAGGACAGGGGCTGGTGGCGGCCATTTTCTTCCAGGCAGACAGCAGGGAAGCGTTGGTGACGCTGCTAGGTAATGCCCCGAACGTTCATCCGGTGACTGACAGAGGGGAACACAGGCCGCTGTAGCGTCTGACGTCAACCATGCCTGTAGGCGGGCTGATTTGAATTTAACCTAGCTTCCCTGGTGTCATGGCGCCGCTTATAGTGTCCCGTGAGCCTGCCCCTGGTTTGTGTCTCAGCCAGCGTGTTCCCAGTCCCTGGTTGGTTCCTGCTTCAGCGTCCCAGCTGTCTGTCAGTCTGCTGTGCTCATCTCCTGTGCTGATCTGTCATTCTACCTCTCAGATAAGTCAGGGCATATCAGCTTTTGTTTGTAATATTCTCTTCTGGTGTCATCTTCTTGCATTGTTGCAATTCTAGTTACTGCTTATTGCATTATTCCCGGTTCCATCTTGTGCATTGTTACGTTCATTGTCTTTTGGGATCTTGTGTCTCGGGTACCATGTTATGTATTGTTGCATTTGTGGGTCTATACACTCATTGGAAGGTGCGTGCTCTCATACCAGTTAAATCCTATCTTGCGGCACTTTGCCTCCTGCAGCAGCCATGTCACTTGTAAGTCCTGGCGGCACCGGGTGGGGGTGGACCTAATTTACCCACACGAACATGGCTGTTAAATGTGAAGCCTTAGTTAGCAGGAGGCAATCAGGACAGCAGAGTGTCTGCAACAGGGTTCCCCGCACGCATCTGTCCTTACAGAAATATTACTATTTTTACCCGATGTCTTCCTGGAGCATTACCTTGTAAAACTGGGCACATATGGAGTTGCCTATGACTGTACAAATATGTCTTTTTATCAGGAGCATTTTACTCCTGCATTTTTGGCACACAATCCATCAGAACCCGGCTGCAGCCAACTGAAAGCTCTTATTAAAAGTCAGAACAATCAACAAGACAGCATTTTTTCCATTACTTTCCTACACACAAGACAAATAAGTGTAATTAGCCCAAGCATTGGTATTCATTTTGCGTAAAATATGTAACCTCTCCTCTCGTTGTTGAAATATAATATATGTAATTTGTTTTGTCAAATTACAGAATTAATTACATCTCTGAAAATGGCTAAATCCTTTTTTTCATGTAGAATCGCTTTGTTTTTCATCAGTCATTTTTATTCAGAGGGGCCCCTCGAGGGCCGTCGAGTCTTCCGCTGTTCAGAATGAAAAAATGCACTCTCCTACCTGCTGCTAATTGCTATTAATGCCACGCATAAGAAGCAGAAATCACGTTTTGCATAAACACGCCCACTTTCCTCCTAATGCGTTCTGTTAACAAGTTGCATTCCCAGGAGTGTTTAATCCTAATTTGAAAATGAATAATCAGGACTGTTCATCAAAATCAGCGGGGGTAACCGCCCACCGGCTCGTCCCCCAGTAGCGCCTATCTGCAGTTTCCTGATTTGAGAAACTAAATGTTTTCATGCTAGAGAACGATGGAATCGCTCATTGATTCAGAGTAAATCAAGATCTTTTAAACCTCACAGCCTGCGCAAATTTATTTGCATTAGCTGTAATTTTAGGTTTTCTATTTATGGCCCAGTCTGCACTGGCGGAGATTATTCATGTTAAAACTAATTGTTCTCAGCTGACTGCTTGGCTATTTAAATAAAGGAATTTTCCTCTGTTTTTTTTTTTTTACATGCAAATCGTGTCGTTTAAACTGTATGACAGCTGGTTGTTTTATTTAATAATATAACGTGATCAAGTGAATAATCATAATAAATAATTTTATGATTTTAAGTATTGTAGATTATATTTGTGTTATACATAGATCAATCGTTGCAGTTTAGTGTATTGAAGATTAGAATCGCACTCAAAATGCGTGTGTGTGTGTGGGGGGGGGGGTTATTCCTGCATATTTTGGGTGACATAAGCCAATCTCAGGTGACATAAGCAACCCAAGATATTTAGCCACACTCACTTCAGCATCTACAGGAGGGGCTTGAATTTTCAACAATATGCCACTGCCGCCACCTTCCGAAACTCCTTTCTTATTAACTAGCTCTGCAAGGGGGATACAGTTACAATACCGAGGTCGGAATCCCGGTGTTCAAAATCCAGATGCCGGAATCCCAACCGCCGAAATCCCGACCACCGAAATCCTGACACTTTCTCCCTCTACGGGTGTCCACGACACACATAGAGGGAGAATAAATTAGTGTGCCAAGCGTAGCGAGTCACAGGGCCAGCTGCGTGGCAAGCGCAGCGAGCCCGCAGGGGGGGGGGGGGGCGATCCAAGTCCCCCCTTTGTCGGGATTTCGGTGGACGAGATTCTGGCGTCGGGATTTTGAATGCCGGGATTCCGACCGCTGGGATTTAGTACCAATTTCCTGCAAGGTGATGGCAATCATAAATAATGATGGAAGCCCAGGAGCAGAGCATTTTGATCCTCATGGAAGGAAGGGGGGATCCAAGTCTCCCCTTTGTCGGGATTTTGAACGCCGGTATTCCGACCGCCGGGATTTAGTACCAATCCCTTGCAAGGTGATGGCAATCATAAATAATGATGGAAGCCCAGGAGCGGAGCATTTTGATCCTCATGGAAAAGATCATGTTGGAGGGTCTGCGTATCATTAGTAACATCTTCAGGATTACGGCGCCGTATTTTTGGATACTTCATCAGTAACATACAGTAGCACCATATTTCTGGTGACTTCTTCCTCCAGGTAACTAAATGCACTGACGGTAGGGTGCGTAGTGTGGGCCCCACATGACTCAGCAGCAGTGGAGGTTTTTACCTATGGGCTGCAGGACTGCAGCTCCCCCAGGTAAAATCCACCACTGTGCCTGGAATAAGAGAAGCCAGATACAGTCTGTAAGACTGCACTGGCTTCACTGTGACTGGCAGTGACTTCTTATTGGTAGACTGACCTGCCAGTCACCCAAGGCTGTCCCATTGGGGGGTGTTTCTTCCCTCCAGGATCCCTCTATGGGCTGCTACAGCTGCAGCCCATAGAATCCGGGGTCTGCGCATGTGTAGTACCAAGGCCTATACTGTGCATGCGCCGGTTCCGGTGCCAGATGACAGGCACCGGAACCGGCGCATGCGCCAGTTCTGTGCCTTTCATCTGCAGTGTAAAGGCTCCAGGACTGTGATTTAGCTTTTATGGGCTCGAAGCACCCGGCATGCGGCCAGCGGCAGCCCCCTCCTGCACTGAGGTAGGAGCCACCACTGCTTAGGAGCCCGTTGGCTCATCCATGTGAAATGCCATTGGGCGAGATTCAGCTGAAAATGCCATAAAAACCCAGTTTTCAGGGTTTTTACCGCATTTTCATATGCAGCAAAGCCCCATTGCTGGGGCTTCGCTGTGGGGGGTTACGCCAGTTCCTATTTGGCGTAACCCCATGGAAGCCTATGGGCTTCCCTTCGTGCCGCCCCGCGCGCCCCCCGCCGATCCGCGCCGCACCCCCCCCTTACCTGTGTCCGGGCAGCCTCCTGCTGTGCAGTGATTTCCTCCTGCCTGCACCAATTCTGAGTGCAGGGAGGAGGAACCGGAGCCCTTACAGCCGTGTAAGGGTTCCAGCAGGGAAGGGGGGACCCGGTGCACATCGTCGGGCATCGCTTTTGCGTTAATAATCGCATATGTTAGTGCATATGCGATTATTAACTATGCGAATGCCGGTGATGTGCTCCGGGGATTATTGCTGAATCTCGCCCAGTATATTTTCCCCATTCTGCAATCCTCCCGCGGCCACTCTGAGCATCCATGGTTCTGCCTGTTGTGCTCCTCTTGGGGTCATTACAGCAACATCTGATTTTTGCCTGGGGTGTTTTTGCTCCGCTGGATGCCAGGTGATGATTACAGCACGTACAGAGATGCTGTTCACAGGAATTGTTCATGTGCGACCCCTAATAAAATGTCAGAAAAAGATTGTTTTGTTTTCTGTTCTAATGCGTTGATCTGATTGTCAGGTGAAATCATGGAAAAACGCGTGATAGTGGATGAAGGATGCAGCCTGTCATATATTGGCAGGACGACACTGTGATGCCATTATTCTGCCAATGCAGTGTTTTCATGTGTCCAAAACCAGCAGACATCTGGGTGCACAGAGAAAATGTTTTTCAATTGGGATTACTTCAAATGTGCAACGCGTTTCTAACAGAAATGTGTGCGGCCCCTTGTGTTTTGGTTATGGTGTTGGTAAAACCACCCTCAAGTGTTCTGGTTCGGATTCAGATTTTAATTCATTTTAATTTTTTCAATGATAAAAAATAGCAAAAATGTTGTCATTTGGACCTACTGTATCTTTGTTCCGGTTATTTCCAATCAGTTTGGACAACCCTCTCCTGTGTGAGACGGCTCCTGAAAACTCCAGGGAGGAACTGACAAATTCAGATTTCAAATCCACGTTCTGGATCGAGGGAAGCTCCGAAATTGGGACCAGTTCGACTCAGATCCTCTAAAAGTATCCAAGCCGGGACTTGTTTGAATCGGATCCCCTAAATTTGTTTGGTTTAAAAAAAAAAAAACGGACCTCATTGTTCCATAAGCTTCTGCTCCTGTTGTTTGTTGACTGGACTGATATAAATAAATACATTCACCTAGTGTTCACTCTAGGATTTTTTTAGGGCAGGGTGCCGAGCAGGGCACATTTTTCAGTCGGGAGGGTGCATTTTTTAATCAGTCAATTTGTCAGCACCTATTAACTGTGCAGGATGTCCAGGGGGGGGGAGTTCCTCTGCCCGCGTGTGAATGAGACAGAGGCCCTGGGACCATACTTGCCAGATCATCCCTTCAATAAGCCCAACATATAAATTACACAGGTTCTTGACTAATTTTCAAACTTTTCAAATGTAATGACAGTTGGAATGAACTCTTGAACTCTGTCACCTCCCAACCATACCAGCTGTCATTACATTTGAAAAGTTTGAAAATTAGTCAAGAACCTGTGTGATTTATATGTTGGGCTTATTAAAGGGATGATCTGCCAACTATGCCTGGGACAGTACCATTACGGAGCTAGAAGAGCCGGGTGCACACATGCATGCGGCGGTGCCCTGCGCTCTCAAGCTGCTGACCGCTGACCCATCTATCCTCGCTGAGAAGCGAATTTGACGCTGACTCTTACAAATGGTAAGTGACTCTTCTTGTGGCTGGCCTGGGTGTCCCCACCATCAATCTCACAGGCAGTTGCTGAAACATCCACAAGGTGGAGGCCCTTGCTGTGTAGGTGCCATTACTAAGTGCGCCACAGCTCTCATCACTTGGGGACTTGGACAGTAAATGGTGGCTTTATCTGCTGATCTCACATGCTCCTAAATATCTCTTTTAAGCTACAGCAAAAGTGATACATGGTGCAGCACAGCACAGGGAGCCTAACCTGTTGGATTCATGTACAGCCATATACTGTCAGTGAATAGCACTCACCGTTACCAACAGCAGCCATGTCTCCACTTCTCTAAGTGCTAATGTACTGGATTGCTATACAAATCACCCTTCATTTTTATATATCCTGTTGGCCTTTGGTTGAACTGTTTGTTATACTTAATATTGTGTGTGGGTTCCATATGAGGCACTTCAGCGGGTGCTAGGCGCAGACGCAGTGACATCATGTGAAAACAGACTGCCCCCAATAATCGGACCGGTACATTTCAGATTGATCTATTATTAATCATGACTTACAAAAGGTCTGAGAAAGAGAGACTCTCACTTCTACTCTGGAGGACGAAGTGTCATCCTTAAGCACAAAAAGTAGATACCATGGCAACTCACATTTCTACTATACAGAATAAACTGCTTGATATGGAGGGTAGGCTAAGGAGATGCAATATTCAATTTGTAGGCCTGTCTCAACGAGCAGAATCCTGAGCACTTAGTGGAATAGTGGCTGTGCGATACTTATGGCGTTGATGAATTCTCTCCCTTTGTCACTGTTGAGCGGGCACATTGTGTCTCTTCCAGACCGCTACCACCTGGAGCACCCCCTTGCACTTTAATAGCAAAGCTTTTGAATTATAGGGATAGAGATACTATTTTGAGACTCAATCACACTAAACGTCCGTTGATTTGGAACGGGACAAAGATCTCCGTATTTCCGGACTTGCTGTGGAGGTTTAGAAAAATTGAGCTCAATTTCTGACAGTAAAACGATGTCTACGGGAGCTCAATATCTCTTATGCCATGTTATTTCCATCCAGGCATCCGGTAATTGGGGACGGAGAAACAAAATTCATCTCTACTCCAATGACAGCCTCTGCCTGGTTAGACACTGCCAGGCCGGCAAGAGGGGCTATGGCTGATTACCCTTCAGCTATGTATCTGTTCACTTACCCTTACACACTAAACCAGAAGCTTGGGTCACCTTCTCGTATTGTTTATCACAAAGTTATACAAATACCCTCGCTTTTCATTTTCACAATGCATCAGATAGCTCTATAGTATTATATATAGTCAGTGGCGTAGCTACATATGTGGCAGACCCTGCAGTGGCTTGGGGGAGCGGCGCCAGCGGGGTCTGTGGTGGGCGCCGCTGGCTGAACTGACAGGCGACCCAGGCGGCAGTGAGTGCTGAGCTGGTCCCACCCTGTACATATCTAATGAGCGGGGACCCAGCGCAGTGCATATTGAATGAGTGGGTCTCCACCCTGTGCATATGTAATGAGCGGATCCTGTTTATTACATATGCATGGGGCGGGGACCCGCTCATTAAATATGCAATGCGCCTGGTCCCCGCTCATTAGATATTCACTGAGCGAGACCAGCTCAGCGCTCACTGTTGCCTGGGTCGCCTGTCGGCTCAGTCAGCAGTGCCCGTAGTCCATCACCTTGCCCCTTCTTGGGGGGGGGAATCTTTTTTGGCAGGGGGGAGAAAAATTTCTACCTACGCCACTGTATATAGTATTTGGAATAAATGGATAGACCATATATACACCATACTGTTGATGTGAGTTAATTCATATGACTGTTCAGCTATGGACATGCTTATCCAAGTCAGGTATATACAGACTGTCCATATATGCACCATACTGTATACTGTACTTATCAGACTCAATTTGTCTGCGACCCCCTGCCTGTTTACATCCTGCTACCTAACCACCACCCCCTCGCTTGCACCTCTTGTAATCTGTCTGTCTCCCCTTCCTACTAGATTGTAAGCTCCTCCGAGCAGGGCCCTCTTCCCTCCTGTGGTCAAAGCCCACTTCTCTTCACATGTCACTCACAGCTCTCCTATACTCCAACACTCAGTGACCATCTTCGTCCACATACTCATCTCCATCATTGGCCTCAAGCCTCTAGTTGTATGTTGATTGAGTCCTCACTACTTATATTTAAGCTGTAATATGTATTGAACTGTGGCGCTCGTTATTTGTACTCTATTTTTGTTATTTATTCAATGTTATGCCAAGCTTTGTCTTCCTGTACTGTTCCTTTGTACGGCGCTGCGAAACACTTGTGGCGCCTTACAAATAAAATTATAATAAGAATAATAATAATAACAACTCATACAATTGTAAATTGTCAATATCCCCTGTGAATGTTTATTGATTTTCTGCAATGCATGTACACAGTTTTGCAGTACCTGTCATATATTTTACCTTCATTTTATATGTGCGTGTAAATGTTTTATTAATTAAAAAAAAATCAATAAAAAATTATTGAATTAAAAAAACAACAACAACACAGGTGACACCAATCATATATTCAGAGGGAAGTCCAGATAGAGAGCATTTTGTCCCTCCAGGACATTTTCAACGTGTTGACCTTTTAAATATGTCAACTGAAATGCATGTCGACAGTGACACTGTCAACCTAATGGCCCTGTCGACCATGTGCCCTTCGAATTTCTGATTGTAGACCAAGTTACTGTAGACCAGTCTTCTAAATAACCTTTCCAAGCGTAAATCTGCCTAAACCCTGTTCTGTTTGGTAGGTGCAGATAGTTATATACACAGATATATGGGGCCCAATTTAATAGGGTCAGTAGCGCACGCAGGGGGGGTTTCTGAGTACCCAGAAACCCCCCCAGGAGTCTAAGGGTCCTAGTCTGAAAGCTGAGGGTCCCCTCTTTCCAGGGGTACAAGAATTTTAAAAATCGTCCCTTGGGAACCGGAGATATCTGACTTCAAAGCAGTGGTCCCCATCCAAGCCTGTTAATTGCTGTTCCCAGTCAGATATTTCAGGTTCTGTCTCACTTAGAGTTTTTCTGAGGGTATATTCCAAAAGCTGGGACTCTCCCCCTTTGATGGACACTAGTAGCTTGTCTCTACTGTTCCCAGAACCAGACATATCAGCCTTCCAGCAGCTGGTTACTGCTCCAGCTCCACACACCTGGTATGTAGTTTTATATTCTCGTTGGCAGATTGCTCTGCCTCCTGAACTCTCATCCCCTAGTCCCCAATACCAATTGGTAGGTGGGATTCCTTAATTTTTAATTCCATTAAAATCTAAGAAATCTATCACTGGGAACTGGAGATATCTGCAGTCAAGCAAGCTGTCCTCTCACCAGAAAATTATGAATAATAAGCCCACTCCACTATACACCCCTCCTCTGCATATTAAACATCCTCTACCACCCTGGAAGTTATGTATCAGGGCCCCTTCATTCAGCCCAATGCCCCCTTCTCCCACCCCATCTCCCACCATCTGTGCAGTAAAGGAGTTATTAGTGGAAATTACTGATCCAGGCCCTACATGCTGAGCAGTTGATATAATACCCCCTACCATCCGCAGGACATCATAGCACCTCCCACCCTACCGCTGGAGATTCGGTAGGTGCCCCAATACATTGCTATGCCCAGGGGTCTACACTGCTGTTGACGCCCCTGTATATATATATATGTGTGTGTATGTGTGTGTGTGTATATATATATATATATATATATATATATATATTATTATTATTTATATACATTTGGTCTATCTATACTACTTTAACTGACCCGGCATATACTGGGTCACCTAAGTGTCCATCTCCGTGCTTTGCTCCGCCCCTCTGGAAACCCCCTTCTGAAAATCCTGCGTTTGCCACTGAGGGTGTGAGAATACAAAAGTGAGAGATTTTGGGAAAGTTTCCCCTTTTTTTTTTTTTAAAGCGGCGATCATTTACATGGCAAATTCAACCTGCTTTTTTTTTTGTGTAAATGATTGCTGCTTTAAATAAATGAAAAACCTTTCCTAAAATCTCTCCCTTTCTGATTCTCACACTCTATTACATTTGCCCATGATGCCCATAATACAATCTATGCACCGTCGTTACTACTGTCTGTCTCTGTCCTGCAGGATTTCCTGGGTCAGATGTTTTGCACAATTGGGGAAGTTATTGGATCACAGAGAAGCCGGTTGGAGAAGCCTTTGACGTGAGTGAAAACATTATTATCTGATTGTCTCTGGTTTGTTTTGTAATGGTAAATATTGATTAACAGTATTTCTAATTATTAATTAACGCTTTATTATGGTTACTATGGTCTAACGGTTGATGCAGTTCATTTCTATGGTCACTGCTGCCCCAAATTGAAATAGGTTCTATGAGATTTCTGAAACAAATTAGGTTACAAGTAGCTGATGTTTTCAGCTGAAGGAACAGAAAGGTTTCCTGCGCATGGGGCGGGGCAAATGACATCCTTATTCCCCACAGGACAATGCCACAGTGGGGGCAGGGCCACTGAGATGCAATTAGCTTAACATCAGTTATCGTATCCCACCCAGGGCTGCCAAGAGAAATCCTGGGCCCCGGTACATGAACTTCCAGGGGCCCCCATGGGGGGGGGGGGGGGGTTGTGACCACGGCATGTTCCTGCCTCCCAGCAGCTGGGTTCTAAGATATAGATATATAGATATATATATAGATAGATAGATATATATATGTCGGTACTTATGTATTATCTGGGCTCCCATGTTAAATGCACCCCATTTTTTCATACCCCTACTATCCAAATACGCATGGAGTTGATTTTATATAGTGTGGCGAGCGCAGCGAGCCACCGTGCCCGAAGAGTGGCGAGCGCAGCGAGCCCCGCGAGGGGATGCGGTCTCATAAGAAAAATGGGAGCCCAGATATTACATAAGTACCTATATATATCTTAAGGGGATGCGGCAGCACTCAGAATGAAGACAGCAGGCAGTTTTGTCCACCAACAGTTTCAAAGCCACAAGGCTCCTTTATCAAGGTGCTTTAGAGAACACACATATATATATATATATATATATATATATATATATATATATGTCTTTGCTGCTGTCTTTGGATGAAAATATTTTATATTTGTATATACAGCATATATACATACAGATCCTTCTTACTATACAAAAGGCCTTTGTTTTATATCATATACTGGTGTACTCCAGAAGTCTGTACAGGTAATCCAATGAAGGAGGCAGACAAGGAATTATGCAGAAATGACTATATTAGCGCCTAGCGCCTTTCAGGGTCTCTCTTGTCCTCAGGGTGATACAGCATAAATATACACACAAAAAGATATTCACCTACCCCTATAAATACCCCCACTGTAGACCCATCTCTCCATCCCCGCCGGGCTCCCGGGTCCGACCTACCGGAAGTGCTTTGCACCGTACTTCCAATAGGAAGTAAGGACACACTCACCCGAGTTCCACTGATCACCCTCCGCGTTCCACAGACCGGCAGTACCAAGCTACATCATAAAAGCGGATCCACGGCACTCATTCACTGGGGTCTAAAATCGCCTCTTCTGTTACAGCTGGGTGCCGTGGATCCGCCTGTCATGAGCTGGGTACTGCCAGCCAGTGGAACGCGGAGGGGGAGCAGTGGAATGAATGCGAGTGTGCCCTGACTTCCTACTGTGCGTGATACGGGAAGTAGGGTTCCAAGTACTTTTAGTAGGATGGACCTGGGCGCCCAGCGGAGACCACAGTGGGGGTATTTATATGGGAAAGTGAATGTCTTTTTATGTGTATACAGTATTTATGCTGTATCACCCTGAGGAAGGGGGAGACCCTGCAAGTGCTAGGTGCTAATACAGTCATTTCTGCATAATTCCTTGTGTGCTTCCTTCATTGGATTATCAATATATATCTATATATATCTATATATAGATATATATCTATATATACTGTGTGTATATATAGATATATATCTATATATATAGATATATATCTATATAGATATATATCTATATATATATCTATATATATATAGATATATATATATATTGATGATCCAATGATGGAGAGGGAGAGGGAGAGAGAGAGAGGGGGAGAGAGAGAGAGAGAGAGAGAGAGAGAGAGAGATGGTTTGGCACAATTTGTGCATCACTGCTGCTGCCTTCACGGTATAGCACACAGACAGTCAGGATTCCAACAGTCATTAGCCTGGCATCAGAATCCCAACTGCTGGGACTCAGACAGCGGGGCGAGCACAATGAAGCCCCTTGCGGGCTCGCTGCGGGCACAGTGGCTCGCTACACTCGCCACCTATTTTATTCTCTCTCTATGAGGTCATGGACCCCCACAAAGGAGAATAGCCGCTGCCCGTCTGTTGGGGTTTTAACATTGGGAATTCTGATGTTGGAGTAATGTCTGCTGAAAAACCGTATGTCGGTCAGTCATCCGGCACACCCTTCACTGGAGTATTAAAGAAATGGTGCAGCTTGTGCGGTGTGGGCCCCCCTGGACCACACACACTGAACTCATTATAAATACAGAACTGCCTAACCGTCACCCCAATACCTAACCCTCCTCTCCTGAAGCCTTAAGTTGCCCATACACTAACTGCGATGTATTACAGCAGTGTATAACCAATCTGACCACCCTGAGCCACCCAAGACCTTCCCACGCAGCAGAATCGCATGGGATACATTGCATGCAGTCCTTTCACAACGTACCACATGCGACCCTGCTCCCTGCTGCTAGGAGGAGGCCGTGTTGGAGGTCGGATGGGTTCAGACCTGATGCGCACAGGACCGTGCATCAGACTCAAGGGAGACACAATACACATCCTATTTGGGCTGATTTCTCAGCCCAATCCATCGGAATTGGGTGAAATCCGCCCAAATTGGACAAGTGTATGGGCACCTTTACACTAACCCTGAACTGCCAAAGCCTAATCCTCCAATCCATGCAGAATATCAACATTTCACATGGCGATGATCTGCAGAGGACTGTCGACATTTCAAAACAAGTTGACATCATAACTGACGACATGGTGGAGTCAACATGGTAACTGTCAACATTATAAGTTAACTGCACCCCAGCTATGTGTATAGTTATTACCAATACTAAATGACTTTCAAGCTTTTTGCAAGTATACTTTACTGTGATTAGTAAGATATAGTCAGGCTCACAGTCCAAACAGTAGGAATAAGAAATACAGTAGAAATATGAGTTGTTCTGAGATGGATAGCGATTCCCACTAATATGTACTGTCTGAAGAAACGAGAGAGAGAGAGAGAGAGAGAGAGAGAGAGAGAGAGAGAGAGAGAGAGAGAGAGAGAATTAAGACAGGCAGGGCAGAAAAAAAAATGCACTTACAGGGCAGGACTCGACTTAGACAGATTCAGGAGCTCCTCCAGCTCCAGCCTCCCCTGTCACATGCCGCGCTTCGTACGCCTGACCTTCCGACCTTCCCCTCTCACATGTTGTGAAAGCAGCTAGTGCAGTCTGCAGTGCAGACACACGGATACGGAGTTTCTCTGCAGACGCTCCGCACTCAGCATTGGATGGGGCCTCTGTCACTGTCTGCAGCACTCCACACACAGTTAATGAAAGTGACACAGCCTGCCGCTGCTGACCCGCTCTCACCGGCCAGCGGCAACCCCTCTTCCCCCCCCCCCCGCGCGGGTGCTCCAGCCCACGCTGCTACAGCGCTGCTATAAAAAAAATGTAAGTGTGACTGTCGCCTGGCCCGGGCCCCCCTGACAGGCCCGGGCCCAGGTAAAATGTACCCGCCCCCCCTGCCTCTCGGCGGCCCTGATCCCACCCAATCACTAGGACAAAAAGGTATGACCTGCTCTCTTGGGTGTTTGTGGGTAGTTCCTGAAACTAGGGATGGCCCTCGACCATCGATGTCTCATTTTGCCATCGATGGGGAGAACCAGATGGTTACCCACCATCGATGGCACAGCAAAACTGATGTTTTGCTTTTGTGTTTTTTTCAAAGTGCCGGGACACGGAGCATAGCTCCGCCCCCGACACCCGTGAAGCCCCACCCCGAGTTTTGATTGGCCCACAGGTCAATCAGTCAAACAAAATGGATGACCATCGATAGGTAAAAAAGTAGCGATAGTCATCCATTGCATAGTTTGCCACTATTGATGGCCAGTTGCACTATTGCCATCGATGGCAATGGCAACGATGGCCATCCCTACCTGAAACTCAGAATCCTCCCAGCAAGTTTGAAGCAGATCATTTTGGTTTTACTTTCTCTGTTGAGGAGTAATTTGGTCCGTCTAGTGGCCTCTAGTGGTCATTGGTGGTAGTGCACCTCATAGAGGCGAGAATTTAGCCTTTTATATATACTGATTATAATTGCTCAGACTAACTTTTTTTTTTTGTTAATTTTTATTTTGGGGGCTTTCTATATATTGATGGCAAAGGAATTATGTTGTCGTAATAAATCTAAGCTATTTGTTTATAAGCTTCAAAAAAAATAGTGTATGATAAGAAACAAAATTTTTTGTTTAGTTCACTATGTAGTTTACTGTTTGTTTGTTTGTTTGTTTGTTTTTTTCTCTCTTATTGTTACTGAGGTATTAGTGAAAGTTTCTTATATAGATGCCGATTCTCACCCAGTCGTTAGAGTCCGAATTCGGCCCCATTTTAGATGGTGTGGGTCTGCGTATGCGCAAATATGTGGAAACCCAGTGTGCAAACGCCTTCTGTGAGTATCACAACCGCTGAGCAGGCTTGCCTACACTCCCAGAATGGGCGGGAGGCTCCAGAAAATCAGGTCTGCCTCCCGGCCCCCCTGGGAAGGTGGGCAATCTCCCGCTAGCTGGCCAGAGCCCCAGCACCACCCTACCCTGCTGGTTAAATTACCGCAAATTGCGGGTCCGCAGAGAGGGGGCGGGGCTAAAATGATGCGGTAGCGACATTTTGCATCATTTAAGGCCAGAGATTTCTGGCATGGGGGCGGGGCCAAGTGATGTCAACTTTGTCCCTGCCCCCCCCCCCCCTTACGTGTTGCCTCTCCGTTGTTTGATACGCTGGGAACATACACAGCCTAGCGAATCAGGTCTATAGCTATTATACGTGCTAAGAATATAGAGTTAGATTGTTTAATATGCTGAAAATATCAACGGGAAACAATTTTGGATTAGCTATTGTAAAGTGCAACGGAATCTGCTGCGCTATATAAGAAACTGCAAATAAATAAATAAATAAATAAATTAGCAATAGACTGTTCCGTTATTTTGTGGCAACGTTTTTCTTCTATTTGTGTTTCAGTCATTTTCTTTTATATTAATCACATTTATTGATCAGAGAAAAATAAACAATATATGTTCCTAAAACAGGAATTGACGTACAGATAATAAGTAGGAAGGGATCGATCTCCTGTGTAGTATAACAAAGGAAACATTATGCACCCAAAACATCAGGAACATAAAGGAATCTGTGAAATATACAGAATTTATTTTGTTTGTGGGATATTTGCAGTTTTATAGCAGCGTTTGTTAAGGATGATGATGATGACCGATACCAACATCATAGAGGCCCTTATTCTGAACTGGGCGGTACGGCCCGCGTGCGGCCGTACCGCCGATGTTTTCACTCTGCACATGCGCAGAGGTCACTCTGCGCATGTGCAGGCGAAATCGCCGCACACAAAAATTATACGCCGCAAAGGGGGCGTATAGGGGCGTGAGGGGCTTGATAGCCTCATTTACCTATGTATACGCCCAGCGTTTCATGGGCGTTCCCATGCAAACGCGGGGCGTATGCATGGTAATGAGGCTATGACGCCAGTGATGGGGGCGGAAAGCTGACATCGCCGGATGTCAGCTCTCAGCCCCCAAACAAGCTTTCACACGGACAAGTGTCCGTGTGGTCTCAGCTTGCGTGAGCTGGTGGAGCGTGCGGCCCTGCCTTCGATGGTCGCCGACCATCGAATGCAGGGGGCAGCTCCCACCATGGTGGAGGCGTACGCCCCACCATTTTCATGCGGATCGCCAGCCGTCCGTGTACGGACGGCCGTGGCGATCCGTATTGTGGGCGGGGATTGGTTGGTGCGGCCGGAGCACCGTATGCGGCTCCGGCCGCACCGATCTGAATAAGGGCCAGAGAGAGAAGGGTCAGGTACGGTCAGCAGTTTTAGTACCGATTTTGGCGGCCGTGGGGTATTCCGGCTGAACTCTGATTTTTTTTTTATATTTAAAGGGGCAATCATTTACAAGGTATGTTTGTTTGTTTTTCCTTGTGTGATATTGCCCCTTTAAAAAAAGTCCAAGTTCGACCGGTTCTGGTTGTCTGCTGAACTGCTGAAGTCAATACTTTTCAGATGGCCTCTGCAGGCAGAATTCAGTTCGGGCACTGACATCATGTGACATCGACCTGTTACACTGGGCGTTCCCCTGCTGCCACCCCCTGCCCGCCCCTTACTGTGCCCCTTTTTGTGCAAATGCCTTGGCCAGTGTGATACTCTGCAAATGTGTTTGCACAGGGGTATAGGGATGGCCATCAATGATTCAAAATCATCGATGGTTTATGGCCAATATCGAATACTTTTGCCATCGATGGGGGAGAACCAGATGGTTTACCTCCATCGATGGCACAGCAAAACAATGTTTTGCTAATTTTTGGTATTTTTCAAAGTGCCGGGGCACGGAGCATAGCTGCACTCCCCGACACCTGTGAAGCCCCGCCCCATGTTTTGATTGGCCCACAGGCCAATCAGTCAAATGCAATGGATGGCCATCGATAGATAAAAATAGCACTATCGATCGCCAGTTGCACTATTGCCAATGAATGGTAACCATCGATGGCAATGGCAACGATGGCCATCCCTACAGGGGTATTGCACCCCCCACAATCGGAAACGGGGCCCCATATTCCACAGCAGCACTCTACAGAGAATACAGTATTTGCCCATACACATCCGTCGCTGCCCCAGGGGAGCTTACAATCCACAGTATATTCCGTACCACATTGGGAGACACACACACACACACACACAATAAAGCAATTTAATTGGATTTATATGGTGTGTGCCGAACGTTTCAGCAAATAGCTAACCCGACTTAGATATGTTGAATTGAAGCCAAATTTGGGGACTGTCTCCAAACCATTACAAACAGATTCCAAAATAATTTTATGCCTACACAGATACGGCTGCTCCCAGGTTAATGTCTGTTAGTTTCATCGAACTGGTCCAAAAATAGCTTCCTCCGAAATGTCAGACAAAACTGAATATATTACCGAGCAATGTTCTCTGGTTTCTGGTGCCGCTTGGATAAGATCCACTAATAAATTGGACCATTGGAAAGGAAAAATACATAATAATTCTTGCAAGATGACCAAATAACCAGCATGCAAAAATGCCTGTGATTTGGGATCAGGTATTGGGCTGATGTAATGGTATACAGTACATTTCTGTATTACTGGTATTGTTATGTACAGTATTAGGGAATTAAATGCTCATGTGGCAGGGTCTTAGTCATGACATCAATTCGCCAATGGTTTTACTTCTGTGCCAGCTTCTGAGCTGCGGCGTCCATGCTTCCCGATTGGGATCATACAGATTCAATTTAGACGCATGTTACCAGAAATGTAAGGGGTGTTCCTGCCTGGTGACTGGAAGGTAGCAGGGGGGATGGTTAAGGGGAAGGGGGGGGGGGGGTACATCAGCACATGTGCCCATCTCATCTTTAACAATGAGTGCAATTATCTATCTAGATCAGGGTTGCCTACCATCCCGGAATGGCCGGGAGGCTCTCCAAAATCTGGTCCCCCTCCCGCCGCCCTGACAGGTTGTCAACCCTCCCGGAATCTGGGGAACCCCCCCACTCCCTCCCCCAAATAGTGGCATTTAAATACCGCAATCTGTGGAACTATGAGGAGGGGGTGGGGCTAAAATATCATAATCGCATCATTTTAGCCCCACCCCTTCATGGAGATCTGCAAATCGGGATATTGATGATGTCACACTCAAGCCCCACCCCCAAAGTGCTGCTGAAAGTCAGACTAGAAAAGTAGGAAAACCTGATCTAGAACAGGCATGTCCATACTATGGCCCTCCAGCTGTTGTGAAACTACAAGTCCAAGTACTACATGCCTTGCCACAGTTTTGCTATAAGTGAATGCTAAAACAATGGCAAGGCATGCTGGGATGTGTAGTTTCCCAACAGCTGGAGGGCCACAGTTTGGACATGCCTGCTCTAGATCCTTACATTTGAGAATTAAAAAATGTTGACCCCCGACCCCTTCACATGTTAGTTCCCTGTGCCACCTCTCTATGGGCCAATTGTACTAAGATTCAAAAAGTAGAGAGTGATAAACTGCCAGCCAATCGGCTCCTAACTGTCATGTTACAGGCAGTGTTTGAAAAATGGCAGTTTTGAGCTGACTGGCTGTTACTTTATAGTTTTTTTGATGCCCAGTACATACTTTCCATACTGTGTGCGAACGACATCACACAATATCCAGCACTCTGAAAGCCCAAATGTGTCCCAGCCTTAATGTCTTGTGCACATTTTTCCAAGACACAACCACAGATGGCTTGGACAAGTCTTACGGAGCAGTGCCAAGACCTATTGCGTCGACAACTGTTACTGACGGCCATCCACGATGTTGTTACTGACACCTTTCCTATAACATCCCCACAGTGATCGGCCTTTCTAGGAGCCGCTGACAGCTCCAAGTCCCCTTGGGTGATTAGCCGATTCCATTTAATGAATAATTAAAGGTAGACTTTTAAGCGTTTCACGCTTGTATCATTGGCAATGTTAATTTAAGCTGCTAAGTGATTCCGTCAAGCTGAGGGTGAGCCTGGTTTTCTGCAAGTTTCTATTTAAATGATAATAAATCTAATTCGGAGAAATCCACATTTTTGCCGTACCCCATAGAACGGATGACTCAGCGAAACCGAGGGATCTCTTCTCCTATGGTAATAAGCCCCGTTCATATCAGTTGTATGGTGGTTCCGTTTCGTGCTAAAATGCGAGAGAATAATACCCCTTTTACACCGCCGCAAAAACACAGGTTTTTCCCTCATGGACCCGGGTCAGTGTCAATGTAAAAGGAGTCTACCCATGTCCATTTACACAGACTTCTACCCAGGTCCTGACCAGGGTAGAACATGGGCAGGACCAGGGTAGTGGGCAGTGTAAACCGGTATGCTGGGTCACCCGACCTGGCTCCTGTTTACAGCAGTGGGGAAGCCCAACCTCCGGGCCGCAGCGTCCTGCGGTCAGTATGGAGGCTGGACGGGGGACGCGCACAGCCTCCACTGCTGTACTCTGCAGACAGCAGAGGAGGCAGGGATCTGTGCAGCATCCATGCACCTCGCAGACGGGTGATGGGGGGGTTCACTGGCTTGCCCCCAGCGCGGCGGTCTGGGGCCCCGGCGCAGCGATCGGCGGCCCTGGTGCTTGGAGATGATGTCATCCTATAAGACATTAAGACATTAAGCATTAGGCCGACAATAGCAAGGTCACCAGTCAAAGTCGACATGAGCTTTTCGCGTTTTTTGTCCCAAATGTCGACATAGTCGACTAGGACACTGTCACAGTGTACTGCGTAGACATTTTTATCCCTGCCAGGGGGGCCTGGACCTCTTCACAAGACGCTGTAAGTCTACCCCTAATGTGGGCGTCTCATGTACATATCATATGCCAAATATCTACACATATATATGATTGATTATACGCACCATAGGGTGCAGTTATAGTAGAACAGCAACATCTACAGACCCTTCCCCGGTGACTACCTCTGTAAGGTGGGGATTTCAGACATTTATCTGAAAGACTGTTGTCAGCATTCTGAAAGCCGATCAAGCAATTAAAGTGCTTATGTGACATCCTCCCTGCTTTACTCATAGAAATGAATTATTTAGATTCGGAGTGTTTACACGCTGTGCTTTAAACGCAAAGTGAAAACCGCCAGCGAGTCACCCCCAAGGCACGGCAGACAGTGAAAACGAACCATTAGTCGCACTTACCTGGTAGTCGGCATTTAAATACTTTTCTTCAGCGATTGCGTGGTCTTTTAACCCCTTACTGACAAACAGGCGCTGCTGAGAAACGGTCCGGGAAGGATGAGTAGGACAGAGAATAACGGACAGATGGACCAAGCTTCAATAGGGGGTAAGGCGCCTACTGAATTATACTGATTGACCTTTAACCTTTACTTAACTTTATAAGGCCT
The DNA here is from genome assembly GCF_055691185.1 of Crinia signifera. NCBI lineage: Eukaryota > Metazoa > Chordata > Amphibia > Anura > Myobatrachidae > Crinia > Crinia signifera. Next base: position 20,485,809 of record NC_139224.1, on the reverse strand, counting down.
AGAAATAACTCACACGTACACCTTATTCTAAAATAAAGACACAGACACCAACTGCATAAGTTTAAATGGCCATATATATTTAATTAAAATGGTATGACTAGGGTTGCCACCTCTCCCGGAATTCCGGGAATGTCCCGTTTTGGGTGGCAACCCTCCAGGAGGCTTTTCCAGTCTCCCGGATTCCGGGATTCTCCCGGAATTCGGGTGTCTAAAAAAGCCTCCTGCCCTCTATTGGTTCTCTCCCCAGTCCCCAGTGTGTGGCCGTCTGTGGCGCCGCTGCACCTGCCAGGCTACCTCCGCAGTATGTGTCAGTGAGCAGCTCGGTTACCTGGCAACCTGCACTCAGGGTAATGACGTGTATCCCCTGCGGGAGCCGGCTCTGTCCTGCCGCTCTCACTTCCTTGTTGAACTTCGGGTGCTGTACAAACAGTGAAGCCCGCCCCACCATGTCCCACTAGACCGGCATCCAGGGTGAGTTTCGCCGCTACCCGGCGCTGTGACAGGCCGGGGGTGTGTTTGGGCACCAGCTGCTTTGAATACCTGAAACAGAGGGTTGGTGTGCCCAGGCTGCCGCCCAATGCTTTGGAAATATTTAAACAAAAGTATTGTGTGTTTATATGTAAGCACAATCACAAGCAATATTGTGAATGATAAAATTGAGACCACGCCCACTCTTCCTGTACAAACCATGCCCATTTTACGAGGACAGGCCCACTTTTCTGGCATTAGGTGGGGTAATCTCCAGGAATCAAAGATGAGTGAGGTGGCAACCCTAGGTATGACCCTTATTTGTAAAAGGGATGGCAAAGAAAGAACGCTTGAGACCAGCTCCAGTCCGGGGTGGTAAACATGGCGGCGACTGAAACGCCCCAATCCATAACACCCCCTATTGTGAGGTACAGCCCCCGCTGTGACGGATTCCCTGCCCCTTCTATGGCATGGCCAGGAAGTGTCCAATGTCCCCCCGTTGAGTCGGGACTCACCAGCCTTCCTGGCAAAGGGGGTGGGGGCAATACCGCACAGCGACCACCTGACACCTCACCTGACCGCTGGTCGAGAGCGCCTTTTTGCCTATTTTTAATTGATTATAGAAGCCAAATTAGGTGAATAGCCCAAAGGCCGGGTAGCACAGAGATAGAAAGAGAACAGGGAGGGTGGGGTTCCAGATTCACAGAGTAAGTCACTTCCCCTGACTTCACCTAATATACCCCTCTCTAAGCTACCGCCCCTAAGCCACTTGATTGGCTGACCCATCTGCTACTCACTCCTAAGCTTTTCCTGGGTAATCTGCCTTCTTCAATAACTTTATTTAACTATCACTAAATTCACAGGCTCTTAAATGCACTTGAGCCTATGCAGCCCTCGTTTTATATAAAGTGGAGAGTGATAAACAACCAGCCAATCAGCTTCTACCTGTACCTGCCATTTTTCAAACCCAGCCTGTAACATGACAAGTAGCAGCGTGGCTCCCTGGTCATGTTGCATGTTGACCCTATTTGGCTGACCAATTGACTATAATCTGTGTAGATCTATTATACCACAATTACTGCGGCTTAATATGGCAGATGTATTAAGCCTGGTGAAGAGATAAAGTGGAGTTGATTGGCTGGTGCATTATCACCTTCTACTTTATCTCTACTTGATCTCATTGGACCCAAGCAGCAAATGGGTAAAGCCAAGCTGTACTGCGGGGGGCAGATGTAACGTGCATAGACAGATTTGGAGGGGCGAGGGTGAAATGTAAACTGCAGTGTAAAAATTAAGATGTCTAACCCCTGTGGGCTACATACAAAAACAGCCAGTATTTGCCCTGCACAGAAAAAAAAAACATAAAATGTATTTGCTTCATTGACTTTGACACATAGCTATCCCAGTATCGGAGATCCGTCTCTGAATCAGTCCTTCCCAAATATTACCCTGTACAATTTGCTAATATCTCATAACTGACATTAACCATTTGAGTGCCAAGGACATTTGTCAAAATAGGTGTGAAAATTGCCAAGCAAACCCTTTTATTAACCCCGAGTGTCAACGTTGCTGTGAGAGGGTCCTCAAAATTTCCCTTAAAAATGGCAGCGCCACTCAAAGGGACTGTTCTTTTTTCGGGGTGCAATATTTAACTAAACTTCACTTTATTAGACTTGTCCGTATTTGTATTTATTCATACTAAAAGAACAGTTGCTGTGAACGGCGCTGGCATTTTTTGGGATTTATTTGAAGATCGCTCCCAGCAATGTTGTCACTTAAAGGGTTAAGCAAGGAGGTAATGGTGAAAATGTCAATGTAATTTATACACCCCAAAAAATTATTTCGCATGAGACCATATTTAAGATCCTTAAGTAGCCCCATTTACAAGTAGCTGCGGTTCCTTCCTATACCCCCTAGTTTGAAGCCAGAATGCAGAATGTTTCCCGTACATTGCCGATCCGAAAACAATATCATCAAAACATCTCTCTCCTTTTTATTTTTGCTTTTTTATATTTTATCTGAAACCGATAGTCAGAGATTAGCATAAATCCCCCCAGGCTACGGAATTTATACAGAGTTGAAATTAAGGTAAGGGGGGGGGGGAAATGTTACCTGTCAGTTGCGTTTTAAGAAGATGCAATGTCTTATCTTATATATATATTTGGTGCGTCTTATAGAACAAGCTGGATCTAGCTACCTTTGATGGACAAGTGCCTCCACAGAAAAAAGCAGAATCTCCATTCTCTTTGTACCCCTCAACATTCTCGCAGCCACCCCCTAACCTGCCTTGATGAAACACCCTCTTTCATCCCCTAGATCTGCAGGAAATATTTCCATAACTGAAAAACACATTTATTGATGGGCATTAAAACACGATCATAGTGGGGGGTCTGTTCCAGGTAATTTATTATTTATATTTTATTGTTCCTTGGTTGACAGAAATCATAATTTCAAAGCAGGAAGAATAGTTAGCAGGCAGCGTTACTCAAAGCTGTGCACTGAGGGATAATTGGTTTTGTTACAACATGTAAGTTTTATTATTCTTACAAGTTAAAACCTGTCAAAATGGCGGCTTCTGCAATGTACATTCACTTTGAGCTGTGACAGTTTTTAGCCCATAAACTCTCCACCCCCCAGTTCATATCTGCTCCTACCTCCAATCTCTGTTTTCTCAGTCCCCTCTCTTCATATCCAGCAAGTTTAAAACAGATCAGTGTCCCTGCAAAAATTGCTTTCACTTAACACAAAGGAGTAATTTAGCGATGCCCCCTCAAAATATACAGGCACATCGCAGGTGTGCATGTCAGGGCCGTAACTAGGGGGGGGCTGGGGGGTCACGCGCACCGGGCGCTGGAGGGGGGGACGCTGTCAGGTCCGGGAGAGTGAAAGCCAGCGGGGTTTCGGGGACTGATGTAGCCCGAGTCCCGCTGCTGTTAGCTAACCCGTCGCTTTTTCACTGCTGCTGCCGACGCCGTTAGTGCCCGTCTGTGCCTGTCGCGCACAGCATTACTGGGAGCTTGGGAGGGGACGTGATGACGCGGCAGCCGCCTCCTCGCCATTGGTTGGCGCAGCCGCGTCCCCTCCCACGCTCCCAGAGAAATGCTGTGCGCGGCAAACACAGACGGGCATTAACGGCGGCGGCAGCAGTGAAAAAGTAAGCCTAATGCAAAGCTTATGTTATGATGTCTAGACCTCATCAATAGAGTGGCAGGGGGAGGCTGGATGTTTTACACGATGAGGGAACATTAAATCTCCCACCACCCGTCTCCACTCTGATTCTCCCTACTTGTTGCCTTTATACAGTGCAGCACAACTTCCTTTGGTAAAACATCTCCACCCATGATCCACCCACTCCACCCACTCATTAATAAGGAGCATCAAGGTGTGTGGCATATGTATAATGGGCATCATGTGTGTGACATATATGTTTAATGGAGCATCACGCTGTGGGGCATATGTATAATGGGCATCATGTGTGTGGCATAAGTTTAATGGAGCATCACGGTGTGTGTCATGTTTAATGGGCACACAGTGTGCGTCATATGTATAATGGGCATCACGGTGTGTGGCATATGTATAATGGAGCATCACGGTGTGTGTCATGTATAATGGGCATCACAGTGTGCGGCATATGTATAATGGGCATCACAGAGTGCGGCATATGTATAATGGGCATCACGGTGTGTGGCATATGTATAATGGGCATCACGGTGTGCGGCATATGTATAATGGGCATCACGGTGTGTGGCATATGTATAATGGAGCATCACGGTGTGCGGCATATGTATAATGGAGCATCACGGTGTGCGGCATATGTATAATGGAGCATCACGGTGCGGATCATATTTATAATTGGCATCACAGAATGCGGCATAGGTATATTGGGCATCACGGACTGCACTTTTGGGGTCATGTGTATCTGGCACTGCACTATTGTGGGCATATGTGTATCACACCTCCATTTTCTATGGCCGCACCCCATGTGGCTACAGCTCTTAGAGAGCTGACCATGCCCTCATAGCGGAAAAAATGGGGGATGTAGTCTCGCAGGAGTACCACGGTAGTAGGTGAACGCTCTAATTTTGGGCGCGTGCCTTTGGCACGCGCAGATGTCTCCTCTACTCTGCCTCCTCTCCTCTGCCTCCAGTGTTGGGAGGTATGTTTGTGACATATTGGACATTGCAGTGTGTGGCACATTGTGTATCATTCAGGGACAGTGTTCTATCCAGTGGCAGCAGCAATTAACCATTGCTTATAATGTGTACTGGGGGGGCATTACGGTTTGTGGTGTAATGTGCTCTGGGCATTACGGTGTGTGCTGGAATGTGTACTGGGCATTACTGTGTGTGCTGGAATGTGTACTGGGCATAACGGTGTGTGCTGTAATGTGTACTGGGCATTACGGTGTGTGCTATAATGTGAATTGATACTACTATGTGACCACACCACTTCCCCCCCCCCCCCCCCCCCAAAAAAAAACATGCCCTAAATTTTTAACGCGCGCCTTTGGCGCGCACTGTCCCTGTTTTCAGGTTCATATAGTTTCTAGAGGGATCATTTATAAATATATATTTCATTTCAGAAAACAGTATAAAATAATTTTTTTTTTTGGGGGGGGGGGGGGCACTAAATGAATGTCTTGCCCCGGGCACCAGAAACCCTAGTTTCAACCCTGTGCATGTTGACCTTACTCTGTGCTGCAAATATACCAGGGTTGCCTACTTTCTGGCTGCTGTCTCTGGGAGAGAGGGCAGCCAGTTCCTTAAGACAGGGGGGGCGGGGCTGCTGAAGGGAGGGGAAAGGGGCAGAACAGGGCAGAGCTACAGGGAAAGGTTGTGTTTTGGAGGGCGTGGCCTGCATGATCGAGTTCTCATTGCCCCACCCCCTCACCGTGCAATGTCGGTATTTCAGGTATTACTCAGTGGGGGGGCCGGGCACAATACACGTCATTTGGTCCCACGGACTTCCCACTGACGGGGGAGTCATGGGAGCCAGCATTCTGGGAGGCTTGGGGGCCAAGATGGAGACACATTTTTCGGGACCCTCCCAGCCATTCCGGGGGGGGGGGGGGGGGGTAGGCAACCCTGTAATATACATAGCATCGGGAACCTCTGTGGCTGTTCCTGGGCACAACATGCCATGGATTTATAATATCATATAAGAATATATCCTGAGGGAATTATAATATATGAATGATATTAGATCCAGTGATTTTGCATTCAATATTATTTCCATCTCAGGCCCTGTGGGCATAACCGCCAATATTCTGTGACTCCTCTTAGTACATTTAGCCCTAAACGCTTTCATTTCACCATCAAATTATCTGCTGGAGAATTATCGGGCTCATTCCAATGACCGCGGGCGCAGGCGCATGTTATGGCTGCGCTGTGCGCTAGCAATGGGGGCTCACAGAGGGGGATGCTGCTTTGTTTTAGCTGAATGTGTAATCAGGTGGAGCCTGGTCGAGTTTCCCTTATCCATCTGCCTGCGGTGCGGATGTTCTGCACATTCTGTCTTGCACGCGCTTCGGCTACACCAGAGCCAACCGCCAGCCTCCCATTTAATGATAGAGTTCTGAATTCTTCAGAAATAGATACAGCGCCAATACAACATCAACCTATTGTGTTTTCATTACACCCACCGAGAGACTTAATTAGATGGGGAGGGGGGGGGGGGGGTTAATTCAGCATCTTCTGTGTGTTGTCAGGTAAAATCTTGTTATTTATACAGAGCCTGCTGTATCTCCAGTTTCCCTGCCCCGCTGTTCTCGCGGCCACTCTTACAGTACATGCCTCCACACGCAGCGCTTGGCTATTATTTTTTGCATTATGCTTTGCTGCCCTATATATTTGTGGCATATGGTAGCGGCAGCTGGCACTGGGATCTTCTGCATATTAAGCGGGTGATGTTGTTATTATCTGTAAAAACACCTGTGATTAATATTTGTATAAATGGGGAGCTCTGATGTCATCGCATTGTTCTACAATAGGAAAATGTTTTTTTTTTTGTAATAATATATAATGGGAATTCATACGATGGTTGGCGGGTGGTTGGCAAGTGGTATGCTTGTGGTCAGAAGGCTGACAGCAGCATCCCAAGGATCAGAATCCTAACAGGGGATTGGTAAGTATACTTACCCTCTGCCGCTAACCCTCCCCTGTGCAGCGCAACACTCTCTCCCCCCGTAGTCTAACCCCCCCTCCCTCAGTGACTAACCCTGCCCACTAATTCCTAACCCCGCCCCCCACAGCCTAACCCTCACTTTTAGTGCCCAACCCCCCCTCCCACAACCTAACCCTTCTCTTAGTGCCTAATCCTAACCCCTCCCTTTTTAGTGCCTAATCAATAACACTTTCCCCAAACAGCCTAACCCTCACCCCAACCTTTGCCTTAAATCATCTCCCCCAGTGCCTAATCCTAACCCCAAACCCGCCTCACCCCACCCCTCACCGCCTAATAAGAGTCTGCCAGCATACTTATCATTGGGATGTCGGCTCTCCAGATGCCTTGGTCGTAATTCTACTGATGTCAGAATTCCCACATCGGTGTTGTGACACTTGCCAGGACTCCTGCACCGGAATTTCCACTGCCGACATTCCGACCGCCAGCATGCAGACCACATGCCATATAATGCACCCAACTGTAAATTCCAGATTCCAGGAAGAGCAGGTCGGTCTCCTACACAGCACATGCTGGCTACTTGACGCGTTTCGCAGGTGAGGCAGATGTAAAATGTGCCGAGAGAGTTAGATTTGAGTGAGTTATATTGTTTCTGTGCAGGGTAAATACTGGCTGCTTTATTATTACACTGCAATTTAGATTTGAGTTTCAACACACAGCACCCAAATCTAACTCTCTCTGCACATGTTACATCTGCCCCACCTGCAGTGCACATGGTTTTGTCCATTTGAGAAAAAAAAACAGCTTTGCCATCAAATAACCCCCAATATAGCACCATATAATTAATTAAAAAGTCTAATTTGATTCTGGACCATTCTGTGATAAATGCTCTAAGTCATAAAATAGTTATAAAATAGGTATAACAAGTATGTCAGCCAATGGGCTAACGGAAATACCTCTCTGAAGGTCAGTCCCGGGCCCCAAAATTACTAGTGGTGGCCCTGGATACATTACAGAGGATTGGGCAGCGGCCAAATGGGTGTAAAAGGTAATGGGTTAACCTAGCAGCGTTTTCTTATTCCAACAAGTTTCCAATTTCCAAGTTAAATTGATGTCTGAAATCCCGAACATTTCATATTCAGAGCTTTGTTATCCCCGGGAGTTCTGGCAGATTGATGCTATTTCTGAAGCAGGCAGACAATAAGCCTCTCATGCAGGTCTGCTGCTGCTGTAAACTTTACAAAGCCTCCAGAATGGATTTACTGCAGAAAGGGGTATTTTCAAAGGGGGTCTCAGTGTGGGCATTTTGGGCAAATGCCATCGATACAGGAAGAACACGGATTGGGCAGAGGATGGGGAAGTTGATTGGATATGGGTATTGTTAGCTGAACTGGGGGCTAGCAGCAGAAGTGTGCATGGGCCAGATGTACCAAGCCTTGTACAAGGGTAAAGCTGAGAGAGAGAGAAGCCAATCGGTGCCTAAATGTCGTTTCACTTGATGTGTTTGAAAAATGACAGTTAAGAGCAAGTTAGTTGGTACTTTAACCCCATCCATTTTATCACTTTGAAGGCTTAGTAGATCCTAACAAAAATGATATTGCAAAATGCCACATTCCTGTGCGCAAGTCTCACTGGGACCGTTCATTTTTACAGCATGTTGGCTCTCACCTCTATATTAAGTATGGTCTCAGCTTTTGCTACAACTTACCTAGATGTAGACAAAGGATTATACTGTGTGTGTGTGTTTGTGTGTATGTGTATATATATATATATATATATATATATACCCATTGAATTGGCCCACATGCTATTTTATACCCCACAAATGCCCTCCGACCTCCTAATATGCCCTTATAATGCCCAACATACCCCACACATGCCCTCAGACCTTCTAATACGCCTTTATAATGCCGAACAGATCCCACACATGCCCTCAAACCTCCTAATATGCCTTTATAATGCCTGGCAGACCCCACACATGCCCTCAGACCTCCTAATTTGCCCTTATAATGCCCAACAGACCCCACACATGCCCTCAGACCTCCTAATACACCTTTATAATGCCCAACATACCCCACACATGCCCTCAGACCTCCTAATTTGCCTTTATAATGCCTGGCAGACGCCACACATGCCCTCCGACCTCCTACTATGCCATTATAATGCCCAACAGGCCCCACACATGCCCTCAAACCTCCTAATATACCCTTATAATGCCCAACAGACCCCGCACATGCCCTCAGACCTCCTTATATACCCTGATTATGCCCAACAGACGCCACACATGGCATATAAGGTCTATAATAGCCAGATTTGTGTAGCTCCCACCTCCTTAGTTTATTCTGTTACATTTTTGTCTCCTTTCTACTCTGGGCTCAGGCTAGACTTACTGGATAACTTTATTGCTCCTCTGCACTTCGTTCTCTGGGATGAAACATCAGACAATAATTCCCACTGTAATGTTATTTATGAAGCAGGAGTAGGGGAGCCGGGGATAGCCAGGCACCCAGCCACGTACCTTATCATCAATCATTTCTTGTACTCAGACTTCAGGTCGGCAAAGCTGATATAAGAGAACCACCTGCTGTGGGGCGGACAGTTTCCAGGCACTTGGAAACCCCTCCCGAGTGCACCACTGCCTTCTCTTCCCTTCCATTGCTAAACCTTGTGCTTCCCTTCTTCCTTAATTTCACCATTCTGATATATAGAAACATAGAAACATAGAATTTGACGGCAGATAAGAACCATTTGGCCCATCTAGTCTGCCCCTTTTTTTACCCTTCAGGTAAACTCAACCCTTTTTAATCCTTATTTCTTTGTAAGGATATTCATATGCCTATCCCAAGCATGTTTAAATTGTTCTACTGTCTTAGCCTCTACCACCTCTGATGGGAGGCTATTCCACTTATCCACTACCCTTTCTGTGAAGTAATTCTTTCTAACATTTCCCCTGAACCTACCTCCCTCCAGTTTCAGTGCATGTCCTCGTGTTTTATTACTTTTTTTCCTTTGAAGAAAATTTCCCACCTGTACTATGTTAAAACCCTTGATATATTTGAAGATTTCTATCATGTCTCCCCTTTCCCTTCTCTGCTCCAAACTATACATGTTAAGATCTTTTAGTCTATCTAGGTAAGTTTTGTGATGTAGGCCATGAACCATTTTAGTTGCCCTTCTTTGTACACTCTCCAATGTATTTATATCCTTCTGAAGATATGGCCTCCAGAACTGGACACAGTATTCCAGATGAGGTCGTACCAATGACCTATAAAGTGGCATTATTACGTCTTTTTTTCTGCTACTGATTCCTCTCCCTATGCAACCAAGCATCTGACTAGCCTTCCTCATTGCTTTGTTACATTGCCTCCCTGCCTTTAAGTCACTTGAAATAGTGACTCCTAGATCCCTCTCTTCCTCAGTAGTTTCCATTATAGTACCCTTGATACTATATTGAGCCTTTGGGTTTTTGAGTCCCAAGTGCATAATTTTGCATTTTTTAGCATTAAACTGTAGTTGCCATTCTCTTGACCAATTCTCAAGTCATTTGATTTACCCCTCCTGGTGTGTCTACTCTGTTGCATATCTTTGTGTCATCTGCAAAAAGGCATACTTTCCCTTCAATACCATTTGCAATGTCACTAACAAAGATATTAAAGAGCCACTGGTCCAAGTACAGATCCCTGGGGTACTCCACTGGTAACATGTCCCTCCATAGAATGCACTCCATTTACTACAACTGTCTGTTTCCTATCCTGCAACCAGGTTCTTATCCATTTAATTGTTTTATAATCCAATCCCACACTTTCAAGTTTATTTAGCAGCCTGCGATGTGGGACAGTGTCAAATGCCTTACTAAAGTCTAGATATGCCACATCTACAGTCCCCCCTTCATCTAGTATTTTGGTCACGGAGTCAAAAAAGTCAATGAGACTTGTTTGGCGTGATCTCCCTGCAGTAAAACCATGCTGTTTTGGATTCTGTAAGTTGTTTAATTTAAGATATTCCACTATTCTTTCTTTTAATAGTGTTTCCATTATTTTCCCTACTACTGATGTAAGGCTCACTGGTCTGTAGTTACTTGCTTCTTCTTTGCTTCCACTTTTGTGCAGTGGAACTACATTTGCTTTTCTCCAGTCCTCTGGAACTGCACCTGTATCTAGTGACTGGTTGAATAAATCTGTTAATGGCGCTACCAACACATCTTTTAGTTATTTTAGTATCCTTGGATGCACTCCGTCTGGCCCCATTGATTTATCCACTTTCAGTCTTGAAAGTTCTGTTAGGACTTTCTCCCTAGTAAATGTACTTCCATCTACCTTATTTTTATGAATGTCCTTGCAACTTAACTGTGGTCCCTTCCCTTCTCCTTCTATAGTGAATACAGAGCAAAAGTAATTATTTAGATGATCTGCAATTACCTTGTCTCCCTCCACCAAATTCTCAGTGTCTGTCCACAGTCTTATTATTCCTCCATTTGATTTTCTCCTTTCACTTATATACTTAAAAAAAGTTTTGTTTCCTTTATCTACTGACTGAGCTATATTCTCCTCAGCTTGTGCCTTGGCACGCCTGATCACTTTCTTAGCCTCTTTGCGTCTGGCAAGATACACTTCTTTGTCATTATTATTTTGAGTCTGCTTGTATGTCCTAAAGGCCATCTTTTTTGCTTTTACACTAGTTGATACCTCTTTAGTAAACCACACTGGCTTCCTTTTCCTGGTACTTTTCTTAACCCTTTTGATACAAAGCTCCGTTGCCTTTAGTATTGCACTTTTTAATTTTCTCCACCTCTCCTGCACTCCTTTCAAGTTCCGCCAATCCGCTAATGAGTCGCTTAAACATCTCCCCATTTTTGCATCTCCCCATATCCAACAAACTTACACACTCAAGCATTAAATATGAAATAATTGTACTTTATGTATATCTATATGTGTTATTTACATTTATTCAATGTGCTTTTGTATACCATTATGTTAACTGTTCTCCTATGCAGTTCAGTAAAAAAAATGCTCAGGAACTATGTATTTATTACCAGTTTCTTATATAGCGCTCACATATTCCACAGCGCTGTACAGAGAACATTTGAGCATTAACATCAGTCCCTGCCCCAGTGGAGCTTACAATCTATATTCCCTACCACATGTACACACACACACAGACATTCTAGGGTTTATTTTGTTGGGAGCCAAAAAACCTACCAGTATATTTTCGGATTGTGAAGGGAAACCACAGTACCAGGAGGAAACCCACGAAAGCACACAGAGAACATACAAACTCCACACAGTTAGGCCCATGGTGGAATTGAACCTATGGCCTCAGTGCTGTGAGGCAGTAATGCTAACCATTACACCATCCATGCTGCTTAAAATTAAGCTTGCACAGGGCTTGATATTGTGGTATATATTTACTAAGATAGGAGTTCTATTGAAGATTGGATGTTGCCTATAGCAACCAATTCTATCTATTATCTTCAAGAAGCTGCTAAATAAATAAGAAGTAGAATCTCTCATCTTAATACATTTATCCCAGTGAGAATTATACCAGTTGGCTTAATATATCTTGACCAAATTTTCCATTCCATGCACCCTTCTAGCCAGAAGCACGGACCCTGGGGTAACAGCAGTGCTGCTCCCAAAAGCCCTGCGCTATTGGCAACAGCACAGCTCGCACACCCCATTTCCGTCCTGGGTGCAATATAGATTTTCAGTTGAGCAGTGCCAGAGTAATTTGGCACAGAAACATGGCAACTACAGACGTCAGAGTCCGCCATTTTGTGCTCTGAGCCAATATTCAGCATATACTGTAAATCCCTAGGAATCAGTCACAGCACTGAAATCTGTCGTTAGTAAAAAGCCTCATAGGTGCGTTTCTTTCTCTCACAAATACCCTCACATGTCCTGTCTTCAAATTTCTCCTCAGCCTCATATACAATCTCACATTTATAGGGAATTTTAGCCTGTTGCCATAACAACGTGTGACTCACTAGGCCGGATCGATCCTGCACTCCACTTATCTGCAGACACATCTCCTACACAACCAGAAACGGCTACACAGCGAGAAGCACTCTGCTGCTACTCAGGAGAAGAGGACAATCCGCTGGTTATCGCTGGCTATCCTCATTTCCTCCTTTATCTTATAAAACACAGACATTATCTGGGCAGACTTGTTGAACTTATAAGAGACCCTCTGGAGTGTCTCATAAATGCTTTACATTAGATAACGGCCGAGAACAAGCTATGGGCGTTTTAATACCTTTCCAGAAAACTAGATTGGCTTTTGATTCCCGGGTGCTGATGTTGCTGCGGCTTCCCGCAGTGTCCGGCTGATACCCTTTGCACGACTTTTCTGCTCACCTCCTATGGTTCTCCACAGCAGAACAGCCCACGTCCTGCTTGTCCCATAGAGGAAAGACATGTGACCGCCAACATCATCAGTGGTGCCAAATTATTCTGGTACCAAATACAGTATACATCCTCATCTGATACTTACACGCCAGTCACTCCTAGACTCCAGCATCCTGTTTGGATGCTCTACCTTCCTGTGGAGGAACCTGCTTGTTAACGGACCTGCTGTTTGTCTCTGTATGGCTCCATTATAGTAGGTTCCCATTTTGATCTGTGGGGAAACCCAAAGGTGCATTATACACGTATCCTTGTTCTAGGTTCCACAAATCTCAGCTGGTAGAAATGAATCATTTCATGGAGTTATATGGTTAGGTCATTACAAGATGGACCCAGAGAAGATCAGTGCTATAAGTGGCCTCACATTCGAAGGCTGAAAGCCACACAAAGGTCTTTGAAAACTATAGACAATTCATGAAGATCTACTAAATCATAGTAACTCCAATTACAACTATAACCTCTTAAGGTACGTACACACGGATAGATTTGGGTAAAGATCTGGGCGTTCCCGACCGACTGAGATGACCAATCGCTCAAAGCGTTCCGTGTGTATGAACGATATATCGTACGACGCACGTACCCGCCGGTCGTTGGTAGAGGTCGCTGGTCTTTCCTGCATGCATAAATATCAGCAACCAGTCGTTAGAGCTGTGTATCAATCGTTTCATGTGTGTGCAGGATGAACGATTTGGTAGGGCTGATTGACTGGCTCCCCTCCACCATCGTTAAAGAACAATCGTTGGTACTTGTGTATTTTGGCGGCGCCCATCGCTTTGCATACCATAACACATACGATGGTATGCGATGCGACGCGATATCGTACGATAGTGCACGATGGCATACAATTTTGAAATTGTATGCCATTGTACATGGCATACGATGCCATACGATGCGATGCGATGCGATTAAACATTGTATAAGCACCCTAATGGGTGCTTATACAATGTTAAGCACCCAAATGGGTGCTTACAATGTTAAATGCACCCCCACGCCACCCCCCACTATAAACGTGAACCCGAAGCGTGGCGAGCGCAGCGAGCCCACGAGGGGCGGCGGTACGCGTCCTACGACCTTTTCATACCCCCACTATCCACGTCGGCGTGGAGTTGAGAATAGAATAGTGTGGCGAGCGCAGCGAGCCACCGAGCCCGAAGCGTGGCGAGCGCAGCGCGCCCCGCGAGGGGACGCGGATACCTTCACAGGTAAACGCGTCCCCTCGCGGGCTTCACAGGTGTCCGCGTCGCCACGGACACCTGTGAAGCCCGCGAGGGGACGCGTTTACCTGTGAAGGTATCCGCGTCCCCTCGCGGGGCTCGCTGCGCTCGCCACGCTTCGGGCTCGCTGCGCTCGCCACACTATTCTATTCTCAACTCCACGCCGACGTGGATAGTGGGGGTATGAAAAGGTCGTAGGACGCGTACCGCCGCCCCTCGCGGGCTCGCTGCGCTCCGGGTTCACGTTTATAGTGGGGGGTGGCGTGGGGGTGCATTTTACATTGTAAGCACCCATTTGGGTGCTCAAAAGCACCCTTTAGGGTGCTTATACGATTTTTGGTCGTATAGGGGGTCAAAATCGCGTCGCATCGCATCGCATGCCATCAGGTGCATGGCATGCGATGCGATGCGATCTGTTCGTCGTACGACGGACATCGGGGGCGCCGCCAAAATACACAAGTACCCAATCGTTCATGTGTAATCGTTTGCTCAATCGTTCATCATTTGACACCAAATCGTTTGTGCAGGAGTTCAGAGGAAATCGTTGGAGACATTGAATCCTTTGCCAAATCTGTCCGTGTGTACGCACCTTTAGTCACAACTTCAAAAAGAATGGTCTTCATGTCCACCCCTATACTTCCTCAACAGGCCTATGTAACCTCTATTCTTGTTTTGCCTAAAAAAATCGGTATTATTTTCTTAGAAAATTCCAGGCAGAGAACTACAGAAGACAAGGAACTGCTGTCTTTAAAACATGCTTTCGAAGTTAAGCGTCACCTTCGTGTGAGGCAAAATATCTTGTATGGTCCTTATTATTTATAGTCTATTAGACTTCAAACTGCTCAATGTTTTGACCCAAGACAGGCCCAATGGTCACTCTTCTTACCACACGATTACCATTATTAGCAACTGGTCTGGAGGAGAAGAAGAACGCAGAAAACATTCTCTACATAAGTACACGAGTTAAGTCCAAACCTATTTTGGATCTGCTTGTTTTATATTTGCTTCCACACTTATTCCCCAAAACTAAGCCAGTTGGGATGGCATTTTGTCCAATGGAATTACATGCAGCACTAAGCAGTATTACAGTGTCTGAAGAGGTTCAAAATGGCCACCCAGTGCAAGTTGAGTATCCCTTATCCAAAATGCTCGGGACCAGAAGAATTTAGGATAACGGAGTATTCCGCATTCTGGAATGTTTTTATATTTCAATGAGGTATCTTGAGGTATCTTGTTTTTATGTTGTAGAAACACATCAAACACATGAAATACACACACTTGTATAAATGTAGTGTAGTGCAACATCTAAGAACAAAATATAAATATTCAAGTTACAGTCAGTGCTGAAATCTATGCATGGTTATATTCAGATAAAATGATAAATAACTTACATCACTTCAGGCTTGCCTACCCTCCCGGAATTGCCGGGAGGCTCCCAAAAGTCAGGTCCCCCTCCCGGCCCCCCGGGAAGGTCAGCAATCCTCCCGCATTTTCCAGACAGCCCCCGCACCCCCCCTTCCGCGCCTCACTAATTACCGTTTTTTGCGGGTCTGCGGAAACGGGGCGGGACTAAAATGACGCAAATCGCGTCATTTCGTGTCATTTTAGCACCACCCCTTACTCACGGACTTGTGAATCTGGGCGTTTGCCTGAATTGGGGGCGGGGCTTTGAGTCATCAGCCCTATCCCCGCCCCCCGACTTGGAGATCTATCTACCTATCGCCATTTCTAGACAATTTGGGATAAATTTACTAAGATGGGAGTTCTGTTGAAGTTGGGGTGTTGCCCTTAGCAACATATTCTATGTATTATTTTCTAGGAGGTGCTAAATAAGCAGTAGAATCGTATTGGTTGCTATGGGCCACATCTCATGTTCAATAGAGCTTCCATATTAGCAAAAGAATTGTAGCTTTGTCTTCCTGAAGTTTGAATGGTCTAGATAACTGCCTCTCAGTGGTCATAATCGGTATTGCAATTGGGTGTGGATTTAAAGGTCTAGGGCGTGGTTCCCCTGCAAACAAAGCCAGCGATGACATTTCATCACTGGCCATTCGCAAGACTGGCGCTGCACTCGGCACACTTTACCTTTCCCAGCTGTAGTCTACGTGGATGAGAAACTATGAAAATGTCCCAAAAATGTAAAACTCTGTGAAAAAGTCATGTCAACCTTTTCATGTGTCAACCATTGTCAAATTGTGAAAAACCACATGTCGACCTTTTGACTGTCGACCTAGACCATGTCGACCTAATGCTTGTGTCAACCTAATGACCTGTCGACCTAGACCTCTTGCAGTATGTCGACCCAGTGGTGTCAACCTAATGACTGATGACCATCTTTAGGTCATCCCAATGATCCATACCTGCCCTCCCTGCCTCCTGGCACTTCTTTGTGCGGTCTGAGGTTGCCGACATTCTTACATTATACTCGCCTGGCCAATAGCGTCACTGAAGCCTCGGGAGGCAGGGATGAAACGGAACTCCCCTTCCTCTCTGTGGAGGGCCAATGTCGCCGAACACATAGGGGCCGATTCATCCCAATTCGTCCCCGTTGGTGGGGTCTGCGCGTGCGCATAGACAATAATACGCATGCGCAACCCCCCCCCCCCCCCCGCAGCGAGCGCCATCGGCTAATTTTTCACCAGCGTTCATCTAAAAAGCAAGGTATCGAAGGGATCCTGCTGGCGCGGGCGTGCGTATGGTGGGGCGGCATTAACCTGCTCGAACATGCAGCGACTGTACGCAGCCTAGCGCGCAGGTCTGAATTGGGCCCATAGACTGGCGGTACCGGTGATGCCCGAGGAATTAATTTAACAATTTTTTATTTGAAAATGCAAATCTAGCCTGTCGCACAGCTGGTACCAAATAACAGTTATCTTCCGCTGAGTTTCGTATCAATGGCTTGTACGGCGGCCAGCGCCCTGACTCCCGTCGCGGATTGCTGCCCTATACGTCTGTACGGTATTCTATTTTGAATTTAGCAATCCGTCAAATAATCCTGGAATAAAGTCCGTCTCTGGACGGTGAAGGATGCTTTGATTTGCACAGCATGCCGCGTGGGCAGAAGGAGATAAGTCTGTTTATAAGGCAGCGCAATCATATTTGGATTGCTGGTAGCTCGCGCCTGACTCACACAGTCCTGCCTGGCACAGAGATTACCATGCGGTGCCAAAACAATATTTTATTCTCCCCTGGAAGAGTGAAAGGTGAGTGACAGAGCGGAGATTGAAATGGGTCACGCAGCTGCGTCGACCACCGCGTTATGGGTGCGATCCATGTAATAAGATTTTTATTTTATTTTTTTGACGCTGTAGTTTTTGCCAGAGAACTGCGATTGCGGAAAGAAAGGAAAGAATAAAACCAGTTATCTACACACATCCACACCAGTACAACGCCACAATTCCAGCTTATATCAAAAGCGCGTAACTTCCCCACTGCTGAGCTGCCTACAGTATAGTTTGCAATTAAATCACATTCAGACAATGCTCTATAAATAGCCGTTGCGATGTGAAATCTGCACCTTGCTGAAACACATCCTGTCTGTGTGTCTACGTTTCAAAAGATTCACAAAGAATTCTACGGCGGCTGTCTCTGCAGCGGAGACGTATTTGGGACAAAGCTTATTTGCATCACTGTGTACACAATGAAATAAAAGTTGACTGGAAATCTATCGCTTCTTGCCGCTGAATTTAGGGACCGGATTAGAGGCGGCGCAGGGATTTGGTTCCCTGATCGAACGCTGGCGTACAACGGTGCACGTTCGGTCGGACGATGGAACATTCAGAATCTCTGTCACAAGTAACCAGCCGGAGACTTTACAACTGCGTGCCAAGGTGCGCACATCTCTGTTACTGCATGTCTTGGTGCAATCACCTCGCCTTTATCTCCCCCAGATGGTAACTCAGCATTGCCTTCTTTTAAAGTCTCCTCTCTGGGAGAAACCCAGAGAGGAGCCTATCAGCAGCTCTTTGGGGGCGGGGCGCGAGGTAGACATCATCAAGCCCCACCCCCAGTATGGCAAATCCCGCAATTCATGGGTCTTCGAGGAGGGGGCTGGACTAAATTACCCAATTTGCGCCTTTAGCCCCAATTTGCGCCTACCCCGAAAAGCTGCACACAGCATCCATTCACTGACTCTTAACTCCCCCACCGCGGGACACTGCCGGCCCCATGTGGGACGCGTGACAGTCCCCAAAAAATCGGGACAGTCGGGAGTTGGGTTACCAACTCATCCCTTTAATCTGGGACACATATTAATTACACAGGTTCTGTGGCTGGCTTTCACCTGGTTTTAAACTGCCACACCTCAAGACTCCATTTCACCTGGTTTTACACTGCCACAGAACCTGTGTAATTAATATGTGTCCCGAATTAAAGGGATGAGTTGGTCCCCTCTA
Organism: Crinia signifera; assembly: GCF_055691185.1. Classification (NCBI taxonomy): domain Eukaryota; kingdom Metazoa; phylum Chordata; class Amphibia; order Anura; family Myobatrachidae; genus Crinia; species Crinia signifera. Next base: position 20,467,212 of record NC_139224.1, on the reverse strand, counting down.
TAGGTCAGAAGGTGAGGTGTGGAGGGCATTAGAGCTGAATGGGAGAGAGGGGTTCCCTGAGATGAAGATGGGGTACTTGGAGATTGATTGCGACTTCTGGGTGGAAATGTCCCTTTAAGCCAGGACACTCATGAATAACACAGGTTCTGCAGGCTGATTAAATCCAGGTGACATACAGGCTTGAAGTCATCCAGCCACAGAACCTGTATAATTCATGAGTGTCCTGGTTTAAAGGTACAATATGGTAATCCTACGTATACTGTATGTTTCAGGTGTGATTTATTACTCAGTAAAAAAAAAATTATACATTATTTACCAGGAGCCTTTAAATATATTAATAGGATTTGTATATTATAGTGTATAGTAGGAATCCATCAACTGTATTGTACAAAAAAAGCCCTCTTCCCCTACCGCGTCTATGGTCATTATCATCACAATGGGTTAATGCTAGAAGCTCAGGTGAGCAGCCCATCTGACTGCAATACACTTCCATGTTCCCATTTACTGAGCATTTTGCAGTACTGCTGACAGGGAGAAAATGGTCACGGTCCCTGGTAATGTCACACACAGGAACAACACAGCTCCCCACTGGGACCATTAAAACAAGACTGTGTGATTATGTGGCAGGGGACCGTTTCCATTTGGATGCTGGCCGAAGTGAACCTTGGAGCAGAGCCAGGAGCAGAATAAGCTAATGCTGACCGATATATAGGGCATGAGTGTGGGTCTGGGATCCGGTGCCACAGCGTATATTATGAACCCTCAATCTTCTGCTGGGTGCGTCGGACACAATACGTATATATTCCACTTATTTCTATTTTTATAAATGTCAGGGAGTTTGTTGGAGAATAGGCATCCTGTATATCAGTGACATGCGGTGAGGTAAATGGCTGGGGAGGAGCGGGCTATATCCGAGCCGGGATGCGGTCATTTGGTCTACTGCATTATGGTCGACAGTCATTAGGTCGAATCCATTAGGTCGACATGCTAAAAGGTCGACATGACTCTAGGTCGACATGGGAAAAGGTCGACATGATTCTAGTTCGAAAGGTCATTAGTTCGACAGGTCATTAGTTCGACAAGGTCATTAGTTCGACATTGTCTATGTCGACATTCACAAGGTCGACATGGAGTTTTTCACTGTTTTTTGAGCCAACATGTGCCGACAGGCGGTATTTCATGCCCTACCATCCACTAGGGCGTGGTGGGAGAATAAAATAGTGTGCCGAGCGTAGCGAGGCACCGTGCCCGACGCATCGCGAGCGCAGCGAGCGATGCGAGGGGATGCAGTGCACTTTAAACTGTGTCCATGTCGACTGTGTTGACATTCAGGTAAAAAAACAGTGAAAAACCCCATGTCGACCTTGTGAATGTCGACATAGACAATGTCGAACTAATGACCTTGTCTAACTAATGACCTGTCGAACTAATGACCTTTCGACCTAGAATCATGTCGACCTTTTCCCATGTCGACATAGAGTCATGTCGACCTTTTAGCATGTCGACCTAATGGATTCGACCTAATGACTTTCGACCATAATGCAATAGACCAAATGATCCCAACCCGGTCGGTCTTTGGGGCCCCTTGCAGCTCCTGTGACCCCCGGTGCAACAAGGTGATGCTGCAGAGGCAGCTCACTTTACAGCACCGGTGGCCACAGACGGAGGAAGCCCTGAAGACCGGGAGCGCTGCATGAGACGATCCCTAGGTATTGAGTATGAAATAGTGGTGGTGTGGCTGCTTGTGCCTCCTGTACAGCTGCGCAGAGGAGGGGTCAGGAGAGTGGGAGGAGTGTACACTTAAGGGGAAGTCTCTCTCCATAGGTGCTGGCTACAGTGGGAGGGGCCCTGCCTTCCACAGATCACATTCACACACCCTTCCTCCCTGGGCTCCCTGCTTTTTCTGGCTCTGGAGGAGGACAGTGTGCCCCCTTCAGTGCTGGTGCCCAGAGGCGATTGTCTTCCACTGTCTCCTGCATTTACACCCCCGGGTGTACAGCTAATGGGATTGGTCCCTTGTTGACTTGAGTGTTTTATACACTACATCGATTTCATGTCTCGCTCCAACAATGATGGCTACATTGGTTAACCATTCCAATAACGGTGTATTAAAAAAATACATATATTCTTCCCATAATTATAATAGTAACTAGGTGATTCATCGCACCCTACGGGCGCTCTTCACACCGTCGTAAGGGGCTGCACCCCCTTAACCTGTGAACGCAGTTATTGCGTGAGGGTTGGGTGATATGGGTGGGTGGGAGGTGCTTGGGGGTGGTGTGGGTGTGTGAGTGGTGGCTTCGGGGTGGGGTGGTGTAGGCTAGTTTGGCTAGGTGTAGAGTGCAGGGGTAGTTAATATAGTGGTGCAAACATAGTGTGTGTGGTTTAATTGTGGGTAGGGGGTGTAGTGTTGTGGGGTATGTTGGGTTAGGGATTTTGTTGGAGTGGTGTAGGAAAGTTTAGGTAGGTGTAAAGTGCATGTGTTGGTGGTATAGTGGTGGAAAGAGAGTGTGTGTGTGTGTTATTAGTTTGGGCTGGGGGTGGATTGTGGAATTGGATATGTATTTGGTGTGGTGCAGGCTAGGTAGCATATAAACACATTGTAGGCGTTGGTCGAATAGGAAACCAATGTTACCTGTGATCCGTTGGTGGTATAGTGCAAAGTCTGTTCTCCTCGTAGGTCCGGGGCTGGCGTCGGCAGAGAGGTAGGTGTGAGGGTACTGGGAGGTTTGCGGGCACAGTAGGAGGGGGTGGCAGGCATCGGGCGCAGTTGCAATCATTAGGTGCTTGTGAGAGCGGGTCGCGGTGGTGGCGGGAGGAGCTAGCAGGCAGCGGCCACACTTGTCAGCACTGTGCGTAGCGTGTTGGGGGGGGGGCAGTTCCCGCGAGAGTGGGAGTCTGCTGCCTTAAACCTGTCTGGCCTGCGCGTGTTCCTGCGATATTTCCGGGAGCGCAGGTGCCGGGCAGGGTGTTCTCTTATATAGTTGTCTATATGTGGCATATGTTGGTGGTGTGATTGTAGGTGTGTGGTATAGCAGACAGGGTGGTTGGGAGGGGACAGTGAGGCAGGACGGTAAGGAGGGGACAGAGAGGCACGGGGTGGTTGAGAGGGGACAGGGAGGCACAGGGCAGTTCGGAGGGGACAGGGAGGCACAGGGCGGTTCGGAGGGGACAGGGAGGCACAGGGCAGTTTGGAGGGGACAGGGAGGCACAGGGCAGTTTGGAGGGGACAGTGAGGCAGGACGGTAGGGAGGGGACAGGGAGGCACAGGGCAGTTGAGAGGGGACAGGGAGGCCTAGGGCAGTTCGGAGGGGACAGGGAGGCACAGGGCAGTTCGGAGGGGACAGGGAGGCACAGGGCGGTTCGGAGGGGACAGGGGGGCACAGGGTGGTTGGGAGGGAACAGTGAGGCAGGACGGTAAGGAGGGGACAGGTAGGCACAGGGCAGTTGAGAGGGGACAGGGAGGCACAGGGCGGTTCGGAGGGGACAGGGAGGCACAGGGCAGTTCGGAGGGGACAGGGAGGCAGGACAGTAGGGAGGGGACAGGGAGGCACAGGGTGAGAGGGGACAGGGAGGCACAGGGCAGTTTGGAGGGGACAGGGAGGCAGGTCGGTAGGGAGGGGACAGTGAGGCAGGACGGTAGGGAGGGGACAGGGAGGCACAGACACAGGGAGAGAGATCCTTGTACATCTTACAGAGCTGTGCTTGCATCATTTTCTGAAAGCAGTGGAGGGGGTGGAAACATAGTGGATTTGACCATCTGTAGAAATGGTGACACCTCATAGGAAACCAATTTTACCTGTGATCCGTTGGTGGTATAGTGCAAAGTCTGTTCTCCTCGTAGGTCCGGGGCTGGCGTCGGCAGAGAGGTAGGTGTGAGGGTACTGGGAGGTTTGCGGGCACAGTAGGAGGGGGTGGCAGGCATCGGGCGCAGTTGCAATCATTAGGTGCTTGTGAGAGCGGGTCGCGGTGGTGGCGGGAGGAGCTAGCAGGCAGCGGCCACACTTGTCAGCACTGTGCGTAGCGTGTTGGGGGGGGGCAGTTCCCGCGAGAGTGGGAGTCTGCTGCCTTAAACCTGTCTGGCCTGCGCGTGTTCCTGCGATATTTCCGGGAGCGCAGGTGCCGGGCAGGGTGTTCTCTTATATAGTTGTCTATATGTGGCATATGTTGGTGGTGTGATTGTAGGTGTGTGGTATAGCAGACAGGGTGGTTGGGAGGGGACAGTGAGGCAGGACGGTAAGGAGGGGACAGAGAGGCACGGGGTGGTTGAGAGGGGACAGGGAGGCACAGGGCAGTTCGGAGGGGACAGGGAGGCACAGGGCGGTTCGGAGGGGACAGGGAGGCACAGGGCAGTTTGGAGGGGACAGGGAGGCACAGGGCAGTTTGGAGGGGACAGTGAGGCAGGACGGTAGGGAGGGGACAGGGAGGCACAGGGCAGTTGAGAGGGGACAGGGAGGCCTAGGGCAGTTCGGAGGGGACAGGGAGGCACAGGGCAGTTCGGAGGGGACAGGGAGGCACAGGGCGGTTCGGAGGGGACAGGGGGGCACAGGGTGGTTGGGAGGGAACAGTGAGGCAGGACGGTAAGGAGGGGACAGGTAGGCACAGGGCAGTTGAGAGGGGACAGGGAGGCACAGGGCGGTTCGGAGGGGACAGGGAGGCACAGGGCAGTTCGGAGGGGACAGGGAGGCAGGACAGTAGGGAGGGGACAGGGAGGCACAGGGTGAGAGGGGACAGGGAGGCACAGGGCAGTTTGGAGGGGACAGGGAGGCAGGTCGGTAGGGAGGGGACAGTGAGGCAGGACGGTAGGGAGGGGACAGGGAGGCACAGACACAGGGAGAGAGATCCTTGTACATCTTACAGAGCTGTGCTTGCATCATTTTCTGAAAGCAGTGGAGGGGGTGGAAACATAGTGGATTTGACCATCTGTAGAAATGGTGACACCTCATAGACAGGTGTGCCTGCAGCAGTGCTCCATCCTGGCCCCCAGATTCATACACACATATATAGAAGACACACACACACCATACCTCCCAACTTTCTTGTCCCCGGACCCGGAACACTGCTCCCAATAGCCCCCCCTCACCGCGGGACACTGCCGCCAGCGGGTGGGACAGCGGGACAGGCCCTAATAATCGGGACTGTCCCGCTAAAATAGGGACTGTTGGGAGGTATACACACACACACACCCTTCCCTGTGTCACACTCACTTTTAGGCTGTGCTGCTGTCTGTGAAGCTGCTGGCTGGCATGGCACTGTATGTAGCACTGTACCGTTTAGCCCCGCCCCCTTTTCGGACCTCCGGCTGCCTCTTGTGCAGTTCAGCTGCCATGATTTATTTATTATAGGTAGTGGGGGAGGCTGGGGTAACTTGTCCCCTGTGCCTCCCTCTTACTGTAAAACAAGCTGGATGAAACTGAAAGTAAGCCACTTGCCGGGCAGGAAGGGCTGCTGGGAGCTGTAGTTTAGTTTGTTTTATCTAAGCAATGTGGATTCTGGCTGGGAGTGTGTACATATAGCTGGGTGGGGTGGGGGTGCATACCTCCCAACCGTCACGATTCCGTCGGGACAGTCCCGATTTTCGGGTCCTGTCCCGACGTCCCACCCGCGGCAGGCATTGTCCCGCTGCGGGGGGTGGCAGTTGGGAGACCCCCCAATCTAGTAGAATAGACGCTGTGCGCATGCGCACAGCGTCTATTCTCGTATGAAAATGAGGTCGCGGCTAATTAGCATAAGCCGCGCCCTCATTTGCATACGCCCCGCCCCCTTTTTGGGCGCTCGCGCGGCTTCGCCGCGCAAGTGTCCCTATTTCATCCGGACACAAGTTGGGAGGTATGCGGGTGGAGTTTCATGTGTGACCCCGCGCAGCGTTATAGACACACTCCCAGAATGATTGACACATGTAGCCAAATATATGAGATGGAGGTTTTTTTTTTTAGCTCCGATCCTCAAAAAAAAATGACATGAACGGGTCACATCTGTCATTCTTTCACTGTAGGTCTTGATCTACCGTATATTTCCTTTCCATAAAGCTGAATGTGTGAGTAAGGGAACCAAGGGCCTTTTATGTGTAGAGAATAGGATTCCAAGTTCCTGCTTTGAATGTTCTGCCGAGTGAATTGAAATTTCTTCATGAAACGCCAGTTGAATGGTTCGGTGTTCAGAATGAATGAAGGATGCTGAAAAGGCTCCTTTACCCATAATGCCAAACATCTGCAACTTCCAAGGCATGCTCAAGAGGGTGGGGCCACATCGCAGGAGAATGCAGGGGGGGGGGGGGGGGGTTCCAGTTGCCCAGAATGATCCACTTAAGTGGCAAGTATAGTAAAAATAATATATTTCCTGCTGTAGATTATAATATTACAGTAACTTGTTATTCGAGGGAGGGACTGACGTATCTTACGTTAGCGTATGTCACAACCGAGCGAGTATACAGTTACTGATTACATAATTACGTGGTTTTTCTCATTACTTTAAAACACGTTATCGTTATGTGACTGGCGGCTCATAAACTGTCTGTCTAGTTCCTTTATAATGAGCCCAGAGCAGATCCGCACCGTCTCTGAGGAACAGAAGGGTCTGAGCAATTTTCCAGGTCTTGTCATTATAACTGCGTTGGTCGGATTAGAGGTCAGGTGTCCATCTGAGGGGCAGGTAATGTGCTTGGCTGTCACAGAAGCTGCGCACTGGGAGAACTGTCCATCACTGCGCTGGTGTCTAATTGTCAGGAAGAAACGGTGCAGCAGCTACATTCATCTATATATAAATATATATATATATATATATATATAATCGCTGCATTTCTCCTTAGTGTAAGTGAAGGCTTAAAAAAAATCACTAGACATTGGTATAGATCATTAGGTCACCAGCATTATGGTCGACACCATTAGGTCGACATGCCGGAAGGTCAACATGACTTTAGGTCAACAGGGTCATAAGGTCGACATGGGTAAGGTCGATAGGGTCATCAGGTCAACACGGGTAAGGTCGACATTAAAAAAGTCAACATGTTTTTTTTTTTTTTTTTACCAGAATGTCAACACAGTCAACATAAACACTAAAACATAGCACCTCGTCCGCTCGCTATGCTTCGGGCACACTATTTTTTTCTCCCACCACGCCCTAGTGGATGGTAGCGCATGAAATACCGCCTGTCGGCACATGTCGGCTCAAAAAACAGTAAAACTCCATGTCAGCCTAATGACCCTGTCGACCTTACCCATGCCGATCTAATGACCCTGTCGACCTAATGACCCTGTCGACCTAACCCAAGTTGACCTTAAGTTATGTTGACCTTCCCGCATGTCGACCTTTAGTAATGTCAGCCTAAATACACGTCGACCTAATGGTAGCGACCATCATGCTGGCCCCCACCAGTGTCTATTCAGAGCTGCAGAGGGGCGAAAAACAGGGGCGTGGCCTGAGAACACGGAATCCGACAGATGTTGGGAGGTATGCTGGTGCACACTGGGGGCGTGTTCCAGTATGGCCTCCATGATGAGCGATTGAGCACTTGTGACACTCCAAGAACACACCCAGAAGGCGGAACATCTATGTGCATTAGTTTAGCTGCCTCCCAGTCACAGCCCAGGAACGCCCAGAGCTTGTACAAGACACTGAGCAGCTGTACGGGGCCCCACAATTCTAGGGGCCTCTGAGCAGGGGTATGGGGTGGTAACACAATCAGAGTGCCAAGCAGCATCCTCCACCTCCCACCCAGGCTGCAGCCAGACAATGAATGGCTGTCAGCATGCTGATTGGTGTATGACTGGAGCTATCTACCAATCAGAGTGCTTGTTATGATTTATTGTTATCAGTGCTTCCTGTGAATGTATGTAAGCGCACCCATGCATTGCTTTGTCTAGGGCCTACAATGCTGTTACGACGATCCTGCTGTTGTGCATACACACTGCAGGATATTTAGGGATCTTCGCGCACTCTGTGAATGTCCACACCGTCATCACCGGGACGTCCATGAAATCTAATCAAGCTTTCCCAATTTCTCTTACACAATCCAGCAATTTCTTTCTTGCCTTCTCCAAGGTTACAATGACAGCTGGGTGCACAATGCAAACCTCGGTCTCCTTACCAGTAGAGGAGACCTAATTTTGTATTTCTAATCACCCATCCCCTCAGCAATCACCGGAGACGTGTTCTTTCTCCCTTCGGCTAAAATGAGTTCTTTTGAGTTCACATGAGACAGGATCGCTGTCTGATCCAGACTAAATTGGAAGATATTGATTGGGGACCCGTCACAGCACCTAATTTGTAGCAGCGTGATGGAATAGCCTCACGCTCTCTTTGATCCGGCAGCAAAATGTGAAACTCAATCTGCGCGGCCAGGAATGGGGGTTCCAGGCTGGGAGCAGAGGAGTGCTGCAAATGACAAGAGTGCGTGGAAGGTTATTTAAATCCCTGTTCGGCAATTAAGGGACATTTATGAGACAGAACTAGAGTCCCCGGAGGAGGAATAGGAGGGGAGGATTGCCTAACTTGTCCACTATTCTGGCTAAGCAATTTGGAACATTTTAATTAGTGTTTTTTATTGGTCTAATGGGATTATAATTACAGCGTCAGAATATTGATGACGATAGAATTAATACTTGAGAGATAATTATTACTGTGCTTATAGTTGTATGGTGTTAACCTGCGATTTACTACGGCGCTGTAGAATACATTCCGGTACTCCTGTCCCAGAGGAGCTTACAATCTAATTTATCCACTATAGTCATATATACACTAATGGCAATTTAATTAAATGACAATTAACCTCCCTAGGTGTCTTTGGACCCAGCAGGGGAGGGATAACATTTAGGAGATGCACTTTCTAATTAATTTACAATAAATAAACTATATATATATATATATATATATATATATATATATATATATAATATAGGGTGTGGATCATTAGGTCGACACCATTAGGTCGACATGAGTCTAGGTCGACATGCAGGAAGGTCGGCATAGGTTAGGTCGACAGGGTCATTAGGTCGAAAGGGTCATTAGGTCGACATGGGGGTAGGTCGACAGTTTAAAGGTGGACATTGGGTTTTTCTCATTTTTTTGTCCCGAATGTCGACATAGTCAACATGGACACTGAAACGTAGCACCGCGTCCCCATGCGCTCGCCATGCTTCGGGAACGCACCTGGGTCTCTGGCCACCTCTGAGGGCCTAATTCAGAGAAGTGCGCAAGTGGATGGTAGGGTATGAAATACCGCCTGTCAGCACATGTCGGCTCAAACAGAAAGGGGAAAAACCCCATGTCGACCTTTTGACTGTCAACCTTGCCCACATCGACCTAATGACCCTGTCGACCTAACCCATGTCGGCCTAGACTCCTGTCGACCTTCCTGCATGTCGACTAGACTCATTTCGACCTAAATGCATGTCGACCTAATGGTGTCGACCTAATCACTGTCGACCAACATGCTGGTAACCCAATGACCGTATCCCATTATATACATATATATACATCATATTTGCTGTATCACACCATCCAATCTGAGCTGTTTCACATGGTAATAATGTCATTTTCCGCTTGCAAACATCTGTATGTAATTAAAGAACAGAGATTAGAATAATTACTTTCTGCATTGCACACACTGACTGCGAACGTGTAGCAGAAGTAATTCAGGGGTCAATGGGGGTTAATGACCTTGGTTTAAAGTCACTTTTGGCAACGTTTGACCTTGGCTGCGTCACTATGTCTCTCTCTGTGTTGCAGGCAACAAAAACTAGGCTAAGTAACCAAAAGTGGGTTCAGATTCTGGTTGTTATTCAGCATCGCAAAAGCAACATTTTTCTCTAAGTGGCAAAACCATGTTGCACTGCAGGTGGGGCAGATGTAACAGGCGCAGATAGAGTTAGATTTGGGAGGCGAGTGTTCAAGCTGAAATTTAAACCCATGCCGCGAGGGGGGGAGGACGGCCTGGCATTCGCTGGCCTGGGTTTGGTGGACTCGCAAGGCTTGCGAATCAACCAGAATAACTCCTTCTGTGCATTCTTCTTGTCGACCTTATGCCATTGTCGACATTCTTAAACTGTCGACATGACCTTGTGACTGGATAATGATAAATCGGGCTCGGGCAGTTGTGTCTTCTCTGTCCCGCCTGTGTCGCACAAGTGTTATTGGCTTATGTCAGTGTATGTGCCTTCTAGTAGCGACGTTCCAAGCCTGGAAAGTCCACGTTGTCAGGAGAAACATTGGGTCGGATTCATACCTGTTCGCTATGCTGCTTATGTTCGGAGCCTAGCGAACAGGTGAACGCCAATGTCCCCCCCCCCCATCACACACACACACACACAACCACGCAAATCCCCACGGTAACACATTCCCTTGCATGCGGCGCAAAGAGGAGAAATCATTCGATTTAAATACGTCAATACATGGCCGCTGTACTCCGAATTCAGGGCAGGCACTGACGTCATGTGACATCAGCCCCCGGCAGGCATCACCACACCTGCATTAGCAGGGAAACGCCCACATTCTCCTGCCCGCCCCCTACCCTCCCCTTATTGAGCAAACTCAACAGCAAATGGGGTTTGCACATGCCCGTATTCACCACCATCGAAAACGGGGCTGAATAACCGGGTCTGAATCGGCCCCATTGTGCAAAAATTCTGTGTTGAAATTCCATCTTTATCCTGACTTTAGTTCATTTTGCTTCAGTGAAAAGTGGAATTCAATTTTCTATAGAAATTCAGCAGCATCCCACATCCCTTTATCTTCTGCTGTCTCCCGGCAGCCACAGGCGCGCACTCACTGTCACTCAGGCTTTGGACACTAAAATATATATGTTGGACACAAAGGATAAGTACAGAGAAGTTTGTCATTGTCAGACTGGTTTTTCCCCCTCTTGCCCTTGATCTTAAGAACAGAAATTTCATTCGGTATTTCATGTGTTCTCCGAAAGGCAACAAGACAATGTACGAACAAATCAAAACGTTATCAATTGTAATAATATATCATACCAAAAGAAAGATAGCACAGGGAGTACGTACGAGCCTTCATTATACCCATCTCTGAAGATCTTTTGTGACAGTGGGCATGATTTAGAAGTGAAATGCCGCACATGATTACCGCTGGTGGTTGTAGAATGGATTTGAATGCGATGGCACTGGCAGCCATGTTTGGGTGGACATTCTAAGCCATTTCCGATGGTGTAATGGCCCATATACACACAACGATGTGTCACTTACGACACATCGTTAACGACCATCGTTCACTTTCTCCCTTGAAGGGGAAAGTGGAAGATCATAAATATTCACAAGAACGTTCGCCCTGCACGACGTTAACGACCATAGCCAAATTGACCTGCATGCATGGACGATGGCTATGGTTGTTAACGACCCGCGGGTATGCGCACCATCGGTTGTCACCCGTCGTTGAAGGCACGCACAGTAGACGTCCTTCATGGTCGTACAGGGAGGTGAATATAATGGAATCGTTTATCGTCGTTTGCCTGCTATCGTCTAGTGTGTATGGGCCTTAACAGCTGCACTCGGTTCAGATTACAGTGACGGCTCCAGCTGGGGGGGCTGCAGAATAGTCCAAAATTCAAATTGGGGACTCACACCAACTGCCACCCCAACTACTGTCAAACATGGCTGGCCAGGAATCACTGTCAGTGGATGTGGCTCCTCTATTTGAATTTTGAATTGTGCTCCAGCGCCCCCCCCCCCAATCCGCCACTGGAACTGATGCTGCACCTCCGGATCACAGAAGCCACAGTGGGAATCTGCTTACTTAAGAAGCCTCAATGCAAAGACCCAGCTGCAGCTTCTGAAGTAGTCCCCGCATGCAGTGTAAATGGGAAGCCATCAGTGCTTTGAGTTACATGTTCTACCCACTGGATCTTCACAGCATGATATGCCAGAACCTCATCTACAGAGAGGCTGTTTCCACCTTACTGGGGCTCATCAGCGGAAGGTAGGTATACCGTATGGTGAGTATTTAGTCAAGACTTTGAAATGGGCATTTCTTTATATTTTGAGATGATCTCATCCTACATTGTAGCTCTGGAAGGCGAGGGAACACATCTGGGCCCGGTGATTGGAGGGATTTAACGCTAAGCAGCTCTGCACAGCCGAATGAAAAGACATTATAAAGACGTTGTCGAGAGGATTCTGGCTGTTTAGAGCCGTGTGGAGTGTGAAATGTGAGATGGGGCTCACGCAGCTTTTGAAATTGTACAGCGGGCATACAGACGAGTGCGGCACAGCTGTAATTTCCTGCCGCGCTTCCGTGACCAAGTTGCAGCGTTCCATCCGCACAGAACTGATGATGACTTTGTCCTTTAGGTAGATGATTGCTAGGAAGCGCTAATAGTTGGGCTGTGATGGGAACAAGAAGCCCCCCCGTGCCGGCCATTAAGGTCACTCGCCCTTTATTTCTAGTTTGTTATGAGAACTTACCATTTATTTATGCAGGAGACAAACACTTCCAAAGTTTAGTAACCGTATCTGCAAGTGCAACCCTTCCTTCTAGCCGGTGACTACGAGCATGGTGGCTGCACCGTTAAGCAGCTGCCTAGGGCGCTGGAATCTGGGCAGCGCCACCGAGTCTGCCTATCACAAAATGAAGAATGTCTATGGAGAAGATATCCTTGTTGTACATAATACAGGTGGTGGCTGTGGAACTTCTAAGACGCCACCTCCAGTCTTTTACTTAAGGGACTGGAAAGTGGGTATTAGTGGCAGTGTGGGGTTCAGTGGGTGAGGGGCACTACAGTAGGTTGAAGTGTTGCCTAAGGTGCTGAGAAGCCTTTAGTCCCATATACACTAGCCAACAGGGGCAGTGGCCATTATTGTTAATTACATTGACGGCGGGCGAGCGATATTGTGCATGCACACTGAACGATATTATCTGCCGATGTTGCTCAGTGACATCACCGGGGCTTGCTAAACATGCAGGTCGCTTGGCTAGATTGCCAAATTGACCTGCATGTTCCATAGATATCACTCATCGTTAACGACACGCGGGAGCGCGCATCATTACTTTGTGCAAGTGTATTGTGAAAGATATCATTCAGAAAGTCCTTTGTATGGGGATATACACTGGCCCTGACAAAGGGGGAGATAGCAAACTTTCTAGGGGACGTGGAGAGACGATGCCAATAGCAACCATTCCACTTGTAGCTATCAGCAACTAATACCAGTGGTGGCTCTTACCCTTTTGGAGGAGGGGGGCTGCCGCAATGCGACCCCCCCTTCGCTGCCGCGCCGTTCCTCCGGTCCCGGCTGCTGGTCCCCTGCACAATGGGACTGCCTTGAGTGACTGGCAGGTCGGACTTCCAATAAGAAGTCACTGTCAATCACATTGAAGCCAGAGCAGTCTCACAGACTGCATCTGGCTTCATTTAGGCAGAGACAGTGGCGGATTTTACCTAGGGGGGGGGGGGGGGGGGGGGGGGCTGCAGCCCTGCAGCCTATAGGTAAAAACTAACTAATACCCCTTTCACACAAGCCTAAATTCCCAGGTTGGGCCAACAACAAGCAACCAGCAATGGTGTGAAAGGTTCCCGGGCCAAAATCCCAGGAGTAATGTCCCGGGATTTCAACCCTGATAGCTAGCAGGGTTGCTCCCGGGACCAGCCCAGGGTACAGGCCGGTGCTGCTGCTCCTGCTGCCGTGCTCGTGCTGCTGGGGTGTCCCTGGCTGGCATGCCCCATCCCCACCTCCCCACTTGCCCTTATGGTCCTGTGACATGTTGCTACCGTCGCTGGATGGACCTGAGGACAGGAGTTGCTAAGTGCCCCCTCACACCATAAAATGCAGGGACTAGGAAAAAATGGGTTGTCTAGGAGACAGAAGCTAGAGGTCCCACTAAACCTCTAGCATCTGTCAGGGGAAGGCCCATTGCTACCCCAGTTGCTTCATTATTTTGTTTTACCGGCAAACATCAGGCCCTGCGTCTACACTTATATCTGGGACAGGAGAGAGATTCGGAGAGGGCATTTACCGGTATGTAGGGAATTATTTTCTTTGCTTCTTTTATTTTGTTCCGTTTATTGTTTTTCTTTTCCCTTTTTATTATTCTGTTCCTGATGTTCTGTATGTCCTGTTATTGTTGTCGTAAACTGAATACATGTGACCTATTGGGTAATTAATGTGGTGTAATTACCTGAAAGGTTATTCCGAACTCTGTATTTGTTCCCGTCTGTGTCAGTTCTATTTTGGAACACGCTGGTTATTATGATGTGAATTTTGATTAACAAATGAATAAAACAAAAGAGTTTTCACAAATATAATATATAATGTCATATTACATTTGTATCTACTGTACGTGGGTTTTCTGGATAAAAAGTTTTTTTTAGATATTTTAAAGCGCTGGGGGGTAGGGGCCCTCCCAAACACCTGCAGCCTCTTATATATATATCACGTTATCGGTTGGGACCCTCCTTATTTCGAGTGCATACATTGCGGTCCATGACCGTGAATCCACTCCCCGAAGGTTGTCCAAACAAGTGGCCTCAAAATGTGCTTATTTGCGGGAATTCACATTACCCCCACAATAGAGAATTAAATTCAAGCCAATTATATCCACAACATCTCGCTGATGTCCACTGACTGGATGATGTTGCACATCTTATGGCTCGGTAGAATTGCAGCTTTGAAGATGATGATATTATCTAAGGTCCTTTATCTATTTAGAACCGTCCCCCTCCTAATTCCCACTTATTTATTAAATAAATTCCATTCAGCCTTTAGTAAATACATATGGAAAGGGACGACTGTCTGCGGTTCCCCATATCAGTTGATATTCACCCATTTGTACCGGTTTCCTCTGTCCTACATACCGGTCAGGCATGGCTAGAAGCGGTAAAGTCAACCTCAGATATTTCATTACCTTCCACTCCCGGCCATTGCCTCCCCGATACCAAATCTCTCTTTAACCTCGTGGGTCTCTCAGGGGGTTTCATCACTTGCTGAGGCTACATACAGTACTCTGGAACTTTCTTATATTACAAGTTCATTCCCAATTCTCCCTCCCCCATAAGGACGTCTTTAAGTTCCTTCAGCTTAGACATTGGCTATTTAATGTAACCCCAACTCCTCATGTTGTGTCCACACTCCCTTTGTACATTCGGAAATAAATTGACGTGTGCGGATAGTAGAAGGGGTATCACCTGGTGGTAAAATCTTTTGATAGAACCATGGGGCTTTATAAAATTTCACTCTTTATTGAAATGGGAACAGGATTTGACTAAATCTATTAGTGAAGAAGAGTGGCACCGAATCTTTCGAAGTGTCTAAATGCGTTTAGCAGTGATCACCGCAGTGAGCGAGCCGTGGCCACCATCGGAGCAGCCGGTGGCCCAGAGCCTGTGACCAACTTTTTGAATATGATTTCAGAAGATAAGGCTGCAGCCAGTTTGTAGGGGGGTGGCATCTCTTGGCAGATGATTGGTGGGAGGGGGGTGGCCATCGGAAGTTGATCTGATATCAGGAATAGGGGCAATGCAGAGTTCCATATTGATTTGTATTTGAGGGCTGATGGAGATTCTATTACAGTAAATAGGGTTTAGATGAAATTGGAATTTAAATGACATTGAAAATTGGAGCTCGCAGTTATGTACATTGGAACAGGCAGGAAGTAATTGCCTGCTGATGTTCAGGAATTAAGGCCAGCTCTGGGGATCTGCCTCCTGTGTGCATATGGTGTGCAGTACTCAGGGACATTCATTCTATGAGGGCAATTCAGCAGCACAATGTACAAGACAAATGAGACATTTGTCAGTATAACAGAGTGACAACGCTATGGAGAAGCAGGGGGTGACAGTGAAGGCAATAATGGGGAGGTTGTGATGCAGGGGAGAGGCAGGGGGAGACAATGGAGAGGATGAAGAGGAGATTGTTATGCAGTGGAGAGGCAGGGGGTGACAGGGGAAAGGATGAAGGGGAGATTGTTATACAGGCGAGGTGCAGGAGTGACAGGGGAGAGGGTGAAGAGGAGATTGTAATGCAGGGGGTGACAGGAGATTATTATGTAGGGGAGAGGCAGGGGGAGACAATGGAGAGGATGAAGAGGAGATTGTTATGCAGTGGAGAGGCAGGGGGTGACAGGGGAAAGGGTGTCGGGGAGATTGTGATGCAGGGGAGAGGCGGAGGGTGAGGTAGTAGGATGCACCTTACACATAACACCTACACAGTAATACTCCTTATACACATTACACCACACAGTAGTAGTGCCGGTACTTATGTAGTATCTGGGCTGCCGATTTTTTGATTGTATGCCTTAAGTTAAGGCATACAATCAGATGCGATGCGATATCGCATCGCATCGCATCCGATATCGGATGCGATGACCCGATTTTTCCATAGGAATCAATGTTAAAATGATTCCTATGGAAAAATGGGTCCTTTTCATACCCCTACTATCCAAGTGGGCATGGAGTTGGATATAAACCTGTGGCGAGCGTAGCGAGCCACCGAGCCCTAAGCGTGGCGAGCGAAGCGAGCCCCGCGAGGGGACGGTATTCGTCCCCTCGCGGGGCTCGCTTCGCTCGCCACGCTTCGGGCTCGGTGGCTCGCTACGCTCGCCACAGGTTTATATCCAACTCCATGCCCACTTGGATAGTAGGGGTATGAAAAGGACCCATTTTTCCCATTGAATTCCATGTTAAAATGGACTCAGTCCATTTTAACATTGATTCCTATGGAAAAATCGGGTCATCGCATCGCATCGCATCGAATCGCATGGTCGCATGCGATGCGATGCGATCTCCCGATCCGACCCGATTTTGAAATCGGCAGCCCAGATACTACATAAGTACCGTAGTGCCTGTAATACATACTGCCCACACTGTAGCAGTGCCCTTACACATTACACCCACACTATAGTAGTGCCCCTTACACATTACGCCCACACTGTAGTAGTGCCCCTTACACATAACGCCCACACTATAGTAGTGCCCCTTACATATTATGCCCACACTATAGTAGTGCCCCTTGCACATTATGCCCACACTGTAGTAATTCCCCTTACACATTATGCCCACACCATAGTAGTTCCCCTTACACATTACTCCCATATTATAGTAGTTCCCCTTACACATTACATTCATACTATAGTAGTTTCCCTTAAACATTATGCCTATACTATAGTAGTTCCCCTTACACATTACATCCATATTATAGTAGTTCCCCTTACACATTATGCCCACACTATAGTAGTTCCCCTTACTCATTACATCCATACTGTAGTAGTTCCCCATACACATTATGCCCACACTGTAGTAGTTCCCCTATACATACGGCCCACACTGTAGTAGCTTCCCTTACACATTACTCCCATACTATAGTAGTTCCCCTTACACATTACACCCACACTATAGTAGTTCCCTTTACACATTACGCCCATACTATAGTAGTTCCCCTTACACATTACTCCCATACTATAGTAGTTCCCCTCACACATTATGCCCACACTGTAGTACTGTAGTTCCCCTTACACATTACGCCCACACTGTAGTAGTTCCCTTTACACATTACACCCACACTGTAGTAGTTCCCCTTACACATTACGCCCACACTGTAGTAGTTCCCTTTACACATTACACCCACACCGTAGTAGTTCCCCTTAGTAGTATTATATCCCCTTAATCCCCATGTAGTAGTTCCCCTGGTCCCCACAGTAGCACAGTCTGGCTGTCAGTGTCAGGTACTGCCTTGGAGCAGTGTCTTGACTTACCAGTCCTTGTCCTGCACACCGGCGTGGTGCTGTCTGTATTCCTATTCCGGTCCCAGCCTACTGAAGCCCACCACTGCAGCCAGCTGAAGTTACTGTCAGACACTGCAGCAGCAGCAGCACGCACCATGCGCTGTCCTCCACGGCACCCGACTCGTGACACACAAAATGACCACCAGGTCCACCACCTGGCTGACAGTCCGCTTCACGCCAGTGCATCACAGCTGCCACCCGTGAGTGACTGTGTGTGGCAGAGATGGAGTGTGATGTCACAGACATGCTAATGATCTTAAAAGGTTGTACTTGGCATGCCAAGAGCTGCCATATCCATCATGGCCGGAAGCTAGTGATTGCCATCGACCATCAATGATTCAAAATCATTGATGGTTTATGGCCGATGTTCCCTCCATCGATGGCAAGTATAACTGAATCGTTTTGTTTTTCTTTTCTCCCCCAGGGGGCAGGGACGTGGAGTATAGCTCCGCCCTGGCACCCACAAAGCCATGCCCCCAGGTCCTGATCAGTCCAAGAAAATGGATGACCATTGATAGGTAAAACAATCGATGGTCATCTATTGCATAGCATACCACCATCGCTTGCCAGTTGCACTATTGCCTTCATGTTTTGCATGAATCGAGGAAATCATTCGATGGTTGCTGACCATCGAATGATTTCTACACCTCTCTGGTGTCTCACATCTATGAGCGCCCTGTGCGGGAAGCGGGCGGGCAGCTGACATCCGCTGACGACCATCGAATTATGTGGAATGTGTACGCATATCTCAGGTTGCTCAGAGCGACCTTAGATGTGTGTGTGCACATTCTGAAGGGAGCACGCGCGTCATCGGCCCATTAGAAGGAGAACGCCCAGTGTTCTCATGGGAACACCCACGCTGGGCATTCCCATTTGCTAATGGCCCGCCCAAAGCCCCCCAGGAAACAGTTTGTCCGCCGTGGCCGCACACACACACACACAGCGCATGCATCTGCGCACAGAGAAAACATCGGGCCCCTGCGAAAGCCCGGGGCCCTGTGAACGGACTTGAATAAAGTCCCTAAAGTTTATATACTGTCGCAAAAACCTGCCTACATTTCATACCCCAGTTTAGGGATGGCCATCGTTGCCTTTGCCATCGATGGTTGCCATCGATGGCAAAAGTGCATCTGGCCATCGATAGTGTATAACTATTCAATGGTTGACCATCGATGTTTTTGCATATCGATGGTCATCCATTTTCTGTGATTGAGTGGCCGGGGGGCAAATCAAAATGCGGGGGCGGGGCTTCACGGGTGTCAGGGCGGAGCTATGCTCCGTGTCCCGGCACTTTAGGTAAACAGCAAAAACGAAACTATTCGTTTAAGCTTTACATTGATGGCGGGAAACCATCTGGTTCTCCCCCATCGATGGCAAAACTATTCGACATCGGCCATAAACCATCGATGATTTCTAATCATCGATGGTCGATGGCCATCCCTACCCCAGTTCCAGGAGATGCAGGGGCAACGTGCTCATCCGGAATAACAAAGTGGGTGGAGGGTGGGCCTACAGTGCATTCTGAAGCACCTGGAATTAGGGAAGTCTAACATTTATTATATAATAATAATAATAATAATAATAATAATATTTTATTGTATTGCATCACATGCTCCTAGCCCTAATCCCCCTGTACCAGAATGCTGTATACAGTAAGTGGGTTATATTGGAGCGGTCATTAAGTACGATTCGCTTTTGCACCATTGTGACAGATAGGCTGCCATTCCCTGATGAAATATCCTGCACAGTAGCTTATTGTTACATTTTAGAATGACACATAGCTGTAAGTAACATGGCGACAAGAGCAGTGTCTATTACAGAACAGATCTGATGCTCCCCGCAGGCAGCGGATTAACATCCCAGCACCAAGTGCTCTATATTTATCAAATAATACTGAGAGTGTCATTATGGTGCCTAGTTACCGAGCGATTGTCAGAACAGAACGGAACCTCTTCTCTGCACCGTAGAGCGCTTGGCCTCTGAGCTTAGCGCATTTACATTCATTGTTCTGCTTCTGAATTGTTGTCTCCTTAGCGGTTCCCCTGGCATACAGTATGTGGGGAAGGGCTGGTATCATTGTGGAACTTCCTGATTATCAAACAATGGGGCCGATTCACAATCGCAGTAACAAGGGAGAAGTGAGCCAGAGGAGAAGTGGCCCATGGCAACCAATCCGCTGCTCTGTATCTCTTATATATTTGGCTACATATGTCACTCAAAGTGTGTCTGGAGCTATAACGCTGGGTGGAGCCTCTGACTCACATGGCCCCCCCCCCCCCCCCATTCACGGCATCCCCACGATTAAATGGCACATGCAAAACACTGACATGGCTATGGTCGACAATGAAAAAGGTTGACAAAATTTATTTTTCACTTTTTCAATGTTTTCATATTCATTCTCATGTGTCGACATGGACACCAATGAAGTGCCACACTTATGTCAACATTTACATGTGTTGACCTTTCTGTGTTGATTTTTTCTTGTGGCGATTCGCGGCACCCCCCGCGACCCCCCTCCCGCGATTTGCAGCACACCCCCCGCAATTCGCGGCACCCCCGGTGACTCCCGCGATTCGCGGCCCCACCCCGTGACACACGCCCCCTCCTGCGATTCGCGGCACCCCGCGACCCCCCCTCCCACGATTCGCGCCAACCCCCCGGGCCCCCCCTCCCGTGGTTCACGGTGCCCCCCTCCTGTCATTGCGGCAACCCTCCGCCCCCGCGACCCACCCTCCCGCGATTCACTGCAACCCCCCGCGCCCCCCCATCCCACGATTCGCGGCACCCACACCCCCCCCCCGCGACCCCCCCTCCCGCAATTCACAGGATCCACCTACGACCCCTCCTACCCGTGATTCACGGACACCCCTCACCTCCTCCCTCCCCCCCACCCCGCGCGCGATTCACGGCAACCCCAGGATTAAATGGCACATGCAAAACACTGGCACGGCTATGGTCGACAATGAAAAAGGTTGACATGAGTTTTTGAAGATTTATTTTTCTTTTTTTGAACGTTTTCATATTCATTCTCATGTGTCGACATGGACACCGATGAAGTGCCACACTTATGTCAACATTTACATGTGTTGAACTTTCTGTGTTGATTTTTTCTTGTAGCAATTTTTTTCCAGTGACAACTACGAACTATGTGCAAGTCAACCTACACATCATCATCCAATTCTTTGTATAATATATAACGCCTGTTCAGTTTTACTGTAGGTGCTTTAAGTCAGGCCTTTTACTGCTACTATTACTGTTTATGTAAATGCATTCTGAATGACAGCAACATCCTACCATCCTTCTACAAGAATATATAACCAACTAGGTGATTCATCGCCCCCCCCCCCCCCCCCCCGCAATTCACGGACCCCCCGCGCACCCCCCTCCCGCGATTCGCAACCCCCCTCGCGCAATTCACGCCCCCTCCCA
Organism: Crinia signifera; assembly: GCF_055691185.1. NCBI lineage: Eukaryota > Metazoa > Chordata > Amphibia > Anura > Myobatrachidae > Crinia > Crinia signifera. The sequence goes on along the minus strand of NC_139224.1, from coordinate 20,446,059 downwards.
CGCTTTGCGGACCCCCGCCCTCTCCCGCGATTCGCCGACACCTGCGCCCCCTCCCTCCCTTGATTCACGGCACCCCCCGCGCCCCTCCCGCAATTCACGGCACCCCTAAGCCCCTCTTTAGTCCCCCGGATACTCACACACACCTATCACTACCCAGCTTCCTGCTCTCCTGAACCGTAACTTCCACCACTGGGGAGTCGCTGACGCTGTTTTGCCCACATGCCCCTATCATGCCTCATAGCCCAGCCTCCTGCTCTCATGCACCCGAACTCCCACCCAGTAGGAGGAGACACTAAGGGCCACCATCCTGTACTCCTGTGCTGCCATGCTGGACCCTCACCCACTGGCAAAGCAGCACAGTATCTCCCACCCTCCTCTTTAGTCCCCCTTATGCCCACACACCCCTATCACTACCCAGCCTCCTGTTTTCCTGTGTCGTGACCTCCGCCAGTGGGGAGCCGCTGACTCAGAAACACCCTACTATACTATTGCACACACACACCTAAACAACATGCGCACACACAGCCCCCCCCCCAACACCCACAAATGTCACTGTACCCTCCACACTATCAATGTACATCTTACTCTGTAACCGCTTTTTAATTAAACAAAACAATACACACCCCCTTCCACATCATATGCTCTCTATTTAACACATTTCACCTATAACTCAAGTTGCAATACAGGCATCTTTCATACAATTCTAACCATATTTCTCACAATACAAACGTTCACAAATTAAGGGGGCGCAGCCCCTTACGACGGCGTGAAGAGCGCCCGTAGGGCGCGATGAATCACCTAGTAATTCTATATTATGCTAATTATAGATGTTACCTCAGTGCTGATTGGTTGGCCACTCCTCCTCCCTTTTCACTGCTTCATACATCTACCCCACTGTGATAGCAGTCATTGTGTGGGAGGAGCCAATATGTGTGACAGTGTTGCCACTAGGAACATTGATTGGCTACTAATATCCTTCATATTTTCTGTAAAATAACTTAGTAATAAAGGCCTCCCCCTGGATTGTGTTCGGAGTCCCCTCGCACGGCGCACTTCACTCAAACTTTACCGTTCCCATTCCGAAGTTCACGTTGATGTAAAGTATGAGTTAAAAAAATGTGAAAAACTCTTTCCATGCGTCAACCATTGCCATTTTGACCTTTTGTCTTTGTCGACTTTGTCCATATGGTGTCAAGCTATTGACCCCATGTCGGCCTGGATACACACCACATCTCAATGTAGGATGTTTTTGTATGAAGCTGCCCTACAGTGAGATCCTCCCGATTTCTCTTGGTTTTAGCCAGACCTCCCAACTTTTAGGAGTCCACGGTCGCGACTCTGGCACGACCCACCATTCACAAGCCTGGAAAAGTGGTATGGCTTCAGTCAAAAGAGGCGTGGCTTTGGAGGTTCCCGAGATCGCAAAGCCATGCCCCAGTTTTCGTCACTGTGGGGTGTGGCCAGCACTGGCCATGCCTCCTGTCCTTCTGCCTCCTGTGAACAGACACCGCTGCTCTGTTGGGCAGGATGTGGGGCGATCCCGCGAAAAGTGATAGTTGTGAGGTATGGTTTAGCTGTCACCTACAATGTTAACACCGTCGACATGGACACCATCTAAGTGTACCGCAGCGCACGCCATGCATGCAAGTGAGTGGAAATACCACCTGTCGGCGCATGTCGGCTAAAAAAAAAATGAAATAATCATATAGACCTTTTAACTGTCGGCCTTCCCACTGTCGACCTAATGTTGTGTCGACCTTCTGATCCTGTTGACCGTAGCCATTTCGACCTATTTCAGGTGTCAACCTTAAGTAGACGTTAATAGGGTCGACTTAATGGGTGTGGATCGTTTGGTCTACAAGAACTAGGTCGACAAGCATTGGGTCAACACCACTAGGTTGACAGGCAGCAAGGTCCACATGGGTCTAGACCGACATGGGTCAAGGTGGACATGGGTCTAGGTCAACAGGACATTAGGTCGACACAAGCATTAGGTCAACATGGGCTAGGTTGACAGGCAAAAGGTCGACATGGGGTTTTTCACTGTTTTTTTACACGAATGTCGACACAGTCGACATGGACACAGTTTGAAGAGCTTGCTTCACTCGCGATTCTTCGGGCACACTATTTTATTCTCCCACCATGCCGTAGTGGATGGGAGGGCATGAAATGATTAACCTTTTGACTGCCAACCTAGCCCATGTCGATCTAGTGACCTGTCGACCTAGACCCATGTCGACCTAAACCCATGTCGACCTTGTTGCCTGTCGACCTAGTGGTGTCGACCCAATGCTTGTCAACCTAGTTGTTGTTGACCTAATGATTGTATCCCGACTTAATGACCCAGGTTTTTGGTTATTTTAAAGATTTTTTTCCTTTACCAGAAATGGTATTTAAACCCTAAATGATTGGATAGGGTTGACACAGGTAAGGTCGACATGCATTGGGTCCACCACTGAAGGTCGATATGGGCTTAGGTCGACACATAAAAATGTCGACATTGGCTTAGGTCGACAGGGTCATTAGGTCGATACAAACATTAGGTCGATATGGCCAAGGTTGACAGTCAAAAGGTCAACATGGTTTATTCATGGTTTTTTTTGGCCCTTATGTCGACACAGTCAACTGTATCGGTGCACCGTGTCCCCTCGCATGGCTTGCTGCATTCTCCATGCTTCGGGCACTATTTTATTCTCCCTCCATGCCCTAGTGGATGGTAGGGCATAAAATACCACCTGTCGGCACATGTCGGCTCAGACAAATGGAAAAACCCCATGTCGACCTTTTAACTGTCGACCTAATGCTTGTATTGACCTAATGACCCTCTTCAGGGGTCGACCTAAGCCCAAGTCGACCTTCAACGGTTGGCCCAATGCATATCGACCTTAGGTGTGTCGACCAGTGACCGCATACCCATCTGGGCAAGGGCCCTAATGCCTGGCAGACAGTTGACCTTGTTACAGGAGTCATGGATGGTTCGGTTCTCACGCCAGTTGGAGATAGAAATTCTTGTTTCTGGTTTGTAGAGGATTAAATCCACGAGTGGGGCGGAATATCTGCATTTTACCGGTCGACTGAGACATTCATTTCTATATCATCTGTTTCACAAACCTTCCTTCTGCTCCAGTTATTAATGTCATTCTTAACCACAATTCTCTTCCATTATTTAAATGAAAGGCCCAGTCAGGTGTATCCTTATCCCGTAATCATTTCAGAGTCTGCATTAGGTTGCAGTAACTCCTTCAGCACCACACTGCAAGATACTGTACACTGAATAAGCAACACATAACTACAGCAAAGTGCTTATAGAGGGCATTTATAAAGAGTCAGTGTATGCTTATTATTACTATTATTTATCAGGTATGAACATACAAGGGCCAGTATAGAGCACGCAGATGGCGGATTGCAAATTGTGTGAGAATTGCTCTGCATATATGGCGGTTACTGTGATGTCCTCTGTATTATATAGTGGTTACTGTGGTGTCCTCTGTATTATATAGTGGTTTCTGTGGTGTCCTCTGTATTATATGGTGGTTACTATGATGTCCTCTGTATTATATAGTGGTTACTGTGGTGTCCTCTGTATTACATGGTGGTTTCTGTGATGTCCTCTGTATTACATGGTGGTTTCTGTGATGTCCTCTGTATTATATGGCGGTTACTGTGATGCCCTCTGTATTATATGGCGGTTACTGTGATGCCCTCTGTATTATATGGTGGATATTGTGATGCCCTCTGTATTATATTGCGGATACTGTGAAGTCCTCTGTATTATATGGCGGTTACTGTGGTGCCCTCTGTATTATATGGCGGATACTGTGGTGTCCTCTGTATTATATGGCGGTTACTGTGGTGTCCTCTGTATTATATGGCGATCATTGTGATGTCCTCTGTATTATATGGAGGTCATTGTGATGTCCTCTGTATTATATGGCAATTACTGTGCTGTCCTCTGTATTATTTGGCGGTTACTGTGGTGTCCTCTGTATTATATGGCAGTCACTGTGGTGTCCTCTGTATTATATGGTGGTTTCTGTGATGTCCTTTGTATTATATGGTGGTTACTGTGATGTCCTTTGTATTATATGGCGGTTACTGTGATACCCTCTCTATTATATGGTGGTTACTGTGATACCCTCTGAATTTTATGGCGGTTACTGTGATGTTCTCTGTATTATATGGCGGATACTGTGATGTCCTCTGTATTATATGGCGGTTACTGTGCTGTCCTCTGTATTATATGGCCGTTACTTTGGTGTCCTCTGTATTATATGGCAGTCACTGTGGTGTCCTCTGTATTATATGGTGGTTACTGTGATGTCCTTTGTATTATATGGTGGTTACTGTGATGTCCTCTGTATTATATGGCGGTTACTGTGATGTCCTCTGTATTATATGGTGGTTACTGTGATGTCCTTTGTATTATATGGTGGTTACTGTGATGTCCTCTGTATTATATGATGGTTGCTGTAATGTCCTCTGTATTAGATGGCGGTTACTGATACTCTTTATATTAAATGTCAGTAATTGTGGTGCTCTATAAATTGTATGGTGATACCTGCGATGCTTTGTGTATTGTATGGAGATCACTGTTTTGTCCTCTGTATTATATGGCGGTCACTGTGATGTCTTCTGTATTATATGGCCGTTACTGTGATGTCTTCTGTATTATATAGCGGTTACTGTGATGTCCTCTGTATTATATGGCGGTTACTGTGATGGCCTCTGTATTATATGGCGGTTACTGTGATGTCCTCTGTATTATATGGTGGTATTATATGGTGGTTACTGTGATGTCCTCTGTATTATATGGTAGTTGCTGTAATGTCCTATGTATTAGATGGCGGTTACTGATACTCTTTATATTAAATGTCAGTAATTGTGATGCTCTATAAATTGTATGGTGATACCTGCGATGCTTTGTGTATTGTATGGAGATCACTGCTGTGTCCTCTGTATTATATGGCAGTCACTGTGATGTCTTCTGTATTATATGGTGGTCACTGTGATGTCCTCTGTATTATATGGTGGTTACTGTGATGTCCTTTGTATTATATGGCAGTTACTGTGATGTCTTCTGTATTATATGGTGGTTACTATTTATATTAGATGCAGGTGTAAGAGGGCTGGTCTGGGACCCCAACATGTGATACAGGTCTGTTGGGCCTGCCAAAAAAGAGTCTTGCTTTTATAAATGAAGTTACAGGTTGAAGACACTGAACATTTTGCACTTGATCACATGCATAGATAACATATGTGAGCCCCTGGGTACATTATGTAGCTCATTTGACATAATTGGGTTGAGCAATCTACAGCAGCTATCTACTTGCAGAAAACTGGTATGAATCAGGCCCCATACTGTATATGTACATCACTGTACTGGTTACAGCACTTCAGTGTTCCAGGCTGGAACGGTCTATTACACTACTGTAAATCATAGTTGCCTATTTCCTGGCTGCCCTCTCAGGGAAGGCATTGCATGGCGGGGGGCTACAGAGACAGGATTTGCATGATTTGCTCCCATGGACCCCCTGCCCCTGGCGGGGGGGAGGGGGGTTGGGGCTTGGTAGGGGTGTCTCAGCAGGCTGCCTAAATTCCGGGAGGCTTACCTACCTTTCCGGGGTCCGGGAGGTTGACCTGATTTTTGGGACCCAAACAAATCTGAATCACCCCCCTAAGTGTCTGTTGTTTTTGTGTATGGCTTATGCGGGTCATACATCTACCCCCTCAATTCCTTGTACTGCCAATGTCAGTATGTTTTACCAATCGGCGGACATTTATTTTTATCAGTTATTTATATAGCGCACACATATTCTGCAGCGCTTTACATAGGACATTTGAACATTCACATCAGTCCCTGCCCCAGTGGAGCTTACAATCTATATTCCCTACCACATGTACACGCGCACACAGACATTCAACGGTTAATTTTGTTGAAAGCCAATTGACCTACCAGTATATTTTTGGATTGTGGGAGGAAACCGGAGCACCCGGAGGAAAGCCACCCAAGTACGGGGAGAATATACAAACTCCACACAGTTAGAGCCATGGTGGGAATCGAACCCATGACCTCAGCGCTGTGAGGCAGTAATGCTAAGGATTACACGTGCCGCTGGACATTGATCATCAGCGCTGTCCATCCACCAAATCTCCATTTCCCCAACCCTAATCATATTTTAGTTAGAATCAGTAAATTGAGAATTTCCAACATGTTAGATTTCTCACCATAAACGTATCTGCTGTTCCCACAAAATAAAGCAAATTTCTGTCCCAAAACACAAATAAATGTTATGTGACATTTGCTGTTCTTGTATACAGAGCCGGCCCTAGCCTAAATGACGCCCTAGGCAAGATTTTGACTGTTGCCCCCTAGCACCGCCACTAGTTCCGTCTCTGACCCTGCTCCCCTTTCCCAGCATCATCAACCCTCATCATTGCAGTCATCATTTTGGCGTTCCTACCCGCAATATTTTAAATAGAAACAGCGCACCCATTTGGTGCGGAGCCCAAACAGGGGTGTGTTCTTGCTGGGAAGGGGCATGGCCACACAATAGTACCCCCAATTCAAATTATGCCACACAGTTGTGCAACTTTATTCACATTATATCATGCGATGGTGTAGTACCACTTTACCTTATGTACATTACTCCTCATATTATTCACATTATACCCTTCGAAAAAATCCTGAGAAAATATTGTAATTTAAGCACCTCCATGGCCACACTGCAACCCAGCACAAAGCAGTGTGTGCTGGATAGAGGAGAAGAGCAGCAGCTGCTGCTGTCACTTAAGGGGACGGGGCCCGGGGCCCCCACTGGGCCATTTCATCAGACTTTGGCCTGGGTATTTTGTACCCCCTACCCCATTCTCTAGGCACCCCTGATAATACCACACAGTAATGCCCCTTACACATGACACACTTTAATGTCCTTATAACCATAATGCCCCTTACACATTATGCCAACCTTTATTAATGGCCTTCATACACATAATGACACACATAATGCCCCTTACACATAGGTCACACATTATTAATGCCCTTATACACATGACACACATTATGCCCTTACACATGTCACACATTATTAATGCATTTATACATGACACACATAATGCCCCTTACACATATGCCGAACACTATTGCACAACCAACCCACCCGCAGACAGCACTCGCACAGCCGCTAACAGCCTCACACACACACACACACAAAATAGGCATGCTGCATATCATTTTAATCAGCAGAAGCTGCTGATGCCCCTAGGCATTCCAAATGCCCTAGGCAATTGCCTAGTTGGCCTATGCCTAAGGCCGGCTCTGCTTGTATAGGTCTGTGTGTGTGCACACAGTATATGTCATTTAGGGATTGTATATACTTACCTGATCCCTGTCAGGATCTCCTCCATCGGCATACCCCACCGGTCATCCTTATGGAACCCATTCTTTATTATTTTATTAACAGTTTCTTATATAGCGAATACATATTCCGCAGCGCTGTACAGAGAATATTTGAACATTCACATCAGTCCCTGCCCCAGTGGAGCTTACAATCTATTTTCCCTACCACATGTACACGCACACACAGACATTCTAGGGTTAATTTATTGGGATCCAATTAGCCTACCAGTATATTTTTGGATTGTGGGAGGAAACCGGAGTACCCGGAGGAAACCCACGCAAGCACGGGGAGAATATACAAACTCTGCACAGTTAGGGCCATGGTGGGGATCGAACCCATGACCTCAGCGCTGTTATGAATGTTTTCCCACTGCCTGGTGTTGCTGAGCACTGTAGTTACTTCATAGTTATTTATTTATTTATTACCAGTTTCTTATATAGTGCATACATATTACACAGCGCTTTACAGAGAATATTTGATCATTCACATACATCTATATTCCCTACCACATGTACATGCACACACAGACATTCTAGGGTTAATTTTTTTGGAAGCCAATTAACCTATCTGTATATTTTTGGATTGTGGGAGAAAACCGGAGTTATGTTGCTTTCTTATATACTGTAAGCTCAGCTTTTTAATAAGAGGTAAGTGTTTCTCCGTACTGCCATGGTAACTCTGGGCCTTATACTAGTTCACTCTTTCTGACAAAATCCTTCTTAGATGGACAAAACCATGTGCACTGCAGGTGGGGCAGATGTAACATGTGCAGAGAGAGTTAGATTTGGGTGAGTTATTGTGTTTCTGTGCAGGGTAAACACTGGCTGCTTTATTTTTACACTGCATTATAGATATCACTTTGAAGTAAAACCCCACCCAAATCTAATTCTCTCTACACAAGTAACATCTGCCCCACCTGCAGTGCACATGGTTTTATCCATCTAAGAAGGATTTTGTCAGAAAGAGTGAACTAGAATAAGGCCCTATCTATCCATAACCTAAGTGACTTCCAGTATGTAGGTGCAATGATAAATAAAGCGGGTGACATTGTTGTCATGCCGATACATCGTTGTTGTGCGGGAGCTCACACTCGGCAGGCATGTGGCAGTTTGTGTTGTATATAGTCAGTGAGGGAGATATTCGGGTTGCCAGCATTCGCTGTATACTGTCACAATGCTGTGTTTACTTCCACTCAACCGTCCCACAGTGCTATTGCCCCCGGGTAAAAATAACCTAGTCAAATATTGATAGGTTGCCCTTAACATTGCAGTCAAAAAGTAACTGTTCCAACTTCTGCTGCTCACGGAGGTGAACTGGAGGAGATTTTATCTTTGGCGGATCGGAGACATCCTAAAGAGCAGCTCGGGCCCCTTCCCCCCCCTTACCCACCTACCTGCGGTGAAGTCTCAGCGACAGCGCTTCACTCAGGACTGATGCTGGTGAAAGTGATTGGTGCAGACATATTTTATGACACAAACTGCGAGGCGACGTGTGGAATCAATGTCTAAAGCTGTCAGTCACGATAACGTCAGTACGCGGCTGCCTGCAGCTTTCTAATGGGGAGATACATCGTCCTCCTCCAGTCAGGCCTTCGTGCCATCTTCCGCTACGGCAGACGTTATACTGTACCGCTGTGTGAGTGTTCTAGGCTTAATGTAGAAAACCGCTGTCACTTAAGGTCATTTAAGGAGCGTAAATCAGTTCCAGGCATGTAACTGATGTACTGTAAAGGGTATATTTACTAAAGCGCCTTGCCCACATTTATTATTTATTTACAGTTTCTTATATAGCGCAGCAGATTCCGTTGCACTTTGCAATTTGAATCAACAGTGATAAAACAAACTGGGTAGTAACAGGCCGACATAGAGGTAGGAGGGCCCTGCTCGCAAGCTTACAATCTATAGGGATAATAGGAGGGATACATAAAGATAGGATCCCATGACATGGCAGAACCACCAGATTACAAGAGACAGTCTTGATGGTATGCAATTAGATATGAATGCTACTGGAGGTTGTGTGGGGGTTCCGGAATATGCTAGCCTGAAGAGGTGAGTTTTTGGGGAACGCTTGGAAGTTTGGAGGTTAGAGACTTAATGTGAGTGGAAGGGCATCCCATAGGGTGGGTGCTGCCTGACAAAATCCTGCAAGTGTAAGTGGGAGTGAGTAATGAGTGTGGATGAGAGACGCAGATCTTGTGCAGAGCGGAGAGGTCGGGTGGGGATATATTTTCAGATAAGCGAAGAGATATAAGTCGGTGTAGTCAGAGTAATGGCTTTGTATGCGAGTATTGTATATTGAAGACGATAGAGTATAGGCAACCAGCAGAGGGACTGAAAGAGCGGATCCACAGACATTGCACATCTAGCCAGGAAGATCGGCCTTGCAGTTGCATTTAAAATGGATTGCAGTGGTGAGAGTATTTTGTTAGGAAGACCGGTAAGGCAGTGCCAGATTAAGCCTTCGGGGGGCCCGGGGCACTTTAGACAAGGGGGCCCTTGCACTTGTCATTACTGGCCGCAAACTGCATGGGGGAATATTACACTGTCAAAACACAGAGTAAAGGCAGTATAAACTTGGTCAATGGGTAACTTCAGGGGATATATATATATATATATATATATATATATATATATATATATATACACACACACACACACCACATGAAAAGCCTGTGTTTGTCCCTCTGCACCTTACTTTGTAGAAAACCTCACAGTCCCAGTGCTGACTCTGATTAAAAACCCTCCCATGACTAGGCTGCTGCTGCTGTTATCCATGGGCCTGAGAATCATGTAATGAGCTCCACCAATCAGAGCTCAGCACAAACATCTCAGCCTCTGCCCTCTGGTGCCTTGTGTCACGGGACTTAGTCAACTCCCAGTAATGCACTGCACACTTGGCTCCCAATGCTCAGCACCATTAATCATTGTCACATTGGCAGATAGGTGAAGCTGCAGCACTACCCCACTCCCATGCACAAAACCTTTAGCTAAAAAAAAAAAAAAAATTTTTTTTTTAAAATACATGCCAACCACAGGGGGCCCCTAGCTAGAGGGGGGCCCAGGGGCACTGACCCCTTGTGCCCCCATTATAATCCGGCCCTGCGGTAAGGAGACTATTGCAATAATCAATGCGGGATATAATGAGTGCATGGATTAGAGATTAGAGATACGGACAAATTTTGGATATGTTTTTTAGATGCATGTAACACGATTTAGCGACAGATTGAATGTGGGGAATGAAGGACAGTTCAGAGTCGAGGATGACCCCTAGGCAGCAAGGTTGTGGAGTAGGATTAATTGTTGTGTTGTCAACAGTGATAGAGATATCAGGTTGGTAACTTCTCTTGGCTGGTGTGAATATAACTAATGATGTTTTAGAAATGTTCAGTTGAGGTGGCGAGATGACATCCAAGAAGAAATGGCAGAAAGACAATCAGAGACACGGAGCAATACTGATGGTGACAATTCAAGGGAAGATAGATAGATTTGAGTATCATCAGCGTATAGATGAGTTGATTAGTTTACCAAGAGAGGAGGTATAAATTGAGAAAAGCAGAGGACCTAAGACTGAGCCTTGTGGTACTCCAACTGATAGAGGTAGTGAGGAGGACGTGGAATCAGATAAATGGACACTAAAAGAGTTATTAGATAGGGAACCAGAAAGGACTGAAGACCTAGGGATTGTAGTGTTTGTATGAGAAGAGAGTGGTCAACCATTGTAGAAGGCAACCGAGAGATCTAGAAGAATAAGTAGTGAGAAATGGCCTTTAGATTTAGCAGTGGCCAGATCATTGACTACTTTAGTCAGTGCTATCTCTGTGGAGTGTTGAGAGCGAAAGCCTGGCGACTGACGTGGGTCCAATAAGTTGTACGAGTTAAGAAAGTGTGTGAGGCGAGTGTAGGCAAGTCTCTCAAGTAGCTTGGAAAGGTGAGGGAGAGATGGAACGGTAGTTAGAGAGACAGTTAAGGTCAGAATTTCAGAGTGTGAGTAATAAGTGCATGCTTGAACAGAGAAGGAAAGATACCAGTAGAGAGAGAGAGAGGGGTTACAGATTTTAGTTTAGAATAAGCACAGGAGACAATGTTTTAGGGTATAGGATCAAGAGGAGAGGTGTAGGAGGATGAGAAGAGTGTTGATACTTCATTCTCAATTGTGGGTAGGGATGGCCATCGACCATCGATAATTCGAAATCATCAATGGTTATGGACAATGTCTAATACATAGTATTAGACAATGTCTTGTCCATCACATAGTTTGTATCTATCGATGGCTAGTTGCAGAATCGCCATGGATGGCAACCATCGATGGCGACTGCACGGATGGCCATTCCTTCTTGTAGGGTCAAATGAGGAGAAAGTGATAAAGGGCTAGGAAATTATAGACAGTATCTGATTGGTTGCTCTGGGCAACATCACCTTTTTTGTTTAAATTTTTAGACACTTTAGTCAATGTACCCCTAGTTCTGGGAGGTGCACCTGATTGTCCACCTTGTACACACCAAAGAGTACTCTGCAATGCGGCTTCACTACAGAATTGGAGATTGATTCCTTAAAATACTTAAGGCTTAAATGACGTTGAATTATTTTTTGGTGTTTTAAAAAAACACACAAATGTGATAATGGAGGACAGATCATTTATTTATTGCACATTTTCTTGGCAATTAACCTATATTATATTATATGAGTATACTGTACTCATGCTCTATAAACTCTCTCATGCGTGTGCATAACCCAGTATGAGGCAGATGTATTAAGTCTGGAGAAGTGATAACGTGGAATAACAGACTTCAAAGAGGAACAATCTGAAACGCAAAAGGGGGCTTCTCTGAGGAAGCGTGGACAACTTTGTGAAACATACGACAAACATTTCTAAGGAAATGTTGGGCCATACTAAGAATCCAATCATCCGGCTGCATAAGTCCGCATTTAGGCCGCCTGGATTCTGAAAATGAATAATGCAGAAAGGTCAAACAGCTTGAAGTGAGGAAAGATTCAGCTGCGGCCATTCGGATCCAGGCCGAGCCTCTGAAGAGAGATAGAGACGCACCCGGTTATCAGCGAGCATCTAAATGAATGGAAAGCGAACAAGAAAGTGCAGTGAACCGCGCAGCAGCATCTCCGAGGACATACAGGAAGATGACATCAGTATCCTGCTGAAACTTGTCAAGAGGTATCGGAGTGAGCAGCCAAGGAAAAGGCCACCGGTGATGCTCTAACAAGGAGACTGCAGTCTCCCGGGGGTCGTGCTAGAATACCTGAAAATAGCCAATATCCAACTGTCTGGAACAGGCTTGTACTCGCTTAGTGACCAGTCTGTAGGGACAACAGCAAGGCACCGAGAAAGGATGGAACTGTATTTAACAGACACATTGCCAGAGTTCTGTGATAATAGAATGCTATTTGGGAAGCAGGGAAGTAGAGAGTCTGGCTGGGCCCAGGTAGTTCTCTGTGGGCGTGACCTAATCATGGGAGGCGTGGCCAAGCCAGCCTTAAAATAAAATAGAGAAAAAAGTTGTACTTTAAGGATCCTCCCTGGCCGTGCTGAGATGAGGAGAGGAGCTGCTGCTGCTCCTGCTTCCAGGTAATAGGGGGAAGACCAGGGCCCTTACTGGGTCCCTCCATCAGACCTGGTAAATTAGTTGAGTAAGTCATATCTATAGGATTCCCTTAGTGGCCCAAAATGCATCCAGTTTTGATTTAAATTGATTAATAGTAGTTGCTGTAACCACCCCCACCGGCAATGAGTTCCAGAATATAACTGCTCTAATAGTGAAGAATCCTCTTCTTTATTCAGTACGGAACTTCTTTTCCTTGAGCCTCAGTACATGCCCGCGTGTCCTAAGTATAGGCCTGTTAGTGAACAAATCATCCGCCAGTTCCATATGATTCCCAATCCTGTATTTGAACATACTAATCATATCACCTCTCAACCTCCATACTCAGCCTGGTTAACCTATCTTTGTATTCTAGTGATTCGAGACCTATTACTAGCTTAGTCTTAACTTTCTCTGTACCTGTTCCAATTCATGTATGTCCTTTTTAAGGTGCGGTGCACAGAACTGAACACAATATTCCAAGGGTGGTCTCACAATACCATGTAAAGAGGCACTATCACATTGGCATCCCTTGAATCCATACCCCTTTTAATGCATGCCAGTGTCTGGTTTGCTTTTGCTGCTGCACTTGAGCAGTGTGCACTATTACCCAATTTTTCATCTATGATGACCCCCAAGTCCTTCTCTACAGCAGAATTCCCTATAATAACTCCATCTAGCCTATAAGTAGCTTGTTCATTTTTGTTCCTATAATGAATTACTTTACATTTTTTCAACGTTAAACTGCATTTTCCACCTTTCCACCCACCTTTCCACCCACCTTTCCTGTTTATTTAAGTCACTTTGTAGCGTTTCCACGTCTTCTCCTGAGTTAGTTTCCTTACTCAATTTTGTGTCATCCGCAAATATTGCACTTTTACTCACTATGTCACTTACAATATCATTAATGAATATATTAAACAAGTAGGGGTTCCAATATTGTACCTTGTGGGACTCCACTTTGGACCTTACCCCAACTGTAATTTATGCCATTTACCACCACTCTCTGACCCCGATTGTGCAACCAGTTTTTAATCCAATTACAAATTTTATCTCCTAACCCTAAATTACCTAGTTTCACTAATAACCTTTTATGAGACACAGTGTCAAAAGCTTTAGCGAAATCAAGCAGTATTACAGCAACAGATTTCCCTAAGTCCAGCCCCCTACTGATTTCCTCATAGAAGATAATTAAATTAGTCTGACAATCTATTTTTGATGAACCCACGCTGAGCCTTACTTATCACTTTCTCCTGTTCTAAGAAATTTTGGATACTATCTCTTATTATTCCTTCTAATATTTTCCCCACAATGGATGTAGGCTAACCTGTCTATAATGTTCAGGGTTAGTTTTGCTACCTTTCTTCCATATTGGTACTACGTTAGCTATGCGCCAGACCCTTGGTACCATCCCCGAGTTTATTGATTCCTCGAATATCAGATATAAATATAGTGCTATGACAGAACTCAATTATTTTAGTATCATTGGGTGTATTTCGTCCGGGACAGGAGATTTGTTGCTATTTTTTTTCTGTTATCTATTTTTGAGACTCAAACATACAGTTTGGGAGCGATCAAGAACCAAGCATTTAATCTGTGGGAGATCTTCTGAAGATTCTTCCCTTGTAAATACCCAAGCAAAGATTCATTGAATAATTCTGCTTTCTCTTTTCCTTCTGTTACCAGGGTACCCTGATTATTTTTTAATGGGCCAATATTTTCCTACCTTAACCGTTTCCTGTTTATATAACTGTAGAATTTTTTGGGATTAGATTTGCTATCTGCAGCTATTTTGCATTCAGTCTCTAATATAGCCATCTTGATTACATTTTTTATATGCAGCAAATAATTTGTGTGTCCCATCTTGTTTAAACGCTTTGAATCCCCTCCTTTTATTAATCTATTTCAAATGTGACTTTGCTGTTAAGCCACATCGGTTTCCTTTTGACATTTGTTATTTTATTTACCCTAGGAATTTATCAGTGCCCTCATGCAGTATTTTTTTTCATGTTTGCACCTTTTAGTAGTATCCGTACCTCTAACTAATTACTTCCAGTTTATATACTTTAAGGACTCCTCAAACTTTCCAAAGTTGGCTTTTCTGAAATTTAAGGACCTAGTTGCTCCAATATAATTATCTTTGTTAAATTTTAAATAAAATGTGATCATATTGTGATCACGTTCCCCAATGTCTCCCTTACGGTTATGTTAGATTAACCAATATTACGGGGACATTCTTACTATGTCGGGCTTCCAGGGCTAGAAAACATTTACTAACATTTAAAAATGTAAAACATCACCTGTTAATAAATGTGTGTTCTAGCCCTGGAAGCCCAACATCGATTGTAAAAGATCTCAAACTGATAAAAATAACCCAAAAATAAAAATAAAACCAAAATCGACCTTTATTAAATATACTCCTCAGATTGCACAGGTTCCCTGGGCTTGGCATCCCTGCAAAAGGTGGAGAATTGCAACTGCTGCAGAACCGTTCCAAGTTTCAATGGTGCAATATAAGGAGGCACCAATCAGTATTACAACATGCATGGGTGCTTAAAGTGGGCGTCTTAGCCTTTGCACACGGGGGGGGGGAGGAGTTTGTTGCACCATTTGCATAAATGCACAGACTGGCGACCGGTAATAGACTCAGCTGCAGGCGCTTTTGCATGCGACTTGGAATCTTTCCCTCAGTGCTAATCGCGCATGGTAGGGAGGATCTCCCTGAATGTTCTCTTACACTGTTCTGTGTTACTAATGGATTAATCAAATGCATCCTCAGACAGATTAGATGGAAATTACAGACTGGCGATGATGTGTTTTGCCGCCTGCAGTTCTCCATAGAGATGAGGGAGGATAGGAGCTGCGTGTGTACGTTCTCTGCTACAGGCGGTAATGCCCTGCATATATTACCCTATACAATATGCAATGTAATTACCCGGAGTTACATTCCGTCTCTGCGGTTAGCTGGTAGATGCACACATTGCAGGGAGGACTGTACTTAGCCAATTATTACTCTGATTAGGAATTAGAGAGAGATTAAATTGGGGATTCATAGGAAGGAGAACATTCACATTCCAATATCCAGAGATTTATGATAAATAATTATAAAGACATTAGATTAGGTTCTAGATACATAGATATATAGATAGATAGATAGATAGATGATATACTTACACAGACATTAGATACATAGATAGATAGATAGATAGTTAGAGAGGAATAATAGATAGCAAGAGATGAGATAATTACACATACATAAGATAAGGTGCGTACACACGGGGCGATATATCACCCAACGATATATTGGCGGGCGATATATCATCGACCGATATATCGCTCAATGCCCCGTTTTCATCGGCAACCAGAGATGGTCGCTGATGAAAAGAAACCTCTGCCGGCGGTGCCTCAGACCAGCGACCATATTCCCAGCGATAGCAGCCCCAATCGCTGCCGTGTGTACATGGCTATAGATAGATAGATAGACATCAATTATAGATAGATAGATAGATAGATATAAATTAGAGATAGATAGATAGATATCAATTAGAGATAGATAGATAGATAGATATCAATTAGAGATAGATAGATAGATAGATAGATAGACATCAATTATAGATAGATAGATAGATATAAATTAGAGATAGATAGATAGATATCAATTAGAGATAGATAGATAGATATACATCAATTAGAGATAGATAGATAGATAGACATCAATTAGAGATAGATAGATAGATAGATAGACATCAATTAGAGATAGATAGATAGACATCAATTAGAGATAGATAGATGGACATCAATTAGAGATAGATAGATAGATAGATATCAATTAGATAGATAGATAGATAGACATCAATTAGAGATAGATGGACATCAATTAGAGATAGATAGATATCAATTAGATAGATAGATAGATAGATAGATATCAATTAGATAGATAGATAGATAGATAGATAGATAGATAGAGGATACACAGACAGACAGATGTGTAGATACATATTGGATAATTAGATAAATATGAGATATACATTCGAAAGATAAATACATAGATATATTTGTAAGTAGACATAGCTGTGAGAGCATTGGATAGATAGATATATAGGCAAACATGCGATAGAGAGATTAGATAGATAGAGAGATAGATATTAGAGAGATAGGAGATAGATAGATAGATAGATGACATACTTACATAGATAGATAGATAGATAGATAGATAGTCATTACTCATTGACACATTTTCAAAAATCCTGTAAAACATAGAAACATAGAATTTGTCGGCAGATAAGAACCACTTGGCCCATCTAGTTTGCCCCTTTTGCACTGTGCGGGGTTCTGAGGACCGAGTTTGAGAACCTGTGTTCTAGATAGTACATCCTTATAGTGCGGTGCTGGGGTGATTCACACATGATGTTGTGGCTGGAAATCGTACCTGACCCTCTCCATGGGGGAGAAAATGCTCTGTTCCTGGTCTTCCCTGGTAATGTAGGATTGCCATCACCTGTGGGGAGCTAGGTAATTGATAAGAAAGGTGTCACCACAGGTGCTGGCAATACTACATTACCAGGGAAGCCCAGGAGCAGAGCATTTTCTCCCTCATGGAGAGGGTCAGGTAGGCAAGTATGGGCTGGATGGAAAGTGCTGTGTGGGGACAGAACATCTGGGCTCGTTGGAGCTGCCTGTCTGGTTTGGACCCTGATTCTGCAATTGATTGACAGCTCTGGGCAGGCAGAATTTCCTCTCCTACACTCAGGCACGTACTGGACACATGTGGCTCTGAGAGGTTCCCCTCTGATGGTTTATTAACACGTTTTCCTGGTGTTTTATAGGAAGCCGGGAGCCCACATGGTGCCTATTTGTTTAAGTAGTACATGTATTATTTATTAGACTATAGAGGCTTTTAGCATATATTGTTTCTCTCTATTATGTAGTGGTCTAGAACACTGATCAGCTCTGTACAACCGTTACATCCTACCTCTATTCAGTATAAAATGCACTAATTAAACACCTCATTATCCTGACAGGAATTCAGCTCATTAAGAGCCATTTTATTCTAATTACATATAGGAATTGCGCTTAGAACTATGTACTGTATGTGCAGCTCTGCCTAAAATGTACTGCTCCTTACCTCTATGGGGGGAATTCAAGTGTTTTGTGCACCGGGGGTCACTAGATGCCACCCAATGGAGTATTTCAATAGGGCAACTGTTAAAGATATATTTTTGGGGGGGCTACCATCACATTTCTTCTGCTTATGGCTGCATGTGAGGGGATGTGTTCTCAGGGTTCGGACAGGGGGTGGGCGGCGTTAAGGAGCGAACGACCGCTGCTTAGCGAGCGGGACTGAATGACCCCATATCGTTCACTTTTTTTTCTGAGCCAGTCAAACGCAGCTTCCAATATTAATAAATGCAAATAAAATTCTTTGCGCTCAGCGGTTAATTAGAGATTTCTAGAAAGGAGAAGAAGATTCCGGCGCCAATACGTTGTGCCACTTCGTGGGCCGCAAGAGGTTAAAGAATATGGGAAATAAGGAACCTGCTAGCGAAACGTCTCCCTGGTATAGCCGCTGCAGTCTCTAATCTGCTCCGTGATGGGGCATCAATTCCCCTTGTCTTTGGAAGATTAGTTCATTAGCCGGTGGGGCCTGCGAAATGCCAGTTTGTCGGTTTTTGTTTATTTATTTATTTTATATTTTCTTCCCCTGCTAATGATCTGTCAGACAATGCGCGCGCCTACGATTCATAGCCCCATCCGCTAACAGAATGCCAATGCTAATGAGCTCCTCGTTTAGGTGGCCCAAGATGATCCTTGCGGTTTTCGAACAAGAGACAATCATTCAATTTGTTTGGTCTCTGTCTTATTAAGGGACTATTCTATATATTGCTTCTGTCTATGCAGGACAGGAGGCACAGGACATGCACCAGGTTCTGATTGTGATACCCATATGTGCCTACAACAGGGGAGGGGGGCGGATGTTTTGAGACTAATAGGAACCATTATTTTCTTGCCCCAGGTGACTCACTTCCATTGCTTTCACATACTGCAGTGGGCAGAGATGGTTTAGGCGAGGGGTGGCCAAATTGGTCCTCGAGATCTACCAACAGTCCATGTTTTCCAAATCACCTAGCTGGTGCACAGGTGTAGTCATTACTAACGGTCACATTTCCCAGACTACCTAGCTGCTGGTGCACAGCTGTAGTCATTACAAACTGTCACATTTCCCAGACCACCTAGCTGGTGCACAGGTGCAGTCATTACTAACTGTCACATTTCCCAGACCACCTAGCTGGTGCACAGCTGTAGTCATTACTAACTATCACATATCCCAGACCACCTAGCTGGTGCACAGCTGTAGTCATTACTAACTATCACATATCCCAGACCACCTAGCTGGTGCACAGCTGTAGTCATTACTAACTGTCACATTTCCCAGACCACCTAGCTGGTGCACAGCTGTAGTCATTACTAACTGTCACATTTCCCAGACCACCTAGCTGGTGCAAAGCTGTAGTCATTACTAACTGTCACATATCCCAGACCACCTAGCTGGTGCACAGCTGTAGTCATTACTAACTGTCACATTTCCCAGACCACCTAGCTGGTGCACAGCTGTAGTCATTACTGTCACATTTCCCAGACCACCTAGCTGGTGCACAGCTGTAGTCATTACTAACTGTCACATTTCCCAGACCACCTAGCTGGTGCAAAGCTGTAGTCATTACTAACTGTCACATTCCCCAGACCACCTAGCTGGTGCACAGCTGTAGTCCTTACTAACTGTAACATTTCCAAACATGCTGCATTCATTCCTACTATAGATCCACAGGTGGCCTGAGACACAGGAACTGTTGGAAGATTTCTAGGACAGGTTTGGCCACCCCTGGTTTAGGCGATGGCTGAATCGAACATTTCATACAGAATGTCCTCAATAAGCAACTGATTACTAATATGCGGCCTGCAGAGACACTTGACACCATTCAAAAGTACAAATAGCAAGAACCAATGACACATAGAAAGGTGTTATTCTAAATTTACTAATACAATGCGGTGGAATCTATAAGTCTGATTATCCGCTACCGTTGTCACATGCTAGTGTGCAGTTGTGTCTCACCTTTGGGAGTTTGGAGCAGATGTACTAAGCCGTGGAGTTTACTAATACCCCTTTCACACAGAAAATGAAATACCCGGGTGAAGCAGTTCCACCCGGGAATTTCATTAAATACTTGGGTCCTTTTTCTGTGTGAAAGGGCACACCCGTGTCGTAAATCCCGTGTCTCCGACCCGGGAATTGACCAGGGTCGAGGACATGGGATTTATGACCCGTGTTGACCCTTTCACACAGAAGAAATACCCGTGTTATTCAGCAAATTACCGGGTAGAAATTTTCAACCCGGTAATTTGTTCTTCTGTGTGAAGGGGGGTCAGGCTGCTCCCGGCAAATTGACACGCCATTTGAAATGCCGTGTATTTGCCGGGATTTTCAGACTTTTCTGTCTGAAAGGGGTATCAAATATAGTCAGATAAAGTACCAGTGAATAAGCTCCTAACTGCCATGTTTCAGGCTGTGTTTGAGAACGGATACAGGCTTAGGGGGATATTCAATCTCCCGCAACTATCTATTGATGGGGGATATGGCTGCGAGGCCCTATTCAATGATGTCTTCCCCGACAGCATTGAACAAAGGATCTCAGCAGAACAAGCCTGACTTCACAAGCGGTCGGGCTCGTTCTGCTGAGAACGGCCGGGAACTGACAAGCTCCCGACCGATTCTCGTGGCCACCGAATCCCGCCTGCAAATTCTCGGTCGAGCAGACCGAGAACGGGACAGGGTCACGGCTGTAGGGCCAGCCCAACAGCCATGACCCAACATTAAATACCCCCCTTAGTGGTTGGTACTTTGGAGGGTATTCAATCTTGGATACCCACAGTCAAAATCCTGACACGTTTTCGCCCAGCTCGACAGGCGGAATTCAGTGCTCCTGCCGAGTCTTGAAAAGAGGATGTGTTGGCGAAAACGGCCGTGGATTGTCAAGAAAAGGCCATGAATTTGACAATCCACGGCCACTTGTTTTAAAGTTGGATCTGTTTTGATGAAATCCACCTGCAATGCTGTCGTAAACAGCAGCATTGAATAGGGGGCTGGCGCTATTTCCTTTTTTAAGAAATAGCGCCTGGGATTGAATACCACCCCTTTATCTCTCTCTACTTTATCGCTCTCCAGGGCTTAGCGCATCTGGCCCTTAATAAGCACTTGTGTGATGTTGTCAGACTACGTGCAGGTGTGTGACCATTACCTGATGATCCTGTTCTCCTCGGCACTGCTTGGCTGCTACCTGACTGCTTCACTCGCCGGCAATTCAGAGGGCGGAGGGACAAAGGCACCATGGGAAGACAATACCCAACACAACCAGACAGAATGGTCACCACACGTGAGGACGGTGATCAAAATAATTTATTTAGCTGCTGAAAGATTCACGGATCACCGCTATGAAAGAAGTTAACAATGAAATGACAATAACGCTGGAATGCAATAATTGGCAAAAAATATGAAGACAATTCTCCCTTTTTATATTGTGCGCAATGAGGTCACTGTGGCACTGGTAGGCCGCACCTCGCACAATACACTACAACCAATACAATGCCCTGGTCTCTACAATAAATTCAAGTAAAGATGAAAGAATAAAAATATTCTATACAGAAGATATCGTGCGCGATGGGGCCGCCTGTAACACCTGCAGGCCGCAGTTCGCACGATATACTGCATCACCAATATCACTCTGCAATGGGATTATAGTGTAAACAATTCAAACCATCAAACAAGACATGCAATAGCTTTCACATGAATGAACATAGTATGCAGCACTCATACCTTGCATAAATAACCATAAATGTCCAGGCTAAAAACAATAAGTCCCTGAACTGCAGTTCTATTGTTGGTCCTAGGTACCTTTTGGCCTAGGTGCACCGTAAATTGAAGTAACAGCTAATACAAGGAGTTGTAATCCAAGGCAAGTTATGTCCTGAGCTCTGGCACAATGCCAACACTGGGGTTACTTCTCAAAAGGTTTCCAATAACTGAAAGGGTGATGGTAAAGGCAGTCACTGCAAGGTGGACTGTGCCTCAGGCTAAAAATGGCGTTGTGCTGGGTTAACTTGTGGCGTGAAATGGAGGACAGTGTCAGTGTGGAGTGGTAGTATGGTACCTGCACACCAGGTGCTGTTGCTGACTCCTGTCAGTCACGTCTCCCTTCGGGCCGGTCTGCCTGCTGTCAATCACTGCTGCTGTGTGAATGGCGTCTCCCCTGCTGGGCTCTCTGTCTTTTCGTGGCGGGCGCCTCTCCGCCAGCTGTCACTCACCACCAGGCACGCTCTCAGCAGCTCTCGCTTGCCGCTCCCCACACTGTGTCTCTCCTCGTCAGCAGCTTTGCTGGGGGTCTCTCTCTGCAGCACCCTGCGCACTGCTTACTCCTTACTCTCCCTGGGTGCACACTGCAGACTGCCTTCCTGGCTCCTCTGACTGCACACTGCACTTGTTACACTCAAATCTGCCCAGCAACAGGCAGGTCTCTAACTTCCTGCTTCTCCCAGCACCTTGCAAGGTCCTAAAGTCCCTGCTGTCCTCCTTGCTGCTGTGGGGTGGTTGCCTAGCAACCCCCCGAAATCCTGTGTATTTTTAGGCAGCCCTGGCCACCAATGATTCTGTGGCACCAAAAAGGGGGTAGCCCAATTCTGGGATGCCACATGCTTCCCCGCTGGAAGAATGCCAGTCCGCGGGCATTATGTCGGAGACAACTAAAGTCCTGGTACAGTCTTTTGTTAAAGAACAAAGCATTTCAAGGTAACATTACCTATAAACTGTAAAACATTTCTACATTTCTGCCTTACATCAATACATTTTTTACAATTACATTCAGGGCGGGTTACCTAAGCCTGGTAAAAGCCTGTCAACTATGGGGCCTGGGTTGTGCAGAGGCATGTCCCCCCCGGGTTCCCTGCTCCTCTGCCTCAGGCAAGTCTTCTCTCCCATTCTTCAACAGTATTCTTCGACTGCACCTTAAATCACTGCATGCGGTCGGCATTGAGCACGTGCTTCCTCTCTCTGCCTTTTCTTGGACCTGTTGATGGCCTGTTGCATCAAAAATAGGAATTTTTCACTCGAAATCGTTGTGTACTCATACTCGCTACCAGGCTTCTCTTCCTTAGGCTGGGCTTCGGCCTTCTCAGTTTCCTTTAGGTTCTCTGTAGGGACATTGGGTTTAGATGGTGGCATAATGGGTTCTGAGCCCTTTGGTTCCATGCGGTCCATCCTTTCTACCGCTGCCACGTGATGCACGGTTTCACTGCCACTTCCTCGGTCGGTCACTCCAACGTCTGTTAGTCGAGGGTTGGCTTCTCCATCATCTGCGTCTTCCAATCCCTGTGCACGCTTCTGCTCTGGAGAATGTTGTGGCCTAACCACACCTTCCATGCACTGCTGCTTTGCTTCGCTCTGAGTCATCACGACTGGTCTCTGGCTCATTTCCAGCCATTCCCTCTTCCTGGGGTCTTTAGGTTCTGGTGGTCTGGGCATCTGCTCAGGTCGCGGAGAATTCGTGTTAGGCCTGTCAGTCTCGCCAAGACCTTCCTGTAGTCTTCTTTCCCTTTGGTTCTGCTGACCATATGGCCGGTGGCTGTGTGGGTTATCACAGTGATGCGTGAAGCGTCTGCGTTCACTCTGGCCTGTGTCTCTGTTGCCTCTTACCGCAGCACCACCGGGGCCTGTCACGTTAATGGCCTTGACGCCTCTCCTTCCACTTGCCATTTCAAATTCGACCCACTCTCCATTTGCTAGGGTCCGGAAGCATTCATTCCGATGGGTCTTCTGGATGCCTGTATAGTGGACATATACGGTTCTCCCATTATCTGTCCTTCGGATAATACCATAGCCACGTGCTACGTCAAACCACATCACTTGGCCTGTTAACTTTCTTGTTCTGATTCGCCAATCCACAGCGTCGGATGGCACATTCACTTGGACTTGGTTCTGCACTATTGTTTTTGGGGCTTCTCTTGAGAGTCTGTCTCTTGCCTCGGGATCCTCTTGTCTGGAGGTGGCGTTTGGGCAGTACCTCCCAATGTGCCCACGCTGGTGGCACCTTCTGTAAATCGGTTGGCCTTGTAAATCAAACTTGTTGGTGGGTCGTCGGTTCGATTCTCGGGTCACCTCCCGCCACGGACGGTTCCTTGTGTCACGGTCTTGACGCCATTTTCTGCGTCGGTTTCTGCCTTGATTCTTGTCTAGGTCTTCCAACTTTTGCGCCATGCGCGTCATATTACACGTTAATTCAGACATCTGGCGGGTTAGCACTTCCAGTGGGCCCGGTTCCATGGGGGCTTGTGTCTGTTGGGTGACTGCTCTGCTCAGGCATAGGGTGTCTGCAATTTGCCCTTTTGAGGCCTGGTGACAGGCTTCCCCTTCCGCTGAGTCCTCCTCTTCATCCCGACCACTCTGGTTCAGGCCCAGGATTTGTAGGACAGTTTCCTTAAATTTGGCGAAGGTGCTGTCAGGTTGTTGTCGTCTCCACATGCGCAATTGGGGCTTGACTGCCTCCTCCTGCGCTCCTTCAATGAACAGGTTGGTTAGTGTTTCATCCACTTGTTCCTTTGGTTTCTTTTCTCTCAACTGTATGGCCTTCATGGCTTCCTGTAAGCTTAGTGCATACTCCCGCAGTGGTTCATTCGGTCGCTGTTTTCTCGAGTACAGGCGGCTCTTCAAATCTGCTATTGTCTTTGATTCAAAGATCTCTTGCAGCTTTTCAAAAATTTGCTCCACCGTTTCCTTTTCGTCGGCCTCCCACGTTCTTACTTCACGTAGTGCTGGGCCTCTCAGTTGCCCCACCAGTATTTCAATCGCTTGTTTGTTGCTGAGCCGGTACAGCTGTGTCATGGAGAGTATCCGGTTTTTTAATTCTTTCAGCGTTTGCGTCCCCGGGGTGTTGTTTCCCGAATAAGTCGGTACCCAGGGCGCGCCATAATAGTATGGCATGGTGATTGGTGCCGCCGTCATTGACACTGGATTTCCTTCTCCAGGTGATGCAGGAAGTCGTCTCCTCCTTCTGGTCAATGTGGGAGCTTCTGCTTGGTCTGAGTCTGACATCGCTGAATCCTGTTCGCGGACGCCAAGTGTGATGTTGTCAGACTACGTGCAGGTGTGTGACCATTACCTGATGATCCTGTTCTCCTCGGCACTGCTTGGCTGCTACCTGACTGCTTCACTCGCCGGCAATTCAGAGGGCGGAGGGACAAAGGCACCATGGGAAGACAATACCCAACACAACCAGACAGAATGGTCACCACACGTGAGGACGGTGATCAAAATAATTTATTTAGCTGCTGAAAGATTCACGGATCACCGCTATGAAAGAAGTTAACAATGAAATGACAATAACGCTGGAATGCAATAATTGGCAAAAAATATGAAGACAATTCTCCCTTTTTATATTGTGCGCAATGAGGTCACTGTGGCACTGGTAGGCCGCACCTCGCACAATACACTACAACCAATACAATGCCCTGGTCTCTACAATAAATTCAAGTAAAGATGAAAGAATAAAAATATTCTATACAGAAGATATCGTGCGCGATGGGGCCGCCTGTAACACCTGCAGGCCGCAGTTCGCACGATATACTGCATCACCAATATCACTCTGCAATGGGATTATAGTGTAAACAATTCAAACCATCAAACAAGACATGCAATAGCTTTCACATGAATGAACATAGTATGCAGCACTCATACCTTGCATAAATAACCATAAATGTCCAGGCTAAAAACAATAAGTCCCTGAACTGCAGTTCTATTGTTGGTCCTAGGTACCTTTTGGCCTAGGTGCACCGTAAATTGAAGTAACAGCTAATACAAGGAGTTGTAATCCAAGGCAAGTTATGTCCTGAGCTCTGGCACAATGCCAACACTGGGGTTACTTCTCAAAAGGTTTCCAATAACTGAAAGGGTGATGGTAAAGGCAGTCACTGCAAGGTGGACTGTGCCTCAGGCTAAAAATGGCGTTGTGCTGGGTTAACTTGTGGCGTGAAATGGAGGACAGTGTCAGTGTGAAGTGGTAGTATGGTACCTGCACACCAGGTGCTGTTGCTGACTCCTGTCAGTCACGTCTCCCTGCGGGCCGGTCTGCCTGCTGTCAATCACTGCTGCTGTGTGAATGGCGTCTCCCCTGCTGGGCTCTCTGTCTTTTCGTGGCGGGCGCCTCTCCGCCAGCTGTCACTCACCACCAGGCACGCTCTCAGCGGCTCTCGCTTGCCGCTCCCCACACTGTGTCTCTCCTCGTCAGCAGCTTTGCTGGGGGTCTCTCTCTGCAGCACCCTGCGCACTGCTTACTCCTTACTCTCCCTGGGTGCACACTGCAGACTGCCTTCCTGGCTCCTCTGACTGCACACTGCACTTGTTACACTCAAATCTGCCCAGCAACAGGCAGGTCTCTAACTTCCTGCTTCTCCCAGCACCTTGCAAGGTCCTAAAGTCCCTGCTGTCCTCCTTGCTGCTGTGGGGTGGTTGCCTAGCAACCCCCCGAAATCCTGTGTATTTTTAGGCAGCCCTGGCCACCAATGATTCTGTGGCACCAAAAAGGGGGTAGCCCAATTCTGGGATGCCACACTTGCATGGGGTGAGTTTATGGATGAGTAGGGGTACAAGTAAACAGAATAAGATGTGTTCAAAATGAGTTACTTCCAAACACAAATACTAGTGGGTATATGGTCATTGTACCCATGAGGTCCCACTGACATGCTGTTGGTAAATACACTAGTGTACATGCGTGCCAGTAACTGGTGGAATTTTGACACCCATCCAGCGGCCTGAAAAGTGAATTGTAAAAAGCAGACTAGTGGATCTGTCTGCCCACACAAGTGATTTCCCATAATGCATTTCAATAAGCCTGCTTTAATGTAGTGATAGTGGTGAAGGCCACTCCATTGTGCGCAGCGAAGTGGGAGCAATAAAGTTTTATAGAACAACACCTTACTCTCGGGCCTTCGCTCACCGCTGCAATCCTCGGCCCAAAATGGTTCATTTAACAACCTGGGGGATTAAAGGATGAAATGCAATCACTTTGCTTATTACATCGTAAGCTCTCCTGAGCAAGGCTTTCATTCCATCGGTCCCACGTTATATTCTTGTAAGCGATATACGTCTGTTTTATCTCCTCACTGCAGACTCAGGAATAGGATTCTGTTTGTTATACATAATAATGTGCCACCCATCATGGCCGTCTCACAGCACCGTTACTGGGTTACTCGCGCTGTGTGAGCTGCAATGGTTTCACGCGCTGGAATTTGTCATGGCTGCTGCCAGTCCTTTTACTGAGACCCTGAATGGTCTGCATATTTATAGCGCAGTGGGTAGCTAACTCCTTCCGTAAATACAGCCAGGGCAATATTCATCATTGATATATGAGCTTTGCTTAGTAGACAGGGGTAGAAAGGAGTATAGACATGCTTGTGTTAAGTTTCTATACACCTGCCCCCCCCCCCAGCACCACATTTTGGATGGAGGGGCAGAGGGTTTAGGATGCAACGACTGCCTTGTGGGGTTTGCCCTACGTACAAATTACCTCAAGGTAGTTCAAAATTACAGGGGGAGCACCATGAGGTGGGGGACAATGAAGGCATGTGCGCTCCCGGACAGGTGGGCGTGGCCTCACAACAAGGGTGTCAAAGTTAGTGTTGTATTCATATCATGGGGTGAGGGTGATAACTAGGAGAGGCAGAGGGTGGCAGGAGAGAGAGAGAGAGATGATGATGGTGGGGATATAGTGGTTGACAAGGAGAGGCAGAGGGTGATGCAGTTGGTAACAGACAGAGATAGCGGGAGACAGAGAGGCAGTGGTGGTTGGCAGGGACAGGCAGAGGGTGATGCAGTTGTTAACAGAGAGAGATAGTGGGAGAAAGAGAGGCAGTGGTGGGTGACAGGGACAGGCAGAGCGTGATGCAGTTGGGAACAGAGAGAGATAGTGGGAGAAAGAGAGGCAGTGGTGGTTGACAGGGAGAGGCAGAGTGTGATGCAGTTGGTAACAGAGACAGATAGTGGGAGACAGAGTGGCAGTGGTAGGTGACAGTGAGAGGCAAAGGGTGATGCAGTTGGTAACAGAGACAGATAGCGGGAGACAGGGAGGCAGTGGTGGGTGACAGGGAGAGGCAAAGGGTGATGCAGTTGATAACAGAGACAGATAGCGGGAGACAGGGAGGCAGTGGTGTGTTACAGGGAGAGGCAGAGGGTGATGCAGTTGGTAACAGATAGTGGGAGACAGATAGGCAGTGGTGTGTTACAGGGAGAGGCAGAGGTTGATGCAGTTGGTAACAGACAGATAGTGGGAGACAGATAGGCAGTGGTGGATTACAGGGAGAGGCAGAGGGTGATGCAGTTGGTAACAGACAGATAGTGGGAGACAGATAGGCAGTGGTGGGTTACAGGGAGAGGCAGAGGGTGATGCAGTTGGTAACAGATAGTGGGAGACAGATAGGCAGTGGTGTGTTACAGGGAGAGGCAGAGGGTGATGCAGTTGGTAACAGACAGATAATGGGAGACAGATAGGCAGTGGTGGGTTACAGGGAGAGGCAGAGGGTGATGCAGTTGGTAAAAGACAGATAGTGGGAGACAGAGAGGCAGTGCTGGGTTACAGGGAGAGGCAGAGGGTGATGCAGTTGGTAACAGACAGATAGTGGGAGACAGATAGGCAGTGGTGGGTTACAGGGAGAGGCAGAGGGTGATGCAGTTGGTAACAGACAGATAGTGGGAGACAGAGAGGCAGTGGTGGGTTACAGGGAGAGGCAGAGGGTGATGCAGTTGGTAACAGACAGATAGTGGGAGACAGATAGGCAGTGGTGGGTTACAGGGAGAGGCAGAGGGTGATGCAGTTGGTAACAGACAGATAGTGGGAG
Organism: Crinia signifera; assembly: GCF_055691185.1. Classification (NCBI taxonomy): domain Eukaryota; kingdom Metazoa; phylum Chordata; class Amphibia; order Anura; family Myobatrachidae; genus Crinia; species Crinia signifera. The sequence continues at coordinate 20,417,136 of NC_139224.1, read as the reverse complement.
ACAGAGAGGCAGGTTACAGGGAGAGGGTGATAGTGAGAGGCAGTGGTTGACACCAGGATATGGGCTACAGGTGGAGGAGTAGGTGATGTAGAGGTGATGGGGAGAGGCAGGGGATAACACAGACAGGGAGAGGCAGTGGGTACCTGTGGTCCCAATCAAAACCAGGTCCCTCGTCACTAGATACAGCTGTGTGTAGTGCAGAGAACACAGACAAGCTGAGCTGTATCCAAGGGTTGCTAAAAGAAACAGCTCCTTAAGCTACGAAGACCTGGCCGAGGGCGCGCACAAGCCAATAAATTAGTCACCTGAGGTTTTGTAAACCAAGAGATGTAAACAGAGTCAGGGAAAATGAGTCGGCCGTGCAACCGTGTTTCGCTTTCTCGTATATAAGCAGCAGAGGGTCACGAAGATTTATTTTAGCGTGAACAAGGGAAATCATTTTTTTTTTGTTTGTTTGAATCAAGGAAAGAGCAAATGTAGAGAGATGCTGGGAAGGAGCGGAGGGTAAAGCGGAGAAAAGTGTTCTCCCTGCCCGGGTCCGTCCTCGGTAGGATTGCCGACACTGCATTCCATTTTCACTGGTTTATTTGTCATTTACGCCCAACAAGCTTTAAAGGGGCAGCAGTGGACCTTAGAGGGGATAGATAGACAGACAGTAATTGCATGTCTTCTACAGCACAATGGCCTTAGACCTCAATCTGTCATCCTTTCTGGGTCTCAATAAGCAGAAGAAATCAGCTGTCTCTGTTGATAAATGGTTGTGTTTTCAGTCTTTCTTCTTTTATATATATGTATTTTCTTTTCCTCACCCAGGGGTATTCCGGGAAAGAAATGTGGGACCATAATCTTATCAGCCGAGGAGCTCAGCAATTGTCGGGTATGTATACAATGGGACAGGTTCACACAGAGTTACACAAAGGCTGTGCCGCTCCATTGTATTATACTGATGATGGCAAATGCAGAATTGTTTCGTGTGACCTAAGGCCAGAGAGTCACCCAAATGTACTGTATGTTAGCACTGGATATATACAAGATCCATCAAACCATCTCTCATCCTAACCTTCTGTTTATGCTAACTTGTACCCCTTCTGTGTCACCCCAGTCTGTCTGCCCCTCCCGTTCTGCATCACCCCAGTCTGTCTGCCCCTCCCCTTCTGTGTCACCCCAGTCTGTCTGCCCCTCCCCTTCTGTGTCACCCCAGTCTGTCTGCCCCTCCCCTTCTGTGTCACCCCAGTCTGTCTGTGCCTCCCCTTCTGTGTTACCCCAGTCTGGCTGCCCCTCTCCTTCTGTGTCACCCCAGTCTGTCTGCCCTCCCCTTCTGTGTCACCTCAGTCTGTCTGCCCCTCCCCTTCTGCGTCACCCCAGTCTGTCTGCCCCTCCCCTTCTGTCACCCCATTCTGTCTGCCCCTCCCATTCTGTGTCACCCCAGTCTGTCTGCCCCTCCCCTTCTGCGTCACCCCAGTCTGTCTGCCCCTCCCCTTCTACGTCAACCCAGTCTGTCTGCCCCTCCCCTTCTGTGTCACCCCAGTCTGTCTGCTCCTCCTCTTCTGTGTCACCCCAGTCTGTCTGCCCCTCCCCTTCTGCGTCACCCCAGTCTGTCTGCCCCTCCCCTTCTACATCACCCCAGTCTGTCTGCCCCTCCCCTTCTGTGTCACCCCAGTCTGTCTGCCCCTCCCCTTCTGTGTCACCCCAGTCTGTCTGCCCCTCCCCTTCTACATCACCCCAGTCTGTCTGCCCCTCCCCTTCTGTGTCACCCCAGTCTGTCTGTCCCTCCCCTTTAGAATGTAAGGTCTCACGAGCAGGGCTCTCTCTCCTCATGTGCTTTTCTTAGAATATATCTTTGCCACCCTTGTGTCAGTGTCCTGTCCCCTGATGGAACGGTCTTTATTTACCATGTACTTGTCCTAAATTGCCTTGTACTGTAATTCGTTATTTAATTGTTTTTCGCTCATCTGTTAATTATCAGGCGCTGCAGAACCCTTGAGCTGCCACATAAATAAACAATAATAATAAAATCCCAGTGGTTAGGATGCCGGTGGTCCAAAGTCTGACCCCCAACATTCCAAAACCGGGAATCCCAACAGGGGCTTGGTAGACACCCTTAAGGTGCCCATACACCAAGCCGATTTCAGCAAATTTCGACCAATTGGGACGTTAAATCGTCCCAAATCGGCTCGATTGGATGTCCCCTCAGGTCCGATGCGCATCGGACCCGAGCAGGTGGTCGGATCTGCTGCCCATCAGACCATTCGTCCTGGGACCTCCGATACGTGCAGCGGAGGGCGGGCTGCAGGGTCCGGCCAGCTGGTTGGGGGGGCGGGCAGCGGGGTCCCAGGCTGTGGCGGGCAGCGGGGCTCTGACTCCCGGCGGTGCTGGTCAGCGGGTTCGGCTTATGGGAACTAAAGTGAATAGCACTATTCGCAGGGCGTTGGCACGGGAAGCGCTGCTGAATTTTAAAACACTGGCCGGATGGTGATCCGGCCAGTGTTTTCAAATTCAGCAGCATTTCCCATGCTATTCACCGGGTGGTGACGCGGGAAGCGTCCGGCCAGTACTTTCAAATTCAGCAGCGCTTTCCACGCCGCCACCCGGCGAATAGCACTATTGACGCAGTTCCCATCCGCTAGACCCGCTGACCAGCACCGCTGAGAGACCCCACTGCCTGCCACGCAGACCGAGCTGCCGGGCAAACTAATCTGACTTGTCCTAAGGACAAATCGGACCCAGTGTATGGGGGCCATAACCCTAACACCCCCCCAGCAGCCTAAATCTAAGTTCCCCCACTAGTTTCTAAATCTACCCCTCCCCCTTTCCTGGATGCACGCTAGCCTGCCTGTATACTTTCTGATCGGAATGCCGGCTGTCCGTATATTGGCATCGGCTTCCTGATCCTTGATGTTCCGGCGCCGGTGGTGGGATGCCGATATTGGTGCATTGAATGTCTGGATGCTCATCGCATCCTGTAAGCAGCACCCACTAAGGGATGCATTTACAAAGCGGCGGCTTTGCGGGTTTGAAATTTAAACCGGCACTTATATTACGTGTGAATCCCAGCATGTCTTAAAATTATTGCCGTTTTAAATGTTGTGGTCAGACCGAATGATCAGGTGCCATTTCCTAAACATTCCCCAGAGGATCATTTATGAACCGAGCCAGCATAAGAAATTGCAGGTCTTAGGTCCGTCTGAATCAGACCGATAATATTAATCCAATCTGTCATGAGATCAACTTTATTGCAGAACATCAAATATAAATTAATGAATGTATATGAATCACAGCATTGTACCCACAACTCGTTATTATTAAACATTTTCTGTTTATTCATTAGGCGATGAGGTGTGCTGGGTGTCATTAGGTGGTGAGGTGTGCCAGGTGTCATTAAGTGATGAGGTGTGCCAGGTGTCATTAGGTGATGAGGTGTGCCGGGCGTCATTAGGTGATGAGGTGTGCTGGGCGTCATTAGGTGATGAGGTGTGCTGGGCGTCATTAGGTGATGAGGTGTGCTGGACATCATTAGGTGATGAGGTGTGTTGGGCTTCATTAGGTGATGAGGTGTGCTGGGAGTCATTAGGTAATGAGGTGTGCTGGTCGTCATTAGGTGATGAGGTGTGCCGGGCGTCATTAGGTGATGAGGTGTGCCGGGCGTCATTAGGTGATGAGGTGTGCTGGGCGTCATTAGGTGATGAGGTGTGCTGGGCGTCATTAGGTGATGAGGTGTGCTGGGTGTCATTAGGTGATGAGGTGTGCTGGGCGTCATTATGTGTGCTGGGTGTCATTAGGTGATGAGGTATGCTGGGTGTCATTAGGTGATGAGGTGTGCCGGACGTCATTAGGTGATGAGGTGTGCTGGGTGTCATTAGGTGGTGAGGTGTGCCTGGTGTCAATAGGTGATGAGGTGTGCCAGGTGTCATTAGGTGATGAGGTGTGCTGGGCGTCATTAGGTGATGAGGTGTGCTGGGTGTCATTAGGTGATGAGGTGTGCTGGGCGTCATTATGTGTGCTGGGTGTCATTAGGTGATGAGGTATGCTGGGTGTCATTAGGTGATGAGGTGTGCCGGACGTCATTAGGTGATGAGGTGTGTTGGGTGTCATTAGGTGATGAGGTGTGCTGGGTGTCATTAGGTGATGAAGTGTGCTGGGTGTCATTAGGTGATGAAGTGTGTTGGACATCCTTAGGTGATGAGGTGTGCTGGACGTCATTAGGTGATGAGGTGTGCTGGGCGTCATTAGGTGTGCTGGGTGTCATTAGGTGATGAGGTGTGCTGGACATCATTAGGTGATGAGGTGTGTTGGGCGTCATTAGGTGATGAGGTGTGCTGGTCGTCATTAGGTGATGAGGTGTGCTGGGAGTCATTAGGTGATGAGGTGTGCTGGGCGTCATTAGGTGTGTTGGGTGTCATTATGTGATGAGGTATGCTGGGTGTCAATAGGTTATGAGGTGTGCTGGATGTCATTAGGTGAGAGGAGTGTTTGGTGTCATTAGGTGATGAGGTGTGCTGGGCGTCATTAGGTGATGAGGTGTGTTGGGTGTCACTAGGTGATGAGGTGTGTTGGGTGTCACTAGGTGATAAGGTGTGTTGGGTGTCATTAGGTGATGAGGTGTGCTGGGCTTCATTATGTGATGAGGTGTGCTAGGCATCATGAGGTGTGCTGGATGTCATAAGGTGATGAGGTATGCTGGGTGTCAATAGGTGATGAGGTGTGCTGGATGTCATTAGGTGAGAGGAGTGTTTGGTGTCATTAGGTGATGAGGTGTGCTGGGTGTCATTAGGTCATGAGGTGTGCTGGGTGTCATTAGGTGATGAGGTGTGCTGGGAGTCATTAGTATATGTGCTGTTACACCGGGAGAGAGCGATAGTATATGTGCCTGGGTTACACCGGGAGAGAGCAGTAGTATATGTGCCTGGGTTACACCGGGAGAGAGCAGTAGTATATGTGCCTGGGTTACACCGGGAGAGCGCAGTAGTATATGTGCCTGGGTTACAGCAGGAGAGCGGTAGTATATCTGCCTGGGTTACACAGGGAGAGAACAGTAGTACCTGGGTTACAGCGGGAGAGAGCAGTATTATATGTGCCTGGGTTACAGCAGGAGAGAGCAGTAGTATATGTGCCTGGGTTACAGCAGGAGAGAGCAGTAGTATATGTGTCTGGGTTACAGCAGGAGAGAGCAGTAGTATATGTGCCTGGGTTACAACGGGAGATAGCAGTAGTATATGTGCCTGGGTTACAGCAGGAGAGAGAAGTAGTATATGTGCCTGGGTTACAGCAGGATAGAGCAGTAGTATATGTGCCTGGGTTACACTGGGAGAGAGCAGTAGTACCCGGGTTACAGCGGGAGAGAGCAGTAGTATATGTGCCTGTGTTACAGCAGGAGAGAGCAGTAGTATATGTGCCTGGGTTACAGCAGGAAAGAGCAGTAGTATATGTGCCTGGGTTACAGCAGGAGAGATCAGTAGTATATGTGCCTGGGTTATAGCGGGAGAGAGCAGTAGTATATGTGCCTGGGTTACAGCGGGAGAGAGCAGTAGTATATGTGCCTGGGTTACAGCGGGAGAGAGCAGTAGTATATGTGCCTGGGTTACAGCGGGAGAGAGCAGTAGTATACGTGCCTGGGTTACAGCGGGAGAGAACAGTAGTATACGTGCCTGGGTTACAGCGGGAGAGAGCAGTAGTATACTTGCCTGGGTTACACCAGGAGAGAGTGGTAGTATACGTGCCTGGGTTACAGCAGGAGAGAGCAGTAGTATACGTGCCTGGATTAAACCGGGAGAGAGCAGTAGTATATGTGCCTGGGTTACACTGGGAGAGAGCAGTAGTATATGTGCCTGGATTACAGCGGGAGAGAGCAGTAGTATATGTGCCTGGGTTACACCGGGAGAGAGCAGTATTATATGTGCCTGGGTTACAGCAGAAGAGAGCAGTAGTATATTTGCCTGGGTTACACCGGGAGAGAGCAGTAGTATATGTACCTGGGTTACAGCAGGAGAGAGCAGTAGTATATGTGCCTGGGTTACACCGGGAGAAAGCAGTAGTATATGTACCTGGGTTACAGCAGGAGAGAGCAGTAGTATATGTGCCTGGGTTACACCGGGAGAGAGCAGTAGTATATGCGCCTGGGTTACACCAGGAGGGAGTAGTAGTATATGCGCCTGGGTTACATTGGGAGAGAGCAGTAGTATATGTACCTGGGTTACAGCAGGAGAGAGCAGTAGTATATGTGCCTGGGTTACACTGGGAGAGAGCAGTAGTATATGTACCTGGGTTACAGCAGGAGAGAGCAGTAGTATATGTGCCTGGGTTACACCGGGAGAGAGCAGTAGTATATGCGCCTGGGTTACAGCAGGAGAGAGCAGTAGTATATGTGCCTGGGTTACACCGGGAGAGAGCAGTAATATATGCGCCTGGGTTACAGCAGGAGAGAGCAGTAGTATATGTGCCTGGGTTACATTGGGAGAGAGCAGTAGTATATGTGCCTGGGTTACACCAGGAGAGAGCAGTAGTACATGCACCTGGGTTACAGCAGGAGAGAGCAGTAGTATATGTGCCTGGGTTACACCGGGAGAGAGCGGTAGTATATTTTCCTGGGTTACAGCGGGAGAGAGCAGTAGTATATTTGCCTGGGTTACACCGGGATGGACCAGTAGTATATGTGCCTGGGTTACACCGGGAGAGAGCAGTAGTATATGTGCCTGGGTTACACCAGGAGAGAGCAGAAGTATATGTGCCTGGGTTACAGCAGGAGAGAGCAGTAGTATATGTGCCTGGGTTACACCGGGATGGAGCAGTAGTATATGTGCCTGGGTTACACCGGGAGAGAGCAGTAGTATATGTGCCTGGGTTACAGCAGGAGAGAGCAGTAGTATATGTGCCTGGGTTACAGCAGGAGAGAGCAGTAGTATATGTGCCTGGGTTACACCAGGAGAGAGCAGAAGTATATGTGCCTGGGTTACACCGGGAGAGCAGTAGTATATGTGCCTGGGTTACACCGGGAGAGAGCAGTAGTATATGTGCCTGGGTTACACCAGGAGAGAGCAGTAGTATATGTGCCTGGGTTACACCAGGAGAGAGCAGAAGTATATGTGCCTGGGTTACAGCAGGAGAGAGCAGTAGTATATGTGCCTGGGTTACACCGGGATGGAGCAGTAGTATATGTGCCTGGGTTACACCGGGAGAGAGCAGTAGTATATGTGCCTGGGTTACAGCAGGAGAGAGCAGTAGTATATGTGCCTGGGTTACAGCAGGAGAGAGCAGTAGTATATGTGCCTGGGTTACACCAGGAGAGAGCAGAAGTATATGTGCCTGGGTTACACCGGGAGAGCAGTAGTATATGTGCCTGGGTTACACCGGGAGAGAGCAGTAGTATATGTGCCTGGGTTACACCAGGAGAGAGCAGTAGTATATGTGCCTGGGTTACACCAGGAGAGAGCAGAAGTATATGTGCCTGGGTTACAGCAGGAGAGAGCAGTAGTATATGTGCCTGGGTTACACCGGGATGGAGCAGTAGTATATGTGCCTGGGTTACACCGGGAGAGAGCAGTAGTATATGTGCCTGGGTTACAGCAGGAGAGAGCAGTAGTATATGTGCCTGGGTTACAGCAGGAGAGAGCAGTAGTATATGTGCCTGGGTTACAGCAGGAGAGAGCAGTAGTATATGTGCCTGGGTTACACCGGGAGAGAGCAGTAGTATATGTGCCTGGGTTACACCGGGAGAGAGCAGTAGTATATGTGCCTGGGTTACAGCAGGAGAGAGCAGTAGTATATGTGCCTGGGTTACAGCAGGAGAGAGCAGTAGTATATGTGCCTGGGTTACACCAGGAGAGAGCAGAAGTATATGTGCCTGGGTTACTGAGCATACAGTCCACCTAAAGCCTTCCCATTAAATAAATAATATTTTCACTTCAAGAAGATAATTCCCCGTCTGAGACAGGACATACAGATCTACAAAGTTGTTTCCACTTTGATACACGATGAAGCTTTGTAGACAGTATTTTGATTGAAAATAATCCAAGCGTTAGATGTATCAGATCGCTGATCAGGGAATCCGTAGCTAGGACTTACTGTGGGGAGAGCGCGATATTGGCAGCGTGACGTACTCTGATTGCCAGGCTAGTACAGGGCACTGCAATGTGTGGTGTAAGAAAAGCCATAATTCCCAGCAATTATCATCAGCCACGACCACTTCATCGCACCTGAGGAATTCTCATTGCACAAGTACAGTGGTTACTAAACTAGCAATCAAAGCGCTCCTTACAAGACGACAATGAGGATAATTGCACGTGTCTCTCTTTTATATAATATAATGTATATAGCAGTAACGATTTTGATGTGGAATATACATGATACAAATCTATTAGTCAAAATGAAATCTAATTAAAACAACAAAACTAAACAGTAGAGCAGGGTAGCTAAATCGGTCCTCAATATCTACCAACAGGTCATGTTTTCCAGGCCACCTGTGGATCTATACAATGTGTTGGTGAGAAATGAATGCAGCATGTTTGAAAATCTGAGTTACAGTAGTAATGACTGCACCTGTGCACCAGCTAGGTGGTCTGGGAAATGTGACATTTTGTAATGCCTACACCTGTGCACCAGCTGGCTGGTCTGAGAAATGTGACAGTTAGTAATGCCTACACCTGTGCACCAGCTAGGTGGTCTGGGAAATGTGACCGTTAGTAATGACTACAGCTGTGCACCAGCTAGGTGGTCTGGGAAATGTGATAGTTAGTAATGACTGCACCTGTGCACCAGCTAGGTGGTCTGGGAAATGTGACAGTTAGTAATGACTACACCTGTGCACCAGCTAGGTGGTCTGGAAAATGTGACAGTAATGACTGCACCTGTGCACCAAGCTAGGTGGTCTGGGAAATGTGACAGTTAGTAATGACTGCACCTGTGCACCAGCTAGGTGGTCTGGGAAATGTGACAGTAATGACTGCACCTGTGCACCAGCTAGGTGGTCTGGAAAATGTGTCAGTTAGTAATGACTACACCTGTGCACCAGCTAGGTGGTCTTGGAAATGTGATAGTTAGTAATGACTGCACCTGTGCACCAGCTAGGTGGTCTGGGAAGGTATCTGGACTATTGTTAGACAGCACTTACATAGACAGCCATTACATCGACACCATTAGTTCGACAGCTCAATAGGTCGACATGCTTTTAGGTCGACATACCATTAGGTCGACATGTCATTAGGTCGACAGCTCATTAGGTCGACAGCTCATTAGGTCGACATGTTTTTAGGTCAACACTGCCATTAGGTCGACAGTGTCTATGTCGACAGTCAAAAGGTCGACATGGTTTTTTTCACTGTTTTTTGAGCCGACATGCCCTACTATCCACTAGGGCGTGGAGGGAGAATAAAATAGTGTGCCGAGCGCAGCGAGGCACCGTGCCCGAAGCATTGCGAGCGAAGCGAGCGATGCGAGGGGCTGCGGTTCACTTCAAACTGTGTCCATGTTGACTGTGTCGACATTTCGGCCAAAAAACAGTGAAAAAACCATGTCGACCTTTTGACTGTCGACATAGACACTGTCGACCTAATGGCAGTGTCGACCTAATGAGCTGTCGACCTAATGACATGTCGACCTAATGGTATGTCGACCTAAAAGCATGTCGACCTATTGAGCTGTCGAACTAATGGTGTCGATGTAATGGCTGTCTATGTAAGTGCTGTCTAACATTGGTCCCACATCCGTCTGGGAAATGTGACAGTTAGTAATGACTACACCTGTGCACCAGCTAGGTGGTCTGGAAAATGTGACAGTAATGACTGCACCTGTGCACCAAGCTAGGTGGTCTGGGAAATGTGACAGTTAGTAATGACTGCACCTGTGCACCAGCTCGGTGGTCTGGGAAATGTGATAGTTAGTAATGACTGCACCTGTGCACCAGCTAGGTTGTCTGGGAAATGTGACAGTTAGTAATGACTGCACCTGCGCACCAGCTAGGTGGTCTGGAAAATGTGACAGTTAGTAATGACTGCACCTGCGCACCAGCTAGGTGGTCTGGAAAATATGACAGTTAGTAATGACTGCACCTGTGCACCAGCTAGATGGTCTGGAAAATATGACAGTTAGTAATGACTGCACCTGCACACCAGCTAGGTGGTCTGGGGAATGTGAGTTAGTAATGACTGCACCTGTGCACCAGCTAGGTGGTCTGGGAAATGTGACAGTAATGACTGCACCTGTGCACCAGCTAGGGGGTCTGGGAAATGTGACAGTTAGTAATGACTGCACCTGTGCACTAGCTAGGTGATCTGGAAAATGTGACAGTAATGACTGCACCTGTACATCAGCTAGGTGGTCTGGAAAATGTGACAGTTAGTAATGACTGCACCTGTGCACTAGCTAGACGGTCTGGGAAGTGTGACAGTTAGTAATGACTGCACCTGTGCACTAGCTAGGTGGTCTGGAAAATGTGACAGTTAGTAATGACTGCACCTGTGCACCAGCTAGGGGGTCGATAGAAAATATATCTTTATACCTTTATTAAAACATGTTTTTAAAACATTCAGATGGCTGCTTACATGCACTATTTAAGGAGATGTTTTCACCGTTACTGAAGATGTAATATCAGTATTGGGGATATACAGTAACCTCTTTTCACCAACACATTTCATCTTATATTATTATTGTATATGTATATGGTGCCACAAGGGTTCCGCAGAACCTAACAACACATAAATAATCAAAAAAATAAAACAATGAAATACCGAATTACAGTACAGGGCAATGTAGGACAAGTACATGGTAAATAAAGACAGTTCTGACGAGACAGGACACTGACGCAATTATCAGGGTGGCAGAGATATGTTCTAAGAAAAGGACATGAGGAGAGAGGGCCCTGCTCATGAGAACTTACATTCTAAAGGGGAGGGGCAGACAGACAGGAGAGAAATGGGGTAGAAGTGAGCATAAACAGAAGGTTAGGGTGAGAGGTGGCTGAGTTTAATGAAGAAGTGGGTCTTGAGAGACGGTTTCAAGTTAAAGAGGGAGATTGAGGGTAAGGATGCCAATCCCGAGATTGAAATCGGTGGGATCCCGGGATTTCTGGCGTTTTTGGCCGGGATTTCAATTTCAGGATGAGCATTTCATCCCTTTCTGCCTGGATGAGATGCGATTGGCTCAGCCGCTGCCTGGATGTCAGAGGTCACACTGCTCAGCCACGCACTGGCACACCCTCTCCGCTGTGTCCGCCGGTTCTAGTACGCCGCTCCACCGGTCCCTGAACGCCTGCTCCGCCATCAGGAGGCCAATCCTGGGATTGACAGTTTATCGATCCCGAATCCCAGGAATGTGTGCTATGGGCCGGACTCAGAGCTGATTATTGATCAGTGGATTCACAGAGCGATTGATTATTGAATGCCTGTGCATGCATACGTATCGTAGCATGCATATGCGATACCGATTCGCGGCAGAAACTGCGTATGGATCGTAAATGCAAGGCGGACGGTGCTTAACTGGCAGGAAGCTGGAGTTTGGGGGTGGTAAGCTAGCCGGCCATTGGTGAACTCCCAGCATTTTCACGGGGATGCACATAAAACGCTGGGCATTCCCCTGCCCACCCTTGTCTGCCCTTCCCGGACCTAATGGCCCCGGCAAGTGTGAAACTCGCCAAAGCTGTTCGCTCACGGGGTTTGCGCATAGTCGCCCAAGCACAAACCCTGAGCATCAAGGACGGGCCCAATTCGGCCAGTAACAAATGGGTCCGAATCGTCTCCTATGTGCGTAGCCTTCAAATCCTTCTGCCAATTGTGTCTATTATTTGTCAACTAAAAACAGTTCTAAAAATGCAACTTTTTCATAGCTGCAGGAGGATTCAGCGACGCACTGTATTTCATTATAGCGACCTCAGAAAACGTGGTGATAATCAGTATGATTTCCATTTATAGGACATTGTTACTATGCAGCTGTGCGCTAACAAGTTGGACAAGAAAGACTTCTTCGGCAAATCAGACCCTTTCCTTGTGTTCTACCGCAGTAACGAGGACGGCACGTAAGTGCATCCACTGATATGTGTTATTATCAAGACGCAGTGTTTCTGGTGCAGTGACCACCTGTGATCCAGCGCTCTGTAGTAAGTAGGCGAGTACTACAGTATATGTGCAGCCACTGGTATGTGCAAATTGGCGTAAGTAGCTGCTTAGTAACAGCAAACAGACTGAAGAGCGGTGATCACTTAGAAAATAAATAATATGAATACATGTTCTCTTCCTAGAAAGTTCATCGCATCTGCTTTGCTATATACAGAATATATATATGCACTGTGCTCTGGTTGTCAAACAGAACTGCCATAGGTTGTCAGGGCCACAACCATTTCTGTAATTATATTTGATAGTCCCAGTACATCGGCTGCATGAGTCTTGGGTTTGAAGTATTCTGGGTACTTGCAGAGACTGCAGCCACCAAATTCTGGTGCCTACGGTATAACAATGGTCCTAGATGGTGGTCGACAGAAATGGGTGTGGCCTATCGTAAAATGGGTGTGGTTAGTAGACACCGGGGGTGTGGCCTAAATTATTCAGATTCTGCCATTGGGAACGTTGGAAGATTTGTGTACAGAGATAATAATGTAATGAATATATGAAAACACATTTGCTTTTTATTGTATAGGTTCACTATTTGTCACAAGACAGAAGTTGTAAAAAACACACTGAATCCTGTTTGGCAGCCGTTCACCATCCCCGTGCGAGCCTTGTGCAATGGTGACTACGACAGGTGGGGAACCCCTGGACTTACTTTTCATCTGTAAATTAACACTTATAAATATCATTTATTTTTCTCACTTTTATAATGTACGTCAGTGTTTCCCAGCCAATATCAGTCCTTAGGACACCCTAACAGTGCTTGCTTTCCATATCTCCGTGCTAAAGCCAATGGCGTAACAATAACCTCTGCACCCTCCTCCGGCCGCTTTGGGAGCACCTGCTCTCATTACAAAATGCTCCTCCTCCCCCCCCCCCAAAAAAAAAAAAGAATGGCCGACGTCTGTCCTAGCATCCTTAAAGACTTTCTCCTGTGAGGTGGCGGCCATTTTGGGAGATATATGTTCAATGGGGGCAGGCGTGACAGGACTGAGGACAAGTGGATCTGCAGGTCTTTGCAGTGGTGCAGTACTTGTCCTAGCAGACCCCCAGCATCCTCACCTACCTAGCGCCTCCAAGCCACTGCACTGTCTACAAGGGCTATTGCTATGCCACGGGCTGGAGCACAGGTGGACTTATTACTGACTGACTGATTTATTACTCACATGTGGCTCTGAGAGGAGGCCTGCCTGTAAAACAGGCCCTGAGAACTGGAGTTGGGGAAACACTGATATATGGCAATGGGATTTCCCCAAATTCTTTATTAATAAAACGAATGTCCAGAATCTTCTGTATTTTATTCTAAGGGTGTCTTCTGTGCTGAAACACAGAGGCGGAACTACCATTGGTCACCCTCTGCCTCTCCCTGTCACCCACTACCATGTTGCATATTGTGAACTTGGGTTGGGGTTGATTAGGGGTGTGTGGGAGGGGAGGGGGGAATTATGTTTGCACCCAAGGCTCACCACCCACAAGTTCCACCACTGAACTGAAACGGTATACGGGATAGGGGCCTCTCTGATGGGGATTCGGAAGGACTCCATAATATTTGGGAGCCTCCTGGACAGGGGTAGATTGGCATGGAAAACCAGCCCAGGAAATATCTGGAAGCAGCCCACATGGAGGCGGGGTCTGTTGAGGGGGTGGGGTCTGTTGCAGGAGCGGGATCCCTCCTGATAGGGCCTGATTTTGAGTTGCACACAGTTGCATATTGATCTAACATGGGCGGTTCCAAAGACCAGCATTAGGTTCATGTCAAGTTAAAGTATTAACCCTTTGAGCGCCAACATCTCTGGGAGAGATGCGCAAAATACCCACTAAAATTGCCGGCATCGCTCACATTTGTTATATCAATTCAAATAAAAAATGTTGTGCAAAAAAATAATTATATTTCCTATATACTGTACGGCGACATTACAGGTCATTATGGTCTTAGCCCATCTTAGTAAGATAAGATATAATGCACATTCTCTCCTTCCTTACAGAACGGTGAAGGTGGATGTCTATGACTGGGACAGGGGAGGAAGGTAATTTAATGTTTTGCTATACCACCATGTCTCATGTAGCCACCAAACTACTGCATCTTGTGGCTGACCACGGTGCCTGCCAACAAAACGTATTCGTAACCAATCCGGAGGGCGGCATGAAAGTGTTAAGCGATATCCAATGAATAACAGCAAAAGACTTATTCAACATTACAGCTAAACTTTCATCATTGATACATATTGAAGAAGAACGTCATTCAGCCCCGCCCCCATTCCGGAAAATGCCCTGAGTCGCGGCTCTTCGGGGAGGGGGTGGTACTAAATGATGTGATTTGCATCATTTTAGCCCCGTCCCATCCCCAAAGAGCCGTGGATACCGGTATTTGACCAGAAGAGGGAGGGGGTGCGCAGTGGCGTAACTAAGTTTTGGGCGACCCCCCCCGCCGCCGCCCCGCCAATCCCCCGCTGCCCATGCAAACCCCCCTCCCCCCCCAATCCCCCGCCGCCCATGCAAACCCCCCCCCCCCAATCCCCTGCAGCCTTACCTATCGCGCTGGTCCCGGCGGCTCCGTTCTTCTGCTGAGGACCACCACAAAATGGCCGCCCCCATACAGCAGACAGTTTCAGAGAACTGTGTGCTATATGGGGGCGGCCATTTTGTGGTGGTCCTCAGCAGAAGAACGGAGCCGCCGGGACCAGCGAGATAGGTAAGTCTGCGGGGGATTGGGGGGGGGGGGGGGTGTAACTATAGCACCGCAGCCCCCGGTGCCCCCACATGCACAGCGCCCCCCCCCCCCCCCCCGCGGTGGCGGGGGCTGCGGTGCTATAGTTACGCCGCTGGGGGTGCGGGAGTTGATGCAGGGCCCCCTGCTCAATGCAGGAGGCTTGTCCACCCTTCCGTGGGGTCGGGGGGGGAACACACAATTTTTGGGTCCCTCCCAGCCAATCCGGGAGGGTAGATAAGTATGACTGAAGTGTAGAGAGAGAGATAACATAGGTGGAGATAATGTACCACCAGTCAGCTCCTAACTGTCATTTCTCAAACACAGCCTGTAACATGGCAGTTAGAAGGGGATTGGCTGCTTATTTACCTCTCTCCAAACTTTGATGCATATTCCACATAAATACTGTCTATAACCTGTATATAACGTATGGAGGAATGTAGCTATATTCAGAAGAGCGGACAAGTCCTCACACAGCAATATAAAATAGTGCTATTCGTAAAGCTCAGTGCTGATTGGTGTTCCAATAAATCTGGTGACGTATATATTGCCGACAACTAACGCCTTGATTCCTTAATATTTTTCAGTCACGACTTCATTGGGGAATTTACGACGAGTTACAGGGAGCTGTCCAGAGGCCAGAGTCAGTTCAGTGTATATGAGGTGAGAGCGTTGTCCGTACACTACACAACGGTCTCCTTTATTTCTGTGTTACTCCCCCATTGTGCCTGCAGGAACCTCAGCAAGTCTAGGCGCTAAGGGTCTTATTCATACCTGATTGCAGAACAAATTGGTTCATTTAAAAAAAAAACATGCTGCAATGCACGTGGGGCAGATGTAACATGTGCAGAGAGCGCTAAGCCCTGTACACACGGGCCAATCAATCAAAGAAAATGGACCATGAATATGTAAAAACATCGATGGTCATCCATTGAATAGAAATACACTATCGATGGTCATTTGCACTTTTGCCATTGATGGCAAAGGCAATGTTTGCCATCCCTAGTTCAGCCTCCACCCAGGACTGTATCATTGCTTTCTAAGCCCTGCATTTAACATTCAAAAATAAAATAAATTTAAAATAAAAAAATTGGTCATGTAATCTGTCATGTAACATTACCCTTATTGAGTACTGTCATTTCAAAGCCTGTCTAATACATTTATATATGGCCCCTGTTCTTCCAGTGACCGCTAGAACCTTAGCCTCCTTACCGCAGAACCCTGTTGCAGTGGCGTAACTATACATTTTGCTCCCCCCTGCCAAAAAGTTTGTGCCCCCCCCCCTCCAGGCTCCTCTCCAGCATATTCCCCCAGCATGTGACGTGATGACGTCACACGCATAAAGCAGAAGCTAAAGCAGGAGAGAGGAAGAGAGACCAGCAGACACTGCTGCTTCCCTTGGCTTCGACGCTTCCCAGGCCGCCATAGCACGCCCATCCGCCCGCCCATCCTGTACACAGTAGCCAATAGCCGGCTCTGTGTACAGTCAATTGAATCAATGGGGGGGGGGGATTTGACATCTCTGCCATGGCCCCACCCGCGATGCGGCTGACTCGCCTCCAGTGCTCTGTCAGTAGGCTTTGGCAGGCAGCAGCATGTCAGTGCGTTGGGTGGGTGCCGGCGCCCACACAGACCCCACTGCTGCTTGCTCCCCCAAGCGGCTGCTGGGGCTGCCTTGCAGTAGTTAGGCCACTGCCCTGTTGCATACAGTATTACTGTATCAATGAGTGGGAAGGTGGAGGGAGATGTTGGGTTGCAGTCTTTTGGGTAATGATCTCATCAGAAGACGGACCCATCTCTGAGGTGACAGATCCCATTTACTGACATTTCTGTACTATGAATGCCGTCATTTAGCCCAGGTAAATGAGTATGATAATAAGTGGGAGAAGCTGCATGGGGAATAGCACTGTGCAGTCACAGGGAGTCAGGTGTGCTGCTGTGATAACCGGGGAGCATCGAGGATTCATTTACTCTGCGCGGCAGATAATTATTGCTGCTTATTTACACGAACGTGAAACATCTCTCTGTAGAGAAGAACAGGGAAAGCTCAATCTTAGATAATCAGAGCCATAAAATGTCAATCACAGTCTAAAAATAAGCTTTTATTTCCTATAGTGTTATAATAAATGAGCTGTATCTTCAGATTGTTTTTTTATTTTAGGAGATACTTTTTTTTTTTTCCGGGGAGCGGGTTGGCCATTGGCCACCGTTCGTATGATTAAAGATTATGGGCCCCATAGCAATATTTTAGTTATGCCCCTGATCTGAGCTGTGGTGTTAAGTTAGCCCCATTCTCATGAGGGTAAGTGTTGAAAATAATTGCTGCAGTGTGTTCGATATGGGCCCCTAGACTTCAGGTGCCCATGTGTACCACACATAGGCCCTTATTCTGGTTGACTAATTCGTCCGCGAATTCGCACAGGGAATGATGTTTTGCTTATGCGCTCTGCCCATGTGTACCCAGCTTTGTGAGCGTGGGGTGGAGAGGGGAGCGTGGGGTGCCGGGCTGAGCCATTACCATATGTGAACGCCCAATGTTTCATGAGATAACCGGATGTCAGCTGCCCGCCAAATACCCAGGAAATCTACACACATATGTACGAGTGGTGTGGACCACTTTTACATATGCGTGCGCCTTCGCCACCATTCGATGGATCGCTGCTGAATCACCCCCAAAGTCTCTTATACATGTATATGTATAATCTATATTTACTGTATATATTTATTCTTCCCTGATATTGTGCCCTGTGTCCACCTGTCTAGTCTGCAGCCTTCCTTAGTTTCGCCACCGGGTCTGGCTACTCTACATAGCGCAGTGGTATGGAACCTATCCACATACCCCGCCGCACGCAGTACCCAATCAGACAGAACTGGGGCTGTATGACATTGATTGTGTTATTGACACTCGGATGAGATGTGGATACAGATGAAAGTATTATCCGCCTGTTTATTCTGAGCAGAGAGAGGATTAATCAGCTCAGTATCTCATTATTCTCAGTTAGTACAGGAGTTTGTGCAGTGAGGCTAAACGTATTATAGTCTCCTCCTCGCAGCCCGAGTCTGATACAAGAGAAATATCTGTACTTAGAACTCCTGTCTGTATCTTACACATCCTGTCGTTACTATAGTTATTCATTATATTGGACACCACACTTATCAGCGCTGGACTACATCATTTACCATGAACCATCCCTCGAAACGCGCCAGTTCCATCAGTTTTTATACCCGGCAAAACCAACCTCTAGTCAGTTTAGCCCTATGACTCATTGAGATTCTCTAAGCTAAAAATGCGGTAAAAACCCTGTTATCAGGGTTTTTACCGCATTTTGTGATGCTCTAAGCATCCCCCGCCGGGTTACCGTGGCGTGGGGCATCACCAGAAAAATCTGGCGATGCCCCATAGAAGCCTGTGGGCTTCTAACGCAAAATCAACCCCCTCATCGACCTACCGCCGCCCCCCGCCTCGACCCCCCCCTCACCTGTGTCCGGACATGTGACCTCCTCCTCCCTGCACTTTACATCCTCTTCCAGGTGCAGGGAGGAGGAGAGCCAGCCCCCCTGCAGCAGCAGCTGGCCAGCCAGGTAAGAGAGAGAGGGGGGACCCGCCGGGACCCGCCACTCATCACCGGATCAATGCAAAAGACAGCTCTTAATGCCAGAGCTGACTTTTGTGATAATTATCGCATATGTTACAGCATATGCGATAATTATGTTTGCGGTAGCCGGCGATGGGCTAGTCTTACCTTTTATGCCTACCTGGACCTGTTTCAGATGTGCCTTTGTGATTGGTGGCTTCCGCGGCACTACGGGTGTTGCAACCACAAGATGGCGGGAGAGAGAAGCTAAGGCCAGATCACTACTGCAGCAGGAGGGATCTGCTTATAATAGACACCTCCTGTTGCATTGTGTACTGTGTCTGTTGGCGGTGAACAGAACGATTGCGATTTGTCTATCACAACAGCCCGTTTTTGACATGCAGTATAACAATCAGCCATATCACAGCTGCTGGAAACCCTCTTGAAAATCTAGCGCAATAAGTTGGTAATAAAGCATGGCCATTTAATCAGGGGCATAACCAGAACGGTGTGGACCCCATAGCAACATAATAAAAAGGCCTCAATCCCATTGATTCTCGAGAGACACCTCTCCGCAGCAGTTATTCATTTTATGCCCTATAACAGTGCCTTAGTTCGTTCTCTGAAGCATAGTAGTGCCCTAG
The DNA here is from genome assembly GCF_055691185.1 of Crinia signifera. Lineage (NCBI taxonomy): Eukaryota > Metazoa > Chordata > Amphibia > Anura > Myobatrachidae > Crinia > Crinia signifera. The sequence continues at coordinate 20,398,121 of NC_139224.1, read as the reverse complement.
TTAATATTATGCCGTATATTAGTGCCCTAGTTAATATTATACCGTACGTTAGTGCCCTAGTTAATATTATGCTGTATATTAGTGCCCTAGGTAATATTTATGCAGTATATTACTGCCCTAGTTAATACTATGCCGTATATTAGTGCCCTAGTTAATATTATGCTGTATTTTAGTGCCCTGGATAATATTATGTAGTATATTAGTGCCCTAGTTAATATTATGCAGTATAGTAGTGCCCTAGTTAATATTATGCAGTATAGTAGTGCCCTAGTTAATATTATGCTGTATATTAGTGCCCTAGTTAATATTATGCAGTATATTAGTGCCCTAGTTAATATTTATGCAGTATATTAGTGCCCTAGTTAATACTATGCCGTATATTAGTGCCCTAGTTAATATTATGCCGTATATTAGTGCCCTAGTTAATATTATGCCATATATTAGTGCCCTAGTTAATATTATGCAGTATATTAGTGCCTAGTTAATATTAGGCAGTATATTAGTGCCCTAGTTAATATTAGGCAGTATATTAGTGCCCTAGTTAATATTATGCCGTATATTAGTCCCCTAGTTAATATTATGCAGTATATTAGTGCCCTAGTTAATATCAGTGCCCTAGTTAATATTATGCCGTATATTAGTGCCCTAGTTAATATTATGCCGTATATTAGTGCCCTAGTTAATATTATGCCGTATATTAGTGCCCTAGTATATTATATGAACCATCGTACTGTAGTTCCTTAGTTTACATGATGTCACACAATAGGGCTGCCAGTACACATTATGCTACACAGTATCCCCAAATTCACATTATGACATACGGTGTCCCCCGTTCATATTATGCCACACTTAAGTGCCTCCATTTCATATTGTGCCACATTAGAGTGTCCCAGTTCATATTATGTAACATTATCGTTCCCTCCACATTACAATGAGCAGATCATATTATAACACATTACAGTGCCCTCCAATACATATTGTGCCACATTACACTGACCCCAGGTCAAATTATGCCACATTACAGCACCCCCTTACTATTATAACATTAACTACATTCCCCTCTCACTGATAATGTAATATCACACAATTCAGGCTGGGCGATGGATCAGACCCAATTGCTTAGCAGGCAAATCTGAGAAATCGGTATGCAACTATACAACCTGGGGCCAGGCCCCCTAAGCCGATGGGGCCCATAGTATTGGCACACCTTGTACACTCTATAGTTACGCTGATACATTGAATCGTATTTGTAATAGCAAAACAACTGCTGTCATGGGGAAGTGTGTGACTTTATAGGAGTAGGCACTAAACAGCATTAACCCCCCCCCCCATGCAACCCCCTCCTCTTCCAGCAGCCATTATTCTGAGCATTCACCGTGATGTTCCACATGTGTCACTTTAATTGTGACTGCGAGTCCAGAGGTGGAACAGGACCCAGCTCTATCTCCCACTGATGAATGTCCTCCTATCTGCGCTAATGAAGATGAATGTTCCTCTGTTGTCAGTTGCAGGGGGGCATCCTTGACGTGTCATTCTTATCTCCTTTAGGTATTAAATCCGAAAAAGAAGTGCAAAAAGAAGAAATATATCAACTCGGGAACAGTGAGTGAACATTTAAAAGACCCACTGGATTTATAATACAATCACTACATTCCAAAGGACAGTACTATATATCATCTCCACTGCGTGCCACTGCGTGGCTGTATGTCTATTTGTCACAGATACAGGGGGTAGGGGTAGTGGTGAGGAGGGGGTGGGGGGGGGGGGTAGGTGAAACTGTTATCTCACAATTACACAGTGCATATATTGGCCCTTATTCAGATCTGATCGCAGTAAAAAATTGTTCTCTAAATGGGCAAAACCATGTGCACTCAGGTGGGGCAGATGTAACATGTGCAGATAGAGTTAGATTTGTGTGAGTTATTTTGTTTCTGTGCAGGGTAAATACTGGCTGCATTATTTTTACACTGCAGTTGAGATTTCAGCATACGTATGTTACATCTGCCCCACCTGCAGTGCAAATTTGTACTGCGATCAGATCTGAATAAGGGCCATTGGGCCTTATTTTGGTCAACACCTTCTGGCAAATTCCTTCTTAGATGGGCAAAACCATGTGCACTGCAGGTGGGGCAGATGTTACTTGTGCAGAGAGAGTTAGATTTGGGTGGGGTTTTACTTCAAAGTGAGATCTATATTGCAGTGTAAAAATAAAGCAGTCAGTATATTCCCTGCACAGAAACAAAATAACTCATCCAAATCTAACTCTCTCTGCACATTTTACATCTGCCCCCCTGCAGTGCACATGGTTTTGTCCATCTAAGAAGGAATTTGCCAGAAGGAGTGAACCAGAATAAGGGCCATTGTCCTGTTCATGCTGCAGATAGTGGTGCCATAAACTTACACCAAAACACAGAGAGGATGTATACATTTTAATTTAAAGGGACACTTTTAATTTAAAGGGACTCGTGTATAGTATGTTTATATGCAGAGCAGGGGTTCCCAAGCGTTCTTGAATCACGGCGCTCTAGAGTATCATCATTTCATCAAGGCAGCACTAGTACAAAGTTTCTTACTGATAAATTAAATATATACAGTTTATAAAGTATTGTGAATACCTGTCACCCTTCTGTCCAGTTATGTGGTGGTAGACATAGTTGTGGTTTTACCTGTCCACATATTTGACCTGTCCACATATGCCACATAAGCAGTCTCCGTGTTTGCCTGTCACTTTGACCATAAATTATTTGTTTTGGTCCTGGACCACCACCCCAAGGCGCCCCTGCAATTGTCTTGTGGCACTCCAGGGTGCCTAGGTACACAGGTCGGGAACCACTTATATATCTTGGCATTACCGTGACACAATCAGATACATAATCTCTCTCGATATTGTATTGGATCCACTGTGGAAGGGACTGATTTGAGGGCATTGTATTGCCCACTGGTACATTAGCCTAGGGATTTCCATCACAAGATAGCTACTGAATAGAGGTAGCCTTGATGCCATCATAACATGCCTTGCCATGGCTACATGCAGGTAACAGTCAATGATTGCCACTGACTACACATGGACAGTGGAACCCAGCACATTGGAGTGCTTCCAGGTGTCCCCAGCTGACTGGAAGTACTCAATTTTCATAGGAGCCAAGGGAAATGAGTATGTGTTGATGGTGACCATCGCAATACCGACATCAAATGGAAAAGTATTTCCATCGAATCTGGAAAATCAATGGTTGTCCCACATCAGATTAATGAAGGCCATGTGGCTTGGGAGGTATGTCTTGTACACTGCTTCTGTGCAGAGGGTGTTTTCAAAGAGGGTCTTATGGAGAGAGAGAGAGAGAGAGAGAGAGAGAGAGAGGGGAGTTGGGTAATGAGGAGCATAGCACTATGAAAGAACTAGGCATGCCTGCAAGGTAGATGAGCATTTCCATGGGGGACACAACGAAATCCAATTGTGACATGGCTACACCCCCTTTTAAAAACTATACCAGTATAAAGTAACCTATAGGTGAGTGTTTGAAGAAACCTAATGGTGAGTGATGGATACAATGATAACTTAATCTCCTCTGTGTTTCATAGGTGACACTTCTGTCTTTTAAGGCGGAGTCAGAGTATACATTTTTGGATTACATCAAAGGAGGGTAAGCAACTTTGTCACCTTTTTCCTTTGTATCTTAATTCTAAGCAGGAGATGTATCATACTCTAAAGGGATTTACAGAGCTGATAGATAAAGCGCTAATCAATAAACTCATAACTGCCATGTTGCAGGCTTTGTTTGAAAAATTACAGGAGCTGATTGGTTGGTACTTTATCTCTCTCCACTTTCTATAAGCTTTGAAATATCTCAGCCCGAAAATTGATTTTACTATTAAAAAATTAAAGAGAAAAGACATGAAATTAAATTAATAGTTTTTGGAAGGACCAAGTTAAGCAGAGACCGGAATGGATCATTTAATACTAGTAAGCCCGCTCAAAGCAAAAGCTTTGAAAGCTAGTATGCTACCTTCTGTGTTTGTGCATGTATGAGAAAGAGATGTAGTTTAACTCTGTGATAAGCCACAGTTGATAAATATGTCCTTGCTAAGGTTTTCTCCTAATTAAAAAAAAACAAAGAGTAGTAGTGCATGCTGGGACTTTTATGCTGGGACTTTTTTACTTTTAAGGAGCCGCGACGCGATGCCCACGATTTCCCATAGACAGTAATGTTAAAAGACGCGATGGACCCGATTTCCCATAGACAGCAATGTTAAAATAAAATTACAATGTGAAATTGGCCAATATGTTTTTAAAAAAAATGTTTCATGGCCCCCCACCACCGTTAACGCCACCCCGCTATTGACGCCAACCCGAAGCGTGGCGAGCGCAGCGAGCCCGCGAGGGGCGGCAATACGCGTCCTCCGACCTTTTCATGCCCTACTATCCACTAGGGCGTGGAGTGAGAATAGAATAGTGTGGCGAGCGCAGCGAGCCACCAAGCCCGAAGCGTGGCGAGCGCAGCGAGCCCCGCGAGGGGACGCGGACACCTTCACCGGTATCCGCGTGCCCTTGCGGGCTTCACAGGTGTCCGCGTCCCCTCGCGGGGCTCGCTGCGCTCGCCACGCTTCGGGCTCGGTGGCTCGCTGCGCTCGCCACACTATTCTATTCTCACTCCACGCCCTAGTGGATAGTAGGGCATGAAAAGGTCGGAGGACGCGTACCGCCGCCCCTCGCGGGCTCGCTGCGCTCGCCACGCTTCGCTCGCCACGCTTCGGGTTGGCGTCAATAGCGGGGTGGCGTTAACGGTGGTGGGGGGCCATGAAACATTTTTTTTAAAAACATATTGCCCAATTTCACATTGTAATTTTATTTTAACATTGCTGTCTATGGGAAATCGGGTCCATCGCGTCTTTTAACATTACTGTCTATGGGAAATCGGGTCCATCGTGTCTTTTAACATTACTGTCTATGGGAAATCGTGGGCATCGCGTCGCGGCCCCTTATAACGGCCACGACCGACGCGATGCCCCCGATATCGTGTCTTTTAACATTACTGTCTATGGGAAATCGGGGGCATCGCGTCGCAGCCCCTTATAACGGCCACGACCGACGCGATGCCCCCGATTTGGAGCTAAATCGTGGGCATCGCGTCGGTCGGGTGTCCTTAAGTTAACCAAACTTAAGGACAAAATCGGCAGCCCGGATAACTCACATGTACCAATAATTGTCACATTTCCCAGACCACCTAGCTGGTGCACAGGTGCAGTCATTACTAACTGTCACATTTCCCAGACCACCTAGCTGGTGCACAGGTGCAGTCATTACTAACTGTCACATTTCCCAGACCACCTAGCTAGTGCACAGGTGCAGTCATTACGAACTGTCACATTTCCCAGACCACCTAGCTAGTGCACAGGTGAGGTCATTACTAACTGTCACATTCCCCAGATCACCTAGCTAGGGCACAGGTGTAGTCATTACTAACTGTCACATTTCCCAGACCACCTAGCTGGTGCACAGGTGCAGTCATTACTAACTGTCACATTAACTATCACATTACTAACTGTCACTGTAACTATCGTCCCGCAGCCCCCGCGGTGGCGGGGAGGCGCTGAGGGTATGTGGGTGCCGGGGGGGCTGCGGGACTATTGTTACTCACTAGTTGCCTTCTGCCGCCGGTGGTTTTATTTGCACCGGGTCCCAGCTCTCCCGAGTCCCGGCTACTGCTGCAGCCGCAGCACTTCTAATACATAAAGGTGACACTTGGAAAAAGGCTGCCCCCATACCGCAGACAGTTTTTCGTCTGCAGTATAGGGGCAGCCATTTACCAAGTGTCACTTTTTCATTAGCAGCAGTAAACGGGAGCCGGGACCCGGCGCAGATGGATGCGGCCAGAGGTAACACACACATACACACAAACACGTCACACACACACAAACACAACCCCCCTCCCCCCCCCGCCGTACCCCGGCTCCCCTCCGCTCAGTGTTTTTTTTACCCGGGGGGCGCCTCCTGCATTGTCGGCAGGGGGGCTCAAAAAAACTAGTTACGCCGCTGTACCGTACTATGTGATGCGCGGGAGCGCGCATCGCATAGTACAGAACGGAGCCGGCAAAAACGGAGCGTCTATGGGCTCCTTGACTGTCACATTTCCCAGACCACCTAGCTGGTGCACAGGTGCAGTCATTACTAACTCACATTTCCCAGACCGCCTAGCTGGTGCACAGGTGCAGTCATTACTAACTGTCACATTTCCCAGACCACCTAGCTAGTGCACAGGTGCAGTCATTACGAACTGTCACATTTCCCAGACCACCTAGCTAGTGCACAGGTGAGGTCATTACTAACTGTCACATTCCCCAGATCACCTAGCTAGGGCACAGGTGTAGTCATTACTAACTGTCACATTTCCCAGACCACCTAGCTGGTGCACAGGTGCAGTCATTACTAACTGTCACATTAACTATCACATTACTAACTGTCACTGTAACTATCGTCCCGCAGCCCCCGCGGTGGCGGGGAGGCGCTGAGGGTATGTGGGTGCCGGGGGGGCTGCGGGACTATTGTTACTCACTAGTTGCCTTCTGCCGCCGGTGGTTTTATTTGCACCGGGTCCCAGCTCTCCCGAGTCCCGGCTACTGCTGCAGCCGCAGCACTTCTAATACATAAAGGTGACACTTGGAAAAAGGCTGCCCCCATACCGCAGACAGTTTTTCGTCTGCAGTATAGGGGCAGCCATTTACCAAGTGTCACTTTTTCATTAGCAGCAGTAAACGGGAGCCGGGACCCGGCGCAGATGGATGCGGCCAGAGGTAACACACACATACACACAAACACGTCACACACACACAAACACAACCCCCCTCCCCCCCCCGCCGTACCCCGGCTCCCCTCCGCTCAGTGTTTTTTTTACCCGGGGGGCGCCTCCTGCATTGTCGGCAGGGGGGCTCAAAAAAACTAGTTACGCCGCTGTACCGTACTATGTGATGCGCGGGAGCGCGCATCGCATAGTACAGAACGGAGCCGGCAAAAACGGAGCGTCTATGGGCTCCTTGACTGTCACATTTCCCAGACCACCTAGCTGGTGCACAGGTGCAGTCATTACTAACTCACATTTCCCAGACCACCTAGCTGGTGCACAGCTGTAGTCATTACTAACGGTCACATTTCCCAGACCACCTAGCTGGTGCACAGGTGTAGTCATTACTAACTGTCACATTTCCCAGACCACCTAGCTGGTGCACAGGTGCAGTCATTACTAACTGTCACATTTCCCAGACCACCTAGCTGGTGCACAGGTGCAGTCATTACTAACTGTCACATTTCTTAGACCACCTAGCTGGTGCACAGTCGTTACTAACGGTCACATTTTTAAATATGTGCTGCATTCATTCCTAGCCAACACATTCTACAGATCCACAGGTGTCCTGGATAACATAAACTGTTGTAAGGCCTCAATGACTGATTTGGCCACTTCTGGTTTAAAGGGTATCCATGCTTAAGCACAGGTGTTTTAATTAGTACCTCAGTCAATTTGATTTATATAGTACATATGGACTCAAACCTGGATATCCTTAAAACCTTGACTGTAACAGCGGAGTTTGGGAAACACTTATACAGGATAAAGGAAGAGGATAGATTATACTACTTACTACATGACTACAGTTCCATAATCACAGCCATCATTACTTAGTATGTGAACACCACACTCCTGTTTATCATTTTGTTGTATATACTGTAGTAGGTTGTAGGGGAAGCAAACCTGGAAAATGATCTCTCTAGCCATCACATCACAGATATCGTATACCAAGCAGTAGAAACCTCTGCAATTACTTTTTCTATGTCTTCTCTAGGACGCAATTAAACTTCACAGTCGCCATTGATTTTACAGCTTCGAACGGTGAGTGTGAAGCACTATCTTCCCCCCCTTCACTTTCTGCCATTACTCCAATTAATTGTGAGACTCTCGTTGGCACGAAAATAACAAGGACCTGGGCGGGAGGACGGAGACGACACGAGTGGGTTGCTATGATAACACAGAAGCGGGTTGACCGGTCAGGGCTAGTTCAGTATCTGGCTTTGCAGATGTTGTCAGTTTAACTCCTTTCTTAATGAAGCGCTCAATTGACTCCCATGCAAGCGGCAGCGGAGATGGTCTATTTGTAGACGCTGCGCTCGCGAATAAAAAAAACCTGAAGGGAGCATTTAAATGTTTGCCATCCCCACGCCTGGAAACTAGCTGCTATTTTTGGCCTTGATGGCAAAATACATCACAGTGCAAATTGAAATAAACAGAATAAGCAGCGGCAGTTGTAGCGGTGGGGGTTCAGCGCAGGACTCAAATAGACTGCCATTGAGTACCGCCCGGTTGGGGTGAAACTTACAATGGGTATAGGCAAGGGCGTAGCTACCATAGGTGCAGAGGGTGCAGCTGCTATGGGGCCCAGAGCTGAGAGGGGCCCACTTTGTCTGTCAAAGTATCATGTGCTGTATACATTTTTTCAGCGCATTAGGGCCCTTACAAACTTTTGCTATGGGGCCCACATGTATCTAGTTACACTACTGGGTATAGGTAAGATCCGGAACCGGACAGCACCCCAAAACGCCGGACCGGACAGGCTCCATTCATCAATATCTGTCATTCTGGAGCTTGTAGTGTCCAGGCTGGGGGTTGCATTGCCGGGGGGTGTCCTTTCCGGTGGGGCTACTGTGACACCTGTCACCAGGGAGAGGAGAAGGGGGAGAATACAGCCTCTCTGCATGGTCCGGGGATGTAATAAAAAATTGAACAGTCTGGTCCATACGAGGAGGCTGTAATCTCCCCTTCCCTATGTCCCCGGTGAAAGCTATCACAAGCACTCCTCGGACTGGACACCAGTGGACAGGCCCTAAAGGACCGGAAAATACAAGCTCCGGAATACAGAGTTTGATAGTCCGATCCGGTGTTCCGGGGTCCGTCCGTTTCTGGTTTTCACTTAGTCCCAGTTACAATCCATTCTGCTGCAACTCAATACAATAGGAGAAAATCAAGTTGTTATAAAGCCCATTATTAAATACTGCAATACTGTCAGCCTGGCATGTTACATGTATAAACACCTGTAGTAATATCCTCCCACCTCCATCTATCGTACAAGCCTGCAGAGTGCAGTGCTCTGGATAACATTGCTGTTTGTCTCTCCCGTCTCCCCAGGTAACCCCTCGCAGCCCACTTCTCTGCACTACATGAATCCCTACCAGCTAAACGCATATGGCATGGCACTGAAAGCCGTGGGTGAGATAATCCAGGACTACGACAGTGACAAACTATTCCCAGCGTACGGCTTCGGCGCCAAGATCCCACCAGATGGCAAAATTTCCCATGAATTCCCACTGGTTCGTAAACGTCTTCTGACCTAATTTAGTGTAATGTGACACGAGAAGAAGAATAGGCATAATCTACACATGCGTTTTATATTGGAACATACTGCTCTGAGCAATATTAATTATCATTTCATTTATTAATTCCTTATGGTGCTTTTAATGGGTTTTATTTGGATTCTAAGGGGGAAATTTACGAAGATGGGAGTTCTATTTCAGATGCGATGTTGCTATGGGATATTATCTATTATCTTCTAAAAGTTGCTAAATAAAAAAGAAGTAGCTTTTGATTGGTTGCCTATAGCAACATCCCATGTGAAATAGAATTTCCATCTTAGTAAATTTCCCCCTGAATACACCGATTTTTGCAATTATATCGCAACTTTTTGTAAAAAGGCAAATCACTATATGACTAGATTCCAGATCTGTTTCTTTAGAACCTTCAGACGTTTTCCGGTCTGAGATTGGCAGGGGATGTTGGCCGATTCAAAGCGGCCATTTTTTTTCGAGCCATGGTTTTGCCTTGTAAATGATTGCAATTTAAAGAAATAATGTCCAAGATTGGCTGGCATTCCTCGCCTCCGACAATGTCGGACCCTATTACATTTCCTTTACATGACCTCGGGAACACGGGATTTGCACATTGGATCTCTCCGTTTCTTCTTAGAATGGTGATGTGGAGAATCCGAACTGTGTGGGCATACAGGGTGTGCTGGAGGCGTACTTCAAAAGTCTGCGGACGGTTCAGCTCTACGGTCCGACCAACTTTGCTCCGGTTATTAATCAGGTGGCGAGGTAAGAAGTTAATACTGTTTCTTTTTAAACCAAATACTTCCACAGATTTCCAACTGTTGTCACTATGGTGGCTGGATCCATATCAGTATTTCAGACCAGTTTAAACAGGTTTACTGGAAACACAATCCAAGGAAATATAAAATTCTAGTAACAGTTGTATAATACAAATGGAAGTGGTTTCAGGTAGCTTGGATTTATCAGTTTGTAGTCTACAGTATATATATATATATATATATATATATATATATAATTCGCACAGGGAGTTCATTGACGAAGCTCTGTGCATATGCGTTTCGCTTATGCACATATGTGCAGGGCTTCTATGCGGGCGCCTTCGGGGACTTGCAAAGCCTCAGAGGAGCTCGCAAAGGGGGGGGGGGCATGTTGGAGGCGGGCAGGGGACGCTCGCATGCGTTTCCTGGGCGTACCCACCAAAACGCTGTTTGCGCCCAGGAAACCACTGGCTGTCCCCATGCAAACCGAGACGGCCACCTGCCTTCAGGGGGGAGGCGGCTGATGTCACCGGACTTTTCTCGGAGCAGGTAGCCGCTAAGCTAAGTCACCAGAGACTGACTTAGAGTAGCGAGCACTACAGACATCATTCGATGGTTGATGATTATCAAATTATTTTGGGCCCGCACACAAGCCTGCATCATTCGCAGTGCTACGGGGACATTCGGCGTGTAGTGGGGGGCGGGCATTCGCACACCCGGCAGGCAGTGTTACTTTTGAACATATATTCTGGTTACAAGTTCCCTGGACAGACTGTACGTAATACTGATAGACACAGTTATTGTCCGGCGGGTTATCGGGCATATACAGCCCCATTTCTAAGTTCCCGTCGCCCCGTGTGCATTAGGCCCAATATACTGATTGGATAACATTGTGGTTGTTGTGTGCTATCCTTACTCTATGCCGTTTCAGTGCTGCAGGTCAGGTAACAGATGGGTCTCAGTACTACGTCCTCCTGATCATCACCGACGGAGTCATCTCTGATATGGTACAGACCAAAGAGGCGGTTGTAAACGTAAGTCCATGCACTCTTATGATTAGATTTACTCGTTTATCGATGACAGTTGTAATCTACAAACCACTGATTGACTATTCATATGTTTGGAGGAGAAAACAGAAGTGGCTGGCACCATGTGTTGCGGTTTCAAATTATTCCTTCAATCAGGTGGAGATTTAGGAGTCAGGCTGCCCCTACACTCAATATTATTGTCTGATACCCTCCATAACTGCACCTCTGTCAGTGAGTATAGCCGCAGAGCTGCCCAGTAGCAGTGACAAGCGGTGACAGACAATATGATGTTGCCGCTGCTGGATCAGGCTCCGCCCCCCTACATGACAGCTGGGGCCCCCTGCATCTCTAGCCTGTAAACTGACGCCCGTAATTCCCCACTTTGGTGCTTCATCAAAAATAAAGGATTAATGGTTTTGATGCAGGGTGCGGGTGGCAGTGGTCAAGGAAGGGGGGGGGGGGGGGGTGCCTTGGGTGCTGCCACCAGAAAGTGGCATCCCCTTGTTTGTAGTGGGAAATCCGCCACCATTGAACCCAATCACCTTCAGTGAGAAAAATAAATAATCTGAAAGTGATGGAATGTTGGAGTATAACATCATCTTGTATTGCTTCAGTGACAATATCCTGAGCAGACACTAGGTGATGCTGTGCCATGACTCATCACTCTATTGTCTCTCTTAGATGTGCAAGTGCACTCTCTCTTTTAAGAGTCTCCTTGTTAATCCTCCATGTTATCTTATGAAGGGAGAGAAGAAGTGTGTGTGTATTGTAATTGTGTCATTAAGTTGTAACAATCCTGCAGCAAGCTTGTCTGCTTCGCGGGCAGTCAAGTGCAGGAGTTAGGGTATTGTGCAGGGCCGCCAATAGTGGGGGCTGTGGGTACAGCTGTCTTGTGCCCCAGCCTCTGGAAGGGACCAGGCAGCTCATTTTGCCGACCGCAACCCCCCCCCCCCGACTGCCTTTGCTGCACTGCATTCAGTGCGCTGAACAAAGCAGGTCCCAGAGCGCAGGCTTATTGAGCCCAGGACGCCGGCGGCCAATTAAAATGCTGCACTGGCTTTTGAGCTCATGTACTGGCAGCCAATCAGAGCAGCTGCTGGTATGCGACCTCTGATTGGCTCACCGGGTGCCCGATGACTGACCAGCAGTCGGGATTCTTACAGTCTTTACACCGACGTCGGAATCCCGACTGCTAAAACCCAGACAGACGGGCAGCAGCTATTCTCCCTCGAGGGAGAATAAAATAGGTGGCGAGCATAGCTAGCCACTGTGCCCGCAGCATGGCGAGCCCGCAAGGGGCTTTGCTGCGCTTGCCCCGCTGTCTGAGTCCCAGCAGTCAGGATCCCGACATTGGGCTAATGACATTGGGCTAATAACAGCCGGTGCTGCATTTTAATTGGCTGCCGGCATCCTGAGAAGAATCCTGCGCTCTGGGACCTCCGGGCTGCAGCTCAGTGGAAAAAGAGATGGGGGAGCAGGAGCCGGGTTACGGTAAGCCAAGTGAGGAAGTGTGTGTGTCGGGGGGGGACTGGAAATGAGTCCCGGGCCCCAAAATACCTGATGGCTGCCCTGGTAATGTGACAATGGCACTGCCCACCATTCTGCAACATGTTGAGGAAGATGAGGCTAAATTGACGTGATTTGTAGTTATTAAATAATTAAGCCCAGCCCACTCTGCTAGGATACACTGGGAGACTCCCAAACCATCTGACAAGTCTGTGCTACAGCTGTCTTACATTGTCCAATCATTGCAAGGTGTGCTCTGTTATCATGTTTACACATGACGGTTAAATGATCCCCCAATGTTTGCAGAGGATCCGCACTGCACATGTGCAGATCTGTTTCTGCATGTCTGTCGTGGTGTCCCGGCATTTGGGAGCAATGACAGAGCGGGAACTCAAAGCATTCCTAAAAAGGGAGCATGTCGGCCCCTTTTTCTGGGAGTGCTGAATCCAAGATGGATGCAGCTTTACCAGGCCCGGTAGCGCGATTTCATCGGGCATCCTGAGAAGGCTTCTAATTCAGCATCGGATCAGAGAAACCATCAGTGGGTGTCTATATACTTAGTGTTGCTTTGCATATTTTAGCACAGCAGCTGTGTACAAAAGGGCCTGATCAGGGCTATTTTTCAGCAGGCTCCAGCAGGAACTGAGGCCCTTATTCTAGTTCTCTCTTTCTGACAAAATATTTCTTAGATGGACAAAACCATGTGCACTGCAGGGGGACAGGTATTACTTGTGCAGAGATAATTAGATTTGGGTGGGGTTTTACTTCAAAGTGAGATCCATGTTGCAGTGTAAAAATAAAGCAGTCAGTATTTACCCTGCACAGAAACAAAATGACTCACCCAAATCTAATTCTCTCTGCACATTTTAAATCTGCCCCCCTGCAGTGCACATGGTTTTGTCCATCTAAGAAAGATTTTGTCAGAAAGAGTGAACTAGAATAAGGGCCTCAGTTCCTGCTGGAGCCTACTGAAAAATAGCCCTGGACCTGATTCATATTTGAACGCAACTCCAATGATATTGATGGTTGTGGGTCTGCACAGGTGCAAGACCCTTCTGCAATGTTATGTTGCTCTTAGCACACTGTCAGCTGCAGCATGATTGACATGCTGTGTGTTTGGGAGATGGAATGGGGTCAGTACCCAGCACCGTTCTCCTAAGGTCTGACAGGTCCAAGGTTTGCATCATCAGACTTAGTTAACCCAACTTACTAAACTCGGGTGCCCGGATCTGATGCAGAATGACTGAACCTGGGTCCCCGGATCTGAGGCAGAATTGCTGAACCCGGGTGCCCGGATCTGATGCAGAATTGCTGAACCTGGGTGCATGGATCTGATACAGAATTACTGAACCTGGGTGAACGGATCTGACGCAGAATTACTGAACCTGGGTGAACGGATCTGATACAGAATGACTGAACCTGGGTGCCCAGATCTGATGCAGAATGACTGAACCTGGGTGCAGGATCTGATACAGAATTACTGAACCTGGGTGCCCGGATCTGATGCAGAATTACTGAACCTGGGTGCCTGGATCTGATGCAGAATGACTGAACCTGGGTGTCCGGATCTGATGCAGAATGACTGAACCTGGGTGCCCAGATCTGATGCAGAATGACTGAACCTGGGTGCCCGGATCTGATGCAGAATGACTGAACCTGGGTGCCCGGATCTGATGCAGAATGACAGAACCTGGGTGTCTGGATCTGATGCAGAATGACTGAACCTGGGTGCAGGATCTGATGCAGAATGACTGAACCTGGGTGCCCGGATCTGATGCAGAATTACTGAACCTGGGTGCCCGGATCTGATGCAGAATTACTGAACCTGGGTGCCCAGATCTGATGCAGAATTACTGAACCTGGGTTCCCGGATCTGATGCAGAATTACTGAACCTGGGTGCCCGGATCTGATGCAGAATAACTGAACCTGGGTGAACGGATCTGATACAGAATTACTGAACCTGGGTGCCCGGATCTGATGCAGAATTACTGAACCTGGGTGCCCAGATCTGATGCAGAATGACTGAACCTGGGTGCCCAGATCTGATGCATAATTACTGAACCTGGGTGCCGGATCTGATGCAGAATGACTGAACCTGGGTGCCCGGATCTGATGCAGAATTACTGAACCTGGGTGCCGGATCTGATGCAGAATGACTGAACCTGCTGCTGGACTGAGATAGGACCCACGGTGAGCACTGATTCTGCGTGCTGCAGACGGCTGAATGTCATGAGGTAAATTTACTAAGGTGAGAGTTATATTGAAGATAGGATGTTGCCCAAAGCAACCAATCAGATTCTACTTCTTATTTATTAGCACTTTCTATAAGATAATAGATATAGGGCGGGATGTTCTAACATCCGCAGCCCCCTAACACCCCCCTCCGCCGGGCCTCGCATATACTCTAACATATACGATCACTAACACAAGTGACAGCTCTTGCGGTAAGACCTGTCCCTTGCGATGCGGCTCGGGCGCTGGACTTCCAGGTCTGAGACCCGGGAGTCCATCTGCGCATGCACAGAGCCCGGCGCCGAGCGTGGGGCATGCTGGGAGGGATCCGTGACGGATCCCTCACACAACGCTGCGGTAAGAAGCCCACAGGCCTCTGCAGGGAATCGCCAGCTTTTGCGGACGATTCCCTCCTCAGCGCTCAGTAGCGCACGCAGGGGGGGGTTTCTGAGTACCCAGAAACCCCCCCAGGAGTCTAAGGGCCCTAGGCTGAAAGCTGAGGGTCTCCTCTTTCCATGGGTACACGAATTTTAAAAATCGGCCCTTGGGAACCGGAGATATCTGACTTCAAAGCAGTGGTCCCCATCCAAGCCTGTTAATTGCTCTTCCCAGTCAGATATTTCAGGTTCTTTCTGACTTTTTCTGAGGATATATTCCAAAAGCTGAGACTCTTCCCCTTTGATGGACACTAGTATCTTGTCTCTACTGTTCCCAGAACCAGAGATATCAACCTTCCAGCAGCTGGTTACTGCTCCAGCTCCACACACCTGGTATGTAGTTTTATATGCTCATTGGCAGATTGCTCTGCCTCCTGAACTCTGATCCCCTAGTCCATAATACCATTTGGTAGGTGGGATTCTCTAGTTTTTAATTCCATTAAAATCTAAGAAATCTATTTCTGGGAACTGGAGATATCTGCAGTCAAGCAAGCTGTCCTCCCACCAGAAAATTATGAATAATAAGCCAACTCCACTATACACCCCTCCTCTGCGTATTAAACATCCTCTACCACCCTGGAAGTAATGTATTAGGGCCCCTTCATTCAGCCCAATGCCCCCTTCTCCCAGCATCTGTGCAGTAAAGGGGCAATTAGTGGAAATTACTGATCCAGGCCCTACATGCTGAGCGGTTGATATAATACCCCCTACCAGTCGCGGGACATCAAAACTTCCCCCACCCCTACTGCTGGAGGATCGGTAGGGGCCCCAATACATTGCTATGCCCAGGGGTCTACACTGCTGTTATGTATGTATATATATATATATATATGTGTGTGTATATTATTATTTATATACATTTGGTCTATCTATAA
The DNA here is from genome assembly GCF_055691185.1 of Crinia signifera. NCBI lineage: Eukaryota > Metazoa > Chordata > Amphibia > Anura > Myobatrachidae > Crinia > Crinia signifera. The sequence continues at coordinate 20,381,920 of NC_139224.1, read as the reverse complement.
TACTTTAACTGACCCGGCATATACTGTGTCACCTAAGTGTCCATCTCCGTGCTTTGCTCCGCCCCTCTGGAAACCCCCTTCTGAAAATCCTGCGTTTGCCACTGGCGCTGCCACTGCGGACGGGCAACAGAGAATACAGGAATGCAGTAAAAACCCAGATAACGGGGTTTTTACCGCATTTCTGCTTTAGAGAATCCCACCCAGAATCTCATTGGTTGCCCATGCCAACATCCCATCTCCAGTAGAACGTCTTAGTAAATTTACCCCTATGATCCTAACCCACGTCCCTTGCCACACAGCGGAGCTTGAGCCCCGATGGTCCTTTTTCTTAGGGGGCGCAATAAACTCCATCTTGCCTCCAAGCGACTGGAATGAACTTCCTCCTCTGTGTTTAAGTACTAAAGGCATTTACATGATAAATAAGCTGTCAAGTGAAGCCTCACTGCAGGGACCATGGAGATAAAAATCATAGGGTCTAATAAGGACCAAAGAAAACACCGCGATGAGCGAGCGGGGTTATCAGGCGGAGGGGCAGGGAGCCGCTGGAGATAAATTGGTAAATCTGTGCAAGACAAGTCTATTCCTTGAGCAATGTGGGAAGTAGCAGAGAAGAACAATTAAAGTCTAAAATCTACAATGTGTGCTCCCACTGGGCAGGGAAATGAAGAAAGGTTCTTTCTTGCTGCTGATGAAAATCTACTTTAATGAAGAGTTGACATTAATTCCAATTAAAATGAAGAAAGGTTAATAATAATAATCATCCGGCAGAGCGAGTGCGAGGGACTTTATGTAGAGAGAGACTCTGCGTGCAGCGGGGAGACTACAAAAGAGACTTTACTGGGAAGGGGAGAGCTCTGAGGATGCTGAGTGTGCCTATATCAATCAGTGCCAGCATCAAGGGTATCATCGTTCTAGACCTTGTTCTTCTTGCCTGTGGACCACAAGAGGTTCAGGACTTATAATGGTGGCCTGAAGCATTGTCTAATTTCTGTGTGCACATCATTTACTTCACTCTCTTTCATCTTGTGCAACGATAACGCACTCAAACGTTTGTCTCTGTAGATAGAACAGTTTAAAGCAAAAACAAACCTCAAATGCAGCTTGTTTTATGTGACAGACTAGGAGTTACCCATGGGAGCGGCATTTGCCAATGCACACAGGACTTCCTGTCAGGAAGTTTGTCCAGCAATACCATAGGGACTTACTCAACATCTTGGCAGGTTAATGCAGTGTTTCACAACCTATGTCATCAAGGCAAGTTACATTTACTAAGATGGGAGTTTTATTAAAGATGGGATGTACCCCATAGCAACCAATCAAATCCTTTCGATCTTCTAGAACCATACCTCCCAACATGACCCATTCCAGGAGGGACAAAATGCTTTGTTCCTGGACTTCCTTGCCAGTTGCAGTTGCAGAGGTGGGACTGCGCCACTGTCCAATATCCAAATAGGGGAGGGAGCCATACCTGCCAGTGAGTCCCAGACGGTGGCAGTTGGTGGGGCTCCCCTATCTGAATTTTGGACTGTGCTGCAGCCTGAAACTCTGCAACTGCCAGTGGCATGGGAGTCCAGGAACAGAGCATCTTGTCCCTACTGGAATGGGTCATGTTGGGAGGTATGCTAGAACAGGCATGCCCAAACTGTGACCCTCCAGCAGTTGTGAAAACTACACATCCCAGCATGCCTTGCCATAATTTTAGCATTCTCTAATAGTAAAACTGTGGCAAGGCATGATGGGACTTGTAGTTTCAGAACAACTGGAGGGGCACAGTTTGGCCATGCCTGTTCTAGAAGGTGCTAAATATATAAGTAGTACAATCTGATTGGTTTCTATTGGCAACAGCTTTAATTGAACTCCCTTCTTAGTAAATGTACCCTTAACAGTCCAGGTTTTAAGGATAGCTAGGCTTGAGTGTATATGGGGCCTAATTCAGTAGCAGTTACCTTAAATGCAGTGGTTTGGAATTTCCCTTACCCCACATTGAATTCTACCTGCCACTTTATATCACTATTTTGGTTTCGTCCTGTAGACCCCTTGATGAAGTCTACAGGACGAAACGCGTTGGGTGCTGCATAATCTACAGTACCTCCGACCTCCTAAAACGTTAAGCTACCCCACTTCTATACCAATATCTGTCGCTTTTTATGCACTTTTTTTAAGCCAGCAATTTTATTTTTGGATTACCCTTACTTATGTTGTTTTTGTCATACTCATGTAAAGTATCTCCCTTTTTTCTATTAAGTGGTTGAATAAAAAAAATTTTATTAATATCTGCTGTCCTCATATATAGCAACAATATTATTTTGGCATATAACTGTACATAGCCTTATACCAAGGCTTTGGGGGGTATGCAATCTCGTTCGAGCTCCCGCAGCCATCTCCCGACGGGGGAGATGGCTGCGGGGCCCTATTCAATGCTGTCTTCCCCGACAGCATTTAACAGGGTTTCCTGGCAGAACGAGCCCGACATCTCTAGCTGTCGGGCTCGTTCTGCCGAGAACAGCCGGGAAGTGACGAGCTGCCGGCTGCCGGGACATTGAATCCCGACTGCCGAGCTCCAGGCGAGCTAACCGAGAACGGGACAGGGGCACGGCTGTCGCGCTAGCTCGACAGCCGTGCCCCTGACATTGAATACCCCCCTTTATCTTTAGGGGTGAGCAGACACCTTTTATTCTTAAGGTTGTTGCATTTTAGGAAAATGATTTAAACTTTTTTAACGAATATTCTATCGATTTTTTTTTATTGATTTTTTTTTATAAAAATGATTACCACTTTTTATGGCATATTATAAACATTATACACAAGTGGCGCCCAGCACTCACTTGCTCTCTGGATCCCTATAATTATACAACTTACTCAGCAAAGTGCCAGAGGTGCCTTGTATTTTTCACATTTTGTATTCATTTATTTGTGTATTCTTTTAGTGTACCATACTGTTTATTATTATTAAATGTGATGTCTTTTTCATTTTAAATTGTTTAGCTTCTACTTCTACCACTTTTTTTGTAACTAGTGCGAATTGGCCACTTTTTACCGATTCCGGCGGAATCGCATGTCTTTGACCAGTGGCGTAGCTATAGCTCCACAGCCCCCGCGGTGGCGGGGAGGCGCAGAGAGAGTGCGGGCGCCAGGGGTCTGCGGCGCTATAGTTACCCGCTGCTGTCTGCCAGTACCTGGCCTACCGGCACGGTCCCATCTGTCCCGGCGCCGGCTCCTGCTGCTATGAAAACTGACACTCTAGCATTCTTAAAAACTGTCTGCAGTATGGGGGCAGCCATTTTCTAAGAGTCACTTCATTATAGCAGCAGGAGCCGGCACTGGGAGAGACGGGACCGTGACCGCAGATGCGGCCGGGCAGGTATGGGCATGGGAAGCGCCGAAGGGAGGGGGAGGCAAAAAAAATTGCGGCGGGGGGGGCGCAAATTAGTTAGTTACGCCACTGTGTTTGACATCCAATCCGATCTGACCTCTGACTTGCTCAGCCTCCCAGGAGCCAGAAATAGGAAGGCATACGATATATCATACCTGATCCTGCTTCCTGGGCGGTTCAGTGGGCATCGCATGCAACTTCTCCCCTCGGAGAAGTCGCATAGTGTATGGGGGCCTTAATTCTAGGCAACAGTATAACATTTTGAGGGTGCAATGTGAAATAAAACACAGCCATAAACAATGATATAACAATGACCACAGTGATAATTTACCCAATATACCTTTGCCTTCGATATGTCTCCTCACAGAGACCATTGCGGTATAATTTTCTTATACACTTTCTGCTGTTTTTTCAGGCTTCATCGTTACCACTGTCCATTATCATAGTTGGAGTTGGACCAGCAGAGTTTGATGGTGAGCTGTGCAATAATAATAGCATTGTTCTATACCATGCATTGCTTAGCGACCAGTCCGCTTGTACTGTGCACAGCAAGTTGCCCTGGCAACATGTCTCCAGCTAGTTGGCTGAGCTGTTGCTCTGTAACCTGTCTACTTCCAGGGGATTATTCAGGTTGATTCACTCGGATGCAAATTCGCACCCTTGTGTGTCAACCGGAACCCGCCCTGCGAAAGGTGGTATGTCTCTCATGTCAATTAGATTTGCGTGCACCCTCGGGAGGAAGTGGGCGGGCAGCTGAGACGCAGTGATGTCAGCTGTCCTCCTCCGGCACCGACATCACGGCCCGATTACCATTGGAGCGCTCAGCATTAACATGGGAACGCCCATGAACCGCTGGGTGTTCCCGTGGGCGTGACTATCCGCCACCGCCCCACAGCCGCAGTCTTAGGTGAGTGCACCCAGCAAACAGTCTGTTCGCTGTGGCCGCACGCACCCGGCGTATTCACATGCGCAGAACTGTGGCTGCGTATACACCAAACTTCGGTCCCTGTGCGAACAAGCGCTGGTTGCGAACAAACCAGAATAAGGTCACCAGTGTGCAGTTGCTAAGTAACATGATGTCTCCTCCTAGGGGGCTATTGCCTGGCAACCACTCCATTTATATGCCGTTGCTTGGCAACGTGTCTCCTGATATACTGTTCCCTCTCCGTTTCCTTTTCATTGTTTGTTGTTCAATTGCTCATCCTAATTTGTTTGCATTGTTCTCCCTGATTGTACACTGTGTGTATTATACTGACGCTGTAAAATTATAGGCTAGGAATAATGGTAATGTTGCAATTGCCCTGGGGATCCTCAGTCCTTCATAACAGTATCTATAGACATTTCAAACTTTATGGTATTCACAAATACGGTGTCAACAAATAAAAAATGTCAGCAGTAAACCTATACATTCGTACATACCCTGACATATCATAATGTCTTATGCTACTATATAAGCCATGGGTCCTCATACTGCGGCCCTCCAGATGTGGTGAAACTACAAATCCCAGCATGCCTTGCCACAGTTTTCCTATAAGGGAGTGTTAAAACTGTGGCAAGGCATGCTGGGAATTGTAGTTTCACCACATCTGGAGGGCCGCAGTTTGAGGACCCATGATATAAGCACTATCACAGCAAATAATTCATTATAGCTCAGTCAAGGTAACCCAGGAAGCGGGGTAGGGTGATAAAAAAACAGTCAAAAGGTTGACACATTTAAAATGTGGTCGACACAAAAAAAAAGTTGACACCATTTTTTTTTATCTAATGTAAGTCACTATCAACCAATTATCTTTCGACCTAATGTCCTATTCAATGTTAACCATCTGATGCCGACCTATTAGCTGTCAACATTTTTACTGCCTACCTACCATCTGTATCCCACCGGGAAGCAGGTAGAAGACGCAGCAGAGTAAGCGTTAAATGCTGACATTCTGAGGCAGCCGCCTGCCCTTGAGGTATTACATAGCCTGGAGGAGGTAATAACAGCGTAATTCCCAGCTGAAGCTCTCAGGTACGCTACAAAGTCATTTCATCCGAAGTGCGCAGAGTAATTAGCGCGCTCTTCTCTGGATACATATTTACAGCAGAATGTAAGATTTCACGTCGCTGGCCAAATATAGATTTTCCCAAAATGCGCCCAATGAGAATTAGCAGTGAAAAGAAGCCATTTTAAAAATAGATTTTTCCTAACCTTCCTTTTGTTCTCCCTAAAAACTGGTTGAGGAAATTCAATTATGAAGTTGTAAAATATGCATGGAGGGCGATGGCTCTGGAATAGTATGAGGAAACTTGTGGCTCCCCAGTTAAGGGTAAAAGTACACTTGTGAGGTGATCGTCGGTTTCAGGGCTCATTCCAACAGCAACTACATTGTGGTGCAGCAGGAGGCGATTGGTATAAGTAGACGACGTCTCCTGCATGCATGTGTGATCCTGTGATGTATCCGAGGACAGCAATGTCCGAGTGACCCTGAGGTTACACAAAATGGCCGCTGCAGCTCAGTCGCTGAGGCTCAGTCCTAAGATGGAGGCCCAGGCTTCAGCATTCCCACAAAACTCCATTTTATGAAACGACTGCTGTCGCCGCTCCCTCCCCACAACCAAATGGCTGCAGACTGAGCTCATTAGGCCTACTTCAGAAATGTACATACATCTGATGTTTACGCACATTTCCAGCGCATGCACAGATGCCACACTGCGGATCTGGGGCTGTGATGTCACTCACAGTGCCTCAAACGCCAGAGACTGACTGACATGCTGCTGGCATTTGTTGTTGGCCCTATTTTTTGTGCATGCCAAAGCCTGCTTCACTGGCCCCCGGCTGTGTGATTTATCCGGACATCCTGCAACACCCGGCTCCTATCGCTGAGAAGGAGTCGGCATTGCAGACACTAGTCTCCGGTGGCAGTTCCGCATCTCCGGGGACGCCAGGCGTGCACCCAGAGTGAGATAATCGAGGGCTTCCTGCTAGGTCATGGCCAAATAGTGATGTCACTGGGGAATTCGGAGAGACCATACCCCTTCAGCGAGGCCACGCCCCTTTTTGGGCAGAAATTGGGGCTCTTCTGCTAGGCCACACCCCCATAGTGACATCAGCAGGAGGACTCCTGTTAGGCCATGTGCAGTATCAAAGGGTGATACAATTGGTCTTACTCGGGGTCACCGACCCTGGTCCTGCCGCTGACCACAACCTAGAATGTTTTCTCATTTTCACCTAACAAGACTCTTGAGCTAAAGCCGTTTCCAGCCTGATCATCTATTACACAACCTAAGCTCCTACCTAGGGCTCATTGTTCACTCTGATGGTCCAAACCAACATGTTGTCTAGAACCTTATGGATCTGATTGCAATTGCCAAACATTAAAAAAGGAGGTTGGTGTGACAACTACACAATGGAAGTAGTTGTCACAAGAAAGCCTAGCTGACACAAATCCTACATCTAGGTGTCTTTTTGTGGTAGTACTCAGCACTGGCGTCTGTTGTATGTCAGATAATTAGGGGTAAATTTAGTACAATGGGAGATGAAGCTGGGATGTGGTCCATAGCAATTAATCAGATTATGGGCGGTATTCAATCCCGGATTCTGACTGTCGAAACATCTCGACAGTTGGAATCCCGGCTCGTTTTCACCCAGTTTGACTGCCGGAATTCAACGTTCCGACTGTCGAGTGTCGGAAAGCGGGCATGTCGGCAAAAAACGGCCGCGAATTCAACAATTTAAGACCATTTCCGACCAAAGAGATTGAATTTGTTGTAAAGACGGATCTGTTTTGTCGGAATCTGCTTCCAATGCTGTCGGGAACGGCTGTATTCAATAGGCCGCGGGCGAGCCAGAAATTTCCCGAGCCAGAAATATTGATTATCTTCTAGAAGGGGCTATCTAAAGTAGAATCTGTAGAATGTGATTGGTTGCTATGGGCAACATCATATCTTCAATAGAACTCCCATCTTGGCAAATTGACCCCTTCATTCTTATTACTAGTTTCAGAAACAGGAATAAGAATTTGTCCGTAAAATTTCAGAAATGAATGAAATCAGCATAATCATCCAGTGTCACAATAGTGGAGACCTAAAGATTTGTTATAGTCGACCAAACCTCCACACCCCCCCCTTCCCCATCCCCCCTCAAAAAAATGAAGCAGCCCTAAAATACTTAGGGGCCCATATATTATTGGATTGCATATGCAATGCAATTTGGGTGGGGCTCCGAGGGGTCAGTGCATGCGTGGTTATTGCTGACCCCAGGCCAACCCCAATGGCGGGGCATTGTGGTCTGCAATCTCAGAAATCGGTAGCCCCGGGACCCACTGTTATGCCAGTGGCGTAACTATAGCTCCGCAGCCCCCGCGGTGGCGGGGGGGCGCAGAGAAATTGGGGGCGCCACCGGGGGGGCTGCGGGGCTATAGTTACCCGCAGTCTGCGTCTCGCCCGGCTCTCTGTCGGGACCTTCCTGGCGTCACGGTCCCGGCCGGCTCCTGCTGCAATGAAAACTGACAATTAGAAAATGGCTGCCCCCATACTGCAGACAGTTTTCTGTCTGCAGTATGGGGGCAGCCATTTTCTAAGAGTCCGTTTTCATTGTAGCAGCAGGAGCCGGCCGGGACCGTCCCGAAAGAGAGCCGGGCGAGACGCAGACCGCGGGTAAGAAGGGGGGGCAGGTTAGGTGCGGGGGGGGGGGGCGCCCCCCCACATGCGGCAGGGGGGCGCTAAATAGTTAGTTACGCCCCTGTGTGATGCTGCCCGATGTTGATACATGGCCCCTTAGGAAGATAAAAGAAAGAGGGCACCAAGCCACACGGACAGGGACCTAGAGAAGTTCGGCAGCGGAACGGATGAATTACATTCCTCTTTGTCACACATCCTCCTCTCTGAAAATAAAAGAGGACGGAACATGTGAGGGATTATAAGATTGAGTTCTGTTGGCGGCAGATAAAGTGTAATGAAAGCAGATCACAAACTAAAGTATATCACATTTATACTGGATTTACGGAATGTTCCAGGGTTATTAAACCTTCAGGGGCGTTAGTGGCTTTTGTACCGTTGCACACAATACCAGTCATTTCATATCAAAGCTAGATTGTAAATTCACCATTCTAACATCCAAATCAAATAGGCAACTTTAACCTCTTCTGTCGGAGATGCTAAACCGTCTCTCCAACAAGTGTCACTGGGGCGTATGGTCCGCACGCCGTGCCTACAGCAAGAGCAGGACAGAACGGCAGGGTGAGGAAAGGACAAGGGTGGAAGCTGTACGAGAGTGAGAAACAACTCAGTTCTGTCCAGCCACAAGCAGCTTAACTCATAAGGCAGCATGGAACAACATGTGAGGTGGAGGCAAAGTAGGGATGGCCGTCCACCATCGATGATTCAAAATCATCCATGGTTTATGGTTGATGTTGAATACTTTTGCCATCGATGGGGGAGAACCAGATGGTTTTCCTTCATCGATGGCACAGCAAAACCAATGTTTTGCTTTTGTTTTGGGGGCCAGTCAGTCAAAGAAAATGGATGACCATCGATAGGCTTTCAGTGGGGACATGGGGAAGGGGAGATTACAGTCTATGTATGGTCCCAACCGTTCTGGTTTTACTATATTCGCGGACTATACAGGGACGCTCTATTCTCTCCCTCCTCCTCTCACTGGTGACTGGTGTCACAGGCAGCCCCCTGGACTGGACAGCCACCAGACAGGCAGCCCCCTGGACGGGACAGCCACCAGACAGGCAGCCCCCTGGACTGGACAGCCACCAGACAGGCAGCCCCCTGGACTGGACAGCCACCAGACAGGCAGCCCCCTGGACGGGACAGCCACCAGACAGGCAGCCCCCTGGACTGGACAGCCACCAGACAGGCAGCCCCCTGGACTGGACAGCCACCAGACAGGCAGCCCCCTGGACTGGACACCCACCAGACAGGCAGCCCCCTGGACTGGACACCCACCAGGCAGGCAGACCCCTGGACTGGACAGCCACCAGACAGGCAGCCCCGCCTGTCTGGACACCCACCAGACAGGCAGCCCCCTGGACTGGACACCCACCAGACAGGCAGCCCCCTGGACTGGACACCCACCAGACAGGCAGCCCCGCCTGTCTGGACACCCACCAGACAGGCAGCCCCCTGGACTGGACACCCACCAGACAGGCAGCCCCCTGGACTGGACACCCACCAGACAGGCAGCCCCCTGGACTGGACACCCACCAGACAGGCAGCCCCCTGGACTGGACACTAAAAGCTTCTAAATTACAAAGATTAATGAATGGAGCATGTGCAGACAGGGTGATGCCCGGTTTCAGGTTTTTACCCATAGCCGCAAAGCTGTGGGGATAAAAAAAAAGAAGCATTAATTAAGAAAGTGTTAAAAAGTACCACAAAATCAACTTTGATATAGGTTGAGGCTAGTATGTAATGCTTTGTATACTGTACATGTCACCTATACAAGTGGTCTTTATTTAAATGAATCCTTTTCTGTTAAAATGATCCTACCCTAAGCAAGCCTCCGTTTATTGCCCACCAGTCGATGCATGTATGACTAATTAGTAAATAAGTGTGAGGGAGATAAGCCATATTTGCACATTCTGCAGGAGACTCCCTGACATAGCAGCAATCTCCCTCTCTCCCTCATTAGTCTAGCAATCTCCCTCATGTCACCTAGCCCACATTACACTGTTACACCATAGTTACCTCCCCTCCTGCATTCTGCAGGAGACTCCCTGACATAACAGCAATCTCCCTCTCTCCCTCATTAGTCTAGCAATCTCCCTCATGTCACCTAGCCCACATTACACTGTTACATCATAGTTACCTCCCCTCCTGCATTCTGCAGGAGACTCCCTGACATAGCAGCAATCTCCCTCTCTCCCTCATTAGTCTAGCAATCTCCCTCATCTCACCTAGCCCACATTACACTGTTACATTTTTGGGGAAAAAAGGAATGAGAGATAGATACATTTACATTGAATCATCAGCACCATTTCCTAGCACTTTACCAAGTATAGTAACTAACTACTTTGGGGCTCATCTACATTTGGATATAAGTAATTGTAAAAAATTCCTCTCAGATGTAGCAGTACACACCCACGCTTCTAGGTGCCACGTTCACAATTTCTTTTCACAATCTCTCCATATATGGAACTAGACACGCCCTTTTAATGGAGTATGACACGCCCCCTCAATGAGGCGCTGTGCAATATTCTGCTATAATCTCCCTGAAACTAGTTTTCAAAAGTAGGCAAGTGTGAGGTAAGCGGCACACTGTAGGTGATAAGCCTGTTCTGTTCTGCAGAGAGAGAAGCAGCCTCCTCACCTGTTTCCTATCAGTTCATTGTCCCCACAGGAGAGTGAAGTTTTCATTACCGTAACTGTATAATGGACAATCACCAGGACGGAGCGTCTGTATGTCACATATAATGTGTCACCCTCACACCGCCACCACTATATTATGCATGAACACAGCAGAATGCGTCCTCTCCCTCTCTGCGCTGTGGTGCAATATTAATATCCCTTCATATTTAATGCTGAAGGAAGGCATTATTGTGCATGGACATATTGCACAGGGAGTGTTTTACACATATTAGGTGAGGATTACAGTACATAAAAGGTTATTAGGGAATATTGTAAGATAATCAGGGCGGAAGGGTTGTACTGAGGTCATCACAAGTACTGAGGGACTCATCCCTGTTTTCAAGGAAGCAGCTGCGCAACTCAGTATAAGTAAAATGCAAATCCAGCAGGAGGTGCCTGTAGGAGGTAGACGCCTCCTGTTAGTATTAGTGAGGATCTGAGTGCTGTATCCGAGGACCCAGCGCTGGATCAACATCGTGACCATCGGTCGCAATTCACAATGTTTGATAAACTGTTGGCCTATTAGAGGATTAATCTAAAGCACAATTGGGGTATGTGCTATAGGGTACTGGCAGTGTCGCCTACCCTCCCGGAAAGGCCGGGAGGGTCGCAGAAATTGGGTCCCCCTCCCGGCCCCCTGGAAAGGGAGGCATGTCTCCCGGAATGCTGGCAGTTTCACCAAATGATGCGAAACGTGCCATTGTAGCCCCACCCACTGCTGTGCAATGCCTGAAATACTGGCAGTGCATGGTGGGGCGGGGCCACGATGATGTGATTGTGCTGGCCATGCCCCCAAACAGGATGTTTCTCTGTAGCTCCGCCCCCATCCCAACCCACCCCTTTGCTGTCCTGTCAGCAGCTCCGCCCCCTGCCTCACAGAACTGGCTGCCCTCCACGCACACTGACCAACACAGTCCCAGGGGGGTTCACACCGTGCCCATTAAAAATACGCCACTGTTTGGAGATGATGTAATCCCCAAGCAGCCAATCCAGTGGTAAAGGCACAACCGGGGTTACTGTGCCCGGGTTTAAACCATTCACATTGCACAGTGACCCAGGTCGGCCCTGTATCCAACCCTAGTTGCTACCCAGGTCGGATTGCCGCAGGTTATTGTGGCTTAATGGGTTATGGTTAATAGTGATTAGTACCGCCATCATTCCAATTGTCTGAATACATGCAGCAGAACTCATGTGCGTCAGAAACAGAGAGATCCCCTCCCAATCATCATAGGACTATATGCACAAGGTCATCACCCCCGAGATCCTTAGCTGCTTTGATCAGAGATATATAATGCAAGACAGAGTATAAATAGATTGGGCCATCACAGCGACTGCTAGAAATGTGTGAATGCCATAAAATTCTATTTGTGCTTTTTGTTTCAAATTCAAACTGAATTATTTCAAGTTGCGCAACGACCTTACTGTATGTCCTTGATGGCAGCAAATCTGGAATCTGCTTAGAATCGGGGCACCGAAGCGCATTTCCTACCCGGTTCTGCAAACTATACAGCAGCATTGTGAAGTTATAGACATGAAACATTACCGATTGGCTTGTTCGTGTTCTGTGCGCTGTGATTGGCCGGATTTGACATTGGGTGTTTCTGATGCAAATTAGATCGCCAACAGCAAATCTCTGAAATTCCGATGTGCATCTTTCTATTATATAAAATTATACAGCATATATTATCTTACACTCTGTCGCCTGGCAGCAGAATCCCTCCATAGCAGCCTCACCTCCTTGCAATTTGGCAGGATTCTTAGACATTAAACATAAAAAATAACCTTTATAATTTCCCTTATACTGATATATCATTTATTCTTAAAGTGGGGGGGGATTGCTCATACTTACATACCCTCCTGGAATGGCTGTTTTTTTTTATAAAAATCGGGTGCCCTTCCCAGACCCCTGAAAGGTGGGCGACTCCCCCACCACTTCCCACCCACTTGTCACTCACTTAAATTATAAGTGGCCCCACACCCTACTGTACAATTACTGTATTAACCATTTGAGTGCCAAGTGAATTTGTTGAAATACAGATGGAGTGCCTCTCTTCCTTCCCCGGGGATCACCAGCATGACTGTGCTGGCGATCGCCGGCGCAGAGGCGCTCCATGTGACTGGGACGCGCGTGCGTCTCACACGCACGCACGTCCCAGTTTCCGGACGGCGCCGTGGCGGCGGTATCCTGCCCGTCTCCTCTTCAGGGAGATGGGCAGGGAAAGGGGGGGTGGCGAGGGGCACCGGGGGAGGCGGCGGGTGGCGGTGAAATCACCGTAGCCACAGGGCGTGCGCGAGCGCCCCTGGCGAGAGCTGGCCACCGGCAGGGGCTGGCAATAGAATCGCCAGCCCCTGCAAGAACTAGGCCGGCTCCATCTGTAGGTGGGAAAATTGGCAAGCAAAGCTTTTTAATCGTAAGCACCTGTGATGTTACCTTATGTAGGAAATATAATCTTTATTTACTGTACACAATATTTTTTGGTTTGAATTTATATTACAAATGTGAGCGACGTTGAGGTCTAAATCTGCCTCCTATGTGTTCGATTGAGTGTAGGAGTATGCAAATCACCCCGTGACACGCCCAAAATGGGGAACTTGCATGCGCTAGGGCTCCCCCTTGTCACCACCAAGGAACGGCCAACAAGACATCTTTGATGCTGTAGCGCTATTGTGAGTACTGTGTGATGCCTACGTCACATACGATCCACATGTGCAGAAGCAAAAATATCACTCAGAGGCAGCGGCCTAACCTACTGGCAACCATTGGTCACAGCAGCCGCAACTGAGAAACTGCGCACAGAGCCGGCTGAGCTCTCACATACTGTAGCAGATGTAATTAATGTACACAACAGAAGGACAGGAGATGTAGTACAGTGTGCAGAGGACTTTGTGGCGCCGCTTGCGCTCTTTCGTGGTTCGGAATGTTGCTTATGCGGGAAACGATCAGAATTCCTCTTCGGGGGTAAGATTAATGACTCTCTCTTATTGATGTTTGCAGCGATGGAAGAACTGGATGGAGATGAGGTCCGCGTCTCTTCTAGAGGCCGCTTTGCAGAAAGAGACATTGTGCAGGTACAGTACATGTACACAGTACGTAAGTGCTTTGCACTTCACATAAAGGGCACTATTCAGTCCTGCTCGCTGGGCTGCGAGTCTTCTGAGCAAGCGCTGTCTGATGACGTCAGTCCTCCCTCCCAACTGTAGTGCCCCCCGCTCTCATTATACCACATACAGTCCCCTAGCTCACATTGTGCCCCTATGCTGGTTTTGTACCTATGTGAAGGAGCCCGTGTGTGTGTGTTGGGGGATGAGCACTACATTTAAGATGTCTGGGTCCCACTGTATTTATAATTGGTGGCAGTTGGGGGCCACAACAAAGTGACCTTTCTTATCGCCACACATCGTTGCGAAAGGAATGAGTTTCTGAACTATTTATCAACATTATTTTGCTGGGACAGGGGCTCTGATAAGAACCTGCCCTGACCAGGAGTAAAAACGTGAACAGTATTGCTTCACTGCCGTGTTCTGACCCAACATAACTGCTGCGCATGCATCACCATAGTACTGAATGCCCTGGAGAGATCTGAAGATCCAATTTATAGCCTATACCAGTGATGGCTAACCTTGACACTCCAGCTGTTGTTGAACTACACATCCCAGCATGCCCTGCATCAGTTTTAGCATGGCCAAATAGTAAAACTGATGCAGGGCATGCTGGGATGTGTAGTTCAACAACAGCTGGAGTGTCAAGGTTAGCCATCACTGGCCTATACGGTGCACTGACTATATTAAGATGGCATCAGTTCATCGGAGCACACAGATTTTGCTATGGGACCCAGAGATGCACTTCTCTGCCCCTTTTCAATGGTTTGGTCATTTGATTTCCAATGGTGGTCTGGACAATTGACATCCACTGATGATCTGGACATGTATTATCCTGTGGTGGTGTGGTCATGTGACATCCAGCGGTGGTGTGGTCATGTGACATCCAGCGCTGGTGTGGTCATGTGACATCTAGCAGTGGTGTGGTCATGTGACACCCAGTGGTGGTGTGGTCATGTGACATCTAGCAGTGGTGTGGTCATGTGACACCCAGTAGTGGTGTGGTCATGTGACATCCAGCGGTGGTGTGGTCATGTGACATCTAGCGGTGGTGTGGTCATGTGACATCTAGCAGTGGTGTGGTCATGTGACATCTAGCAGTGGTGTGGTCATGTGACATCTAGCAGTGGTGTGGTCATGTGACATCTAGCAGTGGTGTGGTCATGTGACATCTAGCAGTGGTGTGGTGTGGTCATTGGAGTTGTCAGTTGGGATCATCATGAAATATTTTTTGGATTGCAGTCATGAAAGTTCCGGGCTCTGATATTTTACACCTCACTGCTTGTTTTCCTTCCTGTACAGTTTGTGCCATTCCGCGATTATGTGGATCGCTCCGGGAACCAAGTGCTGAGCATGGCCAGACTCGCCAAGGACGTCCTAGCTGAGATTCCGGAGCAGTTTCTCTCCTACATGAAGTCCCGTGAGATCAAGCCCCGTCCACTGCCGCCATCCGCCCCCATTCAGAACCTCCCCTCGCACATCTGAGCACGACCACGCTTTTCCATCCTGCACAGAATGGGGGCCATCTGAAAAAAGGACAGGGTCTTGCTTTGATCTCCCAATCTCCTCTCCCTCAGTGCGGCACTTAGTTATGGGATATGCCTGTCAATCGCATCTCTAATAAACTAGCTGTACCCCAACACTTCAGGGGTTATGCAATACGGACTGGAATTTCTAACCCTGGATTAATATCACTGGATCCTTCCGAAGGCAAGATTGTACTTCTTGTGCACAAGACTCTTGGTGGTCCACTGACAATGGGCGGCATTGGTGTCATTGACAGCTGCATTACCGGTGATTGGGGGGGGGGGGGGATTGTCAGGTTTTGCACTATGAATGGATAAAGTGCTCAGTGGGCCACGCTGTACAGTATTTAAGAATTTTTTTTTTCTTTTCAGAATTTAAAGTATACAAATGATGTACATTTGTGCTTTCTGAGGAATTGTATACTGTAGTCCTCATCTGTCTCAAGATATATACAAATAAACCTTTAAACTAAACAGTGTTTCTCTGAGAAGCCGCAGTTCCATCCTGGCGGTGGTGACGGAGGTCACAAAATGATGTCTCCTGAGCGGTTAGTACGGTAAATCTGCTCAGAACAGAAATATATTGTTGGCAGAACATTTCCCCACCCGCCAGGGACTTCGTAGCTGATTTGGTCAGATCTTGGATGGAAAAGGCGAGTTTAAGAAGCAATGTTGTATCACTTTTGTTACACCTTACTAAGCGTCTGCATTCTGTAAATGACCAGGTTACCGGTCTCCCATAAGGCACATCAATAGGAGTTCGCTGACCTAGGATAATGCCATAGACTAATACAGGAGCTTGGGTTAAACATTAAATACTAAACAATTACTTACATGCTCCCATAGCTCTGATGCTGGGACCTAGGCCCTTATTCTGGTTCACTCGCAAAGGCAAATTCCTTCTCAAATGGACAAAACCATGTGCACTGCGAAGTGAGATCTATATTGCAGTGTAAAAATAAAGCAGTCAGTATTTTCCCTGCACAGAAACAAAATAACTAATCCCAAATCTAAATCTCTGTGCATGTTACATCTGTCCCCCCTGCTTTGCACATGGTTTTATCCATTTGAGAAGGAATTTGCCTTTGCGAGTGAACCAGAATAAGGGCCCTAGTACCTATGTACCTTGTTATCCTAAAGCTTGGTACAGGGTGGATATACTCTTAATACAATTAGTCTGCAGATCTTCCTCCTATACATGACTTCAGGCCTTCATGAGATGACAGATTGCAGTTGCCTGAGATCGGTAGAGAGATCTGGGGTGGAGGACAATTATTTTACTCTGCCCTATATGCAGTATAAGCAATGCCTTCCTATGACTCTTTTCCTACCCAGGTCCCAGTGCTGGGAGGTTTGATGGCAAGCTCCTTGGCCTAAAGGGCATTGAATGAGACCGATTCAGCAGTTATTCTTGTAGCGACAAACAAAATCCCCTGATTAAATGAAAATAATGTGATGAGTGAATTAAAACAACAAGTCAGTCTTCTGTTAGTTTGTAGATGAAAGACTGCCGGCGTATGCGATTGTACATTTATTAGCATTGGCTTATATCAGTGATGGGCAACAAGATTCAGGGTACCAAAGTAATGCCGGCAATGCAAGACTGCCACCTGATGGTGGAATCAGTAACTGCATGGTATAACAATGATCAGGTATGGTGGTACTAAGTATTTAGGCTAGTTCTACAATATGAAAGCCTATATAAGTCGACAAAGAAGTGCGACATTAATGTCAACCATGCTTTCGCGCACAACACCTTTACCCTCTGGCTGCTTGAATAATCAGAAGGGAATGTTTTCACGAATAATTGTCAAACTACGATATCACTAATAGCTCAGCAGTTTCCAACCTTTTTTCTGTGAGAGATATTCAAACAGTCCACTAAAAATTCCAGCGGCACTCACATTTGTTATATAAAGTCAAATGAAACATGTGGTGTAGAAAAAAAAGATTATATTTCCTTTATAAGGTAAGGTAAGGTCATTGAATAAATGAATAAAAGATTTGTTTGGCAATTTTGACACTTATTTTGACAAATTCACTCGGCACGCAAAGGGTTAATTGCAAAACACACCTATTTTGCGCTTAACATTATTGCCCTTTTAAATTTTGAGGTTAAACACATATTGCAAAAGTGTCTGCTTGGTAAAATGACCTCCAACCAGAGGCGTAGGGAGGGCGGAGCCACCGGAGCTCATGCTCCAGGCGCCAATTGGTCGAATGGCGCCGCGGCCCGCCCCCCCTCCGCAAATGATCCCTGCATAAGGATGATACTAAACAGTACTAAAAGCGAGCAGCGTCGTGCACGGCGGCTGCCCTGCCCTGCACTTGCCTCCTGCCGCTGCCCTGCTCGCTCGGCGGTCCCTGCCGCCAAGCGCACCGTCCAGGCGGCTGACTCACTCCGTCTCCTCTCCTCCGTCCGGTCTAAATTGCTGCTGCTGCTACTGCTCGGTCCGGCTCTCGGACAGCGCAGCGCAGCAGCACTCCAAACTCCTCCCAGAGAGTCACCTGTCACTCGCAGAGTGACTCACTTCCTCCTCCCTGGCTACAGCAGCGTCATCAGCCTTCCCTAGCGCTGGCTGTAGCCTGGAGGAGGAGAAGGTTTTCTGCTGCCGGCTTGTTATCTCGTTATTTAAGGTGGATTTATTTTCTTTTTTTCCCTCTAATTAATGATGTTAATAAACTTAGTAACAATCTTGGGGTTTGGGAGATTCGTGGGACACGGGAAAGGTGGGGGGGGGGAGTGAATCTCTCTGGCTTCTGCTGCCGCCCTGCTGTGCTGTACAGTATATATCTTTATCTGTATATATATTTATTTATTTACAGCTGTTAGCATCTTATATAGCGCAGCAGATTCCATTATAGCGTCTTATATGGCGCAGCAGGTTCCGTTACAGTGTCTTATATAGCGCAGCAGATTCCGTTACAGTGTCTTCTATAGCGCAGCAGATTCCGTTACAGATTATTATATAGCGCAGCAGATTCCGTTACAGCGTCTTATATAGCGCAGCAGATTCCGTTACAGTGTCTTATATAGCGCAGCAGATTCTGTTACAGTGTCTTATATAGCGCAGCAGATTCCGTTACAGCGTCTTATATAGCGCTGCAGATTTCGTTACAGTGTCTTATATAGCGCAGCAGATTCCGTTACAGTGTCTTATATAGCGCAGCAGATTCCGTTACAGCGTCTTATATAGCGCAGCAGATTACGTTACAGCGTCTTATATAGTGCAGCAGATTCCGTTACAGTGTCTTATATAGCGCAGCAGATTCCGTTACAGTGTCTTATATAGCGCAGCAGATTCCGTTACAGTGTCTTATATAGCGCAGCGGATTCCGTTACAGCGTCTTATATAGCGCAGCAGATTCCGTTACAGCGTCTTATATAGCGCAGCAGATTCCGTTACAGTGTGTTATATAGCGCAGCAGATTCCGTTACAGCGTCTTATATAGCGCAGCAGATTCCGTTACAGTGTCTTATATAGCGCAGCGGATTCCGTTACAGCGTCTTATATAGCCCAGCAGATTCCGTTACAGCGTCTTATATAGCGCAGCAGATTCTGTTACAGTGTCTTATATAGCGCAGCGGATTCCGTTACAGCGTCTTATATAGCCCAGCAGATTCCGTTACAGCGTCTTATATAGCGCAGCAGATTCCGTTACAGTGTGTTATATAGCGCAGCAGATTCCGTTACAGCGTCTTATATAGCGCAGCAGATTCCGTTACAGCGTCTTATATAGCGCAGCAGATTCCGTTACAGTGTCTTAGTGTCTTATTTTTCAATTTTTTTATTTTCAAATGTAAAATGCCAACACATGTTAGCCCCGCCCCCAAATCATTACCGGGGGGGGGGGGGAGGTGGGGGGTTTGGTGCGAAATATGCCCTTGCTCCGGGCTCCATGGCACCTAGCTACACCGCTGCCTCCAACTGTCTGACTATTCTACTCTGTCCCATTTTGCTAGTGATGTTAAACTACACAGAACAGAACATTTCCCATCCACCTCAATGTGCCCATTCATTTCAGTTGACATGGCAGCTTCTCTGTGACTTTGCTGAAGAAAAAAAATCTACAAAGATCAGACAGTTGGGACAAAGAATCCAGGTTTCCTTGTGATTCTTCCTGACCTTGGTCAATTTAATTATGCTGGCAGATCTTGTCCCGTGGTGACAGTACTACACGTGCCTAGATGAGAACTGTTCTCTATAGCGCTGGACGCTGGACAATGAGCCTTGTCTGGATGCGGCGAGCAGTGCTCTTTAATGTCGTAATGAGTCATTTTTTTTAAAGGGGGGTGAAAAATATCAGATTGTTTCTCTCTTGCCTTGCATCTTGGGACTTTCTGAGCGATTTTAATTTTCCTTGTTAGTTTTACCTTTGATTTCTGTTGTTGGCAGGCTATTCATTTCTACAAAGCCGGCTGAACGGGAGAATGCAGAAGTCAGCCTCTGTGTGCATCTTCAAGATTAGAAAGTTTTCTGACAAAGGTTCGGATTCAGAGGTGCACGCAGAGCCGATGTTTGCAGGGGTGCATGCAGAGCCGTTGTGTTCGCGGAGGTGTTCATAGAGCTGAAAATAAATTAATCCATTGTCCTCACTCCAGCACAATCTTTGTTTAGAGTATATTAGATTGGGATGCGGTCATTTGGTCTACTGCATTATGTTAGAAAGTCATTAGGTCGAATCCATTAGGTCGACATGCTAAAAGGTCGACATGACTCTAGGTCGACATGGGAAAAGGTCGACATGATTCTAGTTCGACAGGTCATTAGTTCGACAAGGTCATTAGTTCGACATTGTCTATGTCGACATTCACAAGGTCGACATGGAGTTTTTCACTGTTTTTTGAGCCAACATGTGCCGACAGGCGGTATTTCATGCCCTACCATCCACTAGGGCATGGTGGGAGAATAAAATAGTGTGCCGAGCGTAGCGAGGCACCGTGCCCGACGCATAGCGAGTGCAGCGAGCGATGCGAGGGGATGCAGTGCACTTTAAACTGTGTCCATGTCGACTGTGTTGACATTCAGGTAAAAAAACAGTGAAATCCCCATGTCGACCTTGTGAATGTCGACATAGACAATGTCAAACTAATGACCTTGTCGAACTAATGACCTGTCGAACTAATGACCTTTCGACCTAGAATCATGTCGACCTTTTCCCATGTCGACCTATAATCATGTCGACCTTTTAGCATGTCGACCTAATGGATTCGACCTATTGACTTTCTACCATAATGCAATAGACCAAATGATCCCAACCCATCCTGGGTTCAGTAGTGCCACATCAGTCTGCTAGAACTCTGCTTTTGTGTGTTCTGTCCCCTATTCACTGGGGGCTCTCTGCAGTCTATCTAACTGGGATTTGTCATGGATTCATCGATGGGGGGGCCACCCACCACGTGGTTTCCAACCACTGACCCAGATTATCCTCTCTCGAGACTCACACCTCTCGTCTGCTGCTAGGGTACCCATAAAGGTGGGGATTCCTCTTGTTCCTTCCACTGATCTGTGCATACTGCTGCCTTCATATGCTGTGCCCATTTCCAAAATGGCAGGGACTGTGGAATATCATTCTGCCTGTTCCACAGCCCCATCATCGGCTCTAAACTCTGGACACTAGCCTGTGCCCTCCATGCCTGTTCAGCTCACACTCTCCAACTACATGGCCTTTTTCCTAAGACCCTCACACTTCCTCTCCATCCCCCTGCATGTGGAAGAATCTGGTTTCGGCCATAAACTCCCCCACTCAGTGAAAAGGCTGCATGGCTTTTGTAAAACTGTTCACTATCTGTTAACCCCTGCAGTGTCTGCAGCTCACGCATAGGACAGTGGCTCCAGTTCCTGGTCAATTGCTAGGAAACTGCGAGAGGAAGAATTGTATCTGAGCACACAAAATGGGCGCCACCACTGTGTGCCTGTCAGGGTGAGTGGTGAAGTCTATGGGACAAAGTAGCACTCCTCAGGGCGGCTGTGTTGTCACCTACCTGCCATGTGACTAATATACCACAGGAAATGTCTGACAGGTCATCTTACTGTCCCACATGAATATCAGCAATAGGTGTATTATAGCCATGTACAGTGGCGTAAGTTCGCTCCAGTTGCCCGGAGGCAAGATTATATATATTGTGCCTCCCACCGCCCACCACCACCACTAAATATATGTCTGTTCTGAAATATGTGTTCAATTTATATCTACAGTATATCGCTCTCTATATTTGTCTGTAGCTATATATATATATAGAGAGAGAGAGAGAGAGAGAGAGAGAGAGAGAGAGAGAGAGAGAGAGACACTTGCAGGGGAGGAGAGGTGCCCCCTCTGGAGCAGGAGCCCGGCGGCAGATGACTCCATTGCCTCCCAGAGTTCTGCCTCTGGCCATGTAGGACGCTACGTGCCACGTATGTGTCCTATGTACATATCCCCATCATGCGGCCAGCATTGGGCACTGCATACAGTGACAGACTAGTGCTTACCAGCCTGCAGTCACCTACAGCTTGTGTGCTGGACATGATTGTAATAATGAACCCTGCTGACGGTTGTGTACGTTATGTTATGTATGTAGTTTATGCTGTTCCCCCGGGGCACAGGCTGTGCGGCTGAGGAGAGAGAGGACTTGTTTCCTTAATGCTGAGGCAACAACCGGCAGCATTTACATCCTACATGGCGGTAACATCACTAAAGGATTAGGTTGTATGTTTCTATGGGGCTTATTTCCCCCCAATGTATCTATAGGGGAATGTTGCACCCGCTGCAGCCCCTGTTTTCGATTGTAAAAGTAGCCACAATAACTACTCTGCACAACTCTGCTCTGCACTGGTTCACTGCTAATGTGCACCCCTCTGCTCTGCATCCCTCCACCCCTCTGCTCTGCACTGGTCCACTGCCAATGTGCACCGCTCTGCTCTGCATCCCTCCACTGCTACTGTGCACCCCTCTGCTCTGCATCCCTCCACCCCTCTGCTCTGGTCCACTGCTAATGTGCACCCCTCTGCTCTGCACTGGTCCACTGCTAATGTGCACCCCTCTGCTCTGCACCCTCCACTGCGCACCCCTTTGCTCTGCACAGGGCCGCCAATAGGGGGGTGCTGTGGGTACAGCTGCCCCAGTCCCCGGCCTCTGGAAGGGCTCGGGCAGCTAATTTTGCCCACCACACCCCCCCTGACTGCCTCCGCTGCACAGCGCTCAGTGTGCTAAACAAAGCAGGTCCCGGGGTGCAGGCTTATTCAACCCATGACGCTGGCGGCCAATTGAAATGCTGCACTGGCTTTTGAGCCAATTAGAGCTCACATACCAGCAACCAATCAGAGCGGATGCCGGTATGCAAGCTCTGATTGGCTCACCAGCCGGTGCTGCATTTTAATTGGCCGTCGGCATCCCGAGTTGATGAAGCCTGCGCTCCGGGACCTCTGGGCTGCAGCTCAATGGAAGAGGAGATGGGGGAGCAGGAGCCGGGTTACGGTAAGTCAAGTGAGGAGGGAGGAGGCCTGGAGCCCGGACTGGAAATGAGTCCCGGGCCCCAAAATTTTTGATGGCAGGCCTGGCTTTCCACTGGTCCACTGCTACTGTGCACCCCTCTGCTCTGCATCCCTCTACTGCTACTGTGCACCCCTCTGCTCTGCATCCCTCCACTGCTACTGTGCACCCCTCTGCTCTGCATCCCTTCACTGCTACTGTGCACCCCTCTGCTCTGCATCCCTCTACTGCTACTGTGCACCCCTCTGCTCTGCATCCCTCTACTGCTACTGTGCACCCCTCTGCTCTGCATCCCTCTACTGCTACTGTGCACCCCTCTGCTCTGCATCCCTCCACTGCTAATGTGCACCCCTCTGCTTTGCATCCCTCCACTGCTACTGTGCACCCCTCTGCTCTGCATCCCTCCACTGCTACTGTGCACCCCTCTGCTCTGCATCCCTCTACTGCTAATGTGCACCCCTCTGCTCTGCATCCCTCCACTGCTACTGTGCACCCCTCTGCTCTGCATCCCTCTACTGCTAATGTGCACCCCTCTGCTCTGCATCCCTCTACTGCTAATGTGCACCCCTCTGCTCTGCATCCCTCCACTGCTACTGTGCACCCCTCTGCTCTGCATCCCTCTACTGCTACTGTGCACCCCTCTGCTCTGCATCCCTCCACTGCTACTGTGCACCCCTCTGCTCTGCATCCCTCTACTGCTAATGTGCACCCCTCTGCTCTGCATCCCTCCACTGCTACTGTGCACCCCTCTGCTCTGCATCCCTCCACTGCTAATGTGCACCCCTCTGCTCTGCATCCCTCCACTGCTAATGTGCACCCCTCTGCTCTGCATCCCTCTACTGCTACTGTGCACCCCTCTGCTCTGCATCCCTCCACTGCTAATGTGCACCCCTCTGCTCTGCATCCCTCCACTGCTAATGTGCACCCCTCTGCTCTGCATCCCTCCACTGCTACTGTGCACCCCTCTGCTCTGCATCCCTCCACTGCTACTGTGCACCCCTCTGCTCTGCATCCCTCCACTGCTAATGTGCACCCCTCTGCTCTGCATCCCTCCACTGCTACTGTGCACCCCTCTGCTCTGCATCCCTCCACTGCTACTGTGCACCCCTCTGCTCTGCATCCCTCCACTGCTACTGTGCACCCCTCTGCTCTGCATCCCTCCACTGCTACTGTGCACCCCTCTGCTCTGCATCCCTCCACTGCTACTGTGCACCCCTCTGCTCTGCATCCCTCCACTGCTACTGTGCACCCCTCTGCTCTGCATCCCTCCACTGCTACTGTGCACCCCTCTGCTCTGCATCCCTTCACTGCTACTGTGCACCCCTCTGCTCTGCATCCCTCTACTGCTACTGTGCACCCCTCTGCTCTGCATCCCTCTACTGCTACTGTGCACCCCTCTGCTCTGCATCCCTTCACTGCTACTGTGCACCCCTCTGCTCTGCATCCCTCCACTGCTACTGTGCACCCCTCTGCTCTGCATCCCTCCACTGCTAATGTGCACCCCTCTGCTTTGCATCCCTCCACTGCTACTGTGCACCCCTCTGCTCTGCATCCCTCCACTGCTACTGTGCACCCCTCTGCTCTGCATCCCTCTACTGCTACTGTGCACCCCTCTGCTCTGCATCCCTCCACTGCTACTGTGCACCCCTCTGCTCTGCACAATTCTGCTCTGCATCCCTCCACTGCTACTGTGCACCCCTCTGCTCTGCATCCCTCTACTGCTACTGTGCACCCCTCTGCTCTGCATCCCTCCACTGCTACTGTGCACCCCTCTGCTCTGCACAATTCTGCTCTGTATCCCTCTACTGCTACTGTGCACCCCTCTGCTCTGCACAATTCTGCTCTGGTCCACTGCTAATGTACACCCCTCTGCTCTACACTACTCTGCATCCCTCCACTGCTAATGTGCACCTGTCTGCTCTGCAGAACTCTGCTCTGCACAATTCTGTTCTGCATCCCTCCACTGCTACTGTGCACCCATCTCTTCTCTGCACAACACTACTCTGCATCCCTCCACTGCTAATGTGCACCCCTCTGCTCTGCATCCCTCCACTGCTACTGTGCACCCCTCTGCTCTGCATCCCTCCACTGCTAATGTGCACCCCTCTGCTCTGCATCCCTCCACTGCTACTGTGCACCCCTCTGCTCTGCATCCCTCCACTGCTAATGTGCACCCCTCTGCTCTGCATCCCTCTACTGCTACTGTGCACCCCTCTGCTCTGCATCCCTCCACTGCTACTGTGCACCCCTCTGCTCTGCATCCCTCCACTGCTAATGTGCACCCCTCTGCTCTGCATCCCTCCACTGCTACTGTGCACCCCTCTGCTCTGCATCCCTCTACTGCTACTGTGCACCCCTCTGCTCTGCATCCCTCCACTGCTACTGTGCACCCCTCTGCTCTGCATCCCTCTACTGCTACTGTGCACCCCTCTGCTCTGCATCCCTCTACTGCTACTGTGCACCCCTCTGCTCTGCATCCCTCTACTGCTACTGTGCACCCCTCTGCTCTGCATCCCTCCACTGCTACTGTGCACCCCTCTGCTCTGCATCCCTCCACTGCTACTGTGCACCCCTCTGCTCTGCATCCCTCCACTGCTAATGTGCACCCCTCTGCTCTGCATCCCTCCACTGCTACTGTGCACCCCTCTGCTCTGCATCCCTCCACTGCTACTGTGCACCCCTCTGCTCTGCATCCCTCTACTGCTACTGTGCACCCCTCTGCTCTGCATCCCTCCACTGCTACTGTGCACCCCTCTGCTCTGCACAATTCTGCTCTGCATCCCTCCACTGCTACTGTGCACCCCTCTGCTCTGCATCCCTCCACTGCTACTGTGCACCCCTCTGCTCTGCATCCCTCCACTGCTACTGTGCACCCCTCTGCTCTGCACAATTCTGCTCTGCATCCCTCTACTGCTACTGTGCACCCCTCTGCTCTGCACAATTCTGCTCTGGTCCACTGCTAATGTACACCCCTCTGCTCTACACTACTCTGCATCCCTCCACTGCTAATGTGCACCTGTCTGCTCTGCAGAACTCTGCTCTGCACAATTCTGTTCTGCATCCCTCCACTGCTACTGTGCACCCCTCTCTGCTCTGCACAACACTACTCTGCATCCCTCCACTGCTACAGTGCACCCCTCTTCTCTGCTCTGCTCCACTGCTAATGTGCACCCCTCTGCTCTGCATCCCTCCACTGCACCCCTCTGCTCTGCACAATTCTGCTCTGCATCCCTCCACTGCTACTGTGCCCCTCTCTGCTCTGCACCCCTCTGCTCTGTGCATCTCTGCTCTGCATCCCTCCACTGCTACTGTGCCCCTCTCTGCTCTGCACAATTCTGCCCTGCATCCCTCCATGTTACTGTGCACCCTTCTGCTCTGCGCATCTCTGCTCTGCATCCCTCCATGTTGCTGTGCACCCTTCTGCTCTGTGCATCTCTGCTCTGCATCCCTCCACTGCTACTGTGCCCCTCTCTGCTCTGCACAATTCTGCCCTGCATCCCTCCATGTTACTGTGCACCCTTCTGCTCTGCGCATCTCTGCTCTGCAACCCTGCATGTTACTGTGCACCCTTCTGCTCTGCGCATCTCTACTCTACATCCCTCCATGCTACTGTGCAACCCCCCCCTTTCTGCTCCTCACCCCACTCAACCAGTCACTGCGTGGATGCATGTAGAGAGATGGCGCTGGACAGCAGGAAGGGTAATGTATTCTATATTCCTGTGAGTGGGTGGCGAGGGTCCCTAGTGCGTTGCTGTGCCCAGGGCCTACAAGGCTGTTAAGATGGCACTAGGTGGGCCAGTTGCTTCTCCTCGTTGGGCCCTACTACTTCATGGTGTAATTCTGTGATTCACAGGTCTAAGAAGAGGGGACCCCCATATTCCAGTGCCATCTAGTCGGAAGGGTCATGTACTCTTCTGCGAGTTGGTGGGACTCCCCGAATATTCAATAGTCTCCTGGACATTCTGGGAGAGTAGGTAACTAGGTACGCAGTCATTGGGTCCAGAGTGTCTAGGTCAACAGTCAAAATGTCAGCCAGTATTGATTGATAGGCAGAAGGTCGACATATTAAAAAGGTTGACAATCATGAGGTCGACACAAGAGGTGAACATGGAAAAAGGTTGACATGAGTTTTTCATGATTTTTTTGAACGGATTTGTTCATACTTTACCATCCCGGGGGGCATAGGGGGAGAACATAATCGTGTGCTGAGTGCAGCGAGCCATGCGAGGTGTGGGGGGTGGCTACACCTGCTGAGGGGGGGGGGGGGGGGATAGCAAGGACAGCACACAGAGCTTAACATCAGCACAAAACTGGATAAAATCAGGAGCGGCCTTTATGAATGTTAAAAAAAAAATTACATGCAAAAAAGATGATATATATGTAAATAACGGAAGCGAATGTCAGGCGCCAGATGTATTTTTTAATGTGAATAAAATTTGTCAATGACAAATTATGTAGAATTACATTAGTCATATCTGCTGCTCCGCTGACACTTTATGTAAAACATGCGGCGGTGGGGGAAGCAGCATACAGCAGCGCCCTCAAGTACACAGCGAGATCACATTCAGAGCGTCCTCCTATGTCACCACATGTGCTCTAACCACTGCTTACACAATGACAGCAGCAGTGATCAGCACTATGTAAAGGAGGCTTCATTCTAGCACCCTGCACCTTTTTAAAGCTGTGCAGTTAATCTTTTCTGCCTGGGTTGTCCCCATCTGTTGTGGTGCCTCTAGCACTCTCTGGTCTGCATCTCAGCACTGAAAGACAGAACAGAGGGGTTTATTCTAGTTCATTCTTTCTGACAAAATCCTTCTTAGATGGACAAAACCATGTGCACTGCAGGGGGGCAGATGTAACATGTGCAAAGAGAATTAGATTTGGGTGAGTTTTTTTTGTTTCTGTGCAGGGAAAATACTGAGTGCATGATTTTACACTGCAATATAGATCTCACTTTGAAGAAAAACCCCACCCAAATCTAATTCTCTCTGCACAAGTAACACCTGCCCCACCTGCAGTGCACATGGTTTTGTCCATCTAAGAAGGATTTTGTCAGAAAGAATGAACTAGAATAACCCCCAGAGTGTGCTAGTGGCACCACAGCAGAGAGCGACCCCACAGACAAGAAAGATTGACTTGCCAGGTTTTGAAATGTGCAGGGTGCTAGAATGAACACTATTTCAAAGGCACATCCAGTGGCGTAACTATGCAGGGTGCAGGGGATGCAACTGCTATGGTGCCCAGGCCATTAGGGGGGGGGGGGCTTGGCCCAGCAGGCAATCCCCTGCACCCTATTTTTTTAAGTAGTTTGGGAAGGACGGTGTCGGCAGCGCCATCCCGTCCCCCCGCCAGCTGCAATGTTCACCAATCAGGATGGAAGGCGGTCCCACTGTTCCTTCCTCCTTTCCCCACTCACCTATTTGATGCTGCTGAAGCTTGAGGCCCTGGCACCAAAATTGCAAGCCCTGAGCAGAGCAACGGGACGGGTCGCTGCGGGCAGCCTGCTCGGCCGGGATCCGTGCGCATGCGCAGAAGAAACTTTAGCCATCAATCCAGTTTAACTTTCTTTTGCGCATGCGCGCACCTCCCGGCAGGGCGCCCGCAGCGATGCCGCTGGACGCAATGACGCTGCGCACGCAGTGCGCATGCGCCCCCAACTTTTACCATCGGAAGCCATCCATCGATGGCATATAACTATTCGACCATCAACTATCGATGCCCAAAACATCAAGCACTAGGTCCCAACCATCGATGTTTTGGGAACATCGATAGTCGATGGCCATCCCTAATCTTTTCACATAGTGACAGCACCACTGGCCAGCAGTACCACATGAGAGGAGCACACACCCACACACACTCTCTCACCCCCTTCCCCTCCGTCTAATCACTCTCGATCTCTCCTATCTGAGGGGCATTGTAGTGATGATTGGGGGGGGGGGGGGCTATTGTTAAGATTTTGCTATGAGTGCCCAGAAGGTGCTAGTTACGCCCCTGGGCCCATCCCTTTTATGTCAAAGATGCATATGGTCTACACACAGGCAAGGTGGCCATCTTGGGCAATTCACCAATACCTATATAATACCCCTTTCACATTGCACAAATAACCCAGGTAGTTACCAGGTCGACGTGCGGTGTGAAAGTGCTTTTTCAAATGACCCAGGTCCAGGAACCTGGCAATCCGACCCAGGATAAAAGAAAGGTTAATGCTCCGCCCCTCCCCCTTTCTGGTGTCAGTGACCCGGCTTATTGTGGTGGACTTACAACACAAATGTCGCTCCCGGGACGGACCAGTGTCAAAATCCCGGGCATTTGTGATGTAATAGGGGTATAAGGGGCAGGAAAAATGGAAAGAACCAATGACCGTGAAATGACCAATGACCGTGGATCTGGGGAATGGGGTTCTAGTATGGAGCACCATGATCAATTCATCAGGGATGGGAGTGGACTTACAATAATTTAGGCTTTCCTCGGATTTCTTATAGGTAATGCTTATATTTTTACCAAAAAAACCTCCATCGTTTTCAAAATAACCAATATAAAACTAATTTGAATCAACAAGGGATTGGAAACATGAAGTGTTCCCATTCAAACTGCCACAAATTAGAAAAAATCAATTTGGTTTTGTGAAAGGAACAGGCCCTCCTAGCGGTTAAGGGAAATCAACCAATCTTCTCATGCCAAACTGATACCATTAGAAACTGGTTACAAACATACATTAAGTATGAACATTTTATTATGTTTAACAAATTATGGTAAATTAAAATCTTATGCCTAGTAAATGTGAAGTCAGCTAGCACGATTTCCACTTCCAAACTGAAAGCTGGCAACAACGGATCGTCTGAATTAGCATGTTTATAGGCCTGGCTAGTGTGCTAAATAGCCTGGTTAGTATGCTAATCACTGTTCCAGCCATCCACCTGCTCCACACCCACTCTCTACAACAGAAGTGGCTTCAGGTGGGCGGGACCAAATCAAATGTAGGCAGAACCAACCCAAAAATAGGCGGGATTAATACATCACTACACCTGTGTGGAAGCCGTTGGTTTCATATGCTCGGCAGTCTAGTGGCCCCCAGACCTTTATGCTGCTGTGACAAAACACAAACATTTAAAATAATACCCCAAATCTCCCCACTGAGACTGACCACCGTCCCAAACCTCCATCAGCTCATTACTGAAATTCCCTTTAAAATCACAACTATCCCCACCCCAGTACAGCCCAGAAACACCCCAGACGTTGTTACATACCCAGATACCATGCACTCCTGTCCCTGTAACAGATGTCACACTGGATATAGATGGGTGTCTGCCTTAAATGAGCATTTGCAGCATCAGATACTCTGCTCTGTGAACCGGCAAAGGTTGTTTAGGTGTGAGACAGAACGGGGCCACATCTCTAAAAAACAAAAGTTACTGGAGTACAAGGAATCCTCCCTGCGAGGTTACTGGCCAATCCGTCCCCAACATGGGGCCTAATTCTAGTTCACTCTTTCTGACAAAATCCTTCTTAGATGAACAAAACCATGTGCACTGCAGGGGGGCAGATGTAAAATGTGCAGAGAGAATTAGATTTGGGTGGGGTTTTACTTCAAAGTGAGATCTATATTGCAGTGTAAAAATAAAGCAGCCAGTATTTACCCTGCACAGAAACAAAATAACTCACCCAAATCTAATTCTCTCTGCACATTTTACATCTGCCCCACCTGCAGTGCACATGGTTTTGTCCAAGAAGGATTTTGTCAGAAAGGGAGAACTAGAATAAGGCCCATATTCTGTACACAACAAAAGAGTTCCTTTCACAGAAGCCACAGGTCTCTTTTTACCATTGGCTTAGTATGTATAAGCCTTTACCAGCAAATAATTCAACACTGTGGGATGGTTGTAATGACGCCTGTGTTGGCGGGAGGTGCGGGCAGGGCCATCTTAACATCAGCACGGGCCCCTGGGCAAAATTATTTACTGGCCCCCAACACACACACACACACACTTATGTGCAGCAGCTGTTCCGGGCAGCGTCATCCAGGCAACGGGGATCCGGGCAGCGGCGGCTGGGAGCTCGTATCGCTATTTTGAAAAGACTGGCCGGACGCTGATTGTCTGAGAGAATTCAGCCAATGAGCGTCCGGCCAGTGTTTTCAATATGTTTTGAAATTCAGCAGCACTTCCCGCCCCGCTGCCCGGCAAAAAGCGCTACAAGCTTTCAGCTGCCGCTGCCCGCCACAGCAGCTCCCGTCTTTCCCATTGGGGTGGGCCCTTAGAATCTTTGGGCCCCTGGGCAACTGCCCATTAAGCCTAAAGATGGCACTGGGTGCGGGTTCCTGGCCGAACACAGACATTTTTTCTAAAGCAAAACCATGCCTTATAAATGATTGCCGCTTTAAAATAATGTCCGTGTTTGGCTTTTAATTAGCATCTCGGGGATCAATAGATGCGGTCCAATGTATTTATCTTTTCACTCCTTTCTCTTGTTATCTGGTCTGCATGGGGCTTTATTGACATATTTTGGCCATTGCCCTGACTGCCTCCACCCCTCCTTTGAGCATGTGAAAGGCACTGCCATGGGATGCAATGTTACCTCGTTCTGCGCAAACATGCTTTAAATCACTATGGGGAACAGTATAGTTTTTTCAGCATTTATTTTAAAAAGTATGGCCTTTGGTGACCTAGATTTACTGATGAACTGTTTGTATTGTAGACTGCTCCACTTTCTGTATTTTCTGAATAATTTATGGTCTGATTTTGCTCCTTCAAACTTATATTGCGCTGTGGAACTAGACAGGTTTCTCAAGACAAACTGGTCTTTAAAAACAGATTGAAATACTCTCTGCCGGGTACAAAATCTCTGACTTGACTGATAATGCATAAAATACTTCACTAGTTAGTGCCTGATCCTGATATGTATTTACATAGCGTTTGAGCATCTGGCAAGGTTTTGAAAAATAAAAGGTTCTTAACATCCGCTGCTCATTTATGCACTTTGAGGTTTCTTCCGTGTTTATGTGATAATGATACAAAGTTGTAAGACACAAAAAAAAAAAACTGGATTCTGAACAGTTTTCGGTTTTACAAGTATATGCTTTTATCCAGTGCTGCGTAACTTAGCCGTGCTGCAAATGAACCCGTCAGGTGCAATTCTCTGATGTCACCTCCGCCTGCGGTAATGAGGTCCGAACCAACATTATGTTACGCTTACCTGGAATAATGTAAACGCATACTGAAACCAACAGAAAACACAGAATTTGGAAATATTTAAGAATTTGTTCATCCTAATCACTGGTTCCAATATAGGGGGGATATGTAAGACCTTTGAGCATCAAAATTAAGAAGTTGCCCATAGCAACCATCCTAAAGCTTGGTACATGCTGGCCGATATATCGGTCATTCAGCTGAACGGCAGCTATAGCATTGCTCTGTCAGTGGGAGGGTAACCCCGATATGACTGATATATTAGCCCTGTCACACAACCAATGGGTGATACATCTGTAGATATAATGGCGCATTGTGCTGCGTATACAGGCGGATAGCAGGCATTGCGCTGCATATACAAGCGGTTAGCAGGCATTGCGCTGCGTATACAGGCGGTTAGCAGGCATTGCGCTGCGTATACAGGCGGTTAGCAGGCATTGCGCTGCGTATACTGGCGGTTAAGCAGGCATTGCGCTGCGTATACAGGCGGTTAGCAGGCATTGCGCTGCGTATACTGGCGGTTAGCAGGCATTGCGCTGCGTATACAGGCGGTTAGCAGGCATTGCGCTGCATATACTGGCGGTTAGCAGGCATTGCGCTGCGTATACAGGCGGTTAGCAGGCATTGCGCTGCGTATACAGGCGGTTAGCAGGCATTGCGCTGCGTATACTGGCGGTTAGCAGGCATTGCGCTGCGTATACTGGCGGTTAAGCAGGCATTGCGCTGCGTATACAGGCGGTTAGCAGGCATTGCGCTGCGTATACAGGCGGTTAGCAGGCATTGCGCTGCGTATACTGGCGGTTAGCAGGCATTGCGCTGCGTATACAGGCGGTTAGCAGGCATTGCGCTGCGTATACAGGCGGTTAGCAGGCATTGCGCTGCGTATACAGGCGGTTAGCAGGCATTGCGCTGCGTATACAGGCGGTTAGCAGGCATTGCGCTGCGTATACTGGCGGTTAGCAGGCATTGCGCTGCGTATACTGGCGGTTAAGCAGGCATTGCGCTGCGTATACAGGCGGTTAGCAGGCATTGCGCTGCGGATACAGGCGGTTAAGCAGGCATTGCGCTGCGTATACAGGCAGTAAGCAGGCATTGCGCTGCGGATACAGGCGGTTAAGCAGGCATTGCGCTGCGGATACAGGCGGTTAGCAGGCATTGCGCTGCGGATACAGGCGGTTAGCAGGCATTGCGCTGCGGATACAGGCGGTTAGCAGGCATTGCGCTGCGGATACAGGCGGTTAGCAGGCATTGCGCTGCGGATACAGGCGGTTAGCAGGCATTGCGCTGCGGATACAGGCGGTTAGCAGGCATTGCGCTGCGTATACAGGCGGTTAGCAGGCATTGCGCTGCGTATACAGGCGGTTAGCAGGCATTGCGCTGCGTATACAGGCGGTTAGCAGGCATTGCGCTGCGTATACAGGCGGTTAGCAGGCATTGCGCTGCGTATACAGGCGGTTAGCAGGCATTGCGCTGCGTATACAGGCGGTTAGCAGGCATTGCGCTGCGTATACAGGCGGTTAGCAGGCATTGCGCTGCGGATACAGGCGGTTAGCAGGCATTGCGCTGCGGATACAGGCGGTTAGCAGGCATTGCGCTGAGGATACAGGCGGTTAGCAGGCATTGCGCTGAGGATACAGGCGGTTAGCAGGCATTGCGCTGCTTATACAGGCGGTTAGCAGGCATTGCGCTGAGGATACAGGCGGTTAGCAGGCATTGCGCTGAGGATACAGGCGGTTAGCAGGCATTGCGCTGAGGATACAGGCGGTTAGCAGGCATTGCGCTGCTTATACAGGCGGTTAGCAGGCATTGCGCTGAGGATACAGGCGGTTAGCAGGCATTGCGCTGCGGATACAGGCGGTTAGCAGGCATTGTCCTGCGTATACAGGCGGTTAGCAGGCATTGCGCTGCGGATACAGGCGGTTAGCAGGCATTGCGCTGCGGATACAGGCGGTTAGCAGGCATTGCGCTGCGGATACAGGCGGTTAGCAGGCATTGCGCTGCTTATACAGGCGGTTAGCAGGCATTGCGCTGAGGATACAGGCGGTTAGCAGGCATTGCGCTGCAGATACAGGCGGTTAGCAGGCATTGTCCTGCGTATACAGGCGGTTAGCAGGCATTGCGCTGCGGATACAGGCGGTTAGCAGGCATTGTGCTGCGGATACAGGCGGTTAGCAGGCATTGTCCTGCGTATACAGGCGGTTAGCAGGCATTGCGCTGCGGATACAGGCGGTTAGCAGGCATTGCGCTGCGTATACTGGCGGTTAGCAGAAGATGATTGCTTGCTCTATGCAACTTCTCCAATTGTCCGCTCTTTCTAAATGTGATGTCCCAATGAAACATAATTTTTAATACAACATCGCCACCTGCTGACCAAACTGAAGGATGGTTATGTGAATGTTATTTGATGCACAATGACTGTCCTCTTTGCTTGCAGGTGTTGAGCCAAAACTAGTTGGATTACAGTACATCTTTAGGACTTGGTATTCATCAAATTTATTAATTAAACAAAAGCATAATTAAAGGTTCATTTAAAGAAGAAGTGCCAATTTTGTTGTCCAGGGCCCCTGCCCCTAGTGATACAATTACCCACAGTAAACTACCGCGGGTAATTGGATACGTGATATCCAACTATATGCAAGTCATCTGTGCTTATGCATGGATATGCAGAAAACCTGTACTGTTGGCATGCCTCGGGGACCTTAGTTGTATTAACACACGTTGAATGGAATTTTTCACGCAGACTAAGAGTGGAACCGTACATTATTTCAGATGCTAGTTCTGCACAAAAAGACCCAGTCACCTGGACAAACGGACGTTAATGAGGCAACAGAGCACAAAGAGACCGCAACATATATATATATATATATATATATATATAAATATAATCAGTGGCAAAACTAGAAATTTTGCGCCCCTTCCTTCCCCACCTCTCGCTTCGGTCTCCCACAAGGCGGCGGCCATTTTAGCATGGATGATGTAGCCGACAAGTGCAATCAAGTGGCCCCCGCATTTGGCTGGTGATGTGTATCCTGTGACCTATACTGATGGATTGAAAAAGATCCCCTGCTGTGGATCGAAACGTCGACTAACGATATGTTACTATGGCTGTCTGAGGTATAAAACTACCTTTTACATTTGGTGGTCAGTGCCTGCTTTCGTCATTCATTATATACTGTATATCTAGGAAAAACAGAAAGGTGCGCTCCATGGTGCAGATAAAACAAGATTTATTGGGGGAAACACACTGAATCTCCAGACAATTAAAATACAATTGCTCGTACCAAGTGCAAGTGCACTGTGGGCTGGTTACCACATGGAGAAATGTAAATGCCCGGGGCAAACAGCTACACGGTAAATACCAGAAGATCCGGAACCAGGGCTGCCGAGGACGCTGGGTTGGGCCGAAGGTAGGATGGAAGCCGGAGTCAGGGATATCAGTGTGAGGAGACGCCGGGACAAGAGGAGAAGCGGGTATCACAAGCCACGCCCTAACGCGTTTTGGCAGAGACTTCGTCAGAGGGCGTGGCTTTGTGACTACCCGGCCAGATTAAGTAGGGACAATGCACCAATAGCAAGCTCCCTTCGGCAAATTACATCACCATTGTAGCGTGCAACATTATATCATTGCCCGCGTCTACACAGAGCCCCACCACATAGGACATCTGAACGCACGCAAGACATATACGTGCAAGATGTATCTCACAGTACATAGTATACAAATTCAAATAACCATAGTACATGTACATCACGTATCATATCAATTACATAATATCTACATGGTAAATATTATCAAGCAATCGGTAATTACAACAAAAAAATACAACAAACAAGAAGAACATATTAAAAAGCAGATACCCTTATTAAAAAAATAGAATAAAATCACATTATGAATAGATATATATTATTAAAAAAGAGAATAGAAACAATAATATACTATAAATTAATGAATGGGGTAATTTCATAACCCTCATTCAGCCCATTGGGTGTTACAGTGTTAAGCTTCGATATCCAAAAGGTTTCACGGCGTATTAGAAGCTTGTCTCTGACACCGCCTCTCTTTGGAATCGGTACACGTTCAATGGCTCTAATCGTCATGCCAGCTGGATCACATTTGTGGTGTGTTTTGAAGTAACGAGGGACGCTGTGATTGGTGACACCATTTTTGATATTTCTAAGGTGTTCCAGCGCTCTAATTTTAAATACTCTCTTCGTCTTGCCGACATAATGTAGATTACAGCTGCAAGACAATAAATACACCAAATAAACTGAATTACAATTCATAAACAGATGAAACTTAATACTGGATAATTTTGAATTTGTAATGTCCGTATTTTTACCAATATATTTGCATATTTTGCAGCTGTGTAAGGGTTCTGGGAGTGTCCGCGCCAAACCTACCTCCGTTGCCTCAGACTAGGGTTGGTGGGCGCGTGCAGAACTAGGCTTTGCCAATAATAGCCGCGTTCGAAGGAGCCAGTTAGTCTAGCTCCAACCCCGATGCCACCTGGTCTTAAGAGTGACAACGCGCCCTCCAAGGCCAGGAGAGAGCAAGGGGACAAGCTAACTAATACCCACAAGAAACGGGGAACTCCCAGAAACCCCAGGGTAGCAACAATGCTCAGGAGATGACACACAATGAAAATTAATGCACCGGTACCAAGAGTGCCAATACAGGGTGCAGGTGTAACAATACACTGAGATGTAATAAGCAACTGTAACAATACAAAGCAATGGGCAGGTGGGTAATCCCCAACTTAGCTGAGAGATGTTTATACAGCCGAGAAGTTGGGACACCGCAGCACAGACTTGCAGGATAACCCAGAACAGGTTCACTGGATCGTGGGGATGACACTCTGGGTACATGGTACATCAAACAGACTGGACAGACGAGGGTTAACCACCAGGGACCAGGAACCCCACTGAACACAGCAATACAGGATCCAGGGATCACGACAGGCCGGCAGGAACACAGCAAGACTGGGATACAGACTGGACATGAGACTGACTGGAAGCTGGACAGTGTGGAACTAAACAGTATGGAACTGAACAGTATAACTGGCCAGGGAGTGAGTGACCAGAGGGTTTATATAGTGAGCACAAGGAGGTGATAATCACACATTGCCTGCAGGTGAGCTCTGCAAGCTAGCAGCCTAATTAAGACACACCTGAGTCCTAATAACACACCACTGAGAGAGCTGCAATGGCCCAGGCTGACCACTGGAGGCCACCAGCGAGTAAACACACACACACACACAGGCTGGAATAAACCCAGGGAGCAGAATCCAGGGAAAACAGACAAACTACACACAGAAAATGTGAATAGCACATAACACCGATCCGCTGGAGGTGGATCATAACAAGCTGTTACATGGGAAACATCCCTTAATGCTAAGAAAGGTCTCAGTAGGTACAGAAATAATTGGTTCCAGTCGACTTTTAGAGATGATGTTTTTTAGTATCCTGGCCTTTTTATATACTATACTTGGTCTATCTGAAATAATACCATTAAGAATCGGATCAAGTTTGAGGATATGCCAATTTTTATCCTGTATATGTTTAATCTCTTTTTCTTTCGTATTAGACTGTGTGACAAATAAACATTCATCTTTCTTTGGCAAAGAGACAGACTGAGAGAGATTTCTAATTTTATATT
Organism: Crinia signifera; assembly: GCF_055691185.1. Taxonomy (NCBI): domain Eukaryota; kingdom Metazoa; phylum Chordata; class Amphibia; order Anura; family Myobatrachidae; genus Crinia; species Crinia signifera. Next base: position 20,344,273 of record NC_139224.1, on the reverse strand, counting down.
CAAGTAACTTGTCACATTCAAGTATTCTAGCTTTTTGTCTTGCTCTAGTGACAATTCCCATTGGATAGCCTCTTTCAGTAAAACGATTAGAATATATATCGGCTTGGGAATCAAACTTGGAAATGTCAGAACAATTCCTCCTAAGGCGAATGAATTGCGAAAATGGAATGTTTCCCTTCCAAGCATTTAAATGGTAGCTATCGTATTGTAGGTAGCTATTACCTGTTTAAAAAATCGTAGAAGTTTCTATTTCTTGTACAGCTGGAAAATTCTCTACACTTAAAAATAAATCTAAAAATTCAATACATTTCTTATTAAAATTGTAAGTAAATGATTGTGAGAAATAGTATTAAGACAATCCACAAAAGTCTTAAAAGAACACTCGTCACCAGCCCAAATAATCATAATATCATCATCTATATAGCGTTTAAATAAAATTACATTACTAAACAGATCGGAGCTTAAAAGGTTGGTTTCCCAATCACCCATGTACAGATTGGCCAGACTTGGGGCACAGATCGTCCCCATCGCCGTGCCCCAAGTCTGGAGATACCAAGTACCTAAAAATTCAAAATAGTTGTGCTCCAGAACAAACTTTAGACAATCGCAGATGAATTGAATTTTGGTGCAGCAAAACTCACTTTTTTCAGTCAAAACCTTGTTAATGACATCAATGCCCTTAATGTGTGGGATTTTAGTATATAGCGATGATACATCAATCGTACCAAAACAATATTCATCTTTCCACTGGACATTTTTTAGTATCTGCAACATATGCGTTGAATCTTTTACATATGTATCAAGTGTAGGGACATAGTTCTTAATGTAATGTAATGTAATGTAATATATATATATATATATATATATATATATATATATATATATATATATTGGATTGTTGCTCGGCGGCGACTTCACAAGAAATGACACACAGCCAAGGTTCCAAAAGAAACACAATCCCTCTTCTTTCAGGGCGGTACCTCCTCTCCAGTCCAGGGAAATCTCCCAAAATAAATCTAGAGAAAAAGAGTGAGAGAGAGGCACCTTCTAGTGTAGTATATAGGTAGTTCTTAGTGAATCCCTTTAACAAAGACGCACAACCACTGTGATGTGAGTTTGTAGATTGTATTATAAGCTATCAGGAACACTGCATATAATTAGAATCCTTGTTCTCCTCTCCAATGTCCCATATATGGGGAAAGAACATATAGGAAAAATCTAGTGTAATATTGTTCAACAAATGTATTGATACAGTGAAAATGACAGCTAAGTTGTCCATACAATGTTTTTTAAAAATTCAGCTCATCTGGTGTAAGCTTGTATGAAGTCACCATCCTCAGTCACCATCATCAGTCGGTCAGCAGTTTAGGAAGGGGTTATTACTTTAGATCTTCTTTTGCTCCTAGCTCCCCATATGTCAATTTGCAAAGCTGGGTGCAAAGACCGTCCCCATCGCAGTCCCACAGACCTGCAAATTAAAATGCTCCAAAAATGTTAAATAATTTTGGGTTAAAATAAACCTTATTAAAATGCAAATAAATTCTTGGGTCAATTGTAATACAAATTGGGTGATATACATGCTTGAGTGCACCTGTGGCCTCAAGTATATTGGCAAGACAAAGAGCCATTTGAAGATTAGAATACAGGAGCATGTCAGGGGAATTAAGAATAAAACTGAGAGTCATACAGTACCTAGGCATTTTAAACACCACCATAACGGGAACATAGAAGATGTTAAATTTAAAGTTTTAGAGCACGTCACCTTGGGTCCTGGGGGGGAGGGGGGGGGGAGATAGGGAGAATCTCCTGTCTCGACGAGAGATGTTCTGGATACACGAACTTGGTACCTTGGCACCAAATGGGCTGAATGACAATTAGGAAATAGCTCTCTTTCCAATAGATCTCTTTTAAAAACAAGTTCTGTTCTGTTCTTAGAAAGAAACAGAATAGAACTGCGCCATAAAGGGGGAAATAGTACATGCAATTTATTTATGTACCGATAAAAAACACATATAAAACATACACAGAATAATATAACACAATTTTTAAGAAAAATTAAATATAATTGATATTACATAAAAAAAGTTTCGAGAACAGGGATATCCAGAGACTATCCTCAAACAAGCAAAACAAGAAGTAGATAGAATGGATAGAACTAACCTATTAGGTGAAAATAAAAATAAAAAGAATACAAAACAGAACACAATGAGAGAAACTGGTGAAGGGATGACAGGCCTTTTTGTAACCCAATACAACGGATGTGCAAAAGAAATCAGAAATATAATTAAAAATAATACTGTCATGCTATTACAAGATCCCCTCTTGAAAAATGAGATCCAACATAATGGCAGAATGATTTTTCGTAAAGCAGATAACTTAAAATCAAAATTAATACATAGCCATTTTTCAAATGCAGACAAAAGAGGCGGGAGAGAGGATATTAATAACGAACTAAACTGGCTACCCCCAAAGCCAAAGGGATACCATCGATGTGGGAAAGAAAAATGTATGACATGCCTAATGGCACCCAGAAAAACAACTAGCTATAAATCTATTATCAATGGCGAGGTGTTTCAAATAGAAAATTTTATAAATTGTAGCTCAACCTATGTTATTTATTTGCTTTCCTGCGGCTGCGGTAAGCAATACATAGGTAGAACAACAAGAACATTACACGTAAGGGGAATGGAACATAGGAGGAACATACTCAATGGAGTAAAAACACATTCAGTTTCAAGTCATATACACAGGTGTCAAGGTGGAAGGGTGGATGATGTGACAATAATTGGGATCGAAAGTATTAAAAGTACCAACAGAGGTGGCGACAGATTTGGTAAATTATGTCGCCGTGAAGCATACTGGATCTATAGAATGGATTCATTAATGCCAAATGGCCTAAATGATGCAATAGAACTAAATAATATCTAGTCATAATCTATTTGATGTTACACACATCCACCCTCCCACCCCTATCCTTATGTGTTCATGAAGCAATAATGAAGTGGGAATACACAATTGTTCATATAGGATTTAACATCTTCCTATCCCCACACTTCCCCTCTACTCCAAACTAGGTATAATTATAATAGAAATCGTAACTTATTACTCTCTGCATCAGTTTTTGACATCCCTTTCACCTTTTCTTACTCATCCCCTAGTTTCTATTATCCCATAGGGCTTATTACTTCTAACTATAACAAAGGGGAACTATGTTTTTACTATTGTAATATAAATATTGTGGGTCGCCGGGGCGCCAGATCTGAGATCTCTGCACGTGTGGGACCGGAGGTCCATCTGGACCACATGTGCAGGGACTCGGGTGGCGCCTAGGCGAAAACACAAACACTACCTAGAACCCAACTGGACAACTTTTGGTTCAAAAGAAAAAATGTATTTGGAGCTATGCTATAGCTGTGACGAAATAATGTAGTGGGCCATGTGTGTGTGTATATATGCACCACTATCTCTATGGTTACTAAAAAGAAAAATACAGTGCTCTATAGAATAATGAATATTAAGGGCTTATAGATATGTGTGGACTTCTCTTGAAAAATTATGGTACATGTTATATGCTCATACATATATTTATATGTATAAGTAATTCATGACGACCACTCTCTATGTGTGTTTTTTTCTGGTCCTTTATCACATGGAGAAATGGTTGATATGAATCTGTGATTGAAAATAAATAATAACAAAAGAATAATTAATTGTATATATGTAATTATGAAATTATGTCTCTACATGTACATTCTCTGGTTATGTCTGACTAGAGGTACATATACCTATTCCCCCCCCCCCCCCCCTCATTTCCCCCTCCCTCCTTTTTCCCCCCTTCCCCCCCCCCCTTTTTTTTCTTTCTGAGTGGTATATAAACATTTTTTGTTTCTGCTTAGATACCCAGATCTATGGAATCGATAGATCTATGTTGAAAAATATGGGAATATCTGTTCCGCTTCTGATAATATGTAGATATGAATCTAGATATATAATATGAGAAAAAGATAAACATATGTGAAAAAGAGGTTTCTCTCTCTGTATATATATCTATGTGCATCTTATTATAATTGGTTTGTTTTTCTTTTCTTTTCTTTTCTTTTCTTTCATATTGATAATTTGGTGATTAATCGATGTTTATATATAATAATTTTGCCCTTGGGATATAGACTCCTCCAGATGTAGGAATAGGAAGACGATAGATGGATGGAAAATAACTGTTTAAGTGATATATTTACATTGTCTCTATTGGGAAATTCAAAGTGTGATAAATCGTCTACTGATTGTCTGTCGACACATTTACACTGTCATAAAAGGCAGTTGAGATAAAATGTGTGAAAAAAGTATCCGCAGCATACGGCATAATAGCTATATTTAAGGCATAATATGTCAGAAACGGACATGATTAACATAATGATATTAGGAATCTATGATGTCAATAATATATGTTTTTCTAAAGAAATAAATGATCTCTTCCGTGACTTCCCTTAATAATAATGGCCGCTGCGGACTCTGTAATATACCCAAGCAGATATGAATACCAATGGAAACGGCATATTCCCTTAATAAAAATGGCCGCTATAAACTGCATTCCCTAGATGTCGATAACAACATAAATAGAGGGAATACATAAGACGGACACTACATTGACGGCTAAATGGAACGCAAAATGACGTGCTTCCGGCCCAGTGGAACGCACGGACCGGAAACTAAGTAACAAACAGCGGAAAAGCCGCCGCATAGCCGGAAACGGCAAGACGGCACACAGACATGCCGCTCAGACCATCCTGAGGTATAAATATAAGACCTACTAAGTGGACATCCACTTGCGACTCTTCCTTTTCTCTTTCCTTGATAAAGCCGCTGAGACCGTTAACGGAGGCGGGGAAACGCGTTGGATCATCAAATAATTCTTTTTGCACCACAGGGGATACCACGCAGTTTACAACCAGACCACCAGCCCGAAGGAGACTCCAGATAAAGTTGGACCAAGTGAGGTGATTCAGCACCATCCACTGGGAGCCCGGAGGAATTACAGGTGGCAGCTGTAAGGTACCCCAATGCAATATTGTCTGGCCAGACACAAAAACCTGGACAGTTATATTCACTAATCCAAACAAAGACTGTTACGTAACCAACAAATTAATTACAACTAATATACTAATGTGACCGCAATAAGTAAAAGGGAAGCAAAAATTACTTGGTTTTAATCCACTAACCTGACACGACCGGTTGTGCAATAATTTTTTACTTAAACCTTCCCCCTATATACTTTTTTTATGTAATATCAATTATATTTAATTTTTCTTAAAAATTGTGTTATATTATTCTGTGTATGTTTTATATGTGTTTTTTATCGGTACATAAATAAATTGCATGTACTATTTCCCCCTTTATGGCGCAGTTCTATTCTGTTTCTTTCTGGTAATTAATTTGGGGAATCGAGCTATCCCCCACAGAACAGCAGCATTTAAAGGGGCATAATAGTCCTTGTTAATATTCTGTTTAGGAGATTATATATAAAAAAAGGTCAGACTACCCGCAGCGCAGTACCTAACCAAAACTGTTCTATTTTCCTGTCCTGTTCTTGTTGTGAATTTTCTGTTCTTGTTGTGAATTTTATGCTATCGATTTTGTTCGACTTGTTGATCTTATTACAATGGTAGATACATGGAAAGGGGAGTACAAGCCCATATCATATTGTATCATAGGTGTGTTAGTCCATCACCATGGAAACCAGCACGGATCCGCGGTGGTAGGCAACCCAAAACCAGGAAGTCTTGTGTAAATCACGACAACTTCCTAATAGCCGTGTGTGCATTCCGAATGACCGGCACCGTCGTGTGTGGGTCAAGGCAACTCCCGGAAGTGACGTGTGGATTCCAATATACCGGAAGTGGATAGCTGTGATAGCGGGAAATCCACTCCAGAAATCAATTCACCTGTAGCACTATAAATACTGGGTACAGGACCCACTTGAGTCATAGGGTAGTTTCACACACTCCGGTTTTGAATGGACGGCAAAAAGCCAGACAAACTTTATTCGGATCGCAGAACCTTTCACATGATACGGTTTTTAGCTGGATAAATTGTGTGCTTATGCATATGCTGGATGAATAAGCAAGTGACTTTTCAGTGTCACTAGCCTGCGTTACCCTAGCCCCGCCCTTCTCATCACATGGGGGGTGGGTTAAAACAGTTTGACTGGCATGTCCAGCCAGTGTTCCTGTAGCCCCGCCCCTCTCATCACATGGGGGCGGGCTTTAATAGCCGGCAGTACCGTGGTGTGTGAAGGCGCCCATTGCCTTCACAACCCATACACTATGGGCCACAATGTCTCTCTAAATCATTATCGCCTACTTTTTGAGTTTCCTCTCCGAGAGAAGCTGAAGAGAATACTCTCTGCATCACTTCCGGGGGTGTGGGGTGGAGTTTGATGTATTTAAGCCCGCCCCCATTAGGTAAATGCCACGAATCTCAGCTTTTCAGGGAGGAGCTAAATGGTGCTATTTGCATAATTTTAGACCCACCCCTTCCATGAAGAGCCATGAATGCCGGTATTTTACTGGCAGAGGAAGGGGCTGATGCAGCTGGCCAGGAACGCAGGAAGCTTGCCCACCCTTCCAGTGGGCTGGGAGGGAGACCATATTTTCGGGACCCTCCCGGCCATTCCGGGAGTGTAGGTAAGTATGCCCTAAATATATAAAATATGCAATAGAAAACAAAAAATCATATTTATCGCAGCTATATATATTTTTTTTCAATTGCATGCAAATATTTTTATTTTTAATTCACCTAATTATTTATGTGCCTGGCTCTCCTCACATTGGGAATTTATGTGTGCAGCAAACTCTGTTATCTATAAACACACATATTTTATTTATGTATAATGAGCCCCAGACCGCGCACTGCTGTAACATTTACATTGTCTGCAGGCTTTGAAAATCTGTAGAATGCCAATAAATAAAACATGTATTAATAACTGGGATCTCTGCATGCGTCTCCTTTATACAGTGGCTATGCTGGTCTACAGACTCCAGGCAGGCAGTCATATCTCTGGCATTGATAGGTAATGTGTGTAAGGTGATTGTGACATCATCAGTGACAAACGCAGGATTTTTAGAGGGGGGTTTCCAAATGTAATCCAAAACCTCCCACTCTGCAGCCTATTGGAGTAAATACGGGAGTCTGGTGAGTGGTAACAGCCCTGAAAATTGGTCTTTTTATACACTGGACACTGTATGGAATTCAGTATTAATATTTATCAGTACAGATGGTCTATAGCTGGGGTAGCCAACCCTAGTCCTCGAGAGCTACCAACAGTGCATGTTTTGCAGGTCTCCTCACAGAATCACAAGTGAGCTAATTAGCTCCATCTGTGTATCTTTTAAAATGTGTCAGTGATTAATGAGTGCAGCAGCTAGGTTGGCTGGAAAATGTGAACTGTTGGTAGTTCTCGAGGGCTACAGTTGGCTACCACTGGTCTATAGTATAGGCTATAACCCCCCCCCACATCCCCCCCTCCCCCTCCCCCCCCAGCCAGTAGCTGCTGCCGTGGGGGCGCTGCTGTCAGGTCCCGGCTCCTGCAGCATATAAAAAGTGACTCTCAGAAAATGGCTGCCCCGATAATGCAGACAGTTTTTGAGGATGCTAGAGGAGGCGGCGGCCTCCTCTAGCAACCTTAAAACAGGTCTGCTGTATAGGGGCAGCCATTTTCTGATTGTCACTTTTTATTAGCCGCAGGAGCCGGGATCCGACAGAAGTGCTGGTGGAAGGAGGTACCGGCCAGCGGCAGGGGCAGGCGGCAGCGGGTAACTATAGTCCCGCAGACCCCCCCCCCAAACCCACACCCTCTCAGCGCATCCCCGCCATCGCGGGGGCTGCGGGACAATAGTTACACCACTGTCTCCGCAGTGCCTCTCACATTACTGTATCTCGCTGCCCCAGCATCATATTAGCAGTGCCTCCCATCACATTGCTGCCCACAGGAGACTGATCGGCATCTGCAAACTCACATTTAACAAAATAAAACGAGTGCTGGGCTGGGGAGAGAGGCTGTGCTGCGTTGGCAGCCTGTCCGCCCTACTCCCACTGCCTCGCTCTGTGCAGCAGGGGAGGGGAGAGTGGGACCTCCATTAGACTCATGACAGGTAAAAAGTACCCGCCCTGGGGTGAGGGCAATGATACGTCAGCATGTACAACCCATACACTAGAAGCCAAATGCCTTCCTACATATATAAAATACATGGAAAATAGAACTGCAATTTTAATACTTATGATTAATGGCCAACCATGTGGCCAGCTGGTAATCAGTGGTGCAGTGCTGAGAGGGGAGGGGGGGATAATTACCTGGGCCCAGGTCTTATAGAGGGGCCCAGTGTGACCCCGGTAGGCATAACATATTACCTAGAATTAAATAATAAAATAATAAGCAGACGCGGAACTACTATTGGTGCAGCGGGTGGGTTGCAATAATGTGTGGCATATTGTGAACATGGATTGGCGTGGAGGAGCCAAGGGGTGCCCAAATTATATTTTTACACCAGGACCAACTGCAAGTTCCACCACTGATAATAAGCAGGAACCTGATGACTGCAGCACCCATGTAATCAGTATTTTCCATGAAATACAGTTTATAACAGTCTGGATGAATGAATGTAACAATTCTCTTCAAGTTCAAACTTTAGGAAGTCATGTGTACGTCTAAAGCAACATACATGCAGCACAGTCCTATTCTATGCAGTGGGGCACCCTGAAAGGGGGACTGTGATACACGACCCATTGCTCAGCTAAAGGAATAATACACTGTCACCCTCGTCTTCTCCGGCCGGCATCCACTGACTGTTGGGAGACAAAATGGTAGCGAATCCGAAAGGGCAAATAAAATAGGTATATAAATATCCAGGCCGTCGTTGCTCCTGAGCCCCCCCGTTGGACTCCCTACCTCGCTCGCCGGGTCGCGTTTACTATTCACCTGCGGCAGATTCGACACTCATGGTCTCCTCGCCCGGAAAAATTACCGTTGGCGGGTGGAGCGATGGTTCTCTCTATCCGGTAGGTACCCGGTGCTGAACTGGTCGTCTCCGGATTTTTATTTCCCGCGCCGCGGTGCGGCAGGAGTGGGCGGCGTGGAATCGGCCGGCCGGGGTAAGGAGATCAGTTTACACGGGCAGGGCAGCATCTCCCGGAGGATCCTCCATTGTTTCCCGGCGGCTCGGAGCCAGTCCCCGGGGCTCAGCGCCGGCCTGAGGCCGCGTGTCCGCCGTGCAGAGACCCTGGGCCAGAGGGAGAGCCCCGCATTCTAGCCGCCTGCCCCTCACTCTCCTCCCGGTCACTCCCGCCACGCTCGGGGCCTAGCACCTCCTGTTATCCCCCGCCCCCCGTGGGGCTGATGGCCTGCCCGGGCACGGGAGCTGCCTAGCCTCAGCCCCGAGATGATCCACAGCGGCCACAGCCAGGTGAGTGAGCCCACAGGGACGCAGCCCTAGTCCTGACCCCCAAAAGGCCGCAGCCCCCCCTCCATGCTCCTGGATATCACCCAAATATATATCTCTCTATACCCCCGGGGGTACTTACCTCGGAGTGGGAATGGCCCCCCATTTTATATTATTAATTTATATTTGATTTTGATACAATTTAACTACTATATCATTTCATTGCTGTAAGTAAATTGGGGTTAGACTCTTAGCACACTTTATATGGGACAGTGGGTATTGTGTGTGTGTGTGTGTGTGTGTGTGTGTGTGTGTGTGTGTGTACAAAACTGCAAATTGCGCATTTCTTAGCAGCGATGTTGCAGAGCGAATTGGGATAAGATGGGGAAATGTCTGTAAGCTTCAATAAACAAATACTAATATTAATAGGCCATGGATTTTATAAAATTGATTAAAATATATAATCAATCTGTCTACAGGGCTAATTTAGTTATTTGTTGCCAGTTACAATAGTGCACACTTATTCCGAAGCGCTTTACAGGGAATAGTTCAGTCATTTGCATCAGTTCCTGCCGCAGAAGTGCTTACTAGTGCATCCATCAGTGCGTGGTATTGCATGTGGTACCTTGTCAACTCACTCGGCAGATCATGGGCCGCTGGACGTCATACGATGCATCATATGCGATCCCAGTCATGGCTGCAGGATCCCACAGATCCTTGTGGCAGACACTAAGATTTGGAACGCGCAAATTTTTTTTTGCCTTAACCATTGTACGGTTTTTGCCATCTGCGCAAATGTCAATGGGTATGAGGATTCCATTGATCTGAGGCATGATGGAAGTGGTCATCTCTGACCCTCCTCATTAACGCCTGGGCACGCATGCGTTTTTAAATTTGTAACTTAAACGGCAGCTTCCTGTCAGTCAAACTCTAACTGAATTGCGCCGGCATGATGTGAGCGCTGTTACAGTCGTCCGTTTATTGCTCAATTTACAAATTCTCTAATTGGTGATTCATTAGCCTCTAAATTTCCTATGACATGTACATACTACACACACACACACACACACACACACACACACACACGTGTTCTTTTCCTTTTTTTGTCGAAAGCCAGTTAATGAGAATGTTTTTGGATTGTGGGAGGAAATCCACACAGATAGGGCTTTGGTCGGAATTAAATCCAAGACCACTATGCTAATCGTACTGCCCTTACAGTGTATCAGGCAGTGTAGGTCATTATAAAGGCTGATTATTTGTGACCTGTGCATTGATGATAACGCTAGCAGTTTGGATTACTATGTGTAGACACTGCCTTCTACCAATGGGGAAACAGGGTGCACGATGATGGTATTACAATTCAGTTATAATGTAATTTGAAGTCCTTCCTTCCTTTTTTATTTATTTTTTTTAATTTTTGTTATATCTACTTACAAGTATTTTTGCTGAATAGTTGGAAGAAAGTTTTCTATTGTATTAGGGCAAAATGTATATTTTAGGTAAATTGGGCAATGAAGATGAGGTGTTGAGCAAATTTACTCTTTGATCTTGTCATGGTATAACTTGTTAGTCTGAATTTTTTTTGTTTATATGTCATTTATTTTGTTTGTTGTAGATGTAACATAATGGGTGTGGACTTCGATGTCAAGACATTTTGCCATAACTTGAGGGCCACCAAACCGCCCTATGAATGCCCGGTTGACACTTGCCGTAAGATCTATAAAAGCTACAGTGGAATTGAGTACCATCTTTACCATTATGACCATGACAACCCCCCGCTTAATCAACAGACCCCGATCCGAAAGTCGAAAAAGAAGGGCCGCCAGCCTCGCTCTGCCAACAAGCAGTCGCCAACGCATTCCGAATTGTCCCAGTCACCAAACCGTGAGGTTATGACCTACGCTCAAGCCCAGCGGCTAGTCGAAGTGGAATTGCATGGAAGGGTGCACCGTATAAGCATCTTTGACAATCTGGATGTTGTATCGGAAGATGATGAGGTTCCGGAGGAGGCCCCTGAGAATGGAAGTAATAAGGAAAATAATGAGACTCCGACAGCAACTCCCAAGTCTGGAAAACATAAGAACAAAGAGAAAAGGAAAGATTCCAATCACCACCACCACCACAATGCTTCTACGGGTACCACGCCAAAACTCCCGGAAGTGATCTACCGGGAGCTGGATCAGGACACTCCGGATGCTCCTAATCGTCCGTCATCTTATTACAGGTGAGTGCCGAACGTAACACGTGCCCTTTAAGCTTTTATTGCTCTTTACTGTTCCCATTTTACTCATTGTCAAGTTAAATTGCGTTTGCTTGTTCAACCTTTTTCTTACACACTATACACTTATCGGTAGAAAGTATTTAATGAGGAGAAAATTGTAATACCATCCCTGTTTCGTGTGACATAAGGGACCAAGCTCCAACCTCTAGGACCCTGCATCTCATCCGAGTCCGATACAGAACAGCATTGAACCCATGGCCAATTATAAGAGTACATCTAAAGACCTCCCAACAAGGGTTGCATTGGTGTGGGAGGTGATGTTGCACATAGCCAAAAACACCTAGGATGCAATAGAGATGCTAGACAGGGATTCAGTATGAAATCCCGGCGGTCGGGATCCCGGCGTTCAAAATCCAGACAGGGGGGGGGGGGGGCGTGGATCGTACCCCCTTGCGGGCTCGCTGCGCTCGCCACGCAGCGGGCCCGGTGCCTCGCTATGCTCGGCACGCTAATTTATTCTCCCTCCAGGGGTGTCGTGGACAAGTGTCGGGATTTCGGCGGTCGGGATTCTGAACGCCGGGATCCCGACCGCCGGGATTTAAAACTGCATCCCCTAGACAGAATGTGATTGGTTGCTATGGGCAATATCCCATCTTTATTTTTAGAAGCTGTAGTAAATTTACCCTTAAAATATCAATACCATCACGGATTCCTTGAATTAATGTTTAATCTGTAAAAAGACTGTAAACCTTTCCCTTGCTGTTTTGGAAGTTTTATTGATGTTTTTGAGTCTAAATTTGTTTAACCTCCTCCTGTTTCATTCATAAATTGATTACCAGTTCTTTATATAGCGCACACATATTCAGTCATTGGCAGCAAGGATGGTGTAATGGTTAGCATTGAGGTCATAGGTTCCATTCCCACCATGGCCCTAACTGTGCGGAGTTTGTATATTCTCCCCGTACTTGCGTGGGTTTCCTCTGGGTACTCCGGTTTCCTCCCACAATCCAAAAATACACTGGTAGGGTAATTGGCTCCCAACAAATTAACCCTAGAATGTCTGTGTGCGTGTACATGTGGTACGGAATATAGATTGTAAGCTCCACTGGGGCAGGAACTGATGTTCAAATATTCTCTACAGTGCTGCGGTATATGTATGCGCTATATAAGAAACTGTTAATAATTCATGTACGTTTCTCAGCACGCACACATACGCTATAGGGTTATTTCTTTTTTTTGTTTAGCGCTATTAAACCTACCTGTATATGTTTGAATTGTGGGAGGAAACCGGAGTACCCAGAGGAAAGCCATGCAAGTGCAGGGAGAATATACAGACTCCACACAGTTAGGGTCATGGGGCTAATCAAACCCATGACCTCAGCGCTTTGAGGCAGTAATGCTAACCAGTACACCAAGCTTGCTGCCCAATTTAAACCCTGCAGATTCTAATGGATCAATTCCCCTATTAATCATGATCTCTCCACCTCCCCTCCTATCACCTCTATGAGAAATTATATACTAGACTGTATAGACTTGGCTGCTTTTCTCTGCATGAACACCCTCTGCCTGAAAGAAGAGCTGCAGATTTTACATTTTCTGGTTCTTTTCCTTACTCGCCTTTTAAGGTACATTGAGAAGTCTGCAGAAGAGCTGGACGAAGAAGTGGAGTATGACATGGATGAGGAGGACTACATCTGGATGGACATCATGAACGAACGGCGAAAGACGGAGGGCGTCAACCCCATCCCGCAGGAGATCTTCGAGTACTTAATGGACCGACTTGAGAAAGAGTCTTACTTTGAGAGCCATAATAAAGGGGACCCCAATGCGCTAATAGACGAGGACGCTGTGTGCTGTATCTGCAACGACGGGGAGTGTCAGAACAGCAACGTTATATTGTTCTGCGACATGTGTAATCTGGCGGTACACCAGGAGTGCTACGGGGTCCCTTACATACCGGAGGGACAGTGGCTTTGCAGGAGATGTCTCCAGTCACCATCTAGAGCGGTAGACTGTGCTCTGTGCCCGAATAAGGGAGGGGCATTTAAACAGACAGACGACGGACGCTGGGCGCATGTGGTCTGCGCTCTTTGGATCCCCGAGGTTTGTTTTGCGAACACTGTCTTCTTGGAGCCTATAGACAGCATTGAACACATCCCCCCCGCGCGCTGGAAGCTTACATGCTACATATGCAAGCAGCGGGGCTCGGGAGCTTGCATCCAGTGTCACAAAGCCAACTGTTACACAGCCTTCCACGTCACGTGCGCTCAGCAGGCCGGACTCTACATGAAGATGGAACCTGTAAGGGAAACGGGGGCCAATGGCACGTCCTTCAGCGTCCGCAAAACGGCTTACTGCGACATCCATACTCCTCCTGGGTCTGTGTGCAAGCTCCCGGCCCTCTCCCACAGCGAGGGGGAGGAGGAAGACGACGAGGAGGAAGAGGAGGGGAAAGTCTGGAGCTCGGAGAAGGTGAAAAAGGCAAAGGCCAAGTCGAGGATTAAAATGAAGAAAGCTCGGAAAATCCTTGCGGAGAAGAGGGCCGCTGCCCCCGTCGTCTCTGTTCCTTGCATTCCTCCACACAGGTAAATAGTATGACCTCCTGTATTAAATGAGCGCTGGACTACATATACGCGTTGGATTACATAGGAGAGCTGCATATAATATAGAGAGTCAGGAGCTTATCAGACCAGAAGATGTTTGAGTGTGTGATCAGTCGTCCCATTGGTGGGCACTGTAGTCCGCGTTCCCCCGTACGCTGGAGCTTCCCTGCCGGCTTCACCAGCCGCCATTCACAGCAGTGATGAAGGCGGCAGGCTCAGGGATATTTGGGGGGACTCTGGAGCGCTCAGGAGTTCAGACGCCCGATTCGCTGCGAACATCCCCGAGCCTGCCGCCTGTGATCACTGCTGTGACTGCAGCAGCGGCACAGGAGCTCCGGCATACAAACGCCGGAGTGGAAGGGGGGGGGGGGGGGGGTTGGGGTGGGTTTTCCTGGGGCAGGACAAACCTGCCCTGGTAGGTTTGCCCTGCCCCAGCAAAACCCACCACTTAAGGGGGTAAACACTGTTGTAAGTCTTCTAAACGTTTATATTTGAATATTACTGGTATCTAAGTTTTTTGTTTTAAGAGCATTGTGCTTTAGGTTTATTGGTGTATACCTTTTTTATATTGTAACCCAGTACTTTAAAGTGTAACAACAATGTAGTGTCAGCACGTCAATGGCCCTCAGACTGGCATTTATATTCTCTACAGTTTCCCATTTAAAGTGTTTCCAGTGATTGCACGGTTCACCAGGTAGAAAGAGTCTCTTGTCTCGGTAATATCAGACCCCTGTAAATGGTCCGGCTGCTCAGTAGTAATGGGCCAGGGGTATTAAGCCTTAACAAGTGATAAAGGACCAGCTAACCGCTCCTATAATGTTACAGGCTGTGTTTGAAAAACCACAGTTGGGAGCTGATTGGCTGGTGCTCAATCACTCTTTATCACTTGTTAAGGCTTAACACATAGGGCCCATTGTTACAACACAATGGCTGCCTCCACCATGTTAGGCGCAGTGTCGCGGTATGGGATGTGTTGTAAATGTTTGTGGTATTCGAGTATATGGCATCTGGCTGTGTTTTGGGTTTAGTAGCCTTTAACTAGTGTTCACTCTAGGATTTTTTTAGGGCAGGGTGCTGACCACTGGGCAGGGCACGTTTTCCAATTGGGAGGACACATTTTTATATATAAAATGTACATTCTAAACTAAAAAAACATTGTCATACTCTGCTATGCCCCTACACATTCTGTCATAATGACAATTACACATTATGGCACACACTGTAATGCCTCTTATACATTATACCACACACCATAATACCCATTACACCTGATGGCACACACCAAGTTCTCAGACATGTACAGTAACGTGGGGGACAGTGTAAGGGTGCACAGTGCCACACACAAAAAGGACAGGGTGCGTTTTGAGGTTTTGAATATGGGCAGGGTACGGCACCCTACTTTAACCTCTAGCAGTGTGTTCCAGCTGTCAGACAGACCAGGCGCATTGTTACTTGTATGCACCATCTGTAGTAAGACTTGGCATACTCTGGGGCAGGCATTCCCAGCCTCAGCCCTCAAGGCACACTATGCTAATTAACTGAAATGCAGGTTTCTAGAAGTGAAGATGTTGTCTATAGCAACCAATCATATTCTACCTAACATATCTAGAACCTTCTAGAAATTAAGTTAGAATCTGGTTGCTAAGAGCAACATCTCCACTGCATAGTTTTCGTAAATATACCCCAAAGTGTCCAGGTTTTAGTGATATCCATGCTTGAGCACAGGTGCTTAGTTGGGAATGACTGCTCTAGGAGACTAAACTGGCCAAAAAAAATGGACGCCTCTGCTTCTTCTCCTCTGCTGCCGTGTACAAGGTGTGTGCGCCTGCATTTTAGGGACAGTCTACAACTCTTCTGATTCTTACAGCTAAAGTGGGGTTCCCTCAGCTCCACCCATGACCTTGGTTGCTGTTAACTGAGATTTTAAATGCCCTGGGGTTAGACGCGGATGTTACTTCTGTATATTGTTCCTTCTGGTAGTGGATTAAACCAAACACATGGTCAAGGAGGGGAGCAGACAAATGTGTGGCTTCACCCTCCTACGCACCAATGGCGTTGGTCAGACATGTACAGTAACTGCTCTTTAGGTCTTGCTATAGCACTTCTACTGGATTAGAAGCCGGACCTTTGACATGGCAATTCCCAAATGATTTCTTTTGTGGTTTTATTTAGAATGACTTGTGTGTTTTGTGTCATTGTACTGCTGCATGTCCCACCTTCAGCTGAGCATCCGGTCACAGACCAATATCCTAACGCACCCGTGTACAATCTGTTATCCGTAGTTCCATCAGTAATGGGAAGACATCCTGGTCCCGTGGCAGCAAGTCTGCCACCTCTGTGTTCATGGCTGGATGTTGGAATGAAGTATTTGGTTTTCTATAGTTTTATGTTGGACTCTGAACACTCTCTTTCAGTCGTCTGACTCATCTAAACAGTCTATAGCAAACCTTCAACAGACAGCAGCGTTCTTGTTAATAGTTCCCTCCGTGTTATCCTTCCATGCACGCCGTAATAGTTCAGCGTTTGTCTGATGGTGGAATCGTGAATATTTCTATTAGGCAGTGCAAGGGACGCCTGCAGATCCCTGAGGTCAACTCCAGCACCCGGCATCTTACAGAACATGTGCAGTTCCTCTTCCCTGCCTGCTGTGTCGTGTTCTGCTGTGCTGCTTCTAGCACACTGTGCTCTGTATTTCAGCACTGATATGTAGACCACACTGTGCTAGAAGCTTCACAGCAGAGAGGCGTCACCCCAGGAAGGGGAAGAGGAGCTGTATGGGTTTGAAAGAAGCAGGGTGCTAGATTGAACGTGATCCCTAGGAATATTGTATACATTGCCATTGGGGTGATCTTGGGTGGCCCATCAATGCTTGATCTTGGGTGCGCCCCCCCTCCCCCACAACAAAAATGGCCATTGTGTGAGGACCTTTGATCATTGAAGTTGGGCTCATGCAATCCATGTTGACCCCACCACTTGCACCATTGATGGTTAAACCACCAATGCCCATCCCTACCCCATCCTGCAGATGGAGACAGACCTATTGAGGCTAGACTGAAAGCGGTAAATTTACTAAGATGATATGTTTCCCGCAGCAACCAATCAGATTCTACTTCTTATTTATTTAGCGTATTCTAGAAGATAATAGAATCTGGTTGCTATGGGCTACATCCCTTGTTCACTAGAACTCCCATCTTACCCCGTAGTGGTCTATTACAAGCTTTGGTGGCCCTGATGTGTTTGTGCAGCCTGTCTATATCCTTGGCGGCGGCCGTGTGACAGACGATGTGCAGCTTGCTGTAGGAATTGTCATAGCGACCTACAGAAATGGCATTTAACCGTTCACCGCCGCAAGACATCTCCGCTTCGAAGCATGAATTATTTATGTCCTTTAAATCCGGGCTGGACAAATACCAGTTGCTGTGGAGACAACAAGAAAAGCCTTCTGGCAATGGTAAACCGAGGACTCCAGTGCAGACTTGTAACCAGCCGCTGCCAGGGACTTACGGGAAGTCTGCAGCCGTTGGGTCACATGGGGAAAGTGAACACTGGTGTGTAATGAGCTGATGTCACCTATTAACCCACTCATTGTGTTAAGTGTTGGTAGTGTGTGGAGGACAGTGTGAGCATGGTTTCTATACTGTGATAGAGGATCCCGGCTCCTTTATGGAGAGGCTCGTGGCATACCCTATTTACATCATTTGACAAGCATTGATCAGCTGGAGGGTTAGCAATACGTCTGCTGTAACATTCATTGCTGCTAATGGGACTTTATTATTGCTCTAGAACAGGGGGGGGGGAACCTTAAGCACCTTCAACTGCTTTTGAACTACACATCCCAGCATGCCCTGCAACAGTTTTAGCATGGGCAAATAGCAAAACGGTTGCAGGGCATGCTGGGATGCGTAGTACAACAGCTGGATGGCCAAAGGTTTCCTATCTGTACTATAGAAGTACTCTTTTGATGTTAAATGAAAGACAGACCAGCCAATGTTATCCTCTACCAGGATTTAATCCGAATGTGGCTTTTTATGATGCTGTGACAGGTACGGCACAGTGGCCTCTTTATAAAATCCTATCTATACGGTAATCCACCGGGAACATTCCAGATTCTTGTTGCCTTCATTTTTGAGTGCGCTGAACAATGCAGTAAATTCACTCATTCAATTACAAAACCGAGAGATGAGGAGGGTGAACCAGATCAGAGGGGCACTAAATCAGCCTAGCATCCGCTAAGGCCCCCATACATTAGTCCGACTTGTCCTAAGGACAAGTCGGACCTGATTTCCCCCTGCAGCTCCCCGGTAGGGGGACACACGATTTGGCACTTGATGTGCCAAGTTTTGCAAATGATACATCGCATGCGATGTATCATTTGCAACTCCCGGGGAGCTGCAATGTGGAGCGAGCAGGGGGGCCGGGGACATCGAGGTGGCGGGCGGGGGATGCTGCAAGGCGGCTGGGGGGACGGACGCACGCTGCTAGTAGTGCGGATGCTGCGGGGGACACAGGCGGCAGTAACATAGAGCTGGGCGGGGGGAGCCGGGAGCTGTCAGTACTGAAAAAAAAAAAAGCCCATACAATGAATGGGCAGCCTGTGATTGGCTGAGCGCTCTCTCAGCCAATTGCTGACAGGCTAAGACTCCACGAACTCCCCCCTGCCAATCCTATAGGACAGGAGAAAACCACAACTCATGGGTTCATCTCATTCATGTTTATTTGAATTCAGAACCCTTCAGTCCTCTGAGATGTCTCTGACTGTACACTGTATGTTTAGTCTGTCTACATATAGGACCTTATACTAATTGCCACACTCCCCCTGCGTCCATTCGCACAGGGGAGCAATGGTGAGCGACACTGGATAAACCATTCTTCACATGTGCAGCTACTTGTTGTGAGCGGGCGCGGTGAATTGCTTGTTCGCCGTCCTGTTTACCTAGCGGTGCAGGGCGGCGTGCATGGGGCAGCGAAGGGACGCACCCATGGAAACACCCAGCGTTTCATGGGCGTTCCCACAGGGCACCCGCAGACCTAAGACACCACAGAGGCGACCATCGGATGATTTTGTCCCTGCACGCAAGCCTGCGAATGGATGTATGTGCAAAACATCCACTTGCATGCACACGGGGATATTCGGCGTGCGAGAGGGGGGGCAGGTGGCATTTCAATGACACGGAGCCAGAATAACCTCCATATTCCGATGTAATGGGAATCGTAAGCAATAAACAAAGAATTGCCAGATGTAAAATAAACAGTATCAGTCTTATAACTTTGGATCGTTCATGGTAGAAAGCGCTAAAACAGAGTTGATCAAGGCTTCAAGCGAGATTCATGATTGTTTAATAGGGAGCGCGCCTATTCCAAGCACGGAGCTGCAGTGGTAGCTCCCGATTAGCTCGTGAGCCGCCTTGATTTATGTAATAGGCGTGCCGCAGACCTGCTCTCATGTAGCGGCAGCCGGGAGAGTCGTACACCGCTCTGCCGGGCTGCAGCCGTGCTGGCTGTTATATTGAACATAATACGCGGGGGGGGGGCGCGAATCACGGGGGGGGGGGGGGCGGGGAGGGGGAGCTCACCTGGTGGCTGTGGAGCAGCAGTGTCTTTGCCGGGCAGCATGGGGAGGCAGAGGGTATCTGGCACTGTGGGCTCATGTGAGTGTGTGTGTGTGGGCGGAGTCAGAGGCTCCACCCAGCGTTATAGACACACTCACACATTTTGAGTGACAGATGTAGCCAAATATATGAGATAAAGCCTAATGTAGGGTACACACCAGCACGACCCGCTCACGATGTGCACCGTGAGCGGGTCCGATCCGATGGCGACCCGCACCCGGCTGTATGGTCGTCATTGAGATCCTACCTGCAGCAGGTAGGATCTCAATAACGACCGACCGACCCGCGGGACCGCGCATCGGATCGGGATCGGTCCACACCAGGACAGAAAAGGGCCCAATCAGCACACAACCTACATCCAATTGGTCGGAATTGGATCTAGATTGAGGGGATCGGGCCCTAGTCGTCCTGGTGTGTACCCAGCATTAGTCTTTTTTGCAGTGACAGTATTTTCTTCTTTATGTCTAAACATTGTGCATCCCTCATAATACCCCATTCACACAGGCCTTTTTTTCCTGGTAACAACCCAGGTTTAGTGCTGGTGAAAAAGGGTCCTGGGCCCAGGATACAGGCCAGTGTGAAAGATAATCGCCCGGCTTTCCTGTCTCTGGCCGCGTTCTGGAAAAGAGTGTCACACGGTATCAGCCACTGGGGGCGGAGTTGCTGTGTGCTCCCTCACCCGCCGCGGCCGGGTGATAAAAAGCAGTGTAAAAGGGGCTAGTGATGGACTAGGCTGGTGTAAAAGGGCTAGATACCCATGATCCCGGGTAAGTCCCTGCATTTTCTGGTGTGAAAGGGGTATTTCGAGAACATGTCAAGGGAACAGAGGCCCCAAATCTGTTGACTAAACAACTTATTCGCATCTACGGCACAGGCGTTGATGCACAGACCAGACTTCGCAGCATCAGTTTGTGCGCTGAACTAAGAGGAAAATTAACTAAAGCTTCTAAAAATTAAAAATGTACATTTCCCATAGAATCTGATGGGTGCCCATCTATCATTTTGATGGGACTATGGTGGTCTCGCTGAGGCATGAGGCACTTTGAGAATATATGTCAGTGCTGAACACATCTCATCTGCCATGGTAACTGAGTCAAGCACTTTGGTTGTCCGTAGCTTCCTCTGGTCCCTTATAGAGCTCGTCTTAGAACACTGCGCTACTACTGCACTCAGCACGGCACCTCATAACTGGGCCCTCGGGGTGGAAGCGCATCTCTTGTCCCAGTAATAGTGTTACGAATAATTGTGATCATTTCCTTGTTTTTTGTTTTTAATCTTCACAGCTATTGATTTTGAAATCAGTCATTTTGGTTTATCACTCTGACTTGGCTGCCTGTTTCTCTTTCAGACTCAGCAAGATCACCAATTGCTTAACTATCCAGCGAAAGAGCCAGTTCATGCAAAGGTTGCACAGTTACTGGACGCTAAAGAGACAATCCCGTAACGGCGTCCCCTTGCTGCGCCGCTTACAGACGCACTTGCAGTCGCAGAGGAACTGTGAACAGGTCAGACAGCAGCTGAGTGCACTTGCTAGTGATCCTGCTAGGGTGCGGACATGGGCGAGGGGGAGGCAGCATACTCGAGTGTTGGAAAAAGATGGTTCGGGTCAGTGAGGGGGTGCGGCTTTGCAGGCGTCCCTATTGGGGTTGTGCTGCCCTGTCAGCATCACAAATGGGGGGCATGTCCGGCTCTCGAGAACACTAATGGTGGCGTATCCCGCACCTGCGAAGTGGCTGAGCTCTAAATTTTATGTGAATAGGTGCTGCTGCATGCAAACTGCATCTATTCAGGTGGCAGCATGGCACTGGCAGGTTGTATTAGCAGGGCACAACGTAACTGCCATATTGTCGTCCGGTATTCTGCAAGGATACATTTAAAAAAAAAAATGTGTATTTTTTTTTTTTTACTTTTGGGGAGTTTGTAACGGTTTATGTTCAATTTTATTTCTGAATGCTTTGTTCTCCCACTAGGATATGAAGTGGAGGATTCCTTTGTCTGAGGACGTCTCTGCTCACTTGGGGACAGTCACTAAATCAAATGACGAGATGGGAGACCAAACGGTTAAGGTGATTATAAGATCGTGCGCTGGAGTGATCGCATGTGGACCGTACTTTGCCATTTTAGTAGTGTTACCTTCTAAAAAATAACAACAAAAAACGTAACCATTTACGCTCAGAGGATTTTGCACCTGGGTAAAACCAGGTTGCACTGTGGGTGGGGCAGATTTAAATGTGCTAAGTGATTTATAGTTGGGCAGAGGTGTGTGTTTGCTTAATTCTACATTTCGGTGTATAAACAATGCTGCCAGTATATATACCAGCAAAAGCAGCCGGTATTTTCCCTGCATGCAATCACAATGTATTTTCATGCCTTGCATTGCAACTTAGGTTGTGTCAGGCGTAAATTGCTCATTTTGTATATGCTGATAACTGTGAACAAGGTTGTGTAATTCTTATACCTGTCTGTGACGGGCTTGTGGGCGATTTTACAGCCGAATATATGTACAGTGCCTTTAGAAACAAGTACTGTTAGATACACTCTGCTAGAGATAAGAGGAGTAAGGGGGCCCATACATCTACTGGCTGATTTCCCTTCTGCCAACGCCGTTGAGATCCGTGTTCAAAAACTTTGTTGGATAGCCAACGAGGATCTGCAATCCGTCTGGGTATCGGTTAAATGTCCCTGATTGGTCACTACCCAGCCGCCTTTTTTTTTTTTTTTTTTTGAAGCTTTATAACCTGTATATCCCTGATTTCTCTGATACACAGATCCAGGCATTGGCAGAACAGTGAATTACCCCGATAGCTGTGCATTTTAGATTTTGAAGGGCTCGTTGTTCTTTTTTAGGGGGTGGGGGTTTAAAAAGGGGTGTGGTCTCATGTGGAGTGGGGGTGTCCATGTGACACCATATTCTGAGGGTGTGCCCAGCACTCCTGGAAATGCCAGGTTGCCCACAGGTTCTCCCTGCATTCTACAGATGCCACGGCAGTGCTACCCCCTCTCCCGCACCACAACCCCGTACGGGACACACCAGACTGCAGGTGGGACTGCAAAACTGTTGAGAGGTATCCTATAGCTGTGTTCCATATTATAAATAAGGGGTACTGAAGTGCAGAATCCTGTTTAAACTCTTTGCCCTTTGACCACCCCATATGCCACATCAATGGACCTCAGCTGGGGGGGTGGGGAGATCCGGGGATGCAAAACAGTGCAGATAAGGGCTGTATAATCACATAACGGGTGTATCCTCAGCAGGAGAATGACACTGGGCAGAAGAGCTTGCTGAAAGTTGCCTGGGAGAACAGTTACCTGGAGGTCTCTGGGAAGAGGCCGCATCGTCTGCCCGGCCAGGAGCCCTGGGATGCGCCGCGGCTCGGACGGGCTCCCGTCACCCATCTTTAGCCCGCAGTCCCGGCCATAACCTCAACCTGACGAGGCTTGGCGACCGGGGTGGTGGAGGAGGAGGGGGAGATAGGCAGCGACGAGACCGATGCAGGACGGTGTGAGGGAGGAGAGGAGCCTGCTCGCCCGCCGGTACTATTCTATTCTTTATCTGCTCTCTGGGTCAGCCTGCAGCGAGCGGGCTGCTACCTTGCCCTGCAGACCGTATGAATTAGATACAGGGGTAGCGGGTCTGTACACAGTGCGGCCACATGTCTAACCTTACTGAGGCCTGAGCATAAGCTCGTTCTCCATCTCTGGGCCTTGCTGCTACTGGCCAGCGCCACATTTCACTTTTATGGTAGCGACCAAGGAATCGCGTGCTGCCCGGCCGTCCCCAGGAGGCAGAGCCATGCAAACCGGCAGGGTGCAACGCCCAGATAACACAGCTGGAACGCTACTGATGTATGGGCCCCGTTAGGTTTACAGAGAGCACCCTTTATTCTTTTGATGGATATTTGAGGTTCTGTACATTCCACAATCATGGATTTATCCTTTTAATCTTTTTAACGCTGATCTTTTGTAAGCAATATCTGACTCTTTGCTGTGTATCTTGGAATTTTATCAACATTGTCTTGGTAAAATGTAGATAAATATTCCTGTGTCACTCCTATTTCTTGGCTTTAATTGCTGTCTCCTTTCAGAAAGACTCCACGGATAAGAACTGGGTGCTGAAGGAACAATTGAAATCGTGGCAGAGGCTCCGGCACGACCTGGAGCGGGCACGCCTGCTGGTAGAATTAATACGCAAACGAGAGAAGCTGAAGAGAGAAACGGTAACGGGTTCATTGGTGTCATTCGCGAGCGCTGGACGGATCCCCCGGCTCACTCCCCCGAGCTAACAGCCCTTCTCTGTTACAGATCAAAATCCAGCAGTTGGCTCTTGAAGTCCAGCTGACTCCTTTCCTTATCCTCTTGAGGAAGACGCTGGAGCTGCTGCAGGAGAAAGATACCAGTAATATATTCACTGAGCCCATTCCTCTGTCTGAGGTAACAGAACTGTACGAAGTAAGAATCCAATCTCCCATCACATATTATCTGCATCTCATGACCATTATAACTGTCTGTGCTGTAAAGTGTCAACAGGCAACGTGCCGACCTTAAGGGTTACTTTTGGGACAGGAGGGGTAGAATCAAGCTCTAGAGCAGGCATAGGCCATAAGCAGATCTCCAGCTACTGTAGAACTACACATCCCAGCATGCACTGCCACAGTTATAGCATGTCCTGATGGCAAACCTGTGCAAGGGCAAGCTGGCATGTGTAGTCCTTCCCCTGCTCTAGTGGAAGGGTTAGGGACAGGGGTGAGGATACCTTACCAGGAAAAACTCTGCCGGTAGTTAGTCACATGACCCAGAATGGGCTCTGCTGCTGCAGCCTTCAGGAGCAGGTCAGTCACCGCTTGGCCACCAGGGGTCGTATGTGAACGTTCTAACGTGTTGTCTGCCAGGCCCCCTGGAGCGGGATGCGGTCATTTGGTCTACTGCATTATGGTCGACAGTCATTAGGTCGAATCCATTAGGTCGACATGCTAAAAGGTCGACATGACTCTAGGTCGACATGGGAAAAGGTCGACATGATTCTAGTTCGAAAGGTCATTAGTTCAACAAGGTCATTAGTTCGACATTGTCTATGTCGACATTCACAAGGTCAACATGGAGTTTTTCACTGTTTTTTGAGCCAACATGTGCCAACAGGCGGTATTTCATGCCCTACCAGCCACTAGGGCGTGGTGGGAGAATAAAATAGTGTGCCGAGCGTAGCGAGGCACCGTGCCCGACGCATTGCGAGCGCAGCGAGCGATGCGAGGGGATGCAGTGCACTTTAAATTGTGTCCATGTCGACTGTGTTGACATTCAGGTAAAAAAAAGTGAAAAACCCCATGTCGACCTTGTGAATGTCGACATAGACAATGTCGAACTAATGACCTTGTCGAACTAATGACCTTTCGACCTAGAATCATGTCGACCTTTTCCCATGTCGACCTTTTAGCATATCGACCTAATGGATTCGACCTAATGACTTTCGACCATAATGCAATAGACCAAATGATCCCAACCCCCTGGAGCAGGACTGTGCTGAGCAGAGCATTGTATGTTAATATTGGTTAGAGAAGGGTTTTGTGTATTCCCTTACCATATTTGCTGATGAGCCCATAATGTTGTTTCCTAAAGGAAGCTCTGTTCTGTGTCCATGGCCTCGGAAATATTTAATCGGATGGCCCGGTAGCACAGTTGATAGCCTTGGCGTCTCACTACGCTGGAGTCTTGGTTGCTATTCCCACTAACACCTGCTCTGTGTGGAGTTTGTACCTTGGCCTTGTGTTTGCCTGAGTTTTCTCCCACAAAGCCCAAAACATACAGGTTGCTGGTCTTTGGCCATTAATGCTGTCGGGAGAAAGATGCTGCTAACATAATGAATTGAACTTGATAGTATAAAGACATCGAAAGTACTGAAGGAAGCCACGCAGTTGGCACACATATATCTCATAAACTTGCAGGATGTCTAATGCTGAAAGTGAACTATCTAAGGGGTCCACAGCTGCAGTGACAAGGTTAAGGACCATACACACTGGGTGATTTTGAGCTGAAAGCAGCTCCGTTTTGTCATTTGAGCTGCTTTCAGCATGTATTTTTAGCCATGCCTTTAATCCAGGTGCTGTTGCATTGGCTACCGCCTGTGTCTCCGGCAGGGGTGTAGGGAGGTTGGAGCCGGCAGAAAGCGAGCTCCGGGCGCCAAAGGGGAAGCAGGGCGCAGCGCATCACACCGCCAGAGGGACATGCTCAACATGCTCCGGCTTGAGTAAAGAGTACTCACACATGTTTTTGCTTCTAAGTGTGCATACGGCTTTGGGCCCTAATTTCTTTATTATTATTTTTTTATTGTTATATAGCTGTTAGTACCTCTACTACGGGACAGCCACCGCTGCCCTCTTCAACTTTTTCTGTCTGCAGTGTGGAGCGGTGTAGCAATAACTGTCAGGGAATAACTATTAATAACTCTTTAATATCCTTGTTTACTGGGCTAGAGGCAGACTGAGGGGTTTGTCTTGTCTTCTAAAGAACAGAATACCAGTCAGCCGTTAAATGCATGGAACTGCCAGTTATTCTGTAGTGCCTGTTGGTGGTTGGCACACGCTGCTTGTATTTTTAACTCTTTGTGCGGTTTCCTGTCAGGTGCCAGACTACCTAGAACACATCAAGAAGCCCATGGACTTTAAGACGATGAAGGCTAACCTAGAAGCGTTCCGCTACCAGAACTTTGACCAGTTTGAGGAGGACTTCAACCTAATCGTCAACAACTGCATAAAGTACAACGCGAAGGACACCATCTTCTACCGCTCTGCGGTCCGGCTCCGAGAGCAGGGCGCAGCGGTCATCCAGCAAGCTCGCCGGCAGGCGGAAAAGATTGGCATCGACTTTGAGACTGGAATGCACTTACCCCAAGTCACTATGGGAAATGAAACTGGGCGTCATGGCAGAGAGAACGGTAAGTGGTGACTGTACTACACAACATTTACTTCATTCTTAATGGGTTATGGAGGCCAAAGCATCCAGGTGCTGTTGCATTGGATACCGCCTGTGTCAAAGGCAGGGGTGTAGGGAGGGTGGAGCCGGCAGAATGCGAGTTCCGGGTGCCAAAGGGGAAGCAGGGCGCAGTGCACCACACTTGCCCATCTGCTACAGAGTCTCTGAGAGCATTACAGAGACCCTGCGCCCCTCCAAAAATGGCTGCTGCCACAGAGTGGACCCGCTGAAGGTGCTCCTGAACTTCTAGCGTCTGTCTCCGTTGCATCTGTGGCCATCTTTGGAGGGGTGCAGGGGCGCTTTAATGCTGTCAGATACTCTGCGGTGCCGTTTCCTCCCACAATGAAAACCTTTTACTCCCCCAGGGCAACGAGCATGGAACCCACATTATGTGTATAAGGCAGTGGCACTACAGGGGGGAATTATATGTGTAAGGGGCATTACTGGGACCATTATGTGTAGAACAGTGGTTCCCAACCTGGGGTACTCTGCAGACCATTTGGGGGTACTTGAAAATAATATTGGTAATGGCGGAAGATGAAAAAAAGTATTTTGATGGCAGAAGAAGAAGTCCCATTGCTATGGAGAAGAACCATGTTGTGTCACTTATGGTTCTGTCTTCAGCGTCTCATTGTGCTTTTGCCTGACCAGCAATCCAATGGGAGCTACCCGTGCTGCCCTCAGACGTCAGTGATCATCTGCCCTGCACTGACACGGGTGGAAGAAGCAGCGGCATTAATCCTACAGGTGTAAGTGGGAACCCTGGAGACAATACACAACCAGCGGCAAGACACGGAAGGGCACGATTCCTGTCCGCTACTCCTTAATATAAGGACATGCATAAGGATACGCATACTGCTCACTTCCACTCCACTCATAAGTACTGTCTATATTTTAAATTGAGAGGAGGGGTACTCATCAATGAAAAGCCTAATCAAGGGGTACGGGAGAGAAAAAAGGTTGGGAACCACTGTTCTAGAACCTTGATGGTTAACCTTGACACGCCAGATGTTATTGAACTACACATCCCAGCATGCTCTGCATCAGCTTTAGCATGGGCAAATAGCAAAACTGAAGCAAAGCATGCTGGGATGTGTAGTTCAACAACATCTGGCGTGTCAAGGTTAGCCATCAAGGCTCTAGAATATAATGGAATCTGATCTGTTGCTATGGGCAACATCCCATCTTCAATAGGGCATCTTAGCCTTATCTTACCCCATAGAGTCCAGTTAGAAAGGTACCGGATCTAATGTCACACGCCTTTACGTATTACTGGGCAATATGGAGGGCACTGCTAAAATTATGGTGTGTGTGATTCTTAGGTGTGTTCTGATCACTGACTGTATGTACATTGCTTTTCCTCTTTTTTTTTTTTTAGTTCTACTCTCTCTAAATCCTTTCCTCTAAATGCCTTTCTTTCCCCCCCCTAGATTTTCAGCGGACTGTCTCTGACAACCGCAAACCCCTCCCTCTAGACGAACAGCTGAAAGTCCAGCTGGCACGGCTGGACGAGGTGAACGCTGGGAAGCAGAGCATAGGACGAGCGCGGCGGGCTAAGATGATCCGCAAGGAGATCACATCCATCCGCCGCAAGATGGCCCACCAGCAAGAGTCCAGAAGGGACGGAGCGGCAGAGCGGCACAGCTCCACCAGGAGGAGCGGCCTGACTTTGCACGGCCCTTCTCAGAAGGATGGACAGACGGACAGTGCTGCAGAAGAGAGCAGCAGTCAGGAGACGGGGAAAGGTACTGACCTGTGTTAGTTGTGCTCAGGGGCCTCTTCTGCAGCTCTGTTTACATATATGTGTGTGATTGTTCTTATAGCACTTTCCCTTTTTTTTTTTTTTTATATAAGAGATAGGCAATGTGTGCCTCTCACTGCTGTCGTGGAACTACAGGTCCCAGCGGGCCTAGCCATCCTTTGGCACGCAGAGACTTGTTTTCTCCACTCCTGGGGTCTGTGGGTTTCCTAAGCCCGCTTTATACTTTTATATCATGTGCACTCGGTTTATGTGTGACTAAATGGAAAAAAATGACTCGTCTGTATTTTATACTGGGGTTTGTTTTGACTTTTTTCTATTTTTTTTTTACTTGGGATTTTTTTTGTACTTGTTTGACTTCCTTCTGGATATGAAAATGCTGCTATATTTGTTGGTTAGGAGAGATCATATGTTTAGATTGTCTTTGGTACCTTTTTATGTTACTGTGTAGACCCATCACATGTGCACAGTAGATGCAGACATTCCATTGGCTGTTGCAACATTCACCCCTCACCACACCTCTGTTGCCTGGGTATTGGCCAATAGTTCTCTTTATCTGTGGGCTGTTAGGCCCCGGTCTAAAGGGAACTTCCTTAGCTTAGCTGTGATGAGAGCAGAGGCTTAGATACTGTTAGATGCTCTCTGTTAGAGTGTATCTAGCCCACCATAAAACATAGACTAGGAACAATGTTGACATTAGGGTTCACTTATGTTTCTTTTTTACTAATTATATGAGGCTCGTTGAAAAACATGGAGTTATAGCAACGGTCGCTCGCGGCAACTAGTAAGATCATTCGCTTTGATTAGTTTCACAACACTAAGCGGGGATACCTGGTCGCTTATTTGCGCAGTGTTCTTGAACCGTCCGCTCTGAATCCACCTCCTGTCTCTTCTCACTTTCCTTATAAGAGGGAGAATGACCGTAAAGACTCGGCAGCTTTAATGTATTCGGCTGCCGGACACAGACAATCAGCTAACAGCGAAAGATGTTTGATAAGCAGTCGTCCCCCCCCCCCCCCCCCCAAGTCAACAAAATATATATACATGCATATGTGACTTAGGGAACATTACCTGTTGAGCCTGCTGCGTGCTGGATGAGGTATAGGAAGAGGCCGTACAAGTCCTGTCTAGCATAAAATATACACTGTCATTTTACTTTGCGTTTAAATATGCCCCACACTACCTAATATGCTTATATTGGTCGATGAGCACCAGACTGCAACTTTAACTTGTCTGCGAAGTTATTGCAAGATTTGCTTTGTCACAGTAGCCATTCTTCTGGGTCAACGATTCCCGAAAATGTGGAATTTTTTATTATTATTCTAATGAATGTTTGATGTACTACTACTGATGTAAAATGATCAACTATAATTAGTACTAGAGAATACATTTCAGCACTTACATGTGTCCTATTGCTAGAGTCTCATTACAAAAGGTGTATCACAAGAGAATGTACATACGGTAAAGCCAATACTAGACATTGGGCTTAAGTTTGTCTGCGAATATCATTTCAGTGCAGTTCCTCTTCCCTGCCAGGGGTGTCTCTCTCTGCTGTGGTGCTTCTAGCACAGTTTGGTCTGCATATCAGTGCTGAAATAGACCACACTGCAGAGAGCGACACCCCAGGCAGGGAGGAGGAACTGCACTGGTTCTGAAAGATGCATGTTAGAATGAAAACCTATTTAGGACAAATTAATGATTTTGCAAAAGCAATGACCGTTACAAAAGTAATACTTGGTATGATTGTGTAACCGATATTGTGAGCCTATGTACTACATGTCCCAGTGCACATGTTGGCTATGCCTTAGTAACCAGATCAAGTAACTATATGAGAAATTAATAGAAATTAAGGTGTTTTGTGTAAACCAGCCAATCAGATGTTAGCTTTCATCAAGTCATTCCAATGAAAGAAACCATACAATTGGTATATGCTGCAGGTCTTGCTAGTTAATTATGGATTTGGCATCTTATTTCACCCGGGATATCTCTGTAGAACCAGTGTTACGGTCTCACTGAGCATGGACATGTACTGGATAATCATTGTTATAACTGCTGTTTTATATTGCGTTACTATCAGGACCTTGTAATGTCTGTTTTGAGTTCTCAGTCGATGACTCTTGGCATACATATATAAATATTTTTTTATTTTTTTGCTCAGTTTTATTTTTGATATCATTGTAATCAAGCACTGTACATTTTGCAAATTCTTTTTGGGTAATGTTCTCATTTTTTCTATCAATAAAGTGTGTTTATTTAAAACTTCCCATTTGGCCGTTTTGTGTTTTTGATGCACCGGGAGAGGAACATTCCTCCCGGCAGTGCTGCACCCCCAGGGCTTGTGTTATACATGTACCCAAATCACGTATTGGAGTTTCCTCTCCAGCTTTGAAAGCTGTTTTTATGTTGTTTTATCTGGAGAAAATAAATACGTTCCTTTTTCTTCCTTCTCATCCTCTGTCCTGTCCTGTCTCCCTCCATTCCTCTTGTTTCTTTTACCCTCCCCATAACATTTTATTCTCTCTCGTTCTGCTATCTTAACATTCTGCGCTATCTCTACCTGTCTCTCTCTTTCCTCTCAGGACTTGGCCCAAACACTTCCTCCACTCCTGCACATGAAGTTGGTAGAAGGACCTCTGTCCTTTTCTCCAAGAAGAACCCCAAAACTGCAGGACCCCCAAAGAGACCAGGGAGGCCTCCTAAGAACAGAGATAACCAGCTGGCGTCGGGGCAGATCAGCAGTCCAATTGGACCCCCCCAGCTCTCCATAATTGGGGGGTCCACGAGACAGCGAAAGAGAGTCAGGAGTCCCCGTCCAACATCCAGCTCGGACAGTGAAAGCGACAGCGACAAGTCAGCAGAGGATGCTTCTCTGGGTAAGTGGCTAAAGATGTTGGTGATAACATGATCTAAATAATGATCTAATTCACAAATTGGTACTTGTATATTATCTGGGCGCCTGATTTTTTTGATTGGGTCGGAAAAATCGGGTCCATCGCATGAAACCAAACCGCATGCGATGGACCCGATTTTTACATAGGATCCAATGTTAAATGGCCCCCGAGACCCGATTTTACATTGGGTCCAATGTTAAATGCCCCCCAGACCCCATTTTTTATTGTATACCCACCCTGTTCATACCCCCACTATCCAAGTGGGCATGGAGTTGATTTTATATAGTGTGGCGAGCCACTGAGCCCGAAGCGTGGCGAGCGGACGCGGAATAAATGTTAAGTAATCCGCGTCCCCTCGCGGGGTACGCTGCGCTCGCCACGCTTCGGGCTCGGTGGATCGCCACATTATATAAAATCAACTCCATGCCCACTTGGATAGTGGGGGTATGAACAGGGTGGGTATACAATTAAAAAATGGGGTCTGGGGGGCATTTAACATTAGATCCTATGTAAAAATCAGGTCCATCGCATCGCATGTGATTTAGTTGCATGCGTTGCGATCAACCGGATTTTTCCGAAACAATCGGGTCCATCGCATCTGATTGTATGCCTTAAGTTAAGGCATACAATCAAAAAAATCGGGTGCCCAGATAATACACAAGTACCCACAAATTATTTCCTGCATTGGCGAGTGACAGTGGGATTTATCAAACCGTTTAGCAAAGACAGGAGGCAGTTACCATAGCAACCACTCTGACTCAAGCTTTCATATATCAATCTATGAAATGAGAGCTAGTATCTCATTGGTTGCAACGGGCAACCTCTCCCTTCTTTTTGTCCTCTTTAGAAGATGTGATCAATTTTCATCCTATATCCTGTTTTCATCAGTCTGAAGTGAAGAAAATGTTATAGTGGCAAAAAATCTCCAGTTATTATGGTATTATTCAGTGGATATCCGATATTTATTAAGCCTGGTGAAGTGATAAAGTTGCCGACAACTTTATCACTTCACCAGGCTTGATACATCTGCCCCATTGTTTTGTTTGCCAGTTTTCTCTAAAAATACATCTTGGCTTTTTAAATTTGCTTTTCTGTTGCTTTCATGTTTTAAAACATTTCAAATAGCAGAGCCATACTTTTCGGGGAGATGTGATGGGATAGAGAAATATCTAAACCAAAAAGGCTAGTTCATATTTCATCCAACTAATTATTACTATATCTTATTTACATGACGCCACAGGTGGACCATAATTCTTTATTGGGGGGTAACATCTTCAATATTTGCCCTAGCTACAAGCTTATAAATATAATCTAATGACGTAGAGTATACAAAAAAAGAGGGGATTTGATGATTTGATCGCAACAGCTAATTGGCTTATGCTAGGGGAATGTAGGCAGACCGAGTGGATAAGGATCTGCCTACATTCTCCCAGCACAAAGTGAAGTGATGAGAGGGGGATTTGTTGCCCACAGCAGAATTCAGGATAGATTGAAAGGGGGGGGGGGGGGAGACTGGAATTTGGAAGGCCAGAGAGGAGTAGATTACAAGTAACCAAGGCGAGCGATGGTGAGAACACTAATTAACTTTTTCAGAAAAAGGGGGGGGGGTTCTGATCCCAGAGATGTTATGGAATTGGAAGGGGGTAGACTGTAATATTCTGTTTGATACATTCCTCCTAATGGAAGCGCATGATAGTGTTTTTATTACCCAGCCTACCTAAATCTGCTAGTACGGTATTTTTTGATATACTTAGAAAGGACAAGTAATTAGCTATTTTTTGCTGTTGGCCTAGACATGAATTCTAATGCCCTGAAGCAGATGGGCTCCAGGGCAGCGATGAATACTATCCAAATACAATCCGCTTTAGGCAAGCAACAGGAGAACGGCGTCCGCGCTGCCATTTACCACCGTAACTAGGGCAGATCTATCTATGGGCGTTGCTGAAGGCGTGGTGGCTGCAACACTGTAAATGTTCCGTGTCCACAGGACATGTGACGTATTGGTGCCATTAGTCAATGTAAAAGAGATGTCCTTTGAGAAATGTTTCATAATCTGCAATATTTTTGAATTGCCTCTTTTTTCCCCCCCCATAAAGACATGCCCACGAACGGCTTCAGCGCCAGCAACCAGCAGGTGAAAAAAAGTTTTTTAATTTACCGCACTGACTGCAATCTTCCCCGGAGCAGCTCAGACTCTGAATCCAGCACCACCAGCAGCAGCAGCGCTGCCTCTGACCGAACCAGGTAACTTTCTCTGCAAGTAGCACTTCCAAATGGTTTAACGGTTTAAGCGAAGGATTCCGTCCAGGCCTGGGTGCTATTCAGCGTAGTGGAGTAGATACAGTAGAGACGCGTCCACATTCACACACTTGACAGTCCTGCTTTTCTGGCATCCCTGAGTTGGTCACAAAGACTACAGCTGGGTACACACTGAGCGATCTGTCTGTTAGATCGGCATATCGCTCAACTTGGTCAAACCCGACAATATCGCTAGCATCCTACAACTGCTATGCTAATGAGGGACCGAACAGTGATCGCGTACTTTATTAACCCTTTTGAGTGCCAACAATCTCTGTGAGAGATGCTCAAAATATCTGCTAAAAAATGCCAGCGTCTCTCGCGTTTATTATATAAATTCAAATAAAACAAATGTTGTGTAAAAGATTATATGATGAATAACAATGTTTGCTTGGCAATTTTCACACCTATTTTGAAAAATTCACTCCAAGGGTTAACATCCCTCAGTGTTGTACCCAGGCACCGATGTATCGCACGTGGGATTTTAATACATCCGGTGCGATTACAGTCTCTATATTCCTTGACATAAGTTAGTTTGATTGTTAGCCAATAGCAGCCAGGCTTATGTCACATGGAGCCTCGCTGGTGGATATAGAATTATGAAAATAAACGCTTTTTTTTTTTTTTTTTTTAATGGTCGGAAAATATACATCCAGCTTTATTGATCGCTGTGGCGATATTTTGCCTTTTGATCTGAATACAATTCTAGTGTAAACTTTTTCATAATGGATTTTGTGTATATCATTAAAGTAGTGACGTGTTTCCATCTCTCCCTTCCAGCACAACTCCCTCTAAGCAGGGTCGCGGGAAGCAGTCCTTTTCTAGGGAGAGTTTCCATGACTACAGCAGCGAAGACACGTCGGGGACGGAGAACGAGACGTATTCCATGGGCAGCCGAGTAGGACATGGCTGTAAGTGACCCCTAACAGAACTGTACCCATAGGTCACCACCAGAGTCGGCCATTGTATGAAATGTGTGTCCTCAGCTGTTATGTGGGACTGTCGCCCATATCTGTGGATTTTACTCTAAAAGACTAAATTTAAAGGCATAAATGAACCGCTTGGCCCACCCAGTCTGTTCACTTTTATTCTCTAACTGTTTATCTTATAATCGGGATAGTCTGCCAGGGTATTAAAGCGCTCCCTGTCGCCTGCATACTGCAAGATGGCTGAATTAGCCCCTCAGTCTACAAGATGGCTGCTCCCTGTCGCCTGCAGCCATCTTGCAGACTGAGGGGCTAATTCAGAGAGGATTTACGCACATATATGGCCTATACCGCGTCGTCGGCTGCAGTTGCCATCTAAGCTGCTGCCTGACTGGCAGCCTGTGGCCACTAGGGGGATCCAAGGCATCTGCAAATGTAGCAGCAGATCAGGGAAGCCTGCAGGAGGCATCTATTCACACAAGATGGCGGCGCCTGTGGCGCTGACCTACTGATTTGCACACAGAAGCTCTGCTACTGCGGTCTCTGAATTGGGCCCTGAGGCAATATTTCCGGGAATACGGCCGATATTTTTCTGGAATCAGTACCTTTATTTGGACACGTACGTTCACTATTTTCTACAGAAATGATAGGCCGTGTTCTCCAGAACATTGGTTCGGCTCATAAAATGGCTGCCCTTAGTTGTGTGTCGGTGTTGGGGGGGGCTCTTTAAACATATTAAGATCTTATCTCCTTTTTCATTGCAAATGGCAAGTGTGATTTGGCAGCATCTTATCAGCATTGCCCTTATTCTCAGGGTAAAATAATTAAACGTTTCTTCTTTGGCAGACCATTGTTTTATTTTTCTTTCTGTATGTGGGTCTGACATTCCAAGGCATAAGTCTCATCTGTCCCAGTATTTATGGAATTAATACTGTGGGGTGGCTGAGCCTTGCCTTTTAACACCTCTTTTTTGTTTTTCCCTATAACTTTTTTACATAAGGAAGTTGCAAAAACTTAAATATTACCTCAGAATTTTGACACGGTGGAGCAGCCATTTTGGGAGCAAAACCAAAGTTCGTACCGGTTCACTAAGAAATGCATGCGGCCCACAAAATGGCTGCCTCCAGCATCGCCGTGTGAGGGTGTACATTGATTGATACCATAGAATCTTGAATATACTGTATGACGTGTGAGAACCCAAGACAGGCCTGTGACTTGTGACCTTTTCTGTTGTTTGATAGTGGTACGCAAAGGAATGGAGGGACGAGGGGCGGGGTGGCTGTCCGAAGATGAAGACTCCACTCTAGAAGCCTTAGACTTGGTGTGGGCCAAGTGTCGGGGATACCCCTCCTATCCAGCTCTGGTAGACATCAGTTCCACCCCTATTATTTTACTTGTTGTTTTAGTCATGTTGGATATATTGTGTGCCACAACTGATCAGTGGGTCCATTAATCTTACTGGAATCTCATCTTAATTGTCATTGTGTCTGGAACGAAATCTCCAACGGACGCCCCGCTGCTGGGCGAGAGACTGACTGACTTATTTCTTCTTCTTAAGATAATCGACCCAAAGATGCCCCGGGAAGGAGTGTTTCATCACGGGGTTCCAATCCCTGTGCCACCCGTCGATGTTCTCAAATTGGGAGAGCAGATGACGCAAGAAGCACAAGAGCATCTCTACCTCGTTCTGTTTTTTGACAATAAACGCACCTGGTAAGTATGGCAGCCTGCACAGTGGTACAGACAGGGCGCCGGTAGCACAGTTATTATAATACTAGTACTTCCTTTTTGTTTGTTTTTTCATTATTTTATTGCCATTGTCAAATTAAATCTGCTGTGATTACAATTGCAAATGGCAGCAATTGGCACCCCATTTTCTGGGATTGGTTGGTTGCTTGCTAATATCCCCGTGTTTTCGAAGCTTTAGTAAATTTACCAATATGGATCTTCTAGAGCACCCTGCTCACTGTATTGGAGATACACACCCATATTTTAATACATACCTCTCTGGGGTCCCGCAGCAGCAACACAAATCACTAAAGAAATGGTGCAGCAGCCATGCAGTACATTTACTTTTTGATAAACCTCTTGATGGGACATTGACACGGCAACATGGCTTGTCCTACTCCTTCCTGTCTGTGTGCTGACTCCTGTTTCATTAAGAAGTCTGCATGTATGGGTAAGGTATTGGTCATTATACAAAACCGGTCTCCTCTCCCTTTAACCCTCGATAGCATAAACACCTCGGGCCTGATGTTGGAGGCAGATCTAAGCCTGTTTTGCATTTGAAAATATTGCTGCTTTTAAAAGCTAGCGGTTGTGTCTCCAACAAATCTCTCTGCGGTACGGTTATTGTATTAGCCACTTTCAGGTAACAACGCTAGCCTATGTGCAGGCACAGCTAAATCATACACTGAATATACATCCTTCTACTGCAGGCATGTCCAAACTGCGGCCCTCCAGCTGTTATGAAACTACACTTCCCATCATGCCTTGCTACAGTTTTGCTATTAGGCAATGCTAAAACGGTGGCAAGGCATGCTGGGATGTGTAGTTTCACAACAGCTGGAGGGCCGCAGTTTGGACATGCCTGTTCTACTGGGTTTGCAGTACAGCATCTGCCTTGGGACTAAGCAATAATGAAAACGCCAAAGGAGATTTCAGTAAAAGGAAAACATCTTTGTAAAGCTGGAATATCACACAGGTTTATCTGGCCATTGCTGGGGCATATTGCACATGATAAATCACTATTAATATGTTTTTATCCCAGTCTTGTGCATATATTTGGGTGTTTGTTGCTGTCACCACTAGATGGCTCCATCAGGCTACTTTGTACAGTTAGAGTTAATGGTCTAGATCTGGGGTAGCCAACCCTAGTCCTCGAGAGCTACCAACAGTGCATGTTTTGCAGGTCTCCTCACAGAATCACAAGTGAGCTAATTAGCTCCATCTGTGTATCTTTTAAAATGTGTCAGTGATTAATGAGTGCAGCTGTGCAGCAGCTAGGTTGTCTGGAAAATGTGAACTGTTGGTAGCTCTCGAGGGCTAGGGTTGGCTACCACTGGTCTAGATCATGGGTCCTCAAACTGCGGCCCTCCAGATATTGTGAAACTACAAATCCCAGCATGCCTTGCCACAGTTTTGCTATAAGGGAGTGTTAAAACTGTGGCAAGGCATGCTGGGATTTGTAGTTTCACAACATCTGGAGGGCCGCAGTTTGAGGACCCATGGTCTAGATTCTCGGTTCCGTCGGTCCCCCTTGTGTTTGCACTGGGGACTGATGGTAAGACTGTGCATATTGTCAGATGCACATGCAGAGAGCTTTGCCGACCTGCACAGGGGAGGAGCCGGACGGCGGCGTTGATGAGGCATGTGACTACTCAGCTTTTTATGGACTTCCCCATGATATTGCTGTGCGTTCCTATGCAAATGGGGGCGAGACGATGTGTGCCGTAGTGGGCGGCTGATGCCATATGATATCAGCCTCTTGCCCTGTCTTTGTCCCGCAGCCCGCAAATATAAGTCAGTGTCCACTGACTGAGCCCAGGAGAAATTATCCGATGGTCGGCAACCATCGATTGATTTCTCCTGTTGAGGGTACATGCGAGTGGATGTCTTCACTTATGACGTCGCCCCCCGGCGGTGGGGTGCCGTCATAAGGGCTCCATAAGCTGTGATCTGTCCTGTCTCCACTGACTGAGGCCTGATGTTCCACAGTACGACCAGCCACATAATTCCATATATAGCGATATCTTCCACCATTACGGTATATGTATACTGACTCGTACAACGTATTTGTGGATCTTGTACAATATCTCGCCCTGTCCTTTTGCAGGCAATGGCTGCCCAGAACAAAGCTGGTTCCACTGGGGATGAATCGGGAGCTGGATAAGGAAAAGATGCTGGAAGGGAGGAAATCAAACATTCGCAAATCGGTGCAGATTGCCTACGACCGCGCCGTGCAGCACCGCAACAAAGTCCAAGGAGCGCAGAGCAGCGAGACCAGCGAAAGCGATTAAACTGTTCCCTCGGCACATTCTCGGGTCTTAGAGGACGTACGTTGTGTCCTGTTGTGCTGCTATTGGCAATCCGAAACACAGATGGTAACCAGAGCTACAGACATTACCTTAAATTGGGTAGCATTTATTTGAGAGATAAAATATCCCGTCTGATGACCATGGAGGGGTCAGCGGCGTTACTTAGGCCTGGGCGAGTACAGGTCTGAGTGGGAGGCCGCTTCTGCATTGTGGATATGACAGCGGGAGAACGTATGGTGGTTGCTGGCTGACCATCGCTATGGGCTGCAGACTCCACACGCCTGGCGTTTTTGTAGGCCTACCATGAATCATGGACTGTACAGACTTTATACAGTGTCTCAGACATCTTATGTCTCTGTTCATTTCTATGTCCTGTCCTTTTTATCATCGTCTTTTACAAAAATGTCTGTTTATGCCACAACAGAATAGAGATTTACACGTCGGGGAGAATGATAGGATTACGGTTTTAATATTTTCACATCTAGATAAGTAAAGCAATCAGGTCATAACTGAAAACATCTCTCCATCTACAATATTTAATCATGGAATTATTATTTTATTGAAGGATACGTGATATGAGGTATACAGTCCAGTGAGCCAACAAAAGGTGGCATAATATGGTGCGGAGGCTCGTAGTAGAACTACTAGTGCCAGCACAGACATCCATAAGACAGATCCTCCGTGGGAGCAGCCTGCTGGTTTACAGCAAAGATCAGCGGAGAGGGACAGTTCCATACAGTGATTGCACATTTGCTACTAAATTGTACTTTAGATCCATAAAGCTTTGATTTTCTTATTGGTCTACTAATCTACAATTCAGAATAGCATCCAAGAACGTGTCTGAGCCAGGCATGGCCAAACTATGGCCCTCCAGCTGTTGTGATACTACAAGTCCCATCATGCCTTGCCACAGTTTTGCTATTAGAGAATGCTAAAACTATGGCAAGGCATGCTGGGATGTGTAGTTTCACAACAGCTGGAGGGTCACCGGTTGGACAGGACTGCTCTAAGCCACTAGTCTAGAAGAAGGCTCTAGACCAGTGGTGTCAAACTCATGGCCCTCCAGCTGTTGTGGAACTACACGCCTGCCCTGCCATAGATTTTATATACTGGATTGCTAAAACTGTGGCAGGGCATTCTGGGACGTGTAGTTCCACAACAGCTGGAGGGTTGAGTTAGCAACCACTGCTCTAGACTGACGAACTACCATCTTAACCAAACAGAATTTTAAAAAAGCACCTTAACTGAATTTTAGCTATACATTGTGGAACAGAGTCTTCCTTGCAGAATTGTTATACTTCACTAGAGAGAAGTTCCGGAGCACTCGTTGGAACCGTTATTTTATTTCCACCGCGGTTTCTAGATGTTAATTCGGTGGCCACAAAACACCTTTCCTGGTGGATCTCCAAGGGGTTCAAATCCCTTATGTATTAAGAAAGTGAACATCTGGTTTGGTATCACTATCAATGGCTTGAAAGACTGGTTAGATGTACAGCATAAATCACAAAGCATTGTAGATCGGAGGCTCTCCAGCTGCTGGTCCGTTTCCATCAATAGCCAGAGAAGAACTACTGGTCACCAGATGGCCTTAGGACTTAGACCTATTCTGTACTGCGATTTATGCTTCCGTATGAACACCAAGGACAGAGGTATAATTCCACCGAAATAATTGTGTACTGTCCCTCGGTCTGTTCACTGATCACATTACAAAGGAACATTTATAGGGTTACATGAAGGAGGAGAATGCTTTCAGCCACCCAGAGCAAATTGGCGTCTCTTGTTTAAACATCGTCCCATTTGCAGTGTTGCGCATTACACATTTGGCCTTGGCGCAGGGTGATGGTACATTGGTCTCTGGTGCTGTTATGCATGACATGTTTTGGATGGACCAATTAGAGGCCAGACATGACAAGTTGTACAGGGATCATCTTTAGCAAAAATAAATGAAAAGGTCAGCAGGCGTCCGCAGGGACCGAGGAAAAAGTCGTCTTCAGATAACACGTGCTGTTAAATTAAGGGAGCACGTTTAATCGTGCTTCGTCATTCATCCCCGGCAACACTGATCCCTTCGTTAGAAGAGAACGGGAAGATATTTGACGCCGCACCACACGGAAGAACATTGGTGCATTTGTGAAATCATGTTTGCTGCTCTTATAGAGCACCTGTCTCTTACAGCGTAGGCAGCCATTTTGTTGGTTGCCAAGAACCGTGGACATTGTCAAAGCCTACGACAGGGCTGCCTCCATTGTGCTCAAAGGATGGGGGTATAACAGGTTTTTTGTTTTCTTTAGTTGCTTCCTAACTACAGCATGTCTCTGTAAATAATGTATATGAGAGAATTTAAGTTATTCTCATTTGTAAACAATTTGAAATCCTTAATTTGTTTATTATGAAGGGATTTTTTTTTTTTAAGCGATAAGACATTTTCTTTACTAAAGCATAGCTTGGTGGTATCA
Source organism: Crinia signifera (assembly GCF_055691185.1). NCBI lineage: Eukaryota > Metazoa > Chordata > Amphibia > Anura > Myobatrachidae > Crinia > Crinia signifera. The sequence continues at coordinate 20,303,076 of NC_139224.1, read as the reverse complement.
ATGTAGAACATGGGAGAAAAGCATTTTCAACATCTTCTCATGTAAAATTCTTTAACCTTTTACATTTAGGCAGCACAATGTCTAGTAGATCTCCATGTAATTTGTCATTTTTTTATTTTAATGATTATTTTGAGTCTTACTGCGTATATTTCTGTTTTTGTATTTATTTCAGAAAGAAAATATATTGTTCTTAGAAAATAAACCTGTCTATCTGGTTCAATTACGTTTTAGATTTTAAAGTGCAGGCTGGTTGTATTTTTTATTTTTTTTTACATATTTTTCCACCCCGATTGTTACCGGTGGTAACGGAGATGGCAAAACGCATCTCTTTATATTAAAGATTTGTTTAACATCAGGAAAATAAGTTTTTCTCCTGATATTCTTTGAAAAAAATGGTTTCATTTAATATAAAGGCAGAATTCTGGTTTAGTTCAAAGAATGGCCATCTCTGTAATTTATTTATTTATTAACAGTTTCTTATATAGCGCGCACATATTCCGCAGCGCTGTACAGGGAATGTTGGAACATTCACAGCAGTCCCTGCAACAGTGGAGCTTACAATCTATATTCCCTACCACATGTACACGCACACATAGACATTCTAGGGTTAATTTGTTGGGAGCCAATTAGCCTACCAGTATATTTTGGGATTGTGAGAGGAAACTGGAGTACCCAGAGAAAACCCACGCAAGCAAGGGGAGAACATACAAACTCTGCACATTTAGGGCCATGGTGGGGATCGAATCCATGACCTCCGCGCTGTGAGGCAGTAATGCTAACTATTACACCATCCGTGCAATAGATAGATATATAATTTTACACATTAACCCTGTAACATATGGCCTGTCCTAATAGCGATTGAATGCAGCTTTACGTCTTCTTTACAAATTTAATTCAGTTTGAGTTAGTCCTATCACCAGTTTAGGCAGCAGTAACATTTTAAAGCAGGCATAGCCAAACTGTGTCTCTCCAGCTGTTGTGAAACTACACATCCCAGCATGCCTTGCCACAGTTTTAGCATTCCCTACTAGCAAAACTGGCAAGGCATGATGGGACTTGTAGTTTCACAACAGCTGGAGGGCAGTAGTTTAGCCATGCCTGTTTTAAAGCTATTAGGCCAGATGTAATAAGCTTGAAAATGGGGTATGTTGGAGAGTAATATCCATAGTTAATTACAAAGCAGCTGTAATACAGCAATAGAGCAATCCAGATGTGTCCTGCTCCATCCTTGCAGCCACGTTAAGCCGCCCTAGTCGTGCCTACTTACAAGCGCATTTACTATGCCCGGGCAGTTTATTTGCATTTCCTTCCCCCTCCAATCAAAATGCATTTTATTTGCATTGCTGCATGAATGACATGCTACGTTTTCCTGGAAAACACTAACCTAGCATTCTGTAAGCAGATACAGCTGCAGTCTCACACACATTATAGGTATGCTGCATATCATTTTAATCAGCAGAAGCTGCTTGTGCAATAGACACATTAGCAAAAAGACTCCCAACGTTAGCTGAGGCTCACTCACACTGTGCATGGGGGGGGGGGGGGGATGAGGACACATCTGTGCATTCACCCTGATCTATGGCAGACTTTCAATCTACTGATAAGTGGGTACTGGCATTGACTACCCCTTTCACACCGGCAATTATTCAGCACTTTTTAATGCCAGGTGCAGCCTGACCCCAATTCACACCACCCGCAAATTACCGGGTTAAAGCTTTCAACCCGGGAATTTGTGTTTTTCCTTGGTGTAAAAGGGTCAACACGGGTCTTAAATCCCAGCTCACCAACCCTGGTCAAGTGCAGGGTCGGACTGCTGGAATTTAAGACCCGTGTTGACCCTTTCAAACCAAACAAAAACATGGGTTTTTCAGCATATTCCCGAGTTGAAAGCTTTAACCCGGCAATTTGCTTCTGGTGTGAAAGGGGTATAAGAAAAGTCATACTGTATATGGGATAGAACAGACATTCTGGGTAGATTATATTCTGTGAATCTTTTTACATGAATGTGTTGCAAACACAACAACATGGCCATTCTGCAGCGATCTACTACCAAATAAATCTTTAACCCATTATGCGTTTAATGGTGCACAATTACGTTGGTGCATCAGAACCACTGCTGCCTTGCGAAGACTGAACCAACAACGCTGTCATATAAATAATGGTGAGACGTCATCGACATACTGATCTGTCGCTGGATACAAGCCACGGATCGGGTATTTTTTTTATCCTGAACTGAAGGCCTGCATGTGGAACTACACATCCCAGCAGGACCTAATAGTGATGCATGCTGAGATGTGTAGTTCTAGATAAACTGCAGCGGGTTGCATGTTGAATAGCCCTGTTCTAAAGACTGGAGAAGAGCTGAATTGCCATGAGACGGCCTCTAGCTATTATTTATCAAGGACATTCTATACAATGCTAGCCAGAGGCGACTGGTTGCTAGGAGCAATTTCTTCACTCTTTAGATTGTTTGGTACATCTCCACCTATGGCACAGTAATATGTACATGGACGGTGTTACATAACTTGTAGACCTGCCCAAACCAAACAATGGTGTTGCTCAATTTGTGGAGACAATGGTGTTACGTATATTTGGGTATATCCAGCTGCAGTTATATATTCATCATGCTGTTGCCCCGCCCATTATTTTGTGATCATTAACCAAAAGTGGAGTTTATTAAGAAGCCTTAGCAAGAGAGATAAAGTACCAGCCAATGAAAGCTGAGGCAGTACTCAGGTCTGTGTGGACGGGATGCTGGCAGTCAGAATACAGATGTTGGAATTCAGAGCGGCAGCCAGAGGTCCGGTGCCGGAATACAGACAGCACTGGAAATGTCGATGCCGGAAACTGATGGCATCCTGATGGGAAGTATTCCAGGGTGGGCTAGGCCACAGTGGGGGAGGGAAGCATAGGATAGAATAGGATCAAGCTGCGGGGAGTGTAATGGTGTGGGGTAGGAAGTTAGGGTTAGGCTACAGTTGGGGGGGGGGGTGGAATGGGTTTCTCTTCATCGGTATGACGCTGTTGGTCTTCTGATCACCAAATCCCATCTGCTGGTCATCCATACCGCTGCTGCTCGTCGTCATCCTGTAATATAAGGAGAACTAAAACCATTTATACAAAAGCACCATCATAGAAACTGAATTTATTTCTATAACAGGAATATATAATTTTTTTTTTTTTAAATAAAGACAGGAGAATGTTCAGTAGCACAAACAGAAAATAAAGTTGACAGTTCCTTTAAAACTACAAGGGTACTAGGGTTACTAGGGTACTTTAATGGGACATAAAAAATAATAACTGGAGAGATCTCAAGAATCATTGGGACAGGGACCCTTTCAATATGTTGCTATTGGGCTCACAAAGTTCTGGTTACGCAGCTGTATGCCAGGAAATACCCGATGTCACACGCATTTATCCGCACCAGACAAACCGGATCAGACCGTATTCTCTGAATTACTTTTACAATCAATTTGTATTTTATGTGTTAGTACAAAACACAGGAAACCCATTGTATTTACAAGTCACTGTGCTGATGTCTTGTGGATAGATTAACCATTTGATGGATAAATCTCTGCATAAAACGTCATATTTAAATATAAAATGTGCTTATTTCTTCACATTTAGTTACAAAAGTCAATGCGGCTATTAAGATGCATTCTACCTCACTGGCCATTAGCTTGTTTCAATGGACCAAGCATTACACTGCGCATGCGTACACACCACAGCCAGCCAGCTAGCGAAGTGCGCATACTCGCAAATTTTGGCCCGCGCGGCCACCGTACATGACTCTCGCACTAGGTAATGTACCGACTTGCCCGGATGACAATGCTGCCGTAAAGTGAGTAGCTTGTAGTCGTACGCTGATTCCCTATTACGGACGCGACGCCGCAGGCTGCGCTCCCTTTGCATGGCCATATGGCGCCAGGTCGTAGTGCGCCATAGGCGTAGTATTTGTTTTGTGAGCAGGATACATCATGTCCCAGGCTTCCAGCAGTCCCCTGAATAGGGGCGTGGTGGTGACGTCATACTGAGGGCTGTTTCACACAGTACGGTTCCTGCCGCACGGTGAAATCCCGTACGGCCAGGGAGCCGTGCCGCACTCAGAATTTTATAATGGCAGGGATGGCCACAGCCCGGCAGCCGTCCCTTCCAGTGGGGGGATCCGGCTGCAGCCGTGCGGCCGGGCCGTGGCCGTCCCGTGTGAATGGACACAATAGTGTCCATTCACAACTGCTGAGTGCGGCACGGCTCCCTGGCCGTACGGGATTTCACCGTGCGGCAGGAACCGTACTGTGTGAAACAGCCCTTAGGCTGCCAATAGCGACTCTGTAATGAAGGTACTACATGTAGGTTACCGTAATAGAAATGTAGTGTTCCTAGACTACGGAAAAATGGCGCCTGTCTTCCATGTTTGATGTGTGCTGGCCTGACTTGTATAAATAGTAACCAGAAGAAAAGCAATGCATTTCCAAAGTGACTGAGTGGTCGCATTTTTGACTGAATGTTGCAAATTGTGATCCCAGATCATGCAAACCACTGACCAGAGGAGAATAATGCCAGCCATTTTCAGTACATTTTTATATACCGCAGATTAAATAAGCAATTTGTCATCGTGTGCGGATTCACTTGTACTGATTGTTTTTAGAATAATCCCCATACGCCAACTATTTTAATAGTTAAATGATGCTTTATAGATCTCACAGAAAAAATGTTTTCCTTTAGACAAAGATAAAGATAAAATAATTGATAATACATTGCAATGACAGGTAATCTACCTAAAATTAATTGATATGCAGGTGCTCAAACTTCCTCTAATACCCCTATCAGACAGAAAAGTCTGAAAATCCCGGCAAATACACGGCATTTCAAATGCCGTGTCATTTTGCCGGGAGCAGCCTGACCCCCCCCTTCACATAGAAGAACAAATTACTGGGTTGAAAATTTCTACCCGGTAATTTGCTGAGTAACACGGGTATTTATTCTGTGTGAAAGGGTCAAAACGGGTCATAAATCCCATGTCCTCGACCCTGGTCAATTCTAGGGCCGGAGACCCGGTATTTACAACACGGGTGTGCCCTTTCACACAGAAAAAGGACCAGTGTATTTAATGAAATTCTCGGGTGGAACTGCTTCACCCGGTTATTTCATTTTCTGTGTGAAATACCCGGGTGATCTCACTTGTATTGAATATATTAGAATACTAGATTGTAAGCTCCTCCGAGCAGGGCCCTCTTCCCTCCCCTCTTGTCAAAGCCCACTTCTCTTCACATTTCACTCACAGCTCTCCTATACTCAAACACTCAGTGACCATCTTCGTCTGCATACCCATCTCCATCATTGGCCTCAAGCCTCTAGTTGTATGTTGATTGAGTGGTTCCTATTTATAGTTAAGCTGTAATATGTATTGAACTGTGGTGCACTTTTTTTGTACTCTACTTTTGTTATTTAATTAATGTTATGCCAAGTTTTGTCTCCCTGTATTGTTCCTTTGTAAGGCGCTGCGAAACACTTGTGGCGCCTTATAAATAAAATTATAATAATAATAATCATTATACTCCAACTGTTTTAATAGATAAATTATGCTTTATTGATCTCACAGGATAAACAAATGTTGTCCTTTAAATAAGGATAAAGATAAATTGATAATACGTTGCAATGACAGGTAATCTACCTTATAATATATAAAATGAATTGAGCAAGAAAAGACAATTGCATCCAGCCTATATATTGTTAGTCTATGTTTGTGGTCCCCCCCTCACCCACCCATATGTGTTCGTATACCGGTATTAGTTGTTGTGTCAATAATACATTGACACAACAACTAATACTGGTATACGCACACATCTGGGTAGGTGAGGGGGGGACCACAAACATATAGACTAACAATATATAGGCTGGATCTAATTGTCTTTTCTTGCTCAATTCATTTAATATATAAGGTAGATTACCTGTCATTGCAACGTATTATCAATTTATCTTTATCCTTATTTAAAGGACAACATTTGTTTATCCTGTGAGATCAATAAAGCATAATTTATCTATTAAAACAGTTGGAGTATGGTGATTATTCTAATATATTCAGTACAAGTGAGATTGAGCGCAAAGTGGCACCTTGGGCCAAATGTAATAGGGTGAGAGTTTCAGAAAGTGAGAGATTTTGGGAGAGTTTTCCCATGTTTTTTAAAGCAGCAATCAATTACACTGCAAAACCAGGTTGATTTTGCCATGTAATTGATTGCTGCTTTAAAAAACATGGAAAAACTCTCCCAAAATCTCTCACTTTCTGAAACTCTCACCCTATTACATTTGGCCCCTTATGTTTTCACCCCTATACGTCTCTAGAGGTATTCTATAGTGTACCTGCTTCACACTTCGCAGCCAAAATCACTTTGGTAGTCCACAGTGCACCCTCCGAATGCCCCAGCCATCGATCTTGTGCAGATTGCCTGGAGTATTAGCTTTAGCCTTAAGTTCTCTTTATCCACTTAGCAACAGCTATGACATACATTGTGAGCTTACTAACCGATGATTGCGTGTGTATAATCCCAGAGCCACCAATACACCATACTGCTGTACAGTCGCATACCTCCCAACATGACCCTCTCCAGGAGGGACGCAATGCTCTTTTTCAGGACTTCCCTCTAATACCACTTTTATATATACATATACATGACCGAGTAAAAACACTGATCGATGGCTGGGTGCAGAATCGCCATCGATGGCAACCATCGATGGCGTCTGCACCGATGGCCATCCCTGGCAGCAGCAGCTAATCTTTCTATCACTTGTAGTCACAGCACTGTACTCAGTCTACAGAGGTAGTACATCTCAGCTGCCACAGGTGGCAGCACTGAGATCAGGAAAATGCATTGTAAACTGAAACGGATCACCTTTTTGGGATCGGCGGCTCATTCGTTCTTGAATGGGATCCGTTCAAAAAATACGGTTCGTTCGTGAACGACCCATCTCTAATGTAGATGCCAACTTGTATCTCCTGTGGTTGGAAATTTTGGAGACAGCAACCAAGTATGCAGGGGCGAGAGGCCAGCAGCTGAGAAGGGTCCCAATACACTTGGAGGGATTGTGATAAAGGTCTGGTCCAGACAGGGCTTCTGACGCGTTTCGCTGCTTCAAAGAGTGCAGCTTTGATAAAGCTGATCTTGTTGTTCTTCTGGCTTGAGAAAGGGGCGCAGCCCCGAAACGTTGCCATCACCTGCACTATTAAAACCTAAGTTTTTGGTTTTTGGAATTCATTGGCGTGCCACCCCGTTCTTTGTATACATTATTGGGCAGGAGCAATCCTGCATCTGGGAAGGCACCCAAACCATCAAAATCTTTCCACAGCGACGAGGAGTGCCGGATACCAGGGATTATAATGTGTGTGTATATATAGGTCCATTCATGTATCAATCCTGAAAGCCAGTCATGGACACCTGCCACAGACGTTACACCCGCTGGTGTTAGAAACCATTTAGGATTTATGGCTGCTGCGTACATTTCATAGTCCGCTGATAGCGCACCCTTTGCAGTCAGTCACACGCTGGATCCTTTCATGTTGCTGACATTTCTCAAATTTTTTTTTTTTTTTTTTTTACTTCTTTCTAATTTTTACTTACATCCCGGTGGAGTTTTCCTTCCTGTAAACTTGCTGTCACAGAATCAAAGCATTTGTCAGCGGTTCCACAGGACATGGAACATCACAGTCAGCGTGTGAGTCACAGATCCACATTTACTAGCCTAAAACTGCACCCATAAATACCAGTCCCTTTTTTGGTTACTTTTATACCCAATTAAAGATTTTTGCCACATTAGGGGAGATGTTCTAAGCCTTGGAGGGTGCGTACCAGCCAATCAGCTCCTAACTGTTATTTTTCTAACAGCCTGTAACGTGGCAGTTAGGGAATACATCTGGATGATTGGCGGATGGGATACCGGCAGTCAGAATACTGATGCCGGCATCCTGATAGAGGAAATCCAGATGAGTCCGGTAAGTATACTCACCTTACCTACAGAAAGTGAGAGATTTGGTAAGAAATCTCCCAGTTTTTTTAAAAGCAGCAATCATTTACACTGCAAAATCAAACTGGGTTTGAAGTGTAAATGATTGCCGCTTTTAAAAAAAAACTGGAGATTACATTTCCCCCAGAAGCTCCACTTTGCCAGAGATTATCATGGAGGATATAGATTTAACATGTTTATAATTTGTTTTTACAATATAGAATATATATGTATACTAGTAAGCCCGCTCGAAGCGAAAGCTTCCAAAGCTTATCTGCAACCTTCTGTGTTTGTGCATGTGTGAGAAAGAGATGTAGTTTCACTCTCTGCCAGTAGATGGCAGTGTTTTGGAGACTCACGGACACTAGACATATATATATATGATATTGTGCTTTTGTTCTTTAAATATAGAATGCAGTGGCGTAGCTACGTTTTGGGCGCCCCCCCCCCCCCCCCCGCCGTTAGGGTGGTAAGTCTGCGGGGGATTGGGGGGTAGGTAACTATAGCACCGCAGCCCCCGGCGCCCCCACATGCACGGTGGCGGGGGCTGCGGTGCTATAGTTACGCCCCTGATAGAATGATTGCACTGGTAATGTTAAGGGGTTTTTATGCATACCCTATTTCTGTGCAGGTCGGTATACCAGGATGCAACACCTCACATCGCTGTCGGTGTGCCCGTCTCTCTGGCGCTCTTTACCGTGCAAACCGTCTGAGCTCCGTCTGGATTTCGTACTGCCGTGTGGCCAGTCTTTTCGGTGGGTCTTTAGAATTGGACAAAATACAAATCATGTGATTTCATGATTGCTCCGCAGTTAAGTTGTGATTAATCCTTAACAACCAAAGATATCGTTCATCACTACTGATGACAAAATGCAGAAACAAAAATGTTTTATATACAAATATGTGTTCTCTCCAATGTCACCTACATTCTCACGCATGGGGGATTAGCACAATAAGAAAAACCTCTGCTTTCATGAAGATATATCTCATTTCTTAGTGAGTGGACAGCACATTCTCCTACAGGGTGAAATGTTTCAAAGCTTGGAGAGATACATTGTAGAGAGATTAAGGGGTTGGATCACATGATGTCAGTGACCGCCTTGTCGTTGGTGGATAGCGGCAGAAATAAAAGTCAGTTTTCACCAGGCCAACCAGGATTGGTTGGCACTTCACCAAGTACCAACCAATCAGCTCCTAAAGCCCTTTTTTCAAACCCAGCCTGTAACATTGCAGTTAGAAGCTGATTGGCTGGTACTTATATCTCTCCAGGTTTTGCTCTATCTTCCCCAAATTGTTGCTCTGTTGACAAAATGGCCGCTTCAGATGCAGCGGAGGAGACTAGATCAGTCACCTTAGGAAAATGGCCATTTTATCTGAGATTTCTATGTGCCCTGAAATGTTTAGGTGGAGAGAGCACAGTCCTGGCTACTGGACCGGAGTATTACACGGGCGCGTGTGGACCCTGACGCAGAAAGAAGACCAGATATGGTACGCGGTATACCCCAATACAGGGGTAGAGGACAGCAAACCGCAGAAAGTAGCACAGAAGAGGGCCCCAAAAAGAAAGTTACCTCATACTACCCCAAATATGGTGAAAACAGAGGCTATAAAAGAGGAGGTTGTGGGAGACGTCTCTGCAAATGTTGATGACAGGAAGGACCATGAGACCTTGCAGGATTACTTCCAGCTGCACGTCTGTCTCAGTGAGCTTTACCGACGGTGGGGGGAGTCCGACAAGAACTTCCAGAAAGTAGCCAAGGACTTTCCAGGTAATATTGCAAATATAATTGTGGGGCCTGGTTTTGTTTGCACTCATCCATAATGCCAATTGGTGGTGGTGGCGGTAGTGGTTCTAAGGGCCTGATTCAGAGCGGATTGCTAGGCTGCGTATACTCGCAGGTGAACAGGTAAGTGTATATCGGAGAGCATAACGCAGCACTGTCTCATTCCCAGGCATCCGGATATTGCGGCAGGATCCCACCGAATGTCTCTTCTCGTTCATCTGTACCTCCAACAACCACATATCGCGCATCACTGGGATGATCGAGCGACTCTGCTGCGCTCTAGGAAGGCGCTTGTGCCGACTGGACTCTGTGGAGTATTATTCATATCCCACCCTCCAGGCGCTGGCAGGCAGGTACCATTCCGGTCTGACTACGACTGGCGGCAGGAATCTATGTCACACATATGTAACCTGAAGGGCGCCCCGCTGGCATCACTCGCTGCCACCTGATTGCTGCTGTAAGACAAGTAGGGGCATTTATGACCACGAATACACGGCAGCTGTTTTTTCTGCCCCCTTTTCTAGTCTTATTTAAAAAGTGTAAACAAAGGTCTGGTTGCTATGGGTTACAACCTTTTATGCATGCCAGGTAATCATTAAAGCTTCAAAAAAATGAAAAGAGGTGATGTTACCCATAGATTCTGTCTTTCATTTTGTAGGATGCGATAGAGAAATGACAGACAAAAAAAATCATTGGTTGCTATGGGCAACTTCACCTCTTTTTATTTTAAGAAGCTTTAGTAAATTTACCGTTAAGGGGTTTATTTACTAAGATGAGAGTTCTATTGAAGATGGGATGTTGCTATGGGGGTCACTGCAGGCTGGAAGGAGAAGTGGTGTGCCTGACCAATGAGTCACCACAGTGTCACACTGCCTGGTGCCTCCAGTCCTTGGATATCTTGTGTCTTGACAAAGGTCCCTGTCGAGGACCGAAACGTCGACTACAGCTATGACTGAATAAAAATCTTTCAACTTTGATATACTGCCTATGGTGAGTGCCTGCTTCTACAAATACCTGCTGTTTATGGGACTTTGATGCCTTTAAAGTGGAGCACCGCTGAGTTGATTTGCAAGTAATTTGAGTGCGGTACCCTACCTCTACTATATATATATATATATATATATTTATTTATTTATCAGCACTGATTTACCCTCTGTCACTTCTTGTCACTGCAGCTGATGACACAGAGGCCAAGCTACGAGAGCTGGGATTCGGGTACAGAGCTAAATTTGTCAGTGAGAGCGCTCGGACTATTCTGCATAAGCTCGGCCCTGATTGGTTGGAGAGCCTACGTCTGGTGCCTTACAGGGAGGCAAAGTCTGCCCTGTGCGCCTTACCGGGTGTCGGAGCCAAGGTGAGTCCAGGCACTTCTATGGTTACATTAGCCCATTTAGCAGTTTGGTAAAGGGATTCTCCACTGTAACTTCCATCGATGACACCTGTCTGTGTAGCTGCTGCAGCCTGGTAATATCCGCAGTTGGGCGGATCCTCGCTGGCAGCTCTAGTCTGCAGGTTATCAGCGTTGCGGGAGCCAAATATATAATGGGGATCCCTAAGGCAGAGCCCGGCACCAAAGAACTACATGGAGGGGTCTTCTGACAATGTCAACCATATGTTGTCAGTCTATTGCAGGCATGTCCAAACTATGGCCCTCCAGCTGTTGTGAAACTACAAGTCCCATCATGCCTTGCCACAGTTTTGCTATTAGGAAATTCTAAAACTATGGCAAGGCATGCTGGGACTTTTAGTTTCACAACAGCTGTAGGGCCACAGTTTGGACATGCCTGGTCTATTGACTGTTGAACCTAGACATGGTCTGTCAGCCGCCCGCACACTTCTTTGGAACGCAGTCATACTCCGTGTCTTCCTATAGGTTGCGGATTGCGTTTGCCTGATGGCGCTTGATAAATGTGAGGCTGTACCGGTGGACACCCACGTCTGGCAAATCGCTAAGAGAGACTACCTGCCTCAGCTCGGCCAGGGTAACAAGAGTCTCACTGACCGGGTGTACCGCGAGATCGGTAAGGACGCTCACATATAACAGTCAGTGCTAGAACCTCAGTGCTTTGTATGTTGCATGGAATCCTCTCTATAGAGTTCTGTGCTATGTAGGTAACATTAGGGCACATGTATGCGAATTATGTCCATGACACATGCAGCCTCCATGCTGTGTCCTATCCATGAATCCGTTACAGCAGCGCGTCACTGGTCGTCACTGTAATGTGATACATCTGATAATGGTATCAGTGATTTTAGCTTGGTAATCAGAGTACATACGTTATCGGATACCCATATATTTTGCACTGAGAGTGTGCAGCGTGCAGGTCATCAGCTCCGCCTCTTTGTGCGCTGACCCAGAATGCAACATTCCAAATTATTAGTAACCTCACTGAGGCACGAGGCACGGGATGTCGTTTGGTAGTCATGTCGCTGTGATTTCATGACTATTAGTAAAGGCACCACTGTGTAAAGGTGGCCATACACTGCTGCAATGTCTCGCGGCAGTGTACGGCCAGCTGCCCGGGAAGGGATGCATGCGATCCATTACAATTTGTATGGGGACTTAACTTTCACATACTGCATTGGACCTTATTCTGGTTCACACGCAACGCTGCGAGTTTGGCAGCATTGTGTATGGACCAAAGACCTCCCGCAGTGCCGCCCACCCCTCACAGACCATCGAATGATTTCTCTATGGTGTCTCTGATCTGCAAGCGCCCTGTACGGGAAGCAGGTGGGCAGCTGACACCAGCTGTCGGCCCCCCACACCCGTGCCGGATTTCCCTAGGAATGCCGAGTGTTTTCGCACTGCTAGGTGCGAGCGGGATGGCGAACATGTAGTTTGCCGTGCCCGCTCGCATCCTGCGTTTGCACATGTGGAGAAATGCAAACACGTGGGGGACCGAATCAATCTGAATGACCCCCATAATACATTCTGATGTGTTGTGTTTTTCTTCCCCCTATCTCATTTATTTTAACACTTGGGGGTGTGTACTGTAAACTACTGTATTCAGTGGTTTGTCATCAGCGGTTTGTCATCAGCGGTTTTAACCAATAGATTTAAAGCAGCAACAGAAAGGAGTGCTGGGCCCGGCTGGTGGAACATTTATTTGTGCATTGCTGCTTTAAAACCAACAGTTAAAGCCAACTTTTGCTGGTATCTTTGACAAAGGTATAGTGACTATACCTCCAGGATGATAGATAGATAGATAGATAGATAGATAGATAGATAGATAGATCATATTAGTGATTAGAAACTAACTTTCTATTTTGTCTTCCTGTAGGAGATTATTTCCACAGCCTGTGGGGTCCCTACGCTGGCTGGGTCCAGGGAGTAAGTTCACTTATTTTATTACAGTAATTGTCTGTTTTTTTTTTTTTAAGAAATCCAATAGACACTATTGCTGTATACTTCTATATCACATGGTATAAACATAGGCATGCACTCTTTCACTGCCAAATTAGGCTTAACCCTTTGAGTGCCAACATCTCTGTGATAGATGCGCAAAATATCTGCTAAAAATTCCAGCGTCGCTCACATTTGTTATATAAACTCAAACTACAAATACTGTATGTAAAAAAAAAACCACTATATTTCCTATATAAGGTAAACATTACAGGTCATTATGATGAATAAAAATGTTTGCTTTGCTTGGTTAAAGAGGTTAAAGATCTGCAGGCAACCGTACCATATAGAGATTCAGACATTGGCTTAGAAAAATGTAGCTCTTGTCCTTTAGGGAGTACAGTACAGAACACCAGTTTAACAGCCACACGGAAGCCTGTTTTATTTAGTTGTACAAATAAGCTCCAGGGTATCCTGGTAGCCAGTGGCATAGCTAGAAATTTTTCTCCCCCCTGCCAAAAACAATTACACCCCCCACCCCCAGAAAGGGCAAGGTGATGGACTACGGGCGCCGCTGGCAGAGCTGACAGGCAACCCAGGCACCAGTGAGCCCTGAACTCCGGGACACGCTCATTACATATGGGGTGGGACCAGCTCAGCTCTCTGCTGCTTTGGTCGCCTCTTAGTTCAACTAGCAGCACCCACCACAGACCCCGCTGGCACCGTTCGCCCAAACCGCCGCAGGGCCTGCCACATATGTAGCTACGCCACTGCTGGTAGCAGTGAATGAATCAGTTTTGGTGATATTAGTGTAAGCGCATCAATAAATGTATGGGGCAGGGGCGGATTGGGAATTAAAACCAGCCCGGGAAATATCTTGAAGCAGCCCCAATGAGGGGACGGATGTTCTGTTGCGCGCCGAAGGCGTGCACAATTTTTTGGGGGTGTGGCCTAGCAAACTGGAGGTGTGGCCTATTCCAATGAGGCCACGCCCCATTTTCGCCGCTGTGGGGGGCATGGCTAGTGGCTCTCTGTGCTGCTGGTTATGTCCCCAGCACCTCAGGCTGCAGAATAGGCGCATGGGAGGGGGGACGCAGGGTGGCGTAGAATTCTGGGAGGGGAGATGCAGGGTGGCTGAGGACGAAGCGAGGGAGGACGCAGATTGTGAGGGGGTCATGGTGGCACAGGATGCAGGGTAGGATGGGGAACGCAGAGTGACAGAGGATGCAGGGAGGGGAGTCGCAAAGTGGTGGAGGATGCAGGGATGGGAGTCGCAAAGTGGTGGAGGATGCAGGGAGGGGCGACGCAGAGTGGCTGTATATGAACACCACACACACACTGTATACGCGCACATCCCTCCAACACATGTACTGTAAATGCACACATCCCCCACACACACACACACGCACACTATATACACACATATATACTGTATACGCACACATCCTCCCACACACATACTGCAAATGCACACATCCCCCACACACACATATATATATATACTGTATATGAACACCACACTGTATACGCACACATCGCCAGCTTTACACCAGCGTCTGACATCAGGCGAAGGCGTCTCTGCTGCTGCTGGCTGCAGAGGCTCACCGGCACTGTGGGGGTGCTGGAGATAGAGCTGCCCAGGCCCTACCCTCTGTCAGAGTGGCGGGGCCCGGGACAGTTGTCCCCAGAGCACTCCCCCCTGTCGGGTGGCCCTGTTCAGTGCATATAATTGGTGGGTAGTGGTGCCAGTAATATATACATTGCTGGCCCATGCCAGCAATGTATATATTACCAGCTAATCAATATACATAGGTGGGCAGCAGCGGTGTAGCTAGGTGCCACGGTGCCCGGAGCAAGGGCAGGTTTCACGCACATTACGCCTCAGACCATGATGCCCATTATACAACACATGGTGATGCCCATTACATATGCCACACACTGTGGTGCCCATTACACATTATTACACATGATTTGACACACATGATGCACATTACACATTATTTGACACACTGTAATGCCCATTACATATTATACGGCACAGGACAGACAGGGGGGGGGGGGGGGTGGCAAAGATGGACAGATAGAACAACATAGATAGAAAGATGGACGAGGGGAGGGGGAGCACAGATGGATGGAGGGGCAGCATAGACAGAGGGAAGAGTTGGGGGGGGGGGCAAAAACAAACAGATGCTGGGATACTCACCATTACTTTCTCTCCTTCATCACACAATGGCAGCGGCTCCTCCTCTCTGTGCGGAGCATTTCTGTCCAGCAAAGGCGTCAGCAGTGGGTCCTCTCCCTTTTCTCCCCCCTTCATGGTGAGGCTCTGCTCTGGGCAGCAGTGTCCTCATGATTCGGCTCTGGGCTGCGGCTAGTCAGTCCCCGTCCTTTCCCCCCCCCCCCCCAACTCCGGGCTCGATGACAGGAGCGGAGATAAGGTAAAAACCAGTGCCCTGGCTGCAATCGTGTGTGTGGGGGGGGGGGGGTGCAACCCCGGCAACCCCCGTGCGCACGCCTATGCGCTGGGACGGAGACATGCACTGCTATTTAAAATTCACATCTCCCGCTGGACCGCGCTGGCCAATGGGCGCTCGCGGTCCAGCAGCCCCCAGTTGATTGGCTGCTGGACCGCAAGCGCCTATTGGCTAGCGCGGTCCAGCGGGAGACGTGAATTTTAAATAGCACCGCGTCTCCCGGACACAGCAGGGAGCCGGGAGCTAGCGGGGCAGATGGCGCGGCATAGAGAGCGCAGGGGAGCGGGCAAGCTGGCGGTGCCGGCACAGCTCTGGCGCCATGATAGTCCCCTGCGCCCAAGGCTGGTGCTCCACCGGCACCGCCCTCGCTACGCCTCTGGTGGGCAGGGATGCCAGTGATATATACATTGCTGGCATGTGCCAGCAATGTATATATTACCAGATAATCAATATACATTGGTGGGCAGTGGTACCAGAAATATATACATTGCTGTGTCAGCAATGTATATATTACCAGCAAATCAATCATCATTGTGCTGCTGCGGGCAGGGGAGCCGGAGACCGGGCAGGCGGTGGACACTGGACAGCTTTTTCTCCCTGCTCTGTGAAAACACAGAGCACGGGGAGGGAAAAGGGGGGCGGGAGCTGCGGTTTTGACAGGGGACCCCGAGATGCTGCAGACATCGGGCAGCTGTAAGCATATGGAGCAGGGGGAGCCGGGAAGGGAGAAGGGACGCTATGTGCTGCCACTGCTGCGGAAGGGGGCGGGCTGACGGTGGCGGCTTTTACCTCCCTGCTCCGTGCGGCGGTATATGGACGGAGCAGGGGGAGAGAGTGAGCTGCTGCACTTCAGGGGGAGGGAGAAGGGGACGGAGTGGGGGCGGTCCGCCGGGCTCAAAGTGGTAGTCTTTCAGCCCGGCGGCCATGCGTTAGGACTCGGTGGCTGCCCGGAAGCACTGCTGGCGGCCGGACTGACTCCTAAGTAACCAGGCCGGCCGGCAGACATGACCAGCCGGCCCGACAGAGGGTGGATTGGGCCGGCCCAGCGGGATTTCTCCCGGTATCCCGGTGGCCCAATCTGCCCCTGGTATGGGGTAAGAAGACTCTAGATCAGTGATTTTCAACCTTTTTACCTTGCAGCACACTAAATAAGATTTTGAAATTGCCAAGGCACACCATGAGATCCCCACAGGGCAAAAAAACATTGGCCCCCACAGGAAAAACAATCACATTGGTCCCCACAGGTAACAAAAATAGAATACATTGGCCCTTTACATGAAGATAACAGTTGAACTGGTGCTGGCTGTAAACTGGTTTGGGCATTTTTAGATCTGGGGGCACACTTGAGAACAGCTCAAGGCACACTAGTGTGCCACGGCACAGTGGTTGGAAATCCAAGTATCAGCATGAACAATACATATTTATAACCAGCAGGTGTCGCTGTTGCTACTGCTGGCATCGACTTACTGTAGCAATTGAAAACTTCAAAGCAATCTCGCAGGATACAGCGGCGCAATACTAGATAAATAATTGTTATTAAAGATCGTTGAAATGGTCGGTTTTTTTTTTTTTAAATAACAACTGTGCTGAATGAAAGGTTTTATTGCATATCTTTTCTTGCTTTTGTGCAGTAAACGTACGTTCTCCTTATTCACAGGTCTTATTCTGCGCTGACCTTAAGAAATTCCAGAGTCCAGAAGAACCACCGAAACCAAGCACAAAATCTAGAAAGAAACTGAAAGAGGAAAGCTGATCGTGAGGGTGTATTTATGCGGAAACGGTCGACAAATCGTCTGGTCTAGAGCTACAATCACATGTCTTGGTTGAACGCATCTAGTTAGACTTCTAATGATAGTCGACAGCATCTACATCGACAGTAACGAATGTTAGATGAAAGCGTTAGATCGACGGAAATGTGATGGACAGTCACAAGTTTTTTGTGTTTTTTTTTGCTTTAGACCGACTTGGTTCATACCTGCTCCTACCTCCGATATCTGTCCTCTCAGTGCCCTCTCTCCATAACCAGCAAGTTTCAAACAGATCACTTTGCTTTCACTTTCTGTTGTCTTTTGGACGGTTGAGAGGCCTCTAGTGGTCACTGGTGGTACTGCACATCAGAGGTGAGGTTTGTGGGCCTATTGTATTTCCTGTTGGTATCAGACAAGCGTCATTAGAACCATGACATCTCCAGTCTAAAGGACAGTTTTATGGGGCAGATTTACTAAACCTTGGAGAGTGTCAAAAGAGGAGAGTGATAAAGCACCAACCTATCCTGTCCTGTCGTTTTTCAAACACAGCCTGTAACATGACAGTTAGGAGCTGATTGACCGGGACTTTATCTCCGTCCACCTTATGTCCTTCCAAGGCTTAGTACATCTTCCCCTTATGTATCTTTCATGTTTATATTGATTCAAAAATAGGTCAACAAATGTGATGACATCCTGTAGGGCTGTACCTGCGCCAGGCAGTTATATCCCGGAGTCCTGGCAGGAGGTTCTGTTTGTCTGATGCTGGCGATATTATTCCACTTGTGCAAGTCCGGACTTGTTACAGATAAATTCCCTTGGCTGTGGCATATACGTTCTATAGACATATTTTACTCCTTATAAACAATCTACCCTGAAATAATGGATGGGATAATGCATAGGTGGCTGTTTGGCAGATCCGCGTGGGTGATTTGTTGCTTCTCCTGCTACAGATTGCCCTAGCCGCTATGACTGAAGAATAGGCAGTGTGGTTATGTGTACACTATAAGGCAACTCCCTGTACAGGCCAGGTATATATAGGGGGCTGGGGACCGTGGCCATCTTTATTTGCTGCTAGTGACTTCAGGCCTGAACCTTTTATATTATGGAGGATTATCACACATGAATAAGCAATCGAGATTCTGCCAGTCTCAATGCCGACAGGTACCGGTTATGATTCTAAACCCTAACCTACCCCTCCTGCAGCCTAATCCTAACTGACTGCCCCACTGCAGAGTAACTGCCCCCACCCTGCCTAACACCAGTAGTGCCTAACCCTAACCGCCCCCTCAGCCTGACCATAACCCTCCCCCTACTGTCTAACCGTCACCATCTGACATCTAATTCCCCCCCGCACACACACACACACTATAGCCTAAAACCATCCCCCACTACCACCATAGCCTAACCTTCCCCTGCAGTGCCTAATCCTAATATGGGGGGGGGGGACAAACCCATGCAGCATAGGGTATCATGAGAGTGATACATATGAGATGGGATGCAGTTAAAATCCCGGCGGTCGTGATCCCGGCGTTCAGAATCCCGACGCCGGAATCCCGACCGCCGAAATCCCGACACTTTCTCCCTCCGTGGGTGTCCACGACACCCCTGGAGGGAGAATAAATTAGCGTGCCGAGCGTAGCGAGGCACTGGGCCCGCTGCGTGGCGAGCGCAGCGAGCCCGCAAGGGGGGGCGATCCACGTCCCCCCCTTGTCGGGATTTCGGCGGTCGGGATTCCGGCGTCGGGATTTTGAAAGCCGGGATCCCGACCGCCGGGATTTCATACTGAATCCTATGAGATGTAGGAGTACTTACACAATTAGACTACATAGCCCAGCACCAGGATCTCGCCTTGTAGGTAGGTGTGATGTTCAGGATCAAAGTCTTTAAGTGTCTTAAAAAGATATTTGCAAAGTGTTACACATAAATTAATTATAGGGGTCAATTCCTGTATCTCTAGCAGTCTGCAGGTCTCAGCCAGCTAGCTGCCCCTGGACGGGACAGTGTGGGGGTGTAATGTTGGGTACACACTAGATGATATGTTTGACCACTGTTGGCAGCAGTGACGAGCTACGGTGGGGGAAGGGGCAGGAAGCAGGACCATGCTGCATTCCACACCACAGCATCGCAAATGACATCACTGGATTTAGCTGCATGTACATCGATAGGGCATGTTGCTGGCGACCCGCGGGAGCGTGTTGTAGTGAGTGCACGCTAGATGAATTATATATTTTTTTTCCAGCACACTAACCAGCCGGTTACCACCCCCGGACACCGGCTCCCTGTCTATCACATTGCCAACGGCTAGCACAGGAAAAGCAGGATTTCTCCGCTAGCAGATGTCGCGCACGCGCATTGCAGCCCATGCGCTGCGCAGTGTACCTATAATCCACCCCTGTGCAAATTCACACAGCAGTGATCAGGTATGAATCGGGCCCTAATTGGCGCTCCGGCCCTAATTGGCGCTCCTGCACCTTTAGGGCTGGGGAGAAAGAGTGCATGCGTCCGCTGAATCGCCATCGCTGGAGCCAACTGTAAATGGAATGCGGTCTCCTGTTTGTGTGAGCTTCAGTAAATGCCCATCTACAAATGGAGCCGCTTTCATTTGAGCATCCTCCGCCCAGCTTTCCCGCTCCCTACCCGTCCGCAGCAGCCTGCCCCCGCTCCCTGCCCATCTCCCTGAAGCGGAGACGGGCTGGGAAGCTGCCGATCACCGCTCCCCGGCGTTTTGCTGATGGGGATGCTCGCGCGTCCCAGTCGGCCAGTCCACCGCAGGTATCTCTCCAGGTGGTATGACATTAGAGGTGTCCGTTACCTTGTTAAGAATATATTATCTTCACAGGATTTACCGGTCCAGGTACTATTAAGGTATCTTCCTTCATTTGAAGTTCTGGATACTTGAATGCACAAAGATTTAAATTCTTCTGTAGGAGACAATTTTGTTGTTGATCCTTTTTTTCATCTGTTGGAGGCCAAATCCTCTCATATTTGATATATGACATCTTATATTACCCAGAGTAATACCCCTGATGAAGTCTATTTGAGACGAAACGCGTTGGTTACTTGAACTAACTGCAAGTTGGCTCAAGCTATTGTTGTGAAGAAGCGATGAAAACCGATATGAAATCATTTTATTCTATGGACTTTTAATAAACAAGTTGGAAACTATTGTACTGGATTATTGTACAGACCTTTTATGGGCACCATACCTTCATACATATCTATATATATATATATATATATAATTTTTGGATGTACTTTTTGGATGTACTTCACCTGATAATTATTATATATAATGTGTTTGTTTTGCTGTGTAACAGGTAGGCTTAGTGACATGATAGTAATTAATCACTATCTACTTCTCAGGTATTATTATTGTATATATTTATGACAGCTGTATAATTATGTTTGTTTGATGTGTCTGTCACTTTGAAGAATTAAGAATTTGTCACGGTATGATACTTGTTTGTTTTTTTATCTTGGGGATCAACTTAAGGTCTGTTACATATTCAGTTTACGTAGAACAAGAACCACTGAGACTGGACTCCTGATCATTGCATTGAGCCATACAGAACAGTCCTGGGACTGTCCTCCGGTTACCAGTGCAGGGCAGTCCTCCGGTTACCAGTGCGGGACTGTCCTCCGGAACCAGTGCGGAACTGTCCTCCGGTTACCAGTGCATGACTGTCCTCCGGTACCAGTGCATGACTGTCCTCCGGTACCAGTGCGGGACTGTCCTCCGGTTACCAGTGCGGGACTGTCCTTCGGAACCAATGCGGGACTGTCCTCCGGTTACCAGTGCAGGACAGTCCTCCGGATACCAGTGCAGGGCAGTCCTCCAGTTACCAGTGCAGGGCAGTCCTCCGGTTACCAGTTCAGGACAGTCCACCGGTTACCAGTGCAGGGCAATCTTCCGGTTACCAGTGCGGGGCAGTCCTCCGGTTACAAGTGCAGGACAGTCCACCCGTTACCAGTGCGGGACAGTCCTCCGGTTACCAGTGCAGGACAGTCCTCCGGTTACACACATTACTATACTCCCCGCTGCTGCAGAATAAATGGTTCCCGGTGTTGGATACAGACGACCTCCCTACAGAAGTCATTACAGACTAATTACCTAATTAGAAACTTCCAATTGCTTAATTAGTCCTCAGGGAAGATGCCGCCATAGCCATAGTGCTAGATTACAGCCTGGTGATTAGACTTGCTCTGGAGGTGTGAGAGAGAGGACACAGTGATTTCATTCCAACAATTGAATAGCTAAATCCGTTGCTGCGGGAAATTTCCTAGGCCACCGATTCTTTTTTTACTTCCTGTCGGCAATCCCCCAATTATCCTGCATTGTTCAATTTTGAATGAAAATATCCCCACTATGGGCCCGATTCAGACCTGCTCGCTAAGCAGCATATATTCGCTGCCTGGGGAGCAGGTAAACGCAGCACCAGTAGTGCCAGTTACATATCATGTCCCCAGTAGTGCCCGTTACATATTATATCCCCAGTAGTGCCAGTAACAGATATCCCCAGTAGTGCCAGTTACATATCATGTCCCCAGTAGTGCCCGTTACATATTATATCCCCAGTAGTGCCAGTAACAGATATCCCCAGTAGTGCCAGTTACATATCATGTCCCCATAACTGCCAGTTACATATAATGTCCCTAGTAGTGCCAGTTACAGATGTCCCCTATAATGGGTGAATCCGAGGGGCTACACACCGGAGGCAGCAGTGCTGCAGAAATCGCTGGAAAATGGCCGCAGCTACATTATACCAGTGATCTGCACATGCGCAATGTAGATTGAGCATTCTAGTGCAGACTCCGCACTCCAGAAAAATGGCTGCCACGCCATTTTTCCAGAGATCTGGGCATGCGTAGTCAGTGGCATAAGTACAAAATGTGCACACACACACCCCACCCCTGGGAATTTTGGTCGGCACCCCCCTCAGTAAAGTTGAACCCCCCACCCCAAGCATGCCCTTACCCCTCTTGTCTGCGATGCCACAGGGTCTGTGTCCGAGACCTGAAGATCTACTTGTCGATCCTGGTGCTCCTCCTGTTGATAATGAAAAATTACCATCATAAAATGGCTGCCCCTAACATCAGACCATTTTCAAGGATGCTAGAAGAGGCCGCCGCCGCCTCCTCTAGCATCCTCAAAAACTGGCTGCTGCAGGGGGTGGACATTGTGTGAGGGCCATTTTTCATGTGTCCAAGAGGGCCTCAGACCCAGCAGCGACAGGCGGAGGGGTAAGGCAGGTCCCGGCAGCAGTGCAGCGATAGCCCTCGCAGACCCCCAGCACCCACACTTACTTAACCCCTTCCCGACATTTGACGTACATTTACGTCATGGTCGGGAAGTACTTCCCGACACATGGCATAAATGTACGTCATGGTTTCTAACTGTCACTGCGTCTAGAGACGCAGTGACAGTTAGGTGATGTCTGCTGTCCCTGACAGCAGACATCCCCCCTCGTCGCCCAGGGGGGGCAGGGGTGCCCCCCCCGGTCGGCGATCGCTGTGATTGGCTGTTCAAATCTGAACAGTCAATCACAGCGTTTCCTGTGTTACCGGCGGCTAAGCCGCTCGGTAACACAGAAAACGGTGGTGATCGGTGCAGCACCGATCACCACCGAGCGGCAGCACCCCCCTCCCACCCGCCGGGCACTCACCCGGCAGCAGCAGCAGCTCCAGCGGCTCAACCGCTACGTCCGGAGCGCACGCTGCGCTCCCCTCCTCCCCCCTCCCCCCCGCAGCAGCAGCAGCAGCAGCAGCAGCAGCATCATGCTGCTGCTGGAAAAGTTAAAAATAAAATAAAATAAAAAAATGTGCAAATGTGTGTATATATATATATATATATATATACACACATATATATATATATATATATATATATATGTGTGTATATATATGTATATATATGTATATATATATATATATACACACATATATATATATGTGTGTGTGTGTGTGTGTGTGTGTGTGTGTGTGTGTGTGTGTGCGTATACCGCACCGATCACCAACGATCGCCAGCCCCCCCCCCCCCTCCCACCCGGCAGCCCCCCTCCCTCCCACCCACCCGGCTGCCGCAGCGCCAGCACCCCTCCCACCCCCCCGCCAGCCGCAGCGCCAGCCCCCCTCCCAAAGCTGGTGACCAAAATGGGGTCACTTGTGGGGGGGTTCCACTGTATTGGTGCTTCGGGGGTCTTGCTAATGCGACATAGCACCCACCATTCATTCCGCCACCAAAAATCACTCCTTCCCTTCTGAGTCCTGCCATGCACCCAACTGGTATTTTTTGGTCACACGTGAGGCATTGCCGTACTCGGGAGAAATTGGGGCACAGATTTTGGGGTGCTTTGTCTCCTTCATTCCTTGTGAAAATAAAAAATTTTGAGCCAGAACTGCATTTTTGTGTAAAAAATTACATTTTTTTACACAAAAATGCAGATCTGGCTCAAAATTTTTCATTTTCACAAGGAATGAAGGAGACAAAGCACCCAAAATCTGTGCCCCAATTTCTCCCGAGTACGGCAATGCCTCATGTGTGACCAAAAAATACCAGTTGGGTGCATGGCAGGACTCAGAAGGGAAGGAGTGATTTTTGGATTTTGCAGCACAGATTCTGGTTGAATGACCCCCGAAACACCCATACAGTGGAACCCCCCCACAAGTGACCCCATTTTGCAAACTACACCCTTCAGGGAATTCATCAAGGGGTATAGTGTACATTTCAAACCCCCCGGGGTTTCACCAATTTTGATACAACTGAGCTGTGAAAATGAAAAATTTATTTTTTTCATTTTCACTGCCCAGTTGTATCAAAATTGGTGAAACCCCTGGGGGTTTGAAATGTACACTATACCCCTAGATGAATTCCCTGAAGGGTGTAGTTTGCAAAATGGGGTCACTTGTGGGGGGGTTCCACTGTATTGGTGCTTCGGGGGTCTTGCTAATGCGACATAGCACCCACCATTCATTCCGCCACCAAAAATCACTCCTTCCCTTCTGAGTCCTGCCATGCACCCAACTGGTATTTTTTGGTCACACGTGAGGCATTGCCGTACTCGGGAGAAATTGGGGCACAGATTTTGGGGTGCTTTGTCTCCTTCATTCCTTGTGAAAATAAAAATTTTTGAGCCAGAACTGCATTTTTGTGTAAAAAATTACATTTTTTTACACAAAAATGCAGATCTGGCTCAAAATTTTTCATTTTCACAAGGAATGAAGGAGACAAAGCACCCCAAAATCTGTGCCCCAATTTCTCCCGAGTACGGCAATGCCTCATGTGTGACCAAAAAATACCAGTTGGGTGCATGGCAGGACTCAGAAGGGAAGGAGTGATTTTTGGATTTTGCAGCACAGATTCTGGTTGAATGACCCCCGAAACACCCATACAGTGGAACCCCCCCACAAGTGACCCCATTTTGCAAACTACACCCTTCAGGGAATTCATCAAGGGGTATAGTGTACATTTCAAACCCCCAGGGGTTTCACCAATTTTGATACAACTGAGCTGTGAAAATGAAAATTTTTTTTTTTTCATTTTCACTGCCCAGTTGTACCACAATTGGTGAAACCCCTGGGGGTTTGAAATGTACACTATACCCCTAGATGAATTCCCTGAAGGGTGTAGTTTGCAAAATGGGGTCACTTGTGGGGGGGTACCTAACTTTTAGCATCTTATGGTGCCTAGAAACCTACATGGTTCCTAAAAAATAATCTCATAAAAAGGAGGCTCCAAAATCAAGTAGGTGCTCCTTCTATTATGAAGCCTGTGGTTTGGTCACCGTGCACACTAGGGCCACATATAGGATATTTATGAAAACCAAAGAATTGGGGGAATCAATTTTTAGTCACATTTCTCTAGTAAAATGTACTGTGTTCCTTAGAAAAATGTATTAAATTTGCAAATCTGCAAAAAAAATGAAATTTTGAAATTTCACCTACACTTTGTTTTAATTCCTGTGAAACACCTAAAGGGTTAACAAACTTCCAAAATGCTGTTTTGAATACTGTGAGGGGTGCAGTTTTTGAAATGGCATCATTTATGGGGGTGTCTCACATACAAGTCCCTCAAAGTCACATCAGAACTGAACTGGTCCCTAAAAAAATCAGTGTTTGAAATTTTCTTGAAAATTTGAGAATTTGCTATTCATATTTGAAGCCTCCTAGTGTCCAAAAAAATTAAAAGGAAGTTGAAATAATGATGGCAACATAAAGTAGACATATGGTCTATGTTAGTTATTAACTATTTTGAGTGGTATGATTATTTGTCTCACAAGCAGAAAATTTAACATTTTGCAAATCGCTAAATTTTCCATTTTTTCACGACATTTTGGTATTTTTCACAAAAAAACACAGACTGTATCGACCCAAATTTACCACTAATTTGAAGTACAATGTGTCACGAAAAAACAATCTCAAAATCACTGGGATAAGTAAAAGCAAAAAAAAGTTATCCCCACTTAAATGAGACATGTCAGATTTGAAAAAAATGGCTCTGTCAGGAACGCAAAAACTAGCTCTGTCAGGAAGGGGTTAAGATTATAGAAGAGATATATGGGGATGAGCAGTCACGCATCCAAGATGGCGGTGACCACATGCCTTTCACAGGGTGGCACTGCTGAAAGGCATGAAATGTTAGGATGGATCCAGTATTTACAAAAGGGTATGGTCAAGCACACAATCCCTTGTGCGTGATAGGCTCTCCTCGTGGCTATGACTGAGGACAGCAGGGATTTGATGCTATTGGGAAACGCATGTGTCTGTGTGTGTAAGCATCTGTTATTATACACACTCCCTAGTGCCACGTCTATAACTCTGCACGCTGGATATAATTATCCGCTTCTGTACTTATCCTGTAGTGTTACGTGTAGATTGTGTTGGCGGTGGCAGTACAGTGTGTGCAAGCAGCATTATTATCAGTGCTTCCTAGGGGAACCCTGCTGGGGAGTCCCGGTTATGGGGCCAGTATTAGCTGAGAAGTTATTGATCTGCTTCTATACAGCTAGAAGGAATGCAGGTGTGTTACAGCGTACCCCACTGAGATGTGCGGCCTTAAACAGATTATGGATTGCAAACGGTAACGGGAAATCCTCAGCCGTTCTCTGTGCGAACAATACATCGTATAAAAGATAAATCAGCAGACATCATGTGTAATAGAGCAGTCACTAGTGCTCTGGAATTCACTTTATGTTGCAGAGTTATTATTTTGGTAATGGAGTTTTTATAAAATAGTTCTTCACCTATTGTGTTATTTTAGCTATTCTATCCCCACCTGGAGAAGTGATGGGCATCAGGTGGTCCTCACTTCACTTGCAGCCCCCTGCTCCTTCCTGCTTCCTTGTCATATTCATTTGTTATCGCCGGGGCCACTGAGAGCCCGAAGCGACTTTTCAATATCGTCGGGATATTCCAATTCAGACAGCTGCTGTTATCGGTGAATAACTTTTGGCGCCGTTTCCAATGGACATAATAAATACTTGGATCCGGATCATTGGAACGGAGTTCCCGTTTATTATGGACCTATGTTTATTTATTTGATATGTATACATAGGTTTGAACGTATTTCTGCTTTGTGTATGTTCATTTTATGTATAACAGGATATTTAGTAATGAGTATATGATTCTCCGTAAGCGGGTGCTGTTTCAATCCGGAGCAATCCGGTTCTGTTTTTTCTACTTAACCTTAATAATTAGTTGTGGACTAGATGTAGAAATATCTGCACTGAGCCTCCTCAGTTTATACTGTACCCTGAAGAAAGGGCCAAATTAGGCCCGAAACGCGTCGGTTTTTAGGAGGATTCCCCAGCACAACCTGACCCTCAACAGCTATATTTTCCATCCTTGGAGCGTTTCACCTTTTCTGAAACCCGGGCGAGGAGTAGGTGTTTGAAGTGAAAGCTGGAGATCTTTTTATCTTTCTGTTTTTAAACTTGTATTTTTTATGCTGTTTGGAATAAACCATTTTTTACTTAGTATGAATTGGGTCTGGACTTGAGTTCTATCACGGCCGGTCTGGGGACTCTGGAGTAAAGATACCTTTCAGTGAAAATAGGGCACCCTTTTAAGGTGAGCTTGTATTCCATGGGAATTGGAATATCCCGATGATATTGAAAGATACCTTTATGTGTACATAGGGCCTGTGACACAGTTCAGTCATAGAGATATCCTATCTGTTTAAGAATATTGAAGTGGATTTATTATTTATCGATTGTCTCTCTATCTTTCACTCTTCGTATGGGTATTTACCTGTGGAGAACCGCCGGTCAGATGAAAGTGAAGTGAACATCGTGACTTAGAGACAGCGCAACAGTGTCCATCTTTTTGTTGTTGTGTAAAACAGTAGGATTGGCACAGGGGCGACTTTGGAGGCGGAGGTGACGGCTCCAGCAGCCCACCTTTATCACTTCTCCTGTCTGGTAATATGGGCTGGGCATATGCCGAATCACCTCAGCCAGCATCCAATAATACTTACCTTACTATCCCTTTAAGAAAGGAATAATGCAGAGGTTATGTGGCTGAATGCCCAGTGTAATATGTAAGCGTTGCGGTGTAAAGGGATGGCAGGGTGATTCTCCCCTCTCCTGGTCTGTGCAGTCTTTGCTGTGGTAGTGATCACTGTTGGCGCATGCCCCCTGATCCCACTGCACATGTGCGTCTCAGGACATGCAATCTTCCATGCAGGCGATGATCGGTTTTATTGACTAATATGTATTAATATACCTCACTACTGAGATTGAGTAATGTGTGGCCCTTTTGAAGGTCAGAGGGCCACCCAGTGCAGACCTGGAAGTGTCTCATATTGCCTATCACTAGCTTTCTTGAGAAAGTCTTGCTTTGCCAGGAAGACGAAACGCGTTGACGTCACTTTCGCCTCTGTGCTTCTTCAGGCAGACAGTCATTTATTTCCGGGCGCGCGATGGGGGTAGCACATGCTCCCAATTTACAGCTAACTCTGCACCAGGAACAGGATGCCCATTGTGCATTATAACAAGAACATTCTATACATTTGCAGTATTATCTCAAATGTATACAGTATGTCCTGTACTGGTAAACACCTAAAACGGTGAAATACGTATCGGTCAATGTCAATAGAATATTTATTTTTTACTTTTTAAAAGGTGTCCAAATATGAAGTATTAGCCTCTATGTACAGGCTAGCACTGAAATACCGCAGCGATGGCGCTGTGTAAATACAGTAATCGCCCTGGACAAGAGGTAAACAAAGTTCAACCGACTAAGCAAACACTCGGTACTAAAGGCATGCCATTGTGCTCCCAGCCTGAATTCTCTACCCTTGGGCCAAGCAGATAAGATGCATTGTAACCCATGAAAGAGACGCTGC
The DNA here is from genome assembly GCF_055691185.1 of Crinia signifera. NCBI lineage: Eukaryota > Metazoa > Chordata > Amphibia > Anura > Myobatrachidae > Crinia > Crinia signifera. The sequence goes on along the minus strand of NC_139224.1, from coordinate 20,274,382 downwards.
GTACTGTATTGTTTTCAAGCATGAAGTGTGAGTTATTTTTAGAGAGAGTTATTTGTCACTTTGACAAGCTCTGATTATCTCTTTGTGCCGGTTCCAAATACCTACCCTGAAAAGATTATTATGATAGATGAGCCTGCACAGAGTATATAAAAGCATGGCAACTGTAGAAGACAGACCTACAGTAGGTATCCTTCGAGAACGGAACGAAAAGAGCTGTGTCTGGGGCAACAAGCCAAGAAACTCCTGTGGAAATGGGTAACGAGAGACGGATAGAAAGATCTTCCCTGTTTTCCACTACTGGGAGTAAGGAACCCAGTCTTGTGAGCAGGCGGCGGGGCAGCCTGGGGGACCAGTTGTGGAGTAGGAGACCACCTGGACTTCTGGAGAAGATGGAAAGTGTGAAAACTCAACCAGAAGTGAAGGTGGCCACCAAAACAGCATCATCGGTGGTACAGAGTTTTGGAAAAGCTTCATCTGGAATGAGTAAAGATGCCAAGAATAATAACAACACCAAATTCCCACCTCTGCCAGCCAAGGTCTCCTCTACTACTCCAAGAAAGACCACGTTTCTGCCTCTTCCATCGAAACAGCCTGTGGTCCACAGAAGACGTCGCTCTGTCCCCGAGGAGTCCTTAAGCCGAATACCTAAGCCCATCTTAAAAAAAAGGCATTCTGTATCTATAGAATACAACACACCACCTCCCCCCAATGTCCAACAGGATATGTCCAATCTCTGGGGACTTCCATGGGAGAGGGAATTCTATTTCCCACAGATCGGACATAATGGTATGCTGGTCTTTATGGACGAAGATGGGTCGCTTCCACCAATGCTTCGCCGACTCAGCAACGTCGACACCTACAATTACAGCCAAGAGTTTATCCAAGCGCTAAATGATATGAAGAGCAAGTAAGAGTCATTATGGACAAACTCAATGGACTTACTCTACGCTATTGAAACAAAAGTCACCGGCCCATGCAAAGATGAGTATGGAAAATTAAAGGGACAGTAACTTTACCGCTTATGTTAGTAGACTGTAATTTAAACTGAAATGGAACCACCAATGGAAAATGTCAGATCTGGGGACAATTTCTACTTTGAAAAAACCCCACAGAATTTCATATGCAATTCATAAAGTATACAGATCACCTGACGTCAATTCCCGCCTTTATGTGGACCGAACCAGACTATCAATTCTGTATGTACTTATTACATTGCCTCAGTGATGTTAATGAGTTAGTTGGCAGATTTCTCAAGAAAAAAAAAAAAGAAAATGCTGGAGGTATTCCTAATATTGTAATTACAAATGTTTCAATTAAACTTGCACCCGGCTACCAAACTAAATATTAAAATGAATTAGGCGTGATATGAAATAAATGAGGATGTGGAGGCGCCATACAGGACAGATAATACCTCCGTATCTAACCAGGGTCTGAGGCTTGGACAGCTCTTAATGTATCACAATGATGTCATTACCCATATATCACAATGATGTCATTATCAATATTTTACCTAGTACAGGCCTGGCCAACCTGTGGCTCTCCGGATGTTGTCAAACTACAAATCCCATCATGCCTTGCCACAGTTTTGCTATAAGGGAGTGTGAAAACTGTGGAAAGGCGTGCTGGGATTTGTAGTTTCACATTCCTTTCCATCTCACTCATTCGGGTTCATTTGCTAAGATGGGAGTTCTGTTTCAGAAGGAGCACCTTTTAGACCAGTGGTTCTCAACCTCGGTCCTCAGGACCCCACAACAGTTCACGTTTTTCAGGTTTCCACACACACTCACAAGTGAAGCAATTAGCTCCACCTGTGGATCTTTTGAAATGGGTCAGTGAGTAATGAGTGCACCTGTTCACCTGCCGGGTGACCTGGAAAACGTGAAGTGTACACTGAATACACTGTATTCTCACTGTATATGTTGTATAAACTCCCTCCCTGTATACACTGTATATATTTGTATATAACGCCTTTATTATAGCTGTTTCCAGCGTATGTGCTGTGAAAGTCAAAAGAGTATTTACTGACTATGAAGATATCTGTCCTCTCATCAAAGTAATTATATTGCTCTACCTCAGAAAGGGCGGGATGTACTAAAGGGAAAATGCGGTAAAACCCCCGTTTTACCGCATTTTCCTATGTACTATCACCGGTTCGCCCCGTTTTCGCAGGCCAGGGTATCGCCACCCAGAGGGTGGCGATACCCTATAGAAGCCTATGGGCTTCTTTCGCCGCCCGACGTACGCCGTCCGCGCGCCGCCCCCCCTCCCGTCCTCCTTTAACCTCCTCCTCCCCCTGGTGTGACAGCCGGCAGGACATCCGGCTTCAGGGGGGAGGAGGAGACGCAGGGGGACGCTGGCAGCCGCCGGGAGGTGACGGAGACCCCCGCAGCCCACATAACAGGTATCGCGGGGGTCTCCGTTACCGCAGCCCGATGCTGGCCGCATATGTTAGTACATATGCGGTAGCATCGCGGCGGCTGCCGTGCGAAGGGCGGGGATGTATGTTGATACATCCCGCCCTTTGTGTATTACTGCTGGGTATACACCAACATACAGCAGGCGCTGGGGGGGTGAGTAAATGCTGCCTGCTTTGTCATGTAGCCCACAAATATTGGACAGCTTTATATTTACACTGTAAGTTAGATCTGAGCAAGGACACACATCTCACACATCCAGTGGCAGCTCATACCCTATGGCAGGAGGGGGGCTGCCACTGGCCGCGATGCGGACACCCCCCTGCCATCGCTTATCCTAGCCCCTTCCGCAGGCACAGCTTTCCTAGCGCCTGTACTCTGATGACAGGCTCCGGGACTGGCGCATGTGCAGTAGCCACCTCGGTAATGCGCAAGCGGCCAGCTTCAGCAACAGCCCGTAGAAGGTAAAGCACGGTCCCAGCGCCTGTATAATACAGATGACAGGTACTGGGACCGGTGCGTGTACGGTACTAATGTAGGAACTGTACATGGGATCCCGCTCAGCAGCCAATAGAGAGGCGTCCCAGAGGGAAGGAACACCTCCCATTGGGAATGCCTTGGTGACTGGCAGGTTGGACTTCAGCCGGATACACACTATAAGATTATCTGTCCAATCTTTCTGGTTGGAGTGAAAATCTGGTAAATGACAATTGACCATTTTGCACCCAAAATGGACGTGCTGAAAAATTGGTTAAAACCGTTTGATTTCAATCATTTCTCCAAACAACATATTTTGCCCATTTCCTGGCTTTTGGGAGCAAATAGTTGATTGTGATTTGCTCCCATACATTATCAGATCGTCTCTCCAACCAAAAATATTAGACCTTATACATACAATACATGTCTACTCTCCCAGAACTGACAGAGGGCTTCTAAAAATCATGTTGCTGTCCCAGCCCCCTCCCCCAAAAAGTGGGCAAGTCCCCTGGATTCCTCCAACCCCTGCTCCGAAGTATTGAAGTTTATAGCTGTACGTGAACTGTATGATCCCACCTTAATGGGGCTTATTAAATGCCAGCAGAAAGTCTGTCTTCAATGCAAACTCCTGAGGATTTGCTGGGATGTAAATCACATGGCACTGTTGCCCGTGTCCTGGCACCAAAAAACAAACAAAAAAAAAAACATTGTTTTGCTGTTCCATCGATGGAGGGAAAATATCTGGTTCTCCCCCATCGATGGCAAAAGTATTAAACATCGGCCATGAACCATTGATGATTTCAAATCATCGATGGTCAATGGCCATCCCTTGTGTGGCTGTGTGTCACACCATCACTTTTCACTACACTGAGGGCAAGTCCAGGACTCCAGCAACTACTAGGCTGCCCCTGTACTAAATGGACAACGTGCACTTAAGTACAGCATCCATTCACTGCTGCCATGCGGAACAGCGTTCCAGAGAGTGAAACGCCCTGTCCTGTCGAAGTTGGGACCATCGAGTTGAGATAATTTGTCTGCATGTGGGTTCAGGAACTGACATGTCACTTATCCCTCTGATCTGTCAACGTACAACTGATCATTAGCTTTAGACAAACAGGCTGCAGCCTAGCTGTCATCAGTGTGAAGTAGATGACCAGTAAGTGTGAAGATCTGATTGGTTGCCATCAGCATGGAAGTGTAACCTTCTTATTTGCACACTGATATGGTAACAAGTGAAATATTTGTCTTCTGCCACCATTAGCTTAGAGAGAAACAGCTGCAGTGTTCTAAGAGATAAGGTGCAAATAAGCCTGCATGTAATACACAGTCAGCTGAGATATTATATGACAAATGGTGCTTAAGCCGTCAATGTAGAAAGAAGATAAAAAATGATTTACACACTCCCATGATGCAGGTGGCTGAGTTGTTTAATAGGTGCTGTCGGCTGAGAACAGTGCAGGCAGCTGTCTTGTGGTGTGAATACATTAGAGACTGTCAGGGGCGCTGGAACGTTTTTAGGTTGGGGGGGGCAAGATATAATCTCATTTTGGCGCCCCCTAAATTGCTATATGTTACCCCCTGATAGTTAATGAAATATGTTTTCATCAATAGTAATAGAGTAAAAATACATGTGGGCATTATACACAGGGCAGCGGCATATACACGTGGGCATTATACACAGGGCAGCGACATATACATGTGGGCATTATACACAGGGCAGCGGCATATACATGTGGGCACTATACACACTGGCAGCGGCATATACACGTGGGAATTATACACAGGGCAGCGACATATATCAGGGTTGCCGACTTTGAGATTCTCCTCTCCGGGAGAAGCCCAGAGAGGAGAGATTCAGCAGACACTCAGGGGGTGGGGCTTGCGAGTGACATCACTAAGCCCCGCCCCCATGCTGGTAAAGCAGCTAATTCACGGATCTCCGTGGAGGGGGCGGGGCTAAATGACGCGATTTTGCCGTTTTAGCTCCGCCCCCTCCTCTGAGACCCGAGGATTGCGGCATTTTAATGCCGCGATCCGAGGGTCAGCGGGGGTCCCCCCTGAATCCGGGAGGGTTGCCCACCCTTCCGGGGGGCCGGGAGGGGGACCCGATTTTCGGGAGACTCCCGGAAATTCCGGGAGGGTCGGCAACCCTGACATATATGCATGGGCATTATACACAGGGCAGCGGCATATACATGTGGCCAGAGACACCAGGACTGACATTAATCCAGGGGTTGTCATTTACTCGTAAAAAGTGGAAAAAGTGGCAGTGTCACCCCCAAACAGATTTATGTGATTATGTCTGATTATGATAATCAGACATAATTACATAAACCTGTTTGGGTGTGAATCCAGGGGTAAATGACAACCCCTGGATCTGTCAGTCACTGGGGAAGGGAGGGTGAGAGGAGCAGCATTTACCTTTAAGTTTTAGTTGTGGCAGCACAGCGTGATGGCTGCTGCTGCGGCTGTTGTAGGATGCTCCCGCCCATGCACTGATCCACGCGACCAGTCTCCCTCCCTACGGCCCGCATCACGCCCGCCAATCACTGTGGACGCATCACATCCACAGCCACTGTGATTGGCGGGCGCTGGTTCTCAACATCTCCCCGCAGCAGTCATCCATGTGGGCGGCGGACGGCTGCGAATAGGAATCGGATTCTTGCTCGGCGGGCGGCTGCGATTCATCAGTAATATAGGCGGACGGGCGGGAGGCTGGATCAAGCTTAATCAGCCCACCGCCCGCCTATATTACTGATTAATCAGCCGCCCGCCCGCACAGCTATATTACTGCAGTATTACAGCCAGGCGGGCGGGCGGCTGTTAAACAATAAAATATGCAGCTGGACGGGCGGGCCGGACAAGCAGGGTGCGGGGGCCGTATCCGGCCCGCGGGCCGGAGGTTCCCCACCCCTGCTTTAGCGCCTCAGTAATTTTTGGGGGGGCAAGCTGCCCCCTCGCCCCCCCCCCGTTCCGGCACCACTGGAGACTGTACAAAGAAGGGCAACTAAAATGGTGCCTGGCCTACATCACAAATGTACCAGGAAAGACTAAAATATCTTAACATGTATAGTTTGGAGCAGAGAAGGGAAAGGGGGACATGATAGAAATCTTCAAATATATCAAGGGTTTTACCATAGTACAGGAGGGAAATTTTCTTAAAAGGAAAAGAAGTAATAGAACACGAGGACATGCACTGAAACTGGAGGGAGGTAGGTTCAGGGGAAATGTTAGAAAGAATTACTTCACAGAAAGGGTAGTGGATAAGTGGAATAGCCTCCCATCAGCATACCTCCCAACTGTCACGATTTTAGAGGGACAGTCCCGATTTTCGGGTCCTGTCCCGCTGTCCCACCCGCGGCAGGCATTGTCCCGCTGCGGGGGGTGGCAGTTGGGAGACCCCCCAATCTAGTAGAATAGACGCTGTGCGCATGCGCACAGCGTCTATTCTCGTATGAAAATGAGGTCGCGGCTAATTAGCATAAGCTGCACCCTCATTTGCATACGCCCCGCCTTTTCGGGTGCTCGCGCCGCTTCGCCGCACGAGTGTCCCTATTTCTTCAGGTCAAAAGTTGGGAGGTATGCATCAGAGGTGGTAGAGGCTAAGACAGTAGAACAATGTAAACATGCTTGGGATAGGCATATGAATATCCTAACAAAGAAATAAGGATGAAAAAGGGTTGAGATTACCTGGAGGATAAAAAAGGGGCAGACTAGATGGGCCAAATGGTTCTTATCTGCCGTCAAATTCTATGTTTCTATAAGTGTAAACCAGTATTCATGAGAATGTGGAAAACAGTGACATCACTATAATACCAGCTCCTAACTGCCATGTTACAGGCTGGGTTTGAAAAATGACAGGTAGGAGCTGATTGGCTGGTTGTTTATTACTTTCCACTTTATCACTTTTTGAAGCTTGATACATCGGGTGTGGTATATGGTTCCGACAGTCGGGATCCCAATAGTCATTAGCCTGACGTCAGGATCCCGACTGGCCGGACTCAGACAACATGGCGAGCGCAACAAAGCCCCTTGCAGGCTTGCTGCACTCGCCATGCTGCGGGCATGGGGGTCCATGAAGGTGAATCAGGGCTGCTGAGAGGGGGGGAAGGCGGGTACTAATTACCCGGGCCCAGGCTTGCTGGAGGGGCCCGGCGGGGGCCCTGGTCCGACCCCCCTTCCCCCTCCACCCCTTCCGGGCAGCACACACCTACAGCATGTGCTGTTCTGATAGCAGGCTCATCGTGAGAGCTCATGTGCTGATGCTGAGGGGGGTGGTGACAGTAACACTCCTCCCTCCACTTTAAGTGTGTTTTCACCCCATAAAGGTTTTGGGGGCGTGTCCTATTTGCGCAAAGTGGCCACGCCTCCCATGAATAACCACACCCCCCAACATTTTACCGGGGCCCAGCATACCTCTCGGCTGCCCTGGGGAGAATAGCCGGTGGCCGTAGGAACCCGTCTGTCTGTGTTTTAACAGTCGGGATCCCGACATCGGGTAAATGACTGTCCGGCACCCGATACATCTGGCCTTGGGAATGCAGTATTTGCATTAATTAGAGAATAGTGACAAATTTTAATATTGCTAAAACAGAAAACAGATCATTTATCTTTCTGAGAATATAGAATGTATCCACACATGGAATTAGCCCCATCTAGTGGCTAGAAATTATAATTACAGTAACACAACGTTTATGAAATTCCGCCTTGCATTCTCACTCTCTGCCCTCAGGTGAGTGTATTTATCATGTGCCTCTGCAAGTCCAGATGGCTGTCTTTGCATTACTAAACAAGCAGAAGATTACCAATGAGAACCCCCAGTTCCCACAGTGGTTTGCGATAAATGCTCAGGCTATTTAGATGGAGAAGGACTTTGGCGATGCACTAGAACTTTTGATGAATCCAGAGAAATTGTCACTTCTAGAATAAGAGAGTTTGCAATACAATGTCTAGGGTTCCTTTTTGAAAATCTATCCCGGATTTCAGTAAATGACTATAGGAGGGAAGTCCTTTTCCAGGAGAGTCTTGAGGTAAGTACAACTATCATTTTCATGTTTGAATTGTGCAGTTGTACTCTCAGTGGCAAACGCAGGATTTTCAGAAGGGGGTTTCCAGAGGGGCGGAGCAAAGCACGGAGATGGACACTTAGGTGACCCAGTATATGCCGGGTCAGTTAAAGTATTATAGATAGACCAAATGTATATAAATAATAATAATAATAATAATACACACATATATATATATCTATATATATATATATATACATACATAACAGAAGTGTAGACCCCTGGGCATAGCAATGTATTGGGGCCCCTACAGATCCTCCAGCAGTAGGGGTGGGGGAAGTTTTGATGTCCCGCGACTGGTAGGGGGTATTATATCAACCGCTCAGCATGTAGGGCCTGGATCAGTAATTTCCACTAATTGCCCCTTTACTGCACAGATGGTGGGAGATGGGGTGGGAGAAGGGGGCATTGGGCTGAATGAAGGGGCCCTAATACATTACTTCCAGGGTGGTAGAGGATGTTTAATACGCAGAGGAGGGGTGTATAGTGGAGTGGGCTTATTATTCATTATTTTCTGGTGGGAGGACAGCTTGCTTGACTGCAGATATCTCCAGTTCCCAGAAACAGATTTCTTAGATTTTAATGGAATTAAAAACTAGAGAATCCCACCTACCAAATGGTAATGGGGACTAGGGGATCAGATTTCAGGAGGCAAAACAATCTGCCAACAAGAATATAAAACTACATACCAGGTGTGTGGAGCTGGAGCAGTAACCAGCTGCTGGAAGGCTGATATCTCTGGTTCTGGGAACAGTAGAGACAAGCTACTAGTGTCCATCAAAGGGGAAGAGTCTCAGCTTTTGGAATATATTCTCAGAAAAACTCTAATAGTGCGAACACACTGAGCTATTTTCCCCAAAGAGCAAGAGATTTTCAGGAGGCGAAAGTCTTTGCTGAACATCTTTTATATAAAAGGCGATTTACATAATGGGCGGGGTTTGATTTACAAGGATGGGAGCAGCTGCCATTTTATTCAGTGCATTCCTGTTCTTGGTGCATGATTCAGAACTGATTGCTGGGCTGCATATATTCGGAGCCCAGCGATCAGGTAAACTACACCTGCTGCCACCCATGTGCAAGGCAAAATTTCATTTGCAGCTGTGCACGTAGGGAGAAATCCATTCAAAATATACATTGGGGGGCAGTGGCGGCGGTAAAATATACATTGCTGACCTGCAAAAAATGCAAGGCATGGCTTTGTGGGACAGGGGACTATGCACTCCATAATGCCCATTACACATATACAGTACCACATACCATAATGCCCATTACACATTATGCCACACACCGTAAAGCCCATTACACATATGCCACACACCATAATGCCCATTACATATAATGCCACATAAGTGTCATTTACCTACATGCTCATTGCTAGGATTTTCATGCACGGTGCCAGGGGTAACATGCACGGTGCCGGGGGTAACATGCACGGTGCCGGGGGTAACATGCACGGTGCCGGGGGTAACATGCACGTGCCGGGGGTAACATGCACGGTGCCGGGGGTAACATGCTATGTGCACTGAATCCTTACGCTCACCTTGCCCCGCTGTCTGTCCCTGCCTGCATCAGTAAAGGAGACCGCCGGGCAGAGCGTCTCAGAGCAGGTCCATCTGTCCGCGACTCGCAACCAAACAGGCGACGGTGGCTCGCGAGTTGCAAGCAGGTGTGTCATTACAAATAGCCGCACAGCGGGTGGTTGGACCTGCTCTGAGATAGCCGGGTTTACCACCACTCTGCCGGCTGTCTCCTTTAACGATGTAGGCAGGGACAGACAGTGGGGCAAAGTGAGCGGACGTTCCGCCTCCAAAATGGACTGACGGAACGCAGTTATGCCCCGTTCTGGCTCAATTTAACTCATAGTGGGCAGTAATGCCAGTAATATATAGATTGCTGGCATGTGCCAGCAATCTATATATTACTGGCTTATAAATGGCTTATAAATGTCATTGGTGCCCAGTGGTGCCTAACATATACATTGCTGGCACACAGCGGGGCGTACCGCCGGGCTGAAAGTGGTTAACCACTTTCAGCCCTGCAGCTTACACACACAGCGATGATGGATGGAAAACCATCCATCATCGCTGGATCTGCTGGTAAAACCAGCAGATGAAAGACCTTCCTAGCGGTGATGCGGGAGCGCGCATCATCGCTAGTCGAGGGTCGCTGTCCCATACACACTAATCGATTTTCAGCTGAAAATCGGTCAAAACAGGCGTTTTTTAGGTGAAAATCGTCGTGTGTATGGGCCTTAAGTCAGACAGAACCTGAAATATCTGACTGGGAAGAGCAATTAACAGCCTTGAATGGGGACCACTGCTTTGAAGTCAGATATCTCCGGTTCCCAATGGCCGATTTTTAAAATTCTTGTACCCATGGAAAGAGGAGACCCTCAACTTTCAGCCTAGGGCCCTTAGACTCCTGGGGGGTTTTCTGGGTACTCAGAAACCCCGCCTGCGTGCGCTACGGACTCTGACCTAGCTAAATGGTCAAATAATTGGGATATAATCGGCATCCCAATGAATGGGATTCTGGCGGTCGGAAGACTAGAGACGGAATCTTACCCCCGTCACAAGCAGAGCTGGCAACAGAAATCTTGGGGCCCTGTACAATTATGTTTCTGGGGCCCCCACCTAACCCCAAATCCACACAACGCTCTTCTGCATGAGCCTCATTTAACCTTTCGCTGCTCCAGATACTGCTTTCAGGTGCAGACTTCTCTCGTTCTCAGTCCTGCTGCCTTCTGCTGGCCTGTCACTTTCACAAAAGAACGCCAAGCACTCCAAGTAGACATGGAACAGATGACCCCCCCCCCCGTCGCCTGCCCTGGTCACAATGGCAACACCGGAATCCCGACAGAAGGATTCCCAAATGTAATTATGCCAGGTAAGGTTAAGTTAGGCTGCAGGGAGTGAGTTAGGGTTAGGCTGTGAGAGGAGGGTTAGTGATTAGCTGTGAGCCAAGTGGGGAGGGTTAGGCTGTGAGGGGAGGATTAGAGTTAGGCTATGGGGGGAGGGTTAGGCTGTGAGGGGAGGGTTAGAGTTAGGCTATGGGGGGAGGGTTAGGTTTAGGCTTTGGGGAGAGGGTTAGGCTGTGGGGAGAGGGTTAGGCTGTGAGGGGAGGGTTAGAGTTAGGCTATGAGGGGAGGGTTAGGTTTAGGCTTTGGGGAGAGGGTTAGGCTGTGAGGGGAGGGTTGGAGTTAGGCTATGGGGAGAGGGTTAGGTTTAGGCTTTGGGGAGAGGGTTAGGCTGTGAGGGGGGTGGTTAGGCTATGTGGGGAGTTTTAGGGTAAGGCTGTGAGAGAAGGGTTAGGCTGTGGGGGAGGATTAAGATTTGGCTGTAAGGGGAGGGTTACGGTTAGGCTGTGGGGAGAGGGTTAAGGTTTTCCTGCAGGGTGGAGGGTTATGGTTCAGCTGCGGTGGGAGGGTTAGGCTGCGGGGAGATGTTTAATCTGTGAGGGGAGGCTCAGGGTTAGGTTGTAAGCTGTGGGGAGGGATAGGCTTTGGGGAGGGAAGATTAGGGTTAGGCTGCGACCTGCCTGCAGTGCCTTCTCTTCTGGGTCCCCCTGCAGTGCTTCCTGTACCTGGCCTGCCTGCAGTGCCTTCTCTTCTGGGTCTGCCTGCAGTGCTTCCTGTACCTGGCCTGCCTGCCTGCAGTGCCTTCTCTTCTGGGTCTGCCTGCAGTTCTTCCTGTACCTGGGCTGCCTACAGTGCCTTCTCTTCTGGGTCTGCCTGCAGTGCTTCCTGTACCTGTCCTGCCTGCAGTACCATCTCTTCTGGGTCTGCCTGCAGTGCTTCCTGTTCCTGACCTGCCTGCAGAGCCTTCTCTTCTGGATCTGCCTGCAGTGCTTCCTGTTCCTGACTTGCCTGCAGTGCCTTCTCTTCTGTGTCTGCCTGCAGTGCTTCCTGTTCCTGACATGCCTGCAGTGCCTTCTCTTCTGGGTCTGCCTGCGGTGCTTTCTGTTCCTGGCCTGCCTGCAGTGCCTTCTCTTCTGGGTCTGCCTGCAGTGCTTCCTGTTCCTAGCCTGCCAACAGTGCCTTCTCTTCTGGGTCTGCCTGCAGTGCTTTCTGTTCCTGGCCTGCCTGCAGTGCCTTCTCTTCTGGGTCTGCCTGCAATGCGTCCTGTACCTGGCCTGCCTGCAGTACCGTCTCTTCTGGGTATGCCTGCAGTGCTTCCTGTACCTGTCCTGCCTGCAGTACCATCTCTTCTGGGTCTGCCTGCAGTGCTTCCTGTTCCTGACCTGCCTGCAGTGCCTTCTCTTCTGGGTCTACCTGCAGTGCTTCCTGTTCCTGACATGCCTGCAGTGCCTTCTCTTCTGGGTCTGCCTGCGGTGCTTTCTGTTCCTGGCCTGCCTGCAGTGCCTTCTCTACTGGGTCTGCCTGCAGTGCTTCCTGTTCCTGGCCTGCAGCAGTGCCTTCTCTTCTGGGTCTGCCTGCAGTGCTTTCTGTTCCTGGCCTGCCTGCAGTGCCTTCTCTTCTGGGTCTGCCTGCAATGCGTCCTGTACCTGGCCTGCCTGCAGTACCTTCTCTTCTGGGTATGCCTGCAGTGCTTTCTGTACCTGTCCTGCCTGCAGTACCATCTCTTCTGGGTCTGCCTGCAGTGCTTCCTGTTCCTGACCTGCCTGCAGTGCCTTCTCTTCTGGGTCTGCCTGCAGTGCTTCCTGTTCCTGGCATGCCTGCAGTGCCTTCTCTTCTGGGTCTGCCTGCAGTGCTTCCTGTTCCTGGCCTGCCGGCAGTGCCTTCTCTTCTGGGTCTGCCTGCGGTGCTTTCTGTTCCTGGCCTGCCTGCAGTGCCTTCTCTTCTGGGTCTGCCTGTAGTGCTTCCTGTTCCTGGCCTGCCAGCAGTGCCTTCTCTTCTGAGTCTGCCTGCAGTGCTTTCGGTTCCTGGCCTGCCTGCAGTGCCTTCTCTTCTGGGTCTGCCTGCAATGCGTCCTGTACCTGGCCTGCCTGCAGTACCTTCTCTTCTGGGTCTGCCTGCAGTGCTTTCTGTTCCTGGCCTGCCTGCAGTGCCTTCTCTTCTGGGTCTGCCTGCAATGCGTCCTGTACCTGGCCTGCCTGCAGTGCCTTCTCTTCTGGGTATGCCTGCAGTGCTTCCTGTACCTGGCCTGTCTGCCTGCTGTGCCTTCTCTTCTGGGTCTGCCTGCAGTGCTTCCTGTACCTGCCCTGCCTGTTTTCACCTCCCGACTGCCTGCCTACCTCTTTCTCTCCTCCGGCCCACCACCCACTTCCATCACCCTCTTCTTCTCTGTCCTCCTGTGTTCCCCTCCCGGCTCTGCTCACCATTTCCCCTCCTCCTACAACCTGCCTACTTCCTCCAGACCTCCTGTGTTCTCCTTCTGGCTCTGCTGTGCCCCCCCCCCCCAGCTACCTTCCTTCCTCCCTCCTTCCCCTTTATCTGCACCCATGCAGCCCACCCCAAGGCACCCCCTCTAGAGCCAGGTTGCCCTAGACAAGTGCCTAGGTAGCCCACGCCAGGTCCAGCCCTGGTTATACAATGTTCTACATTATTTGTGTACAAGAAGAATTCTGCATCTCCGCCTATCTACATTGCAGCAATAGTTATGGTCAGACAGGTGTGTCCGAGAGTCCCAGTGCTCAGTAGCCAGTGTCCCTATAGCCTACATCTTCTGCTTACACAGTGGGGCTTATTTACATAAGGTGCAGTCAGACATAATGGCAGGTATTGATTTGCAGCTATCGGTCTGGGTGGTGATGGGGAGTAGTGACGCAGTCTGGCTACAGGTGACAGACACCGTATGTGCAAGGCCTCCGTAATCACAGCGTATATTGACGTTGGCTGTCTAGGGAATGCTTCTAGTAATGAGGCTTGCGACTATGGAATGTGAGTGTGTATGTGTAACTGTGTGCGTCTGTGTGTGTGCGCACCTTGGTATCTATAGAGAAGATGTTTGTTTTTATTTTCAAGTCATGTGCCAGAAATGACAGTAGAAATCTATTTGCCTATGGCAATACAAGGAAGGTATGCACCAATGTGTATGCAATGTTCAAAATGCAAATTACATACAGTATCACAAAATAAGGATATTGTTCTACTCTTTGGCATATGTTTGCTCTACACATAGAATGTACCACCACGCCTCCTTACCAAGTACCCTGCCTCATCATTCAGGCTTGCTCGCTAACATTTTTATCATCTAAGCTGACTTGTTTATTGATTGCAGCCCTTGAATATGACATGTAACTGCTGCGAGGCTGCATAACTCCACAACATACATAGGGATAGCAAAAAGCAACAGGACATTCCTGGAATAAAACAATGTCAAGTATTAGACTCTATTCATTAAATACCATTCAGGCTTGCTCGCCAATTGTATCACCTTAGGTAGCTTGTTTGTAGCCCTTGAATATGACTTGTAACTGCATAAAGCAACAACAAACTGAACGTAAGGCTTGCAAAAGCCAACACGACATTCCAGGAATAAAACAATGTCAAGTATACGACTCTATGTAATAAATACCTAAAGGAAAGAAAGAATTGCCCTGCGCTACCTGAGGCTATTGAAACATAAATTAGATTATGACGGTATATTGGCTTTCTGAGCCATCTGCTGCAAGGGGGAATTTAAGGTTTACTTGCAATAAAAGAGCTTGAAAGCAATGGAAACAAGCTGTGATGTTTTGCCCATATCCCTACCTTTGCTTTGCCAAGGAAACAAAGATTTCCTATTGCTCCCCCCCCCCCCCCCCCCCTTACAGAGTTATGGCTTATGTTGAGACGTTCCATGTACATTTGCTTCTCACATTGTAAAACTGCTTAGTCTAAAGTCCTAAGGCAGCTTCTCAAGGCCTGTACGAAAGGAGGATTTTTTTTTTAACCTTTTAATCAGAAAAATATGCATGTATTATAGACAAAAGGGGGAGGGTTGATCCCGGGCTCCGATTTCACTGAGATCCTAAATAGATTTGTAGCATGTATATTTTTTAAGCAATCCCCGGGACACAGACCGGTTTGGGTTTTAAATTTTGAATTATTATTTTTTTTTTCCCAACAGAATCTCGGAACAAAGCGGCGACAAGGACGGATGTTGATACATTTTTGTTTCACTTTGTTCTTAAATCCTCATTGTTGTTTTATTAACAAAGGCAAAAAAAAAAAAAAAAAGTTGGATTTTTTTCTCTCAAATGAACCAACTCTCTGGGGCTGCGAGACGTACAGACAGATGCTGAAAACTGATCTGTACTGTTTGGTCAGGAATTTGCTGTTGATTGAATGGGCTCTAATGAGCCACAGCCTTTGCCCATAGCGTCTCACCACCGCACAGAGCACATACAACGTGTTCCCAAGCTAACCACAAGTATCTCATGCATACTGAGTTCTCCCCAGTCCTTCATAGGGATGGAGAAGAAAGCCAGGAGGAGAAACCAGAGTGAATGACCTGGACGCAGGTCTTGGAACGATTATTTCTATATGGGGGTTAGCCCATTATTAATAAATAATTGAGCTTCTCCTGAATGTTGTATGTTTGGAAGTCTGACAAAGTTGCTGGCTCACAGAACCGAGGAGGATCTTCCCTTATCTCCAAAGCGTCCACCAGTGGAATAGACGTTGACCGATTCCACGAGTTCCTCTTGTGTTTTAGATTTTTTTGGCAACTCTTTTGACATCTGGAGTCGTTCCTTAAAACTCTGGAGCTTGGCGAGTCCTTGGCTTCTTTCGGACGTCCTTGGATGTGTTAGCGCAGGAGAGTCAAGGCTTCACCAGCGTTTTATCAAGAAGAGATCCAGCAAGGAACACACCGGTGCATTTGGCATTGGTCGGTAGACCCGAGACAATGCTGGTCTTCGGACTTGTCTTGCTGTCCATGGTTGGAGTGCTTAGGGGGTGCCAAATGCCAAACGATTGGCGACCGCAGACAGAAGCCTGCCGTGCGGAGTTGGTGGAGACGGTGCTCTTTGCCAAGGTTCTGGCACTCCATAAGGATAGCTATAGTGTCTACAACTACCTGCCTTGGCAGTACAACTCGGACCTGTTTTACTCGGCGGAGATTGAGCTGCTGTGTGACCAGGGCTGGGGTAGCATGTTGGAGGTACCAGCTGGTTCCCGACTTAATGTCACCGGACTGGGTTACTTTAACTGTCACTCCTACACCGTGATGGAGAACAATTCCTATTACTTCTTCTTAAGGTAATGATTGTTTTCTATATGGCATAATTTGCACCTTGGCCTATTAAGGGCAGGAAGGGGGGAAATAACGTATGTGATCTTATTGTTTTACTCTCAGCAACTTTTAATGTTCTTGCAGGCATTCGGTTCTTAGAAGTGATGATATCACCATCACATACTGTATAATGATATATTGGTAATTGTCAGCGAGCATGCCATGTATGGGGGGGGGGGGGGGGGAGTGCCTGTGACTGACTGCGGGGTATTTAAACACAATGCCAAGGTGTCTATGATCATTGTTTTCTAAGGTTTTGAGTACAGTATGTGAAGTATTAAACCATAAAACAAGAGATCAATCACTTTGTCAGCTGAGTTTTGAGAACTGTTTTGCATTGACACCCGATATCCCTACAATGTGCCACGGTTCTCTGTTATGTTACCTACTGGACCTCTGCTGCCAGGACACCCTCAGGGTTGGCTGAGGGGAAAGGGGGGGTGTCACCCTCAATGGAACAACTTAAAGCAGCCCCCCCCCCCCAAACAGTGAATTGTGCGGGGAGCAGCAGTTTAAAGGGAATCAAATTAACCCTTTGAGTGCCAAGTGAATTTTGTCAAATTAGGTGTGGAAATTGACAAGCCAACATTTATATTCATCATAATGACGTGTAATGTTTACCTTGTAAAGGAAATATCATTTTTTTTTACGCAACATTTTTTTATTTGAATGTATATAACAAATGTGAGCGACGCCGGCATTTTTAGACGATAGCTTGATCATCTCTTACAGAGATGTCGGCACTCAAAGGGTTAAATAAAAGTAAACTTTTCCTAATGCCGATGTTTCATTCGCGAGAATGCCTTATCGCTACATCTAAAAATACTCAATAATGTGTACACGAGTGTTACTGGAAAGCAGCATTTCAGCCGCGCTCCGTGGCAAAGTTACAGATCCGAGCGGTCATTCATTGGGCCTAACGAAGGTAGTCAGAGCCAATAGAAGACGATATGGGCCCCTAAGCAGGCATACCTGCGTGGCCCCCGTTCTCTCCTCTGTATTCAGTAAAACAAACAAAAAAACCTTTCCATAAGTCTGACCTCCCGGTTGGGAGTCCTAGTCAGGAGCCTCGGCTGATTAGTGGATGATAGTTAGGCTGGGACAGCAGTGTGTAAGGGAAGCTTAATGGAGATTTACCTCAACTCTACAAGATTCTTATAGACTATAGTTAGTGGTTCCCCATTACCTGCTGCTGGACATTATAAAGACAGATCCTGAGACCAATCAGATTCTGTCTTTCATTTGTCAATTGGGTACTTGTTTCCTAGCACGGCGTCCGTCGCAGGTCATCGCATACCTTAACTTAAGGTATGCGATGGACGCGACCAACGCGATATTTGGCTATTTTTAGCCTTTATTGGCGGCAATGAGAAAATTGCGTTGATCGCGTCCATCGCATGCCATTATAATGCCATGTGATGCGACCGACGCGATCAACGCGATTTTACATAGGGAACAATGTTAAATGGGCCAATGGCCCCGATTTTTGATTGTATAGGCACCCTAATGGGTAATGTGTATGTTAAATGCCCCCCCATTGTTAGCGCCACCCCCCGATCAATGCCAACCTGAAGCGTGGCGAGCATAGCGGCGGTACCTTTTCATACCCCCACTATCCACGTCGGCGTGGAGTTGATATTATATAGTGTGGCGAGCTAGGGGGGGTATGAAAAGGTCAGAGGACGCGTACCGCCGCCCCTCGCGGGCTCGCTGCGCTCGCCACGCTTCGGGTTGGCGTTGATCGTGGGGTGGCGTTAATAATGGGGGGGGCATTTCACCCATGGGTATACAATGAAAATTGGGGTCTGGGGGGGGCATTTTACATTGGGCCCAATGTAAAATCGGGTCTCAGGGACCATTTTACATTGATTCCAATGTAAAAATCGCGTCGATCGCATCGCATGCGATTTGGTTGCATGCGATGCGATCGACGTGATTTTTGGGGTCCCGATGGATGCAATTAAAATCACTGCCGCCGTACTAGAAAACAAGTACCGTCAACTGCATCCTCACCTTAGTTTTTAGAAGCTTCAGTACATTTACCCCAGACAGTCATGTTTTATATAGTACAGCCAGACCGACGCGTTCCATCCTGCACTGACTGTTCTCCCAGCACAGTGTGATCCTGGCAGTAGATCACAGCAGAAGTCCCTCCCTGGGGATGTGGCTCTCCAATTGTCACATGAAACGTGTGGCAGGACACATTGGGGCTTTCTTATCATTAAATATGTGAGGGATATTTACTGGGAATTTTTTTTTTTTCTGTTGTGGTTCCTTCACTTTCAGCAGCAGCTGCAGCCCTCATATGTTTCTATGGGGAATGCAAGGCATGCTGGGATATGTAGTTTTACAACTGCTCGCATGGCACACATTTGGGGTAGTATATGGCCTGAATTAGAGTTAGAGTGGGAGAGCAGCACCCTGCACTATACAGTGCCAAGATAACGATCATTGCATGGGGGGTGCAAGGCTACAAATACCCAATTCAAAACAAAAGGCGTCATCAGGTCCCCTTGGTCCACCTACTTGTGGCCAGCTGAAGGGTGGGGGGGGGGGGGGCTGGAGGGGACTGCGGGGACTAGTCCACATTTCTGGGGGGCCAGGAGCGCAACCCGGTTTCCAGTTCTGGGGAGATAGGCAAGTATTAACCCTGCGTTGCCTTGATTCCTCTATCTCTCTGGATAACAGCGTGGATAAGCTGTCTGCTGTATGGACTATCCGCCATTCTCACACACCTGCTGAGCACCCAGCCTCTCAGCGCGTTTCACCATACTCTGCTGCTATGTCGCGGCCTCAGGTCACTAGACTACCTGGCCTCCACGTGTACGGCCCACGGGTGTGGATTTAACGTTGGCAGTGTCTTGATGGGCAGTCAATAGGCTGGCACCAGATGGTCGACAGTCAGTAGGACGACAGGGACAAAAGGTTGACAGTTAAATGGTCGTTATGGACTTATGTTGACAGGGTCTAATGATCAACATGCTAATGGTGGATGCAAAATGTTATTTTAACCCTAATTCTAGTGCTTAACCCTCCCATTGTTGCCTAAATCTAAACCTACCCCTGGTGCCTAACCCTCCCCTTGGCCCAGATGTATCAAGCTTCAAAAGTGATAAAATGGAGTGATAAACCAGCAACCAATCAGCTCCTACCTGTCATTTTTCAAACCCAGCCTGTAAGATGGCAGCTAGGAGCTGATTGGCTGGTTGTTTATCACTCTCCGTTTTATCACTTTGTGAAGCTTGATACATCTGGCCCCTTGTGCTTTACTAACCCTGGTGCCTAACTCTAACCCTGGTGCCTAACTCTAACCCTGGTGCCTAACTCTAACCCTGGTGCCTAACTCTAACCCTGGTGTCTAACCCTCCCCTGGTGCCTGTCGACCTTAAGACCCTGTCAATCTATTTATTTTGTGTGTGTCCTAATTTATTCCTACATTACAGTGGAAAAATAAAGTTTATCAGTATTTGTTCGCTTCATGCAAAAGCAGTCAGTATTCACTCTGCACGCAACAATATATATATATGTATATATATATAATAGACGGCGGTGTCAGCCCGGCACTCGTCCTTCAATGTATCAACTGCCACTGGTGCTTTCCCGGAGGGATGGATAGATGTCGACTATGAACAGAGGCGGCACTCGGCGGACTTGGTGAAAAGACTTTATATCACAAAAGGTGTCTCCAACGTTTTTGGAGCAAACGTACACCTTGAAAAAGGAGACACCTTTTATGATATAAAGTTTTTTTCACCAAGTCCGCCGAGTGCCGCCTCTGTTCATAGTCGACATCTATATATATATATATACATATATATATATATATATATATATATATATATATATATATATATATATACAGTATATATAAATAAGCCTTGCATTGCAGTATGCTTTGTTTCAGAAGCAAATTTTCATTTTCTGATTTGCTCCCAACTTCGGTGCAAAGATCCTAAGGTGCTAAACCAGACTCTTCATCAAGACTCTCGGGTTTATTGTCGTACAGATTGGGCTCTTATCCGGTGAGCCACTTCTTATGCAAATCTGCCTGATCATATTGGAACAGTTAGTGCATTGTTGTTTGTCTTCTATATTTAGTGCAAGCTATTATTATTCCTTCTCTTGTGCTGTGCGCAATGACAAGGCTCTGGTGGTAATTCTCAGTACTGAAATATGATGCCCACTCAATAGAGTGCAGAGACCCTAAGCAAGCAAACATCTGGCAGACCTCCGAGACCTCTACCCGCCAGCACAGTTGGTCTTTAGACTGGAGACTGATGGAGTCTTGACAGCTCAGCCTTAAACAGCGCAACATTTAACCTTCTAGATGGTGCTGATCTCATAAAGGCTGAAAGTTGGAATTTAACGAGGTGTGACTTGAGGGAAGTGGACCAATCAGACAGTGCTGAGTGGGATGTGTGGTTTCTCCAGCTATCAGTGCACAGCTTATTTGTCATGTAGTCAAAATGTAGACATTTATACTGTCGACAGTTATGAGGTCAACATTGAACATGTCGGCATGTGCAGAATTTTGACAATGTTCGATGTTGATAGGTGAAATGCAGATATTCTGCATGGACCGGCAGCGAAGGGTTAGGCTAGGCGTGATTATCGATGCAAGAGCCGCTGGATCTGGTAGAAGTTCTCCTCAGTTGGCTGCTGGACCTGGAAGACATGCCTGGAGCCGACGGACCAGGTAAGTCGCTGTGTTTTGTCGTGTCGACATGAATGACGACATTACAAGCACATACCTCCCAATATTGAGGAGGTACGAAGAGGGATGCTGTCATGTGCTGGGTGTGGCCTAGTGGTAAGGGACACAGCTGTGGGGGCATGCTGTGGCACAGTGTCTATTCAAGGGTGACAGGGTGGGACCCCCAACTGTTGTGGGACACTGTTGAACCTGGGCGGAATGCAGGAACGTCCCCAAAAAACGGGACATTCTCATGGAACCGGGACAGTTGGGAGGTATGCAAGCATGTCAACAATATCACCAGGATGACATTCTTAGGTCAAAATGTACAAAAAAAAAGACGGAATTCCCACAAGGTGCTCTCAAGAGGTGGCTGCCGGTCAGCAATGGGTACCAATAGGGTGATCCCTTACACCCCAAACAGAAGGTACCCCTACTTACTGGTGCCTCTACACTTCACAATAACAATTGTTCACAATTAAGTAAAAAAATATGTTAATTATAGATAATCCTTCATAGGGCACCAAGGTACTGTAGTTATCATATTGTTTGCACGGTCTTCATTCCATGATCCTCATACGCAGTAAGATAATAACATAGGGCCTTATTCGGGTCGGTGCGGTTATATCCGCGTGCGTTCGGCCCGCCGATGTTTTGTGTCTGCGCATGTGCAGAGGCGTCTCTGCGCATGTGCGAGTGGGGCGTACGGCTAAATCCCGCATGATATGTGAACACTCCGAACAGGGGGTGGAGAGGGGCGTGAAGGGCTATTTGGGCTCATTACCATATGCATACGCCCCGTGTTTCATGGGTGTTCCCATGCAAACGCTGGGCATACGTATGGTAATGCAATCGTGACGCACGTGTAGGGGGCGGACATATGACATTGCCGGATGTCAGCTGCCCGCCCAGATCCCTGCTTTTGCACGGAAAAATGTCCGTGTGGTCTGAGGTTGCGGGAGCTGGTGGACCACTCGGTCCTGCATTCGATGGTCTGCGACCATCGAATGATGGGGGAGGTTCCCTGAGATGGAGGAGGCGTATTCCGTGAAAAATACACGTGCGGTCCGTTCGGCCAGCTTCTTACCGCGTACGGACGGAGTGAGCGATCCGTACGGAAGGCGGGGTTTAGGACGCACAGTCCTGGCCGCATATTCGGATCCGGCCGCACCGATCAGAATAAGGACCATAGTGTAACACAATTCAATACAATGACAATATAAAATACAACACACCTAAAGTCTTGTCGGACCAATCCTAAAATGGCTGGAAAAAGGAGCAGTAACCAGCTTCAGTGGAGAACTATGACATCAAATCGTTCTCAATAAAGCCAGAGATGTTAAATAGCCCCAACAGTGGTCTCTGGTAGATGTTACTATCACTCAGCAGTCCCACACTGGTCCTTCCGGTATAGGTGATGTAGTCCCCAAATACCCCAACGTGTTTCTACCGCTACTGAAGGATTTCTCACACCAAGCCTAAGGGCCAGATTCTCTAAGCTTCAAAGTGATAAAAATAAAGAGTGATAAACAGGCAGCCAATCAGCACCTGCCTGACATTTTTCAAACACAGTCTGTGACATGGCAGGCAGGAGGTGATTGGCTGGCTTTTTATCACTCTCCTTTATATCACTTCTGAAGCTTAGAGAATCTGGCCCTAAGGGAGGCCGCAGTAGCGGTAGAAACGCGTCGGTGTGTTTGGAGACTACATCACTTATACAGAGGATGCGGCCGACTACCGGACGGACCGGTGTGGGACTGCTGAGTGTTGTTATCAAACATTTACCAGAGACCACTGTGGTGACTACGTCGTGAGATACTCGTGTCAAGCTGACTGCTGGGAAAGTGAGAGCGCAGGCAATGGCTGCTTCCAGGGGATTTGCTGGTACCAATATATATACTTTCACGTATCTGTATTCTCTGCCTAAATATAGCCAAGTGCGTACAATCCCGATACGACGCACTTCACCTCAGACAAACCCTGTATGTTCTGTATTAGCTTAACCCCTCCTGTCATTTTTCAAATACAGCCAGTTAGGAGCTGATTGGCTGGTACTTTATCTCTCTCCAGGGACCAACCTCTCTCTTTCTCTCTCTCTTACTATGCTATGGGTAATATAATCCTTTGCATCCTTCCTGCCATTCATAGCGTTGTATATAGTGATGTATAGCTGGCAGATTCGTGAGGCCATTCATCTGGAAACTCAACTCCGAAAATGACTTTGACCTGTCATACAACAGATGTTATTACCTTTCCCTGAATGCCACAAACCCCGGAATACTTATAAAATCCTTACATTTCCCCTTCCAGTGGGCTGGGAGGGAGACCATATATTATGCATCCCAACCAGGGCCATCTTAACATTAGCCGGGGCCCCTGGGCAAAATAATTCACTGGGGCCCCCCACACCTACGTGCAGACAGCAGCATCCAGGCAGCGGCGGCTGGGAGCTTGTAGTGATATTTGCCGGGTGGGAAGCGCTGCTGAATTTGAAAAGACTGGCCGGACGCTGATTGGCTGAGAGATTTCAGGCAATTGGCGTCCAGCCAGTCTTTTCAAATTCAGCAGCACTTCCTTCCAGCCCCTCCGCCGAAAAATAGCAATAATTAAAAGCTTCCAGCCTGCGCTGCCCGCCACCCGCCACTGCAGCCTCAGCAGCTCCCCGGGACAGTGCCGTGTTGCCTATTGGGGTGGGTCCCTAGAATCCTTAGGACCCCGCCCCCCAACAATCAGGAGACTCGAAAACATATTGAGAGAGTAGGTAAGCATTAACTCACTCAATGCCACATACCGTGGGGGAAATGTATCACAGTTTTAGCTATTTCAAACTCATTACATATAATATATGGTGCCCTAGCCAATCAGTCCCAACTGTCAGTTTTCAATCACATGACAGCTGAAGCTGGTTGGCTGGAGAACCATTTATCATACACAATGAGTTTTAAATAGCTCACTCATTGATAAATGGCATAGCCATGTATTTCTAGCGCTATAATAATGACTTTTTACTGAATACGACCCTGTAATAATAATGGGGGTGGCTCTTGGGTTGCTCAGATTGTCCACTAGAACTAAGTTACTGAGGCCAGTGAATCTGTCGCAGTCGCTAGCTTTGGGACGTCTCCAAAATAAGGAGATGTTATGCTTCTGTTTTCGTTAATGCTCCCCGTCACCCCCTCCAGACCCTAGGGGGCACTATCTCTGTTGCTTCCAAGGAAGGATAGCACCTCCAACCACATCTGCTTCAAGCCCATTGTCTTTAGATACAAACATAAAAATACTCTGTTGTTGCAACTATATCCAACACACACCCCAGCACAGCTTACCCATGTCGTATCCAAGGGTGACATAAATACCAGTAAAATGCGCAGAAGGAAGACAGGGCTATAAATCATGTATACAAACCAGTAAGTGACACATGGCGGATGGCAAAAGACCCATTTAAAAGTTAGAGCAGGTAATCTAGGGTATAGGTAAAGACCAGACCCGGACAAGACCCCGGAATGCCGAATCGGACAAAATCTGCAGAGAGCAAGGGCTATTTCACACGCTCCGGCTCCTGCCTGGCGGTGAAACCCCGCATGGCGAAAAAGCCGTGCCGCACACCGTAGTTAATAAGGGACACAATTGTGTCCATTCACACAGGACGGCCACTGCCCAGCAGTGTTCCCTCTAAGCTGTGCGCGCGTGCGCGCGCACACACCTCGACGAGCGTGCGCACAGACATTACAACAGAGCGCACAAAGCAGCAGTGGTCCCTTTTTGCATTTGTGGACTCAATTAATGTGTGTTTCACCCATTAACTACATTGTGTGTCGTGTTTTGAATGTTTAAATGTTTAATATAATTTTGAAGTAAAGTTAAAACAAATGCTGAATGTCATTTTCCAGTTATATATGTGACGCACAAAAATTTTAATTTCCTTCCAAAGTTGCACAGCCAAAATCTTTTGCCGCACACAGCCTTCATAAAATTAGAGGGAACATTGCTGCCCAGCCGCCCGGTTGCAGCCAGATCCCACCACTGGAAGTGACGGCTGCCGGGCTGTGGCCATCCCCTCCATTCAAAACTCCTGAGTGCTGCACGGCTTCTTGGCAGTTCCGAATTTCCCATTAGGCACGTGCTTGGGGGCGGCACTTGGATGCTTGTGATAGTACTGTCACCCTGAAATATACCAGTAAGTGCAAAATATACACTGTACTGTACCATATTCCATCTTAAATAGAGTGTAAATGGATAGGACATGCAGATACTGCCCCTGTAAAATGTCCTATATAGTAAATATGTATTCATAATTGAAGAACATGTCACAGTTAGTGCCTTTTTTTAAATTAATCCATTAAATTGGCTATTATCAAATGAGGGCTTCAATAAATCAATAAAAATAATACAATTAGGCGGGGGGGGGGAGCCGTTATTGTTGTGCCTAGGGGTGCCATCACCCCTAAATCCGCCCCTGCTTCTTGGCAGTGCGGGGTTTCGCCACCCGCCAGGAGCCGGAGCATGTGAAATAGCCCCAAGAGAGAGCAAGTAGTATCTGGTCCAGGGAGAGGAGGAGGGAGAGCATAAAGCCTCCCTGTATGGTCCGGCCATGTAGCAAAAGCCGGAACAGTCCGGACCACATGGGGAGGCTGTAATCTCCCCTTCCCCATGTCCCTGGTGTCTATCACAGGCATCCCCCCCGGACAAGACACCCCTGGACAGGATTCCCCCGGACCGGTCATTACAAGCTCCAGAATGCAGAGTTTGTTGTCCGGGCCGGCGTTCCGGAGACTTGTCCGGGTCCGGTTTTTACTGAGTGCACTTGTTGGACTATGTCAGTGAATAATTGAGGCCATTGATTTTCTTTACAAGGGTTTTATAATGATATACATATATCATGTGTTGTGTTTAGTTGCACATGGTTTCCGCCTGTGTAAGCTTCGCCTGTGGGCCCATAACTACTATACGCCCCACAGGAACAGGCGGCTGTAATCATCCCATATATATATGTGGTGTTTATTTATGGTATAAATGTTTATGCTGCACATGGCGCAGGATCAGCAGTGGCCTCATAGCGGGATTTCCTGGCGGGCCATTTATCCTCCAGCCTGACATTGCGTCTCTGGAAGGAGTTGGGGGGGTCGTTACCCCGATACCATCTGCAACAGCTGCAGGAACAGAGCCAGCTGGCGGTAATCAGATCATTGGAAGGTTTAATGCAGAGCTGTAGCCTCCACTGTCTGCAATGGGGAATTTTAGGAGGGTCAAACGGGGTTGGAGACTTAAATCCCCACCTCTCTCTCTCTCTCTCTCTCTCTCTTCCTCTCTTTTTTAAGTCCCTCTGCGCTGCTTCTAGACACATGGAACCAATAACTATCCTATACCATCCTCCTGTACAGGCCTGGGACATATCTGATGTCACCTCCTGTTGGTGTCAAAGTAAATTACGGTCTGTTCCATTGTTTTAAACATCTGAACATCAGGATGCGGATGAAAGGTTGACAGCAGTTAGGTCGGCAGTTAGGTTAACACCATAGACAAAAGTTTGACAAGAGCAAAAAATCTTGATACAGCTATTGCCGACACATGACATGGTGTTTTTCATGTTTTTTTTCTTTCATTTTTGGGACTTCTTCCTACCTTACCATCCACACAGACCAGAAATGAGGAACCTTCGTCCCTCCAACAGCTGTTGAACTAAACATCCCAGCATGCCCTGCAACAGATTTAGCATGGCCAAATAGCAAAACTGTAGCAGGGCATCCTGGGATGTGTAGTTCAACAACAGCTGGAGGGCCGAAGGCTCCCCATTCCTGACATAGACAGTTATAGTAGAGCGGGGGCGCCGGGCTGAAGTATATAGTGTTATCACATACCGGTAGACTTACACCCATTACCCAGAATCTTCCTCTGTGTTTTCCCGACTCATTAGGAAAAGGGTAGATGTGGGGCGAGCCAATCAGGAGGCAGCCACAGGGCATCAGAACAAAACCATTGAGGGTGAGCAAAACATTGCCAACGTCCCATCGAGGGTACAACTACTGCCCACTGGAACAAAACCATTGATGGTTCCGATGTTTTCATTATTGGGTTCCCATCCCTTCCATGAATACTGAATGTATGCGGTAGAACAGGTGGTGTGTTAGAGAACCACTAGGTCACCTGTGAGCTCGGCCAATGGCACATGCTCAGTAAATCAGCCTTCATTTTCATTATTGCCACCTTTAGTTCCACTCACAACTGAGTTTTAGGTTTAGTTTTTCTTCAATAGAAAATATTAACCAACCAATGGCCATTATGATGAACGCTTAGGTATCTTTGTATATTATTTCAAATGTCCCCACTCGCAAAAGCGGTTGGTATAATCTATACTTATGAACGTGTACTTGAACTGGAACAGCGGGCTGTGACCAAATCAGGATATGGGGGTACCTAGCATTGAGCAACAATAGACTGCCCTGTATTCCCGTACAAACATCAGCTACTGGGCACAAGAAATCATGGCAGTGTCTCCCCCCCTCCCCATAACACACATACGTTTTCCTTTGTGGCAGAGTGAAGTCGCAGGCTTGCAACCACCTATAGGAGAAGGTGTGTTTGTTAGACATTACCCCCCCCCCCCCCCCCCCCCCGAATTCGCCACTGCATTAAACAGAACATCTCACGCACCTTTAGAAGCTGGATGGGAGACCTGCCCAGGAATACCAGGGGCCAAATGTAATCGGGTACAAGAATCAGAAAGTGAGAGATTTCGTGAGAGTTTACCCATTTTTGTTTTAAAGCGGCAATCAATTTCACCCTGGTTTTTCAGTGTAAAGCTTTTAAAAAAAAAAAGGTCAACTCTCCCAAAATCTCTCACTTTCTGATTCTTACAATTCTTACATTTGACCCTAGGTGCGATTAGTACTGCACATGACAGATCTCCCAAAGTCCTTTGCGACCCTTTGCCTTTAAAACGATCAACGCTTTGAATATGGTGGATAAATTGCCTAAAAAACCTCAAGAATTCAATTGCCGTGGCAACGGCAATTCCCACACTTTGCCAACTGAATTCCACCCATAGTGTTGGCTATATTTAAAAGGAGTATCTAATATTGGTCAACATCCCACTTTATTGTGTTTGTTACTAAGGGTCCAGTAGATAGAAGGAAATGAAATATTCCACAGCAGTAGGTGTGTAATATATAAGCGGCACGAGATAGGAAGAACAGTCATCCAATCAGGTGGCAGGTACAGTAAACACCCCCTTATCCTATTGAATTCGAATCTATTGTTCTCTAAGCATCTTCTTGTAAAACAATGTGGCTTTCACGAATGCATTATGGCCCAAATGAATGTGACCATGCAATTATTAATTATATTATCATTTATCATATCATTTAATTGTCATTACAATGTATATTACAATGACACTTTTCCTGTGATTAGCCTCTTACGGGCACGCTTTAGATTTAAGCAGGGATCCGGAAGAGGGGAGCACATTTTGGAGAACGGATGCTAAGTTGAGCTGACAGCGTCGGCCTTAATTTTTAAACCAATACTTCGGATCAAAGTTAAAACAACTTTGTAAAATAAATGGGCCGTAAATCCCTAAAGAATGCAGAGTAATCCGCCTGCCGGCGCTGGAGGGTGGACACAGCAAGTGCTCCGTCCATGCAGATGTACAGACAGCAGGCTTATAGCAGCGGTAAACCGTTACGGGATCAGGCTGGGGATGAGAACAATGTCCACCTGCCACTGACTGGGGGGGGGGGAGGGGGGAGAGCATGCTTACGGCAGGTATGGGAGAAAGGGTGAACAAATATTAGGGGTCTTTTAACTAAAGTCCCGTACACACGGGGGAGATATATTGCCGGGTGGTGCCGCAGAGGTAATCAGCTGGTCGCAGGAGCAAGAAAACGGGAGCGCGCACCCGGCAAATTAATAGCCGGGGCACACTCCCATCACTGGCAATATGGTCGCCTGCGACCATATTACCAGCGATTTCAGCCCCTATCGCCCCCGTGTGTACACAGCTTAAGCCCTGGCAAGAGATAAAGTGGACAGAGATAAAGTGCCACTACCAGCCAATCGGCTCCTCAATGTCATTTTTCAAATGCAAGTCTGTAACATGGCAGTTAGGGGCTGATTGGCTGTTACTTTATCCATACCTCCCAACTGTTGGATTGATGGAGAGGTGAGTATAATTTAATGGGTGCTTGGTCTGTGGCCCCCCTTGAACCTAGGAGCCCTCTCCACTCTTTTTACCCCACCCCTGAGGAGAGCGTTACATATTGGGCCCCATTAGCTGTGCTCAGAGGGAAAATTGCTCGGCCTACATGCTACAGTTGTGACATGCTATAGTGGGCGTAGGCTGCTGCCTTGGAGGCAGATCAGATAAAAGAAATAGCTATTTCCAGCCAATGTAATATGATTATAGTCTATGGAACATTGCCAATGATCCCTGCAGCTTTCCTAGAAGATGGCTCAGTACAGTGTGAGAAGAGGCACGTGCACAGATTTGCTTTAAGGAGATACTGTACTAAAAGTTTATTTGCTTTTGTCTGTGTCCCCCTCCTCCAGCATTACCTACCCATGCTGCGTGTCTGCTCTGTGTATGGTGCAGATCTGCAGTTTTTACCCGATTCCGATGGATCAGAGATAGAAAATCGGGTCACCCTCCCGGCCCCCCGGAAAGATGGGCAACCCTCCCCGATTCTGGGGGACCCCTGCTCCCCCCCCCCCCCCCCTGATTGCGGCTTCCCCCACCCCAGCCTCAGCATTTAATTTGCCTTTTCTGACGATCTCCGGAGAGGGGGCGGGGCCAAAGTATCATGATCGCGTCGTTTAGCCCCGCCCCTCCACGGAGATCGTCAAATTGAGGCACTTTTCTTCATGGGGCGGGGCTTAATGATGTCACATTTAAGCCCCGCCCCCCGAACGCCTGCTGAAAGTCTCCTCTCCAGGCTTCTCCCGGAGATGAACTCTCTGAAGTCGGCAACCCTGAGATAGAAATGAGGGGAAAAGTGGGCAAATCGCATGTGTTTGATATCCGATCCGACGACTATAGGCTTCTGGTAGCTTTGGAGTAAGCCTTTTGCATTCATTGCATGAGAGATGTAGATGCATGGGGAGAAACGTAATGTCTGACGGACAGGGCAAAAAGAAATAAGTGTGCGCTACCTATTTATTAATCCGAGATGTTTCTTCAGCTGGGACAGGGCCAGGGCCTGATCAACCAATAGGCTGCAGCCTGAAGCTCTGGGTACTGGGAGCAGGGCAGATGAGAGGAATGCCGGGCCCCGGCAATGTTTGGGGGCGTGGCCTAAGTGTGGGAGGTGTGGCCATCTCCCACGTTTAGACCACTCCCCAAAATGTTGGGGTGAAAGAAAACTCGAAACTCAGCAGCAGCAGCAACACACACCTACAGCATGTGCTGTGCGGACAGCAGGCTCAGCATAAGCTCTCACACTGTAGTGTGTACTGTTGTTGATGCCTGGGAGGGATGGAGGGGTCAGACCAGGGCCTGCGGGGCCCCTCCAGCAAGCCTGGGCCCGGATAATTAGTACCCGCTCCCCCCCCCCCCCCTTAGGCTTCCCTGACTGGGAGGGCCGGCACAATAAACTCTACAGCTGTACCTACTTCTGGAAGCTGCATGGGGTGGGGGGGGGGGGGCAGTCTGTCAGAGAGAGACAGTGCACCCAGAAGTGCCGATTCCGGGAACGCTGGTGCACTCTGAGCAGTAATCCCCTGACAATGAGCATGTAACTCCCCTGGCAATGAGCATGTAACCACCTGGCAACGAGCATGTAACTCCCCTGGCAATGAGCAAGAAATCACTGGCAACGAGCATGTAACTCCCCGGTACTCTTTACCTAGCACGGCGCCCACAATTTTGATCGTGGGCATCGCAGGTAAAAAAATCGCGGGCATCGCGGGCATTGAATGCACTAAAAATCGGGTGCGACGCGATGCCCGCGATTTCCCATAGGGAACAATGTTAAATGTCTCAATTGACCCGATTTTCCTGTTCAATGCCTCAATTGACCCGATTTTTCCATAGGAAACAATGTTAAATGGCCCACAGAGGCCAAATAGTCACCCTGAAGTGTGAAATGGCCCCCACAATTGTTAACGCGAGGGGCGGCGGTACGCGTCCTACGACCTTTTCATACCCCCACTATCCACGTCGGCGTGGAGTTGAGAATAGAATAGTGTGGCGAGCCACCGAGCCCGAAACGTGGCGAGCGCAGCGAGCCCCGCGAGGGGACGCGGATACCTTCACAGGTAAACGCGTCCCTTCGCGGGCTTCACAGGTATCCGCGTCCCCTCGCAGGGCTCGCTGCGCTCGCCACGCTTCGGGTTGACGTTGATCGTGGGGTGGCGTTAACAAGTGTGGGGGCCATTTCACACTTCAGGGTGCCTATTTGGCCTCTGTGGCCC
This sequence comes from Crinia signifera, assembly GCF_055691185.1. Taxonomy (NCBI): domain Eukaryota; kingdom Metazoa; phylum Chordata; class Amphibia; order Anura; family Myobatrachidae; genus Crinia; species Crinia signifera. The sequence goes on along the minus strand of NC_139224.1, from coordinate 20,243,151 downwards.
ATTTAACATAGTTTCCTATGGAAAAATCGGGTCAATTGAGGCATTGAACAGGAAACTCGGGTCAATTGAGACATTTAACATTGTTCCCTATGGGAAATCGCGAGCATCGCGTCGGTCGCGTCGCACCCAATTTTTTAGTGCATTCAATGCCCGCGATGGCCGCGATGGGCGCCGTGCTAAGTAAAGAGTAGCAACTCCCCTGTCAATGAGCATGTAACCCCCTGGCAACAAGCAAGAAACCCCATGGCAATGAGCCAGATCCCCTAGTAACGAACATGTAACCCCAGGCAATGAGCAAATAAACCCTGACAAAAAGCATGTAACCCCAGGCAACAAGCATATGTCACCCCAGGCAACGAGCACTTTATCCCTGGTAACGAGCACAAAATCCCTTTCAACAAGCACGTAGGTAAGAAAAAAGATATCGACATTGACAACAAACAAAAGTGAAACACTCACGTTGCCCTTTTTCTTGTGTCAACCTTTATCCCATGTGCATGTCAATCTTTTGGGGTCAACCTAGACATTGTCAACTTGATTACTGTCAACCATATGAGCCACACCTGCTTTCCCCTATCACCATAGATCTGTACGTGATCTCTAGGTTTTATATTGCTGGATAATGCCAACATAATATAACCGTACCCTCTGAGCAGCAATGGGGACTGACATCCCCACTGAGTCACATCGCTGTAGCAGAGGTGCTGGGAATATGCTGGGACCCTGGCTTGATAACTTGCATCAGTTATGCTCATATTATTAATAAATAGACCTCAGTGGTTCACTGCCAGTTATTGCTCACAGAACCTTTGGTCATCTCAGCAGTGCCTCTCACCTCACTGCCCCTGCCGTACCTCAGGAGTGCTTCAGCGATGTCTCTGTATCTGGCTGCCCTGGCATCATATTGGCAGTGCCTCCCATCACATTACTCCTGCAGCATCTCACCAGTGCCTTTACAAACTAGAGGTAATGATGTGATTTGTCTGATTTTATTCATTGATGCGCTATACTTGCTGTCATCTTTGTTACCCCCATCTGGGTGGAACAGTGAATTGAATGGTGGCCATGGAGGGGGGGGGGGCTTGCTGACAGTTTCCTCTCCGGGCTTCTCCTGGAGAGGAGACTTTAAAAGTAGGCCACACTGGTCAACCTAATTTATGTGTCAACTTAAGCCCTGTCGATCTTTAGTGGTTGACCTAATGTATGACGAGTTTTATAGTGTCGACCTAGCAACCGTATCCCCCCCAGTAGCTACGCTCTCTGCTTCCCATCAGTGTAGATGTGCCGTGAGTGTTCTCTAGCTTCGCAGGAAGCTGCTGTCTGCTCCCAGTGGGCTGCTCTGACTTACAGTGTGATGTATAACACATGTTACGGCCTCTAGTCTGTGCCAGACAAAACAGAGGTGGAATTAGCAAAGAGTCTATATAGCGGTGCTGGGATCTGCAGGAAACGGTGGAGGATTGTTCTGTATTCAGATGTTGGCCTGGAATCAGCAAGCCCGGTACCGGGGACGTATCTATAGATAATGGGTGCAGGGTGCCAGATCCGGATCCGCCCTGCACCCACAAGTATTATATCTGCCAGGGGGAGACATAGGGGGGTCACTTGCAGAGGATTGTGGGCCAGCCCCATGTACTGGCAGTTGTGGGAAGTATGTTACATGAACTATGGAAGACACTGTGTAATACAGCGCGCCTCCTATTACACGCGCAGCGCGGCGCATTAATGCGAGTATAATGACTTTGGCACAGAACTATGTATGTGTAGGGCTTCCATGTGCCTGGGATTTCTGCGGTCAGTATGGGTTTGTTCCCTGCGGTGTGTATTTTCCTGGAATCCCAGCTCCTGAGTCCTGACACTTCTGGATTATTGGGATAAGGTCACATAGAATCCGAGAACTGTTCCCAAAGGGAAGCCAGAGGTTGCGTTATAATCTGTAACATGGAACCTCTCATTCATTTATCTGTTTATTTATAAACACCTTCGGATGATAGGTGCATTTCTCACTAGAGATGTGCAGGCTCTGATTTACTCTGATTTCAAAGCAGGATCTGAAGCTGTGTACACATGGGGGACGATAGGGGCTGAAATTGCTGTAAATATGGTCGCTGGCGACCATATTGCCAGTGATGGGAGTATGCCCCAGCGATAAACCGTTTTCAGCCCCGTTCTAATCGCTCCTGCGACCAGCTGATTACTTCTGCGGCACCACCGGCAGAGATTCCCTTTCATCAGCGACCATCTCTGGTCGCTGATGAAGAGGAGAAACTGAGCAATATATCTCCCCTGTGTGTACGCACCTTTATTGTCTATCAACTGTCAACAACTGTCATGTGATTTGGGATAGCCAATAAGATCCTGCTCTGAAATCACAGTAAATCAGAGCCTGCACATCTATATTTCTCACAATATAAACGAAGGGTCTGATTCAGCAGCGCTCGGTATGGAATGATTCGGTATGGAATGAATACGTTGCAGGTGTGTGCATGCGTATAGGCCTAGATACACATGTGCAGACCCGCCGTGGGAACACCTTCGACGACTATAACAGTCTCCAAGGCGTTCACACAGAGAGGGCAGACAGGGTGGGCGTGCCCAACAAAAATACTGGGCGTCCCCATGCAAATGCAGGTGTGGCGAAGCCTGCAGGGGGCGGGCAGCTGACATCACATGACGTCGTTCTTGGGTGGACCCTCAGTGTTTCATTGGTGTGCCCACAAAGGCGATGGACGCACACATAGAAACTCTGGGCAGGCCCCAGCGAGCGCAGGCATTGCCTGCTCAGGGCGGATGCATGATGTCAGCACCCGCCCCCATTTCACGTTGATCTGTGCAGCCGCTGAGTGACACCAGGGTCACGCGGCGGGTACAGGCGCCGGGTAGAGGAGAAAAATAAAGCATTCAATGGTCAGTAACAATCAAATGATTTATTCTCTGTATGGGCGCTTGCAAACAGATTTTTACCCATACACATACATTCGTGGCCCTCCGCAGGGGCTTGCATGGTAGTGGTGGTTGTGGGGGGGGGGGGGGGGCAACGTTATCCTGCTCACTAAGGCTACACACCCAGCCTAGTGAGCAGGACTGAACCGTCCCCATAGTAATGTCCTGGGCTGTATCTGCCTACAATGCATGTTGTTGTTTGTTACGGTGGATTTTGCCACCCTTGCCTGCCACCATACTGTACTCTACTCATAGATTATTATTGTTGTTGTAGTTTTTATAAGTTTCTTATATGTTTTCCTTTCACCCAAAACACAGAATGGATGAGAATTATAATCTCCTTCCCCACGGAGTAAATTTCCAGGACGCCATCTTCCCCAACACACAAGAGAACAACCGCGTGTTTTCCAGCCTCTTCCAGTTCTCCAACTGCGTCATCGGCACCGATCCACAGATCTACTCGCCAGACTGGGAAGCGCAGGAGGACAGCAGGGTGAGAGACGAGGCCTAGTCCTGATTTATCTCTGTGGCCCTGTTTCCTCTCTGTATTTTTTTTCTATTTTGCTTTCAGATTTGTCTTTGTCTTGCCTAACCCTCAGTTCAGCTCCCACTATGGGCCTGATTCAGACCAGTTATCAAGGATGTCATTTTTCCAGATGGACAAAACCATGCTGCACTGCAGGTGGGGAAGATGTAACATGTGCAGAGAGAGTTAGTTTTGGGTGGGGTGTGTGCTACAAACTGATATCTAAATTCCAGTGTAAAAATAAAGCAGCCAGTATTTACCCTGCACAGAAACAAAATAACTCACACAAATCTAATTCTCCCTGCACATGTTACATCTGCCCCACCTGCAGTGCACATGGTTTTGTCCATCTGCAAAAAATGCAGCCTTGTAAACAGGTCTGAATTACTGTAGGCCCTATAACAGGTGCTCCCTCCCCACCCACACTGGGGTGTTTATCACATTTTGCTGTGTAATAAAATGGAACCGTGATGGGAAGTTACAGTATTCTGACTAATCAACACAACATAATTAATCTTGTTGCCCAAAAAATGACCCAAATTAATTTAGAACACAAAACGTAAAATATGTAATTGCATTGTATATACACCCATATAATTATATATACCTTCTTCCAAGTCCGAGCACTCATGTAGACTGCACTGTGTACAGGAAGAGATAAATCTGCACTAAGAATATAAATCAGGCATTTGGCAAACTAAAATGATAAATCATACATTTAATGTAATTCCAGTAACATACACCATTATCAATAGGTCAAAAAATGAATAATTAAAAATGATTAAGAATGAATGTTAAAAGATATGCACAATGCAGGAACTTATTTAGAAGATAATGATACAGATTGTCACCCTTTATATCAGGGCTGGGCAATTGCGGCCCTCCAGATGTTGATGAACTACACATCCCAGCATGCCTTGCATCAGTTTCAGCATGGCCACATAGCAAAACTAATGCAAAGCATCCCGGGATGTGTAGTTCATCAACATCTGGAGGGCCGCAATTGCCCAGCACTGCTTTATATCCACCAGTACTAGGGAGGTCTGTGTAATTTCTTTGAATTTGGTGAGGCCCAGCAGGGCTGTCACCAGGAATCTTGGGTCCCGGGACTGATTTCCAGTCCCGGTGCAGGATGCCAGTGGCCAATTAGTATGCAGCACCGGCGGGTAAGCCAATCAGAGCCCGTGTAGCGGCAGCCACTCTGATTGGCTAACAGTACACGGGCTCTGATTAGCTCAAAAGACGGGGCAGCATTTTAATTGGCCACCGGCTTCCTGCATTGAAGAAGCCAGGTTGTGCTTCGGGACCTGCTGAGGACCGAGCGCAGTGCAGGCAACACACGCCGGAGGGTTGCTGTGGGTAAAATGAGCTGCCCAGGCCCTTCCAGAAGCCAGGGCCCGAGACAGCTGTACCCACAGCAACCCCCTGTCGGCGGCCCTGAGGCCCAGTAGATGAGTGAGGAGGGGTCTCTTCCACTTTGCTGTGTAGATAACCAGGTCTTTGAGGAGGTGGCGTGCCTCCAAGATGGAATTTTGCACCAAATTCAAAGAAATGACACGGACCTCCACAGTTCTGGTGGATATAAAGGGTGACTATCTGTATCATTATCTTCTACATAAGTCCCTGCATTAAGTGCATATCTGCAATTAACTATTAACATTCATTCTTAATCCTTTTTAATAATTAATTTTTTTACTTATTGATCATGATGCAGCAGGTTTTACTCTCATTTGCTTCATCCATTTCTCTTCTATCTGTGGAGCATCCCAATCCATGTGGACAGTCAGGATCCCTTTCATAACCTCTGTAGGACAATTTTCATCCAATGTTCTCCGACTTTCTAAAACAACTTGCTGACTTTCTTCCCCGTCTTCTTAAAACTTAACATATTTGCTCTAGTTTGCGGCAAATTAGGACCTTTCATCGTTCAAACTACCCATTCCGCAAAGAAAGTCATCCCTGGTGAAAGATTCCTCTTCCATATATTCTTGCAGCTGATGTGCGATTCGGTACAGAGGGCCTTGTTGGAGGAGGAAGAACGTTCAAAGACCTTGTCCCAAAAGGTCCGGTTTCTGGAGAAAGCCAATGCACATCTTCGAGAGAAGGTGAAGAACCTTAAGCGAGCCGTGCGGCAGGCAACGGTGGACAATAAGAAGGAAGTCCTCCTGACTAGGCGCCTCATGGATAAAGAAAAGAGCCTCACCGAGGAGGAAGAGGAGGACTCAAAGCCGACCAACCATAAGAAAATCATGGCCAAACCCACCAGGAAAGCAACGGGGAACAAGCTGGATAACCATCGGTTCTAAGCCTATGGAATGTCTTCTGTAGTAGGTCGGCGGCACTATACGGCACCGGATTTTAAAGAGCGAATGGGCAAAGACATTGGAACCTTTGATAAATCCGGTGCTGCGCTTTATTTGTGTAAAATGAATTGAGGTCAGTATTATTATGCCTGCAGTAAACTTTCATCACATATTTACAGTCTTCGGGGTATATTTACTATGCCGTGGTGGGTCAAGGCCTCATTCATCAGCAGATTTGAATGATAGTATTGAAATGGCAAAATTGAATGAATGCCAATGAAACCTGGTTTAACGTGAATTCTTATTAATAACATTCGGTGGCTTTGACAACTGTAAAAAGAGCTCTTCATCCAACTTCTAAGTATTTTATATCTTCTCAGACAACAGCAATGACTCTGGGACAGTGCCCAAGTTTCTGCTGTTTCCTGTGCCATCTTTGTGGAATCTTCCCTGGAAAAATGGTGCCCTGTCGACCTTAAGTGGTTGACCTAATGTATCTTAATCCTGCATAGTGTCGACCTAGTGACCATATACCAATGGGCAGCGTTACTGCATCCATGAATTTACACATCTATGCATATACCCCCATATTAGTTAATGGGCTACTTACATTAGCATAAGATTGCCACAACTACAGCCACTTTTCATGCAATTTAGAATCAGCCCCCGGCCCTAGGGGGAGATGCTCTAACATCTGCGCCCCCTTACCACCCCCTATTGCCGGCTACCACATTCATAATTATCGCATATGCACTAACATATGCGATAATTATGGCAAAGGACAGCTCTTGCGTTAAGAGCTGTCCTTTGCGGTGAGAGTCAGCGGGTCCCATGGGGACCTGGCGGCTCTCCCCTCCCTCCCTTACCCAGCGCTGCTGCGCCGGGCTCTCCTTCTCCCTGTGCCCGGAATAGGATCATAGTGCAGGTAAGGAGATGGTCACAGGTCCGGGCAGCACAGCTCTGTGCGGCAGGACACAGGTGAGGGGGTGGTCGGTGCGGGGAGGCGGGGGTCGGTGCGGGGCGGCGGTGGGTTTGCATTAGAAGCCCATAGGCTTCTATGCGGCATCGCCAGATTTTTCTGGTGATGGCCCCCACCACGGTAACCCGGTGGGGGAAGCTTAGAGCATCCAAAAATGCGGTAAAAACCCAGATAACGGTGTTTTTACTGCATTTTTAGTTTAGCGAATCTCCCCCCTAGTCTCCAACATTTTTACAAATGTCAGTATTAGAGATAGTGGGCCATATGCACTATGATTCAAAAATTATAAAATGGAGAGTGGTAAACAGCCAGCCAATCAGCTCCTGCCTGCCATGTCACAGACTGTGTTTGAAAAATGTCAGCCAGAAACCGATTGGCTGGTTGTTTATCACTCTCCATTTTATCACTTTTTGAAGCTTAGTGCACCCGGCCCTATGTGCTTACTGTTGAGTTGCATTTAAAGATACTTTGAGGTAAATTGACTAAAGCCTCTACAAATAAAAAGAGGTGATGTTGCCCATAGCAACCAATTGGATTCTGTCCATCCTTTTCTATTATTCAATCGAGAAATGATAGACAGAATCTTATTGGTTGCTATGGGCAACAGCACCTTTGTGGAAGCCTTAGCAAATTCACCCCTATTTGTGTGACTGTCATGTGTATGAATAGTTGCATTCCAATGTCTGTATTATATTGTACGCGTGTTAAGTTATGTACAATGAAGTGTGTCTGCAATCATTATCGTCATCAGTCAACCTTACATCTCAGATAACATATCAAGATCCATTTATCTCAATATCAGGCACATCTCAAAGGGGCAAATATGACTTGCCTTGCAGATAATGCCTAGGATTTATGGGAGTTTTATTTCAGGTGGGATATTGCTATGGGCAACCAATCAGATTATATCTATTATCTTCTAGAAGTTGCTAAATAAATAAGAACTAGATTCTGATTGGTTGCTAAGGGCAACATTCCTTCTGACCTTAGCAAGTCATTTTTCTGTTGGTTACGCCAATTTTGCAAAAAGCCAGATCCTTTTATCACACTCAAAAAAGTATTCAGGAGCAACCCTTAATTGGGCTCATTGATTGATTGAAGTGATTTTTTATATTTACAGTGCTTTTAAAACAGTAATGTATAGAAATATTCACAATTGATTAGAAATATAATATAGCTCCAAACGTTTTCATTGATACAGGAATATATAGCAATTAGTGTTAAATACATAAAGTTGGGTTAAAAAACAGACAAATGAGTAATAATGCATAAAATATATACATTCAAAAAATATATAGGTGTAGTATTCAGCAATAAATACAATAATTGCCAGTCAGGACAACTATAAGGTCGGACTGGCACACAGGGGTACAGGCATAACTAACTATATAAGGTCGGACTGGCACACAGGGGTACAGGCATAACTCCCAACATCTTGAGCGGGAGATTTGGGACCTCTCTCCTGAAAAGGGTCTCTGCAAAAAGGGGTGTGGCTTTGCATTAATGCCATAACACATGCCACACCCCCTGATTTCCATCACTATGGAAGCATTCTCAGAGCTCTGTGAGCTGCTGGCCATGCCCCCAGTCCATCTGTCTCCAGTGAATATTCACCCTGTTCTGTGTAGTAATGGAGACTCACAATTGCCCTCCCACCACAGAATACCACTGCCCGTGGATGGGACTGTCCCGTGAAAACCAAGACAGTTGGGAGATATGTAAATCCCCGATAGGCCCCACTGGTACGAATACACCACATGAATAGGTTACGTTATACTGCGCTGGACTATTGTGTATTCTCTATAGTGTTTTCTTATTGACCTGGAACATTATCATTCAGGCACTAATGGTAAGCCAAGCCTCTATGAGCCCCTACCATGGGTGAGTCCTTCATGTCCCAGGCTGACACTGTGTATTTACTGCATTGTCTTCTTTTTGCTACTCCTGTTACCAGTTATCAAATGGAATTTAACAGACGTGGATATCCGGAAGATTAGATCATATTACTGCAATTGGCCAATATTTAAGCAAAGCATTTCGCCGACGTGGTAATCCTTTGTTCTAGTGTCTTGGTTCTTAGTTATTTATAACATTTTCATATAACGCAAAACAGAACAGTGAATTCAAGTAATGTTGGCTATCAGAACGTGGTAAGACAAAGATAACTCAACACGAACAGTAAGTAATACCACATTGACAGCAAATACCAGCATGTACATGTCACATAACTGAGTTCAAAGGGTGAATGGGAATCAAAATAATAATGATAAAAAATATAGCTATCACATTCACTATGGCCCCTACACACGGAGCGATGTAGGGTCATCTAGTTAGATTGCTTAGAAAATGCCCTGAAATCTCCCCGTGTGTAGGACCCATAAGACTGAAAGTGATATTTAAGACCCCCTTATCTCTCTCTAGATTTTTCACTGGTGGGAAGCGTTCGGTACTGGTCCCAGTAACGTGGTTACACACTTCATCGTTTTAGATCAGCAACATGCACTAATATTGGCACGAATCTTCCCCCAGATGAGTTGCCTTGGATTTTGTAAGACTGTTATGAGCTTTTGTGAAGATTCCTATCCTGTTTGTTCTGTCGCCATATATTATTCACCCACACTAAATACAATATACTGTATACTTTATCCAATTATTCGCAAAGATATTCATCTTACCTTTCGGTCGTTTACATTGCAATCTTCATTTTTTTATTGGCTGCAATTGGCATGCAAGAAATATTTTTATACTCTGGTGCTAAATGTTCCGGATTTCTGTATAATGTTAATGTAATGTTGCTTTGTCTTATTAAAGAAAAAATACATATAAAAAAAACCCCACAAAAAATCCTGAGGAATCTGTGTTGTTCCTTGTATGTGTATATAATACCAGTCTAATATCAATATCAAGGGTATGATGGGAGAATGGAGTTGGGCTATTATGTCCCAGACCTGCTCATACTCCCAGACTGAGGTGTAGAAGGTGCCGCTACGACATCATTGGGAGGCTAGGTCACAATACCACTTTCACAGCAAAACGCGTCATCACAGCGAAATGCGTCATCACATTCTGGCCGTTCCACTTATCTACTCTGTCTGGAGACAATGGGAGAATAAGCAAGGGTAAAAAATTGTATTAGAGGTTGCAACGGGTGCCAGGTGACCTCCCGATTTCCATCGGGACTCCGATGGTCAGTAAACCAATGTCGGAAGACACCTTGAAAAGGGGCTTGCATAGCACGAAATGCATCGGTTGTTTGGAGGTCTGCTGTCCTGTATCTTGGAGTCCAAGTCCTGTGTAATCATTTTGGGACACCCATCACTTCTTATTCCCAGTGAGCTGTGGTGTTTTTGGACCCTGATGCAGGACTCTTTATATATGTTTTATTGTATGGTGTTTATTACATGGAATAAATTTGTTTTTTTAAGCCATCTTTGGAGTTATCTGGATATCCCTAGAGGCGGATCACCAATACCCTTAAAGAAACCTTTTGATGAAAATAGGACACCTACTGCAGGTAAGATCCTAACCATTTGGGGATTACAAGAAATCTGAGGAGGGATAAAGATACCTTTATGTGTCTATAGAGCCTTATTGAAAGGTCAGTTGTATTGGTTTAGAGAATTGACCATTCAAGATTTGGGGTGAGATTTAATAGGATGAGAGATTCAGAAAGTGAGAGATTTGGTGAGAAATCTCCAGTTTTTTTAAAGCGGCAATCATTTACACAGCTAAACCAGTTTGATTTTGAAGTTTAAATGATTGCCCCTTTAAAAAAAACTGGAGATTTCTCACCAAATCTCTCACTTTCTGAAACTCTCATCCTATTAAATCTCTCCCTTGATCTCAATTGTACCCTTCATCTCTTTGTGTGTTCCCTTATGTACCTGTGAGAACCAATTCTTGGGGAAGCATACTAAGATCCTAAGGACACATATATATGATTGTCTGGTGGAATAAGACAGCGCATTTGAATTTACCTACTTTTTTCCATCACGTGCGTTGCAGGTTCTGATCCTGGAAAGCATAAATACTTCTTTTTAGTGATACTAGTTATTAGGGATGCATATAAAAATTACCATGACTTGAGAAAATTTGGGGGGTTTATGGACTAAAACTACATACACTCTAGATCAGGCATTCCCTACCCCGGTCCTCAAGGCACACTAACGGCAGGGTTGCCTACTTTTAGACTGTCGGGGCAGCTAGATAGAGAAAGCAGGAGGCGGGGCCAGCAGGTGCACCGTAAAAGGGTTGGGACCGGAGATGGAGCCATGGGTGTGGGCATGGCCATTGTGATCGCATCATCCTATCCACGCCCCCTGCTGTGAAATGCCGGTAATTGCAGGCATTGCACAGCGGGGGGTAGTGCCATGATGACTCCTCCCCGCAACCCTGCTGAGGTGGGGTTGCTGGGAGGCTGGGGGGATTGCAGGAGGCTTGCCCACTTTCACCGGGGGATGGGAGGTGGACCCCATTTTTGGGAGGGTAAGCAAGTATGACTAATGGTCAAAGTTTTAGTGATATCTAGGGTTCAGCTATTTTGATTTAAACACCTGTGCTAAAGCCTAGAAATCATTAAAACCTGCACTGTTAGTGTGCCTTGAGGGCCAACGTTGGAAAATGCCTGCACTAGATGATATTTTGTTAACGATATGAACGAGAAGTAAACATTAACGATATGCCCTTCAGATCATCTAGTGCAGCGGTGGGGAACCTCCGGCCCGCGGGCCGTATACGGCCCCCGGAGCCGGTCTGTGCGGCCCGCCCACCCTCCCGACGGCCGTACAGCGAGTCAAGTACAGGCGAAATCTAGCGAGAGCTACCGACCTCTCGCAAGATTTCGCCTGTATGAGACTCCCTGCACAGCCGCCGGACCACACAGACCGGTGACTCGTAACCTGCGGCAGCCGCCGGAGCTTGGGACGGCTGCCGCGGGATGATTTAGAAGTTGTTGTTTTTTTTTAAAATGGCCCCCCGAGGCATTATGCCTCATTGAAAATGGCCCTCGGACCTCAGAAAGTTCCCCACTCCTGATCTAGTGTATACGCTCAATAACATTATCGATGCTTGCCCCGCAGGTCGTTGAAGATGCCCTCTGTCATCTGTACATGCACCTCAATTTTGACTATATTGTCAACAACTTTATGTACGGAGGGGGGGGGGTTCTGATGATATCACTGAATATCAATTAGTGTGTGTGCGCTATATCGTTTCCCAGGAATCATTGATCATGTTGCTCCATGTGTGATTTCGTCTAATGCAGCATTTTTTTTCAACCACTGTGTTGTGCCACACTCGGGTGCTGTGAGCAGTTCTCAAGTGCGCTGCCAGAGATGCATTTTTTACTCTACACCCTCGGGTGAAAACTATTGGCATTGGCATAAGGTCTCTCCTGTGTTCTGCGAGCAGATAAGCCTGGCACAGTCTATGTACTGTTCTGTACTATGTTCATTTGGGGCTTAATATGTTTATTTTTTGTGTTCTATAGGAGACAGTGTAAATAACTGTTTTTTTTTTTTTTTTTTAATGTGGGAGTTATTGAGATTTTTTTTTCTTGTGTGGGCTAATTTTTTTATTTTTTTCCTGTGGGTGCAATTGTCTGTGTGTTTTTCCCCATAGGTGTGCCTTGGCAATTTTAAATCACTGGTCTAGTGTGTCTCGGGCATAAGCCTTGGAGAGAGAAGAGATAAAGTATGCACACACACACACTAAAAACTCTCAGCCACAATAAGCAGAAGTAGAATCTGACGTCAAACTGAAAAAAAAAAAAAAATAGAAATAGGATAAAACCGAAAATGACTAGTTGAGAGAACTTTAACAGATGGTTTTTCATGGAATTTCTTACCACGGCCTAGAAAATATGCAGCTGCGGTGCCGACTTCGGACAAGAGATCTGAGGAAGTGCGCCGGTCTTGTAGCGGGTGTCCATGTAGCTGTGGTGTATTACATTACTCTATGCACAGATATCATTATATCGCAATGTACGGGGCGTTTCTAGTGCACTTACTGTAATTGCCAGTAACTGAAGCCAGAATTATTTATTCCTCATTACCATTTCCCTCAGGTTTTATGGGTTTTTCTTTTTGCAGTTAATGGGAAATCCAGCTACTGTGTATGAACTAACGGTTATATAATAAAAAAAAACAAAATCGGCCAAATCTTTTTCAGTGGTGAGAGCAGTGTAAGGAGAAGACGGCTCAGTTTGAAAAACAGAATGAATCAGTTCCAAACTATGGCCCTTATTCTGATCGGTGCAGCCGGATCCAATTATGCGGCCAGGACCGTGCGTGCGAAACCCTGCCTTCCGTACGCGGTAAGAAGCTGGCCGAACGGACCGCATTTATGTATTTTTCACGGAATACGCCTCCTCCATCTCAGGGAACCTCCCCCATCATTCGATGGTCGCAGACCATCGAATGCAGGACCGAGTGGTCCACCAGCACCCGCAACCTCAGACCACATGGACATTTTTCCGTGCAAAAGCAGAGATCTGGGCGGGCAGCTGACATCCGGCGATGTCATATGTCCGCCCCCTACACGTGCATCACGACTGCATTACCATACGTACGCCCAGCGTTTGCATGGGAACGCCCATGAAACGTGGGGCGTATGCATATGGTAATGAGCCCAAATAGCCCTTCACGCCCCTCTCCACCCCCTGTTCGGAGTGTTCACATATCATGCGGGATTTGGCCGTACGCCCCGCTCGCACATGCGCAGAGACGCCTCTGCACATGCGCAGACACAAAACATCGGCGGCATGAACGCACGCGGATATTACCGCACCGATCAGAATAAGGGCCCATGACGGGATTAATTGCACACATCAGTTGGTTCCACAAAGTGTTCTTCATTTTTGGAAACAGCGATATTGGTTCAACAAAGCAAACAAGATCATTAATAATAGCTGGGGTGCTGGCCAAGTTCTCTTGTAGAGAACAAGGAAAGGAGGGGAATGCCAGAGACTGGCTGGTACTTGGCAACTGAAATCCCCACTCACAAGTAGATAGGTTAGATTCAGGTGCAAACACAGGATCTCTACAGGGTAGGATCGGGGTGGAAATGGGGGTTCCGGCAGTCTCTATTACTGTACTAGGGATGGCCATCGTTGCAATTGCCATCGATGGCAATTCTGCAACTGGCCATCGATAGTGCTAAACTATGCAGTGGCTGACCATCGATATTTTTACATATCGATGGTCAGCCATTGTGTTTGATTGATTGGCCTGTGGGCCAATCAAAACACGGGGGCGGGGTTTATAGCCGACGTTGAATACTTTTGCCATCGATGGGGGAGAACCAGATGGTTTCCCTCCATAGTTGGCACAGAAGAACCAATGTTTTTTTCCTAAAGGCGCTGGGACACGGAGCATAGCCCCACCCCTGAAAACTATGAAGCCCCGCCCCCACATTCCGATTGGCCCACGGACCAGTCAGCCAAATAAAATGGACTAATGGCTAAAACTAACAATGGTCATCCATCACATAGTGTATTACCATCGATGTCTGGTTGCAGTATCACCATCAATGGCAACCATCGATGTTGACTGCACAGACGACCATCTTCTCTATTCAATTAGGACTTCCATCACATTTTCTTACCTAGTATCTAGGTTCAACACAGGTGATGCCAGTTATAACATCAGAGAGAAGTTTATGAACAGGGCATTGTCCCTCCTGGAATGGGTCACATTGGGATCTCTGTATGAGTCATATGATCAGACTATGAATAATGAATTCATTATTTACCACATTTTTCATGCACCACAAATCCAAAATGGCGGATCATCTGCAATCTCAGCACATGCTCAGGGTTTCCTGTCATCTGATCTCTCAGTTAATTCTCAATATTCTGGATTTTATATATCCAATAATTTATGAGTGTAATATATTTCTGTGATTATAGGTTATTCAATTATTGATGGCGACTGAAAAAAATGTAATAATATTATAATCCCCTGTAAATGACATCTATATATGCAGGTAGCATGGCATAGCAATTATAGAGAGCACAGATAGCACAGTTATGAAACCATGATTGCAGGTTGGGGGTGTGGGCAAACTAGTTCCTGGCCCAGGGCAATGTGGTAAAAGGGGCACAACCAGATACTTTATTTGCTTTTCAATATATTAACAGCTAACCTTCTGCATGAGTTATGGGGATGGTGTTGTAGTTTTTAGTATTTTCTGTAGCTCGGGGAAAGAGTACGGAGGGCACTGATTGTATCTGGAAGTGACATAAACTTTCCAGTCTAGAGATAGGCAAAACGGGTCTCTAAAAAGAGCTGGGATCCATCAATCAATCAATCAATCAATCCGTAAAAAGATCCAGATCATTTAGACGAATCGTCAACTCACATTGAAGGGTTAATTTCATAATAATGAAGCATAAAATCTCGCGAGCGGTCGGTAGCTCTTGCGAGATTTCCCCTGTACTTAAGTTCGTTCATCACCACCGGGTGGGAGGGTGGGCCATACATGATCAAATCAAAGTAAGACTGACGGATCACCTTTTTGGGATCTGCGGCTCACTTACTCTTTTACAGCGATCAGTCCAAAAGATCCGCTTCATTCGCACACGTCCCATCTCTATTCCAGTCTAGCGCTCACACACATAATGTTCCTGGACAACAGGGGGTTAAGCTTTCAGAGTTGGGAGGAACACCCTCTGGTGGTTGGTATGATTGGTTGGATTTTTAGGAAAGGGTGGAAGGTTAATATGGAATTAATCAGCCTCTTTCCTCTTTCCAGTTTGTCTTTGGAAGGATTACGGTCCCTTAGGCTTTGTATCATTTTATTGTATACTGTTAAATTAAAACCTTTTCCATTTCTTTCTTCCTGCTCTCTATTTTAATCGGCGGGAGCCAACCTCCATTTTGGTTCTGCAGATTGTATTACGTTGCTTGTTGAACAATATTACGTTGCGAGCCAAGAACGTACCCGGCGTAGATAACACAGTTGCTGATGCCCTTTATTGCTTAGATGGTGGTGCTTTTGGAATGTTGTGCGGTCGGTGACAGGCGTCACTTGGTGTATGGCATGTTATTCTGCCTGCATGGAGGATTTAGTGCAGTGCCGGTAGCACCTGCTAATTTTACGTCTTATTTATCGGCATAAGACCCGTGGAGCCGTTTTCCTGAATGAGATGGGCACTTCAGGGAAGAAGTTGAATAAATTAATTCTTGCCTTCGTTTGGCATATCTATGCCACTGGGAAGTTGCGTGCATATGTCGAGAGAGAATTAGCAGGTGTTTCCAAGTTTTTGACGCTTACGTGGTGAGAAGGACATTACCAGGTCCTTTTTTCTCTTTTGGGTGCTTAGTGGTTGGGCCAGTGATGGTCTATTGTTGAGGAGGCTGATAAAAAACTTTCAGGACGGTCTTCTCCTCTGGTTGAGGGCTCAGCCTTTCTCTCACATGGCTTTTACAATGGCCTATCAAGGGTTGTTTAGGGTAGGCAAGCTGGTGTCCCAAGGCGGCGGTCTCACCTATGCTGGACACACATGTCGATTTGCATGGCAATGGTTTGTGGTGTAGAATGCAAGACGGATGTGGTCAGCAAGGGGCGCTGGGTTTGGATAGGCTGCTGTTCCGATCATTGGATCTGTCCAGTGGTCGCTGCAGGGGCCTTTCGGAACCTTCGCCCTACGTTGTCAGGTGGGTGGTTGATTCACTTGGATGGATCCCCACTCATTCGTCACCAATTCAGTTCGGTTCTGATGCTTTACATCCTGCAGTTGGGTCATTTTCCAGATGACTTTGGTACTCACTCATTCTGCATTGGCGCTGCTTCTGCTGCTGCTGTGGCTGGGTGGTCCAACACAGACACTTGGGAACCAGGTAGATAGAGATCTGCTGTCAGTGTGCCGCCTTGAGGATAAGCTGCATTTTGCAGAGGCCTTGAGTAAATTTTGATTTTCATATCAGTATTAGTTACGTTTTCTACCAAATATCGCAAGTTCTTGAGTTTTGCTTCAGTTGGGTGACCCAGTTTCCCCTCCCTCACCCCCAGGTAGGTTTGTTAGGTTATGGACATTTTATTTGTCTTTTGATCAGGGTACATTTGCTTTGGTGCGAGTGAGGGTTAACTCTGTGGCTGGCAAGGCAATGTCAAGAAGGCGGGTTGTGATACCACACAGACGTATCTCCTTTTGTCACCAGCAATTGTACAAGCCTGACGGTGTACACTTTGCAGAGTCAGGGTTGGTCATATATTTTTAGACAATCTCATTAGGGTTTTGTGGTCTGTTTGAGTTTAGGCTATGGTGGTGGTTGTGCCAGTTTGAAGAGAACCTGGCAGTTGGCCGGTTTCAGAACAGTGTCTGTAGTTTGGATAAGATTTAGTTATTTTCCCTGGGGGCATGTACTTTGGAGGAAGTGGCGAGGCATGAGAACAGTTTTAGTCTTGGGGCATCACCGGTCCAGGTGGGCCCTTAACCACTTTATTTGAGCTGAAACAGGCAGGTGGTCCTCTTTTGAGTTATGTTAAGTCGCTGTAAGGGTGGGTTAATGAGCTATACCCCTATGAGTTGAGTTATGGTCAAGGATAGCGGTAGCAAGACCATCCATGGCCATCAGGGCAGATGGACCTTTGGTGTTTTTTTTATTTTACTTTTAGTTTTCAAGATTTTTATTGTGTATTCTATGATGAACCATTCTTTCCCCAACATCATAGTTTAGAGGAGGGATTTTTTTAATGTGTCAGTCAATTTAATTAGGCCTTCCTCCTAAAAATAAAAAGCCGACCCCCTTTCACGCCAATTCAGTTGTCCGTGTGGTGAGTTTAGTTAACTTGGGCATGACTGATGTGTAGATGCATCTGGCTGTGTAAGGTTTATATATTAATGAACAATGGAGGCAGTACATGGAATACATCTGGGCCGGTGCCTGCAGGCTGTGGGGGAACCGCATACTTTTCTAAACACACAATGAGATTCGGGTAACCGAAAACTCTGCAATACTCAATATCCCCCCTCAACACGTTGAATCCATTAGGGCGACTCGACTGTTGGATTAACTCTTGAGATGCTGAGCCAGCGAGACACTGGAAATTCCTCTAGAGCTCCATTAAAGGACTGTATAAACAAGACTACCCAAGCAGAACACATCTGGTAAGAATACATTCATTATTGGATGTGCGATAACATAGCACTCCCCATAGTAGATAGATGTAACCCTTACACTGCTCAATTGTGTACCCCACCTTCAGCCAATTCAGCTGCCACAGTGTGCAACTGCTGTGGTTGCTATATCGGAACCTGCAAATTGATGGGATGTCTACTCTGAATATTGATTCATTGAAAGAAAAAATAAAGAGATATAAAGCTAGTACTTTATGGCAGTACTGCATTACGCTGGGTACTCACTGAGCCAACAGACTGGCCATTTGGCCAATATGCTGACCTATCAGATGGTAAGTTTTTATGCACTTACAGATCAATTGCCCACTTAATGTGTTGTGCCTGAAGTCACAGTTGACTGGGCGTCTAAATGTGTCCACTCAGTTGTGCGGTCAGTTAATGGCGGTCCCTGCAGTAAGCGTATGGGCACATGTAGGGAGAAGTGTATCGAATGTGTAGTGCGCGTTCCCAGGCTGTGGCAGGGAGGGGGCTTAGGGCGCCAATGCTGACGTCGAAGGAGGCACTATTCGGTATAACAGACTGTACAGGTGCTGACATCGGGCATATCAGTCCGTGCACATTTGCACTGCACAGATGTACACCAGGGACGAGCTTTGAAACAACATTGGATACTTGTGTATTTTGGCGGCGCCCATCGCATCGCATACCATAAGGCATACGATGCGACGCGATATCGCGCGATAGTGTACAATGCCATACAATTTTAAAATTGTATGACATTGTATATGGCATACAATGCGATGCGATTAAACATTGTATAAGCACCCTAACGGGTGCTTACAATGGTAAATGCACCCCCCCGCCACCCCCCCCACTATAAACGTGAACCCGAAGCGTGGCGAGCACAGCGAGGGGCGGCGGTACGCGTCCTCCGACCTTTTCATACCCCAACTATCCATGTCGGCGTGGAGTTGAGAATAGAAAGTGTTGCGAGCGCAGCGAGCCACCGAGCCCGAAGCGTGGCGAGCCCCGCGGATACCTGTGAAGGCCGCAAGGGGACTCCGATACCTGTGAAGGTATCCGCGTCCACTCGCCACGCTTCGGGCTCGGTGGCTCGCCACACTTTCTATTCTCAACTCCACGCCGACGTGGATAGTGGGGGTATGAAAAGGTCGGAGGACGCGTACCGCCACAGCTCGCCACGCTTCGGGTTCACATTTATAGTGGGGGGGGGGTGGGTGGCGTGGGGGTGCATTTAACATTGTAAGCATCCATTATGGTGCTTAAAAGCACCCTTTAGGGTGCTTATACAATCTTTCATCGTATAGGGGCAAAAATTGCGTCGCATCACATGCCATCGGGTGCATGCGATGCGATTAAAACATTGCACGATGGAAATCGGGGGCGCTGCTGTAATACACAAGTACCCAACATTGACACCAAGTCACAGAATATTGGCCGCCGATAGCCCCAGCCTCTTCTAGGTCCACCTAGCCAATATGGTGGCATGTCTCCCAACACTTATAGTTACAATAAAAAAATGTTCCGGTTATTAATGTCCCTTGCAATCCACATCCCTATATGCATAACAGAATAAGTTTTCAATACAGCACCCTTGCATTTTGGTCCAGAGACCCTTCATTCAACCAACAATCCCCTTATTACAGATCAGTCCCAATTTTTGAATAGCCCAAAATAGAAATAAGGTTTGTTTGGCAAGTGGTAAATGAACCAAAATAAAAAACAGCTAGTAAGTGTGGGGTGTTCCGGGTGCAATATTTGGTGTGGGTGTGTGCTTCGGGAACATGGGTGGCATGGGTAAGTTTATTGGACGGTCACATTTATGTGAAGATGGGTATAAACTATACTTCGGCAAACATTAAAGATGATTTATAAATTAAAATAAAAAGTTTTAAGTTTGCTGCAATGCAAACATTCCCATTCCCGTTCTTATAGGAACAGGTGTCAACCATCAATGCGGTTTGCATACATCGGTGGCCAGAGGTCAATATCTGATGAGGTTTTTTGTTTTATTTTCGTACATTGATTGAGGTTTCCTAGTGATTGACGTTTAGTGTCTGAACGCTATCTGACACCAATGGTCCTGTATGGATGGTATGATAGACGTTTATGGGCCCATTTCATTAAGTGGCTGAACTGTGACTCAGGCACACCTAAAATGGCACCTACCATCCCACATATATAAAGACATTTTGGGGGGAATTTAGCTGAGGGCAAGGGAGTGAATTGCCATGACAATTAAACACCAGCAACAGCAGCATTGTGAGTGAGATCCCGTTGCCATAAAGCGGGGCAACTGCTGCACATATTCGTTCAGGCAAATCCGCTCCTCATTTGAATTCCCCTATTCGAAAAATCTTTGCCATGAAAAACTGCGCTAAAGCCGGATTATTGGGAAACAGACTAGATTGTTGTATCTTAATATAGGACTATGGGCCTTATTCTGGTTCACTCCTTCTGGCAAATTCCTTCTTAGATGGACAAAACCATGGGGGTTATTCTAGTTCATTCTTTCTGACAAAATCCTTCTTAGATGGACAAAACCATGTGCACTGCAGGTGGGGCAGATGTTACTTGTTTAGAGAGTTAGAGTTGGGTGGGGTTTTACTTCAAAGTGAGATCTATATTGCAGTGTAAAAATAAAGCAGTCAGTATTTACCCTGCACAGAAACAAAATAACTCACCCAAATCCAATTCTCTCTGCACATGTTACATCTGCCCCACCTGCAGTGCAGCATGCTTTTGTCCATCTAAGAAGGAATTTGCCAGAAGGAGTGAACCAGAATAAGGCCCTATGTGCTCTGTTCAGAACGGATCACTTATGTGCCAATTAGCAGTGTCCAGTGATTAGGTAAATACCACCCCACTTGTGTGAATTCCCGCCTTGCCAAATGAATGTGCTCGCTGTACAAATAGAGGTGTACGGCTGCTAATCTATTCACAGAAGTGCCAATACATCCCAGTCCATTTGTAGCCACTCACCATCGAATGATTCCCCATTGAGTAGCTAGAGACGGCCCCCACACACTAGAACGATTTTTTTGGCCGATTGTCCGATATCCGGTCGATCGTCCGATATATCGGCCGATTTTTGCCGATTATCGATAAAAATCTGTCGATATATCGGACGATCGGTCGGAAATCGGACAAAAAAAATTCTAGAGTGTGGGGGCCTTTACTCGTCGGCTGTGATGAAATCAGTCTATTTGAGGCTGGAGCTGAGGTCACACCCCTCCCCTAAACCGCTTGGCCACGCCTGCTACTGCTCACACGTGCCGGCTTCCCAGCAGAATTTCTTCGCTAGCCGGTGTCGTGCACACACATTATTACTCAGACGCATGCCCAGCCTATCGACAATCGGACGCTGTATCAATTTGCACAGCAGCGATCAGGTTTGAATCGTGCCCAATAAAACTTTTATAACTGCAACGAATAAGAGACAAAGTACACCAGCTCCAGAAAAAAAACATCATTTTATACATGTATGTACAGATACAAAGAACGCAATGGAAACTCCATTGTACGTTGGTTTTGCTGCCAGCAGTGGCTTACAACACGACGCACTGCAGGGACTGTGTCGCAGCAAACAGGGTTAGTACAAAAACAAGCAATAAAATATACCAATTTTTTTCAACTTTTTAAATATATTTTTTTCTTTAAAAATCCTCATTAAACATGCTTTAAAATGAAAACGCATGATGTAGAAACGGGCAAATTGGTTACGGCAAGTTTCCGGGACAGCTTGATACACCCGCTGTTCAGCATTCGTATTTAAGGCGACCAAATAGTCATGTCTTGGTAGATGGAAAAATGGATGCAGCCGCCTGCACTAAATCTAAATCTCTACTTTAGAAGCTGATTGGTTGGTACCAAGAGATGAAGCGGAGAGAGAGAAGTACCAACCAATCAGCTTCTAACAGTGATTTTTTTTTTTAAATACAGCCTATAACATGACAGTTGATTGGCTGGATCTTTCTCCAACGCTTAGTAAATAGACCCCTTTATGTCTCTTCAATGTTAAATAGGTCTCCCCCAAGTCTCTTTATTAAGCCATGTCTGAATACTAAAAATTTGTTATGACGGGAATACATACGGTTTGTCAACATTGAATGTCGATAAACTGTATGTGAACATAGAAGTGCTGACATCAGTATGCCGACCAGTCCTACCGTTCGTTAAAGCATTTTAGTCATGTCCGTGGAATCAAATCATAACATGTAAGATTACTAACAAATTCATTAAGTATTACATCGATGCCAGTGAGCATCCACTACGGTGGAGTTCAGCAAAAAAACATTGACCAAGGTCCCGTTTCCTTTACCAAGTGGTTCAACTGAAGTTACACTGACCAATCAGGAGTAAGAACATCTCAATCATGTGCTCTGAAATTTTGAATTCTTTAGTATTCAGAATAACAAAGGCTGTCGTAGCCCAAATGTAAGGAAGGTGCTGGAAGATGGCGTACAACCGGTCCAGTCCATGTTTTAAAAACGGACTATTCGTCTGCCTGCCCCAAATCTCACAATGAAGCGATCTGTGAATATCTACTCGGAATTGCTGAATAAAGCAGCATTATGTACAAATAGGCAAACAAGATTTTGCAATAGCTTTTTTGGTACTTGTTTCCTAGCACGGCCACAATCGTGAGTAATCGTGTCCCTTACTTAAGGGACACGATTACCCACGATGGACCCGATTTCTTTTGAAATCAGGTCCATTTTGCCGGCTAGGATAAAATATCGGGGGCATCGCGTCGGTCGGGACCATTAACATTGGTCCCGACGCGACCGACGTGATGCCCCCGATATTTCCATAGACTTCAATGTTAAAAAATATTTTAACATTGAAATCTTGTCGGGAAAGGTAAAATATCGGGGGCATCGCGTCGGTCGGGACCATTAACATTGGTCCCGACGCGATGCGACGCGATGCACCCGATTTTTGCATAGGATTCAATGTTAAAAAAAATTTTAACATTGAAATGGTGTAAAAATGTCAAAAAATGTGAAATGGGTCCATATGACCCATTTCACATTATAGATGTCCCCGTCGTCGCCCCACGATAGACGCCAACCCGAAGCGTGGCGAGCGCAGCGAGCCCGCGAGGGGCGGCGGTACGCGTCCTCCGACCTTTTCATGCCCTACTATCCACTAGGGCGTGGAGTGAGAATAGAATAGTGTGGCGAGCGCAGCGAGCCACCGAGCCCGAAGCGTGGCGAGCGCAGCGAGCCCCGCGAGGGGACGCGGATACCTTCACAGTTATACGCGTCCCCTTGCGGGCTTCACAGGTGTCCGTGGCGACGCGGACACCTGTGAAGCCCGCGAAGGGACGCGTTTACCTGTGAAGGTATCCGCGTCCCCTCGCCACGCTTCGGGCTCGGTGGCTCGCTGCGCTCGCCACACTATTCTATTCTCACTCCACGCCCTAGTGGATAGTAGGGCATGAAAAGGTCGGAGGACGCGTACCGCCACCCCTCGCGGGCTCGCTGCGCTCGCCACGCTTCGGGTATGCGTCTATCGTGGGCTGCTGTTTACGCGCTTCAATTTGGGGGTGTTGGGAATTTTTTTCATTGAATCCAATGTAAAATTGGGTCCCAGGGACCCAATTTACATTGGATTCAATGAAAAAAATCGGGTCAAAAATCGGTCGGTCGCGTCGATCGCATCGCATGCGACCAAATCGCATGCGATGCGATCGACCCGATTTTTTTCAGCACGACCACCCCGATCTTAATCGGTGTGGCCGTGCTAGGAAACAAGTACCGCTTTTTTTCTCTTCATTAGTTCAGTATTGATCTGTGCCCAGTGGCCAATCGCAGCCAGATATATGGTTTAGGATATTGCAGATTTTTTTTATTTTTGGGTTATTACTAAAAAAAACAATAATATGTTGAAATTTTTATTTAATTGGGGTCTTTTACAAAAAAATGAAATATTCCCGCCTTTTTTGAAAAAACCCGGGCGTGTACTAGCAGCCTGGTGTGAACCTACAGTAGCTCAGGGGATTTTTGCATCAGTTTGAGATGTTCTATATATTTCCCAGCATATTTTATAACTGTCTTACACCCTGAACAGGTTTAAACAAATGTTCAGAACTTGCATTTGGCTGATGACACGTATTAAAATCTCTGAATTCTTTGCTCTGTAATTGCTGAGCACGTACTTGTTTTACTTAAAAAAAAATCCAATTTTAGCTTAAAAAAAAAAAAAATCCCAGTCATTAGCTTGACGTCGGGATCCCGACAGTCATTAGCTTGACGTCGGGATCCTGACTGGCCGGACTCAGACAGCATGGCAATTGCAACAAAGCCCCTTGCGGGCTTGCTGCGCTCGCCGCATGATGCAATTCTAATAGGATAACACAGTACTGGCTCCGCCCCCTCCCCACTGACCCACAAATCGCAGCAATTTGACCGGAGGGGGAGGGGCCTATTCATATTAGGCCTGGTCTCTCCTCTGTATCAGGGGATTTTCGTTCTACGCAAATGCCCTTAGTTACTTGTAATACATTTTTTTTAAACAAAAAAAAATGTGTCAATAATTAAATGTTTCCAAGCATTTATGGAACTTTAGGTAGTGGATGCAGAATATCATCTAGATTGTTTTATTGAGTAAATAAGGGATTTTTCATTATGAGAAAGGTTCACTATTGGCAATATCCACCACCACCCCTTCAGCGCTCTAGATCCTACGGAACGACACAACCCAGCATGCTTTGCTACAGTTTTAGCCTGCTCTGAAACAGACCTGTGGCCCTCCAGCTGTTACAAAACTACATATCCCAGCATGCCTTGCCACAGTTTTAGCATTCCCTAATAGCAAAACTGTGGCAAGGCATGCTGGGACTTGTAGTTTAACAACAGCTGGAAAGCCACAGGTTGGTTAGGCTCTAAAATATAAAATGGTGGCAGGGCATGCTGGGATCTGTGGTTCTACAGCATCTGGAGAACCACAGCTTTCCCTATGGTAGTGTGTTACAAGGAAAACAAATAGACACTTGGCTTACTGTCAAACAAATACACAGTTTTCTGTAGCCGTAAGCAGGCAGCAATTCCTGACCTGTCTGGGTCTGACCTAACCGCCAAGTCCAGATTCGTCTTCTAACCAGAGGGCGAAGAGTTTACCTACATTCCTCGCATGGGCGCGACATCTCCGAATCTCTGCACATACATTTGCCAACCCCTTACAGCTTACAGTCATTTTATAATATAGGTGCAACTTTCCACCAAAATATTAACAATAGTTACCCCACCCCCAATTGTTAAAACATTTCAATTGTTTTTATTTTGATGTTTTAAAAAGAATACAATAAAACTGCAATAAAACGTCTGATAGACTTAAAAATTTCTCTGCTAAAAACGTTAACATCGTTCGAGTGGATTTAATTAAGGGCGCAGTGGCGATCTACATTGATGAGATAGTATTTTACTACAATCCCAATACACAGGAGCAGAAAATTTAAAAAAGTTTTCTTAGTGTATTTTTTCCTATCGATAGAACTTGTTTTCATATTGTCACTGTCAAGAAGTTATCATCCAGCTACGTCATCGGTCTACACCGCTAATCTAGCTGGTTTGTATCAGCACCAGATGGTATTGTTTGCCAACGGCCGACATTCTGAATGGTGCCAGAGAACCGGGGGATAGTACAGATTTACCACGATGACCCACAGTGAAATACATTCACAGAAGCCAATTCCTCACCCAGCACACGTACCTGTGTTGGGCTTACCGGCAAACACTGGTTGGCCTAGCAGATGTGTCACTATAAAACGTTCAAAATTCCTGTACGTAGAACAGTTTGCATTGTTACACCACTGAACACAAAACAGAGTCTTGAAAAAAAAATCTAGAAATACCCAGAAGGCCTTGCAAGGGGCACAAGTCTCTTGGAATGTTGTCAAGTCTTCAAATCTCCACCCGTAAAATGCGTTGCCACCACCGCAAATAAGTCTGAAAAACCTGAGCGTTCGCTCAAAGCCTGGAAGAACAAGTAAGACTTTCACCAACGTCGATCCCTCTGCCAGAAGGTTCAGAAGAACCAGGACTGTCCACATCAGTTCTATGGTCCACCAAATGCAAAAGGATAAACCCTTCTGCCTAGTGTTCCTCTGCGTTTTCCGTGAACCAGCGAGGAGTCATTAGGAGGTTTCATGACCTCACTTTCTTCCCGTTAACAAAAAGTCTTTACTGGAAGCCAAGAAACACAACAGCGACAGTCTCCACCGCGATACAGAAAAGAAAAAAAAATAAACACTCCCTCCATTACATATAATGCGCAGGCAACATTTTACAAAATTGGTACAAGGAGGACGCCCTGCCAATATTTCAGTCTCTTCTCGAGGTTCATGCGTCTCTCGCCGTCATACATACGCACTCACATACACAAGCAAACAGAAAGGCTGTTCCCTCTTTCGGTACCCTCTCTTCCCAATCCCACCCCCCGTGGTTTCCTAGGAAAGGCCTGTCCTTGCATGAAGGTCTGCCCTTCACAGCCAGCCAACCCCGAACTATCACTCAAGAGTGGCGGCTGCCTTTATTCTCAGTGACACCACATCCCAGATGCGCGACGGGCAGCCTTAAACCCGGTTCGATTGTGGACAGTGGTGGGAGGTGTAACCCAGCGAATTGCTCTCCGGAGACTTCTGGGAACATCGGTCTTGACAATTCTCTGAAAGGGAGCCTGAAATATAAAGGAGGGCAAGTCAATGAGACAGTGAAGAAGACATTAAATGACAACCAGAGTTGTCCGTTGAGTACACAAAAATAGCGGAAGTATCAATCTTATGCCTTAAGGGCCATGGATGCGTCACACGTTTTCTTGGAAGCTCCTAATAAAGCTATTGAGCTAAATTGACTATACAGCGCTTTCCAACACTGCTGCGTCTTCAGCCATCTTGGGACCTAGATTTCAAAGGGCTATTATATTCAACATAAAAATGGTGTAATGTTGGATCTAATTGCACTTCTACATTCAGCGGCAGACACCAACGAAGGCGCGGCAGCGGTAAAAGGTTCGGCACTGAGAATACAGCTCAATACATTATTCAAGATATTTGATACAACGGTTCGTAAAGGATTTTACATATCAAACTGGCCTCTGGTCCTACAATATAATGGGAGCAATTTAGTGAAGCTTGGAGAGAGATTCACAGCACCAACACAAGCAGATGCCACAAATCCTACTTACACCTAGCTGTTCCGATCTCATCAGTGTGAGACACGGAACGATGATTTGCATGGCGTGTCCAAGTCGGTCCTCAGTGCATGTTTTCCAGGTCTCCGCACAGAATCACAAGTGAAATAATTAGCTCCGCCTGTAGATCTTCTAGAAAGTCAGTCAGTAATGAGTGCACGCGTCTGGAGACCTGGAAAACGTGAACTGTGTGGGTTTCTGAGGACCGAGTTTGAGAACCACTTCCCTAGAGAAATGACAGAGAATCTCATTGGTTGCTATGGAAAACATTACTGCTTTTAATTTTTAGTAAACTCAATGCCGGCCAATATTTCCATTCATTGAAAACATAGTCCGTTTTTAAGAGGAATAGGTCGAATTTACATTCAGCCTATTCAATGTAATTTCCCGTCTTCCTACCTTCGGAAAAGACCTGGACCGGGGAAGTCCGCGTCTTTTTGGACAGAAAAGGATGGTAATTCGACAATTTAGTGTCCGATTCTGAAACTACAGATCCGACAAGTCCTGGATGGAAACGGACGGTACTGAATAGGTACCAGGATTGAAAACCCCTATTCAAGTGCCTTTAAAGCAGAGTTTGGGAACCTCTAGTCTCAAGCCCCGTACACACGGGGGAGATATATTGCTAGCAATATATTGCTCAGTTTCTCCTTTTTATCAGCGACCAGAGATGGTCGCTGATGAAAAGGAACCTCTGCCGGGGGAGTCGCAGAGATAATCAGCTGGTCGCGGTAGCAAGCTCCTGCGACCAGTGATTAGAACGGGGCTGAAAACGGGAGCGCGCACCCGGCAATTTATCGCCGGGGCACACTCCCATCACTGGCAATATGGTCGCCTGCAACCATATTTCCAGCGATTTCAGCCCCTATCGCCCCCGTGTGTACACAGCTTAAGGATTACTTTCTTACAGCATAGGCAACTCTGTTCCGAGAAAGATTTTAAAGCAATATATTTCTATGGGAGAGCTTGTGGGACCATTCCAACCACACATAATGGTTACGCTCATAGATGTTAGCCCGACCCATTACAAGACACACCGTAGCACCTGATCAGCTTCTAAGAAGCATTTATCGTGTCCAGTTTTATTAAAATGATAGCTAGAAGCTTATTGGTTGATTTTGGCAACTTCTGTGCAAGCCCCTAATAGAATCCTGTCACTCCCGGTAAGTGTGATCAGCGAGGCAGCTGGTAACTTTGGCTTACACAGAGTCTACCCTAAACAACCCATCAGTTTCTGAACATGACTCCTACAATCCTCGTATATATCCGCAATTTAGGTCCATTTATGAGGATTGTGGGATTACGCAATATAGATACAATTAGCAGATCGAGTGCACCTTTTACAGCACTTATCCCTGCGGTTACTTGTAAATCACTGGAATAAAACGTTCTAAGCTCCCTTGGCTTTGCTGTAGAACGGATTTCTGTAATACCAAAGGATCTACATACATGTTACTGCAATCTGAGCGATCAGAACTGGATTAAGGGAGGTTTAGTGTTTATGTTTTGGAAAAACATTTAAATGCAAGAAAACTAATACCCCTTTCACACCAGAAATGCAGGGACAAACCCGGGAATTCAGTTCCCGGGACAAGCAGGGATATTCCCGGGTTTGGACCCATTCACACCAGAAATGTCCCTGCATTTACTGGTGTGTGAAGGGGGCGGGAAGGAGGCCGGCAGGAGGTGGGGAGGAGGCGGGATGACGTCAGGCAGTCGGCGGGATGACGGCGGAGGTGGACAGGAGGTGGGAAGAATACTCACCCCGGTTGCTGGTCCTCCGCACAGGCCAGGGATCCACACAGGCGGCGGTGCAAATGACAGGACAGGCGGCGGATGAAGATGACGCAGCTCTCCGGCGTCCTCACTGCCGCTGGAGAGCTGCGTCATCATCATCTGCCGCCTGTCCCGTCATTTGCGCCCGCCGCCTGCATTAATTCCCGTCGGACAGGACACGGAGGACACGGCAATCCGGGTAAGTATACCCTACACCTTTCACACCAGCCAGGTCCCCGGGGTTAAACCCGGGAACAACCCTGCTACCTAGCCGGGTTGGATTGCCGGCAAATTAACCCGGTAATTTGTCCCGGGTACCTTTCACACCAGAGGTAGTACCGGGTTGTTCCCGGACTCAACCCGGGAATTTAGGCTGGTGTGAATGGGGTATAAGTGGAGGTCAGCTCGGTGCGACGGGCCAGAACTAGATATTAAAATGTAAAGCATTATTTCCATAAGTATAATTAAATGATGTTTGTGCGCGTGTACGGATGTTCCAACATACAGTAACTCTCAAACACTTTGATCGTCTTCAAATTTACACACTACCTTATCATTTTAAGGGATGATCTAAATTCAAAGATGGGTTTAGTCGGACAAGCCCTTAAGGGTGCTGTCATAAGGGTCCATGCTATTTCTGTTGTTTTCATGCATTGTGATATGCCGTTGGAAAGCTTATGACTTTCTGAATACAACCAGGGCACCTGAAAGCACCGCCAGGCCCAGGTAAAAAAAAAGGCGTGGTCAATGGGAGTGGCGTGTCCAGTAGGAGGGGGCATGGTTATATTCCTGCAAAGGCTGCTGCTGCCTCTCTCCCCTGCGCAGCGCATGACACTGAATCAACGACAGGGGCAATGGTGGTGCCCTCTAGTGGTTCACCGCAGGTCGCACCACTGGCGCAACCTTTCTTTACAGTGACATTAAAGAAATTTTTGGGAGAGCCCGCTCCTGTAGCGCAGCCCTAGAAATTTCCAGGCATACCACCGAAGGGGTTAAAGGCCTATAAGGGTGTTAAAACATTTTCACTTTACAAAACTTTTTTTGCATAAGCGTAAACACGGACCGGACTAGTTTAAAATACTGGACAAACTAAAAAAAAATACATCCCCTGTACAGAAACACAGCAGAACATGGGACAGGACAGAGGACTTCTAACACCAGTGTTAAACTTGGGCACCATAAATTATCTTTCCATTAACGCAACACAAAACGTACAGAACAGGCGCTGAGCCCATTCTAAAAGCAAATTTGGGCTTCGCGCCCCAGTAAATTCCTTCGCTGTGGTCCAGTGAAGCATAACACATTTGGATGTAACGAGAGACTCTTTCAAGTAACTTATTTTTCTAAAAAAGTACCTTCTGTCGGCGTCCTCAGGCGCCGCACATTACGGTTGGCTATTAGCCACACCATGCGAGGGATTTGGGATAAGGTTACAGCAGGACAGCAGCTGAGCCAGCAGAAGTATTACTGAGCTATGTATGTATTTATTGCACAGCGAACACGAGTCTGGGGGAAATTCCTCCGCTCCGTGTCTTGGAACCACACTAAGCCGATATTCCCACTGGTGGCAACCTCTGGCCTAACCTTACATTCACATACATATTCATGGGAAAGTACCACGGAGACACGCTTGTACCGGCTCACTGCTGCCCCACCCCCATTTTACATTGTTATTCTAGGTGTACATGGCTGTAGGGAGAAAGCTCACACACACACTGGCCAACACAATAAGCTCTGTTTGCTGCGGCGAGCTGAGACTACGGACTGCACAATGGGGAGTCACAGGGCAGATGGGCAGCGGAGGATTGTCTACAGCTGACACGTGCGGAGCACAAGCCTACACTGTTCTCACGTGCAAACCCAGGCCACGAAAAGGCTATTTACCAGCATAGGGGGAGATGTATCAAAACTTGGAGTGAGCTAAAGGGGAGAGAGAGATCAAGTACAAATCAACACAGTCGATTACCAGTCAAGTCGGCCGAGAACAGGACAGGGTCACGGCTGTCGGGCCCACCGACAGTCGTGACCCGGGTATTGAATATCCCCCTTTGGGTTAAAACAAAGACAATAAATAATAAAAAAAAATGTATATCCGTATGTATATTTGTATAGTATATGAGAGTCGCCTAGAGAATGTGAGCGTGTGTTATTCTGTGGCTAACGGAAAGCAGCAATGCAGTTTGGGAAAAGGCGTTTCCATGGCAGCTGGACACTGGCTCGCACATTGTAGAAAAAGACGCTGTGTATTAGGGAACAGCCAGAGAACAAATATTAAATAATGTGTTCAGTACTTAACACACAGCGGTAACCTTATTTGGCCACTGCACCATCAATATATGGCGATAGCGATACAGTACCTATTGCTGGGAATGAGGACCCAGCTGTACTTATGTACATGTGATTTCTTAGTCATTTATTTTTAATAAATTTGCAAAAAATCTCCCCCAAAACTTTTTTTCACATTGTCATTATGAGGTGTTGTGCGTAGAATGATGAGGGGAAAAAAATGAATGTATTCCTGAATTTTTGACCATAAAGTTATTTTTTCCCCTTTATTTCAGATGTAAGCTGTAATTGTGAAGCATCGGGGAATTGATGATGTACCTGGCATATTATTATAATGGGCTTTCACAGCGTGACATACAGCATAACCCCTGCTGTCACAATACGGCACATTGGGGCAGATGTATGAAGCGGTGATAAGAGAGAAGTGAGCCAGAGGAGGAGTGGCCCATGGCAGCCAATCAGCACTGATGTAACATCTATAATTTGCATAGTACAGAGCAGCTGATTTGTCTATAAAAGAATCTGATTGGTTGCGATGGAAAACATCTCATCTTCAATAGAACGACCATCAGTAAATGTACCCCTGAAAGTGCACAGGTTCTCAGACTCAGTCCTCAAGAGTCCACGTTTTGCAGGTCACCTGTGGATTTTACAATGGGACAGCTGGTCTCACACACACACACACACACACACAGTGCACCTGCCGGGGACCCGGAAAATGAGAACTGTGTGGACCAAGGAAAATGAGAACTTGAGAACCAAGTTTGAGAACCACTGTAATAGAGCAAGGAGAAAGATCTAATTATAGAACAGGGTACTTGTGTAGTTTCACGGCGCCGCCGCGCGCACACTCTGTTTGCAACTTGGCAGCCTGCCAGACTCTGGGCGCGTGCCGCTCTAGCTGTTCTCAGAGCTACGTTAACAGCGTAGCGTGTGCGTGTGCCGCTCTAGCCAGCGGCGTAGCTACGTTTTGGGCACCCCCCCGCCGTTAGGGGGGGGGGCGCCCCCCGCCGCCCATTCAACCCCCCCCCAATCCCCCGCAGCCTTACCTTTCGTGCTGGTCCCAGCGGCTCCGTTCTTCTGCTGAGGACCACCACAAAATGGGCGCCCCCATACAGCAGACAGTTTCAGAGAACTGTGTGCTGTATGGGGGCGGCCATTTTGTGGTGGTCCTCAGCAGAAGAATGGAGCCGCCGGGACCAGCGAAATAGGTAAGCCTGCGGGGGATTGGGGGGAGGTGTAACTATAGCACCACAGCCCCCGGCGCCCCCATATGCACAGAGCCCCCCCCCCCCCTCCCGCGGTGGCGGGGGCTGCGGTGCTATAGTTACGCCACTGGCTCTAGCTGTTCTCAGCGCAGCGCTAAGTTATCAGCGTAGCGTAGCATCTAATTCTGTCTAAACTCAGCACACCGATATCAAAGAGGGTGCCCGAAATGCAGACGCTACAATTTAGACGCTTTAGTGTCTGAATCCATATGCACTGTGCAAAACACTCTTAAACCTGTCCACAGTGGCACTAGTCGACACAACAGCTGTCGACCTTGTAAATCCCACTATCCACGCCAACCCAAAGCGTGGCGAGCGCAGGCGGTACGCGTCCTACGACCTTTTCATACCCCCACTCTCCACGTCGGCGTGGAGTTGAGGATAGAAAGTGTGGCGAGCGCAGCGAGCCACCGAGCCCGAAGCGTGGCGAGCGCAGGTATACGCGTCCCCTCGCGGGCTTCACAGGTGTCCGTGTCCCCTCGCGGAGCTCGCCACACTTTCTATTCTCAACTCCACGCCAGCGTGGATAGTGGGGGTATGAAAAGGTCGTAGGACGCGTACCACCGCCGCTCGCCACGCTTCGGGTTGGCGTGGATAGTGGGATTTACAAGGTCGACAGCTGTTGCGTCGACTAGTGCCACTGTGGACAGGTTTAAATAGTGTACCCCTAGTCCCAACTAAATTCAGAGGCTTTAGCGTCTAAGTCCAGAAACCCCCCAGCTTCTTAGCGTCTAGCAGGTAGTCGGGATTCAGACACTAAAGCGTCCAAGTTTTAGCGCCTGCATAGGGGACACGACCCCTTCGTAGCGGCTAGCAGGTAGTCCGGTTTTCAGACGCTTTTGCGTCTAAATTTAGCGTCTGCATGGGGGACTCCCCCTTTGGTAGCGGTGTGGCGGGGGGTGCCCGGGGTGTCCACTTTTACATGCCCCCGTTGTCAGCGGTGCCCAGGCGCTGCTTATTTCACTGTGGAACTACAAGTCCCACAGTGACCTGTAAGCGCCTGGGCAGCGCGCTGCTGCTGCCGCCCGTCGCTACGCTGTTAACGTAGCTGTCAATACGTAGCTTACAGCTAAAGCGGCACGAGCACAGTCAGGCAGAGCTAAAGCGGCACGCGCACAGTTAAACAGAGCCTGCCAAGTTTCAGAGACAGACTGTGCGCGCGGCGGCGGCGCCGTGAAACTACACAAGTACCTAGAACAGTTTTCAAAACGTTCCATACAATTACACTTCAGGTTATGGAAACTATCCTTCAGCACCTAGAACCTAAATGATCCTCTGTTGTAGGGCACGTAGTCTATACTTGGCAGTTCTATTATGCAGATCAAGGGTTCCAGACTGTGAATCTCAAGGCACATGGCGTCAGGGTTTAAGCCCAGGTTAATTAGTACCTCAGTTACTTTAACTTCTCCAAGCATAGATATTTCTAACACCTGCACTGTGATACCTCTTTCACACCAGAAAATGCAGGGACTTACCCGGGAAAATGGTCCCTGGATCAAGCAGGGTTGGCCCCTTTCACACCACCCTTGTCCCTGCATTTTCTGGTGTGAGGGGGGCAACGGTGTCCAGGTAGCAGGCAGTGGGGTCCAGACTGCAGGGATCTGGGCACCGGATCCTTGCAGCGGCAGGTGGGCGCTGGTAGCGCTATTTGCCGGGCAACGGGGTGGGAAGCGCTTGTTTTGAAAGGGGTATTAGTGTGCCTAGAGGATCATGGTTGAGAATCACAGATAATAGATTTCCTAGATGCAAGAACGGAGCCATGCCTCAATGACCTCTTGGAAAAGACACACACACACACACATATATATATATATATATATATATATAAATAGTATTAAAAAACCAGCAACATCCGGATTTAGTGAAAAAGTATCAAAAGTTCATTTTAATGGCATAATAAGTGCAAAAAAACAGACATAAAAACAGGAGCAGGGGATACTTAGCAGCTCGATGTAGAGGAGAGCATGATGTAAATAGTCACCCTGGAACTCCTAATAGCAATCATGGGTATGATTGCTATTAGGAGTTCCAGGGTGACTATTTACATCATGCTCTCCTCTACATCGAGCTGCTAAGTATCCCCTGCTCCTGTTTTTATGTCTGTTTTTTTGCACTTATTATGCCATTAAAATGAACTTTTGATACTTTTTCACTAAATCCGGATGTTGCTGGTTTTTTAATACTATTTGTATTACACCATTTGAAACCTGGCACTCTGGTGCTCAACTTATGTGCAGTGTGCAGCCTGGCCTCAGGACTAAAATATATATATATATATATATATATATATATATATATATATATATATATATATGCAAAGGAGAAACCCTTTCCTGCGCTTATAAGACTAGAGCAGCACCTCTGAAGGGTCTTCTGCTAGACAAGACCCATCAAATAGACATAGGAAAAAAGGGGGGGGATCAGGGTGCGCTGAAGAACAAATAAATATCACTTAAATAGTTGTATATTTAATACAAAATATATAAAAAAAGTACACTTTCTACAATAAAACACCCTTCACAGGGAAATTACAATCATGCAAAATATATAAGCATGTACAATACAACAATTGGTGAACTTTAATGGATTTTGCTCAAATTGGAGAATTTCAAAAACGCAGATACAGGGCCCAACGCGTTTCGTCTAGACAAGACTTCATCAGGGGCAGTAGACACTGTAATTAACAATGATATATAACATCAATCACATATCGATATACAGAAAAAGAACAGGAGGCGGAGATGGAAAAAGAGAAGGACAATGACCAAGATGAAAGGACCTCGATTAGTACCCAAAGTTAAGTGACTAAAAATAGTCAGTGTTCACCACATGATGACAAAATGAAAGAACATACCTATGGGAATTCAAAACATTAAATACCATAGGGATCACGTATCTCAGAAACAGTCCAGAAACAAGCTTCCGGCAATCTACATAAAGATTTCATTTTTTGTTACAAAAAACATCACACTCTAGTAGATACAATTTAGACTGAAATTTCAGTTGATTCACATACCAGAAAAAAGGTGGATAAATGAAAATATTTCTAATTTGCTTTAGCCAATTCAGGATGGATAGTGGTAATAATATCCTCCAAGCACATCTGATAAAAAAGCAGTATACATTTTTTTGTTGTAATTACAGCCCAAAAGAAGTATGCAAGTTCAGTTCAACAGAGTAGGCATCCAAACAATAATAATAAAGGTTACTTACTTAATGATTGAGCACCAGTCACATACAGCAGAGGTTCACCAATGTTAATGACAGCTCTGTGCTGCTGCAGGGTATATAAAGCCCAGACAGTGTGACATCATTTCCGGGAATAAATTAACCAAAAGAATACTAAAAAAGTATTTATAAATGATGCAAGGGTCCTAAAAATGATCCCTAGTGCTAAAACGCTCGTTTACCAGCAGACCCAAACTAAAGTATAACACTCCGTGACAAAGAAATAAACATTTAGAGCCGTTGGAACGCATAATTAACAGCGTGCGTTCCAACCGGCGGCCATTTTAGAATAGGAAACACGGAGCTGTGTACATAGTATATACGTCCTAAGTGCAACAGCTCTGGCAGGAATAAAAGTCCGCTCTAATGTTAATGCGGACACCTATTAGTGTCACGCCGGTGGAGCGCACAAGATCTAATGTGCGCTCCAAACGGCGGCCATTTTGCGGGAATAATTCGTATATGCAATGTTTATACTGAGGTGTCAATCAATTATATTCCAAAAGGGGACTATATTTGGCTATTTAAACGCGCTCCATACAGTGGCCATTTTATTAACATAGTAATTGGTATATTTTTATAGATTTTAACATAGTGCAATATTTTGTGGGTGTCTGTCTACACTAACTAATAATTCATTTTAAATATTCTGTCCCTTTGATAAACTAGACAGACACCCACAAAATATTGCACTATGTTAAAATCTATAAAAATATACCAATTACTATGTTAATAAAATGGCCACTGTATGGAGCGCGTTTAAATAGCCAAATATAGTCCCCTTTTGGAATATAATTGATTGACACCTCAGTATAAACATTGCATATACGAATTATTCCCGCAAAATGGCCGCCGTTTGGAGCGCACATTAGATCTTGTGCGCTCCACCGGCGTGACACTAATAGGTGTCCGCATTAACATTAGAGCGGACTTTTATTCCTGCCAGAGCTGTTGCACTTAGGACGTATATACTATGTGCACAGCTCCGTGTTTCCTATTCTAAAATGGCCGCCGGTTGGAACGCACGCTGTTAATTATGCGTTCCAACGGCTCTAAATGTTTATTTCTTTGTCACGGAGTGTTATACTTTGGTTTGGGTCTGCTGGTAAACGAGCGTTTTAGCACTAGGGATCATTTTTAGGACCCTTGCATCATTTATAAATACTTTTTTAGTATTCTTTTGGTTAATTTATTCCCGGAAATGATGTCACACTGTCTGGGCTTTATATACCCTGCAGCAGCACAGAGCTGTCATTAACATTGGTGAACCTCTGCTGTATGTGACTGGTGCTCAATCATTAAGTAAGTAACCTTTATTATTATTGTTTGGATGCCTACTCTGTTGAACTGAACTTGCATACTTCTTTTGGGCTGTAATTACAACAAAAAAATGTATACTGCTTTTTTATCAGATGTGCTTGGAGGATATTATTACCACTATCCATCCTGAATTGGCTAAAGCAAATTAGAAATATTTTCATTTATCCACCTTTTTTCTGGTATGTGAATCAACTGAAATTTCAGTCTAAATTGTATCTACTAGAGTGTGATGTTTTTTGTAACAAAAAATGAAATCTTTATGTAGATTGCCGGAAGCTTGTTTCTGGACTGTTTCTGAGATACGTGATCCCTATGGTATTTAATGTTTTGAATTCCCATAGGTATGTTCTTTCATTTTGTCATCATGTGGTGAACACTGACTATTTTTAGTCACTTAACTTTGGGTACTAATCGAGGTCCTTTCATCTTGGTCATTGTCCTTCTCTTTTTCCATCTCCGCCTCCTGTTCTTTTTCTGTATATCGATATGTGATTGATGTTATATATCATTGTTAATTACAGTGTCTACTGCCCCTGATGAAGTCTTGTCTAGACGAAACGCGTTGGGCCCTGTATCTGCGTTTTTGAAATTCTCCAATTTGAGCAAAATCCATTAAAGTTCACCAATTGTTGTATTGTACATGCTTATATATTTTGCATGATTGTAATTTCCCTGTGAAGGGTGTTTTATTGTAGAAAGTGTACTTTTTTTATATATTTTGTATTAAATATACAACTATTTAAGTGATATTTATTTGTTCTTCAGCGCACCCTGATCCCCCCCCTTTTTTCCTATATATATATATATATATATATATATATATATATATATATATATATATATATATATATATATATATATATATATATATATATATATATATATATATATATATATATATATATACATACACACACACACACACACACACACATACACACAGTCGTACGCCCGACACTCACACAACCAACGGAGATCTTTGAATGGGTGCCCTCAGAGACAGTGGCAGCTGCCGATATATATTGCAGAACAGCGGCACTCACGTCACACCAACAAAAGGATTCTGTAGTATTATCAACGTTTCGCTAACTTTATTAGATTAGATATCCTAAAGACGCTAATAAAGTTAGCGAAACGTTGATAATACTACAGAATCCTTTTGTTGGTGTGATGTGAGTGCCGCTGTTCTGCAATATAAATATATATATATATATATATATATATATATATATATATATATATATATATATATATATATATATATTCATTCTGCAGAGCATCTCACTTGAAAATCCATCATTAGCCCTTACTGTACTTCCTGAGCATCTGGAAGTATTCCAGGAACTCAGACTCCACATATAACTCCTTACAGGACTCCCACCGGTGGCTGATAAATCCACGTCTTGCAGACATCTGGCTGCAGTACATTAGCCAGTCCTGCAGTTACTTAGGGTCATACGTGGTTGAGGAGCCACCAGGGACCAGCAATAACCCGAAGCACAGGCATGTTCTTCAGGACAGGAGTGCTGATTGATGAGCACGTACCCTGGGATCAGCAAGTGAGCCCTGTACTCCATTCACCAGCATCTCCCCCCTTGTACTCTACATGTTCCTATAGCACACAGCCAATAAGGAATGATGTCACAGTGTAGGTGTTCTCATTAGCATATTCCATATAGTCTTCACTACCATCCATCCACTCACCATGGTTATCTCCAGGCACTAATAGGTTACCATGGCATGGGCTGGTGGGAGTGGTCTGTCCAGGACCCTCCTGACTGGTTCCTAGTTGCAGTTTGCGCATGTGGCGTACCACGGCTGTGGCATTGAATGCTTGCTGTACGGGAAGAAAAGATCACAGGTCACAATACAGTCCATGGCAATAGAGCTGTGTGTTCTGTGCATATGTGTGTCAGAAGCCTATATCACTACTGCGTGCTGCTGGGGACCCTGCTCCTCCCACTATATAACTCTCAGTCTGTGGCTTCCTGCTGCCTCCATTCCCCTCCTCACATCATGTCACTGCCCCTGTCACATGCAGCTCTGTACTCACTGACACATCACTCATCTCCTGATATACTCTGTGCTGCTGGGGACCCTGCTCCTCCCACTATATAACTCTCAGTCTGTGGCTTCCTGCTGCCCCCATTCTCCTCCTCACAGCATGTCACTACCCCTGTCACATGCAGCCCTGTCCTCACTGACACATCCCTCATCTCCTGATATACTCTGTGCTGCTGGGGGTCCCTGCTCCTCCCACTATATCACTCTCAGTCTGTGGCTTCCTGCTGCATCTATTCCCCTCCTCACATCATGTCACTGCCCCTGTCACATGCAGCCCTGTCTGTCCTCACTGACACATCACTCATCTCCTGATATACTCTGTGCTGCTGGGAGACCCTGTTCCTTCCACCAGACTCTCCGTCTGACTTCTTGCCCTGTCCTCCGACTAGATTAGCACATGTTCTGAATATACTTTGTGAGGTCTAAAGCTTTGAGAATACGTATACACATTATAACAGAGATGGACAAGAGAAGTGCATAGGGGCTGCTGCTTCCAACTAAAAACAGAAAGTAAAACATTTTACTAAAGGGCTTTGATTTTATTTATATCTTTCAATACCAAAATAGTGTTTTGTTATTTTATTCTAATACTGCTCATTAGGATAAAAAAAATACAATTCAATCCAAGATTTATGGGGCCATAAATTGGTTTATTCTCCAAGACAAACTAATAAATCTAAATGTGGTTTCCACTTGTGCCAGGAGAGAAATGGGAATGTTTGTGTAGGCAGAGCACCCCCTGCTGATCAACTAGGTAACTGCAATGTAAACAACTGGGACGGACACAAACCTTCTGTGCTTGCGATAGGAGGGGGATCAGCGGCACTCACCTTCCAGCGGCTTTTGGCAAAGTTTTTCCTGATTTGCTCACTGACAGATTCGTGAATATTCTTATCCAATGCTGTGTCCCCAGCGATCCTGTGACAGGTGCGACAGTAACATGGAAAATCAGAAAGTTACACATTAGGCTAGCAATCACAATGATTACAATATAAGCAGTATAATATTATGGGGTATATTCAATGTTTTTTGCAAGCTGTGACAGCGAGCAGGGTCAGTATTCAACTGGCCCCCTGCACACGCCGTTTCCACCTTGCTGGGTTTTTACAGTGATGTGGAAACGGCGCGTGCGGCCGCCAGAACAGCGAGGCTCGTAGCTAAATGCTGCGGGCTCCCTGCATTAGCCGCGAACCTTGACGTTTGGTGGATTCCTCGCCGTCATCTGACAGCGAGGGTTATCCCGGAACATTGAAAACAGTTAGCGGCCGGCACGGGGGTTAAGAGGCGAGGGTCGCTTGTTTTCGGTTTAATCCCCTCGCCAGCCACATCGAATACTGCCCTATCTATCTATCTATCTATCTAGAGAAACACACATACATACATACATATATACACACACTGCACGTATATACACATACAGATAATATACAGTTTATACCTGAATGGTAATTCATGTTAAAATAATCAGTTCAATACACTAAATTGGTCTAGATTCCTCTGCTATTAAGTGTATCCGTCAGCTGCTACCCTCTTCCACCATTAAGAGGAAAGTTGTTAGATACATTCCAAAATAGTATCCAGCCAGTGATTAAAAGAGAAGCGATGGATTTATATAAGTCACAGGGTATAAATATAAATAATAAGGATATATGACCCTGAAATATACTTTTACGCAGTGCATTTTCTGCAAGTGTACCATTACACTGCAATATATGGGGGGGCGGTAAGTAGGTCAGAACTGGCTGCATATAGGTTCCAGGTTTTAGGAATGTGACCTACTGAATGTTCTCATTCTAAATTCTCAGCTCTTCAGCCAGAAGAATCGTTCCCGTCACCTATGGCAGCTGTGGGATTTACCATCGTGTGAGTACCGGTCAGCATTTTCATGCCAGTCACAAGGATGGAGCTACTGGCTTCAGGACACCCAGAAAAGGGGCAACTTGCGCCCCCTGTTCTGTTGACCTTTTAGTGTAGTCCACCCACACCCCATGTAATAATGGCGACCTGATTTCTGTGGTTTCTACACACATCACCACATGACCTATGACCTTACCATGGATGCTGCAGGGCTTGGTCACACGTGTTTCGTTTGTTGGGGTCCTTCTCCATCAAATGCTGAATGAAATCTTTGGCTAATGGTTTAAATCAGAAAATAACACTGTAAAGCACGTAATGTATTGTTCTTATTATTACTATGCGTTATATGACATCACAAGGGGTCCTACGATCTATGCAAAAGGCTTAAGGCCCCCTGACATTTGTCCGACTTGTCATAACGACAAGTCGGACCCGATTGTCCCAGCAGCTCCCCGGGAGGGATCACATGCGATGGCACTTCATATGCCAAGTTTTGCATGTGATAAATCGCATGCGGTTTATCACATGCAACTCCCGGGGAGCTGCAGGGACAATGGAAGCGGGGGACAGCAGCGGGGATATGCCCGCAA
Source organism: Crinia signifera (assembly GCF_055691185.1). Classification (NCBI taxonomy): domain Eukaryota; kingdom Metazoa; phylum Chordata; class Amphibia; order Anura; family Myobatrachidae; genus Crinia; species Crinia signifera. Next base: position 20,201,715 of record NC_139224.1, on the reverse strand, counting down.
CCAGAGAGCGGGCGGGGGGAGTCGGGCACAGGGAGCCAGGCAAGAAGACGCTGGGCAGGGAGCAGGCGGGGCGGCGGCGCAGAGTACCAGGGAGCCGGGCAAGGGAAGACGATGCAGCAGCAGCGCGAGTGGCACAAGCAGCAGAGCACTTCCAAAAAAAGAAAAACCCCATACAAACGCATAGGAAGCCATTGATTGGTTGAGACCTCTCTCAGCCAATGAGCGGAGAGAGGTCTCGGCCAATGAATGGCTTCCTATGCATTTGTATGGGGTTTTTCTTTTTTTGGAAGTCCTCTGCTGCTTGTGCCACTCGCGCTGCTGCTGCATCGTCTTCCCTTGCCCGGCTCCCTGGTACTCTGCGCCGCCCCCCCCCCCCCCCTTCTCCCGCTGATGCTGCCTGGCTTCCTGCGCCTGATCCCTCTGCTCTGGTAGGTCCCCTGTTGCGGGGGAGCACGGCTCCGGGCAGCACATAAGATTTAGCAAATCTTATGTGCAGCCCGTCCGACCTCCCGTCTCCGATCCGATGCGCACGGGGCCGCGCATGGGTTCGGAGGGGATGTCTCCATATGCGATTTGGGACTATTTCACGGCCGGATTCACCCGAATCGGCAAAATCGTGCCCAAATCGCATAATGTAAGGGGGCCTTTACAGTGTGAGACATTGTGGTATAGGGGACAATGGCTACACATAAGGTCCATATCCACAGAAGTAGCACCAGCTGAATCCAAAGATTCAGTGCCATTGATCGCATGGGAGGGGATGGTACAAGGGAGGGAAGAGAGCTCTGCTCGTGAGAGTTTATAATCTAATCGGAAGGGACAGGGGGAGGTGATCCAGAGGGGAGACAGTGAGTCAGGAGCGGTGGGTTAGGATTTGAGCTGGAAGCAAGGGTGTAACTACCATAGGTGCAGGGGGTGCAGCTGCTATGGGGCCCAGATCTGCCTATCAAAGTATCATGTGCTGTATACATTTTTTTTGCATAAGTGATAAATAGGGGCCCTTAAACACTTTTGCTATGGGGCCCACATGTATCTAGTTACGCCACTGGCTGGAAGGCTTTAATAAAGTGCCAAACTGTTGGGTCACCATATCGTACAGCACACCAGGAACCTTTGCATTCTGGTGGAATCAATGCCTATGTCCCTATAGATTGTAAGCTTGCGAGCAGGGCCCTCATACCTTTGACTGACTGTAAATACCGTTTGTTTCATCACTATCTCCTATTGTAAAGCGCAACGGAATATGCTGCGCTATATAAGAAACGGTTAATAAATAATATAGATAAATAAAGAAGTGGGGTCTTGAGAGCTTGCTTGAAGATTTGGAGAGAGTGGAGGGGGAAATTTACTAAGATGAAAGTTCTATTTCAGATTAGTTGCCCATAGCAACATCAGATATTATTATCTTCTGGTGCTGAATTAATAAGAAGATTCTGATTGGCCTTCTACTGTGTCTAATGTTGCAAATGGTAACAGCAATCTCAATCACCCCCTGTCGTACGGCCAGCCGAATGTGGAACTCCCCTAAAAGTGCTCACTTTGCTAACAGAGAAGGCGGCCCGCACTCACCGATCCCATAGGCACAGAGCAGGCGGCCCGCACTCACCGACCCCATAGGCACAGAGCAGGCGGCCCGCACTCACCGACCCCATAGGCACAGAGCAGGCGGCCCGCACTCACCGACCCCATAGGCACAGAGAAGGCGGCCCGCACTCACCGATCCCATAGGCACAGAGAAGGCGGCCCGCACTCACCGATCCCATAGGCACAGAGCAGGCGGCCAGCACTCACCGATCCCATAGGCACAGAGCAGGCAGCCCGCACTCACCGATCCCATAGGCACAGAGCAGGCGGCCAGCACTCACCGATCCCATAGGCACAGAGCAGGCAGCCCGCACTCACCGATCCCATAGGCACAGAGAAGGCGGCCCGCACTCACCGACCCCATAGGCACAGAGCAGGCGGCCCGCACTCACCGATCCCATAGGCACAGAGCAGGGGGCCCGCACTCACCGATCCCATAGGCACAGAGCAGGCGGCCCGCACTCAAAAATCCCATAGGCACAGAGCAGGCGGCCCGCACTCACCGATCCCATAGGCACAGAGAAGGCGGCCCGCACTCACCGATCCCATAGGCACAGAGCAGGCGGCCCGCACTCACCGATCCCATAGGCACAGAGAAGGCGGCCCGCACTCCCCGATCCCATAGGCACAGAGCAGGCGGCCCGCACTCACCGATCCCATAGGCACAGAGCAGGGGGCCCGCACTCACCGACCCCATAGGCACAGAGAAGGCGGCCCGCACTCACCGACCCCATAGGCACAGAGCAGGCGGCCCGCACTCACCGATCCCATAGGCACAGAGCAGGGGGCCCGCACTCACCGATCCCATAGGCACAGAGCAGGCGGCCCGCACTCAAAAATCCCATAGGCACAGAGCAGGCGGCCCGCACTCACCGATCCCATAGGCACAGAGAAGGCGGCCCGCACTCACCGATCCCATAGGCACAGAGCAGGCAGCCCGCACTCACCAATCCCATAGGCACAGAGACGGCGGCCCGCACTCACCGATCCCATAGGCACAGAGAAGGCGGCCCGCACTCACCGATCCCATAGGCACAGAGAAGCCGGCCCGCACTCACCGATCCCATAGGCACAGAGAAGGCGGCCCGCACTCACCTATCCCATAGGCACAGAGAAGGCGGCCCGCACTCACCGACCCCATAGGCACAGAGCAGGCGGCCCGCACTCACCGACCCCATAGGCACAGAGAAGGCGGCCCACACTCACCGATCCCATAGGCACAGAGACGGCGGCCCGCACTCACCGACCCCATAGGCACAGAGAAGGCGGCCCGCACTCACCGACCCCATAGGCACAGGGCAGGCGGCCCGCACTCACCGACCCCATAGGCACAGAGCAGGCGGCCCGCACTCACCGATCCCACAGGCACCGAGCAGGCGGTCCGCACTCACCGATCCCATAGGCACAGAGCAGGCAGCCCGCACTCACCGATCCCATAGGCACAGAGCAGGAGGCCTGCAACTCACCGATCCCATAGGCACAGAGAAGGCGGCCCGCACTCACCGATCCCATAGGCACAGAGAAGGCGGCCTGCACTCACCGATCCCATAGGCACAGAGAAGGCGGCCCGCACTCACTGATCCCATAGGCACAGAGAAGGCGGCCCGCACTCACCGATCCCATAGGCACAGAGCAGGCGGCCCGCACTCACCGATCCCATAGGCACAGAGCAGGCGGCCCGAACTCACCGATCCCATAGGCACAGAGCAGGCGGCCCGCACTCACCGATCCCATAGGCACAGAGCAGGCGGCCCGAACTCACCGATCCCATAGGCACAGAGCAGGCGGCCCGCACTCACCGATCCCATAGACACAGAGAAGGCGGCCCGCACTCACCGATCCCATAGACACAGAGAAGGCGCCCCGCACTCCCCGATCCCATAGGCACAGAGAAGGCGGCCCGCACTCCCCGATCCCATAGGCACAGAGAAGACGGCCCGTACTCACCGATCCCATAGGCACAGAGCAGGCGGCCCGCACTCCCTGATCCCATAGGCACAGTGAAGGCGGCCCGCACTCACCGATCCCATAGGCACAGAGCAGGCGGCCCGCACTCACGGATCCCATAGGCACAGAGCAGGCGGCCCGCACTCACCGATCCCATAGGCACAGAGAAGGTGGCCCGCACTCACCGATCCCATATGCACAGAGCAGGCGGCCCGCACTCACCGATCCCATAGGCACAGAGAAGGTGGCCCGCACTCACCGATCCCATATGCACAGAGCAGGCGGCCCGCACTCACCGATCCCATAGGCACAGAGAAGGTGGCCCGCACTCACCGATCCCATATGCACAGAGCAGGCGGCCCGCACTCACCGATCCCATAGGCACAGAGAAGGCGGCCCGCACTCACGATCCCATAGGCACAGAGAAGGTGGCCCGCACTCACCGATCCCATATGCACAGAGCAGGCGGCCCGCACTCACCGATCCCATAGGCACAGAGAAGGTGGCCCGCACTCACCGATCCCATATGCACAGAGCAGGCGGCCCGCACTCACCGATCCCATAGGCACAGAGAAGGTGGCCCGCACTCACCGATCCCATATGCACAGAGCAGGCGGCCCGCACTCACCGATCCCATAGGCACAGAGAAGGCGGCCCGCACTCACGATCCCATAGGCACAGAGAAGACGGCCCGCACTCACCGATCCCATAGGCACAGAGCAGGGGGCCCGCACTCACCGATCCCATAGGCACAGAGCAGGCGGCCCGCACTCCCCGATACCATAGGCACAGAGAAGGTGGCCCGCACTCACCGATCCCATAGGCACAGAGAAGGCTGCCCGCACTCACCGATCCCATAGGCACAGAGCAGGGGGCCCGCACTCACCGATCCCATAGGCACAGAGCAGGCGGCCCGCACTCCCCGATACCATAGGCACAGAGCAGGCGGCCCGCACTCACCGATCCCATAGGCACAGAGCAGGCGGCCCGCACTCACCGATCCCATAGGCACAGAGAAGGTGGCCCGCACTCACCGATCCCATATGCACAGAGCAGGCGGCCCGCACTCACCGATCCCATAGGCACAGAGAAGGCGGCCCGCACTCACGATCCCATAGGCACAGAGAAGACGGCCCGCACTCACCGATCCCATAGGCACAGAGCAGGGGGCCCGCACTCACCGATCCCATAGGCACAGAGCAGGCGGCCCGCACTCCCCGATACCATAGGCACAGAGAAGGTGGCCCGCACTCACCGATCCCATAGGCACAGAGAAGGCTGCCCGCACTCACCGATCCCATAGGCACAGAGCAGGGGGCCCGCACTCACCGATCCCATAGGCACAGAGCAGGCGGCCCGCATTCCCCGATACCATAGGCACAGAGCAGGCGGCCCGCACTCACCGATCCCATAGGCACAGAGCAGGCGGCCCGCACTCACCGATCCCATAGGCACAGAGCAGGCGGCCCGCACTCTGTGATTCCTATATAACATTAATGATGTAAAGGGCATTCTAGTACCTGAGTCAGAAATGTCGTCCCAATACGGGGAATCAAACTCGTATTCTGCTTTCAGGATCTGCTCAAAAAGTTTGGCATCGTTTTCATCGTAGAATGGCGGGTAACCACAGAGTCTGCCGGAGGAACAACAAAATCACATTACCAAGCGCTGTCTGACCCGACCCTATCTCCCAGTAACCCCCCCATACATAAGCACACTGTCATGTCAGCTGCCTCCCGCCCCCATCGGGGCATTTGCATAACGCTGTGCGTTCCTATATGTAAACGGCCCAGCCCCCCGTCCGCACACTTGGGTGCGTGTGCCCATTGAACACCCTGTTCGCCATGGCCGCACGCACCCTACGTCTGCACAGGCGCAGAAATACGTCTGCGAACATCGCTCCCCGCGCAAACACACGAGGGAGCAAATGAATCAGGATGACCCTCTTTGACCCATCCGCTGAGCTCGGGATGACAGCTGTGAACGCATTAACGGAACCCCCCCGAATCAGACCCCAAGCCCAGAACATATATAAGGCAACAACTGGGTAGCTGTAGGCAGCGACTTACAGGATGTAGGCAATAACCCCAATAGACCAGCAGTCCACAGCTTTACTGTACGGCTTCTGGGCCAGAACTTCTGGAGCTAAGAGACAAAACGATTATATAAGAGGCAGAAAGGTCCATTACTGTACATATACATATATACACAGCACAATGCAACCATTACATGTACATGTCATACAGCATTGGTGCACATAGAAATCCATACAGCGCGCCCACCGCTCATACACTCACCGACGTAGCCTGGAGTCCCGCACGCCGTCGACATCACGCTCCCCGAGCCTTCAATCTTGGACAATCCAAAATCGCTGATCATGATTTTGGAATCTTCGTCCAGGCTGTAGTACAAGAGGTTCTCCGGCTGCAGGAGCACAGAAGGCCGTACGCGGTCACAATGGGTATACAACGTTTATTTCTCAACAACCTTTTGTGGCCAAAGGGGCCCGATTCTTATCATAAACAAAAGGCGCGCAAGTTTCCCCTGAACCCTGACTGCAGATCCTTAGTTTGGATTGGAAATGATAGATCGGCAGTTATAATGTTGACATCTATTATGTAGGCCGTTCTGAAATGTCGACATAATGTCCCTGCTGAACCAGCGGTGACTTACTATCTCCTGTCGGCTGCAGCAGCATCCTCCAGATTCCGAAGGTCATGTGACTATCTCTTCAAGGTCAGCCTCCAACCATCCTAGTGCCTAACCCTAACCCCTCCCCCTGCAGCCTAACCCTAACCCCTCCCCCTGCAGCCTAACCCTAACCCCTCCCCCTGCAGCCTAACCCCTCCCTCTGCAGCCTAACCCTAGCACCTCTCCCTGCAGCCTAACCCAAACCCCTCCCCCTGCAGCCTAACCCCTCCCCCTGCAGCCTAACCCTAGCACCTCTCCCTGCAGCCTAACCCTAACCCCTCCCCCTGCAGCCTAACCCTAGCCTTCCCCAGCACATCTCATAAAACCTGATGGCATTTTAGCAGGGTACGGACCATAGGATAGACAAATATTAGGTCTACAAGCATTAGGTCAACATGCATGAATGTCAACATGGGTTAGGTTGACAGGGTCATTAGCTTGACACAAGCATTAGGTTGACATGGGGAAGGTCGATGGTCAAAGGTTCGGCAGTCAAAAGGGCGACATGGGTATCTTCACCTGTTTTACTCAAATGTCGACGCAGTCGACATGCACACTAAAAAGTGATTTCGGGTAAAATGCTTGTCGAACTATTGACCGTATCCTATTTTAGCAATGCAGACAACACGATTGTCAACATTATGATGTCGACATTATGAAAGTTGACATTATTATGATTGATCTTTTCACTACATATCCTCAGATCTATATGGGTCGATGTAAGCAGCGTTATGGGGGAGACGAGTATCTGCTCTATAATCTGCTCTGATTATCAATTCTCCCCCATGTATGAAGAAGGAGAAGCTGGCTCTGGTCTGCAGGAGATCACATGTGAGCAATGAAATCTGACGTACGCCCAGTGAGCCGGCTGGGGGGAGAGATGCAGCGCGTCAGCACTAGGCTGATGAGCTGTGGGCGGGTCTGGCAGGAATCGCCACATCTTGGCGCTGCTGCTTCCTGCACTCTACCCCCAGCATGGCTGCGGTCTTGCCATTGTACCTTATCTGCAACTTGGATCGTACTGGGAACAAGGGAAATACATTAGATAGCAGCTGTGGTCACGTTGATGAAGTCTATGATGCAGGCAGGTACAGGGAAGCAAAGGTCACAGATCTGACCCATGGATAACTATGACCACTGTCTCTATGACTGACAAGTCCATCTCACAGGACGTATGCCAGCTTCAGGCACTTTACTAATCACGCAGCACTGGAGCAAGGCGTTACATCTATTCCCAACACCGTGAGGGATCAGCACAGTCCTATCCCACCGAAGACAGCTCCAAGTCTCTTCTGTACTCATGTGCCCCTTACTGGGCACCCTCTGAGCCCCTCATCAGTGGATGGCCACTGGCAACCAGAAATGGAAAATGCTGTCAGTGGGGATATCAATGTGTCAATCAAATTATAAAGTCATTAACCCCCGCCCCCCTAATCATCGCCAGTGGGTTGCAATAGGGGCCCTGCAACTACACTACACCAATGGTATTGGCTGGGAGGGTAACGAATGAGGAGGGCTACATGGTCTAAAACAGGGGTTGGCAAACAGGTCCTCGAGATTTACCAACGGTCCACGGTTTCCAATCAGGTGCACAGCTGTAGTCATTACTTAAGGTGGCCATACACACGCAGATTTATCTTCAGATCTGGCTGGTTGGAACAAAAACATAGTTCAGGAGGAGAGCACATGACAGTTGACCAATTGCTTCGAAATGCTGGAAAACTGACAAACGGTCACTCATCCATGACCATGTTTTTATTCCAACCAGCCAGATCTGCAGATAAATCTTACTAGTGTATGGGCACCTTAACTGTCACATTTCCCAGACCACCTAGCTGATGCACAGGTGTAGTCATTACTAACTGTCACATTGCCCATCCCACCTAGCTGGTGTACCGCTGTAGTCATTACTAACAGTCACATTTCCCAGACCAACTAGCTGGTGCACAGTTGCAGTCATTACTAACTGTCACATTTCCCAGACCACCTAGCTGGTGCACAGCTGTAGTCATTACTAACTGTCACATTTCCCAGACCATCTAGCTGGTGCACAGCTGTAGTCATTACTAACAATCACATTTCCCAGCCCACCTAGCTGGTGCACAGCTGTAGTCATTACTAACTGTCACATTTCCCAGACCATCTAGCTGGTGCACAGCTGTAGTCATTACTAACAATCACATTTCCCAGCCCACCTAGCTGGTGCACAGCTGTAGTCATTACTAACTGTCACATTCCCCAGACCACCTAGCTCGTGCACAGCTGTAGTCATTACTAACTGTCACATTCCCAAGATCACCTAGCTGGAGCACAGCTGTAGTCATTACTAACGGTCACATTTCCCAGACCACCTAGCTGGTGCACAGCTGTAGTCATTACTAACCATCACATTTCCCAGATCACCTAGCTGGTGCACAGCTGTAGTCATTACTAACGTCACATTTCACAGACCACCTAGCTGGTGCACAGCTGTAGTCATTACTAACTGTCACATTTCCCAGACCACCTAGCTGGTGCACAGCTGTAGTCATTACTAACTGTCACATTTCCCAGACCACCCCAGCTGGTGCACAGCTGTAGTCATTACTAACTGTCACATTCCCCAGACCACCTAGCTGGTGCACAGCTGTAGTCATTACTAACTGTCACATTCCCAAGATCACCTAGCTGGAGCACAGCTGTAGTCATTACTAACGGTCACATTTCCCAGACCACCTAGCTGGTGCACAGCTGTAGTCATTACTAACCATCACATTTCCCAGATCACCTAGCTGGTGCACAGCTGTAGTCATTACTAACGTCACATTTCACAGACCACCTAGCTGGTGCACAGCTGTAGTCATTACTAACTGTCACTTTCCCAGACCACCTAGCTGGTGCACAGGTGTAGTCATTACTAACGGTCACATTCCCCAGACCACCTAGCTGGTGCACAGCTGTAGTCATTACTAACGGTCACATTCCCCAGACCACCTAGCTGGTGCACAGCTGTAGTCATTACTAACTGTCACATTTCCCAGACCACCCAGCTGGTGCACAGCTGTAGTCATTACTAACTGTCACATTTCCCAGACCACCCCAGCTGGTGCACAGCTGTAGTCATTACTAACGGTCACATTCCCCAGACCACCTAGCTGGTACACAGGTGCAGTCATTACTAACTGTCACATTCCCCAGACCACCTAGCTGGTACACAGGTGCAGTCATTACTAACTGTCACATTCCCCAGACCACCTTGCTGGTACACAGGTGCAGTCATTACTAACTGTCACATTCCCCAGACCACCTAGCTGGTGCACAGCTGTAGTCATTACTAACTGTCACATTTCCCAGACCACCCAGCTGGTGCACAGCTGTAGTCATTACTAACTGTCACATTTCCCAGACCACCCCAGCTGGTGCACAGCTGTAGTCATTACTAACGGTCACATTCCCCAGACCACCTAGCTGGTACACAGGTGCAGTCATTACTAACTGTCACATTCCCCAGACCACCTAGCTGGTACACAGGTGCAGTCATTACTAACTGTCACATTCCCCAGACCACCTAGCTGGTGCACAGCTGTAGTCATTACTAACTGTCACATTTTCATACATGCTGCATTCATTTCTACTATAGACCCACAGGAGACCCGAGACACAGGAACTGTTGGTAGATCTTGAAGACAGGTTTGGCCACCCCTGGTCTAATGTCGCAGCAAGAGACTGCAATTAAATGGATCTTAAAGTAATACATTTTAATAATGAATATGGCACCATATTTTTGTGTACTGTACCTTTAAGTCCCGATGCACAATCCCCATATCATGAAGATACTTCACAGCATCCAGGATCTGCTTGATGAGCTGGCTGGCGTCCTTTTCTGTGTAAAAGCCTTTCTCCACAATCCTGTCAAACAGCTCACCCCCAGACACCCTGCAATAAGTCACCAAATATCACTCATTAGTACATACGCATACATAGGAACAGCACTTTACACACATACACAAGAGGATGGAAGGTACTGCTACGTATCAGCCAAGCTGTCCTGCCATTTCCCAAGAAGACAGGCCTAGTCTATAATCTCCGGCCTAGTTATAGGGCCTGCAGCAGGGACACATCCTGGAGCCCCATTGGTACAAGGTAAATCTGGCCTCAGTGAACTGAATGAGCCGCATTAATCCCCCCCCCCGGCCAGATTGTGACGGCTTTATTACACGCTTGGTGCGGCAGGACAAGCAGAGGGAGTAGAGCGAGGATTAAACATGGCTGACAGGACACGGATTAATCACAAACAAATGATCAACTGGGCATGATCACAGGGAGGAACTGGCCCCAAATACTTAACCAGGGACTTTATATAACCAACTACAGTGATCAATGAACAGCGATGGCTGCAGGATTGGTTCAAACAATAATAATAACGGGTGTCACCATCCTATAAGAAGCAGCAGCGTAGCTTTGTTTGGGGCACCCCCCCCCCCCACCGTTAATGGGGGGGGGCGCCCCCCTCCCTCCCTGCCAGCCCGTCCGTCCGGCGTGCCCCCCGTGCCCCCTCCCCCCATTGCCGCATGCTTACCTGTCCGGCCACGCGTCCCGGCTCCCCTCCTGGCTTCAATAAATTCTATGCAGACGGACCGCGATAAAATGGCCGCCCCCATACCGCAGACAGTTTCAGTGAACAGCCTGCTTTATGGGGCGGCCATTTTATCGTGGTCCGTCTCCATAGCATTGCTTGAAGCCAGGAGGGGAGCCGGGATGCGCGGACAGGTAAGCATGCGGGGGATGGGGGGCGGGGGGATTACTATAGCACCGCAGCCCCCCCGGCGCCCCCATATGCACAGCGCCCCCCCCGCGACCACGGGGGCTGCGGTGCTATAGTTACGCCACTGATAAGAAGTTTTTAGTGCCAGTACCTGACATACTGTACATACTAAGGGTGAGGCATAACAAACTGTGGAGAAAGAGATCGTACCAAGTAATCAACTTCTGTCATGTTACACGCCGTATTCGAAAAAGGACCGTCACAAGCTGATTTTTGGGGTGTACTAAGGGGCCGTTTCTGACCCGACGGTGGAGGACTGCGCATGCGAGAATATCCGCATGTGCAAATACCCTGTGCAAATACCTTCAGCGAGTATCACACTTGCCAAGGCTTTTGCACTGTGAGGGGAGGAAAGGGGGCGGCAGCAGGGGGAACTCCCAGCGTTTTTTGGGGGGTCCCCATAAAAACTCTGGGTGATCCCCTGGGAACGTGGGCATGGGCGAATGTTGCATTCACTAAGTACGGTGACGTGGAACCCTTTTGGCGCCTTTATATGTAAAAAAGATAATAACAGTCTCCGTTACTTGAAAATGTCCCAGATTACTGAACACAGCCAGTAAAAAGTTTTAATGCAAACTGTAAGCAAAGTAAATAGAACAAAGCTAAATTCCAGCGCTAAATTAGAATTTATTTAGTACAAATGTTTAACTTAATTTTTTATATTTTCTGGAAAAATCCTCCTTTAATCACAAATTAATAATGTGTCAAATGACCGATCTACAGATGTTTAAATATACTCTTACTTTGTGCAGTAAGAGTATATTTCCAGCAGGGGGCAGCAACAGACAACAAAGCGTACACATATAGCTTTTCAGTGTAATTTTAACACAGTGATTTTCAACCTTTTTACCTTGCGGCACACTAAATAAGATTTTAAAATTGCCAAGGCACACCAGGAGATCCCCACAAGGCAAAACACATTGGCCCCCCACAGGAAAAAACCCAAACCGAGTGGCCCTCATATAAAAAAAAAAAAAAATCACATTGGTCCCCACAGATAACAAAAATAAAATACATTGGCCCTTTACATGAAAAGAAGAGACCAGTAAATAACAGTTGGACTGGTGGTGGCTGTAAACTGGTTTGGGCATCTCTAGATCTGGGGGCACACTTGAGAACAGCTGAAGGCACACTAGTGTGCCACGGCGCAGTGGTTGAAAAACACTGATTTAACACTTACAGCTGCATGATGAGGTAGAGGTGACTGCGGTTTTCATATATATCTTCCAGAGACACGATGTTTGCATGTTTAATCCTAGAATTGAAAAAAAGAATAAGGGAATTAATATATATTTATTGATAAGATCACTATGGTTCAGTAACCAGTACAGTTAATGGTCCTTTGAATAATGACCATACATAAATCAGCACAGCAATTAATACTCACACCCAGACAACTTTACCTGGGACGGGATGTACTAAGCCGAAAATGCGGTAAAAACGCTGTTTTACCGCATTTTCATATGTACTAAAACCCGTCCACCACATCACCGCAGGGCATCGCCATCTTTGGGTGGAGCTACCCTATAGAAGCCTATAAACTTCTATCGCCACCCGCTGCAGCCTCCCTACCCTCCCTCCCTGTCCTCCGTGCAGCTCCTCCTCCCCAGCACCATGTCAAAACCAGTTGGGGATGTCCTTCCGGCTGCAGGGGGGAGGAGACTCCGGGGACGACACATAGCCAAGGAGGTGACGGAGACCCCCTGCACACCACATCACAGGTATCGCGGGGGTGTGCGCTAGCATCGCGGCGGGGGCATGGCGAGGGGTGGCGATGTATTTTAATACATCCCGTCCCAGGAGTGAGTGCTAGAATTAAGTTACCAACCTGAATAAATTGAACCCTATACCAGTGGTTTCCAAGTACCCCCAACAGTGCATGTTTTCCAGGTCTGTGGATCTTTTAAAACGTGTCAGTGAGTAATGAGTGCACCTGTCAGGTGACCTGGAAAATGTGAACAGTTGGAGGTACTTCAGGATCAAGGTTGGGAATCACTGCCCTATGCCAATACAGATGCCCCCCAGTAACTGCTATTCTATAGGGGCATCTGAGGATAACTAATACTGTTCAGTTGTTCTGTTCTTTAGAAAACACTGAAGAAGGTGGGGTGGTGCTTCTCTATCTGTCATCACTCTGAGACAGTTATCAAAGCCAGCTGTCAAATGCTGTCCATAGATTGGTTTATTTTATACACAGGAACACAGGTAGTGATGTGGCACTATTGCTAGTGTATACCTCCCAACATGACCCTATCCAGGAGGGACAGAATGCTCTGCTCATTGGACTTCCCTCTTAATGCCATCACCTGTTTAAACAGGTTAATGGATAAGAAAGGTGTTTCCACACAGGTGATGGCAAACATACATTAAAAGGTAAGTCCAGGAATAGAGCATTCTGTCCCTCCTGGAGAGGGTCATGTTAGGAGGGATGATAGTGGATATGCTATGCATGGTCATTTCAGCTTTTTGCCCTATGCAAACATTAATTTTTATAGCTCCTCCTATTGCACTATACAGGTTGAGTATCCCCTATCCGTGCATCCCCTATCCGAATTATTCCAAAAACCGTGGTTTTTGGAATCATTCGAATTTTTTTTTTTTACCCCCCTAACCCTCTTTTCATACTTACCAAGTCCCAGGGCGTCCACAGCAGGCCTCCGGCATCTTCTCCAGGGTCTCTAGCGGTCCCGGGAATGCATTGCGCGAGTGCGCCGGTGACGTCACCGGTGCGCGCGCACACTTGCGCAATGCATTCCTGGGACCGCTGGAGACCAGGAGAAGATGCCGGAGGCCTGCTGTGGACGCCCGGGGACTGCGCGGACGCCGAGGGACCACCGGACACCATCAGGGGACAGGTAAGTATGGCTACAAAAATTTATTCCAAAAACCGGAAAATTCCCCTATCCGGAATGCTCGTGGTCCCGAGCATTTCGGATAGGGGATACTCAACCTGTATAAGCTTAAACTTTAAAAAGCTAAAATAGAGAGGACATTGATTGCCTGGCAATATTGCGCTCTAGAACGGCCCTACACATTTGACATAACACAGATACAGGCGGGACCAGGACAGTAAGTACCGGACGCTATCTAAGTTGGATTTCAAGGCTGCCTTTGGTGGTTTTGCCTGTGCGCCCTCATCCGACATGGTTTCCAATTTTACCACAGATTGGAAAAACCCCTCTACTGCCCAGTAAGACTAATAGTGGTCATCTTCCAATTATGTTTCTGAATATGCCTTCAGCACTTAGGGGGTTATTTTGGTTCACTCTTTCAGACAAATTCCTTCACAGATGGACAAAACCATGTGCACTGCAGATGGGCAGATGTAAAAATGTGCAGATAGAATTAGATTTGGGTGTTGTTTTGTTTCTGTGCAGGGAAAATACTGACTGCTTTATTTTTACACTGCAATATAGATCTCACTTTGAAGTAAAACCCCACCCAAATCTAACTCTCTCTGCACAAGTAACATCTGCCCCACCTGCAGTGCACATGGTTTTGTCCATCTAAGAAGGAATTTGTCAGAAAGAGTGAACCAAAATAACCCCCTAGGACACTGAAAATTTGAGGACTCAATCAATGTTCATCCTGTGACATCACAGTTACTGGAGAACGGTTTAGGCGGAATATTGGCTAGCTGCGGTCCTCTAGTGCTGCGGGCAGGTAAATGCTGACAATTTCTGCTTCATTTAAACATAAATCTAAAGTGTACATCATGCCGACTGGAACAGGCCGAAGCCTGTCTTGATTCTGTCAGAGAGACTGTACGTTTAGTTGTGGTATGGAGACGGTCGGACAGCTAGCTGGAAGGATGATGGTGCGCGCACAGGATTCTGGGAGGTAAATGATTACAGGAGATAAGTGACTGTTCCGCACAAACACTTCAACAATGGAAAAGTACGTTCCTTTAATGCTGCAGAGTGTTCTAATCAGAGCCCCCTGCATGTCTGAGTCATGTAGTTACATGTCATGTTTTGTCTTTTCTCTCCCTGCAACCCACGGATGAGAAACTTGGAAAATACAGTTTTTACATGAAAAGGTTTAAAGTGAAAAAATCCATATATATTATACTGTAGCTGTGGGAGACGTAACACAGGAGTCAGGGTTACCCTGCCCACCTGGTGCTAGGCACAAGGCCCAGGAGCAACAAGGGCCACTTATAAATGCTATTCTGTGATGTCATATCTTTGCGTGGCATGGGTTAATGTGGCGAAACGCGTGGACAGGGATGACTGCAGGGCTGCCTCATGCTGCTCATATTACAAGCCTTTCCTTTCATTTTTCAAACACAGGGTGGGATACAATAACATCCGCAGCCCCTCTCCTCCGCACATTGCCGGCTACCGCATAGATAATTATCATGTATGCACTAACATAGTAATGAGCTGCCCATTGGGATGCGTCCGGCGATGTGCCCGGTGGCTCCCCCCCCCTCCTCCCTTATCCGGGGCTGCTGCTGCTCAGCCAGGAACTCCGCCTCCTCCTCCTCCTCCCTGCACCCGGAAGGGGATATAGGAACTAGGGAGGAGGAGGTCACTGGTCCGGGCCGGTGGGGTGCGTAGGGCGTGATAAGAAGCCCGTAGGCTTCAATGGGGGTATCGCCAGCTGGCGATAACCCCCGCAGCGTAACCTGGTGTGCAGGTTTTCCTGCATATCAAAATGCAGGGTTTTTACCGCATTTTTGCATTAGAGCATCCCGCCCACAGCCTGCGACATGGCAGTTAGGAGCTGACTGGCTGGTTATTTATCACTCACCATTTTATCACTTTTCAAGTTTAGTACATCTAGCCCAGATAGAGACAGACGTGGGGGAATGGACTAACCGTTCGTACATTTATACAACTATTTAAAAAAATTTAAATCACGGAACGCAAAAACTGCGTTAAAAAATGCGGGGGGAAAAAAACCATCTCCGCGAAGATTAGTGGATTTTCCCGAGAGAGAGATGCACTATGACGAAAATGCGGTAAAACCCCCATTTTACTGCATTTTCAAATTGACTAAAACACGGCCGCACAATCTTCGGAGGGCAGGGTATCGCCACTATTTGGGTGACTATACCCTATAGAAGCCCATGGGCTTCTATCGCCGCCCACTGCCCACCGTCTGCCGCAGACTCCTACCCCCGAGATGCCGGGGACGCCGGAGAGCCTAGGATGTGACGGAGACCCCCCCCCCCCCCAAACCACATTACAGGTATCGAGGGGCTTCCGTCACCGCACCGCGATGCCAGCCGCAATTGTTAGTACATATGCTCTGGCATCGCAGTGGAGGCGTGGCAAGGGGCGGCGATGTATGTTAATACATCGCACCCAGAGAGAGAGAGGCCGGGATGTGTCAATATTCGTGTGCGTAAATTTTAATTACCTAATTTTTTTAGTGCCTGTTTCGCAGCCATTTTCCAGAAGTGTTCACGTCATGTACTATTATTTATTTATTTTGATTGGGCTGCCTATACGGAGCTCTCCTGCATTATTTTTTCGGGTTTTTTTTTATCGTTATGCGCATGCATTTTTTTTTTAAACGCCAAACTTTATTAGTACATAAGAGAAGGCACTGCGGATGCGGAAACTGAAACGGGATGTCAGCGCTGCTGTAAGAGTTGATACATCCCGGCGAGAGAGAGAGAGAGGGAGAGGGAGAGGGAGAGAGCAGAAACGGGCAGACCACCAGCTAAGAGGTAGAGGAGGGACAATCCCTGTAAATCCCAGCAGCAGACTATAGAGATCAGTGCATTAGAGGGAATCACAGAGTCATTTGCGCCATTACTGCTGCTTTGGTAAATGAGGGATTTCTTAATCGTCATCAGGTTTAGACAAGTGAAATGCAGGAAGAGATAACAGGACGGAGGGCCCAGAGCGAGGGAGGCAGATTAAAGCTCGCCTTACACAAAGATGTGGCACAGATGTCACCACTATTCTTAGCATGTAGGATTTGACAATTCTGGGTTTTAGTGGGTATTTTAGCATCCGCTCCAGATTACAGGCTGACCGCGGTATGACCTGACAATTATTTCATATAATATATATATATATATATATATATATATATATATCATACATACAGAATGTGTGTGTAGACGTTGCTAGTCTGACAGAACTCTGCATGAGGAACCGACAAACACTACGTATAATATGGAGGACGACATAAGGCAATGATGGTCTGTCTCCCTAAGCTGAGGGGCTACAACACAATATTTCCCCTGTAAAGAATGATGTATCCTATATTGCCAGCCCTCTTCAGCCAGCTCCTCAAACACAGTAAATACATCCACAAATGCTGCAGGGTGAGGCGGCCATTTTGTGGTCGGAATCAATATTCATGAAAAATTTCATCTATAAATTTTAAAGAGTGACTGTGACGTTCACTGAGGCATGAACGTGCCCCGTGCCTCACGGAGGTCAAGATTTTAAATGAATTTTACAGGCTATGGGGCCTATTTATCAAATAGTCCCTTTCTTTCATTTTAATTAGTGCTCATTGCCAAGATTAAATTATACATATATAAGTGGTGCAGCGGTGAGAATCTCCGTTGCGCACCGGACCACGTAGCGGATCGTCATGGTAAGTAAAGGACATACGTTTTGACACTTTGCATACGATTTATTGTGTGGAAAAGGGCCAAATGGTACTCGTGTACAGCCACAGTAAGCCCTGTGCTAGACAAAAAGTATCTAAGCCAAGAAACGCGACATTTTTCTGTGTCCAATCAATAACGTTTGCAACCAAAGGCCAACAATACAGGCCTGTAATACCAGACGTGACCCGTTGCAACTCGCTCAATGCATACCGCTCTAGGGTTTACAGCATTACCGAGGAAACTAGTAGGAGAAAATTCTACTTCAATATTTTATTTCTCTATGTAATTCTGTACACTCAGGGAGTTCATCCTTTTCCCTAAACACTGTGATATTAGTCACAGTGTTTAGGTGGATCATGTGACATGAAGCACCAATAGCACCCCTTGTTACAAGGTTCACAGAAGTAAACGTAGAGAGATTTAGAGGAAGATGTATCAAACCCTCTAAAGGCCCCCATACACTACTGCAAGGTATCGCATGTGATACCCCTCTAACTACCTGTCGGGGTAGGCTTATCATATACTTTACACCAGGCATGTCCAACGTTGGCCCTCCAGATGTTTTGAAACTACACATCCCAGCATGCTTTGCAATAGTTTGAGCATTCCCTAATAGCAACACTGTGGCAAAGCATGCTGGGATGTGTAGTTTCAAAACATCTGGAGGGCCAATGTAGGACATGCCTCCTTTACACTGTATGCGCTTTTGCATAGGATGAATGATATGCACTTCCATTGACTGCCGCAGGGGGTTGGGCTCATTTGGTCTACAGCATGATGGTCGACAGTCATTAGGTCGACACAATTAGGTCAACATGGGAATAGGTCGACATGGGTCTAGGTCGACATGGAACAAGGTCGACATGGGTCTAGGTCGAAAGGTCGTTTGTTCGACAGGTCATTAGTTTGACAGTGTCTAGGTCGACATGGCGTTTTTCACAGTTTTTTGATCTGAATGTCAACACAGTCGACATGGACACAGTTTAAAGTGCACCGTGCCCGACGCATCGCGAGCGCACACTATTTTATTCTCCCACCACGCCCTAGTGGATGGTAGGGCATGAAATACCACCTGTCGGCGCATGTCGGCTCAAGAAACTGTGAAAAACCCCATGTCAACCTACACACCGTCGAACTAATGACCTGTCGAACTAACGACCTGTTAACCTAGAACCATGTCGACCTTTTCCTATGTCGACTTAGACCCATGTTGACCTTTTCCCATGTCGACCTAATGGAGTCGACCTAATGACTGTCTACCATCATGCCCGGCATGATCCACCAAATCCTTGTGGAAGCCATGGCGATCTCTGGATCCAGAGGTAAGACACCTGGGCATCGGATCCAGAGGTAAGACACATACGACTTTTCACACAATTTATCGACACGAGGAGTCGAAATAATGTGAAAAAGGTCCAAAGCGTAAAAGTGTATGTGCACCTTAAGAGTGGAGTCGTTAAAATAACACCAAGAGCCAGCGTTCTGTGCTGGCGGTCAGAATTTTAATTGTTGCCATTTTTACTTTTGCTGGCGATTCCCTCTGCAGCGCTGACACTGTGGAGGGGCGACAGAGAATACAGAAATGTGGTAAAAACCCCGGTAACGGGATTTTGTACCGCATTTCTGCTTTAGAGAATCGCACCCAGGGACTGGGTAGTCGGTGGAGAGTTTGTGGGCTAAAAATGGTCATAGCTCAAAGTGAAAGAACATTGCAGAAGCTGTCATTTTGACAGGCTTTCAACTAGTGCTGTATAAATGAAACCGCAGGGAAACCATATTTTCTATTGTCGGTAATTGCACAGTGTAAATGTTACTATATAATAACCAGCTATAACAACGAGAACAATGGTGACCGAGCCTTGTGTTTTGATTTTCATGCCCGCACGAGAATAACATCTAATTAGTTGCTAAGTATCACCCTTTACTTTTGCGCCGGTTGTCAGACAGCCCAGCGCTCCTCTGTATCACAGGTATTGCATTATGGAGGCAGCTAATAAAACAAAATGGCTTCCAGGAAACAGGAAGCATACCTTCTTATATCCCCATGTACATTCGGTTGGAAAATGGGGGTGCCAAACGGAGTTTAGGAGGATATTACAAACTCCATATGGCACACCCATATAAGGGAGTGGGCTCATTTTGCCAATATGTGATCAAGTTCTGGATAGCCATCTTCACTGAATCCACACAGGCTTTGGGGGAGATTCTCTAAACAAGGAATGCGGTAAAAACCCCGTTATCGGGGTTTTTACCGCATTTTGGGATGCTGTAAGCATCCCCGGCCGGGTTAACGCGGCGGGGGGCATCGCCAGAAAAATCTGGCGATGCCCCATAGAAGCCAATGGGCTTCTACCGCATCCCTCCGCCGCCCCGCATCGCCCCCTCACCTGTGTCCGGGCAGCACAGCGCAGTGCTGCCCGGACCTGTGACCTCCTCCCTGCACTGATCCTCTTCCGGGTGCAGGGAGGAGGAGAGCCCGGCGCAGCAGCAGCAGCGCCGGGTGTGTGAGGGAGGGGGGAGCCGCCGGGACCCGGCGACTCCCACCGCAAAGGACAGCTCTTAACGCAAGAGCTGTCCTTTGCCTTAATTATCGCATATGTTACAGCATATGCGATAATTAAGTATGCGATGGGCGGCAAAGGGGGGCGGAGATTCTTAGAGAATCTCCCCCTAAATCTGTATGGCTCAGGCTACATGCAGTATGTACTAAGGCAGACTTGGCCAACCTGTGGCTCTCCAGATGTTGTGAAACTACAAATCCCAACATGCCTTGCCACAGTTTTAACACTACCTTATAGGAAAACTGCGGCAAGGCATGATGGGATTTGTAGTTTAACAACATCTGGAGAGCCACAGGTTGGCCAGGCCTGTACTAAGGGATAAAATGCCAGCAAAATTTAGAAAATGCTCTTTTTGGTCGCATTTCCATATGTTCCTAACTCTGGAACACGATACATTCCAGAACTTAGACCCGGAACCTGGAAGTCCTGTGATCGCAACTGATTTCTGGATACATAACGGCGATATACACACAGATATGTATGGGATAAGTGACGGGATGTTATGTGGATACGTTACGTAGTACATACTGCCTTAGGGTGAGATGCAGGCACATGCCCGGAGACCGAGCACACTTACTTCCTCAGTACAGCAATCTCATTTTCGATACTCATTTCCTTCCCCTCTAGAGCTTTTTTTGGGATGCATTTTATCGCTACCAGCTTCTGGGTCTTCTTCTCCTCTGCTAGGACCACCTCAGAAAATGCTCCACTGTAGACGAGACAATAAGAAGGCAAACAAATAGATAAAATCGCTGACATCTTTTTAATATAACAAATGCACAATTAAAAAAAACATATATATTTTTATTAACTACCCAAATGCAATAATCTAGCGGTAGTCTGCTGTATCTTTGTGGTAAGTACTGAACAATAATTTGAAACACAGGTTTTCCACACAATTAAAATACAGCAGTCTTATCTGGTGGTAACTAGTTTCTAGTCAGCACACAAAATGGCTGCCATCACTGTGTACATGGGACAACGGGCAGGATGCGCTAAAGGGTAAATGCGGTATAACCCCGTTTCCAGGGTTTCGGCGTGGTGGTGATTACCTGTTCACTAGGCTGCGAGTATATATATATATATATATATATATATATATATATATATATATATATATATATATATATATACACACACACACACACATACAGAGTACCACAACACTCGCCATCCCTGTGAATGGGGTGCAAACAGCACTCGCCATTCCCAGGTTGGGGTGAAAGTGGCCTGTGACCACATGCTCTAATAAATACAAATACAGGGACTCAACACTCTCCATAATGAACTAACTCACCTTAGTATACAATTAATCAAATAAATAATGGGGTTTTAGTTCATGAATTGATCAATGCATTTAAGCTTGCAGCCCATCGCCAAGGGACCCCATTTCACTGCAAGTCCTACACTAGCATTTGTTTCTCAAGATATTTATTTGATTAATTGTATACTAAGGTGAGTTAGTTCATTATGGAGAGTGTTGAGTCCCTGTATTTGTATAAATATATATATATATATATATATATATATATATATATATATTTATTATACGCACATATAAAATATACATAAGCATATACATAAATCCTCACATAAAACAAACAGAAAAAAAAGACACTAAAACAAACACATCAATTAATAAGTGTACTAAAAAAACAAGCTATTTTTGTGTATATATATAATGAATTAATTCCACAAGGACTGAAACTGATGATGCAGGAATTCTATATTCGGGAACAGTAGCGGCGGACATGGAACAAAGAGCAGTAGAAAACGCGGCTCTAGTCTACATGCATACGCTTTGTAATTCCGAGCAGTGCGGCCTCTCCAGATAGCACATTTATAGCCCGCCTCTGGATATCTGCTGCTATAATTATATGCTATTTGAATCAATGATGAATTACGCCAGACACAGGCTAGAAGACACTGACTTTAGGACAATCTCAGCGTGATTGAATGAAAAACCTTTCAAGCTAGAGGGACTCTATGACATATTGTAAAGTGGCTTAATGATCCGAGGAAGCCAGGAAGGGGGGTGAGTTGGTCACGGATGCCTCTAAGGAACCCTTAGGCTCCGTTCCTTTGAGTGACTTGACAACGCAGTCACATAGGAAAAACGCACTGGTAAAGATAGGAGATTTCTCCAGTATTTAAACCTTGAATTTTGTTGAATGCAAAGAAGCTCGTCAAAAATGCAACCCTAAAGCATTGAGAAGCCAGATCGAGCCCACATCAACAAGCGTGGTGATGTAATATGGTAGCGTGTAATGAGCAACTACAGTATTTAGCAATCATTTAGTAGTCAAAACAGATTTAAAGGCAGCCCCCTCCCCCCACCACCACCAATCCGGTACTGGAATGTGGCATAAAGTGGTGTATACGCAGGAGGTGGACAGGGGTTGGTGTTCAGACGGGGGGTGGGATGCAGAGAGGGGGTGGGATGCAGAGAGGGGGTGGGATGCACCTTCTCCTGCATTGGTATTGATAAGGATCACATATGCTAAGCTGATAAGATCTAAACTGAACGAGGGGCCTTTGTTTGAAAAATGACAAGTAAGGTGCTGATTGGCTGATACTTTCTCTCTCTCGCTCTCTGAGTTTTGATGTATTTCCCCAAAATCTTTCAGTTTCTATTACCAGGTGACATTAATTTGTGCCTGACACCGAAACCCAGTATATAGCATTAGTCCTTTACCCAGATGACACGTATCAATCATTTAAATATGGGCAGTAAAAGCAAGTTAGTGAAACATAATATTAATATTATTATGACCTAATGATATTTACTTTGCATGATTGAGTCAACACCATATGGGTAATTGGTCCCACTATCTGCCTGTATTACTGTACTAGGCGCTGACCCTCGTCTAGCTTATAGAACAACATCTTTTATATCCGTGTAGGAGGTTCTGGAATCCTGTTAACTCCTTCCTGTATACGAGCGGATTACGCTGGTTACAACACATCTCTAAATGACGGGTTTAGTGACGTCACATACTAGGAATTATGCCTGTGGGATCCGGATCGCTGTACAGCTTATATGGGATGCCGTGGATCTTAGTAATGTACTGTATGTACTATTACCCGGCTCTATTTCTGTAGGAGTGCATAGCGCCCGTATGCGGCATTATCACAACGTACACACTGCTGGCGTATTCTCGTATCACAACGCACACAGATCTGCACATAATCTCACATTAAGGATGGGCAAAGTATTTTTTTTTATTTTTTTTTGGGTCGTCATTGTACAAAATCCAACTGGAGAATCCTCTAAAAACAGACTCAGGACTTTCCTGTTTACTCAAGCATTTCCATAATTCCCTTAAGTATAGTTTATGAATAACTTTATTGTTCCTGCACTGTATTACATTCATTCTATCTGTTAAGCGCCTTGAGTCCTATCTGAGAAAGAGCGCTACAGAAATAAATTATCTTATACTTATTTATTATCGTCTTGTTATAGAGCATCATCAGTTATGCAGCGCTGTAGAGATTATTCCCCATTCACATCAGCACTAGGGATAGCCAACGACCATCGAGGATTCAAAATCATTGATGGTTTATGGCCGATGTCGAATACTTTTGGCATCGATGGGGGAGAACCAGATGGTTTCCCTCCATCGATGGCACAGCTAAATGAGGTTTTGCATTTTTTTCAAAGTGCTGGGGAAAAGCTCTGCCCCCTGACACCCACGAAGCCCCGCCCTATATTTTGATTGGCCCACAGGCCAATCAGTCAAACATAATGGATTATCATCAATAGTTAAAAATATTGATGGTCATTCATTGCATATTTTAACACTATCGATGGCCAGTTGCATTATTGTCATCAATGGCAACCATCGATGGCAATGGTTGTCATCCTTAATCAGCACCCACCCCATTGGAGGTTACAGCTTAAAATAATTGTATCAAATAATCATATAGCGGGTGTCATCTCTCCCCTGCAGAGTAGGATAACGGACCCCCTGCGAATCCAACAGTCCTGGAAACCTTATTCATTTAGAAGAGATTTATATAGCGCCAGCATATCGCACTTTATGAAAGCTTGACGAGATAAAGTGGAGAGAGATCAAGGGAGTGTTGTATGAAAGGTTGTAGAGAGATATAATACTAACCAATCCCCTTTTAACTGGCCTGGGAGAGAGAAACATTGAAGAGAGATAAAGTACTAACCAATTAGCTGCCGTGTTACAGGTTGTGTTTGAAAAATGTCAGGAGCTGGTTGGTTGGCACTTTACCTCTCTCTAAACGTTCTTCAATGACCTCTATACATTAAATCAGCGGTGGGGAACCTCCGGCGCGCGGGCCGTATACGGCCCGCCCCACCTGCCCTGCGGCTGCGGAGGGAGTCAAGTACAGGGGAAATCTCGCGAGAACTACCGACCTCTCGCGAGATTTCCTCTATATTTGACTCCCTGCACAGCCGTCGGACCACACAGACCGGTAATTGTTAAACTGCGGCAGCCGCCGGAGGGTGGGATGGCTGCCGCAGGTGAACTTGTAAGGGCTATTTTACACACTCCGGCTCCTGCCGGACGGCGAAAACCCGAACGGCCAGGAAGACGTGCCGCGCTAAGAAGTTTAGAATGGAGGGGATGGCCACAGCCCGGCAGCCGTCCCTTCCAGTGGCGGGATCCGGCTGCAACCGGACGGCCGGCCCGTGTGAATGGACACAATAGTGTCCATTGACAACTACTTTGCAGGAGCCAGAGTGTGTGTGTTTTTTTATTTATTTATGGCCCGCGAGGCATTTTTCCCCTATACAAACCTCAAAAAGGTTCCCCACCCCTGCATTAAATATATACTGAGGCAACTGTCATTTAAAAAAATAAAAAAACACAGCCCGGGAAATGGCAGAAGTGGATTGGTTAATTCTTTTTAACAAAACCTTTTTTTTTTTTTTTTTAAAGACCTATAAACCCATCCATAACATTGAAATGATCAGCAAAAAAAATAAATAAATAAAAATAAAATGAAAAACACTTCTTAAAACTCTCGGGTTTTCCCTCGCCCAAGGGGCCCCGCGGAAAACGCATTGTCCCTGATAAGTAGCCAGCAGGGGTATAATGTGTATGTGTGAGCCGTTCCCTGTAGTCTCTGGCTGCCTGCTCTCCAGCAGTCCCCTGGGTGTCCCAGTCTCCCTGACAGAGCAGCAGACATCTCTATAACGGGAGCAGGCAGCGCTGACTACTGATCCATATGGCCGGGACTTGTAATGAAGACGTTTTATTTATAGCCGCCTGTTATTATTACGCAACACAGGGTTCTACAGAACAAAAGCCAACGTGCACCGATCCATGACTGATCAGTCTCAATGGGTCCAGAGAGTGTAGTGGGGAAGGATGATCAGCAAGCATCGAATGATTTTTCACCCGTGCGGCAGCAATGGAGGGGATGTGTAAGCGAGATCCTCCAGGCATCACGATCTATTACCGAATACACTGATAGACTGTAAGCCCTCACAGGCAGGGCCCTCTAGCCCAGCAGTATTCAACATACAGCGCTCCAGCTGCTATGGAACTACACATCCCAGCATGTCCTGCTACCACCGTTTTAGCAGTTCATCTGTGGCAGGTTTCCCAATGGCTGTAGAATACTCCTGTGGAACTCTGTGTCTCATATCTGTCTGTTCTCCATTCTCTCCTCATTAGTCCCGGTTACGGCTTGCGTGGATAAGGTTTCTGCCCGCTGCGTGATTCCTTCTGCTAATTTCATCCATTACCATCAATGTCTTTGTGTGATTTATGTTGTACTCTGTCTTTTCATAGTAGAACTCTGTGTTGTTTCCATTCTTTTATTTTGGAATGTGGTTGCCGACCATCGAATGATGTGGGTGTTCCCTTGCACGGGAAAACATCCATTGGCAGCCAGTGTGAAGGAACACGCCTTGCGAATGTTGGGCCGGCATACCACCATTCGCAAGGCGGGGTTAGGTTGACTCGCAAGGATGCGAATACGCATCCGAGTCAATCAACCGGAATAACCCCCCACCAGATGATGATGATGACGGCCGATAAAATGCATTCTATACTATATATTCAATAGGATATAAAAGGCTTTGTTTGTACTTGTGACGGTTACAGAGGAGGGGCTGCAGTACAGTTCAAAACTCAAATAGGGGAGCCACTCCCACTGCCAGTGAGTCAGTTTGGAATGGCAGTTGGTGTGCCTCCCCTATTTGAACTTTGAACTGTGCTGCAGCCCCACCTCTGGAGCTTCCGCTGCCTACGACCCGAAGCATAGCCCATTCCCCGGAGTCTGCGCTCAATATAAACCAAGCCACAACAGATGAAGCCATCACTATGATACCGCCCTCCCTATGGACCAGCCTGTGGCTACAACAGTAATTCGGCACCTTTCTAAGAGCCATTCGCAGACAGACGCACCGTTTCCACAACACAACGGCTCAGGTTCTGTATTTCCACTTCCAAATTCTGGGTTTGTTGTTTCAAATCGCAAATTCCTGGAAATTCCAAGTGAAAAACTAAAAATCAATGAAAATTGTGCGGTAGACACATCGGGTAGAACTTAATTAGCGGAAGTAAATCAGTGTGTGAGGAAAAGGTATTTAACACCCAGCGGAACTCAATAACAGCCCCTTGTGCGGCAAATTACCCATTAACCCACAGGATCGGGGATAAATTACTGGAGCTAGGGGGTAACATGGCCGTGTCCAATGGTTGCTCCAAGGGGGCTGCAGCTAAATAATGAAGGGGTGTTAGAGCACTATTGTAAAAATAAAAATAAAAAAATAAAAGATTTATCAAATCTTGGAACGATAAAGTGGAGAGAGAAAAAGCCCTGTAATGTGTTTTAAAAATTGTAGTTTGGAGCTGATTGTCTGCAGCATCATTTATCATTCGTAACAAGGGATTACAACAATATTGCTCGTTAAATCTGCCCCTTTATCTCTCTCCACTTTTTCTCTTTCCGAGGTGTGATCAATGTCCCTCTTTGTTTGCCTACTTCTTTTTTTTTGCCTAAAGTTTCAACTAATCAGCCCCTAACTGTCATTTAAAAAAAAAACGTAACATGTTCAGAGCTGATTGATTGGTTGGTGCTTGTTGGTTGGTTGTCTCTCTCCAAGCTTTGATAAATCTCCCCCACAATTTTTTTTTTAAAAAGGGACCAACTCTACAGGCCTCTATAGAGAGCAGGGCCGCTTCCAGTATCTCACCCAGTTTCCTAGTGGCGCAGGCCACAAAATAAGTGACGGGGGTTAGCTGGCCATACACTTATGTGACTTCTCGGGGGGAGAAGTCACATAAGATTTCCCTTGAACTGCCTGACGGCTTCACGGGCGGCAGGATCGCATGCAAACGGTCATTTGCATGCTCGTTCCCAGCAAGTGCTGCCGGAGGCTGTCCGATCCGACAGATCATAGATGCAGCACCTAGAAATCTAGGGGCTCAGATCATATGTGCACGGGGCCTCTCGCATCGGATTTTATTGGATCGAAAGCACATACGGTTTACCCGATTTTGCACATGTTCGGTCCCTCAGGGGCCGAACTCGCTGCTCTACAAGCAGGTCTGAATCGGCTCCAAAGCGTGGGGTTAGGATGCATCAGATCAGAGTCGGGGTTTACAGCAATGGCAAAATGTTACACGTTACAGGGTAAGCGGCTCTCGAGGTCGAGATGATCACATTTTGGACTGCGAGGGGTTAAAAATGCCCCTCGTTCCCTTTGCCTTGTTGTATCTGTTCTTGAGCTGCTGTTTACTCCCTTCAGCTCAGCCTCTCCCCTCTGAGTTCGGCTGCATTGGAAGACTGACAAAGCCATCTGCCTCCATGGAAACAGAGAATAATTCTCATTTATTTTTAGGAAAGCATCACAGTGATTCCATTGCATTTGAAGGCATCGCGTAGCAAAGATGCCCTGGAAGGCCCTAGTTACACATGCGTCACACGGTCTAATAGAGGCTGCACTAATGAGCGGCTTAACCATGACAATGCCGGAAGGATGACACACATTCCACCAGAGGTGCCAAACAAATGCCAGGAGTGTGAAGGCGGCATGTACAAAGACGATAGCAGATGTCGACGCCTGACATCTGTCCAGTGTTCTGAAACAGAGAACGCAGAAGCCACGGTCAGGATAGACTGCTAAGACTTGCCGAAACGCGTGCCATCAAATTGGCACACACAATAAGGGCTCACTTCTTAACAGGGATATTTGCAGCGACATACGACTGCTCGCGTATTTCAGAGGTGCAGGTTCTGGGCTGTGCGGCGGGATGAAGCCCTAAAATAGGGTCAGTTGTGAGGCATGAGGGCCTTCCCCACATATGGGTACATGTGCCAAAAAGTGAGCACATGACATTAGCGAACGCATTGCGCATGACATGAGCGAAACGCGTGCGGGTTTCCAGTTTTGCCATAAGACAAAATCTTGTTTAATTTCAGACAAATTGCAGACTAACTGTATTTCTTCTAACTCTGACATCCGCCGGGTGTACTCTTCAGGCGGTATTTAATCCCCTCCACTATTTCCGACCGTGGAAATAGCGGGGGGGGGCGCCTCTTCAATGCTGTCTTGCCCGACAGCATTAAAGAGGAAGATCGACAAAACAGGCCCGACTTTCAAAGTTGTTGGGCCCGTTTTGTCGATAACGGGTGTGAATTGTAGCGATCACGGACGAATCTTGACAATCCACAGCCGTTTTACGTGGACACGCCCCCTTTTTGCTGATCGCCAGACAGGAGATTGAATCCCGCCTGGCGATATGCGGTCAAGCAAAACGAAAACTGTCCTGGGTCACGGCTGTCTGGATTGAATACTCCCCTTAATCTTAATTCTAAATCTCGTGTGAGCATTTGAAGTTGAGCTTCTGCAGCGTTCTCTGGTTCCTTGCTACAGCTGCCTGGTGTCATCAGCTGTGATGGGTGAGGCATGCTGATATATGTAGTTCCCCAACAGCTACAATGTGTGTAAACCTTGTAATACAGTATCACATAACTATTTGCTCATGCTGCCCCCAGCACAGATTACCCTTAAGAGGGACAATATAGAG
This sequence comes from Crinia signifera, assembly GCF_055691185.1. Classification (NCBI taxonomy): domain Eukaryota; kingdom Metazoa; phylum Chordata; class Amphibia; order Anura; family Myobatrachidae; genus Crinia; species Crinia signifera. Next base: position 20,172,531 of record NC_139224.1, on the reverse strand, counting down.
GTAACGGAGACCCGCAGAGAGAGAAAGGGCTACATCACCTGTACGTGGGACTCCAGAGAGGTGACTATTGAAGAAATGGCTGCTGGGTGTACGGTGTGGGGCCCCCTTGGACTTAGAAGCCTGTGTGCACTATGGCATATGTGTACCCCCAGAGGTATTCGGGGAGAACTCCCCCAGTTACAAACCATTTTACAGTCATAAGACCTATAGGATGATACAGGGAATAAGAATCCCTGATTGAAGAGGCCGACTGTGCAGCACGTCGCAGGTCTGTGGGAGCGGAAAGGGTTAAGGTGATAAATGAGGGGGCGGGGAGAGGGCGAGCTGCCAAGCAAAAATATAAAAAGAAGGTAATTATTACAATGTGCACAGGAATTTTCCTGCGGATACCTGGCCTACTAGGCAGCAGCGAAAGGGTTGTTAGGCAACAGACACTCCAGGTCTCGCTGGGCGACGGGTGACCTGCAGAAAGGAGCTGGATCACTGGCTGGGAACATATTAATAGGAAAAAATTTAAATCCTGGGGGCCGTATTCAATTCTCGTTGTTCCCAGCAATGATGGGGGTATAAAGCTACCCTACCAAATTAGGTACCCAATCCATTTTCTCTTGGATGCCATGTTGGGGACACGCAGTTCCCCTTCCCTGCTGAGGTTATGGTGAGAACACACTTATCTGTTAACTGTCAACAAATAAGAATAGTAATAATGGGGGAGATGTATCAAAGCTTGGAAAAAGATACCAACCTATCAGCTCCTGCCTGTCATTTTACAAAAACAAGCCTGTAAAATGACAGAAGCTGATTGGTTGACGGTTGGTACTTTATCTTTCCCCAAGTTGATAAATCTCCCCCCATCATCGAGGATCCTTGAGCTTATTTCTCTATGAAGGACAGATTGTATAAAAGAGGGGTAGACAACGTATGGCCCTCCAGCTATGAGGGAACTACACATCCCAGCATGCCCTGCCACAGTTTTGCTGTCAGATTATGGTGCCAGGGACACATTTACAGTACTCTTGGGGCCAACTTCCCCATAATACAGCATGTCTTATCAGTATGAAGTCCACCATCTAGCAGAATTGTCAACTATGTTCTGTAACGTTTGCATAAAGCTTGTTAATTTCAAAACAATGTCAACAGTTGTAGCTTGTCAGGAAAAAAACAAAAAGGGGGGGGGGGGCAGTAAAATCTCACCATGTGACGCTTAACAGCGACCGCTGTGGTAAAAAATGTCGACATATTCACAATGCTGACAGGAGGTTTTGTTGACATGGCCAGAATGTCAACAGACAGCAGATCGACATACTGTTACATTTTACCGTTCAAAAAACAGTATAATATCATTAATTCTTATGGATGAGAACAAGTGGTTACAGTGGTTATTGCAACTTTATATGGACAGACAGAGATACATTAGATATCTTGGGTGTGATGTTCTAAAATCAGCCACCCTACATCGCCCCCTCCGCCATGTACCGCATTTCTGTTTTAGAGCATCCCGCCCCTTATCTGTTTACACGGACTAAAAACACAGTGTATGTAATCTACTGTAGATTTAGCGCATTTGTGGTTGGGTGGTAAAAGACTTACATAAAGAGAAATATATTCTCTCACCAACGCCTCTGCAGCAACCAACATTAACACCTTCCACACAGGTACTGCCTGCCTTACACAGATCTGTGCTGAGCCCACTCAGCCTGAAGAGAACACAGATCTCACCGCACAGGCGATTACAACTGTCCCATTAATACCCCTTTCACACTCGCAGAGCTGGGTCATACCTGGGAATGTGTTCCCGGATGCTTCCCGGGACACTACCCGGGAATGTACCCTTTCACACTGCACTCAGACCTGGGATCGACCCGAGACAGCCCCATTCACACTGATCCTGGGAAATCCCTGCAAATACATATACATGTCATTAGAAATGGACTCAGGGCTCTGAAAGATGACATCAGCATTTGGGCGGGATGTTGTAACATCCGCTGCCCATTATCGCCGGGCATCGCATTATAAATAACAGCATATGTTCTAACATATGCGGTTATTAACGCAAGGGACAGCTCTTGCGATAAGAGCTGTCCCTTGCGATTCGGCGCCGTTGCTGGACACATCGCTGCGGTAAGAAGCCCATAGGCTTCTGCAGGGAATCACCAGCTTTTGCTAGCGATTCCCTCCGCAGCGCTGCCACTGCGGAGGGGCCATACAGCATACCAGAAATGCGGTAAAAACCAGATAACGGGGTTTTTACCGCATTTCTGCTTTAGAGAATCTCCCCCTTTGTGAGCCCAAAATAGCTCCAATCAGCAGCTTTTTTAAAGTCCCGTGTACCCAATCCCAGGTACGGGACCATTCACACTGACCGCATCCAGTGTCGATTCCGGAATCAGGACCTGGATAGAAATCCCAGAATGCTCATCCCGGGATATTCTTTCAAGACCCTTTCACACTGAGCTAAATCCTGGGTTGATGCGCATTCATGTGCAAAAACACGGGATATTTTTGCAAGTGTGAAAGGGGTATTAGTCCTCCTACTGATCACTTTACCATATAACCTTGTATATAGCATCCCACAACTTTTACTAGTAAGTGTCCCTAGTTATATTTCACTTGACATTTGCTTTATCCTCTTGCTTCTATGCCTTTCAGTTATGCATTTGTATCATCAGGCAGAGGGGATATTTGTAGGATATATCCAGGGCTCAATATTGGACACAATGACATACAGACAGCGACTTTAGGTCATACCACCAGGAAAGGAGAAATACAACCACTTGTCTGATGATGTAACAAGACAAGGCTTACAGGATCAGAAGGAATCGAGGAGAAACCGGGTGGGAACAAGCATGAGCGGCTGGATTGCCGGAACAATGAGCGCGGCTGCATCTGTATATATCGACAAACTTTGATAAATACCCCCAAAGCCTGTCAAATAATAGATAGGAGCAAATTTGTTTAAGATTGATGCAAAATAAATTTATTTAATTGGGATGTACAGAGTTAATTCCAAAGCCATAATGGAAATCCCGGAATCAGAATATTGGCAGTAGGTTCTGGATAACTACAAGTACCAGAAGAATGATCTACGACACAATCAGTGGCATATGCGGCAGATCCCGCGGCGGCTTGGGGGAGCGGCGCCAGCGGGGTTTGTGGTGGGCGTCGCTGGCTGAACGGAAAGGCGACCCAGGCAGCAGTGAGCGCTGAGCTGGTCCCGCCCTGTACATATTTAACGAGCGGGGACCCAGTGCAGTGCATATTGAATGAGCGGGTCCCCACCCCGTGCATATGTAATGAGCAGGTCCCGCTGGCCCGTAGTCCATCACCTCGCCCCTTCCGTGGGGGAGCAGGTGAGGCTCCGGAATTTTTTTGGGCAGGGGGAAAAATTTCTAGCTACGCCACTGGATATAATGGGCTGCTTAGCACCAGTCTTCCATATAGGCTATTAATCTCGCACACAGGTTCTCAAAGTCGGACCTCAGGACCCCACACAGTGCATGTTTTGCAGGTCTCCTCACAGAATCAGGTGAAACAATTAGCTCCACCTGTGGGTATTTTAAAATGTGCCAGTCGGTTATGAGTGCACCTGTCCGGTGACCTGGAAAGCGTGAACTGTGTGGGGTCCTGAGGACCGAGTTTGAGAACAACTGATCTAGTAGTGATGAGCAGTCTCCAATCAGTGCATGTAATACACCCCACCTACGCTAATATAGTGACATCAGACTTCGGTCACATGACTCAGCTGGCGCCATTTGCAGGACAGTTCCACCCTGGTCGCTATAATGTAGATGAACCAGCTACATCACCTTGTTTCTCCCCAATGCACAAAGTATCCTATTTCTCGGAATGGAGAAGTTGAAACCTAAAGTACTTCCCCCAGCTAAGACTGTGCCCACTGCGGACTTGCTATTTTACTTCACCTTGGATGTGTCATGTGTGTACTTGATAAGGAAGTTGTGCGATAGTGTGTCCTGGTTGTAGTTGTGATAGATACCAGACAGCGACTGCCAGTTATCCCACTACACATTAGATCACACAATGTCAGCAAACAATAAGCGATCCCCAGAGCCTCGATGTTCCACCCAGCGAGCTACAAATATCTAAAAAAAACTTTTATGACAAGACTAAAGTTCCATTTGACAGTTGTCAAGGATGCACTTAATGCTGGGAGATGCCTGTGGCACAGACCAAGAAGCAACCAGAAGGATAACGTAGGGGGGGGGGGGGGGGGGGGGGGGGGGAATAAAAGGCCAATTAAGCATTTCCATTGCCTGTGACGTAATGCTGACTGCGTAATATCCATGATAATAAAAGTATTCTTCACTAGGATTTAGTGACATCACTGAAGCACAATGATGTCACCGCTTTGCTTACATAGTCACCAGCAAGTGGCAGCCTAATAATCTAAACCACTCTAAAACACATAGGGTTACATGTACTAAGCTTTGAAGAGAAATTATGTTCGGAGATAAACTACCAACCAATCAGTCCTTGTCGATTTTTTGTAGCATGGCCGTTAGGAGCTAGTTCACTGGTACTTTTTCTCTACTGTATCGCTCTCCAAGGTTTAACACATCGTCCCCACCACCAGGGGGGCTGACCTGTACGTAGCTTAATGTTACAGGACTTCTGTTTGATGGGAGCTACCATGCCAATCGGAGTCAGTATTAGATAAATATCATCCAATGGACCCAACACCCCCCCCCCTTATCTTGAAGCAGATAAGCACAAGCGTTGAACGTGTTATCAAGCAGTGAAGAGCCTTCATGTTGCTCGTCCTGACATTGTTACCTCTACACTGCCCATCGTCGGCATTAGGGACCAGCGAAGCCTCTCTGGCTATGCAGGGTCTCCGCCAGGTAAAACACCATTGTGCATGCCGAAGAAATCGGACACACCAGCGCATTAGTCATTATCCATAATGCTCAGGGCTGCGATCGAGTTGTTGCTCCCCAATCTCTTTACTCCTCTGCCAGCAAGACAGCCAAAGCCATTGGTGTGCCAAAGATACATGTGGCCCACTTGGCCCAAGCCCAACGTCAAAGTGACAGTTGGTGGAGTCCTAAAGACCCATTCACAATCACTCCACTGATCCTTGACCAACGCAACAGGAGCCAAAACACCCAGTCCGTACTGTCCTTCTGCTTACGGAGCAATGCCGCCTTTTGAAACGGGTGTATATCATTAGGTCAATGAGCACTAGGTCAACAGTCAATAGTCCGACACGCAACTGGTTGAAAGGGTCAAAAGTTTGACGAATACAAAAGTCAGAATGGATGAAAGTAGAAAAAATAATAATAATAATAAAGACTTGTGTGGACCATATGTGTATTGACTATTGCCATATCCCCCGAACATTTCAATCTGTTGAACTTTGTACCTGTCGACCATATGGGCTCGACCTATTGACTGTTGAACTGATACTGCCCCACCCATCATCCAGATACCTTTTACCATTGGTCATGTCCCCACAGCGGGGACATACAGCTGGTGCTCCATAACTATGGTCAATTCGTGAAGACAGGAACGGCTCATCATCCAGCTATGTCCTGATTTGTCCCATAGGCTATGAATGCACTACACCAGGGGAGGCTCCAGAGAGGGGGCTGCAGCACGGGGAGCGCCACTCATTACCACCAACTGCCATTCCAAGTGGACTCACTGCCAGTTAACAGTTTTACCCTATAACATTTTTTGACTGTGCTGCAGCCCCTCCTCTGGATCCGCCACTGCAGTACACCATCAGGATAACTAAGAAAACCACAAAGGAGTAAAAAAGGACCATGGAGAGGAAGAATATCAGCGACTACTGGGTATGCGGTCCCTGGGTCCACAATGTCTAGGTTGACCACTACTGGTTGACAGTAACTAGGTCGACACCTGGAAATGGTCACCAGACCATAGGTCAGCATTGACAGAAGATCTACACAAGCTTATGTACATGGACGACACGAGTTTTTCACTTTTTTTTCGTGTAGACTGATTTGGTTCATACTTTACTATCCAAGTGGGCATAAAGTGAGAATAAATTAGTGTGGCACCATGCCCCAGGGGACGCGGCACACTTATATGAAGGCCATGTTGACATATGTCGACATTGATATCCAAAAACATGAAAAAAAGTGTTGACATTTTGAGTGTCAACCATGTACATGTCAACTTTAAGCTTGTGTTGAAATTCAGGCAATGTCGACCGATAGTACATCGACTATTTTCAAGTGTTGACCTAATCACTGTCAACCATTAGTGTCTAACCTTCTATGCCAGGCATGTCCAAACGATGGCCCGCCATACGTTGTGAAACGACACATCCCAGCATGCCTTGCCACAGTTTTAGCATTCCCTAATAGCAAAACTGCGGCAAGGCATGATGGGACTTGTAGTTTCACCACCACTGGAGGGCCATAGTTTGGACATGCCAGTACTATACCATAACCCGACTACTGAGTGCCAAACCATGCCGCACCCAGGCCAACCCGGTGTACATTATACAGCAAAACCTTTATTTTTTATAATTATATTCAGCAGGGGTTGTGCGGCAAAGGAACTGGAGACGTATAATCAGGCATTCCAGACCCGAGTCATGTATACGATATGTAACGCTCCTGGAGGAATTATCGTACAACGTTCAAGGCGAGAGGACCAGGCAGCCGGATCAGCTGAGCCCAGATAAGCCAGGCCTGGGTAACAGACAAGAGAGATGTACAAAGGTCAGTAACAGAATCGAGTCATGTGTCGAGATAAGCTTGAAGAACAAGAGATAGTGTTGCTGAGAGGGAGAGATAGGAAGGAGGGTAGTTCCTGAGATGAAGATAGACATCCAAGGAAAGACCGCGGTTACAATAGTATAAAGCAGAGACAGTGTATATTATGGCAACGATCGCACAACTGCGATTACCGGTTACAGATGTGCACACTGTTGGAAATGGAAAGTGCTGGGGTGCACAATGAAGATGAAGGTGTTAGCACATAGGAAAATCCATGCACCCAGCAGTGTTCTACAGCAGGAAGAGATCAGCTAAGGCTAGAGTGCAAGGGTGTGACTTGTGGAAAGGCAGTCGCCAAATTGAGTGTCAAGTGTTAATCCGAAACTTGATAACATGTGGATAAAGAAAGATGGGATTTGCCCTATACACGGACTGTGGACAACCTGTTTTGGGTGTGGTGTCATCGATCAACAATGTTATGGTCAACTTGAGCCATACTTGCCTACTTTTGAAAACTAGTTTCAGGGAGATTATAGTTGGTAGCAGAATTTTGCACAGGGCCCCATTGAGGGGGCGTGTCATGCTCCACCTAAAGGGCGTGTCTAGTTCCATATATGAAGAAGTTTGTGAAAAGAGATTGTGAACGTGGCACCTGCAGGCGTGGGTGTGCACTGCTACATCTGAGAGGAATCTTTTACAATTACTTATATACAAATGTAGATGAGCCCCAAAGCAGTTAGTAAAGGCCCCCATACATTAGGCCGACTTGTCCTTAGGACAAGTCGGACCCAATTCTCCTGTGAGCCGCCCGGCAGCTCCCCGGGAGGCTCACATACAATTTGGCACTTGATGAGCCAGTTTTTACATGTGATAAATCGCTTGCGATTTATCACATGTAAAACAAATGGGGAGCTGCAGGGCGGTGAGGAGCAGTGGGGGCGACCGGCGGCGAGTGATGCTGACCTGGCTGGGCAGCTGTGATCACAAATAGCAGCGCTGCCGCTGCGGGACGGACGGGACGCACAGTGGCGGCTATTAGATTTTCAAAATACCTGTCAAATGACCGTCCGTTCTGTGATTGGCTGAGAGAGCTCTCAGCCAATCACAGAACGGCCGGTCATTTGACAGGGATTTTAAAAATCTAATAGCCGCCACTGTGCGTCCCGTCCGTCCCGCAGCGGCAGCGCTGCTATTTGTGATCAAAGCTGCCCAGCCAGGTCAGTGTGTCTGCCCGCCGTGCTCCCCCGCCCCCCGGTGTCTGCATGCATATGCCTGACAGGTGGGCAGGCATATGCATAGCATACAGGGAGGTCGGATGATCTTATGTGCTGACCGTCCGACGTCCCTGATCCGGTCCGATGCGCACGGGACCGCGCATCGGATCGGATCATACATCACACACCTGCGATTTTGGGGCGATTTCATCCGGTTATCGGCCCAAAGTGCCGAAATCGGATGAAATCGTCCCAAAATCGTATAGTGTATGGGGGCCTTAAGAGTTACTATACTTGGTAAAGTGCTGGGAAATGGTGCTGATGATTCAATGTAACTGTATCTATCTCTCATTCCTTTTTCCCAAAAAATGTTAACAATGTAATGTGGGCTAGGTGACATGAGAGAGATTGCTAGACTAATGAGGGAGAGAGGGAGATTGCTGATATGTCAGGGAGTCTCCTGCAGAATGCAGGAGGGGAGGTAACTATGGTGTAACAGTGTAATGTGGGCTAGGGGACATGAGAGATTGCTAGACTAATGAGGGACAGTGGGAGATTCCTGCTATGTCAGGGAGTCGCCTGCAGAATGTAGGGGGGGAGGTAACTATGATGTAACCGTGTAATATGGGCTAGGTGACATGAGGGAGATTGCTAGACTAATGAGGGAGAGAGGGAGATTGCTGTTATGTCAGGGACTCTCCTGCAGAATACAGGCGTGAAGTCAGACGTTAAGACAGACCACGTTAAGACAGACCACGAAAAAATGGCCGCCCCCATACCGCAGACAGTTTCAGAGAACTGTCTGCTTTATGAGGCGGCCATTTTATCGTGGTCCGTCTCCATAGAATTGTTTGAAGCCAGGAGGGGAGTTGGGACGCGCAGACATGTAAGCCTGCGGGGGATGGGGGGCGGGGGCATTACTATAGCACCGCAGTCCCCCGGCGCCCCCACAAGCACAGCGCGCGACCGCGGGGGCTGTGGTGCTATAGTTACGCCACTGCCCTAGCCACAAGGGCTGTACTATAGACATATCGAACCCGCAGCCCTTGCTGAGATTGCATATGATATATCGCATGTGATCCTGCCGCCAACAAAGCTGCCAGGTGGTTGAAGGGAATCAGCCCCTCAGAGTCACACAGTAGTGTATGGGGCCTCTACACAGAACACACTGCCACTATACAGCATAGCAAACAGGGAATTACATGTAATCATAAGGAAAATCAACCGCAGATGATTCGAACCCAAATACCAGCAATGCTCCGTCACTGTTCTGTGGATCACACAGAGGCTACGTAAGGCTTAAACCTCGAGGCAAAACGGAGGCTGCCTCCATCGGCTCACACTGTGCACTTAGGAGAACGTGTGTTTGGGTGGGAGGCCGTAATGAGGTGCTAAGAGATCTATTGATTCATAGGGTGCACAGTGTGCTCATGAGACGTTTTGGCAAGCGGAACCCTGGGCAATGTATAAATATTTAAAATCACTTCCTTCGATGTAGTCTGAAGTCATTGAAGTCATCAGTAGCGAACAGGTGGCAGTGCAAACACCGTACGTCAGCCAATGATCGCAGAGCTTGCCTGGCGTAACCTATGTCCCAAAAAAGAACACTGTAAATGCATGTGCCAGCTTTATTCAGCCTGCTGGTGCCTACAGGTACATTATGACAGCAATCCCCAGCCTGGTCCCAGGCATGTCAATCACCAGAGCACAGGGAGGAGGAAGCTGCCAGCAGACAGGCCTGATCCAGCGAAGGCTGGGCGGCTCATTAACATTCCGCATGCGGCTTATAAAATCCAGCTCATATTTGAATCTCTGTCGTGTCCCAGTTGATTGACAGGAAGCCGGTGTTTGGGGGCGGTAACCAGATGTTTCTGAGAGTGTCAGGGAAAAACCGCAGGCATGCCCAGGTGTTTGATGGGAAGTCACGTGACATCAGCCCCGCTTCCGTTCCGACTGTTTCTATCGCAGCCAATGAGCAAGTCTTGGGCTACGCACCGACTTTTGCAGGCTTGCACAGGGCGGGAATTCACATTGACTGGACGGAAATTGAAAGCTGCTTGAATTAGTTACGCAGTCAATTTGATTTGACCATCTATGCTCACCCATGGATATTCTTAATACCTGGACTGTTAGGGTTCCCTTGAGGACAGAGGGCGGCATGCACTAAAGCAGTGATGGCTAACCTTGACACTCCAGCTGTTGAACTACACATCCCAGCATGCCCTGCTACAATTTTTCTATTTGGTCATGCTAAAACTGATGCAGGGCATGCTGGGATGTGTAGTTCAACAACAGCTGGAGTGTCAAGGTTAGCCATCACTGCAGTAAAGCAAAAATGCTGTAAAACCCCAGTTTTCAGGGTTTTTACCACATTTTCGAATGCACTAAAACCTGCGTGGCGGGATACCGCTGCGGGGGGTATCGTTACCCTATAGAAGCCTATGTTCTTCTCTGCCACAGTGTTTGAGGGATTCCTCCAAGCATGCCCCACGCCTGGCGCCGTCTCACTGTGTATGCGTAGAGGAACTCCCGGGTCTCAGCCCCAGAAGTTCAGCACCGGAGCCGCATCGCATCTTATCGCACGAGCTGTCTTTTGCGCTACTAATCGCATATGTTAGTACATATGCGATTATTAAGAATGCGGTGGCCGGGGAATGCAGGTGATGTGGGGCGGCGGATGTTAGTGCATCGCCCCCAGAGTTTGGGAACCTCGGAGACAGAGATAGGAAGGTTGGCAAGTCTCCTGCATCAGCCATGCAGCCCCCGCACCCCTCTTCCCCACTGCACTAAAGCCCGTTTTTTCATGGGTCTGCGGCAAGAGGCGGGGCTACAATGACACGAATCGCGTCATTTAGCGTCATTTTCACCCCTCCCCCAATCCACACCCCCACGAATTGCCTTGTTTGACTGCAATTGGGGCAGGGCTTGATGACGTCTGCCTCGTTTATTTTTACACTGCAATTGGCTTCTACAGATTAATGCTCTGCGATTATGCCAGGGAAAACCTCAGTGGTGAAAGCCTTAATATATTTCCTTTAAACCGCCATCAAATACGATTGGAGGATATTGCAGCAGTGATTTTATATTGGGCTCTATAGAAATCATTGGAATCTAGCAATTATTTGTCAGGGACACCCGGGGTGCAATTATCCGGTCACGCAGTGTTTTGTAGCTGCAAATATTTCTGTGCATGTAAAAAAAAAAAAAAGAAAAACTTAAATAATTCAGAAAATCTCAGTATTTCATTTTAAACAGTGATAAGAAGCAGCAGTAAAATAAGGTATTTATCACCGTATAAAGCCGCTGCGGAAAAATCATCCTTACTAAGCCCATACACTTATTACATATTGGGGCAGATGTATTAAGCCTTAACAAGAGATGCAAGGGTGATATTGGCGGAGATTCTCTAAGAATCTCCGCCCCCCTTCGCCGCCCATCGCATATTTAATTATCGCATATGTTCTAACATATGCGATAATTATAGCAAAGGACAGCTCTTGCGTTAAGAGCTGTCCTTTGCGGTGAGAGTTGCCGGGTCCCGGCAGGTCCCGGCGGCTCCCCCCTCCCTCACACATCCGGTGCTGCTGCTGCTGCGCCGGGCTCTCCTCCGCCCTGCACCCGGAAGAAGAACAGTGCAGGGAGGAGGTCACAGGTCCGGGCAGCACAGAGCTGTGCTGCCCGGACACAGGTGAGGGGGCGATGCGGGGCGGTCGGCGCGGGGCGGCGGAGGGTTGCGGTAGAAGCCCATTGGCTTCTATGGGGCATCGCCAGATTTTTCTGGCGATGCCCCCCCGCAGCGGTAACCCGGCGGGGGATGCTTACAGCATCCCAAAATGCGGTAAAAACCCCGATAACGGGGTTTTTACCGCATTTTTCGTTCAGAGAATCTCCCCCAAATAGAGATAAACATCCAGCCAATCTGGTCCTTAATGACTTTTTTCAAACACAGCCTGTAACATGGCAGTTAGCAGGCGATTGGCTGGACGATTATCTCTCCTCATCGAATGGATGTCTGCATATTTTATGTACCCTGCGACACGTTGCGCCAGTCGAATCGCATCAATAAATAGTACATAATATTTATCGAATTGCATGTGGTTTTTAACCACATGCAACCGCTCGCAATGCGATCGGTGGGCTTAAGGAGTGCTCCCGGCGGGAGCGGTGGGTTCGGTCAGTGGGTGGCACGTGGGTGTAGTGTAGCACTGTGAAGGAGCGCTGGCGAGCGGCAGCGGCAGAATTTGAGAAAAAAGTTTTCTCCTCCTCCCGCCCTCTTCCAGCACCCGATGTGGCATTGCAGATGGCATACAACATCGGGTGCTGGAAGAGGGCACTTTAGGCACCAAAAAATGAGATCAGATGCGATGGGACATTGCATTGTTATGTCGCATCGCATTCGGTCGCTTAAGAGTATGGGAAGCATTACAGTTCACGCAGCGGGGTCATGCTCAGCAGCAGACCCAAAACAATAGCTCTTGCTAACAATAACTGGCCTCTAAGTAGAGGTATTATAGCAGAGCAACAAAATAAGGGTCTAATTCAGGTTTGTTAGCAAAACAGAAAGCACAAATGGGCAAAATCATGCTGCACTGCAAATGAGGCAGATGTAACACGTGCAGAGAGAGTGAAGCCCTGTACACACAGATTGATTTGCTTTAGATTTGGTGTTACATTAGATTTTGTATTAGATCTGGCATTAGATTTTTCCATTCGATTTGGCATTAGATCTGTACTTTTGCATAAGTTATCGAATTCCATATACATTCATGGTACATTGTACACATTCGATTTATTAGATCGAATTCGACACAGTAGATTTTTCTGTTCGATTTTGTGAAACCGGGAGCGCGCATCGAATCGAATGTAGATCGACACAAAAACCATTCGATTTCGTTTAGGATTCGAATCGACTTCTATAAGCAAAATCGAATCGAAAATCGGGAAAAATCGATGCATGTGTACAGGGCTTTAGATTTGGGTGGGGTGTATTCAATCTGAAATCTAAATTGCAGTGTAATAGTTAAACTGTCTAACATCTGTGGGCTACATCCAAAAGCAGCTAGTATTTACCCTGCACGGTGTGGGGTCCTGAGGACCGACTTTGAGAGCCTGTGGGTTATATCATTGGACTTTGAGAGTCAACAGGCACCATAACGACACCCAGCATGTATGGAGACAACGTACACACATTAACTGATTACAGATGATCAGAAACAGGGATTATCCGGTGAAAAGTGGGGACTAACCAAAAAGAACTTTTCCAAAATGAGGAAAAAGTTAAAGTGCCGACCGTAGTAAATTGCGATGTCCCCCCTCCGGACACCCAAACTTCCTCTGTGACTTCTAAAAAGCAGAAGTAGAACTTGCTGATTTCAGAGATTGCAGATCTGCCTCAATAACAGAATTTACCAACCAGCAGATTAACTCTTCCCACCCCATGAGTCAGATATAAGAGCAGTTCACAATATGTATCATAACTGTTCCACTGTACTCGAAAGAAAAAAACAAAAAACAGAAACCCATATCTGAGGACCCTCAATCGTCATATACGTAATACAATCCACTTATAATGTCCTCTTTTGGGGTCCTGAAACAGAGGAAGAATGACAAGATAGCAAGAAAAGCATAAAGTTCCAATAAACTTTCAGGTGTCTAAACCCCTCACAACTTTCTGATTGGATGCCCAACACAAACACTATACATCAGCAAATACATTTTATCATACGCAACCCAAAGGCTAACTACTCCTCACCTTTATGAGGTGAAGTACCACCACTGACCACTCAAGGCTACTCGACGGACTAAATTAAGGCTGGGCAATTGCGGCCCTCCAGATGTTGAGGAACTACACATCCCAGGATGCTTTGCATTTGTTTTGCTATGTGGCCATGCTGAAACTGATGCAAGGCATGCTGGGATGTGTAGTTCCTCAACATCTGGAGGGCCGCAATTGCCCAGCCCTGGACTAAATGAAAGTGAAAGCAATTTTTGCAGGGAAACTGATCTGTTTCAAAACTTGCTGGTTATGAACAGAGGGAGCTGTGAAGACAGAGATTGGAGGTAGGAGCAGATAGGGGGCGGGATTTATTAAAATACATCGCCGCCCTTCGCCCTTTGGATACCCATCCAAACAGAAATAAGTTGTTCCACTTTAAAATGAGTCTGAACGAGTTTTTCAGCCAAGTTTTTCTATCCAGATACAGAGCTGTATATATGTGTTGCCATCTGGAACTACAGACTGTAGAGGTCCGCTGTGCTCTTGTCAGAATGGAGTCCAGATTACCCCTTTGTGTTGTATACCGCCTGGACAACAGAAATAACGGTCTCTGACTAAATAAAAACATGTAGAGAATTTCTTGTTGTATCTGCGCACTGAGATTGATGTTATGACTAGCTGCGAACACTTATGGATCTGACTGGGAACCAATCTTTTTGAACGTATATAATTTTTGTGGGTTAGTGTCGCACTCTGTCTTAATTATTAATCAATATGCAGTGAATATACATATACATGGGTGCATATGACTGTATACAGTAGAAATTGGTAATAGACTCAGTATGTTTGCAATTGTAATTTACTGTAAACAAGGATTAAATTAAAGTGTACACAATTGGCCACAAAAAAGTGTAAATTGGTCATAAGCATAAATTGGATAGTCTGTATGCTCAGTCCTAACTGTGCGCATCAAAGGTTGGTGATTCCTCCTTGAAGAAGGCTGTAAAGCTGAAATGCGTTGGAGACACTTTGTGCACACACAGGATTCGGAAGGAGCATACCACCCACACCTGCACGGCGGCAGCTGGCGCGACGATCACAGGCAGCCGCACGGAAGCGGAACCAAGCGCCCGGACAGGGTAAGTAGGAGGCTGCGAGCGAGCAGTGAGGCCGGAGGGATCCCGGCAAAAGTAAGTGAGACGGTGCCGACGGCTACAAGGTCAGCCGTGACGCCGGTCCACTGAAACAAGTCCCTGCTTCAGCCGCAGAGGGCATCGGCAGACGTATACAGTGTCCCCCACACGTGTGCGACGCCGCAGCAACACGGCACCAAGCAGAAGTGACACCGGTCCCCCTAAACTTCACCTACCGCACACTCCTCCGAAAACCTAGGAGTGACATCAGGCTGTTAAAGGGGTACCCGAAGAATCCACCAGCTTTTCTGACAGCGGGACGCCGCACTCAGATAACCCTAAGAGACTATTATCCAAGTGCTCTCACCAGAGACTTATCAGACTGTTCCTAAAGTTTGCGCAATCCTAGGGAGGAACCACCAACCTTTGATGCGCACAGTTAGGACTGAGCATACAGACTATCAAACTTATGCTTATGACCAATTTACACTTTTTTGTGGCCAATTGTGTACATTTTAATTGAATCCTTGTTTGAGTAAATTACAATTGCAAACATACTGAGTCTATTACCAATTTCTACTGTATACAGCCATATGCACCCATATATATGTATATTCACTGCACATTGATTAATTATTAAGACAGAGTGCGACACTAACCCACAAAAATGATATAAATAAAAACATGACTGAAAAGCACAGAGGAATTAATGAATTTGTTCCTTTTGGAGAAAGGCTCAACAGAAATAAACATTATTCTTGTTAAAAATTGTAGAAATAGAAAGCAAGTGGTTTTTATCAAATTAATTTAGTGAATAATGACATTAGCATTTAAAATGTCATACACATCCTACATCATAATAACAATGAAAAAAAAAGAAAGAAATTTGCTTTCTAGAACAGTCCCCTGGTACCTAATAGGATAATGAAGGCTCCACCTTGGGCTATAATTGTATTGGATTACGTTGTTTGCATTCGTGTAAGAAAAGAAAATATCTACCAGAAATAGCCGGAATGTCAGACTACGGAATACTGACTGCGCCATACACACAGATTCAATGAAGACAAAAGGTTTCCTCAGAACGCGTGACCTCCTGCAGTAATGACAGCCTGTCTCTGGGAGGCCTCTGCCATTTACCGCACACTGTAAATAGAAGGCGGGGTCCTGCTTGTCATCTATCACTAAGAATACAGGACAATGACACCTATTTCTGGACATTGTGGTCTAATGTGAGTGCAAAACAAACCTTCTAGTGTTCACAAAGAGGAAATACCCAAAAATATACTAAAGCGTACTTGCCACTTTTCCATTTCCTTGAAAAACCCAGGTTTTTACAAATGGGCCCTTATTCTGATTCACTCGCAAAAGCTGATTCCTTCTCAAATGGTCAAAACTATGTTCACTGCAGGTGGGGCAGATGTAACATGTCCAGAGAGATTTAGATTTTTATTATTTCTGTACAGGTAATACTGACTGCTTTAATTTTACACTGCAATATAGATCTCACTTTTGTAAAAGTAAAACACCACCCATATCTAACTCTCTCTGCACGTTGCATCTGCCCCACCTGCAGCATACCCTCCAACATTTCATGGACAGCAATCGGTACACAATTGGAAAGGGGGGCGTGACTGTGGGCAAATTGGCGTGGTCAATGATAAAGGGGGCGTGGTTACGCTCCCTTTCCAAATGTGTATTGGCCATTTATTTCATTATATAATATGTATGTACTATATCAGCCGGGCACTCCGTGGGTTCCTGAAGCAGCTGCCGAGGGGGCCCTCCAGGCACAATAGACTGTGATACGGGAACAAACAGAGGCACTCCAGCGGTCGTCCCCCCCGCTGAATATGCTGCTGAGCGGTCCCCCTGACCTCCCGGCTGAATAAGGTGCTCAGTGCTCCCCTCACCTACCATGTGAATAAGGTGATCAGCGCTCCCCCTCACCTCCCAGCTGAATATGCCGCTGCTGGGGGCTCCCGCTCACCTCCCACCTCAGAGACTCTGCTGCCCCGCCGTGTCCGCCAAGAATTTCAAAACCTGTGTGAGGCAGCGTTCGGGAGCAGGGCCGTGGGCTGCATGATGTCATTGCGCGACGCACGCTGTCCCAGGCCGCAATGCACCTCCGGGAACGGGTGCACTTGGCTAGATCTTAACCTGCGCAGTGCCTGATCCGACCAGCATCACTGGAGTGAGAGGAGCGGCTGGGAAATGTGAAAAAACTGTACATTCGGTACATTTGTATTTAGCCGGTACAGACCATAAAAAAACGGTACTGTACTGGCTAAATCGGTACAGTTGGAGGGTATGCCTGTAGTTCACATGAGGCCTTATTCTGGTTCATTCTTAGAGGCAAATTCCTTCTTAGGTGGACAAAACCATGTGCACTGCAGGTGGGGCAGATGTAACATGCGCAGAGAGAATTAGATTTGAGTTGGGTTTTTCTTCAAAGTGAGATCTATAATGCAGTGTAAAAATAAAGCAGTCAGTATTTTCCCTGCACAGAAATAAAATAACTCACCCAAATCTAATTCTCTATGCACATGTTACATCTGCCCCCCCTGCAGTCCACATGGTTTTGTCCATTTGAGAAGGAATTTGCGGTACTTGTTTCCTATCTGGGCGCCCAGGTTTTCTACGTACGGCACCGTACTGAAATCGGATCGCATCGCATCGTACACATACACGATATTGAACGATGCGATGCGATCCGATTCGATTTCCCATAGGAAACAATGTGAAATGGCTCAATTTAGCCAAATTATAATAGGAACAATGGTAAATGGGCCAAAAACACCCCTGAACATTGAAATGTCCCCCCAAAAGTAGTTGACGCCACCCCGCCATCAACGTGAACGTGGCGAGCGCAGCGAGCCCGCGAGGGGCGGCGGTACGCGTCCTCCGACCTTTTCATGCCCTACTATCCACTAGGGCGTGGAGTGAGAATAGAATAGTGTGGCGAGCGCAGCGAGCCACCGAGCCCGAAGCGTGGCGAGCGCAGCGAGCCCCGCGAGGGGACGCGGATACCTTCACAGTTATACGCGTCCCCTCGCGGGCTTCCCAGGTGTCCATGGCGACGCGGACACCTGGGAAGCCCGCGAAGGGACGCGTTTACCTGTGAAGGTATCCGCGTCCCCTCGCGGGGCTCGCTGCGCTCGCCACGCTTCGGGCTCGGTGGCTCGCTGCGCTCGCCACACTATTCTATTCTCACTCCACGCCCTAGTGGATAGTAGGGCATGAAAAGGTCGGAGGACGCGTACCGCCGCCCCTCGCGGGCTCGCTGCGCTCGCCACGCTTCGGGTTCACGTTGATGGCGGGGTGGCGTCAACTACTTTTGGGGGGACATTCCACTGCTCTGTGGGTTTTTTGGGGGTTTCTGGCCCATTTACCATTCTTCCCTATGCTGATTTGGGTAAATTGATCCATTTAACATTGTTTCCTATGGGAAATCGGATCGCATCGCATCGCATCGTTCAATATCGTGTATGTGTACGATGCGATGCGATCAGATTTCTCTACGGAGAATAGCATGGTGCGCAATTAACTTAGTGGGCGCCCAGATAGGAAACAAGTACCGAATTTGCCTTTGCGAGTGAACCAGAATAAGGCCCATGGTTTTGTCCAAAATACCAAATCCAGTTACCCAGGAATCCAACCCAGGTGGCAACCAGGGTTGGACACAGGTAGGAGCCAGGTTATTTAAAGGGGGTTGAGATAGTCAAATTTTACAGATCTGATTGCCAAGTACTCAACCAATCCTATTGTGTGTGTAGACAGTTCAATGATCGAAAAGAATCCGGCTTATCGTTACTGGTGTGATCGTTTTGTGTGCTTTCAAACAGTACTAAACAAAACAAAAGTTTTGGGGAAAAAAAAGTGTCAAATCAAAATGATAAAGTGTGGGGGAAATCCAGACACGGATGCGAGGTTCGCCTCCGGAGCAGGACCCTCCTACCTTTTTACTGTCTGTAAATACCCTGTTTGTTGTATCACGGTCTCCTTTGTAAAGCGCAAATATGCTGCGCTATATAAGAAACGGTTAATAAATAAATAAATAGATAAATATGGGCTCAATGTGGAGTTGCACAACAGCACATTGAGCATTGCAAGTTATCCTTCAGTGTTTGCGCTATGGTAAGTACCGGATAAATGCACAGCCGGACACGCGGGAAAGGACGGAAATAAAATCCCCCCAAAGAATTGGCGCATGCGCTACTGCTGGGTGTGGGAGTACCATCATTTTGCCCTTGTTAAATGAGTTTTCTAGTAAGAATGGGGCGAAATTTACTAAGCGGAGGGTTCTAAAAGCCTCCAATGGTCCGAGGGTGTGGCCGGTGGGAAAGCAATGATATGAAACGCAAATAAAACAGATAAATTGGATGCTTTGGAAGCAACCAAATAGTAATATACCCCAAGCTGCGTAAAGAGAACAACTACGAAACGGATAAAAATAGCAGCGTCTCCCCCATCAGCAAAATATTAGCACAGATGCACACGCACACCACACAGACACGGAGTGCACACGCTACATCATATGACACATAATTTAAGCATCCTGGTTTTGTAAACAGGAGGCCCGGAGACTAACACTCGTTCATTAGGGCGGACATGTTAGTAATGGCTGCGGGTGATCATATATCCTGGGCATAAACAGCTTCTGTAGATCACGCAAACCAGTAAATATGTTACCGCTGGATCCGAGATCTGTCTATCGGGTTCTTCAGTGGAAGCCGGAAAATAAAACAACGGGCATTGCATTCCCAGATACCTGGCCTTAAGCTAGGGTCCGCCTGCTGTTGTGAAACTACACATCCCAGCATGCCTTGCCATAGTTTTAGCATTCCCTAATAGCAAAACTGTGGCAAGGCATGATGGGACTTGTAGTTTCACAACAGCTATAGGGACATAGTTTGGACATGTCTGTTGTACAGTGAAACAGTCTCTACAGTATATGGGAAAGGCATCTGACCAACTTGTATTAGTGTGAGAGGAGCCTCACATCATTACTCTGTACATCCGGGGACCCTCCTTTCCCTATGCATCTCTCAGTCTGTGGCTGCCTCCATTGCCCTCTTCCCATCATGCAACTGCCCCGGTCCTCACTAACACATCACTAATTTCCTGATATACTCTGTTCTGCTGAATGAACCTACTTATTTTGCTATAAAATTATTTTTCGTTTCTGCTGTCTCCATTCCCCTCCTCACATCAGGTCACTGGCAGCCCTTTCCTTCATGACACAACACTCATACTCTGTGCTGCTGTGGACTATGTTCCTTCCCCTATGTAACCCTCAGTCTGTGGCTGCCTCCATTGCCCTCTTCACATCATATAAGTTCCCCAGTGTTCACTAACACATCACTAATTTTCTGATATACTCTGTGCTACTGGAGGACCCTACTCATCATCTATCTATACATACCCTCCAACTGTACCGATTTAGCCGGTACAGTACCGTTTTTTTACGGTCTGTACCGGCTAAATCAGAGTGTACCGAATGTACCTTTTTTTAGTCATCCGCCTGGGGCAGCACCGCCAGCTCCAGCCACAGCCCCTTGTACTTGGACTCGTGCGCGTCCTTCAGCAGGAAGTCGGAGAAGACGTACTCTGTGGCGATGTGGACGATAGCCATGGCTGCTGCCCGGGATCACCGCTGGTGGGAGAGATGCGGGAGCCAGTGCCGGGGTCCCGTCATTCCCTCTGCCCATGTGACTGTCTGACACACTGAGCATACACACACACTGTGCGCTCGCTCCCGGGCCGGAGGCGGATGGTGTGGTGGGGGAGGCAGGTGTGCGCGGGACATGGAGGCAGGCTGCGACTGCGGTGTAGAAGGGGAGGGTGACCGGCTCAGGTTCCTGTGTATGTGACAGGCTCAGGTTCCTGCAGGACAGTCCTGCTGCTCAATGCTCACTACATGTGTGTGTCAGTGTATCAGTAGTACATCAGTGTGTGTTATGTGTATGATGTACAGAGCTGCCAACATTGGATGTAAATTATTCCTAAACCTAAGGGCTCTTTGCTGAGCTCCACTGTATTGATTATTATTATTATTATCATTTGTTCTATATATCAGGGACTGGCTGGTAACTGGTGGGGGTCCTCTTAAAAAAAAAAAAAAGGGCACAGTACTACACATTCGGAAAGGGGGTGTAACCACGCCCACTTTAACCATGATCACGCCCACTTTAACCCGTGGCCACACCCGCTTCCCGAATGTGTACCGATTTCTGCCCTTAAGATGTTGGAGGGTATGCCTATATATATAAGCCTAGTGTCCGTGAGTCTCCAAAACTTTGCAATCTGCTGGCAGAGATTGAAACTACATCTCTTTCTCACACATGCACAAACACAGAAGGTAGCAGTCTAGCTTTCAAAGCTTTTGCTTTGAGCAGGCTAAAACAATCTGTGCTGCTGTGAACATTCTGATGATCCGATTGGCTACTGCTGGCCTCTGCATGTCCACTCCAAGGGCGGGATGTATCAACAGATATCGCCACCCCTCGCCCCGCCGCAATGCCAGCTCATATGTATAGGGTATCGGCACCCAAAGGTGGCTATACCCTGCCCGGCGGTATCGGTGCGGCCGAGGTTTTAGTACATATGAAAATGCAGTAAAATGGGGGCATTTTCAGCTTAATACATCTCGCCCCAAAACTGAAAATCCACAACATAAATGGGCCACTAGATAAATACATCTTCATATTGGATACAAAGGCAGAAAGACAAACCGCGTAACCATAGCGGGTAAGTGTCCGCGGATACATTCTGGCTACTTACTGCATCACATTTTTATTACGCAATTATCACAATAATAGTCAGGTAAGTAGGACATAAAAATAACATCTTTAACGAGTAATGAAACACCATAAACAGAGTCGTAAAGCTGCGTATTGCAGGAGTTTATATGTGTCTGACTTATGTTCTGTTTATACAGAGAGAACATTAATGAGGGTAATATATTAGTCTGACTCAGAGTATAGTTAAATACTCTCGTTCCTCCTAACTCTCCTGTGTCTTCTCCGACACGCTGCCGTATGTATGAGCACTGCACGCGTCCGAGACCTGCATTACCTTCCCATTAATATCACTAATGCGCAAAAGTGAGACGGATGGTGTCCACATTAATCAACCTATAAAAGTACAAGTAATCTTACACAGCTGCACACAGTCAGTATTGTACATGGGTGTGTATATCTTGCACAGTAATACCACTTTTACACCAAAGTCCCAGGTCTGACCCAAGATTTGGAATCCAGTTCTAAACCGGAATAGAACCGGGACAGCCACACCGGGACTTTCCACCTCGGCTCAGACCCGGATTATTCCTGGGTTGGAGCAATTACACAGCACAGGGGCGCAGGAACGGCCAGAGTCTCCCAGCAGCACAAGAGAGGCTATGACATCATTGGCTCCGCCCCCGGAGGTGTGCCTGCAGGAAAAAGCGTCTCTGTGGTGGATCTACCTATGCAGTAAACAGGAGCAGGGTTGGGTGACCTGAATTACCTGTTTACGCTGTCCCTTAATCCGGGTCCTTCCCAGGACCAACCTGGCCAAATAGCCAGTGGCCCGAGATTAACCCCTTTTCTAATGAGCCGTGTCCTGTATTCTCCCTGTAAAAACCTGAAGTACATCAGCCAGAGCTTACTCCCTCCTCATGTCTGAGGGAGCCATTTTCTCTGTGACTTCTGTAGTGCCCATGCTCAGATTTCTGGAAACATGGCAGCTGCCCTATGTTTCTGAGTAAAATCTGTTGGGTGGATTTCCGGAAACCTGGCTCTTAACACAACCGGGAGAAAGGCATTTTAAATGGTGCAGTGTGCAATGTGGCCCCCCTAGTCCCAGGGGCCCATGCACACCGCACACCCTGCACCCATTATAGATAAATCCATATGTAACCAAGGTTATGCGATTATGAAAAATGACTGGTGGGAGCTGATTGGTTGGAGAACCATTTATCACACCCAACGAGTTTTAAATAGCTAAATCTCTTTGATAAACTGCCCACCGTATTCTGTAAGTGATCCAGCCAGAGCATAGAGTGTCTGGATGTCATCCCACTTGCCGCCACATTTGTTGCCAGACCGGCTATGATCCGGTAGGCAGCATCAGCCAGCATACGGCAAACATACGGTGTGTGACGGCCCTTCTGAATAGGTGCAAGAATTCCTTGGCCGCGTACAGCGCCGGGCAACATAGAAGACGCGGCCTACAGGAGCCAAGGAATTCTAGCACATACTCAGTGGCCCCATTTCAATAAACATTTTCCACAGCTTTTAACAGGGTACCGCTGGCTGGCGGATAGCGCCATCAATCAATACGTTGTCCACTGCTGTAATATCTGTGGAACAGGGGAAATGCCAGCACCATGGCAACTAACAGGGCCAAGCAACCAGCAGCATTAGCTGCATAAGCATGCTGCCAGTTGTAGTTCTTCGAAGCAAGGTGACAAGCCGGAAAGAACAGACTGATGCAAATTCCCCCAAAAAACAGGTCAGGGTAAAATGATCGTGCACAGCAAGAGTTAAAGGGCGTACTGGAATCAAAGCAGCAGCTGTGCAGTGTCCACCCTGCAACCAGCTGCTGGGGATGGATAAATATACAAATGGATGTTTCCCTTCAGTGCTGCATATGGAACCAGTCAACAAGTGTTGCTATGGGAGCAGATGGTTTACTTCAACCACAGAGGACCTTCTTTTCCTTTTCTAATGAACCCCCAATAAGCCAATTTGCAAAGTTCACACTCCGTGCAAGAACTCTACAGCCCGACCCAAAGGCACGCATGGCGGATCCCTGCCAGGCCTCTGCTGCTCGCTACACCAATTCTGCCTGCAAGGTGTTGCATGAAGAAAGGATGTGTGAGAAATACGGAGCTGCCAAGCATTTCTGCGAATTGCAGTCTATACAGGTTGAGTATCCCTTATCCAAATATCCCTTATCCAAATTATTCCTAAAACCAAACATTCCAGAAATTGGGGAAAAAAATCCTTGATTAAAGCACTACTGTGGACATCTATAACAGCGCTACTGAGGATATTATATGTAACTGGCACTACTGGGGAAATCTATAACAGCGCTACTGAGGATATGATATGTAACTGGCACTATTGGGGACATCTAAAACAGCGCTACTGAGGAATTGATATGTAACTGGCACTACTGGGGACATCTATAACAGCCATACTGATGACATGATATGTAACTGGCACTACTGGGGACATCTATAACAGCGCTACTGAGGATATGATATGTAACTGGCACTATTGGGAACATCTAAAACAGCGCTACTGAGGACATGATATGTAACTGGCACTACTGGGGACATCTATAACAGCGCTACTGAGGAATTGATATGTAACTGGCACTACTGGGGACATCTATAACAGCGCTAACTGAGGAATTGATATGTAACTGGCTCTACTGGAGATCCCTTATCCAAATTATTCCTAAAACCAAACATTCCAGAAATTGGGGAAAAAAAATCCTTGATTAAAGCACTACTGTGGACATCTATAACAGTGCTACTGAGGACACTGAGGTGTGTCGCCATCCAGCCTTAGGAACTGTGCAGCTCAGCTCGCCCCCATCTTCACAACGATATTCAACTCCTCCCTGGACTTGTGCAAGGTTCCTGCCTGCTTCAAACGCTCTATCATCATCCCGGTCCCTAAGAAAACACCCACGAAGGACCTAAATGACTTCAGGCCAATTGCACTAACCTCAGTGGCCATGAAAGCATTTGAAAGACTAGTACTGAAGCACCTGAGAGAAGTGACAAACTCTCACCTTGACCCCATGCAGTTTGCCTACCGGGCGAACAGAAGTGTAGAGGATGCGGTCAACCTCGGGCTGTACCATATTTTACAACACCTTGACCACCAAGGCACCTATGCAAGAGTCCTATTCGTGGACTTCAGCTCAGCATTTAATACTATCGTTCCCAGCATCCTGCAGTCAAAACTCCTCTCCTTAGGAGTCCCAGGATCAACATGCTCATGGATAGTGGACTTTCTAACAGCAAGGGAACAGGTGGTCAAAGCCGGCGCCTTCTCGTCCAGCACACGAACAATCAGTACTGGAGCCCCTAAGGATGCGTCCTCTCCCCTCTGCTCTTCTCTCTCTACACGAATGACTGCACCTCAGCTGAGCAGTCAGTGAAAATCATCAAATTCGCAGATGACACCACTATCATCGGCCTAATCAAGGATGGTGACGA
Source organism: Crinia signifera (assembly GCF_055691185.1). NCBI lineage: Eukaryota > Metazoa > Chordata > Amphibia > Anura > Myobatrachidae > Crinia > Crinia signifera. The sequence continues at coordinate 20,147,545 of NC_139224.1, read as the reverse complement.
GACCGCGTACAGGCATGAAGTGGAGAAGCTGACACAGTGGTGCAGCAGCAACAACCTCGATCTAAACCCCACCAAAACAGTTGAGATGGTGGTCGACTACAGGAAAAAACCAAATGCACTAGCCCCGCTAACAATAGCCAACGCAGTGGTGTCGCGGGTTGATTCCTTCAAATTCCTAGGGACAACCATGTCCAGTGACCTAAGATGGGGATTAAACATAACCACAAACATCAAAAAGGCCCAACAGCGCCTGTTCTTCCTGAGGCAACTCAGGAAATTCAACATCCCACAGGAGCTGCTGTGCGTATTGTACACCGCCATCGTGGAGTCTGTCTTATGTTCCTCGATCACAATCTGGTACGGTGGCGCAAGCGAGAACGACAAACAAAAACTGCAGAGAGTAGTGAAGACTGTGGAAAGGATCATAGGGACCGACCTCCCCCCGATAAGGGATCTGTTCTCATCCAGGGTAAGGAAACGTGCTGAGAAGATCGCGAAGGACAAGCTGCATCCCGGTCACAACCTGTTCGACATCCTACCATCCAGAAGACGGTTCAGGTCCATCCCCGTCAAAACGTCCAGATCCGCAAGAAGCTTCTTTCCGTTAGCCGTCCATCACCTGAACAATCCAATCAAAGCGAATGCAATCCCAATATCAACAGCCAAACAACGTGTCCCTACTTGGGGACCTGACCACCATAGTCGTAGCTAGAAATTAAATGCTTGTAATGTCTTTATGTAATATATGTAATGTCTCCCTCCTCCCCCTTTTATCCCTGCTTGATGCTGCACTGTAATCCACAAAAAAATTCCTAGTGTGCGCAAGCACACATGGCCAATAAAGTTGATTCTATTCTATTCTATATTATATGTAACTGGCACTACTGGGGAAATCTATAACAGCGCTACTGAGGATATGATATGTAACTGGCACTATTGGGGACATCTAAAACAGCGCTACTGAGGAATTGATATGTAACTGGCACTACTGGGGACATCTATAACAGCGCTACTGAGGAATTGATATGTAACTGGCACTACTGGGGACATCTATAACAGCGCTAATTGAGGAATTAATATGTAACTGGCTCTACTGGAGACATTTATAACAATGCTACTGATGACATGATATGTAACTGGCACTACTGGGGATATCTATAACAGCGCTACTGAAAACATGATATGTAACTGGCACTACTGGGGATATCTATAACAGCGCTACTGAGGACATGATATGTAACTGGCACTACTGGGGATATCTATAACAGCGCTACTGAGGACATGATATGTAACTGGCACTACTGGGGATATCTATAACAGCGCTACTGAGGACATGATATGTAACTGCCACTACTGGGGATATCTATAACAGCGCTACTGAGGAATTGATATGTAACTGGCACTACTGGGGACATCTGTAACAGCGCTACTGTGAACATGATATGTAACTGGCACTACTGGGGACATCTATAACAGAGCTACTGAGGACAAGCTACTTTGACAAGGACAAAGACAAAATCCTGACAACGACAAAATCCCGACAAGGACAAAATACTGACATATAGAATGTACAGGTGAAACTGTCAACATGACTTTGGGTCGACAGGTCAAGAGGTCGACATGGGTTTTTTCACAGTTTTTTGACCCGACATGTGCCGACAGGCGTACATGTACCATCCACTAGGGCGTGGTGGGAGAATAAAATAATGTGCCGAGCGCAGCAAGGCACCGTGCCCGAAGCATTGTGAGGGGCTGCGGTTCACCTTCAACTGTGTCCATGTCGACTGTTGACATTCGGGTAAAAAAACAGTAAAAAAAACACATGTCGACCTCGCGACCTGTCGACCCAAAGTCATGTTGACAGTTTCACCTGCACATTCTATATGTCGGTATTTTGACCTTGTCGGGATTTTAAATGTCGGGATTTTGACCGTTGGGATTTCATACCGAATCAGTCTTAACCTACAACTGCAATCATGTATACAGAAAACACGGCAGAGGTGTCCCGGCTCCCACAGGAATGTGCGCAGCTATAGTTACCTAGGGAGCCGATTATTGTCGCACCGGGCGGAGCCTCTGGCGGGCGGAGCAATACATTTCCAGGCGACTACATTATTAGCATCCCGTGCTGCGTACGGGATAGCAGCTGTGCGTGCATGTGGTTACATCTCGGACTCCAGCCTTTGGTCACTGACTTGCTACGTATGATGGGGAGAACATTAACAGTAAGGGCCTAATTCTGGTTCATTTTGAACAGGGCCAATTTTCACTAACTTCTATTTGCGTGGCAGGAAAAATCATTTGATGGTAGATGGTGATTTCTCCTGCAGTGGAGGCATGCAAAGGGGTGTGTTTTAGTTAAACATCCTCTTGCATGTTACCGAGAAGAATCAGCGGTGGCGGTGGGGCGTTCGGACAGGTACCGGGTGGCCTCTCAGGCTCTCGGTAAGCTGCGATGTTTGCAGCTTTCTCATCCATCCTGAATTAGACCATAAATACAGCTCCAACAATAAGTCTGCACTTATGTGGAGAATCAGTGCAAAGTTATCCGCAGAGAATAACCACCAAATCTACACGTCTAAAGGTCATGTTTAACCCTACGGTAAAGTCACACAAATACAATATTGCCGGCAATACAAGAACAAAGAACCGGTGCACAGAGAATAATCCGGAATTTACTAATACACAGAGAATTAGGAGAGGGCGCAAATTCCTGCTCCAGAAAACAGCAGCTTTGTAACTGCACAGACTGGGGAGCGGTGACAGAGGACTGGGGAGCGGTGACAGAGGACAGGAAGCCGGTGACGTTTATTGAGAACACAACAAGCTCTGTGCCCGCTCTTTATAGGACAATTGGGAGGATCCTCTGCCCCAGGCACTGGCTACAGTTATATCACTGCAGTGTCCCAGTGATCAGTACGTCCCATCATCCCGTTCCCGGCCAGGGAAATGGCACCCACGGACTGCAATATCACCGGATACACCGATCGGTTACTTCCAATAAAGAGTTTGGCTGGGGATCAGCGAGCACCTAGGAAGTACAAACTTGGAATTTATTCAACGTCAACTCATGATAACATTCCTGTCTGTTCCTGTCTGTCTGGTTTCCAGAGGAACACAAGTATATAAAGTCACTGGGGATGTCATGGTGGTGGAACCCCTTAACTCTGTGATAGGATGCACTTCAGGGGCCGCAAGGGAGGCTCTCTAACTGGGTAAGGGTCAACTAGATTAAGGTCAACAGTCAAAAGCCATACATCGACACGTTAAAAAGGTCGACATGACTGAGATTGATAGATACAAAATGTCGACACGAGTAATCGGTCGACATGGAAAAACCAACATGAGTTTTTCCCAGTTTTTAGCACATTACGCTTACTATCACTAAGGCCCAGATGTATCAAGCATCAAAAAATGATAAAGTAGAGAGTGATAAACAGCCAGCCAATCAGCTACTACCTCTCATTTTTCAAACCCAGCCCGTAACATGTCAGTTTTGAGCTGATTAACGTCTAGAACTAGATGCCGAAAAAAAATAAAAAAAATACGTGTCAACCTTCTGCATTGTCGACCTTCCACCAGTCGACCGAAGGACCCGGTCAACTTTTCGTCCCTGTCGAACTTCCGGTGTCAACCTAAGGAGTGTCGACCTTTCGGGTTGGGATCATTTGGTCTACAGCAGGATGGTCGACAGTCATTAGGTTGACACCATTAGGTCGACATGGTTCTAGGTCAAAAGGTCATTAGTTCGACAATGTCTATTTCGACAGTCAAAAGGTCGACATGGGGTTTTTCACTGTTTTTTGACCTGAATGTGAACACAGTCGACATGGACACAGTTTCAAGTGCACCGCATCCCCTCGCATCGCTTGCGCTCCCTATGCGTCAGGCACGGTGCCTCTCTGCGCTCGGCACACTATTTTATTCTCCCGCCACGCCCTAGTGCATGGTAGGGCATGAAATACCGCATGTCGGCACATATCGACTCAAAACCCCATGTCGACCTTTTTACTGTCGACCTAGACATTGTCGAACTAATGACCTTTCGACCTAGAACCATGTCAACCTTTTCCCATGTTGACCTAATCATGTCGACCTAATGACTGTCGATCATCATGCTGTAGACCAAATACCGTATCCAGACCTTTCTTGGGTCAACCTAACGATCCATAACCATATCAAAGACACTGAAATAGTCGACATGAGGTTTTTTTCCACTTTTTTTGGTGTCAATTTGTCCTCAGGGACCCTGAGTACTGTACCGTGTTACCTCAAAAGGCGCACCATGGTCCTGGCTGTTTTACCATTGCCATTCACGTAAAAAAAAGTCATGAAAATTTGATGTCAACCTTTACATGTGTCCATTACTGACGTGTTGACATTTTGCTTGTGTCGAACTATTGTCCACGTCGACCTGAAGCGGGCCGACCCAAATTCCTAATCCCAAAATCCCTCAGCCTGATCTATGATCTTTAAATAACACAATAATTCCAAGTAAAAGCCTTCGCCCCTCTCTGGCACAGAACTGCCGAAGGAGGAGAGAATTACTTTCACCAAACTACCCCAGACAATAAGGTGATGGGAACACTGTGAGCCGACCCCGCCTTCTGTTCCTGTGAAATGAAGCACGCCAGTCTAGCAAACCCAAACACAACTATACGAGTGGACACAAATCTATTTTGAACACAGCGTTAGTTGGCAGAGACAGAGACGTCAAAATGATTATTGGTCCTATAGTTCTCAATGAGATCAGTTGGACAACAAGGCAGAACCAAGAGTTCAACGACTGCCTGGATAATCCAAACAGGTCTATCCACATCGGATAGAGGTTGGCCGTATGGCAGGCAATATGGAGCATGTATAAGCACAAACTTTATGTGTAACAGGCGTAACTCACTGCGGCAGACAAAAATAAAACGTTTGGTAATCCTATTTATTATGGGTCTGTTTCTTCTGGCTGCTAGTAAGGATTTGCAGTTCTGCATGTGTTACTACCATGACAACCACAGTCACTTGACATCTGATGTAGTGAAGAGAGCATGGCTGGATCCAAGAAAGAGTGACAGGGGAGGATATTCCAGGGCTCCTACGCATTACGTTCCCTCACACTCTTCTCCTTCTCCTCCTCCCCCCCCCCCCCCCCCCCCCCCCCCCCCCCCCCTGAATCATGCATGCCGCTGGTATGGAAACTGAAGCACAGCATGATTCAGCTGTGTTCCCACTACACAGACACCCTCCAAGGTGCTGCTGTTGAAGTCATGGTCGGCCTCTCGCGGGATTTCACAGTCACCACCTCAGCCACTGGGATTTCTGTGACGTCTAGGAGCTGAGAGTGAGGCGGAGCCATTTCACTCAGTCTCAGCTCCTTCCTCAGAGGCGCCGGCAGTGTGTGACTGCTTCTATAAAATATATACATTTATAACCGCTATTATATTACTTTTATTGATAGCAGCCCCCCCCCCCACACACACACACCATAAGCCGGCCTTGAAGCAGAGAGGCTTTGGAATGCCCTCTGAGCTCCGCCTGCTTTGTGGAATGATAAATCTTTTCCCTCCCCCTACTGTCATCTGATGACATGCTGGAAGAATGAGGGGGGAGACGTATTATTCTTGAATGGATCATGCCGATATAACTCTTCCTGTATTGAGGCGAAGCAGAAAGCAATGCTGACGAGATGTGTTAACAGCTCGTCTGCTGGAGTGAGGGAGTGAAGCCCCCCCCCCTCTCCACCTCAGGCTATCCTTGCCAGAGCCACAGCGTGTTATCCTAGTTTTAGCTGTTTGAAACTCTGGGGGAAATTTACTAAAGGAAATTTATAAAAAATAGGTGTATTTGTATTTAGAAATACACTTATTTTTGACATTTACTATCCCGAAAATACGGCAATTCGCATTCGTATTGATAGCACATCAATACGAATAGCCGTATTTTCGGGATAGTAAATGTCAAAAATAAGTGTATTTCTAAATACAAATACACCTATTTTTTTTTACAAATTTCCTTTAGTAAATTTCCCCCTCAATGTGTATGATCAATGGTGCTCCTAGTCCAGCCAATCAGCTCCTAACTATTATGTGTTTGAAAAATTACAGAAGCTGATTGGCTGGTGCACCTATCATAGGCAAGGGGTTCTAAATAGCTGAAACTCATTGATATTTGAGTCAGACATAACATTGCACAATCTGCGAGTCTGGGTAAAGTCCACACGAGTGATACAAAAGGTACATTTTTAGATGCATAGATAGATTTCTTCAGAAATTCCACTGTAGGAAGTAAAAGTATAGAAAAGAGAAAACATGAACTGGCTACCAAACCTTATCACCAGCCCCCTAGAGCATTGCTCACCTAAAGGCGAGGCGTGGGTATAAAGTGTAACTTTGTGTTTCACAGTTATTTGATTCCACTAAAAGCAAAGTACTGTATACATTTCCTTGGAAATTTAACCTAAGACAAACAAAGGGATTGTCAGATTAAGGACTATACAACCTGTTCCAATTATACAAGCAGACCTGATCTTCCTGTAAATACTCAGTATAACACGTGGACAAAGGGCTGTGTACTGTGTATTGTATTCGGCTGATATAGATGGGGAGTTTTAGCTGCACCACAAGCTTTTAAAACCTCTAGTAGAGTGCTGGGACTTGTAGTTCCACAACAGGCTCTATCCCTCTACAAAGAGTGCATGAACTGCGCGACACAGAACATCGCTCACAGTTGCCATTTTTTTGCTAATTAAAATGTTTCATTTTATCTACTGTGTACGTTTTACAAAACATGATAAATGTGTATTCTATAAGGAGGAAAGTAACAGGGAATCTTAGCGGTACCCTGGAAACGGGTGCTGGACGGGGTCCCGACAGGCCTTCACTCGACGTCGGGATCCCGACTGTCAAAACACTGACAGCTGTGTTCCTGGCGGCCGTCGGCTATTTTCCCTCGTGGGGGTCCACGACCCCCATAGAGGGAGAATAGAATAGGTGGCTCCGTGCTTGCAGCGTGGCAAGCGCAGCGAGCCCGCAAGGGGCTTTGTTGCGCTCGACATGCTGTCTGGGTCCGGCCAGTCAGGATAATGACTGTCAGGATCCCGACTGTCAGACCCCTATACCATACCCCCTGGAAACACAGGGACTGTAACCAACAGCACCAGAGGTTTCTGGAATATTTAGTTCTTCTTAGGAATGAAGGAAAGCTGGATGGTTATTCATTTCTCATGTTTTTCTTTCTTCAGGCTGTTAGTATTGATTTACGGTTTTACACCGGTGACTACCATGACAACCACAGTCACTTGACACATGTAGTAAACAGAGAGGCTTTGGTATGCATTATGAGCTTATTCCCCCCACCCCCCTCTGTTATCTAATGACATGCTGGAAGACCGAGAGGAAGGTGTATTATAGCGCTGCGTCTATTCACGTGGCTCATGATAGCCACATTCGTGTGAAGCCATGCCCCTATTTTCCAAAATTACGCCCTCTTGCTGTGCAGGAGTCCTGATACCTGGATTCGATATGCTGGGAGTATGTTAGTGTGCTTTGATGCAGGGGTTTTGTTTTTTTGTGTTTTTTTACACAAAAGGATGTGGAGAAGGGGCCCCATGTGCTTTCTGTCCCTGTTACATGTAAAAGCAATTGCAGCAGAACCTATTAGCAATGGCCCATATGCTAATTTACTATTTACTCCTCCCCTTGTGTAAATTCATGCGGCTGGTGAGCAAGACCTAGATGCCCACTTTTACTGCCCATGAATAATTGTTACAGTATCTGCTGTAATGTAGCCACTGTATAAACTTGAGCCGACCTGCAAATCTATCAGCACCCTTTTCTAGAGGTGGTCAAGAGGACATTTCACGTCGGTCACGCGGCTGGTAATAAATAGGATGAACTTGTGGCCGGTGGTTTCATTGGGTAGAGGAATATTCTGAGTGCAGCCAAAATGTAACATTGATAATGGCCAATGGGATCAGGGTCTCTGGGGGACGTTAATCTCCCCTGGCAGGGTCCTGAGTGAGGTTCTGTCACCTTTAGCAAGTCTTGCTGTTCGCACTTCGGGGCGTACTTTGCTTAACATTTGCCGATAAGGGAGCAGGGACGGAACTGTTGAAAGCCAAACTCATATCCGGAACTTATGTACTGTGTCGGGAGAGATTCGCAAAATGTGTTCCTTATCTACTACAATGGAATGGAGAATGGAAGGAGAATGAAAATGAGACGTTACCAGTAGCGACCAATCACCTTCTATCATTTTATAGAATGTATTTGATAAGTGATCACCAGATGCGGATTGGTGGAATTTCCGTCCTCTTTAGAAAATGCGATACATGTCTATCTAGAAGAGTGTGACACATACTAGAAGGCACGGAGAAATCCGCTCCTTTGATACCGCACTAAATTTGGCATTCTGGGTCAGGATAGATATGATGACAAGAGAGGCAAAGCCTCCACAAAGGTCTCAGAGAGCCTCTTGCACACAACTTGGAAATGAGAACCACCGTGTAGAGTCTAGGGTATCGAGCCTATGTCCTCTCCAGGAAACACTATTACATAAGTGGTAGGACAAAGTCTTTCTATGAGCCTAGAACATACTATGGGCCAACAGGACTATCAGTCCAGGCCAATCCCTTTATATTATATGGTAATAAATTTGATAGGTACTTATTTTCGAAATTCTCATGCAATCCGATCCAGTTGATCAGACATGGCGGTGGGTGTACGCTCACATGATATATGGTTTCATCCAATTGTCTGGTCGTGTTAACCTACTGAGAAATCAGGAGATACCCATCCAATATAGAAGTATGTACTCTCCCGAGACCGGTTTGTCCAATTCTTCTTCCGATTCATGCCCAAGGATGTGTACGGAAACGCCATCATTCTGCAGATACAGACTGGAGTTCTGCAGCAATATTGGACAGGTATGCGTAGACTGGGGGTTGAACCTGCAACCTAGGTCTCTGAAGGACTGTGGCATGGTCTGGTCAGAAAATGGATCCTCGGAGGAATGAACAAGAGCATGCCAACCTTAAGATGATAGCTTTGGGGGCCATCGACATGCCAAGTGCAAGGTTAAAAGAGGATTGGTTGTCCACAAATAACAGAACCCACCATTACGGTGGTGAGGTAATACAAAGTCCTTCACTAAACCAGTAACCGGTGAATCACAAGTTTCCCGTGAATCACCCATCTGTATTTTTATAAATCTTAGTAAAACATAAGTGAATGCTATAACAGAATGACTAACCAACCCTGAGGCATTACAGGAGTGTGCCCTGTTATTGGTTCCCTTGAATCCTTGCAAGCTTAATTTTCTTCACCTGTCAAACATGGTGATCCAGGGCCTCAATTCAGATCCTTCGAGCTCCGTTTGGGAGCATGAAGCAGAGATTCCAGAAATGGAAAATCGCCAACACAGAAAGGACAGAAGTGTGACCCACCACCTGAAAGGACATCTCACTCATCATTGCGAGGTCAAGGTCAAGATTCCTAGTCCGGCCTATATCAGCTCCTCGAGCCACCACCTAACATGGTCAACTATTTTGCACGCATCGAAGATTGCCTTAGATCAGTGGTTCCCAAACTGTGTGCCTAGGCACCCCGGGGTGCTGTGTGGTTCTTGCGGGGGAGCCTCAAAGTGATAGGCAACACCAAAGCTGGGATACTCAAATGCGCTCTTATTTAAGACATTTTGGGAACCAACACCACTATGCAATGACTTCCAAGTTCCAATGCATTAAGGAAATTGGACAAGTACCTATGCATAGACCTAAGGTGGCATTGCCACTTTCACCATAGATAGGAATTCTGCACCAGGTCCAAGTCTGCGACATTCGGGTGGGACTCATCTTTGTCGCACATATCAAAAACGTGGCCCAATGTGATTTGGTTTTATCCTCTCTCTTTTGCACGGCAGTGGTTAATGTCCGCCCATTATCCAATAATCTGGGATGAGTCATGCTGGATTTGGGACTGAGCGATTACTGCATTATTTCCAGTCCTTTTGCCGAGTGGTGGGATGCTCCTGGACTGAGAACAGATTCTTTATGTAACAAATCCAATGCTCTCCGTCTTATCCTCCTAACGAGGGATAACCTACTTTATATAGTGCATAGCAATCTGTCTGTTCTGTGTTTTCTCCAGGCAGAACTGCACACACCTTAATGGGGATCTGTATTTAGGAAACCATTACCATAAATGAATGGCTAAAATAATTAAATCTGATTGAGAGCAAGGAGTAGATAAAGATAGGTCCTATCTGCGGTATAAATAATGTATTTGTATCTTTAGCCATAAGACCAGCAGGAAATATTGAATATTCAGATTTTGTAGGCGCAGTAACGGGAGACTTGTCCGATCTCTCATGTACAGGAAAAATACTGTACGTTTTATCAGAAGCCAGACGATTTCACAGCCCCGAGGTTAAAGCACAGGAAGGAAGACAACAGGACTAGAAGCGACGGAACAACGGGTCAAGTTCTGATGTCAGAAACCGGGATGCTCCGGGGAATTTAAAGAAACACTTGAAGATAACAGCGGCGGATCTGTGAAACAAATCTCTCCGCTAGCAGCAAACAATACAGAACAAGAAGAGATCAAAAAGAAGGTTTGAGATACATAAATGGAGACTTGTCTTAACTGGTAGCCCGGAATGCTGTGGAGGGGGCAGTACAGAAGCTTTAAACAATAGAAAAAGTACATTGTTCTGGGCAAGGTTGCAAGGGCCCTTCAATTTAAAAAGGGATTCAAAAGAGAGAGATAAAGATTGGGGGCTGGTGGGACAGAGATGAGGGTGGGAGACATGGAAGAGACAGAGAGGGGATAAGAAAGCAATACATAGACAGAAGGGAGCGGGGACAGTGATGGGAAGGTGTGGGAAAAACAAAGGAAAATGATAAAACTTGCAACAACGAGAATGATAGCAAGCGACGCAACAAATGTACGGCCAAAAATACTAGTCTGATAATAATCATTGATTTGGTTTGCCTTAGGATAGGACACAGACCAGCAGCGGATGTCAGACTTATACCAGGAGTGTGTTTTCACGGACACTGAATGATACCAAAAGCTGTTATAACGCGGATGTCTCCAATGAGGTAACTGTACAGAATAAAGAAACCTTTAAAAACTCAAAGTTAAAACACCTGCAGGAATTACAATCCCCCATTTGTTATTGGATGCATAAGACCCAAACATTTATCCTGCTGCGAATATGAATTCCCCGACTGCAGCATAATTCTTTGCACTTTACAAAGCACAATGCCGATGCCTACATACTGTAAGCTTAATTTGTTTCCTGTGGTTGAGTCCTGCTTTACATTTGGCTTCAGGCTTCTTTATCATGATCAGCAAAGTTAACCCAGGGAAGGCGTTTCCAGTCCAAGCTTCCACGTCCTATAAACAGCTGTAGTCCCAGGCACGAGAGGAAGCAAGAACTTGTCAGAATCGGTGGAATTCTTCCTCTGGAGATCAGAACTCTTTGTTACACCATCTGTATTGCTGATATGCATATAAACAGCTCACACGCAATCAATTTATTCATTTATTATTTATTGACAGTTTCTTATATAGCGCACACATATTCCGCAGCGCTTTACAGAGAATATTTGAACATTCACATCAGTCCCTGCCCAGGTGGAGCTTACAATCTATATTCCCTACCACATGTACACACACACACACACACACACACATTCTAGGGTTAATTTTTTGGGAGCCAATAAACCTACCTGTATATTTTTGGATTGTGGGAGGAAACCGGAGTACCCAGAGGAAACCCACGCAAGCACAGGGAGAATATACAAACTCCGCACAGTTTGGGCCATGGTGGGAATGGAACCCATGACCTCAGAGCTGTGAGGCAGTAATGCTAACCATTACACCGTCCGTACTGCCCCAGTATATCAGAGCTGCCCAATGGGGAACTCTGAAGAGAATGGATATTTTCAAAATAATCCTCATCCTCTCAATCAGAGGGTGAGGGCCAGGGCCGGCATCTGTATATACAGAATGAGAACCCACTTACAGCATGCGTCAGACAGAGAGGCGGTAAAATATTACATTGTAGACAACAGATATAGGCCTCGGACTCCAGGGGCGTTGACCACCATTTACCAGAGCTGTACAAATAAATAGAAACAGATAAAAGAGATTTCCTTCAAGGTCATACTCCCACATCAAAGGCTTCTGAACTGCACTGGAAATAAGTTCCCATCGGGGGAAAAGACCGGACAGGAAGTGTGTAACCAAAGATTACCGGCGGTTATGGCAGCGACAAGGAGCTTCACGATTCCACGTAAAACAGCAAAACTGTTCTATAGCATGACCTGAAACCTCAGGTCCTACAGTGCTCATGGTCAGAGAGGGGGCAGCCATTTATAGAGCTATGTAAACAAAAAGCACCAAAAGAAATCACTGTAATACTATTCTTTTATTAACATATACCAATAACTAATAGCTCCAACACACATATTAATAAATACTACAGACAGACAACTAACCAATTGGAAGGTGCATTACCCCAATGCTGGATCCATCACTATAGTGGGGGATATTTATCAAATCTTGGCAAGAAATAAAGCAGAGAGAGATAAAGTACCATTCAATCGGCTTCTAACAGGCTGAGTGTTTGAGCTGATTGGTTTGTACTTGATCTCTCCAAGCTTTGATAAATACCCCGCAATGGACCGGATTCAGATGTGGGCGGAGTTTCTATCGCTGCCGCTTACATGTAACAATGGTAATGCAGCATGGGCGTCACGCCAACTGCGAGCATTACAGATCCGAGCTGTGTCCTAGGATGCAGTATCGGAAGATGGGCCGGACTCACATGCGGTCACAAGGACAACTCAGCAGAGATCTTTTTTGAAGCTGGAAATGCCAGACCTCGCAAGAGTAGCAGCTGCCCACTAGTGACCAGCGACACTGCCGAAACCATCGCAACGGAGTACTCCATCGCAAATTACCTTGACACCACAGTATGGGTCTGACGCACACGCAAAGTACTGAACATAGGTAATTTGCATCAGCGCCGGGAATTATTCAAGCACAATGTCGATTACTGAGGCCTACAGGGACAAAACTGCCACTTGGACCCAGCGCCAGTCTCTCCGTGTCCAATTTAGTCACACTTGTAGGTGGCCAAATTGGACAAGATCCAGGCCTCCAGCTCACCATCCAAACAGCAGCTGTGTTCCAGCATCACTACTGTACGTCACTGCGGGAGGAAGAGGACACAATGTAGTGTACATAAACAGGATAATTCTGTATCACTGATCTAATTAATCTACCTAAAATAACCAAATAATGTATACCTCAGGGCCAGATGTATCAAGCTTCAAGATTGATAAAGCGGAGAGCGATAACAACCAGCCAATCGGCGACTACTGTACCTGACATTTTTCAAACCAGCCTGTAACATGGCAGTTAGGAGCTGATTGTCTGGTTATCACTCTCCATTTTATCACTTTTTTGTAGCTTGATACATCTGGCCCTAAGGCTGTCCAGCATAGTAGGCTTTGTGTAGGATCACTCGCATATAAATGTTCTTCTGTGGAAAAATCCCCAAAATACAAAATTGTAGTTTTTTCCTCATACCTCCGTCCTGCTCAAAAGATCCTAGAACGGTGCATATCAAACTCGACCCTCAAGACACACGAACAGACGTGGTTTAATGATATCCGTGCTTGAGCACAGATGGACATTATCAAAATGACTGCTGTACTGAACAGGTCACCTGTGCTTAAGCATAGATAGGCCTAGACTGTAGGGCTGGGTACACACCTGTCAATATATCGATTGTGCAGCTGGCGAAAGAGAAGTGTATATTTTATGGGTGTACGTCTGATCAGCACCAGCCATTTGTGTACCCAGCCTAAGTGTGTCTTGAGGACCGAGTTTGGGAAGCACTATCCTAGAGGACTAACCGTCTGATTACTAGTTAGCCCACATAAAATGGCTGCCTTCATTCTACATAAGTAACACGAGTTGGATATAAAATGCCGGTGGTCAGAATCCCCGATGGCCACAATGCCGACAGATACTGGTGAGGATTGTAACCCTAACTGTCCTACCTGTTCTCTCCCGTGAAAAACCCCAACCCTCCCCCTAGTGGCTCATACGTCGACATTCTGGTGTTGGAATTCTGACTAGATTCCAGTGAAGCGCCATATCTCATAGCCTACAACGGGACAGCCCCGATTTCAGCCAGACAGTGCCCATTTGAGCCTATTTCTGTGGGCCCCTGGATGCACACTGTATATGCAGGAAATGGGCCGCGGCTTAAACTGGGAACACATTAGCCGATTATCGTTAACGATATGCACGATAACAATATCCGTCAGTGTGTGTGCACTATATCGTTTCTCCAGGAGTTCCAGGGAAAATCGTTAAAAGATATCGTACATGGACAATATCGTATAATGGCCTTGATTCAGGACCGCTCGCTAAGCAGCGGCTGTGCCGAATGTTCCCCCCCCACCTGCATTCAAAGGGGTACGCCCGCTTTCATGAATACGCCCATAAAACTCTGGACATTCCCCTGCACAGGCCCCTAGCCGCCCCCCCTTCCTCCCCTACCCACCTCAACGACTGTCGTACAGCGGCCCTGCACACGTGCGAATACGCTGGGGACCGATCACTAGTAAATCAGACCCAACGTGTAAGCAGCTTCGGGATTTCGGATACGCAGTCACATCTGTCATATGTCCGAGACACTTTTTCCTCAAAACTGAAAGAAAAAATATTTCTAAGCGACTTAATCAGCTCAACTGGCGGCTTTGTGGGGATTACGCAATAAACCACAGGCATGCCAGCTATTCCATACACAAACCCTTCATTTTCACTTTCAAGTATGCATAAAGATGATTATCCGGAGACCTTGAGCATATTATAGGACTCCTCCGCCCTCACAGATGTATAACGCTGTACACTGCCGTATGTGCAAACACAGAAGGGAGACTTCGCTGGGATGGGCCTTTGCCAGATGGAGCGGCTGATCATCGCTTCTGGATAAGCAATGTAGCCGTTTCCACCTGACGGCTAATTACAGCAGCAGCAGCAGCGACGGTTCAGGAGATTGCAGACTCGTTGTACATCACCGAGGCAGGATTCTGCCTGTACCTCATGCCTCGACCAAGCGACTCGGAATGTGCATTAAAAAAAAAAAGAATGCGCTGTATTCAAGAGATCTGTTATCTCACAGCAGTTTGTGAAAGGATTTTTTTTTTTTTTTTCACAAAAAATTAATGGAAAATGCAGTAAATTATGTGCTAGCATCAGACATAGGGGCACATTTACTAACGCTTCTAAAAACGAAAAGAAGTTACCCATAATCAGATTATGTCTATCATTTTCAGAATCTGAGTGGTTGCTATAGGCAACTGTACATTTTTCTCTAATATTTGATAAATCTTTCCCTAAATCAGTTCGGAGATGTTAAAATAATAATAAAAAAAAAATATTAAAACGCAAATTTATCATAAACAACGTTTCAATTAAATAAAGGAATCCTTTTTCAAGAAAGGCGTGTTCATTAGAGGCTGTAGGTACCCATGTGCAAAAATAGGAGGATGCGGTCAACAGTGAACGATGTCGCAACGGGGGGGGGGGGGGGGCTGTTAGAATAGGGGGCCAAGCACACACAAAAAAAAGCTCCGCCCCTTGGCTCTGTTTGACTTGCAGCCAAGTAAAGCAGGGGTGACCATCGATAATTCCCTTACAGATCGTTTCACACCATTGAGGTTATCCATCGATGGTACTTCTTGATGGTTAACCCACCAACGGCCATCCCTACCAGTTACTGACCAGAATATCCGATGCAGACAAAGGGCGGGATGCTATATAGCAGAAATGCGGTAAAAACCCCGTTTTCAGGGTTTCTACCGCATTTCTATATGCTATATGGCGCCTCCGCAGTGTCAGCGCTGCGGAGGGAATCGCCAGCTAAAGCTGGCGAATCCCTGCAGAAGCCTATGGGCTTCTTACCGCAGCGCTGTTTGAGGGATCCGTCACGGATCCCTCCCAGCGTGCCCTGCGGCCGGCGCCGGGGTCTGCGCATGCGCAGATGGACTCCCGGGTCACAGACCCGGAAGTCCAGTGCCGGCACCGCATCGCAAGGGACAGCTCTTACCGCAAGAGCTGTCCCTTGCATGAATAACGGCATATGTTATAGCATATGCCGTTATTAAAAATGCGATGTCCGGCGAAGGGGGGCCGCGGATGTTATAACATCCCGCCCATAGGCTGATAGCCAATGAGGCTATCCTGTATCCCATGTAGTATCGCAGAGTTTTTCTGGCATGTAACTGAAAACCCCCGTTTTACCGCATTTTCCTATGTACTAAATCCCGTTCGCAGCGGTTTCGCAGGGCAGGGTATCGCCACCTTTGGGTGGCGATACCCTATAGAAGCCTATGGGCTTCTTTTCGCCGCCCGCCGCCGCAACCCGCCGCCTCGCCGCCCCCCCCTTTCCCCCCTCCCTTGGACTTACCTTCTTGCAGGTCCTCCTGGACCCCGGAAGGTAAGCCCTTCCTCCCCCTAGCAACGCAGCCGGACGTCCTTCCGGCTGCAGGGGGAGGAGGAAGCGCCGGGGACAGCTTCCTTAGCTGTCCCCGGGGTGAAAGCTGCAGAAGCCGGCAGGGAGGTGACGGAGACCCCCCGCAGACCACAGTACAGGTATCGCGGGGGACCTCCGTCACCGCATCGCGATGCCAGCCGCATATGTTAGTACATATGCGGCGGCATCGCGGCGGGGGGGGGGGCGCGAAGGGCGGCGATGTATTTTAATACATCCCGCCCTAAGGGGGATATTTAACACAGGGTCACGACTGTTGGGCTAGCTGTGACCCTGTCCCATTCTCGGCCGGCTCCACGTGAAAATCGGCAGGCGGGACACGTGAAATCGGAAGGCGGGACATACCGAAAAGGGGGGCACGGCCGAAATACGGCCGTGGACCATCGAGCTGCGACCGGGAGCTCGACAATCCACGGCCGTTCTCGGCAGAATGGGCCCGACATCTTCTAAAGTCGGGCCCGTTCTGCCGAGATCGCTGTTCATTGCTGTCGGGGAAGACGGCATTGAATAGGGCCCTTCCGCTACTTCCCCTGTTGGGAATAGCTGCGCAAGATTGAATACCCCCCATAGAACGAAATAAATAATAATTTATAAAACGGGCGGTAGACAGTATAACATTCAGTGAGTTGTGGTGTAAACGTGATCTGTAAGATTTACAGACAATTACTTGACCGGCACGGTTATAAACACCTATGGTCAAAATCCTGACAGCTGCATAACACAGACTGTTGAAATGCCTACGATGAAAATATCGACTCGATCATAATGCCGAACATGATAAAATACCGACAAATGGGGACATGGACCCTGAATTAGTGAAATCGTTCGATGGTCGCGGTGGTAAATTGTGGTAAGATATTAATAAATAACCGACACAGAAAGGACATTCTTGCATTATAGTAACATAGTGCCCCCGTCCTGACCGGCAGATACTCACGTTCCCAGCACATCCCGAAACTCATAATTATCTCGTATATCTTCTGCTCTCTTCTTCCAGCTCGGCCCATCATCTCCCAGGGGCATTCTGACCGCTGTTCCCTGGCCCCACAGTGGCTGGATCGACCGTCAAATCTAGTAATAAACAGATACAGTATCTGGTTATGTTTCAGCCTTATAGTTCTCTGAGACAGAGGTAGGAACTTCACACGGCCCACCTATTTATATAGCGCCAACGCTGTACAATAGAGACGGAAAGATACGTTTACCCAATACCTTACTAACACATCATTGCGGTCGTGGACAAACTAGGTCTGTACAGCTGCTGTGGAACTACAAGTCCAAGTCTGTCCTATAACGTTAACACTGTACTATTGTATGCACTGTGCGGCGCTGCACAACCTCTGTGGCGCCTTATAGTGGTGATAATATTAATAATACTTATTATTATTATTATGGTTAGGGGGAAGCTTTTGGCACAAAGTATTCTGACATTAGTTAAAACTGTGCAGTAATACAGGGATATTACACTAGTTAAGAGGATTTTGTTTTACTCTTTAAATGCCCCAAGAAGAGTTTGGAGACTGGGAATTAACGATGGTCACAATCGACAAGAACATTGGGCTAGACGGAGCTTTACATTATTCCCAATGACTAATTACATATACTTTGAGTATGACAATACAGATGTCGCACATTCTATAATTGAGCAGAACATCAGACACCTTTAACACCTCTACAGACACAGTTTATCTTTAGAAAATCGGTTGGCTTAAAAATAACCTGAATTAGTTGTTTGTGGCTAATGATTCTCCAGAAGAGACCCAATGTACTGCGCCCGCTGCCTACACGCAGGGATTTATTATTTGGTAACACTGTGGGCAGAGCAGGCGCGGTTTTGTACTCTGGTCACCAGAGCAGGCGCGGCTTTGTACGCTGGTCACCAGAGCAGGTGCGGCTTTGTACGCTGGTCACCAGAGCAGGCGCGGCTTTGTACGCTGGTCACCAGCACAGGTGCGGCTTCATACGCTGGTCATGAAAACAGGCCTGGTTTTGTACAGACAGGTGACGGGCGGTCCGAACGCTTAGCTAGCCTGTTATATGGCAGTTAGAAGCTGATTGGCTGGTCCTTTATCTCTCTTCAGAGCTTAGTATATAGAGGGTTATTCAGAATGGATCACTGCTATGCTAAGTTGCAGAGCCCAATCAGGTACACGCTGCCCTGCCAGAGAGAACCCTGCTCTATGCAAGCCTGCGAATTGTGAAAAATAGCTGGATCGGCGAATAGCTGCAAAGTCTTCTGCAAGCCGCTCCCCAATGAATGATTTTTTTTCACTGTGCGCAGGCTTTGCATTACCCAAGACTTACTCGGCGGGTGCGACGGACGCGGTCAGATCGGGGACACCTTACATCACATGACTTCCCCTCAATAGGTCAAGACACGCCTGCGTTTTCCCCGACAATCCCAGAAAACGATTGGTTACCACCCCCTCCCTCCTCCCTGTCAATCAACTTGTGTACGGCCAGAGATATATATATAAAAAAAAAAAGTAGCAGGTTCTTATTGCAGGGCGGCCTTGCTCATGCGCACTAAGATCTGTCCGAATGTGCAGTCTATCGACAATTGCTCACACTGCGAATTTGCAGCCATGTCATCAGGACTGAATAACCCCCATAGACCCCATTCTCCACTTTATCAATCAATAAGTTACGATTCATATGCCGCTAAGTTCCGCATTAACAGATGCATCACGGTTAGTTCCGTCAGAAACTGATTAGTCTCCAATTTGGTTTTGGACTGTGGGGGGAACCTACGTGACTATAATGATACAAAGGTGGCTACTACTGAGCTGATTCTGGTCCGCGCTATTGCTATTTATACACAGGTAATGCAAACTTCTAGGAAAGGGATAATGCTGCTCCTCTGGTCCTCTCGTGTGTCCCATCCCCATCTCATCTGGGATCTACATGCACTGGTTGATGATACAAAAGACTGTACAGCTTGCATGCAGCCAATTGGGCCGATTCAGACCCGTTATGGGCCAAATTCGTTCCCGATGTTCGGGATTTGCGCATGTACAAATATGCGCAAACCTCGGGAGAGAGCCGTTCGCTCTGTAAGAGAAGGGAAAGGGGGTGTGCCGGGGTTACATGCAGACTAGCCAACAGGTCTGAATTAGTCTCACTATGACAAACAGAATTTTAAAAAATACAAAATTTTTGTGCTAATACACAAACCTCAGGGCAGCATTCCTTAAGCCAGGGTTAGTTTTAGGGCCAGGCAAAGAAGGACGGTTCAATCAGAGGGGAACGCCAGAACTTGCTGTACACGGGCCGTGGCCGGACATTCTGGTAGAAGGAAGTCTGCAGTCTTACACCTTCCACGCAGCACATACACAGCGAGCTGGTGACTTCGCTTCCTTCCTGATTTGGCCACTGGTGAGCAGACAGCCCTTCACGCTGGCCTCCGTCAGCAAGGAACGTGCTAGTATGCATTTCTTGCAATGCATAGTATGCACGTCTCACAATGTCTGACACCAATATGTGGTATTAGTCAAATATTCACTAAAACGGGTGGGAAAAGTTTCTATATATTAAAAAAAAAAAAAAAAAAACGAAATCATATCATTTAATCCTATATCCAGATTCCACTTACAGTACAACTATTTAAGGATTATGCTTTTTTTTTTTTCTCCAAAAAGATTTAATCAACCTTTTTTTTTTATCCTCTTCTTGTTTTAAATAACTACATCGCTCAGGTTTCCATGACAACTGCAGCAGCAGCGGCTAATGCATGTCTATAGAGAGATCCCCCCCTCTCCTCGCAGAACAACTCCGACACCAGTAAGAAACCTCTGCATTTACAGTGTAGCACCCTCCATATAGTCAGAGATCTCGGAGGGGGGTGTGCACAGTATTCTACCGGCATGAACCCGTATTGGGAGGACGCGGCTTATAAATAAGATGTAGCGATTTTTTTTTTTAAATATATATATTTAGACCGGAAAACTGGGACAACTTCGCTGACGAACGCTGCGCTCCTTCTTTTGAAGATGGCAGTTCTGGTTTTTCGACAGTCGCTAATTTAATCCTTCGAACCCAGTAACACAGTTATAAAGATAAGAAAAAAGTTACACTATGTAGACTCAAACACGCAAGACCCCTGAAATATGAAGTTACAGGCGGCACACGTACAGCACACATGCCAACGGAGGAGCATGGCAGGACACAAATAAAGTGTGATTGATGCCACACCAAACTTTGACTTTATGGGCTGGACAGTGGGTATTGGTGGCAGTGTGACGTTGAGGGGGGGTGGCGGGGGCAAAACCAGCCCAAAGAAACCGCCCCAATGCTTCATACTAGTGGAGGGGAGATGTATCAAAGCTTTAGAAAGAGATAAATTATCAACCAATCAGCTCCTGTCATTTTCAAACACAGGGCGGGATGCACTAAAGGAATAATGCGGTAAAAACTCTGTTATCGGTTTTACGTTGGGGGGATAACACCAGAAAAAGTCTATAGGCTTCTTACCGCCCGGACCAGTGACCTCCTCCTCCCCCCTGCAGCATGATGCTGGGGGAGGAAGAACAGCAGGGAGGACAGGGGAGGGGGGTGCGGACGCCGGGCAGCGGGTGGCAATAGAAGCCCATAGGCCAGAAGAGGTGCAGGGAGGAGGCGGAGCCCGGCAGTCCCTGCAGCCGTCTGAGCAGGGGGCTGCCGGGCAGACGAGGAGGAGGAGGCCGTAGGAACACAGTCACCCCCCCTTTGTTAGAGCATATGCGATTAATATTGATGCGGTAGCCGGCGGAGGGGGCGTTAATGGGCTGTGGATGTTAACACATCCCACCCACAGCCTGTAGAACCCTGCAAGGTGGCTGTTAGGAGCAGA
This sequence comes from Crinia signifera, assembly GCF_055691185.1. NCBI lineage: Eukaryota > Metazoa > Chordata > Amphibia > Anura > Myobatrachidae > Crinia > Crinia signifera. The sequence continues at coordinate 20,126,151 of NC_139224.1, read as the reverse complement.
TTTATAGGTACTTTATCTCTCTACGCTACATCTCTCAATGTTTGATACATCTACCCCACAGTCTTCAGTCTCTCTTAGGGACCTATTGATGGCCCCATCGGCTTTGGATTGTGAGAGACTGGCTGGGGCCAGGGAACATCTGCCCGCCCTCCCTGGAGCTACCAGAGAATGCTGCCTGGCTGCTCTGATTGTTAAGCACACACAATCATAGCAGCCAGGCAGCATTCTCTACCTGCCTCCCAGCCTGCAGCCAGATGGTTCAATAGCTGTGAGCATGGCTGGAGCTATCCACCAATCAGAGTGCAGCATTCACCCCGGGCTCCCAGGCTGCAGCTAGACAGTGAATGGTTATCAGCATACTGACTGGTAGATGGCAGGAGCTATCCACCAATCAGAGTGCAGCATTCACCCCGGGCTCCCAGGCTGCAGCTAGACAGTGCATGGTTATCAGCATGCTGACTGGTAGATGGCAGGAGCTATCCACCTATCAGAGTGCAGCAATCTCCCTCTGCCTCCCAGGCTCCAGCTAGAGTAGAGAGTGAATGGCTTTCAGCATATTGACTGGTGGACGGCAGGCGCTATCCACCAATGTGCTGACATCTATCAACTCTATGAAATCACATGGAGAGGTTATCCGTCTGATAGGTCTACAGTGTCTGGGTTGACAGTCAATATGTCAACACCAAAAGGTTGGCAGACAAAATGTTGACATGCAAAAAGGTTGATGCTGGCAATTAATTTTTCACAGTTTTTTTTCTTTATTTTTGGTGGACTTTATCATACTTTAAAATTACGGGGACTTCGACTGGGAATGGTAAAGTGTGCGGAGTGCAGCGAGGCACCATACCTGAAACATGTTGGGCGAAGGTACGCACTATGCTATTTGGGGGTCCATGTCAATAGGTATCAACATTTATACCAATAAGTTACTAGCTCATGTTTTCATGTTTTTCATGTCAACCTTTTGTCAATTTTGACCATTCGAATGTTGACCCTTTGGTGTTGACTGTTGACCTAGCCACTGTCACCTAGGTAACACCGCTTCCAGTGGTGGCTCCAGGGGTGGGGCTGGAGCAAAGTCCAATATTTAAATAGAATGGGGAGCCACACCCACTGACAGTGAGTCAGTTTGGAATGGCAGTTGGCAGTTGGTGTGACTCTGTTATATGAATTTTAAACTGTAGCTCCACCTCCGGAGCCTCCACTGATCTCATCCACACTCTGTGGACAGATGGGACGGGACCATTGAGTAACTTATTATAGTTTTCCATTTAATGGCAGTGAATGGGTGCATAAGGGCCCCGGGGGAAATGCGCACAGATATGGGGTGCAGCAGAGGAAGGGGAAGCAGTGCATTTGGAAATATATCCGTGTGTAAGAGGTCATACGAAATACAGGGCTTTGAGGGCCTTCTTGTGACCATTTGCATTTTGGGATGTATTAGGACGTACATCACGTGAAATCCATCCACTTTAGAAATAGGAATTTAAAGCAAAGTATGTGCAATATCTTCTCGTTCTCCACTAATTGCCACCGCAGCGGCAGGAAGAAGCGCAGCCTTTGATCCCAATCCAGCTCATGAATATTCAATGCTTAGACACTGTGCAGTCGTCTACCTGCACTCAAGAGGGACATTTCTGTACACAACCCTCTTTGAAATAAATGCAAATGAACCGAGAGGAAGATATCAAAATATAGCAGTAAAAAAACAATGCAGCCGTGTCTATTATCCCACTGCAGGGCGTACATTGTAGGAGACAGCAGCGAGGCCACAAACAAATTTCATCTCATTCTTAATGTGCGTTTCCACAGAGTTCATATGCCCTTGAAAATAAAAAGAACATAACTACTATGTGTTGTATATGCATGTGTGTGGAATCCAGTCAGCATACCGGGGATTGGAACGCCAACGTTAGAATCCCAACACTGGTGAGAAGTGACCATTGATCACAATGCTAGCAATTGAATCCCAACTTTTGGCATACCGAGCGTCACTATACCTGTGGGAAGGGAGGGTTAGGGTCAGGCAGTAAAGTGGTATGTTCAGGTTAGGATGCAGGGGTGGGGATGGTGGTGGTGGTTAGGCAGTAATGGAGAGGGGAGGCGTTGGTTAGGGTCAGGTAGTAAAGCAGTACGTTCTTGTTAGGAAACAAGTTTGTGTTAGGATGCCGGGGGGCGGTGGTAGTGGTTAGGGTCAGGCAGTAAAGCGGTACTAATGTGTTAGGATGTGGGGGGGGCAGTAAAGTGGTACGTTTGTGTTGGTATGTGGGGGGGGCGGTGGTGGTGGTTAGGGTCAGGCAGTAAAGCTGTATGTTTGTGTTAGGATGCCGGGGGGGGGGAGGTGGTAAGGGTCAGGCAGTAAAGTGGTACGTTTGTGTTGGTATGTGGGGGGGGGGGGGCGGTGGTGGTGGTTAGGGTCAGGCAGTAAAGCGGTACTAATGTGTTAGGATGTGGGGGGGGGCGGTGGTGGTTAGGGTCAGGCAGTAAAGTGGTACGTTTGTGTTGGTATGTGGGGGGGGGGGGGGGCGGTGGTGGTTAGGGTCAGGCAGTAAAGCGGTACATTTGTGTTGGTATGGGGGGGGGGGGGGGCGGTGGTGGTGGTTAGGGTCAGGCAGTAAAGCGGTACGTTTGTGTTGGTATGTGGGGGGGGGGGCGGTGGTGGTGGTTAGGGTCAGGCAGTAAAGCGGTACGTTTGTGTTGGTATGTGTGTGGGGGGGGTGGTGGTTAGGGTCAGGCAGTAAAGCGGTACGTTTGTGTTGGTATGTGGGGGGGGGGGGCGGTGGTGGTGGTTAGGGTCAGGCAGTAAAGCGGTACATTTGTGTTGGTATGTGGGGGGGGGGGCGGTGGTGGTGGTTAGGGTCAGGCAGTAAAGCGGTACGTTTGTGTTGGTATGTGGGGGGGGGGGGCGGTGGTGGTGGTTAGGGTCAGGCAGTAAAGCGGTACTAATGTGTTAGGATGTGGGGGGGGGGGGCGGTGGTGGTTAGGGTCAGGCAGTAAAGTGGTACGTTTGTGTTGGTATGTGGGGGGGGGGGGGGCGGTGGTGGTTAGGGTCAGGCAGTAAAGCGGTACATTTGTGTTGGTATGGGGGGGGGGGGGCGGTGGTGGTGGTTAGGGTCAGGCAGTAAAGCGGTACGTTTGTGTTGGTATGTGGGGGGGGGGGCGGTGGTGGTGGTTAGGGTCAGGCAGTAAAGCGGTACATTTGTGTTGGTATGTGGGGGGGGGCGGTGGTGGTGGTTAGGGTCAGGCAGTAAAGCGGTACGTTTGTGTTGGTATGTGGGGGGGGGGGGGCGGTGGTTAGGGTCAGGCAGTAAAGCGGTACGTTTGTGTTGGTATGTGGGGGGGGGTGGTGGTTAGGGTCAGGCAGTAAAGCGGTACGTTTGTGTTGGTATGTGGGGGGGGGGGCGGTGGTGGTGGTTAGGGTCAGGCAGTAAAGCGGTACATTTGTGTTAGGATGCAGGTGGAGGGGGGTTAGGGTTAAGCACTATGGTGGGATTAGGCTGCAGGACAGTAGGGTTAGGATACTTATACAGGTGTCGGGATTCTGCACATTGCGATGCCACCATCAGTCTTCTGACCATCAACATCCCAAGCGCCAGCATCCCATACCCACCCCATATGTGTGGAATATTGCCACAAGCCAAAAATTGGAAAAACATGGTCTAAAATAAAAAGAAATAGCATTTTGCACATATAATAATAAATCTTATTTATATAGCACTTTTGTCCCAAAAAGTGTTTTACCTTTACAACAAAAAAAACAACAACAAAAAACAAAGCTTAACAGTGGATTTTGGTGAAATGCTTGAGAGAACAGGAAAGTCTTGAGTATTTTTGAAGGAATCCAGAGTGACAGGTCCCTATGACAAGATTCAGTAACTTACTTCATGCTCCAATAACGGCTGTGGGGAGTGATGTATGAAGGAACCACTAGGGGAGCGAAGGGACACAGAAAAGAATCAACCAACCCACGGAGGGGCGGAGACTTGCAAAGACCTAGTCCACTTTACAACCACCTCCTTTTATACTCGTGTACTGTGCACTATCAGTGTTTTGTTAAGTTGGGTGGCTCAGATTCAAAGATCCGGAGGCGCTGTGATGTGGAGTGAGAGGGCTGGTCCCACTGGGGATTTCCCTGGGATTATTTTAAACCAAGAGAATGGAATGGACCCCAAGGGCTCCGGTCACACAAATAATGTCGTAAAATCTGGTATATATCAAAGATTACATGAAAGCAAAAATTGCAGTCTTAACCGTTCCCACTGCCTGTGACATGTTTATGTCCAGCAGAAGTGATAAAGGAAAGGAACTCCGAAAAGTGCATTATTTATCGTATAATTTTCTTACATGGGAATAAAAAAACGTTGATTGAAAACAAGGGTTCTCCTACTGCTGGGAGTTACTGCTGAAACGTTTCTTCTTCGCAACGTGCTAAACCAGTGGTTCCCAAAGGGCGCTCAACAGTCTAGAGCAGGCATTCCCAACCACGGTCCTCAAGGCACACCAACAGTTTTAGTGATATCCAGGCGTCAGCACAGATGGTTTAATCAGAATCCCTCAGATACTATTTAAGTCACCTGTGCTCAAGCCTGGATATCTACAAAACCTGCACTGTTGATGTGCCTTGAGGACCGTAGTTGGGAATGCCAGGACTAGGGATATGCCTAAGCATGGATATCCTTAAAACCTGGACTGGGTAAATTAAGGACTGTTTTTGGGAACCACGGAACTAACTAAACTTAAAATCTGTGTAAAGGTCCATACACACTGGGCGACTATGCCCAGCGTGTATGGACAGCGATGATGTCAATCACCGCTGCGGGGAAAGCCGCTCAGTGCATAGACACGGAGCGGCTTTCCCCCTGCCTGGTGCCGGCAGAGGGGGGGGGGGGGCTTTGCATAGCCCAGTGCTATGCAAAGCCGCTCATCTGCTGGTATAACCAGCAGATGAACTGCTTTCCCGGCGATGTTGCGGGAGTGCACAACAGCGGTCACCGCTCATCGCTGGGGCATACACACTGGGCGGCTTTGAGCTGAAAGCCACTCAAACCTACTGTTTTGAGCGACTTTCAGCTCAAAGTCGCCCAGTGTGTATGGACCTTTAAGCTGTAAAGAAACACAAAGAGCTCTTTTGTTATGGAAGGGAAAGTGCCCTTCTGACAACAACAATGCCAGTTCTATCAAGATACTGTATTGCCTTATAATTAAGAGAAAGTTTAGCCCTGCCGGTGGTAAGGCGACCCTGCATTGGCATGGAAAGTCTATTCTACAAGTATGTGTTCTGTCAGTGCCATCTGAGGATAGCCCTGACAAAGGCATTACATTGGATCTGCGCCAGCCCCGACAAGGCAGAGGGTAACACGAAGCGCCCATTTATATTTGATGACATTTTTAACTGCTACAATAAGCTGTTTTGTAAACTAAAATCGTTCGCTGACTGATGGTTCTCAGTCACAGATATCCCCTTACAATGATTACAGTCTATGTAAGTTGGTAAGTCCGAGGCACAGAGATGGTCTGTCTTATGGGTGTAACATACAATACACAATAGTAAGAAGAGTTGGGCCTCCAGGCAGTGGGGGCCCAGCGGGAGTTACTCCTGTACCCATGTGGGCGAGTCCAACCCTGGTTTACGTACACAGAAGATTAAATTGCTCAGATTGAAGACCAAACTCAAAATCAGGACCGGCTCTTTGAGCCCGGTGCTGGTTCTAGCCGTGGGGAGATGACCCCATGCCATTTTTTAAATTTTTTTATTCCTTTTTTTTTTACAATTAACAGCATTGCACAGAACACACAGATCCGTGCAATGCTGTCACTCCGTATGTATTTGGCAGCTGTATATACGGCTGACAAATATGTATAAGGCCGTTCCGAATACTAACGGGTATGACATCAGAAAACACAAATTACAAAAATCTGACAACTTTGATTTTTGGGTCAGATACACCCGATCTCATTTGTACCAGTTTGGCCATTCTTCGTAAATTTCCCCCTCGGTTCACCTCTAGAACATGAGCTGGTCCCTGATCCACTACTCCGCATTCTATGATGCAATAAGACATCATTGAAAGAATTGGGACCATTGTAGCTCTCCGTAAATTAAATATGCACGGTGTACATCACAGATCTTCATTTCTAGCCTTCGGTAGCAAGTTGTCTCTATAAAACTGGAAACCCCCTGTGGTGTATCCAAAAAATAAAAAACGGTTTACAACATGCACCGTGCTCCCATTTGCAGGACAGAACACGGCAAATCCAAGGTTTAGAGCTTGCAGTAAGCAGTTGAAAACCTGGTGTGCTAGTGTATTATATAACGCTGTACAATGCTGGTCTAGTGCTGAAGTGCTGGACATCGTACACCCTTCTGACCTTTGGTGTTTATATTAGAGATGTGCAGGTTCTTCTGATTTACTCTGATTTCAAAGCAGGATCTTATTGGCTATCCCAAATTACATGACAGTTGTTGACAGTTGATAGCCAATAAGAGCCTGATTTGAAATCAGAGTAAATCAGAGCCTGTACATCTCTAGTTTATATCGACTTGGACACGGTATCAGTGTAGTGTGTCCCCTCGGCACACTATTATATTCTCCCTCTATGTCAAGTAGATAGTTAAGTAAGAAAAATAACCTGCTAGGAAACAAAAAAAAAAAAAAAAACAACTTTAAAACCTCAGGTCAACTTTTTCTATGTCGACCTATCGCTTGTGTTGAGGGAATCATGGGTGAAATAGTGGAGGCCGAAAGAAAAGATTGGAAAAAATTTCTATTACAGTTTTCACCCATGCAAAAAATCATGGGTCCAAAATACCAGTATGTACATATTGGGCCGTATTAAATGAAGGCAGCGAGGGGGTTAAACGGCGAGGATCGTCGAGAACAAGTGACCCTCGTCGTTTAACCCCCGCTCACCGTATTCAACGTTCTGGGGGAATCCTCGCTATTCCCCCAAACGGCGAGGTCCGCAGCTAATGCAAGGAGCCCGCTGCATTTAGCCATGGGCCTCACTGTTTTGTGGCCGTGCAGGGGGTCAGTTGTACACTGACCGTGCGAGCTGTGACAGTCAGCACTGCTCGCCATCACAGCTCGCAATAAGCATTGACTACTGCCCTTAGAGTATCCGTACAAATAACGTGATTACTGGTCACCAATAACCGCAATTACTCCAGGACAGTAATACATTAGTGTTATGTTATCCAGAGCTTTCCTGGTCTGCGCATCCTTCCAGTAACTGCTGCAGATAATTCTACTTGTGGTCTTTCCGGGACTCGTCAAGGTGAGAGGCACTTAAGCAGCATGCAACGTCTCCTGAGGGGAAAAGGCAGAACACTGGCGTGGGGGGTGGGGCACAGCGACAAAGCACAAGAATACCAGTACTTTACATACATATAATAATATATATTTATCTATTTACCTTCTGGAAGTGATAACTACACTGCAAGCTACAATTAAACGCAACAAGATGAAACTAAAGCCCCTTAAATACTAGACGATATCGGTCACTATATCGTTAAGAAATGAACAATCATCATTAACGAGGCGCACTCTCGCACGTTGTGAATGATCCCCTCCCTCATCCAAGAATGTTCGGATGAAGGAGCACATCAGCATGACCGTCGCGATAATCAGCATCGTGCTTCGTCTAAGACGCTCTTTCAGCAAATAGATGGCCATCGACAGTAGGATCTGCCAGGACATAGAGGGCCAACATGGACGGCTCGGTACAACTGCAGTGAAGATGTACGAGGAGACATCCACAGATCAGGATTTGGTTGCTAGCTCGAATTACACACCCAAGGACTGGCTACAGAAACCATTGTTCTAGTTAGGGTGGCCAATCCGGGGATCGGGATCAGTGGGATCCTGGGATTTGGCCGGACATTGCTGAGATTTCGATCCCGTGATTCAGGATTAGACTGTGCATGCACATTCTAATGCTGGGCAGCGTCTGAGCCCCCCCGCTGCCGACTACTGCATCGATACTAATCGCATAGGCTCTAACATATGCAATTAGTAACGCAAAGGGCAGCTCTTGTGATTAGAGGGTGGGCAGGTCATCGGCGGCTCCCCCTCCCTCCCTTACCCGGCTGCTGCGGGACGGGCAGTGCCTCCTCCTCCCTGCATCCGGAAGGGGATGTACGGGGCTAAACAGGAGGACAGCGGGGGTTCGTGCGGGGCGACGCGGTAAGTAACCTATAGGCTTCTATGGGGTATCGCCAGCAAATCACAACCGGGTTTCAGTGCGGTAGAAACCCCAATAACTTTTACCGCATTTTTGGTTTAGTGCATCCCACCCAAATTCAGTTAAAAAATTGTTAATTTACTGAAAGTAGCGGTTCTGGGAGAGTCGCTGTAACCTTTATTGTGCTAACAGGAGCCAAAACGTCATCGCTCCATCTTCCCTCCCGTCACATCTGGCAGGAAGTAATACGGCAGCATCATTACATCAACACTACCGAAATCCTTTATATACACAGAGAGTTTCCTCCTCGTCACATTCCGCCAGGGAGAACCGGGGAGTTTCCACAATGTGCTCAAATAGAAATAGATTTGAATATTTTGAGGCTTTTTCCATTTGTTTTATTCAAAAGAGCTGAACTTGTTCCCTATGTGGCTATCAGTCTGGTCTGGAACTACAAGTCCCAGCATAAACCAATAGGCAGAAGCCAATTGTAATATTTATGAATCTCAGGGGCAAAATTTACAAAAATGGGAGTTCTATTGAAAGCGGGATGTTACCCATAGCAACCAAGATCAGATTCTATCTATTATCTTCTAGAAGGTGCTTAACCCTTTGGGGGGTATTAAATTTTTAAGCCCAAAACGGCAATAAAAATGTTAAATAAAATGAAAGAAGTGTGACTTACTGTACACAAGGGTGAAGAAACACACACACACACACACACACACAGGCATACACAATGCTGAACAATAGTACATTCAGAACTAAGCACTATTATGTTACGTTTTCGGAAGCGCTGCCAACATAAAGGAATAATTATTTTTGAAGGAGTTATTTCTGTCAAGGTAAATATTCCAATTTGTTTCTAATTCTGTACATGATCGGCCTTGGACTTGGCTCCACTATCCCGGCTAGGAGAGTCATTATACACAATAGCACGAACATGGTTACATATATCAGGAAGGGAATGTGGTGACTGTATTCTGTGTACCCCGCACAGCATCTATTCATACGGGATACGGTCGTATTGTCGACCCGTCATAGGTCGACACAGTTGGGCGGGTGTTTTGCCGCGAATCGCGGGAGGTGCGGGGGGGGGGGGAAGGGGGGGTGGCTGTGGAGTAGGTTCCTGGGCAACATGTGGAGGCAGAGGGTGTCTGGCACTGTGGGCTCACTGGGCTGGTTCTCTGTCATGTGAGTCAGATGCTCCACTCAGCGTTACAGACACACTCACACACTTTGAGTGACAGATGTAGCCAAATATATATCTATACACACACACATACAAACTATTAACACTGTATAATCCATCAGCCAGAAAATACATAAATACATTACAGGCTCTGGAGATACACCGCGAATAGTGCTTGATACATTGGGGGAAATTTACTAAAGGAAATTTGTAAAAATTAAGTGTATTTGTATCCAGAAATACACTTATTTTTGACATTTACTATCCCGAAAATACGGCAATTCGTATTCGTATTGATGTGCTATCAATACGAATACGAATTGCCGTATTTTCGGGATAGTAAATGTCAAAAATAAGTATTTCTGAATACAAATACACCTATTTATTTACAAATTTCCTTTAGTAAATTTCCCCCATTACCTCAGTATCTGGTGCGATTACAGGAAGTCTCACTGCATGTAGGATACAGTATAACCCCTGGGGAGGTGCTATGTAACTTACCCCTCCAGCCATCTCCTGTCCTCTTATGTAATACCCTACGGCTCCTAATGCAGACTATTGAGGAAAGAATGCGAGACACGGACCATGCGTGCATAAACACACCAGCAAGAGCGCCCGCAGGCACATTGGGGCTGTACATGATCAGACCGCCACCCTCAGACCACTTTGTGTTTACTTGAAAATCTGCAAAAAGTGCGTCCGTTTCTTCAAGGTTACCAGAGGGTGGCGATACCCTATAGAAGCTATGGGCTTCTTTCGCCGCCCGACGTACGCCGTCCGCGCGCCGCCCCCCCTCCCGTCCTCCTTTAACCTCCTCCTCCCCCTGGTGTGACAGCCGGCAGGACATCCGGCTTCAGGGGGGGGAGGAGACGCAGGGGGGCGCTGGCAGCCGCCGGGAGGTGACGGAGACCCCCGCAGCCCACATAACAGGTATCGCGGGGGTCTCCGTTACCGCAGCCCGATGCTGGCCGCATATGTTAGTACATATGCGGTAGCATCGCGGCGGCTGCCGTGTGAAGGGCGGGGATGTATGTTGATAGATCCCGCCCTAGTCTGTGATAGGAAATTAATGTATGGTCCTTATGACATGTACATGGTCGACCCTTATGTATTGCAGAGATGGAACTACTATTGGTGCAGCAGCTGCAGAGCACTGGGGCCCCTGAGGATTAAGGGGCCCCACTGGCACCCCGTCACCTACAGTTTGCCTGTGTCAACTTTCTGCCTGACTAATAGCCACATACACCATGTAAAACGCACTTCCGTGGCCAGCCTGAGAGAGAGAGAGAGAGAGAGAGAGAGAGAGAGAGAGAGAGAGAGAGAGAGAGAGAGAGAGAGGAGAGAGAGAGAGAGAGAGAGAGAGAGAGAGAGAGAGAGAGAGAGAGAGAGAGAGAGAGAGAGATACCAGCCAGTCAGCTCCCAACTGCCAAGTTACAGGAAGTATTTGAAAAAATGGCTGTTAGGAGCTGGTGGGCTTGTACTATCACCATCCACTTTCTTCCTCTCCAAGGCTTAGTAAATAGACCATCAGTATGACATTTGCTACCGATTTTGAATATTTCAATCATTCCACAGAGAAGATAACAGAACAGAGATTGTCACAAAAAAATTTTCTCCAATTTTTTTTCTGCTTTTGCACATTTTACCATCCAGGTGGATTCCGATCAGGAACGATAATGTTTTCTGAGCGCTAATTGGGGGTCCACATTGACAAAATAATGTGAAAAACTCACGTCGACATTGTCCATATAAATCCTTTGCTTCTGTCAATCTTGTGCATGTCGACTTTTGGTGTTGACCTAGACATTGTGGACCAGGGCGGCTCCAGAGGAAGGACTGCAGCACAGTTCAAAATTTAAATAGAGGAGGAACACCAACTGCCAGTGAGTCAGTTTGGAATGGCAGTTGGTGTGACTCCCCTATTTGAATTGTGAACTATGCTGCAGCCCCAACGTTGGAACTGCCACTGCTGACGACTCTACTCTCCATAGCCCTCAGGAGGGGGCTCGTCATGGGCTTACTGAGCCTGCTAATTGCACTTGACCCAACATCGATGCCATACCATGCACTGGAGGCGGGGCTTACCACTGGACAATACTGTATAGCTGGAATGGGATAGTTTGGTCTACAGCAAGTTGGTCACCAAGCATTAGGTCGACACCATTGGGTCAACATGGTTCTAGGTCGACATGGGTCAGTGTCAACAGTCAAAAGGTCGACATGGTTTTTTTTTACTGTTTTTTTTTATACCCGAATGTCGACACAGTCAACATGGACACAGTTTGAAGTGCTTTAGGTCGACAGATCAATAGGTCAACACAAGTATTAGGTCGACATGGCGTAGGTCAACATAGGGGGTTTCACTCTTTTTTTACCCGAATGTCAACACAGTCGACATGTACCCAGTTTGAAGTGCACCGCATCCCCTCGCATCGCTCCGGGCACGGTGCCTCGCTGCGCTGGGCACACTATTTTATTCTCCCACCACGCCCTAGCGAAAAACCCCATGTCGACCTTTTGACTGTCGATCTAGGCCATGTTAACCTAATGCTTGTGACGACCTAATGACCTGTCGACCTAGAACCATGTCAACTTGACTCATGTCGACCTAATGCTTGGTGACCAACTTGCTGTAGACAAAATGACCGTATCCCGTATAGCTACGGCCACTTAAAACCGGGAGCTGAAAGCCAGGGATAAGTGGCGCTGCAACTGTAAGATTTGCTGAACTTGGCTAGCGATCGCCCCGTACGCGCACACGCAGAGACACATTTGTTTGAGAACTCAGAGATCAAAACATTTTCATATTTCTGAACGAGGTTTGCAATCAAGATCTTCTCTGTGGCATAGAGAAAGCGATACTTGGAAGAGCTCGCTGTGAGGGGGGGGGGGGGGACAATGCAAAACAAAAAAACAGCACACTCACAAAGTTTATCACTGATTTAACGATGCAGAAACTCCACGTCTGGTCAGAATACTGGGAACATGGAATACTCAGAACTCCACGTCTGGCGAGACTAATGTGCAGACATTGGGTTCCAGACTCTGCACTCGACAAACGTGAGCTTCACACAATTCCTACAGCGGAGATCAGTAACTCATCAGTGCCGTCAGTCACACAGGGCTTGGGTTGTGTGGGATCTGGAGCCGCACACATAACCACTGGCCGTATCTGTGAAGACAATCCGCCTGATTCTATCGCCTACAACCGGCGGTTAAGTCATGTGATCATTATAGAAAATAAAAAAAAATTCTGCTAACCTTGACACTCTACAGAAACCCTGTCATTACTGAGCTAAGCTCCTCATTTGACAATGAGACGTAACCCCTTTAGTACGGTTAAGATCAACAGTGTCGACACAGGGGGAAAAAGTCACGCAAGCAAAAAGTAGACACTGAAAAGATCGATGTATAAAAAAAAAACACACGGAAAAATCTCACGTCAACCATTTGTCTATGTTGGCCCTTGTTCATGTTGACCATATGATGTCAACCAAGACACTGTCCACCTATGATAACCCTTTAGTTGTATCCATTCTATGTAGCTTACTGCTGTTTGTCAATGTACCATTTATGCCAGTGCTGGACAAATCGCTCCTCGATATCTGCCAACAGTTCATGTTTTCCAGACCACCTAGCTGGTGCACAGGTGTAGTCTTACTAAAGCTGGGTACACACCTAAAGATTTATCTGTCCAATCTGTCTGGTGCGAACAAACATCTGGTAATGTATGAGAGCAAATGACAATGAACGAATCACTCACAAATACTGGATAATGGACAAAAATGATCGTTCAGATAAATTGATTGAATCAAATGGGTTTAACCGATTTGTCTGACCAACCATTGTCCGTTTTCCAGTGTTCTATTCTCATATGATCCCATTCATTGTAAACAACAGAAAAAAAAAAAGGAGAAAAGTGGTGCTAAAAAAACAATGCATTGTAATACATTTTAATATCATAAAACCATATATACTGGGTGTATAACATAAAAACAAGGGAAGATAATGATAAGGTGCTATAAGCAGTACGGATGGTGTAATGGTCAGCATTGCCGCCTCACAGAACTAAGGTCATGGGTTCCATTTCCCACTGTGGCCCTAACTGTGCGGAGTTGTATATTCTCCCCGTACTTGTGTCACATTTCCCAGGTCACCTAACTGGTGTACAGGTGTAGTCATTACTAACTGTCACTTTCCTTTAGACCACCTAGCTGGTGCACCGGTGCATTCATTACTAATTGTGACATTTCCCAGACCACCTAGCTGGTGCACAGGTGTAGTCATTACTAACTGTCACTTTCCTCAGACCACCTAGCTGGTGCACCGGTGCATTCATTACAAACTGTGACATTTCCCAGACCACCTAGCTGGTGCACAGCTGTAGTCATTACTAACTGTCATTCCCCAGACCAACCTAGCTGGTGCACAGCTGTAGTCATTACTAACTGTCACATTTCCCAGACCACCTAGCCGGTGCACAGCTGTAGTCATTACTAACCATCACATTCCCCAGACCACCTAGCTGGTGCAGTCATTACTAACTGTCACATTCCCCAGACCACCTAGCCGGTGCACAGCTGTAGTCATTACTAACTGTCACATTCCCCAGACCACCTAGCTGCTGCAGTCATTACTAACTGTCACATTCCCCAGACCACCTAGCTGGTGCAAGGTGCAGTCATTACTGTCACATGTTCAAACATGTGCTGCATTCATTCCTAACCGACGCATTCTACAGACACACAGGTGGCCTGGAAAACATGAAGTGCAGATATTGGAGACCGTTTGGCCCAACCCTGGTTTATGCAATAAGGATCGTTGTTAAATGGAGCCCGAAACATCCTAATTACACGTCACCATTGTATCAGAAGAAGATCTGATCAGCAAGGATTATAATTGATAGTTTTGGCCACAGTTTGAGCCTGACAAACACCTGGTGACTTCAGTGACCGCGCCAAATTATTCCAATCTCTTAGGAGCAGACATCATATATAGGGGAGTTCTAACCTTCCAGCCGCTACGCAATATGTACATTCTATACAGGATAATGCCCCATTACACTGCATGTTGTTCCTTGGTACAGTACCATGTATTTGGGAAATCCACTAGACAGCTGCGCTTATCAGAGCGGCTGTGTCATTCAGACAGACTCACTATGGGACACTCACACGCACCTAAGCTACATCCTCTGCAACGCACAGAAACAGATGCACTGCCTAAAAATAGAAAGATGCTACTGTACGTTCGGCTGCTGTGAGCTAATGTCAGCGGCTGATGCAAAACACAGCGATGGGGACTTCAGAACTTAGAAAGCAGCCTCCGTTCCAGGACTAAGAACAGCGCAATGAGCAACACGCCGTCCTCAGGATCGTAGATGGGTCTGTTCCTGATAATGACGACGCAAACAGGCCTCAAACTTGGTCCTCAGGTCTGTTGCCCCACACGTGCATGTACCTCTGCAAGAGATCCCTTGTAATCGCATCCTCAGATATGCACCATGCAAGGTACCCAACAGCCAAGCAAGATGGAACTTTTAACACCATGCATCAAACATTTTACTAGCATGTGACAAACCGCCATTAATACAGCATCTGTGTTACCCAACCATGAACTCAACAAGCCATATGGATAATACAGATCTCCAATAGGGGGAAGGGGAGAACCAGACAGGAAGAAAACTCCCATGGGAGTAACATGTGGAATTACTGATCTGATGGTATCTGTGTGTTCAGGAATGGGAGGTGGATCATCACAGAGATGTCAAATGATAAACTGCACATCTCCAGTCTTCAGCTACTGCCCAACAGGGATTTAAGGTGCAATCAGATTTAAAGTTGCTTTTTCATACACAGCCTGTGATACGGCAGCTTAGGAGCTGATAGGTTGGTACTTTACCTCTCTCCAAGGATTAGTAATAGATCACAGTAAAATAGAACATAATACACATTGATTATGTCAAACTGCTTTCCCATGGAGGAGAATAACAGCCTTATTAGCACAACCAACCGAGCTTTAAAAACCATTATTTCAGCTCATAATAATAAAGTACTATGGGGGGGGGGGGGGGGGTGCATTGGAAGACAAAGTTATGGTTTGTTTGCTGTGTATAGCACGCAGGCAGGCGGATTACTCATCCGCAGCACGTAAATATAGAGTGAGAGATCGCATTGCCATATAAAAAAAGGTTTACAAACACGTCAATTGGGGGATTTGTGCCAGAAGAACCGTCTAGCCAAGTACAATTAAACACGCACGCTGCAGAGCAATGGGGCAATTCTAGATAAAGTGACATTTGGGGGGGGGGGGAATAAATAAATAATTTCACCCAATCTTTGGAACTGTTTCAACGCAACCTGTTCCCGGACTCCTTGGGAACGGCGAACCGCTCCCAAAATAAATAAAAAAATGAAAATATTTTTTTTTTTTTCTGGAACATGTAAATAGGAGTTAATTAGCGTGGTGGCTGCTGCTCACTACACACCTGGGTGTCGCACGTCAGACCGGGAACTCGACTGACCCAGGTGATCAAACACAACGTGCGAATACGCCAGAATGATAACATATTGCCAGTTAGAGTACACAATGACAGCAGCCAGATATTATCCAAAGGCTCAATCTTCAGATTATGGTCCTCCAGCGACGGCCGAACTACAAGCCTCAACGTGCCTTGTCTCCTATTTGTTGGCAGGGTGTGCTGGGACTTATAGTTCTCCAACAGGAGGAAGCTGTGCAACAACGGCCTGCCTGGTAGCGCTCGCTTGGAGTGGTACGCAAACGAATAACATTTACAAAAAGATACTTATCTATGTAACCACAAGTGATAACAGATGAAACATAGACTACAACATGATAACGTAGTGTAATAATAATACACCAGGTATGTGTAACACACAGATAAATGCACAGGGTATAGAAGCCATCTGTAGTGGCTAGCGGCTATATGATAAGGATAAGCACAGGATGGGAGTACCATTATCTCATCTGCCAGCAGGAGCATTATATAGCGATGCCCAGATATTACCCACAAGGATACAACCCATAAAGATGGGTGGATAACTGGTTACAGGTTATGGATTTCAATCCCCCCACATCACCCCCCATACAGATATACAACTGGTTTAGGTTATAGCTTCAGAGAATACGGTTATACCCTATGCAGCTACTTCTGCTACCAAGAGGTGCTGCAGCAGCTGCTGCAACTAATCCCTGCAGGGGATTCCTATAAATGAGCCCTGTACTGTAGCCAGGCAAGCAGGATGCCAGCTGCCCATAGGAGGTGGTCAGATAAATGCCAAGCTCTCTAAGCTGTGTGTGTGTGTGTGTGCCCGGATGGCACGGGCACTGGTGTGTGGCATGATGCTGCTATGGCATCACTAAGTGCATGGGTCACAGGTGCAGCATAATATTATCATCATCATTACATCCAGGACTGGGGTGGGCATCCCATCAGAAGCTCAGAGCAAGGATCGGTGCTTAGGACCCATCCTGCAGCCGGGCCAGGAGATGGGCAGGTGCCTGGGTCCCCCGGTGCTGGGCATGCATGCCTTACCTGGGCAGCAGACTACGTGAGCGGATGAGCCCGTTGTCTCGGTGTCTGGGTCTCCGGTTATACGAGCTACTGCTGCCGCCTCCCCATCTCTCCTTCCTTGCCCAGCCCTGATGTCAGCACAGCCCAGGCCGGGCGTGGCCGCCAGCCGCACGCAGCCAACGGGAACGCCGGGGGCAGAGCTACAGCGGGGAGGGCGGGGCCTCAAAGGATACTCACTGCTCTGCTGGCAAAGGTGTTCATTCACATCCGGGGCCTGATCACTGGTTAAAGGGCTGGTTAAAGGGCTGGTGCTGCCTGTCAATCACCGGAGGGAGGGGAGCATGGAGGGGTCCCAGGCTAGAGCTTAACGAAGATATGCATTATCTACCTATCTACACTTCTCTCTATACACACACACATGTGTAATCTAAATATATATATATATATATATATATATATATATATATATATATATATATATATATATATGCTCCTGGACATTCAATGTATGATTGCCATCACCTGTGTTGAACAGGTTATTGCTTAGAAAATGCCTCTACATCGCTCCGTGTGTAGGGGCAGAGGCATATCAATGTGCTGCCCCTCGCACCAATATCGCCTGGCGATTCATATTCATCATGCTGGATAAATCTATAATCGCTGGGATCAGGGCTGGTGTTCTCAGAGGAGAACACTGGCCTTAACATATCGCTCAGCGAACAGCGCTGACACATCACTGTGTGCTGAGCAATTTTGCTGATATAGCATCGCTCAGAAAGCTTCAGCATCTCCCCGGGTGTAGGCCCCTTTAGTGTAAACTGCAGGGGAGGGACAGTTATGGTTATTTACTAACGCCCACCATAAACTATTGCGACTTCTCCCCTGGAGAATTCACAGCGATAACTCTTAAGCCATCCCGGCGCTGCAGGAACATGTGTGATATATATCGCTCGTGGCCTTTTTGAACATGATATATCGCATGCAATCCCATTCCCCACTTTTGGGAGGCTGTCCGATTTGAAGAGACCATGCATCGGATCAGAGGTCATGGCGATTTGGCCGCTTTTCATTCGATTTCTCGGCTCGATCCCGTCAGAAAACTGAGGTTTTTTACAAACCGTCCCCTTTTGCAGTGTGATGAAACATGCAGCCATCAGACTGCAACAAGGGATAATTTGCCTCAGTTAACCCAGAGAACAGGCTTCCGGTGGGCGGAGCATCGCGATGGCCGCATTTTAAAACACTCTCCAGCTCCCTTACCAAACATCCTCCTCCATCCACCTTTCATCCCCCACGAAAAGAGTAAACTCCACCATCGTTGGTTAGAGGACAACCTGACCTTTCCAACGAGGTGCTGACTGAAGGGATAGGAGCCGTACATCCACCGGAGCCCGGCCTGCAAGTTTTGAGGCCTCCCCACAGACGAAGAAGGAGACGCCATTACTGCCGACTCCCACAGAAGCCCCCGTCGCCCGAAGCGAATCATCCCCCCTTCCTACCTCCCTGAGGCTTAAAGAACAAACCGCCGAAGTCCCTGGCGGGGAACCGCTGAAGACCCCCTGGCTGATCCCGCAGCTATACCACCAGCGGTGACCGCTGCGCTCCCGGGAAGGCTCAAGACGCGCGATCAGACACGCGCAAACAGCAGACGTCGGGAAACCTCAAACAGCCTACCCGCACCACAACGTGAGACTCCACAACGTGAGACCCGCTCTGACCGCCCTCGCCGACACCGCTCAGGGCGCACCAACCGCCTTACCTGACACGTGGCGGACCGCCATTACCCGGGACCCTGTAAGTACAGCTGCTCCCCACATAGCCGCCGGGAAACACTCTCAGCTGCCAGAGACAGTAGCGTTTGGGCACAGAGGGAAGGTGCCAGTGCTGCACGGAGGAAGTCAGCACAAGAGCCAGACTTTCAAGTGCAGCAGCTGAGAATCTGCTACGGGAGCTGCAAACAATATCTGTCACTGGGTTTCACTCCTCCACGTAGCCTGATAGCTGCTAAGGCTGCTCGATATTTCATTACCCTCTCCCCACTTCATATTCCCCCACCACTATCTCCACAGCCCTCACAAGGCAACCAAGTCTGTCCACATCAAAACCCACTCCTGGGATTGAGAGAGGCAGAAGCCCCATAACGCGCAGAGCATTCAGTGTGTGCTGAAAAATCACTACACACCTAAAAACTGCCTTGACTCTGTTAGTTACATGCAGACTTTTATCATCCTGCTCGCCCCAGTAAAATAACTGATCTGGAACAAAAGACATAACCCAAGCTGAACCCAATTGATGGTCTCTGCAAACTATAACAAAACAACCCCAGAATTGACAGTGTATTTGGTTTTCTGAACACTACTGTTTCTACTGTTTCTAATTCTCATCTCTCCCTATTGAATATATATTATGTAATTGATGCACAGTTCCATACCTCAAAAGTGAGCTCAAAACTCAGGTAGTCATACTTAGATATAACCTGCACGCCACTGCCATCTAGTGGACGAATTGCATCAGACATAGTTTCAACAAATAACATACTCTTTGCCCATCTTTATTTGGATGCTATAATTTCCTAACACCCCAATACAGGGGGTACAAACAATAACTTAGGCTCACCCACGATATTGGAATAACTACTTATCCTTTAAGCAGAAAAGTACCGACATGCACAGCCAGATGCAGTAAGTGCCTTCACTGACCGTCCAAGGTTCCGTTGACCATCATGCCTAGCAACATGAGTGCCACAAAGCAACCGTTGATCTAATAAAAAATAAAAAATAAAAAAACCTACAAATTCCCACTCTCCAGGGTATGGACAGATTCATACAGAAACCATATCATATACCCCAAAATATGGTTAAACAAAACAAACCTGGACCCAAACCACAACTTAAGAATCCACTGGCCCAACAGCCCAATACCTCAGAGGATACACAGTCCCCTCCTCCGGGGCCAGAACCTATCTCAATACAACCTGATCATTCTACCCCAGACATGTCATTCTTCCAACAACTGGATAAAAAACTGGACACTATGCAAGCCTCCACAGATGCAAAGCTGAATTGTATTCAAACATCTCTGGACTCCATAGTTACCAAGATCGACAAAAACACCAAACGCATAGTAGATTTGGAGACCAGAACAAGTGACTTGGAGGACACTGCGGTCTCCCTCCAAAACACAATTGACCCTATCTCAGCGGCTCTGGAGGAGATGGCGCTCAAAATAGACGAACTGGAGAATCGCAACAGGAGATGCAACCTACGGTTTGTGGGAATCCCCGAATCAATAAAGGGAGGTGACCTGCAAGATCTACTGAGCGTAGACCTAGCAAATGCCCTTAAAGTTCCAACCCCCAATGGAACCATACAAATTGAACGCGCACACCGCATAGGTCCCGAAAGGGCACCGAATGCCTCAAAACCCAGGCAGGTCATCGCCAAATTCCTAGATTTTAGAGACAAGGAAAATGTCCTTCGCCTCTATAGGAAATCCCCCACACTAAAACTCAGAGATTTCCCTGTGTTGATATTTCAAGACTTCTCTGCTGCGGTGTCAAACAAGAGAAGAGAGTTTAGCCCAATATGTAAATTTCTTTATGAAAATAAATATAAATTCACATTGCAATACCCAGCTAAACTGAGAGTTCTGATAGATGGGAAATCCCTGCTGTTTACTACCCCCCAGGAGGCGAGAGAACAACTCAATCTCCCTCCAAACGACTGAATTGCTAGTGGCACAAATGTAATTCAATAATATAATGGTTCGACCGACTGGGGTAATGGGGTTTATCTCTGACCCTACCCAGTGGGATGTTCCCTACCAGGAATACTTGGTCGGTAAATTATGGTTAATACGTTAAGGAAAATATGTACGCACCATGGTTAACTGTTTTTTTGTTTAATTTGTTTCCCCCACTCTACCCTTTCCTTCTCTTTTCTCTCTCTCTCACTCCTTGCGCTGGATCTCCGAGGCGAAACAACATAGAAGAGGATCAGAGACGTCTGGCTCGCTGGGACCGGACGTCTCCCCCAATACACGTGATAGTCTTGGTTGAACTCCGCCACAGATCAGGTATTGGATAACATGCCACACACACCGACAATGACTAACACAATACAAACCAAACGAGACTTCCGCATTCTATCTTGGAATGTAGCGGGTCTTAACTCGGCTATCAAACGCAAAAAAGTACTAGCACATTTAAAATCTCTTAATGCAGACGTTATTCTTTTACAAGAGACGCATTGGATTGCAGGTCCCTATGCCAAATTGGCGGGACCCTGGATAGGAGAATGCATCGCAGCACCCTATACTAGTAAAAAGCGAGGAGTTGCTATACTCATACACAAACGCCTGCAGTATGAGATACTAGACACGGACATTGACCCTGATGGAAGGTATATATTACTATCCCTAAAGATACATGGTGAGATATTTACAATTATGAATATATACGCTCCCAACTCCCCAAATTTATCCTTCTACACAAAAATATCCAACTTACTACTGGCAAAAGACTCCCATAACCTCATAGTAGGGGGAGATTACAACCTTACCTACGACTCCTCACTAGATAGGTCCCCACCACTCCCACAACGAACCACCAGAAAACGGGACGGTCTAACCATATTAATGTCCACACATAATTTAATCGACCCCTGGAGAACACTGCATCACACTGACAAGGAATACACATATTTCTCACATGTACACCAACTTTTCACAAGAATTGATCATATACTCATTAAAGATTCCATCCAACCAAGAATAATAGAAGCAAAAATTGAAAACATACTAATTTCAGACCACGCCCCGATCCATCTAAATATAAACTTCCAAACTCCCATAAACTCCAACTTTACCTGGAAATTCCCCTCTTATCTCTATAAACAGGAAGATTTCCGCAAATTCCTAGAATCAAAATGGAGGGACTACTCTGTAAATAACGAATGTCATAAAACGAATCCCGTCCTGTTTTGGTCTGCCTCAAAGGCGGTTATGAGAGGTCATATTATTGCCTACATATCCCGCAGAAGAAAGGAAAGGAGAAATAAACTCCTAAATCTCTCCACAAATCTAAATCAGGCATACCGGGCCTATGTGGACAGACCAACAGAGGATAACAAAAAGGAATACTCCCGTCACAAGACCCTTATGGAATCATATCTAAACCACGAAGCCCAACTGAAAGTAGATTACAACAAACAAAAGTATTTTAACTGGGGAGGCAAATCTGGCAAGCTGTTGGCGTATATGGTCCGCCAACAACATAGGAAAAGATATGTAACGCGCCTAAAAAACCAATCAGGTTATGTCACCTCTCATACAGATATTGCCAAACAGTTCCACACATTCTTCTCAAACCTATACTCTCCACCTCTCCCCCCCTCATCCCCGGCATCTCTTCTTTATGAGGAGGCTGGACTCCCAAGGCTATCGGAAGAACAGATAAAACTCCTGGAAGCTGACATATCAGAGGAGGAACTAAGTTCAGCAATAAAAATCTTAAAACTAAACAAATCTCCGGGACCCGATGGGTTCAGTGGAGAATACTACAAAATCCTAAAACCCGATATAATGCCTACCCTTTTGGAGTTATTCCAGCTTCTTCAGAAAGAACAACCAAAATACCCAGAATTCAATGAGGCCCATACCATCCTACTCCCCAAACCAAAAAAAGACATAGAAAAAGTAGATTCTTACCGCCCCATAACACTGCTAAACCAAGACTTCAAACTCCTAGCAAAGATCATGGCAACCCGCCTACAAACTATAATGCCAACCATACTCACACATCACCAACTAGGTTTTACACAAGGCAGACACTCTGTCCAGGGAGTAAGATCCGCAATAACGGCTATAGCATCAGCTACAACCAATAATCAGAAACACAATATCCTATTAAGCCTTGATGCAGAAAAGGCATTTGATAAGATAACCTGGGAACACTTATATGGGGTACTAGAACATAGGCACTTTGGCAAGAGGTTTGTTAATACCATACGGCTCTTCTACAACAACCCAACCACAAAATTAATAGTCAACGACTTAATCGGAGAACCAGTCACTCTACACAGGGGAACCCGCCAGGGATGCCCCCTATCACCCCTCCTTTTCAACCTCTCCCTTGACCCCTTAATACGTCTTTTAGACGGAATGTCCACATTCCAGGGAATTAAAATTGGTAATAAATCACTCAAAATCCTAGCGTTCGCAGACGACCTATTATTATTTTTTGGAAACCCTGAGATCAGTCTACAGGCTGTCATCTCAAAAATAGAACAATTTGGCACCATTTCCGGATTTTCTATAAACGTACAAAAATCGACGGCACTATCCCTCTCAAATCAGACCTGTCCTGCTTGGGCAAACCCACTCAATTTAACTTGGGCCACAACTAGTATCCCATACCTGGGAATTCAACTCCCCAAAAATCTGACGTTATTATACAAACTAAATATAACGACTATAATAGAAAAAGTTATCTCCGAACTACGTCACTGGCAAGACCTGCAATTAACCTTCCTGGGACGAGCTCATCTCATTAAAATGATATCATTCCCAAAGCTACTCTACCCCCTCCAACTTCTTCCGATCATATTATCCAGTAAAGACGAATCTCAAATTAATAGCGCCTTTCGCAGGTTTATTTGGTCAGGCAAAAAACCCAAGATGAGTTTGAAAATCCTCCAAAAAAGTAAGAAAGAGGGAGGCATAAACTTCCCACACTTAGCACTTTACAACCAAGCGGCAATATGCAGATATATAAAGGACTGGCTAAATTCTACCAATAGCTATGCAGACTCCGCACTGGAACAGCAATTAATCCCAAATCTACATCTCACAGCCTTCTTACATGTAGACAAAAGAAACATCCCCCCTTCAATACAAGATAACCCTGTTCTAATGTCCACCAGAACAGTATGGTTTAAAATACGCAAGTCTTGGAATTTAAACCCCAAAAAATCCATACACCTCCCACTCCTACGAAACCCAGAGTTTCAAGAGGGAAAATCGGGCCCCCCATTCAATATATGGTCAAAACTAGGATTATCTTCAATCAAGCACCTTACTAACACTGAGACACTTAAACCCCTCACCATTTCCCAGATTACAAACAAATATACATTCACTAGCCCACACACATTAGCTCTACACCAAGCACAACACTACACTCAAGCAGTCCTCAGAGACCTAACCAACAAAGACTGCTCCAATCCATTAGATGCATGCTTTTCTTTACCTACCCAAACTCCCAAACTAATATCCCTCTTCTACTCCATCATTCGGACACCCATCTTCTCACGCAACTTTTCCACGGGTATCCATAAGTGGATTGAAATTTTCCCACATCTAACTTACCCAGACATATTAGAAGCATTACAACAATCCCTTCAGAATATGCCAAATATTTCCTATAAGGAAATGACATACAAAATATGCTACCGAAGTTATATTTCCCCATCGAGAGCCGCCCAGATAGGCATCACCTCCTCACCTTCCTGCCTTAAATGTTCCCACCCTCGTGCAAATTTAACACACTGCTTCTGGGAATGCCCTAATATACATGACTTCTGGACAAAAATCGCAGACTTTATTAACAACACAATGAAAATAAGGTTCACCATCTCCCCAGAATGGGCGATCCTGGGGGTTACAAATTCCTGCATACACAATAACCCAGAAGAAAAAAAAATCCTCTCAATAATAGCTGGCGTTGCCAGAAAATCTATCTTACAACTATGGCTGTCCTCCCTCCCACCATCCTTCCAAATTTTCGAGGATAAACTCTTCTTATTCTTTAAACTGACATGGCTGGGGACACACACAAGCAACCAACAAACACACAAAAAATTCCTCAATTTATGGGAAAACTACATTAAATCACTCTCCCCAGACACAACACGTCAACTACGCATATGTATACCATAACAACATACACACTTCTGACTGAACCAGACGTCCAGTTAAAGACAGTACGAAACACCACTGTACCTGGATGTGGCGGAAGATTCTCAAGTTAAGGATTCCTAGACGTAAGTTCTGTGTGACCCTCGGAGACCCGGCGCACCCCTCTCTCTCTCTCTCTCTCTACCCTTTCCCCTCCCCCCTTTCTTTCTATATATCTATATACTACTTCTCCCCCCTCTCTCCCCACCACCCTTCTAAAAACCAGCTCACAAACTCCCTCTCATAATCCTCCCTCCTACCTCACCCTAAAACCTAAAATTCTCCAAGTTCATCTACACTACCCAATGTTTATCTATGTACTATCTTTGGCACAGTAAAGCATTAGTGTGATAAATGAGACATGGCTATGTAAAGTATGCAACTATATGATTGAGGAAATTCACACAAGATAGACCATACTAAACAGAAAACCAAAGCTGATGTGTCATGATAACAATTGTTTATTATTGTTTAAATGTTAAATGAAAAAATTCCATGGTATACACGTGATCTTGGTTCACAACGGTTGTGGTTTCCACAAGCTTGAGCACATGAACTCTCCATGGAGCTCACCACAGAGACAATACATCGTTAACAAGAATCCGTAAAAGTGAAAAGTAATCTTGATATTATACATGATGTAATGTCACACATTTATTGTTTTCGGTAAATCCGTGTACCCAAAATGTTTGTCAAAGTATTATAAAGTGTATTACCAAATAAAAATTCATGATTATAAAAAAAACCCAGAGAACAGCCGCTCCCGATTTCCTGTGAGAGGAGTGCTGCTATCAGGATCTCATGCACTTTGTGATATATATTGACTACTTACAATATAGAAATTGCATTTGAATCCCTTCCTGCAGCCTCTCAGTGTGGGGGATGTCGTCCCTTGTGTGCTGGTTGATTGATTTACTCATCGATCGCTTTAAAATGTGCAGACATGCATTTTCCAGGGAAATGTTTCATATATAGAAGGATACATAGGTAATATGTATACTGTACATCTAGAGGGGTGCATGGGTAGAGTGCGTTCCTTTGGGCACTAAACCTAAGCTCTTACCCTGATCATTCCAGCCATGTGTGAGAACAATACAGTTACGTCTCACATTAAAAATACACATAAATCACATTGTATGGATTTTGTGCAGCTGCAGCCCTTGCCGTGATTTATGTGACATGAACAACGATCAGGAGCTGATTGGATTACAAAATACGTGCTGTAATGTTGCCAGCATTTAGAGCAGGATATTTCCCACTGAAGGACGCCTGCCAGTAATCCCTCACAAGGACATTGTAGTCAGTCCCTTTAAGGCCGGCATGTCCAAACTATGGCCCTGCAACTGTTGTGAAACTACAAGTGCCATCATGCCTTGCCACAGTTTTGGGAATGCTAAACTATGGCAAGGCATGCTGGGATGTGTAGTTTCACAACAGCTGGAGGGCCACATTTTGGACAGGACTGCTTTAGGATGCAGTAAGCAGACTGTTTGAAGGGTACTTGTGTAGTTTCACGGCGGCAGCTTACACTACGTTATCAGCATAGCCCAACGGCTGCCTTACTTTTGTAGTTTCACGGCGGCAGCGTAAGCTACGGTATCAGCGTAGGCTGCCTCCAAGAAACTACACAGGTAACTACCGTAATGTTGCCGGGAACTGCATCTCTGTCCCTGGCAAGCCTAGTAAGCGCCTTTCTCACACTGCCAGCGCCAGCATGATCCCCTCTCTTTGGCGGAGAGGTGATCATGCTGGCACCGGCGGAGAGGTGCTCTATCTGTTTGACAAGCAGGACGCTCCAGCAATGAGGCGCTCCTGCGTCTGAGTAGCTATTACGGCAGGGTACAGCAACCCTGCCTACAGGGTTAGGGGTTCTGTAGCGCGTGCGTCTCCTGTCCACAGAGGGGGTGCGGACGCAGGTGCGTCTCATTCACAATGAAGGAGGCATTTGCCAGTGCTCCATGTTACATACTAGCAAATGCCTCCTTTTCAAACCCCCACTATCCGTGGCAACCCGAAGCATGGCGAGCGGACGCGTTATGCATCCTCCCGACCTTTTCATACCCTCACTGTCCACGACGGCGTGGAGTTGATTTTACATAGTATGGCGAGCCAACGAGCTCGAAGCGTGGCGAGTGCAGCGTGCCCTGCAAGGTAATCCGCGTAAAGGAAGATCATCCGCGTCCGCTTGCCACGCTTCGGGCTCGGTGGCTCGCTGCGCTCGCCACACTATATAGAATCAGCTCCACGCCGATGTGGATAGTGGGGGTATGAAAAGGTCGGGAGGACGCGTAATGCAATGTAAATCCCCTATACCAGGGGTGGCCAAACCTGTCCTCAAGATCTACCAACGGTGCATGTTTTCCAGGCCACCTGTGGCTCTATAGTAGGAATTAATGCAGCAGGTTTGAAAATGTGATAGTTAGTAATGACTACAGCTGTGCCCCAGCTAGGTGATCTGGAAAACATGGACCGTTGGTAGATCTCGAGGACCGGTTTGGCCACCCATGCCCTATACCATAACCCTCTCCCCCTACCCCTCCCTAACTGCAGCCTAACCCTAAACACCCCCCCCCCCCTCCTCCCACAATCTAACCCGGCATGCTTACACTTAAGATGCCAACATTTAGGATTCCAGTGTCGGAATTGAGAGTGGTGTCGACATTTTGGCACCGGTATGTTGACTGATGGCATCCCGAGTGCATCCCGAGTGCCAATTGCTTCCTTCTTATCCTGACTATGCCGTACTTGGAGTGATTGAAACAGATCTATCCATGTGTGGGATCTATACGTTTCGATACTTCGATCAATAAAAATCCAATTGTAATTGTTGTATAATACTAATTATAGATTTTGATTGAAGACTTTCTTACACATTGTATTTAGTGATTATTCTCATGTTGCTCCTGTTATGCCATGTGTAATTCCTGGTTAAACCTTTTCATGGACAGTAATAGCAACAGTGACATCTATAGGACAGTTAAAAAACTGGACAAGCAATAAAAAAGAAATAGATGGAGTCATATCATCACAACAATCAGCATAAACATGCTCATAAAAGATCAGCGAAGAAAGGACCAATCGGTGTCAGCGGAGCTTTCCCAAACAGCCAATCGCAAGCAGTTTGCTAGGGTTGGCGATTGTGTTGTCATTATGCATTCGCATGTACCTTTGACAACCCACAAATAATATGGCTTTCTCAGGCACATATCTGTCTGTATCCATGCAATTGCGCTATATGGGTGCATATATCTTCAAGCAAGGTATACTGGGTTAGATGTACAGTATGAAGCAGTGACAATGGAGGAAAAGTGAGCCAGAGTGGCCCTTGTCAACCAATCGGCTGCTTTGTATAATTTTATATTATGCAAATTATAGATGTTACTTCAGTGCTGATTGGTTGCCATGGGTCACTTCTCCTCTGGCTCACTTCTGCTCCTATATCTATGCTTCATACATATACCCCACTGTGTGCAGGCTCACTGGGTGGTAGATTTATTAAGCTCGGTTAAGTGATAAACTGTCTGTTTTTTTTTAATCACCGGCCAATCAGCTCTTACCTGTCATTTTACAAACCAAGCCTGTAGCTTCACAGGTAGGAGCTGATTGGCCGGTGATAAAAACCAGACAGTTTATCACTTTCATTGAGCTTAATAAATCTACCCCTGTGGGCCTTATTCTAGTTCACTCTTTCTGACAAATTCCTTCTTAGATGGACAAAACCATGTGCACTGCAGGTGGGGCAGATGTTACTTGTGCAGAGAGAATTAGATTTGGGTGGGGTTTTACTTCAAAGTGAGATCTATATTGCAGTGTAAAAATAAAGCAGTCAGTATTTACCCTGCACAGAAACAAAATAACTCACCCAAATCTAATTCTCTGTGCACATTTTACATCTGCCCCACCTGCAGTGCACATGGTTTTGTCCATCTAAGAAGGATTTTGTCAGAAAGAGTGAACTAGAATAAGGCCCTGAGTGCTGAGTTGCAGCCAGGCAGCTCTGGGTAGCGCCAAACTGCTTCATTGTATCGCCCTCTGCTGGCCAGCGCTCTTCGTGCACAAATGCCAGGGCTGATTCGGTGGCCCTGTCCGTCGCTGGTGTGGATGAAATACTGCACACGAAATAGCAGTTCGCCGTGCCCGCTCGCACCCAACGTCTGCAAAACATCACTCCCCCCGTGCAAACGTACGGGGGAGCAATCAAACCAAAATAATACCCTAAATTCATGGTAATTATAATTTATTTATATCAGGTGTCAATGTAATCTACCCTTTGCAGGATTACAATGTACAGACAAGGGGACCTGCTGGAGGTAATCCATAGAGACTAGGAATCCGCGCCGTGGAGGCCTCACAGGCGGCTGCTGTACTGTAGTTGGCAACAGCTACATAATACCTTACCATCACGAACCAGGCCCAAAAGATGCAACATCAGGATTGTTGATCGCACATCGGTTGCACCGTCGAACTTCTGAACAACCCTGAGCTGTGGAGGGGTAGGGGTATTACTCACTGCTGGGTGACCGCTGGAATTTACCATCATGTGACCGCCGAAACCAGAAGACCTTGTTGGAGATCCGACAGCAGGTAGGTCGACTCTTATGACATTTCATTATAAATGTTGACAAAACACATCTGCCAGGCTGTTAACCAACTAGCCCCGTGCTAGCCACATAACTCCCATTATCTAGTCCCTTCACTGGCTGCCTATGAAATGGCGAATAATCTACATCTACAAGATGAACTTAATGACTTTCCCAGCCCTACAGATGTAACATGTGAAGAGAGAGTGTGTTGAAACTGAAACCTAAATTGCACTGTAAAAATAATGCAGGTACAACTTTGTCTTTGGCGCTAGAGGCTATGATGGTGTAAGCTTGTCACCCTGCAGCCACCACGTAGGAGGATTGCTAGCCTCCACACAAAAGTACACGAAAGAAAGAACGAGGGGAGCTCAAAGGTGCACAAGAAGATACATTTATTAAAAAGTAACACAAAAAGAAACACACTTCAAAACAGTACATTAAACAGAATTACATTCATATACAATAAGTGCATGTTTATAAACACACAATGGACCCAATGTTAAAAATATTCTTATATAGAAAAATAGCCTTTATCCTTTTAGAGATGCGCTTATATAAGACAAGCTTAATTGCTCCTTAATTTTAGGTGTTTGTGTAATATCACCTATAAAAAAGACATTGCGTCACTGTTCGGATCTGACAGTGTGTACACTGATCGCTCAATTGGATGGTCCATGGTTTGAGATATATCAGACCTAAAATTAAGGAGGGTACTTATGTATTATCTGGGCTCCCATGTTAAATGCACCCCATTTTTTCATACCCCTACTATCCAATTACGCATGGAGTTGATTTTATATAGTGTGGCGAGCACAGCGAGCCACCGTGCCCGAAGCGTGGCGAGCGCACGCGGTGTCATAAGAAAAACGGGAGCCCAGATATTACATAAGTACCGAATATTTTTAACATTTGGCCCATTGTGTGTTTATAAACATACACTTATTGTATATGAATGCAATTCTATTTAATGTATTGTTTTTAAGTGTGTTTCTTTTTGTGTTACTTTTTAATAAATGTATCTTCTTGTGCACCTCTGAGTGCCCCATGTTCTCACTTTCGTAAAAATAATGCAGCCAGTATTTACCCTGCACAGAAACAAAATAACTCACAAATCTAAAGGTGCCCATACACTGCTGCGAAGTCTCGCAGCAGTGTTCGGACCCACGATTCCCTGCAAGCCCCGGCAGCAGGGACGCATGTGATCCGTTGTGATGGATTGCATGCCAGAACGGCCAGCCGGTGCCGACCACCTGGTCGGGTCCGATGCGCACGGGACCGCGCATCGGACCCGACTACATGTCAGGCAGAGGTGATTTGGTCCGATTTAACGGGCCGATTGGTCGCAAACGAACCAAATCGCCTCAGTGTATGGGCACCTTAACTCTCTCTATTCATCTGCTCCACCTGCAGTGCACATGGTTTTGCCCATTTTGAGAACAAATTTGCGCTGCGATCAGATCTGAATAAGGGCCACAGTTCGAGAGACCCCCCCACTCTAGAATCATTCAAAAACAGACACAAGACTTTCCTGTTTACTCATGCATTTCTGTAATTTATTTATTAACAGATTCTTATATAATACACACATATTCCGCAGCCCTTTAAAGAGAATATTTGAACATTCACATCAGTCCCTGGGCCAGTGGAGTTTACAATCTATATTCCCTACCACATGTAGGAATGTGTAATGGTTAGCACTACTGCTTCACAGCACTGAGCTCATGGGTTTGATACCCACCATGGCCCTAACTGTGCAGAGTTTGTATATTCTCCCTGTGCTTGCGTGGGTTTCCTCTGGGTACTCCAGTTTCCTCCCGCAATCCAAAAATGTACTGTAGACAAAAATTGGCTCCCAACAAAATTAACCCTACAATTAATGTGTGTGAGCGTGTACATGTGGTAGGGAATATAGATTGTAAGCTCCACTGGGGCAGGGACTGATGTGAGTTCAAATATTCTCTGTAAAGTGCTGCAGAATATGTGTGCTGTTAATTAATAAATAAATATACACACACATTCACTGTTGGGTTCATTTTTGATAGAAGCCAATTAACCTACCAGTATATTTTTGGATTATGGGAGGAAATCGGAGTACCGGGAGGAAACCCACGCAAGCACAGGGAGAATATACAAACTCTGCACAGTTAGGGCCATGGCGGGAATTGAACCCAGGACCTCAGTGCAGTGAGACAGTAATGCTAACCATTTCTCCGTGCTGCCCCATTCCTTTAAGTATAGTTTATGAAAAGATTTTCTGTACTTCATTGTTCCTGTACTGTATTACATTCATTCTATCTGTTAAGCGCCTTGCAGAGGTGTAGGGTGGGCGGAGCCAGTGGAGCATACGCAAAACATGCCCTTGCTCTGGGCACCATGGCACCTAGCTACACCGCTGGCGCCTTGAGTCCTATTGGAGAAAGAGCGCTATATAAAAAGAAATTACTACTATTCCGAATTTGCACACAATATACAGAAACCTTCTGTAATGTCTGCGCTGTAACATCGATATAGCGCACAGCCGCGTGTTCCCACTGCTGCCGTTTCCTAACAATTGACTCATGTTTGATGTGGCAGAGCTGTGCGCACTGGGGCAGGATGCCCGGTACAGACCCCACAGTGGATACTTCTAATTAGACTTTAGAATGTGGTGACTGCGGGCAGCTTGTCTTCATCCTGCTTGGCACGGTACCACGGTGTCATGCCAAACAAATGCTCAGTGTAACTCTATGCCGTGTTATAATGTGGCACAATGTCTAATAACTGGAAGCTCTGCAGTCAGACCCCCTCCCTGTTTCCTGGAAAGACCTCCTCTCCTGACCCCTGGCTGGATAAATACATTTATATATCAGCCAGCCCAACGCCGGCAGCAGAATCTAAATGAGACAACAGCAGGAGACTGTCCCTAGAATAGAGATTATTTATCATACCCTGGCTTGGGCACAAAGCATTCTGACGCTCGTTACCCAGCAAACAATATGGTGAAAAATGGACCAGAGAGATTCCGAAATGCAATTGTCTTCCAAATGCGAGGTCATCGCCGATATTTAGGAAACTTTGAAATATATGTAGCGGGGGAAGGGGAGAAGGGGGGATCACAGCCCAGAGAATGGTGGGATAATATGATTTGTTCCCAACAAGGAACTGATCCAAGTCTTACAGCAGAGCCTCATTTCTGCATACGTGTGCTGCATACGTGTGCTGCATACGTGTACACAGCTTATGAGGACTTTACGATGGCTCCAGCCTCGTGTCTTATCCTCGTGTCTTATTGCGGCGCAGTTTGGGAAGTTTGGATAGTGGCAACTTTGCACAAAAGACTGACAATTGCAGGCGATGGGCCTAATTCATAGTTGCACGCGAATGCTGCCAACGTTGTGTAGAGAAGTCCACTCGAGCCTTCGCAGCTGTAAGTAACTGTGTACACGTTTGCTGCTGCCACTGAGACACTGGAGACATGGGAGGTTATTCTGGTTGACATAAATTTGCAGCGCTGCGTGTCTTTTTAAGCCTGCCCGCCGCTCGCATTGCAGCACCCCCCCCCCCCTTCGCAGGGCAAATTCGACCGCGACACCCAGATCAATTGACATTTCACTTATTGTAAGGCTCAAGGGGGTTATTCAGACCTGTTCGCTGGGATGGTAATTTGCAGAGCCCTGCAATCAGGTGTGCTCCACCCAGACGGATTCAGTACTGAATCCCGGCGGTCGGGATCCCGGCGTTCAGAATCCCAACGCCGGAATCCCGACAGCCAAAATCCCGACAAGGGGGGGACGTGGATCGCCCCCCCTTGCGGGCTCGCTGCGCTCGCCACGCAGCGGGCCCGGTGCCTCG
Source organism: Crinia signifera (assembly GCF_055691185.1). Classification (NCBI taxonomy): domain Eukaryota; kingdom Metazoa; phylum Chordata; class Amphibia; order Anura; family Myobatrachidae; genus Crinia; species Crinia signifera. Next base: position 20,092,880 of record NC_139224.1, on the reverse strand, counting down.
CTACGCTCGGCACACTAATTTATTCTCCCTCCAGCGGCACACTAATTTATTCTCCCTCCAGGGGTGTCGGGATTTCGGCGGTCGGGATTCCGGCGTCGGGATTCTGAATGCTGGGATCCCGACCGCCGGGATTTTAACTGCATCCCACCCAGACAAGTGAAATCCCGTCCCACGCAAGCCAGCAAATTGCTTAGTACGGGTTGTAAAAATGACCTGGATCGGTGATACACTGCAAATCCATACTTACTGAGAGGGTGCGATAGAGTCAGGCTGATCGGGGCCTGGGCATGCCTGCATTTTCCCTGACACTCCCATAAAACCACAAACACCAGCTTTCTGTTAATCAACTTGCGTACGGCCAGCGATCAAAACAATGCTATCTGGGCGGGGAGTTCTAACGCTTGTCTATGAGGAGTTCTGTTGGGGGAGGGGTCTTTCTACTTTCTGTGGGGGTGGTGCTCTGCCTTCTGTGGGGGTGGAGCTCTGCCTTCTGCGGGGGTGGTATTCTGCGTTCTGTAGGGGTTGTGTTCTGTCATCTTGAGGGAGGGGTTCTACCTTCTGTCGTTTAGTTCTTTGAGGGGTGATGTTCAGCTGGGGTTAAGTTTTGCCATGTTGAGGGAGGGGTTCTATATTCTGTCAGTGAGTTATTTGGGGGGGGGGTGGGGGGGGGGGTGGGGAGATTTTCCTCTGGGGTTAAGTTTTGCCATTTTTTTGGGGTGGAGTTCTACCTTCTGTTGTGAGGCATTCTGCAAAGGTGGAGTCATGCCTTCGGTATGGGTGATGTCATGTCATTCTATGGGAGGTGTTCTGCGGAGGAGGAGCTCAGCCATCTGTAGGGGAGGAGTTTGCCCAGATTAGAGGAGCAGTTCTACCTTTGTGGTGAAGAGAACTGCGGAGGTGGAGTTCAGCCCTCTGTGGGGTGGAGTTCCACCTTCTATGGCGGTATATGAGAGGTACTGCTGGAATAAAAGAAAGCCTTCCAGCATTGAAACATGATATGAATTTATGAAGGGACATGTAAGCCATTGCACTGCACCCCCCAGTGATCTGTATTCTGTATAGGAAAATAATGCTGCATCTTTAAATACATGTTTTACAGCATTTAAAAGGCTACTCCTTACCTCAAATTACTCCTTTGTGTGCTAAAAGATGTTCACAGAAAGTGAAAGGAATTCTCGCAGGGACACTTTCCTGTTTCAAACTTGCCGGATATGGAGAGAGGAAGCGGTGAAAACAGAGATTGGAGGTAGCAGATAGGAACTGGGGGTAGGGTGGAAAGAGTGCTACAAAAAACTGTCACAGCTCAACGTGAAAGTAAAAACTGTCACAGCTCAAAGTGAAAGTACATTGCAGAAGCTGTTATTTTAATAGGCTTTTAACTAGAACAGAATAACATTGCACTCCGGACAGAGAACTGATATTATACAGTTGGATCATTAAATACAGGAACATTGTGACAATGTAATACAAGAACATTGTGAAGAGGTAAACTAGACATTGTGCTGGTAAATACTGGAAACAGGCATAAGTACGTTTGCTTTGGCCCCTACATTCTGTTTAAATGATTTTATATTCTCCCACAGGCACATTCTTCCTTGGCCCTGGGTTCTCTGCCGTTACAGACCTGACACCATAATAGTTCTTACACTTGAGCCCCGGGCTCTGTAAGGAATGTAGATCCGGTTTATTTTGTTATACGGCATTAATACTCCCCAACTGCAAAATAACTCTGCAGGTGTTGGCCCTGTCAAAAATATGTCATGAATGGGGCGATAAATATGTTGGTAGGTGCGTGCAGACGCTGTTTCATTACAGGAAATACATCACCAGTTGTTTACCATCTTTTCTAGAATGCAATAGGGAAATGATAGAATCTGATTGGTTGCTGTGGGCAACAACACCTCTTTTCCATTTATACCCTCACGGAGGGCCTGACGCAGTACTTACCTAAATTGAATGTTTTCTCTCTGGTAGACGCCCTTAGAGGAGAACATACCTCTCAACTTCGGCAGTTAAGCAGGCGGTTAAGCGGGGGCAAGGCCTAATTTGGGGGCGTGGCCTAGACTCGCGGCTCTCGCGTGAGGCCACGCCCCCATTTTGCCGCTATGGGGGCATGACCCAGAGGCTCTGTGAGCCTCTAGCCATGCCCCCAGCCCCCTGGCTGCAGGAATAGACGCTGTGCGCATGTGCACAGCGTTTATTCCCCGCTGCTTAGCACCTGACAGGGGGGACTCCCAACAGCCCCCCCTCACCGCGGGACACTGCCGCCCGCGGGTGGGACAGCGGGACAGGCCCTGACAATCGGGACTGTCCCGATAAAATCGGGACTGTTGGGAGGTATGGAGGAGAAGCAGGCGGGCGGTTATGGGAGTGGGGGCCAGGCTAATCAGGTCATCAGTGGCGTAACTAAAATATATGCCCCCCCCCCCCCCCCCCGCCAGTAAAGTTAGTAACCCTCCCTCCCCGGCCACCCATGCCCCCCTCGTGCCTTACCCCTCTACTCAGCAGCAGGGACCCGCAGATCTTCTTTGAGGTGCGGTCCCAGCTCCCCTCCTGTTTCTGCTGCTATGAAAATGGACCAACACAAAATGTCTGCCCCCATACAGCAGACAGTTTACAGAACTGTCTGTTGTATGGGGGTGGACATTTTATGATGGTCTATTCCAAAGCAGCAGTAGCCAGGAGGGGAGCCGGGACCACACCGCAGAGACGATCAGTAGGTCCCTGCTGCTAAGCAGAGGGGTAAGGCATGGGCGGCTTCCAAAGCAACAGTAGCCGGGATCCGGGACCGCAGTGCAGACAAGTAAATCTGCGGGGCTATTGTTATGCCACTGCAGGTCATGTCGCCCCCCCCCCCCCTCGCAAGGAAAATTACTCAATTGGATATTTTATGCATATGGGGAGTGTCTAAAGTGTCACGATTAATATGGAATTGTGTAATTAGGCCCTGCCCCCTCACCAGGGCAAATTCACTGTATCTCTGCATTCTGCCCAATTCACAAGGAAGTGGGCAGAATGCAGGAGGGAGGGGTGCGGAGAATACCCCAAAAATCGTGAGTCTCCGCAGGAACTGGGAGAGTAGGACAGTACGTTGTGCCAAGCTTGATGTTTGCGGTTCTCAGCAATGTCTTTTGTACCATGCATGTGTCACAGTGGCACCGCGTTTATGCAGAGATTGATTAGCGCCATTTTTCGCTGTTATTCACAATGTGATTGGCAGTCAGTGAGTGTTTGTGGGAGGTAATGGGGCGGGCAATCAAACGCAGCCTTTTTTTAGTCATTTTTGTGGTCAGATCTCAGCCTGCAACTGCGTCATCGTACGTAATTGTAGCTTAGTTGCGACGGACATCCTGGCATTCATAACGTGGACAAACAGAAGTGCGCCGTGTGCACCACCACATACCTGACCTTAAGGATAGTTTGCTTTATTTAATAGTTTTTCTCAATTTCTCCATAAGAAACTGTTTGCATAGGGGTGCCGTGATCCAAAAAAGTTTGTGAATGACTGAGTTAAGAAATAAGTCCCCTAATTTTCATGGGTGCCGGACGGGGTCTCGACAGTCGGGATCCCGACTGTTAAAAGACAGACGGGTTCCCGATGGCCACCGGCTATTCTCCCTCGTGGGGGTCCGTGCCCGCAGCGTGGCGAGAGCAGAGAGCCCGCAAGGGGCTTTGTTGCGCTTGCCATGCTGTCTTTCCGGCTAGTCGGGATCCCAACATCGAGGTAACGATGCTAAAATCTCCCAGAGAAGAGTAAAAAAAAAAGTAGGCAAGTATGGTATCTATGGACCTGATTCTGATGTTGGAAGCAGTGGAGCGATTCTTGTGCTGTTGCGCACGAACCAAAACTGAACTGCGCACTTGCAGCGAATGATTGTGGACGTACAGAGGAATAAGTTGCAACTTGAGGGGCAAACAGTCAGCGTCTGAGGGAGCTAGCAGGGGAGAGTGGATAAAATGCTGGCGTGTTGGGACATCCTCTGGGCGTCCCGTAATCAGGGCCGGTGCAAGGCACCGGAGTGCCCCAGGCGAGTCGGGGTGGGGGCGCCCCGGTGCGGGGGGTACCTGTTGCGCCGTCTGGGGAGCGGACAGGGGGGTCCATGCCGGCGTCTGACAGGAGCCTGCAGTGGTGTCCTTGCCGCGTGGGTACCTGCGGCGCTGTGTATAAAGCTGGCGGGGCCGGGGGGTCCCTGCAAGGAAAAAGAAATAACTAGCGCTATGCGGCGGCGCGGGAAGCACTTCTGTTTTGAAAACACTGGCCGCACGCTGATTGGCTGAATCTCAGACAATCAGCGCGCGGCCAGTGTTTTCAAACCAGTGTTTTCAAAATCGCTTCTCGCGCCGCCGCATAGTCCGGCGGATAGCTCTAGTTATTTCTTATTCACTGCAGGGACCCCCCACTGCCGCCAACTTTATACACAGCGCTGCAGGTACCCACGCGGCAAGGACACCACTGCAGGCTCCTGTCAGAAGCATGGACCCCCCTTCCTGCTCCCCAGACAGCGCAGCAGGTACCCCCTTTGCACGGGTGATGAGGGGCGAACTGCCGCCCTCCAGTGGCCGGCGCCCTAGGCAAATGCCTAGACCTGACTAGTGGTGGCGCCGGCCCTGCCCGTAATCAATCCTTAGAATTTCCCTCGCAGCTGGTGAGGCCCCAACGTCTAAGAACTTGTCCACTGCAAATGAAAACGCAGCTGCGACACCTCTGAATAAGGCCCCTACTGCCTTTAAAAAAGGGCTACTTAGTATACTGGGCAGCAGTGTAAGGGGTGATTCAGACTCGTTGTGGGTCGAATTCGCTTCCCCGTCCGATGTTAGGGGTTTGCGTTCGACGAGTGGCGTTTACCTGATCGCTAGACTGCGTCTATTCGCAGCCCAGGTCCGAATCGGGCCCATATCTGTATATCTACTATCTAGGCGCGCTCATTCTCTTCTAACAAGACAGCAGCACAGACAAAGGCGTCACTTAATCCCAATAAGATTTAGTGGCCCCAGACGCCCTACATAATATCGGCTATTTATTATTCCGCCATAAAGCACATTTCCTCCGCCTCGCCCTCCATATAATAAAGGCTATTTATGGAAGCTGGCATTACTTCACCACAGGGAATGTTTTTATGTGACATATGGGCTCACTAAAAACGTAATGACTTTATAATGTGTGCAGCAGGCCTGGCACCATCTGCGTAACCAGAATCTACACAACAGTGTGTATCTCCTGGGTGGTGGCTGTACCTAGTATTACACCTGCCACTAGTATTACACCTGCCGTACTCTGCTGAGTTCCCCACAGTATGGTCTGCCAGCCTTTGGAATGCTGGGATTTGTAGTTCCCAGAGAGCTGAACAATGCTGTTTACCTAGGAAGCAAAGAAAAAGATGCCTCCTCTATACATCGCAGATCTGAGTGCTGTATCCGCGGAAGCAGCATCAGATCAAACCTCAGCTTACTCAGAATGACTGGTGGAACCGATCAGCCTGGGGCCGCAGACCTTGAGCTCGTCTCACCTACAAAACAATGGTGGGGAGGGGTTCTTGCTGGTAAAGGGTGTGACCACACAATAGTACCACCAACTCAACCTATGTTACATTACACTACACAGTAGTGTCCCTTATTCACATTACACAACACAGTAGTGTCCCTTATTCACATTACACAATACTTGCCTACTCTCCCGGAATGGCCGGGAGGTTCCCGAAAATCAGGTCCCCCTCCCGGCCTCCTGGGAGTGTGGTCAATTCTCCTGCATTGCCCTGCAGCCCCCTTCCCCGCTGTACCAAACAATGAGATTTGCGGGACCACGGGTTGGTGGTGGGGTTAAAATGGACGAGTTTGACTGCCAAAGGGTTTGGTGATGTCAGCCTCGCCCCGCCTCCCTGACAGGCACAATCTGGTCTCCTCTCCGGGCTTCTCCTGGAGAGGAGAATAGAAAAGTAGGCAAGTATACATTACACCACACAGTAGTGACCCTTCTTCACATTATGCCAACTAGTAGTAGTACGCCTTATAACACATTATGCCACATAGTAGTACTCCTTATAACACATTATGCCTCATAGTAGTACTCTTTATAATACATGAAGCCACGTGTTTTTAGTACCATTTATAACACATTATGCCACACAAAGTAATGCACCTTACACATTATGCCACATAATAATGCTACTTACACATGATGTCACATAGTAATGCTTTTAACACATGATATGTGTACAGATGGTGTAATGGTTAGCCTTACTGCCTCACAGCATTTAGGTGATGACCCTAACTGTGTGGAGTTTGTATATTCTCCCTGTGATTGCATGGGTTTCCTTCGGGTACTCCGGTTTCCTCCCTCAATCCCAAAAAAATACTGGTAGGTTAACTGGCTCCCAACAAAATTACCCCTAGAATGTCTGTGTGTGTGTGTGTACATGTGGTAGGGAATATAGATTGTAAGCTCCACTGGGGCAGGGACTGATGTGGATGGACAAATATTCAGCTTACGAAGCCAACCTGAATGAGGGCCTCTGTTCGCTGCCCTGCACCACCCCTGTTTCACCACAAATGGGGCACTCCATGCAAGCTGATGGGACCTGTTCTGCACCTGTGCAGACCCCATGCCATCGGACTTGTAAGGCAAACCATCGGCCACAAACACGCACCTTCGATTATTGTTTCGATCATATAGAAAAAAAATGGGCATTTTCAAGTAAAAATTTGGGACTAGAACTAATTATCAATACAAAGTGCGCCATCTAGTGTCACATGTAAGGATAGCACAATATATATATATTTATTCTGTAGTTTATTTTTTTTGACGAAGCCTTGGAAAAATGTAGGAAATACGGTCTGATTAATGAGAATGCCGGCACACTGTCCAATGGGGCTGATTCACACCTGATCGAACTGCCACAAATTCTCATGCCAGCGTTCAGTTAAGCCCCCCCCCACCCCCACCCCCACCCCCCCACTACAGTGAAATCCCCACTCCTGGTATACAGCCACAAACCTATTAGCCACCATGCAAATATTTCCAAAGCGCATGGTAACAGGCTCACCTGCAACTGAATTTTACACTGGGGGCAAATCATCGCAGACTGGCAGTAGCCAGAAACTTACTCAGCGGTGCGATGGAATAAGGCATATCCAGCCTGTTTCTGACATCACACACCCTCCCCTAGAAAGCTCAGTCACGCCTAGCATTTTCCCGGACACTCCCAGCGTTTTCCTAGACACTCCCACTAAACGGCAGGTTACCACCCCCAGACGCTTGTTAATCACCTTGCAAACTGCTTGAGGATAGAGAAATGATCTGGCTTTATCACACATGCCTACTACGGGCCGCACTCATGCACAGTGTGTCGATAATCGTCCACTTTGTGAAATCGTGGTCGTACGAACAGATCGGAATAAGCCCCAATATCAGGAGACAGGCTGGGAATCTCCGTCTTGGCCGAGCGATCAGATAACAGAGTAAAGTGTTTGTGACATCATTTCTCCCGTTTATCAGCAAAACACCAAAACGATCCTGTGACTGTGCAATAAAAAAGGTTGAGCACCGGATTATTGTCAATCTGATCCAATAATTGTATAGTGTGTGCACCAATTAAGTTGCTGTCTTGTAATCATTAATGCGCAGCTGTGATCAGACAAAAGATATTAGTAACAGAAATTATTTCAAAAAGAATATTAGAATCAGGACTAGTCGATATGTCGTCCAAACCGGCGGACTGGACCGGCATTCCCTGCACATCGTTCAGCGTGTACCCGCGCCTCACCCTCCTGCATGCAGGGTCAGCAGAAGACATCTGTAGCAGGGCCATGCTGCCATATGAAACATGGTTACCACCAGTGCTCCGGCGCTGCCAGCATCAGCAAGTGTGTAGGCAAAGTGTGCTGCCTCCCATGCCGGATACCATCAGCCGCATTGTCGCCTGGCAGTGATACCATATCTGACTGATTTATTTAACACGTGAATGAGATTAATATGAGCAGTATTTTATTAGAAGACATCCACCTTATTGCGTGTGCCACCTGGGCAGCAAGTTCCTCCCGTCACCTGCCAAAGCGTGGCACAGCCTCCATCTTGTCACAGGTGGAGCAAGTCCCTCACCTGCTTCCCTCACCTGCCATAGCTTCCATCTTGTCCCAGGTGGAGCAAGTCCCTCCCCTGCTCCCCTTAGCTGCCGTAGTGTAGCCCAGCCTCCATTTTGTCACAGGTGGAGCAAGTCTCTAACCTGCTCCCCTCGGCTGTTGTAGCATAGCATAGCCTCCATCTTGCTCCAGATGGACCAAGTCCCTCCCTTGCTCCCCTCAGCTGCCATAGCGTAGCCCAGCCTCCATCTTGTCGCAAGTCCCTCCCCTCGGCTGCCATAGCATAGCATAGCCTCCATCTTATCACAAGTGGAGCAAGTGCCTCCTATGCTCCCCTCAGCTGCCACAGCCTCCATCTTGTCCCAGGTGGAGCAAGTCCCTCCCCTGCTCCCCTCAGCTGCCACAGCCTCTATCTTGTCCCAGGTGGATACAGCACTAGGAAAAGGGGTTACTGACAATTCTGCTCTGTTGGATCACTATTTACCAATGTTAGGCTGACACTGATGAGAAAATATTGGTCCCTATCCTGTCAACCGTCCATCCTGGCTCTCATAGATATAACCGACCCCACTGTCATTGATTTATTACCACCCACACATATAAACACGGAGCACGCTGCTTTATAGAAATGCGTATTCTGAACCTAAATAAAGCCATATGCACATACAGCGCTTCTACAGATGGCCTGACGTATGCACAAGCCCAATCTTACATGCACAACAACAGCCAGCTGACAAAAAGCAGATATCTGTAACCATTGCACAAACAAAATCTGCTCTTTGCGGGTCCTCCAGCAGCTCCCAGCTAGGAGCGTTACCAGCTGCTAAATGCAGTGTTTATATGGAAGTCCTGAGCGCGTCTTGTCACACTGACTGTATTGGTGTAAACGGGACATGTTATTTACAGTGTTATGGCGGGACATGTTATTTATGAGATGCATGGCATTGTATATTTGGTGGCAGCAGAGGTGTAGCTAGGGTGGCGCTGGCGGAGCTCGTGCTCCGGGTGCCAGGGGTTTGCAGGGCGCCCCCCTGCTGTCTCCTGTGTGGCTCCACGTACCCTTACATTGATTGATAAAGTTGATTCTACAGATATAATAATTTTGCATTGAAGCACACAGTGCTACAGTGGGAGGAAAGCCCTAAGTGTTACTTTGGATGCCACCTGGTCCATACTGGTGTTTCCTGCATTCAGTATGGCATATAGAGGTGACTTCAACAACTCTGCTGTCCCTATTTATTAAGATCTGGGTAGGTGAGCGTTAATCCATCGGATGTCTACCATTCCAACGTAATATTTTTTTTTACCCAAACCAATCTTCATGTGTTATTAATCAGTTTGACATGACTATGTAGGAGTCGGCCTCCTCTGCTATATTGTATGCGCAACCCATATTCCCATAGTACTCTGCAGCTGCTCAGGCTAGGATTGTATACGAGGCATAAGCTCTCCTTGCACTTTTGTGGTTGACCACATAAAATCAGCTTCTACCATTTTAAAGGCTGTGCTTGAAAATTGACAGAAGCTGATTGGTTGGTGCTTTATCTTCCTCCAAAATTTGATACATCTCCCCCTTATTGTAAAAGGCTGCCAATAATGGACCAAAAGCTGAAAGGGGGTGATATGCAGCCCTGTGTGTGATGTCACTTAACAGCAGTTTCTATGACCTAACTGGTTACAAAAGGAGACTAGAAGCCAATCAGCTGGCACAGAACATTTATGCCAATTCCAGAATGATGAGATGGGGTAGCTCCACCCCTGCTCCCCTGCCATGTATTGCGTAAAATGTCACAAAAGAGATTATTTCTAAATACCGTGATTGGAGGAAGCCGCTGACACCGTAGAGGAGGCGGGTAAACGCGTCATTGCTCATACCTACCTGGAATACTGGAGGCTCTGCAACCAGTCAGGGGACACCATACTGCAGGACAAGGAGAGGTACCTTTTTCTGTCTGGCCATACTTGACAAAGAGACTATTGTAACTGGCCAGTGATTCTAATGAATTGAACAAATAATGAATAAGTCTGTTTCCAGCACAGTTTTTATATGTCTGTTTGTTACACTATTTCTAAATTAGTTAAACTAATTTGAAGTTAACATTTTGCTCCGTGAGAGAGTAACCAAGAGGCTGATGCTTAGCAGGGTGGAAAATGGTCATAAATTACACCTGAATGGAGCGTGAAAAATATAATGAGTGTATTTTTGGTTATATGCAGAGATCCAGCTGCGATTCAGTCAGCAACATACGCACGTGCTTTAAGACAGGAGAACGCCTGAGTACCTCCCATGTTTAAATGACTTCCTTGGCATGCAACAAACACTAATTCCTCTGCTACAGCAGAACTACTGTAGCTCCGTAGTGTCAGGGTCAAGCGGACTATTGAAGAGTTCATTAAAATCCTAGTGGGGATGTTGAGGGGGGCGAGGTTTTAGGATTCTAATGTTTTTCCCCGTGACTGCCACTAGATGGCGCCTGACACTGCAATTCTTGTTCCTTCGGAGATATAATCAGCTCGCAGCCATCAGTAATGGTCAGCAAAAAAGGGGGGAAAAAAACTGACCCATTTGGCCACCAAATGGCCCTTTTCAAGTCGAGCCCAATACTTTTGGTCGGGTTTAGCAGTTTTACACAGCTAAACCTGACACTTATGGGCACGATCAGCATGAAAAACATCTGAATATCGCCACCCATATCTTCCATCACATTAAGGGGGGTATTCAATCACCGGTGAATATCTCCTGACAGCATTGAACAGGGGAGCTCGGCAGAACGAGCCCGACTTCACAAGCAGTTGGGCTCGTTCTGCCGAGAACCGCCTGGAAGGGATGAGCTGCCGGCTGCAGCTCACGGCCACGCCCCCTTCTTGTCCCACTGCAGACGGGACATCGAATCCCGCCGACATGTTGTCAGTTGAGCAGACCGAGAACGGGACAGGGTCACGTCTGTCGAGCAAGCACGACAGCTGTGACCCCCAGATTGAATTCCCCCCTAAATGGGAAAATCGGGCACAATAAAACAATTGAATCGCCCCATCCCGAGTATTAGAACGTGTCACTTTTAAGTCATGTTTTATTTTACCAATATCTCATTGAAAATATTTTCACATACATATCAGTATTTAAAAAAAAATAAAAAAAATGGTCACCATGGCAACAACAGAAAATCCTTGAAACACTGTAACAAGTAACAACCAACAAATGTCCAAATAGAACAACAAATAATTAGAACGACGCAACCGTGCTGCGATTGGTTCTTCAAGTACACGAACTGAGTCCTCTGCCGGGGGCGTCACTTCACCCGTCCAGCAGTTTTAAGATGCTCTCCCTTTCTTTCAGCGCTTTCAGTGCCTGGTCCTTCTCTTTCTTAGTCGGAGTCCTTTTTTTCTGCCGAGCGGCCATGATTTTCCGGAACGCGTCCATCACTTCGTTGTCGGCCATTCGTACTCTGTGTCGCAGCTCCTGTTTATTCATTTCTTCTTTCGCTAACCTGAGAATGGAAACATCGATTAGGATTATCGCGAGTTACTCATCGTTGCCTATAATACGCACAGTCCTAAAATCATTAGGTGGTATTTAATCCTGCATCCCGACTGTCGGAACATCCCGACCCGTCTTTGCTGTGCTTGATAGATACTTGACAGGCGGGATTCAATGTTCCACCGACTGGAGAAAAGTGGGCGTGTTGGTAAAAAACGGCCAGGGATTGTCGTGAAGCGGTTGTGAATTCTAGAATCCATGGCCGTTTCTGACAAAACAGATCCAACTTGTTTTCAAATCGGAAGTTTTGTCGAAATCCACCTTGAATACGGTCGTAAACGTCAGAATTGAATAGGCAGCGGCCAACATTGGATACCGCCCATTGACAGTATTCGTTGAATGTGAAACTCATAATAAATAAAAGCTGCTAAAGATATAATCATCATTATAATAATAAATGACTAAACCCAATATATAATGTACCACTAATAAACCTTCCCTTTAATATGTAAGCATTTATTGGCAGGGCACTCCGCCCTCTAGTTCAGTGATGGCTAACCTGGACACTCCAGCTGTTGTTGAACTAAATATCCCAGCATGCCCTGCATCCGATTTAGCATGGCTAAATAGTAAAACTGTAGCAGGGCATGCTGGGATTTGTAGTTCAACAGCTTGAGTGTCAAGGTTAACCATCAGCACTTACTCCTAAGTATGAATCGGTTTAACCGCTGCCCAGGAATGCAGAACACATTCCAGAACCGGCACGGCCCAATCTGTCCGCAGTCTTTCCAGGATCCTCACACATGCACGGTTGTACAAAATCGCTAACTTGCGTGAACATCAGCATCGTGTCCGACTCACAATCAGGCCCTCCGTGCTCTGGTAGGAACCCATGACTCACTTGCAGCTTCTGGGAGTTCCCCTCTCCCTGTATCTGCCCAGTGTATAAACCACAGGTTCTCAAACTCGGTCCCCAGGACCCCACACAGTGCATGTTTTCCAGGTCTCCTCACAGAAACACAAGTGAAATAATTAGCTCCACCTGTGGATCTTTTAAAATGTGTCAGTCAGTAATGAGTGCACCTGTAGGAAAACATGAACTGTGCGGGGCCCTGAGGACCCCTGAAATACACCAATAGTATATTCATTTTTGGTACTCATGCTATGGTCTGCTGTTGTATATTGTACTTCTGCTGCTATATGTTGTTGCTGTTTCTAGGTTTATATTGCAAGGCGCTGTGTACACTTTGTGGCGCCTAATAAATGAAAGCCAACATTTATAATCATTAGAAAATGTTCTATATATTTACTAATAATGAAATGAAAGGACCGCAGTTGAGAACCACTGTAGTGTACTACGGTCAGGCGGACGTCTCACCTCAGCAGTTCTTGTTTCTTGGCTCGGTTGTGGGTACTGAGGGCTTTGAGCTCGGCCTGCCTCTTGCGCAGTTCTGCCAACACCTCGTCTTCAGAATCCTCGGCTGGCCGGTCCTCAGACTCCAGCAAACCCTGGGCTATTAACTCTTCCTTGATGCGGACCTCCAAAGATTTCGTATGTGGGGCACTGAAAGGGGACATTAACCAACACCCATCAGTGTGACAGAAGTAGGATTAATAAGGAGCACGAGAATGAGAAAACATCAGCGGGACACAAGTCGCTCTGCATAAAGAACTTCGATTCCCTGCAACATGTCATTTACAGGAGCTGAAAATAATGGAACAGTGCCCCCTAGTGTCTGTAATCACTACTACATCTGCCTTTCCCATAGCCTTGCGGAGATAACGGTATACTGTAGATCACAGATTCTCAAACTCGGTCCCCGGGACCCCCCACAGCGCACGTTTTCCAGGTCTCCTCACAGAATGACAAGTGAATTAATTAGCTCCACCTGTGGGTCTTTTTAAATGTGTCAGTGAGTAATGAATGCACCTGTGCACCTGCCGGGTGACCTGGAAAATGTGAACTGTGGCGGGTCCTGAGGACCGAGTTTGAGAACCCCTGGTAAAGATGATAGACAATGTCTAGGTCGACACAACTGCCAGAAGGTCAACAATGTCTAGGTGGACTTTGACAGAAGGTCTATATTGCCATGGTCACCGTATAAGCGTACCGCATCCCCTCGCCTCGCTCGCTTTATGCCCACTTGAAAAGTTAAATATGAAAAAAGCAAATAAAAAATAAAAAGAGAATAACTCATGTTGACTTTATTTATGTGGACCATGTCCACCGTAAGCTTGTGTCAATGTCAAACTAGGGTATGTAGACCATTTTTAGGTGCCGACCTAGTCATTCTCGGCCTACACATTGTCGACGCAGGGACCGCACACCCTTTGCGGAGTATCCTTATTTGCAAGATGAGAAATATAACTGAAGTAAAATCGTGGAGTCAGTCAAAGTGTGGAGCCAGCATGGGGGCCCAGCAGCAGCTCTGCTCTGTACTACTTGTACCATGGCCCCCACATAGTACTCTTAGCAGAGTCTTTCTGCAAATGGACACCAGCATTTCGTTATCTGTTTCAGGACTGTCCCCCACACAGCTGAGATCTTCCCAATCGGGATACGGTCATTGGGTCGACAAGCATTATGTCGACATGCAGAAAGGTCGATAGGGGTCTATGTCGACAGTCGACACTGTTTTTTTAAATCCGACATGTGCCAACAGGCAGTATTTCATGCCCTACCATCCACTAGGGCGTGGTGGGAGAATAACTGTGTCGACATTATGCAAAAAAAAAAACTGTGAAAAACCCCTTGTCAACCTTTTGACTATCGACTATGCCAATGATTACTTAATGCTTGTGTCAACCAGTCTTGTCGACCTAGACCCATGTCGACCGAATGGTGTTGAACCAATGCTTGTCGACCTAATGATCCATATCCTCCCAATCTAGGCTCCCAGATGCATGGGCATATCGGTGCACCCGCTATCGTTTAAAATTGCATCGGACTTGTAAGCCGACCAAATGGTAAATCTACCCCCTGGTCTCCCGTTCTCTACCCACTACTGGTCTTCAGACACGGCTGAAGGTCAGACTGTACTACGTTACTCCTGCTGCTAGCACCATGTATAGGAGCTTATTCTTTCAATGGTCCCGGTATAAATTGTTACCTCCCTATATTTCCCCATCTGCCATCCTTTTCGCATGAGCCTACAACTTGTTTGACCCCCCCCTCCCCAAAATATCCAGAACCTTTACAAAGTTTCTAATTTTAATAAAAACAGAACACAATGCCATTTTCTGCTCCATAGTATTATATATATTATGACATTAGCTAAAAAGTCTCAAATCAATTTATCGCAAATAAAAATAGCATGTACGATTTGAAGAGAATAGACGAATGGCACTAAAATCAGACAGATTCCCAGCCAAACAACCAATGGAAGGTGACGCTTTTAAAGTCATTGAAAGTCAGTTAAACTGTAACAGAAAAAAAAAAAAAATGTGTTGATCCATCAGAGACTGCGCCTCTCTAGAAAGATAATCGGTACTTGTGTACTAGCACGGCGCCCATCGCATCGCAGACCATAAGGCATGCGATTGGCACCCGATGGTATACAATTTAAAATTGTATACCAATGTATATGGCATACAATGCCATACAATGCGATGCGATTTTAAATTGTATAAGCACTCTAATGGGGGCTTACAATGTTAAATGAACCCCCACGCCACCCCCCCAGTATAAACGTGAACCCGAAGCGTGGCGAGCGTGCGAGGGGCGGCGGTACACGTCCGCCGACCTTTTCATACCCCACTATCCACATCGGCGTGGAGTTGATTTTATATAGTTTGGCGAGCGCAACGAGCCACCGAGCCTGAAGCGCGGCGAGCCCCGCGAGGGGACGCGGAATACATGTACTCCACACCGACGTGGATAGTGGGGGTATGAAAAGGTCGGAGGACGCGTACCGCCGCCCCTCGCTGCGCTCGCCACGCTTCGGGTTCACGTTAATAGTGGTGGTAGCGTGGGGGTGCATTTAACATTGTAAGCCCCCATTAGGGTGCTTATACAATTAAACATCGTATAGGGGGCTTATACAATTTTTAATCGCCAAGTACCAGATAATCTGCCATTTAAGAAAAAATAAAGAAAAACAAAAAAATTTAAATGGAAGACGTATCTTTCTAGAGAGGTGCAGTCTGTGATGGTCCAACGCGTTTTGTCAGATAGAACACATCAAGGGTGTAGAAAGGTAATAATTTTCCATAAAAAAAAAAAATCATAATTTTTTTTTTTGTCGTCGGACTTTCAAGTGACTTTAAAAGCACTAAAAGCGTCTTACTCAGAATCCGGTTCCTTGGGGACGTTTTATTTCATTACCTGAAAGGTTTCATCTGACTTCGAGGAGAGGTGCTGGCCCCGTCAGTACCAGACTCCTTCCCAGATATCTCAGGAATGGGAGAATCTTCCATTGGAGAAATGATGTTCTCCTGTGGACAAAGTACAAGTGAGTAAGCCCTGGATCGTTAGAACACTTTGGGGGTAAATCAAGTTCTATTGAAGACAGGAGGTTTCCCATAGCAACCAAATCAGATTCTATCTATTATTATTTTCTAGAAGGTGATAAATAAATAAGTAGAATCCGATTGGATGCTATGTCCAACATCCCACCTTCAACAGAACCCCCATCTTAGTAAATGGACAGTGCTGCTGCCCTTTCCCCTTCTCCCTGCCCCACTGTCCCTACAAATTCCAGCAAGCTAAAATGCGCAGAGTGCTCCCAGGTATCGATCAGATGATTAAAAGGACAAAGGTCAATTACCTCAACGAGAGCCTGCAGTAGACGCTGAGTCAAGTGACCAAACGGGCAGCCATCCTCCGGCTGGTCGTGCGGAGATTCAGATTTCTTTAGTAAAGAGTCCACATCTAGAAGCAGCCAGGACAATGTGTGATACACTTTCCCTGAATGCTAGAGTGAGTGATGGATAATGACAAGACTAGACATCGCGTCTCAAGGGCTGGGAGGAGACGGCAGACATTTTGTAGCTTAGAATTAATATTCATGAGAAAGCAGCCTATGAATGAACTAGGAAATGGCTATGGGACTTAGGGGTAGATGTATGAAGCAGTGATAAGGGAGAAGTGACCCATGGCAACCAATAAGAACTGAAGTCAGCTGTAATTTGCATAATATTAAATTATACAGAGCAGCTGATTGGTAGCGATGGGCCACCTCCGTTATCCCTTCATACATCTACCTCTGAGGCATGAGTGATTTTGGTGAGTGTTCAGTGCATCTTCCAAAACCCTTGCAGTTCCTCCTCCCTGCCTGGGGTGTCGCTCTCTGCTGTGCTGCTTCTAGCCCAGGTCTGCTCTGCAAAGCAGTGGTGAAATACAGACCACACTGTGCTAGGAGCAGCATAGCAGAGAGCGATGCCCCAGGCAGGGAGGAGGAACTGCTTGGGTTTTGGACAACACATGGTGCTGGAATGAACACTAGTAGGTTGGTCTTAAGTTTGCTCTTCCTATGATGAATGTGAAAGACCGCAACATCAGAATGCACAAAACCACACTTATAACATCTCTAGGGAAACCGACATCAAAGACAACTTATGCAGTAAAATCCAATTCCCATAGCAATCAATGGAAACTTATTATCCAGACATAAGTTCTACTTGTAAGGTTTAGAATAAAGTCTTTGCTGAAGGAAGATCTGCAAGGTGGGTAGTACAGTGCTATAAATCCTGAGAGAGCCGATATCTCTGTGATAAATAGGGGTAACAAGAGTCCGTTATGTAACACAGATCGTGGACTGATTCAAATTTAGAATGTGGGACAGACTTTTCCTAAAAATATGGCATCATGCAGAGAGCAAATGGTATTACCAGACACAACATTGAGGGTTACACTAAATGTTAACACTGTCCCAAAAACATTTCAGAATATTATAGGTTAGTTCTGCTTTAAGATTATGAATATCGGTGATGGTTCGTAAGATGGAAAAGGATGATATAATAAAATGGAAAACGTATATTAAACAAAAACAAGGGGTGGGGGGGGGAGGAGGAAAAGTTACCATAGCAACCAGTCATCTTACAGCTATTGTGGTGGGGAACAAAATGGTCGCTTTCTCTTGGTGGGGCCACCACCATGTGGCCTTCTATCACTGGCCTATCTATAACGAGTGCCCATGCTGCACACCTTGCACCCGTTTTTTAATACTTACCCCCCAAAGGGAAGGGTATCATCATGCCACTTACACCCCTCCTGTAGCCAATATATATTATGGGCCACACTGGGTAGAGCCCATCTTGACACAACTCCTATGTACTAGGTTATGTATGAATAGAATGAATGTGACTGGTTACTATGGCAACTTCCGCACTGGTCCTCTTTAGAAGGTTTTGACACATCTCCACCACAAACTCCCCTACGGCACAGGAGCCATGTTCCCTAAATGAAGGCAGATGGTGAATGAGGTCAGGGGACTACTACCTTTGGAGTCCAATTCGGTCAGGGGCCCTAGCACCCCTTTCTTCTTGTCTCCTGCTAGACAGGCCCTGGCGCCATCTTTCTGCTCCTCCTGGAGGTCTTCCTGGGCCCAGCGCTGAGAGTAGTGTTTTCCAAGTGGCGGAATCTGAAAGAAATGGTTGCGCACTCAAAGTTCCCATAATGCAACAGGTAAATATAGGTCCTGTAGGAGAGCCATGTCTGAGCCCAAGATGGCTGCTACTAATTGAAGCTATGTTTGGGGTGTTAAGATTTACGTGTGGTTACAGGACACGAATTAACAAATCGCTTTAGCCTCAACATCAGACAATTAGCCAGCACCTGGGCTACATTTATGTTTATACTTTTGTGACCCTCAAAAAGTTTTACTGCTTTTCAACTTTTAAACCAGGCAGGTCCAACCTACGGCCCTCCAGCTGTTGTAAAACTACAAGTCCCATCATGCCTTGCCAGTTTTGCTATTAAGGAATGCTCAAACTATGGCAAGGCATGCTGGGATGTGTAGTTTCACAACAGCTGGAGGGCCACCGTTTAGCCATGCCTGTTTTAAACGAAAGTAAACTCTAAAAACATCTAGGATATAAGGGTTTGGAGAATCAGCTTTGCAATGGTCAGCCATTGTTCTCCCGGTCCTGGTGGAATGTTGGGTATAAATGCAGCTGTAACCGGGAGTAACCCTTTCAGCGTTTACGATACCATTGGGCAAGTTTTGTGATCATACTTTGTAGTAATCGGCCTCATCCTCGGGCGTTTTCAGAAGATCTTCCAGGACCTTGATCTCATCCGCAGTAATGTCAGCACAGTATGGTTCAACAGAGGCCCAGAACCTGAAACACAGGGCAGCAGAAACATCCAAATTCATATGACTAGTCACAGCACTGGAACATCTGTCACAGCACAGGCTTAGGGGGTCTTCAGTTACACCCGGTAAAACATTGGGATCAAAAATGCTCAAGCTCAAAGTGGTTTCAGCTCCAAATCCTTCCAGTCTGTACGGGGCAGCGTTGAGCAGTGAGGTGCCCTCCCGCATAATCGCCGATGGCAGCAGCTCATCTGCTGGCATTACCCGCAGATGAGCGACGGGGTGGACGGTTTTCGGCATCATCAATGTACGCCCAGTGTGTATGCACCTTTAATGTCTGTCTCAAAGATACGCATTGGAAACAAATATGTCCAAGTTTAGCGCAACCCTTATTTTCAAAAAGATGTTTCTTTTAAACACAATTTAATTCTGATCAGGAATTTATTGTGACATAGAACATGTGTATAAAAGCAAACAATAGTGAGGAAAACATTCATTTATACTTCCAGTAGGGACAATGAACGGACCGCTGGATAGGTCAGGCACATATAAGAGGATAGGGATCTCACCAAATGGATGGATTGCGGTGGGCTATGCTCTAATTGGAGAATATGCGGCACCACCGCAGTTGGCTTTAATCGAGTCCTCAGATGTTAAAGTGCTTTGTGCGTTCATAAAGTGTCCAGTGCTTTCTCCAATGTGCCGTAGTGATCGTGCACAAAGATGCAGCAGGGTTGTATCCAAACGTGGCAGCAACGCGTTTCGGAGATACTCGGTCTCCTTTATCAAGCTGTGTATGGATACTAGTGTGATCGATTGGCCTTTTATACCCATTTCCTGGGTCTAAAGGTTGATAGCAGCCAATTGAAACTCCGCGGTTTTCGCGGGCCGGAAACTCCATGCGTTCCAGCTGGACTTCCGGTTGCGTTCCACCGGCCGAAAGATTGTTGCCGCTTCCGGTTTTTACGATGTCAGCGGTAGCTGTTGTTGAACAATCACTCTGCGGGTCTTATTCACTTTCATTACTATAGCGCCGGAGAGGATTCTTTTACATGTATTTCCGGATATAAAAGTGATGGGGAAATCCAGGGGGGGGGGGAAGGCTGTCCCGGTAAATAGGGATGGACTATGCAGGAATACCAAGTACTGCACAGAAGGTAATTTGAGGATAAGCCTTCCCTCACTGGCCAACCAGAGAAACAGCATCCAACACATGCCCTCAAGTTTGCCCTAAATAAAGATGGCGGACGGAGATTGCAAGTGGATGCAATATATGAAAAATACCCGGGCAATGTAAATACCTAAGGAAATAGGAGAATCCTCTCCGGCGCTATAGTAATGAAAGTGAATAAGTCCCGCAGAGTGATTGTTCAACAACAGCTACCGCTAACATCGTAAAAACTGGAAGCGGCAACAATCTTTCGGCCGGTGGAACGCAACCGGAAGTCCAGCTGAAACGCATGGAGTTTCCGGCCCGCGAAAACCGCAGAGTTTCAATTGGCTGCTATCAACCTTTAGACCCAGGAAATGGGTGTAAAAGGCCAATCGATCACACTAGTATCCATACACAGCTTGATAAAGGAGACAGAGTATCTCCGAAACGCGTTGCTGCCACGTTTGGATACAACCCTGCTGCATCTTTGTGCATGATCACTACGGCACTTTGGAGAAAGCACTGGACACTTTATGAACGCACAAAGCACTTTAACATCTGAGGACTCAATTAAAGCCAACTGCGGTGGTGCCGCAGATTCTCCAAAACATCTTTTTGAAAATAAGGGTTGCGCTAAACTTGGACATATTTGTTTCCATTGGTCTATTTTTGAAGGTGGTGTACCTTCTTTCTTTGTCCTGGTTAGCAGCACCCTATTCAATTAATTGCACTGATTTGCTCCACAGACACCTGTTTCAAATCAAAGATACGCATTCCAAACTTTCAGGACAGCCCCTCATCCACCCACCCTCCCTCCTCTCACTGCTTGCTACTAGTCCTGCGTGGAGGACAGGAAGAAAATACTAGGTTACAAATATTCCAGAAATGACTAAATATCTTCCAACTAGCCACCAACCCGTCTAAATGACAGAACATCTGAACAGTAATGTCAGAACCCCCCCATAGAGGTGTGGAGCAGCGTTAGCCTTTTATCATATCTATACAGATCTATCAGGGAAACCATCAAGTGCGCAAACACCAAAAGCAGTTCGGTCATTGTACCTGTTTGGTGCGTCATTTTTGGGGATTCTAGGTACATCCACGGGGTCATCTGTGAATTCATACTCCGCAATCTTTGGCTGTAGGTTTCTTGACTTGGGCCTTCCTGGACCGGGTCCGGATGCATGGCTCCCTTTGCCTTCCAACTTTGGCTTCTTGGGCTTATGTTTCACAGGTGTGCCCGGTTCATGTTCCTTCCCCAGCTTCAGAATCCTCCGATCTCCCTTCTTGTCTTGCCAGTCTGTCAGGATCTACAGAGACACAGTAACAGACTGACTATAGGTGGCCATACACTAGTATGAGTCAGCCCATTTCTACACTATTTTAATGCACTGGAAGGTAAATCGCATGACAAGTGTCAAATCATATGTCATTTAGTCCCATGTGCATCGGATTGGGTCCAGGGATGGTCAGTGCTGAGATAAAAATGTATCGGTACTTGTGAGTTATCCGGGCTGCCGATTTTTTCATCGCGCCCGAAAAATCGCGGGCATCGCGTCGGTCGCGGCCATTATAAGGGGCCGCGACGCGTCCGACGCGATGCCCGCGATTTCCCATAGACAGTAATGTTAAAACTATGACAGTAATGTTAAATGATGTGCAAAATAAAATGACAATGTGAAATGGGCCAATATGGCCATTTCACATTGGATGTTTTAAAAAAAAAATGTTTCATGGCCCCCCACCACCGTTAACGCCACCCCGCTATTGACGCCAACCCGAAGCGTGGCAAACGGACGCGGACACCTGTGAAGCCCGCGAGAGGAAGCCGACACCTGTGAAGCCCGCGAGGGGACGCGGATACCTGTGAAGGTATCCGCTGCGCTCGCCACGCTTCGGGCTCGGTGGCTCGCCACACTTTCTATTCTGAACTCCACGCCGACGTGGATAGTAGGGGTATGAAAAGGTCAGAAGACGCGTACCGCCGCGCTCGCCACGCTTCAGGTTGGCGTCAATAGCGGGGTGGTGTTATCAGGTGGTGGGGGGCCATGAAACTTTTTTTTTTTTAAACATATCCAATGTGAAATGGCCATATTGGCCCATTTCACATTGTCATTTTATTTTGCACATCATTTAACATTACTGTCATAATTTTAACATTGCTGTCTATGGGAAATCGGGTCCATCGCGTCTTTTAACCTTACTGTCTATGGGAAATCGTGGGCATCGCGTCGGTCGCGTCGCGGCCCCTTATAACGGCCGCGACCGACGCGATGCCCGTGATTTGGGGGTAAATCGTGGGCATCGCGTCGGTCGGGTGTCCTTAAGTTAACTAAACTTAAGGACAAAATCGGCAGCCCGGATAATTCACAAGTACCAATGTATCATTCCCAGAGAAGTGAATTGGATTGTATGCAAAATGACCAAATTCGCACCCCTCCACCTTCACACCCCGGGTTTGTTTGCCTGGCATGTGAACGGATGTTTTACCTAAACACCCATTCGCATGCCATTGGAGACCTCCCCCATCTTTCGATGGTTGGCGCACACATATGTAAGGGTGGTCCAGACCACTCGTACATATGGGTGTAGGAATGCAGGGAATTGGGTGGGCAGCTGACATCCGGTTATGTCAGCTGTCCGCCCCACGCACATGTGCCACGAATGCATTAGCATGTCCAGCGTTTTCATGGGAACATCCATGAAACACTGGGCGTTCACATATGCTAATTGGCCTGCCTGGCGACCCACGCCCCTCTAAACCCCCCCCCCCCCCGCTCTTAAGGCAGGGCGCGTGCACCCATTGCAGCGATTTTTCGCTGAGTTCACACGCACCCAGCGTATACAAATGTGCAGAAATGCTGCAGCGCGTAAGCAAAACATTTCCCCCTGTGCGAATTCGCACATGAACGAGTCAAACCAGAATAAGGACCACAATGTATTGCATGCATTCCAGCCGCTGGCTCAGTTGCTGTGGTGTCGCATGCAAGGCTAGCATGCGATATGTTGGTGTAGGGTATGGCCAACTTATCTCAAAATTTCAAAAGAACGTAATGGGGATTAGAAGGATACGGGTGCCGTATCCAGAGGATGAGTCTACTTTACATCAACCTGTTTGTCTATTATACAATGCGTTGTATGAAACCAATTTGCAAAGATGTACAATTATAAAAGGTAAGAAAAATAGGATCAAGTGAGAATCGAATAACAGAAGGTGCCATTGGGGGGTGGGGGTCTGGGTAAGTTTGGATGCATCTTTCAGCGCTTACACCTGTTGCAATGGCAACTTCCACCCCCCAACGAGCTACTCGCCCTAAATTGGATTCCCCCTTGATGGCTAGTAAGATTTATCCTCAGTTCATTAACAGTTTAGTCTTCATCATCCTCCCACCTGCGTTTCTGCTTCTAGGACGCGCAGCCGGCGGCTAGCGGAGGACAAGAGGGTCTCTAGCTCCAGCTGAAGTGTGTCCAGCTCCTCGATGCCAATGCCATCATCCTCCGAGCGGGACAGAACTGCGGTGTATCTGGGGCACAGCTTCACGTGGTCCACCGACTTAAATTCATGGAACTGCAGTGGGCAATCTTTTAACTCGTTCATACTGGCACCTGGCAAATATAAAGCAGAAACATATTAGATCACTGGCACTGCTCACACTGTGCTGGTGTGTCATACCATATCCCAGCCTAACATCAGCCCTTACAGCGATAGATATATATATATAAATTAAGTGGCACTCAGAGGCAAGTAGTAAGGTGAAAGTGTGGACTATTTAATCCTAACGATCCATTATCAACATTTCAGGGTACGGTGACCCCTTCATCAGGATAATTACACTGATGAAGGGGGTCACCGTACCCCGAAACGTTGATAATGGATCTTTAGGATTAAAGAGTCCACACATTCACCTTACTACTTGCCTCTGAGTGCCACTTCATTCACCTTGTATTTGGGATGACCGCCATATCTTCTCTAAAAGAGGGCACCAGCGCACAGTAATACTGTGTCCTGAACTGGACAGACGCTAAGACCTGAGTGCAGGGTCCACCTGCTTGGAGTATATATATATATATATATATAACGCTGTGTGCGGGCATGAATATATAATGGGTAGAACATTCTTCTAATGCATTGAGGGGCAATGCCACCAGGTTTTGCAGCTGACAACCTCCATTCTCCCATGCACAGTCCTAAGTGACAATACAGATGTGCATGACTGTCCACTGCGCATCAGTGGTGCATGCAGTAGAATGGAGGGTGGCATGCACTCGTGCATGTGCCCCAAATGGGCCGTGTGCAGCTCCTTCCCGTTATCTCACCCAGCAATGGGCACAGATCGCCTGCCCGCCGCCCTCTGCGCCCCTATACAGCAGCCGGGCGCGTACAGTCCTGGCCCCTGGCCCCGGGGATCCTCCAGTAGCCACCGCGCACAGGTGCAACAGCTCACGCTTCTTCGGACGGCCCCGGTGGCCAGCAGGTGGCAGGAGAGAGCTGCCCGGGCCCGTGCGTACTGCCAGGCTCAGTCAGTGACCGGGGCCGTGGAACATACCACTCACAGAGGGATGGGGGGGGGGGGGGGGGTGGTGTTGGTGACTAGACTCTCTATACACTGAGGATACATAGGAGAGGTCTCAGTGTACACAGATTATACTATATTATATGGCTGCAATGTCGCTGCCACTTTCAGTGCCACCAACGGTGCCCAGGGAAATAGATCTGATCTCCCCCCCTAATAATGGGTACAGATGGCATAACCCAACAACACCTCGTATGTGGAAGGCTCACTATGGAACAGCCTATGTAATGTGACGGGGGTGCGTGTCCATTTTTTCACATCCATTTACCACACCTTATCTTTGAAAACTTTGGGACGTAAGGGGCAAAAACAGTATATGTAATATATAAGAACTGCGTGAAGCCCAATCAGCTGATGGGGGTTACCGAAGCAGAATAAGTTATATTAACTCCCCCGGACACCCCTATTTTGGCTTTTATTTGGTTTTGCCCTCCAGCATTCCACATGCCCTAATATGGTGAGAAGCTCACGGGACGATTCCATTCACCACAGAGAGGGGGGAACGCGTATCGCCGGCACCGGTAGCGGCCAGCAGGAGACATGGAGGCAGTGACACCATGACGGCGGGCCTCCTTCTCCCGTGAGGAATAGGGGCGATCGCCGGGCTGAGCTCCGGGCTTGCGGGCAGGCGCCTGGCCTGGCGCCTCCCGCTTCTAATGGGCGGATGGTTTGTCCCCCGGGCCGCCTGGGCCGCTGCCTCTGTGTGAGAGGAGGGAGGGCGCGGGGAGAGCGGGCGGCTGCGCATGCGCTGAGCTGTCACTTCCGCTATCGGGAGACACCGGAGCGATGGTGAGTGTGAGGGGAGCACCGACCGACCCCACGGGTTACAGGGCTGTCGCGGGTGTCCCCACAGGGAGCCGCGTGTAGCATGGCCGGGTGCCGCCGTGGCTGCAGCCAGGCCTGTTGTCTGTGAGTGGGAGCGGCCTGGGGGTGGGTGAGTCAACCGGGAGAGGGCGGGGGCCGTCCTGGCAGTGTGCTCAGGAGAGGTCCCGGGCTGAGGCCTGGCAGTGCGGCGGCTGTTACCACATACCTGTCTGCTCACCCCATACATTGTGTATGTAGAGTGCCCAATACTATGAGTGTGTGTGTATATGTATATATATATATATATATATATATATATTTATTTCCCACCATTATTATTAGGTCCACTTTGCCCATGTGCCTACACAGACAAGTGTCACACACACTATATATATATATATATATATATATATATATATATATATATATATATATATATATATAAATTTCAGGCTGTATTCGTGTTTTTAAGATATACTTTGCATTGCATACAGTAAGTAGCTCTTTATGGGATCTCCTCCTTGCGGAACCTTAATATGCCCCCATAATCCATGGTGTATCACGGTAATAGTCTGCTATGATCCCGGTATGCCTCTGCCATCTCTCCCCTTGCTATTCTCTGGTGCATCTCCTAGGAGCCGTGTTATGTGGCTATGGATATCTTATCGCAGTGATTTATTAATTATTTCTGGGATAAAATGTATCGGGGTGCTGAGGAAATTGTTGAGCTACCAATACAGAAGAGAAGGGTACACTAACAGCGCCATGTAGCAGGCAATGTGGTCGATAAGTCGGTGTCTGGTAGATGCACAGTGACAAATACAAGAAGAAGTTTGTTCTCTTGTATTTATATGGCTGATAAGCTGCAGAGATGTAATGATGGCGGTGTCTGACCAGATTAAGTGGCTCCAGTGTAACTAATAATTGGTTGTATATGGGAAAGGGAAACGTGTAGCTCCAGCTGTCACTCATGCAAACTACTCCAGTCTGACAGTGTAGTTCTGCTCCTTGTGGATTGATTGTCAGAATCTATTGCACTCCTGAAGTCCTGCCAGTATTGGGGCAAAATAAGTACCCGTATTGTTTGCACTACGGTGGCACTGACTGATACAACCACTTCCTCTCACTAGTGACCCAGGGTCTATCCACATCTGTGTTTATGCATTTCTCATTGATTTTACTGCTCACTGTATCATTTACAGCTAAGGTAAATGCCAATCCCTTTTCCCTTCTTCCTCTGCGTTGTGGCTCCTTATCACAAACCTGGTTATCGCTGGTAGGAAATCTCTTCCCTTCTACTTATACAGGAGCGCCAGCATGAGATACTGAGAGGCGTATTGCTTTGTGTTTAGCAGATGGTATTCCAGGCTATGTCCAGGCTTGCTCAGATGCCTGGGAGCCGAAACTGGAGTTTATCCTGAGACACCCATCTGGGTTAGACAGGGAATTCCACAGGAGGTATAGACGTGACCCCAACCAGACTACATTATTCTGTAGACAATGTCCAAGTATCTTGTCAGCTTTTTTTTACACAAGATCAATAGAGCTGCGTTGGTTTAACACGTGGTTGTACTACCTGTGTGTGTACAATATTTTAGCTTTAACAACTCTACAGCAGTTCAGGTTTTCTTTTTTTTTTCCTGTTACATCTAAATTTAAATTAATTACTGAATTAACTTTATCTATAACACATCACCAGGCTATGCTGGACAATCAAGCACAGCACCTTCCCAGAGGGCACAGGGGTTAGTTTAGAGTTGGTAGAAGAATGAGTGCGCACAAGACGTATGAAAATAGCGCCAGGGTTGGCAGCATATGTGCCAAAATTTAAGCAACTTTTTATAATCAGAGGATATGCTCCCTCCTTGCAGCCGGCGTACATACACATGATTGCTGCCAGGGTCCATTCTAGCACCTATCGCACCTGTGCAGTTCCACTTTCCTGCCTGGGGCGTCTTTCTGCTCTGGTGCTTCTAGCACACTCTGGTTTGTATCTCAGCATTGGTGTACAGACCAGAGTGTGCTAGAAACATCAGAGCAGAGTGACACATTTGCATGAACTTGTCCTTATGGAACTTATTTATGGGAGCCTGCCTCCTGCCGATGTGTAGTAGTTTGGCTCGATGCCTCTGAAATGTGTTCCCCCCCCCCCCCCCATTGCGCTTTTCTGTACGCTGCCATTCTGCATTCTAGGCACTCGCAGTGCAGGACTGCACCATGCTTGCCGGCATAGAACTCGCTCTGTTGGAGTGGCACAGCGTATAAGGAGCATTAGAATGTAACCCACACATTAGGAAAGCGTGAAGCGTTAGAATATAACCCACACACATTAGGAAAGTGTAAGGAGTGGTGCAATAAAATAAATAAACAGCAGCCTATAACATGAAGAAAAAAGGAAGTGCCCGTGTGTTTCGTAATGGGTAACTATAGACCTCCTTTTGGCACCTTTTTCACATTAGGTAGGATGTGGGATTGAGATGAGAAACGTTTCCATCCCTGCTTGGATCTGAGTGCTCCAGAAATAGCATTGTGCGGTCACATTCTTGCTGAAGCTCTGCAGGAACATGGTGGTTGGGGTTATGCAGGGAAGGTGCATTGTTGCTCAATGAGCTTTATAAGCTTTTTTGCAGGAAATCCTTTGTTTTCTGTCATCCAATCAAAACCACCCTGTTATTTGGAGTTTAATGACTTTTGTTCTGTCTTTTGTGCACTTACTCGGCAACCTGTAATCTTGGTACTCAAGGAAGCAGTAAGATTTTCACACCCTTTTCTCCTCCCCAACCCATCCTCATGTTCCCATACAGTATACAGCCATGGGATTAGATAGTCACAGCTTCCTTTTGGTTACAGGGGATACGGTCGACGTTAAAAAGTAGGTAGACACATAAAAAAGGTTGACAGTCTAGCACCCTGTATATTTCAAAAACCCGAGCAGTTCCTCTTCCCAGCCTGGGGTGCCACTCTCTACTGTGGTGCTTTTAGCACAGTGTGGTCTGTATTTCAGTACCGATATACAGACCAGGCCTGTGCTAATAGCATCACCGCTGAGAGCGACACCACAGGCAGGGAAGAGGTACTGCATGGGTTTTGGATGATTCAGGGAGCTAGAATGAACACTAGTCTTTCATACTAGTGGACATAGAGATAGATTACAATAGTGTGCCAAGTGTAGCAAGGCACCGTGCCCGAAGCATGGTGAGCGAAGCAG
This sequence comes from Crinia signifera, assembly GCF_055691185.1. Lineage (NCBI taxonomy): Eukaryota > Metazoa > Chordata > Amphibia > Anura > Myobatrachidae > Crinia > Crinia signifera. The sequence continues at coordinate 20,064,331 of NC_139224.1, read as the reverse complement.
TACACGTATATGGTGTCCATGTCGACTTAGACACCAAAACCCGTGAAAAATGAATGTCAACTTTTTTCATGTCTACTTTTTCCATGTCGATGTGTTGACCTTTTTCATGCTTCAACCTATGGCCATCTTACTGTCGACCCTTTGACCCATACCCGGTTACAGTATGTCTGAGGCTCCTGATGATCAGTATGGCTTCATTAGTTAGCAGGAATGACCAGCGCACAGTCTCTGTTCTGTGAGGGGGAGTCTCATCATCTTGTGGTGGATTCAGCTCCTGTCTAAAGTGGTTCGAGCTCCTCAGATGCTTCAGAAATCTGTTCCGGCGTTCCGCGGTCCGAACTGTTCCTGGTTTCTATCCAATCCCGAGGCTGTGTACTAAATCAGGTTATTTGTAGAATAGAGCTTCTTTTGTAGTAGGACATCTATTGCACACCTTGCTTCAAGCACCCAGGGGGAAGTAACTTTCTTTTGCACCTATCACTTCCTGAGCATTTCCTGAAGTCTTCTCTGGCCACCAACAAAACTATTCTTCAATGTTACATATTTCACTTTTCCTTTCATCTTCAAGTATTTTAGTTTCTTAGGTGAAGTTATCAAACCATCATTAGAAGCAATCAGATTCTACCTATCATTTTATAGAATGTACCAGATATATAAGCGCTACAGTCCAGTTACTTGCTACAGACAACTTCTCTGCTAAGTTCCCTATATGGAACGTGAAGCATTTCTAAAGGCCCATACACACTGGGCGATTTTAAGCTGAAAGCCGCTCAAAACACCATGTTTCAGCTCAAAGCCGCCCAGTGTGTATGGCCCGGCGGTGTTCAGTGATGCACGCTCCTGCATAATCGCTGGGAAAGCCGCTGGTATTACCAGCAGATGTGCGGCTTTGTGGATGGCTTTGCATAGCGTTGGTTGCGCTATGCAAAGCCACCTGCCTCCCCCGCTGACAGCGCTGGGTAGGGGGAAAGCCCCTCAGTGTGTATGCACTGAGCGCCCCCCCCCCCCCCCCCCCCCCAGCGATGACAGCGATCATCGCTAAGCATAATCGCCCAGTGTGTATGGGCCTTTAATAGTGTAACAGTAGCCTGTGGCCTTTGGCCAGCATATTCCAAATGAAATGGCTTCTAGAACAAAGCTTTCTAGTTTTCTATAGTGTTCCACTATAGGAGCTGAGGAAACGCAATGCACATTTTAGTTTCCAAACATTATCCCCCTCTCTGTTTATCATTCTAACCTGAATTTATTGCTGTTTTTCCCCTTCAGTCTGCCACACTGCGCCCGTACCTCAACTCAGTCCGCGCCACCCTACAGGCGGCGATGTGTCTGGAAAACTTCTCCTCGCAGGTGGTGGAGCGACACAACAAACCTGAAGTGGAAGTAAGGTGAGAATTTGAAACCAGGGGTTTAGCATTAATGTGGTTTTCTGAAAACTGAGGATTGTGTAAGTCAAGTGGTCTGTACAACGCCTGATTTTGTTCATGTGGTGGTAAGATTTAGTAGCAAACCTTTCTATCCTAGAGTTTGTCCTTCTATATCTACAGTTTTCAGAATCTAAACTAGGAAACATGTCACCTACATTAGAATAACATTAAATCTGCCACATAGTCTGACTACTACTACCTGATTGGTTCAATCTATACAACCAGCTAAAAAGGGTTTAAGGTCTATACACGCTGGGTGATGTATAATGGTTTTGCCATGCTACTGCGCACAAGTCTATCTAAATATGTTTGTTAAATTAACCATTGTGGGGGTGCATCTATGTAGACTTTAATGGATAGGTGTTGCTGAAACAACTGCTGTTTGCCCTCTCCCCAGATTCAGTTTTTGACCAGGAAGGAATCAAATGTGTTGGTGAATAGGCGTCGGCTTGGTAGCCTTGGAAACCACAGCCAATTACGTTTTTGGGGAAACTTGGGTTTCCTCTTTTAGAAAAAGGAACCAGACAGAGGCACTGTACATAGATCCCTGTTACATTGTGCTGCCCGTTGTCATCACTTAGTACAGTAGCTCTTCCACTTTCTGAGTACAGTGGGAGGCTGTGGCGGCACTTTTTCGATTGGGGAGGGCACCTTTTTTGTAGAGAGGGGGGATTTGCTATTCAGTTCCTAACTAATGAAAAAGATTGAAGACTATGGACATACCCTGCACTGGGAGAGCCAGGACCCCCGTTCAGGTTCATTGTTGGTTCAGTCTTCAGTAAATATTGGTTACTGTGGTTGGGTCACATTATGTTAGTCAGTAACTGACAGATACTGGGACTGAAAAATGAACATAGCACAATATAAGATATGAACACACGTGCCGGGTGCTACGTAGAACTACTGCGGATAAGTAGTTCTAAAGTGACGGGTTTATTTTATGTTCTAGACTACTAGGGTGACTTTAGAGGTGATGGGGGGTACTAATTGCCTCCATTGTATTTTCGAGTGACCTGTCCCTAGTTGTGTTGGTGATTGTAGAGGTGCATGTGCACAGTGCCATGGTGGGAGCAGGGTACACGGATGGCACAGAAGTGATATCCAGTGCCGGCCGCACTCGCTCAGTCAGATAGTGGAGGCCAATAAAGGTATTGTGCTACAGTATATGTCAGCATCAGTATTCCATAGCGGAGACATTATGCAGTCAGGTCATTCTGTACCCAGCTGAGCCTAGAAATACTGATAATAGCAGACAATACCAGCAGTGACACACATTGCAGAGTTATATTTTGTAGTTCAGCTTTGGTATACGGTTCTCCCGGTACCTGATGGATCTAGGCCTGCAAAGCCACATGTAGTAGCTTGTGATTTGTTGTGAGAATTAGCGCATCGTAGTTTCAACCTTAACGGTTGGCGCTTTAAATCCGTTCCTTGATGCGCTTGCCATATTTCACATGCTTCTGTATTTGGTGTAACAGCTGCGGGTTATATAGAAATTTCTCACTAACATACAAAGAAGCTATACGTGACAGGTGTATTGTGGCTCTTTGTCGCAGTGTTCTCCTCTTCCTAACGGCTTCTGGTGTCGGTGACCACTGTGCAGTCACGCTGCATAGCAGATTAGTCTGGGATCTTCTCACCAACATGACCAGCCAAGCATTTACTGCAGGGTCTCTGGGTGCTCCTGTGTAACCATAAGAACGCCTGCCTGCCGTTAGTTTTGTTTTCTTTGTGAAACCGTTAGTTACAATAAGTGTTACCGCTGTGTTTCAGGAGTAGTAAAGAACTGCTGTTACAGCCAGTGGTCATCAGCAGGAACGAGAAGGAGAAAGTTCTAATTGAGGGATCCATTAACTCTGTACGTGTCAGCATTGCAGTGAAGCAGGTGAGAGGGACGGTCCTCCTGCTCTTACTCCTTTTTAAATCTTGCGGCTTATTCAACAAAATCTTTGCACTTGCCGCAAATCCTAATCTATTACATTTGTCCCTTACTACGGTTCCAGTCATTGAATTTCCTACATGGTATTTTTGTTTCTTTTAGGCTGATGAAATTGAAAAGATTTTATGCCATAAATTCATGCACTTCCTGATGATGCGAGCGGAGAATTTCTTCATCCTGCGCAGAAAGGCGGTAGAGGTGAGACCATCTCCACCATGTGCTCCGGACGGTGCCGCAGCGCGCTTCGCTGAATGCTGGAACTCTGAGATCAGGAAATATTTGTGCGATATCTTTACTCACTAGGAACGAGCCACTGATATATAATTACTTCCCAAAGCGAAGTCCGGGTTAGGGTAAAGCTGAAGTTACTTCTTTGAAAAATATGCATTGATCACAATGTGTAATTGGCAGTGTTTAATCTGCTGTGGGGCAGCGCCATGTTAGCGCTGGTACAACAATAACACTTGGTATGTGGATTGAAGAAACTGTATAACTTGATCGGTATATTGGGCCCGATACAGAGATGGATGCGGAAGTGTGCAAAGCGCTATTGGGCTTAATTTCTACTTAAGCTGCAACCTCAGCAAGAACGCAGTTTCGGCTGCGACACGGCCGGCAACAGACCGTTGTTGGGGGGGCAGAGTTGCAGGACCCGGCATGCGGGTTGTCTTTGCCGGACAGCACAGGTTTTAATTTAGCGAGTCCTTGCTTAACTGCAACCCATTCTATATCTAATTGTAATTTTGTGCTATTTGGCCCCAATGAAGGCAGTCAGATAGGACTATGTTTATTTATTTTTTAAACTTTGTTTTGTCGGAAATGGCTGTGGTTTGTCGAATTCACAGCTGTTTTCTGACAATTCGCTTCCTTTTTCACCGATTTTAGGACTTTCACACTGTCGGGACATTGAATGCCAACAGTCGAATAATTGTCTGAAGCCGGCGAGACGCCCCCTTTTTTTTTTTTTTTGGTACTTGTTTCCTAGCACGGCCACACCGATTTCCATCGGGGTGGTCGTGTCGGAAAAATCACGTCGGTCGCATCGCATGCGATTTGGTCGCATGCGATGCGACCGACCCGATTTTTTAATTGAATCAAATGTGAATAGTGTCCCTGGGACCCGATTTTACATTGGATTCAATGTAAAATATTCCCTAGACCCCCAATTTTACACCGTAAACCCCACCCCACGATTGACGTGAACCCGAAGCGTGGCGAACGTAGCGAGCCCGCGAGGGGCGGCGATGCGCGTCCTCCGACCTTTTCATTCCCCTACTATCCACGTTGGCGAGGAGTTGAGAATATAAAGTGTGGCGAGCGCAGCGAGCCACCGAGCCCGAAGCGTGGCGAGCGGACACGTATAACTTCACAGGTATACGCGTCCCCTCGCGGGGCACGCTGCGCTCGCCACGCTTCAGGCTCGGTGGCTCGCTGCGCTCGCCACACTTTATATTCTCAACTCCACGCCGACGTGGATAGTAGGGGAATGAAAAGGTCGGAGAGAGCACACCGCCGCCGCTCGCCACGCTTCGGGTTCACGTCAATTGTGGGGTGACGACGGGGACATATATAATGTGAAATGGGTCATATTGGCCCATTTCACATTTTTTACTATGTGAGATGGACTTAATCAAGTCCATCTCATCTTGTGCCATTATAATGGCACAGGACCGACGCGATGCTCCCGATTTCAATGTTAAAAAATATTTTACCATTTAAGCCTATGGCAAAATCGCGGGCATCGCGTCAGGGCCAATGTTAATGGTCGCGACCGACACGATGCCCGCGATTTTCCCTTTGCCGGCAAAATGGACCTGATTTCAAAGGAAATCGGGTCCATCGCGGGCATAGTGTACCTTAACTTAAAGGTACACGATGCCCAAGATTGTGGCCGTGCTAGGAAACAAGTACCTTTTTTTTTTTTTTTTTTTTTTGCAGGCTGCTGTTATCTGGGGAAAGATACTTCTAGTTAATTTAAGCCTTTATCTTCAGATTTCTGCAGTACAGGTAGAGCACCCATAATCCGGAACCGTCGGTTCCAGCAATGTGCCGGATTACCGGTTTTGACTGATTATCTGTGCTGTACCTGTGATGAGTCTGCACCCTGCACCTGGTGTCCCCCCTCAAATACCAACTCCCACACGCACCCCCGCACCCATTATACCCTCCACGGCTCTCTCCTGCAGTCTGTCTCCCCTCGTGACTCCCTCTGTCAGCCAACAGCGCCGCTGCTCTCCCCCTGCGACGCACGGAAGCAGGACTCCCAGTGTCAGCATTGCGCTTTTCATACCTGCAGCGCGACTTCCTCCCTCCCGCTGCCCTTTAAACCTTCCCAAATCCTGCCTGCCCCCAGCACCTGATGTGTCTGGATTAAAAGAGGTTCCCGGACTATCAGGTGCTGGAAAATCGGAGTTGAACCTGTATTTATTCCCTGTTACATCTGGTGAATAGATTTCCTCTCATCAAGAACTGACCTTGGTCTAGACCAGAGGTTTCCAAACACAGTCTTCAAAGCACCCTAACATTCCAGGTTTTCGGGATATCCATGGCTAAGCACATATGGTTATTTCGAATTGATTGAGGTTCTAATTAAATCACTGGTGTCCAAGTTTGGATATCCTTAAAACCTGGACTCTTACGGTGCCTTAAGTACCGTGTTTGGGAACCCCTGGTCTAGGCTCCAGAGTAAACCTTAGGCAGGGAACATCAGACTGGGAGACTGCTCTTCCCAGCATGCCGTGCCAGTTCTAAGGATGTGGGAGAGTTGGACACTACCAAAGCCTAGATGTTATAGGATGTGTGGCCATTTCTTAGGCAGTTACGGTATCAGAAGTAGCTGAAGCGCTTTATTGCGTGGCCTGTGTGTTATCAGGAGCCGCCTGATGTGTGGGAGTAATTGGAGATCCCTCCAGTGGGAACACTGCTCTAGATCGGATAGATACCGTTCTGTTCTTCTAAAGAGAACATTTTCTTGTTGCCAGGGATACGACATCAGCTTCCTGATCACAAACTTCCACACGGAGCAAATGTACAAACACAAGCTGGTCGACTTTGTGATTCATTTTATGGAGGAGATCGACAAGGAGATTAGCGAAATGAAGCTGTCAGTCAACGCAAGAGCTCGTATCGTAGCTGAGGAATTCCTAAAGAACGTAAGAGCATTTTCAGCTTCCTTGGCAAAACCATTGGTTACTTCATAGTAATGGCGTACAAAAGTTGCCACCTGTGCCTTGTGTTCTGCATGTTGTGTCTAGTGCCACCACAACTATCAGCAAGGCTTCACCCAAACCAGCCCTGTGACCGTGTCTATGGGGATGTACCGCGTCGAGCTGTAGATACTTTGTTTTGTCTTAGAGCTTGCATTGTTATCGAATATATTTTAAAAGGCCAAAAGGCTTATTATGCCTATTATTGCATATATTTAAATGTTTTCAAGACGGTTTTAAACGCTTATTAAATATAACGGTGCCTTTTGATTTAGGGTGTATGTGCTAGCCAAAAATCATCCGATTATGCCCGTTACAGCAGCCTAAACCTCAACCATTCCCCTGAGAACTTCTATGGGGAGTAAGGGAAAATGAGCAATGTCGCTTGACGCAGTGTGACATTTGGTAATGGTATATGTTGGAGAGGCCACTAATTGGACCGCCCCCTACACACCATCAGCTAAACTGCGTGGGATTATAAACCAGTGGAAGCAATGATTTCATTGGCTCGAAAACCCTATTTAAATTTCAGGGACACATCCCAGTGGGACAATATATTGTGATTGATGAAGGAATGCTGACACCACACAAATGTGCCCACTCCCACGCGGGTCATGGTGTGATTGGAGCAATTCCAGAAAGCCACAAAAACATTTAACTAGCAATATCGGGGCCCACAGGGTCGTTTCCCGCTGTTCACAACCACGTGGACTGCGATTGGGAAAGTGGGCAAAGGTGCTAGAGCGAGGCACCTGTGGCGAGTGAAGTGGTACACTAATTGGATTGTGCTCAGGTGTCGACATTGACCATTAAAAACCAAACATTTTCAAAACTGTCGACTTTATCATGTGTCAACCTCTCCATGACAACCTTTTGCCGCTGTTGACTGCGCATGTCACCATTTTAGTGTTGCCCTAATATACCAAGCCTGACCTGGACAAACCTGGAGACCACATGTGCTATTGCCTTGCAGCCTTGTCCAACCAGTTAGTCATGTGACTACGTGTATGGATATCGCATGCCATCCTAACCCCTGTACTTCTTAACATCTCTTGCAGTTTTAAAGAACATGAATGGACGGCGGATGTGACTCCCTCATTTTGCCCCGTGATCTCTGCATCGCCGCCCAACGGGGCGGGGAATAAAAGGGCCAAGGGAGGGGGCTTGCATTTAGGTGCAGAGTAAGGAAACGGTGAATGTCTGTCAGGTAGACCTCAGGGGGAATTGTACATGGCATTTACCTTCATTCCAAATCCCCCACAGGATGGGACAGAATATTTTTATTGTTATTTTGAGAGAAAATTTATGTGCTTGTCTGAACCCTGTAATACTTTTTTTTTTTTTTTTATTGTTTTATATTAACTTTCTTTTCTGCAGTCTCTACAGAGAAGGTCATAAAAGTGTTTTTTCAGTAAGTGCCCGCAACCGGAACGCTCAGTGGCATTAAAGGGGCTGCTCCATTGGCCCTTTTCGCTATTCCCCCGTAAATGGTTTTGTTTTTTTGAAAACGTTTTGGCCAAGGATTGGGTGCACAATACACAGCCTGGTGCATGTGTTATAAGCCGCAGGCCTCCTTCCTGCATAATGACCGGTCTGTTAGCGAGGAAGTTAAATGATACAGAAAGACTGCCACCCCTATCCAGAGGTACTGTAATTAAGGCTCTTCTTTCCAGTAGTGATCTACCATGTGGCCTCACAGCTGTACAAAAAGGGACGACGGTGTGGGGCGTTGGTCTGTCACACCAGGAATCCACGCCTACGTTTGCACTCCCATACAGACTTTTGCCAAATCATTCAGTTGGTCTCTGGAAGTGTAACAGTGTATTTCCAGAGTACACTTCTGCTCCCCCCTGCACCATAATGAGAATTGGGGATCTGTAAAATCGTCTATCTCCTGTATCTTCTGCTTTTTTCGCACTTAATGTAGATTTTTCTTATTCAAAAATAAAGCCTTTTTGTCCTGTCTCTGCTGTTTGTTGCCCTCTCACTAATAACCAGGGGATCTCACAAAGTTCACATTTTCCATTTCACCCGACAGGTGCACTAATTACTCATTTGACACATTTTAAAAGATCCACAGGTGGAGCTAATTATTACACTTGTGATTCTGTGGGGAGACCTGGAAAACATGCACTGTGTGGGATCCCCAGGACCGAGTTTGAGAACCTGTTGGCTTACTCGTGGTAGGTTGTGTTGGGCTGGCTGGAAAACACGTATTCACTGTTTATTGGGTGGTAATCATACAAAGGTGAACCCGTATTACCACTCCATTAACCCCTTCAGTGGTGAGTTTTGCTGGGGCAGGACAAACCTACCACAGAGCTGTGGGTCTTAAAACCCACAGCTCGTCCGAACTCCCGAGCCTGCCACCTTCTTACTTATACAGGGGAGTTCCAGCCGGCATACGTTTGCCAGAGAGTTGAGGGTGAGCGATGGGAGGAGAGAACGGAAGCTGGGGGGGGGTGCCCGGACAGGACAGCCTGCTGCGGCAGCGCAGCTGAGCCCGGAAAATTTTCGGGCATATAACTCAAGTGGTTCAAGGAGTATTTAAGCAGATATGCCACACAGAAATGCGATTTATAGATATATCTATATCTCAAGTAAGTACTTTTTTTTTTTTAATCATGCATCTAATAATGTCTTCAAATAAAATAATCTCCTTTTTAAAATCTCTCTGGCAAAGGGAAGCTCTCGCAGTGAAAATAGAGCTCAGAGGGCAGTTCATAAGCACCAATGCTCTAAAATATTCCATCACAAAAGCCAATGGAACCATAACAGAGTTTATAGGGTACTTGTTTCCTGGCACGGCGCCCGTCGGGTCCCATTGCATACCATAACTTAAGATATGCGATGGGACCCGATTAGACCCGATTTTAAGGTTTGTAAGACGTTCCCATACAATTTTAAAATCTCGTCGCATGGCATGCGATGCGATTATACCCGATTTTACATTGTACATCCACCCTGATGGCTGATTACAATGTTAAATGCCCCCCCAGACCCGATTTTTAATTGTATACCAACCATGATGGTTAATTAGTATGTCAAATGCCCCCCCATTGTTAACGCCACGATCAACGCCAACCCGAAGCGTGGCGAGCACATCGGTACGTGTCCTCCAACCTTTTCATACCCCCACTATCCACATCGGCGTGGAGTTGATTTTATATAGTGTGGCGAGCGGACGTGGAATACATACACCGAGCCCGAAGCTGCGCTCGCCACGCTTCGGGCTCGGTGGCTCACTGCGCTCGCCACACTATATAAATTCAGCTCCACGCCATCGTGGATAGTGGGGGTATGAAAAGGTCGGAGGACGCATACCACCACCGCTCGCGGGCTTGCGCTCGCCACACTTCGGGTTGGCGTTGATCGTGGCGTTAACAATGGGGGGGGGGGCATTTGACATAGTAAGTACCCATCAGGGTGGGTATATAATTAAAAATCCGGTCTGGGGGGGCATTTAACATAGGAATCAGCCATCAGAGCGGCTGTACAATTAAAAATCAGGTCTCATTGCATTGCATGCGATCTAGTTGCATGCGATGCGACCCGATTTCACAGACCCGATGCCATACAATGTAAATCGGTGGCGCTGTGTTAGGAAACAAGTACCGTTTATAGTGCCAAATTGTTCTTGTTGCTCAATAAAGTATGTATACAGTTTAAGCATATGCAAAAAGTATTCGATTTGCAAACAAAATGAACATCACGTTTTCTCAAAAGTATTCACCAGAGGAGTTTGCAATTTGCAGGCACTCAAACCACTCGTTTAAGCAGATAGACCAGCCTGAAGTGGGTTTGTCTTCTATTTGCTGGAGGAAGGTTTCCAGTGCAGCTTCCGATGACTCAAATCCACTGCCCGAGCTACATGCTCGTGATTTGTGGGGACGCTAAGAAATTGCAGGTGCTTAGGCTCTAAGCAAATGCCAAGATCCCGGCATTCATGGGCCTGAAAATCCACCACTTTCATGGACTTGTGGGCAGGTGCATTGTGATGGAGAAGGACACACGTGCTTGAAAATGGCTTGGAGGAATTGTGGCAGGCATTGGTTGGCATACCATCCCCTGCGATGTGCGCTGATGTATGAGTTGAGGAGCTACATGTCCAGTCTTGGCCACAAAAACACCCACGATTGGTTTGGCCATTTCTGGTACCCACAAACCAAGGGTGTGAAGATGAAATTCCTGGATCTGAATGGTAATATTGAAAGGTTTTGGTCTAGAAGATCTACAGCAGGCATTCCCCACAGGTCCTCCAGGCACACAAACAGTGCACAGAGGCCGATGGGTCCCAAGTTTGCAGGTTTCCCTGTTACAATATGGAGTCATTATAAAATGTAAGTCAATCAATGAACCAGTTTCCCCTTCTCCTTACCGTATACCAGTGGTTAGATGGAGATGGTGAGTCTCCAGTGTTAAAGCTGATAATTATATAACCAAAGAACAATAAGTGAAATGCGCAGTTTACATCTTTATTCCGTAACTTGCGTACCCTTTATTCCTAGCTACGTGCGAACAAAACGTAGCGCAGCGTAGCGTACCTTTTCCGTGTATTGTACACGCTGAATCAATAACAGTAATGGGAAATCCCTTCGCAGTACTTAGTCTCTAATCTGCGAATACCTTTTAAGGAGAATGTCCGTAATATACGTTATCGCTAAATGCGAATAATAGACGAGACCACGATATAACAAGTGAGGAGATAGATTCTCCAAAATAGTGTATTTAGTCCCTAGCGGACAAAAGGGGATTACAGAAAGAAGAAAATACAGGATAACACGTGATACAATTATCTAACAATAATAAGTATACTTTAAAACACTAACAGAGGAACAGAAACAGATACAACTATAATCAGCCACATTACACAGAACAGGAATACAAATGTTACCGTCATGGAATAGTGCAGCGCAGTCCGGTCGGAGCTCGCTATATTTAAATAGAACTATAGCCCGGGTCAATGGTGAAGGGATAACAGCAGTGCCAAAGTGACCGAGCCAGCTCAGGGATAACTATTTTATAGGGTCCAAGAAGGGGGTCAAAGGCCGTTGCAATTGGTCAGGGGGTTCGAATGTCCAGTCCTCAGTGATTGGAGCAAAGTATTACACTTGATTTGGATTGGTGCAGTGGGAACCGGTTATAACTGGATTCCTTTGTCTTACACAGTTTAGCAGAAATAGTCCTTGAAATATGGATTTTGTCCGTAATTATCGGACCATATGAGTTGCGAAGTTTTCGCAACGACCGGAGTGCTACGCATAAGAAACGGAACATAACGATACTAAACATTATACAGACATAGTGTGTATTGCTGATTAAACTATGTGTAGTGCTCTAAACCTTTAACTATATTTTATTTGGTTTAAGTATGGTATTATGAATTTATGTGTATTAGTATGGCTGCGCTTATGATCCACTTTGTTACACACACTCGGGTATTTATACTTTATTTGCGCAACTCTGCGAACCAAAATGGCGGCCATAATATCCTAAAATGGTGTGTGTGCAACTCGACTTTAACACCAGGAAGTGGGCGGAATGGATAACCTTTTGCTACGCTTGGCCTGTATGCAGTTTCCTCTTGTGTATCACAAAAATAGTTTATTCCTTAATGATATATTTTAGATGATGTTTATTTCCTCATTTGTTCATAAGAGCATTTATATATATGATAATGATGTGTGTTTGAGAAATGTCTTGGTCATTCTGTGATATGTGCTATGTGTTTTGGGAGCTGAAATTACGGCAGCCATAAGTGCTGCTACAGAGCTACATTTGAATAGCTCAGTTGGGCGCCATCTAGTGGCTGCTGGCAACTGAATCTGGTCCATAAATTGTTAGCCATTAGTCCCTCCCCCAGAGGGGGCTATGTGTAAAGGTGCCCATACATTAAGCCGAGGTATAGTATGTGAGGCTACCACTGCTACTGCCCGCAGGGATTCCCTGGTGGCAGGATTGCACACGACATATTTTATGTGGTTCTTTTGCATACGATGAGTCATATGCGATACAAGGAAGGGCTGCCAGATCTGACAAATTCTACGTGCAGCCTTGGAATTTTCAGCTCTGATTTGATATGCACAGGACCGTGGCTTTGAATTGGAGGTTAGGTACATACAATTTAGGCATTTTTAACCTAAACCGTTGGAATTGGGTGAAAAGTGCCCAAATTGTATGGGTAACCTAAAATTTGTTTCATCGGGAATTGTTTGACATCACAGTGCTCAATCCAGAATCTGACATCACTACTCTGAGCTGTAACAGGACTTCATCTCTACATCAGCGTGGCTGGCCTCCTATCGCTACTCTGTATCTGGGGGACTCTGTTCCTTCCACTAAATAACTGTGGCTTCCTGCTGCCTCCATTACTCCCCTGTCACATGCAGCCCTGTTCTCTCTGATGCATCACTCATCTCCTGATATGCTCTGCGCTGCTGGGGTCCTTGCTCCTTCCTCTATATAACTCAGTCTGTGACTTCCTGCTGCCTCCATTACCTTCCTGTCACTGTCACATGCTGCCCGGTCCTTACTAACACATACCTCCCAACATGACCTTCTCCTGGAGGGACACAATGCTCTGTTCCTGGACTTCCCTCTTAAGTTAGAATTCCCATCACCTGTGGTGAAACTCCTTTCTTATCACTTATACCACCTTTTCATTGCAACTTATTACTGGGTACAAGCCGGTTTCTTGCTGGCTCGACCCGGTAATTAGTGCAATGTGAAAGGGGTTACCGGGTGCTGCAAATGAGTAGCAACACGGAAATAAGAACCGGTAAGAAAGCAGAGTTCTTACCGGTTCATTGCCGTGCAGCGTGAATGGGTTAAACGGGTCGAGCAACCTGTTTCCCATCACATTATGGAGGAGGCAGCATTTGGCGCAGCACCAGCTCTAAGCTGATGACGCGATGCCACTACTGCCACCCCTGATGACGCGATGCCACTACACCGCACCCCTTATGATGTCAGCGAACAGGTAATATTGCCGTACAGAAACACAGAAATTGGAACTTTTAAACAATGAGGCGCAGAGTATACTTAAGGATTTTCAGATCTTCTTCCTTTATAGTATTTCTATAGTGATGGCGAGATCCGATCTCAATATCCATTTTCACGTCAATTGATATTGCTGGTTCGGTAATATTGCCGGTTCGCTGTTTGCAGTGTGAACAGACCGCACATGCAGGGTCGCACCGGGACTGAACCGGTTAAAAGTCACGGTGCCACCCTGCATTTGTGATCTGAAAGCGGTATTAACCTGTCGATGGTAATCATAGAGGGAAGTCCAGAAACCGAGCATTGTGTCCCTCCTGGAGAGGGTCATGTTGGGAGGTATGCAGACACATTGCTAAAAACTTTTGGTCAGAGGGAGAGTCTTATATACTGTAGTTACACCACTGCATGTATGCGTGACAGGACGCTGATGAGCAAATGAATGGGGAATCACATGTTCAAGGCTTGGAAAAGGACATCAACCATTAGCAGAGTTTGGGAGGGGTGGGTGTGACAGCCTGGTAAACTGAGCACGGGCTGAATGCTAATATCAGAGGTGATGACTATAAATACAGGGGGTTGCGGGGTGCAAAACTGGGGTATAAGGTCATCTCTGTTTCCCACCACTCTTGCCACAAGGACATGTCCCCTTTTTTCGGGCAGGCTCCTGTCTTCCACTGGTCCCAGGATAGCTGTCATGGTTGGATATACATCCGCTTTAGTAAATGTTTCAGCTAACAGGACATACCATATGACCCGAGAGGGCAGGGGGAGCATAAAAGTAGCCAACAGGACACACAAAGTGTACCCTTGCTTTGATCACCACACTTCAGGCCCGGTGGCTCGCTCCGCGTCACATCGCCACCTTGCTACTAAAGGCAACCAGTGGTGGTGTGGATAGTGAAATTGGTGTTCCACCGACCTTGCCATCATGACTCATATGGTATTCTGGAACATCGGTCACGTGCTCTACAACTACATTCACAGCCTGGGAACCAGCTGCTACCAAATGGTCAGTAATAGCCTTGGCAGCCATCTTGGAACAATGAATGAAGCCTCCCTGTAGGATTAGCAACATTGTATCTGTGCCACAGAGTACACTCCACTTTAACATTACCGGCATCTCTAGACCACCAACTGTTTGTGCAACATTACTTCTCGCCTTTTCTGCAGTACCCCCCTACTTACAGCTGGAGGTACTGCCACCTTTATAGTTATATTTTAATGGCACTGTCTTAAAAAAAAAAATGTACTTGAAAGTTGGCATCACCCGCACATTACAGAGTAAGGGACCTCCTCTGAGCAGGACCACAGCGACAGAGTTCTCTTTTGGAACCAGGGGCACTGCGCACCTTGCACCTATTATAGATATGCAGCTGGCTCCTTATGCTCCCGCGATATTGGAGATGTATCCAACCTTCTGGAGAAAAGTGAAGTTGCCCATAGCAACTAATCAGCTGTCAATGACAATTTTATTGTGGGATGTGAATATTTAGCGATAGATTTGGAAGGATTATACGAGGAAAGTATAGTATTCTGATCCTCCCACAGAGACAATTATTGTGCACAGTAAGACTGAGTATGAAGATGTTTTTCATGCTAATCTGACCTCTTGGGGGCAGTGTATTGCTCGTTACTTCTCTGTTAGGGAAGGAGTGATTGTCCATTCATATTGTTAAACATAAAACTGTATAAAAAAAAGATACTAAAATCCCAATTACCTGTCCAGCCTATTTTGCATTCGATGGTTCTGAATCCATGGTGTTCACCAAAGCTGCTTTGTACGCAGCAAGTGTGCAATGTAAATGTCACAGTGGGCAGGAATTGTATTCAGATAATCAGTCCAAGCATATTTGCCTACCATGCCGAAATGGCCGGGAGGGTCCCACAAATCAGATCCCTCTCCCGGCCCCCCGGGAGGAAGGGCAAGTCTCCCGCATCACCACCAAAGCTCCCGCTCCCCCTTTCCCGCTGTGTAAAATCCCAAATTTCGCGGGGAGGGGGCGGGACTAAAATGACACAAATTGCACCATTTTAACCCCTCCCTTAATCCGCAGACCCGCAAATTAACGCGGCTGACTATGATGGGGATGGGGCTTGGTGACGTCGGCCTCATCCCGCCCCTGACATGTAGTCTCATCCCACCCTCCATTCACTCATCTCCGGGTATGTGCCTAACCCCACAGCGTGCATAGAGACGCAGCCATTGGCCATGCATAAGGCAAACGTTAATGATCTGAGCAGCTTGACAACAGGAAGTGCCCTAGGATTGCAGTAGCGAGCAGCACCCCCCCAAAACAGTTGAGACATATCTGCATTCTTACCACCACTCCGCTGTTACCTTCCCAAAATGGTCCCTAACTGTCAATCAAAAACATTACCAAATACTTTCCAAAAACATTACCACTGGGACCGTGGCGTCAAGAGTATTGCGGCAAGGCCGACTACACATTAGAGCGATATTTAGCACAATGGGCGACGGGACCGTACAACTGAAAGCTCTCACAAGCAGGGCCCTCTTCCCTCATGTGCTTTTCATTCCCTTCCCAAATCCTGTGGTCCTCTGCCCCCCTGATACTTATTACAGAGTCCTCTGATGAAGTTATGGTTATGTACGCTGCACTTGTCCTCTATTATATATGTCCCTGTTTCCTGTTTCGCCTATTTGTTTCTGTTCTCTGTAATTGGGCGCTGCAGATACTTATGACGCCAAATAAAGGATAAGAATAATACACAATTGCATGATGCAGGGGACAATGATGTGATCCAACATGCAGCAGGACCAACCGTGGGAGCGCGCAAATCTGGTATACACACCAGGCGTGTCTACCCTCCCGGACAGGCCGGGAGCCTCCCGAAAATCAGGTCCTTCTCCTGGCCCCCCGGGAAGGTGGGCAAGTCTCCCGCTTTCTAGAGATAGCCCCCGCTCCCCCCTTACCCGCTGGTTTAATTACCATAAATCGCGGGTCCGCGGTGAGGTGGCGGGGGTTAAATGATGTGAACGCTGCATTTAAGCCGCACCCCCCTCTTGGCGGGTCGCAAATCACTGCGTTTTCAGCATTGGGGGCAGGGCCAAGTGATGTCAGCCTTGCCCCCGCCCCCCTGACGTGTTGCCTCTCCGGCCTTCTCCCGGAGAGGTGAAATCAAAAGTAGGCAAGTATGATACACACTTGATGATATGTTGTTCCAAATTACCCGGAAATCTATTTATATGTCTAGAGTGAAACTACATCTCTTTCTCACACATGCACAAACCCAGAAGGTAGCAGACAAGCTTTCGAAGCTTTTGCTTAGAGCAGACTTACTAGTATGTATATGTATATATATATATATACATACACATATATATATATATATATATATATATATATATATATATATAAAACTCCAAGAAATGATGGCACTCGAGAGGCAAATCACGATACATAGAAAGCAGATATATTGTCAAGCTTTCGGGGACTTAAACCCCTTCTTCAGGACAAACCTACAGCACAAATACATACATAAAAATGACATTTATACTCACAACCTGTAAGCTCCCACTGCGTCCCGCGCGGCACACGCCGTCAGACTCAGCAAGCGGACATCCGCATACATGCTTCCGGCCGGGGCTAGCGTTCCAGTTGCTATGCAACCACCACCGCTTGCGTTCCAGCGTATCATACAGCGGTCACTACCTCAAGCCAGCCTGTATAGTGCTAGCCAACGCTGACGCCTGGGAAATAAACAGAGGAAAAAACAATACATAAATAATCATATATATATAAAACAGAATACGTATATACAGCGGACGTTAAACAGCAACCCATAAAGCAGCAACTTTACACTACAGCGTTCCAGTTAATTTTATCATTAAGACCAAAAGGATGGATCGTGTTAAGCCTAAAGATCCACCTTGATTCAGCAATCAATAACTTCTTGGCCCTGTCACCCCCACGTGGAGATTCAGGGATGTGATCGATCATAAAATATTTCAAAGAAGCCAGTGAATGACCCATGGCCTTAAAGTGGCGAGCCACAGGCTGATCAACAGATTTGCCCAAGAGGGACAAATCTATTGCAGATCTGTGGAGACCCATCCGCTCCCGGAATGTTCTGGTGGTCTGGCCCACGTAATAGTAGCCACAAGGGCAAACTATCACGTAGACCACATGATCAGACCTACACGTGAGTACCTGTCTGATCTGGTACTCCTTGGAGGTATGGGGATGTTTAAAAGTTTTACATTGTTTCATGAACTTGCAGGTAATGCAAGACAGACAGCTGTAACAACCTGGAGGCTTCACATAAGTATTGGGAGCTCTAGGGATGCCCATACCAGTGATGTCTGTCTTCATGAGCCTGTCTTTCAGATTACGGCCTCTGCGAAAAGCTGCTAGAGGGCGCACTGGATTAAAACATCTCAGGTCAGGGTCACTCTTCACGATAGGCCAAAGTGCTTTAGATGCTACATGAATAACGGGACTAGCCACAGAATAGCTACTAGTCCAAGGTAATACTTTGGATTCCTTGGATTTCTTAGGCTCGAGTAGAGCCGATCGGGACATAGACATCACCTCAAACTTCTGCCTGTTCAGTAGGCCAACATCATAGCCTCTGGCAGTAAATTTAGCAATAAGGTGATCCAATCTAACTGATAAATCAGAGTGATCACTGACAATGCGGGCAATCCTCATCATCTGAGACCGGGGAAGGCCCCTCTTGAGGGCCGGAGGATGGTGGCTAGAGGCCATCAGGAAAGTATTCCTGTCAACATTTTTGTAGTATATATCTGTGGACAATACTTGATCCTTAATAACAACTGAAACATCAAGGAACTGCATCACCTCTGTATGGCAAGTATATGTAAATTTAATAGGTGAGTCCCTTGAGTTGATGTTCAACATCAGTGTCTCAAATGACTCCTGCCCACCCGTCCACAAGACAAACACGTCGTCTATGTAGCGGGTGTACAGGAGTAGATGCTGGTTGACCTCTGGGTTATTGAGGAATAGCTCCTCCTCTTGTTTAAACATATAGATGTTAGCATACGAGGGTGCTACCGCGGAACCCATGGCACACCCCCGTAGCTGTAGGTAATACCTACCATCAAATAGAAAAAAGTTTCTTTCCAGGGTCAAACCCAGCAACTTTAAGAACAACTGGTGATTGAACACCGTATCATCCAGATGATCAGACAGAAATAACCGGACAGCCTCCACACCTCCATCATGCGGAATGGAGGTGTACAAACTAGCCACATCCAAACAGCACATAATAGTGCCTGGAGGGACCACAGATAATGTGGACAACAATTGCAGAAAACTGGTAGTGTCTTTCAAAAACGATTTTTTAAGCAGCAGAAGCGGCTGTAACACAAAGTCCAGGAGCTGTGACACAGCTTGATACATGGAATTACGTGCAGCAATGATAGGACGCCCAGGAGGATTCCTGGCGTCCTTATGTAGCTTAGGGAGAGTATAGAGCACAGGGACCACAGGTGCCACCACACTAATTTTGTCCCGTACTTTGGACGGCAGTACACCCTCAGATACTGCTGTAGATAGAATCAAAGTCAGTTCTTTTTGGAACTTTGGGGTAGGATTACTGGGCAATTTCTTGTAAACCGCTGTGTCGGCAAGTTGACTATAAATCTCAGCTCGATAGTCACCAATGTCCTGTATGACAATGGCCCCGCCCTTGTCGGCGGGCCTGATTACGATGTCATCATATTCACTGAGTTGTTTTAACGCCAGGGACTCAATCTTTGTCAGGTTTTTAGACACTTTACCGGGAGCTGAATTGAATTTAGAAACCGAATCGTCCAGCAATCTACCAAACGTTCTGATAGAGGGATTGGTGGAAACTGGGTCAAACTTTGAACCAGAGCTAGATGATAAAAAATTATCAAACAGTCCCCGTGTAGCTATAGCTGGCTTGTGTTGAAAAAACTCCTTCAACCTCAGCTTTCTCATGAATCTGTGTTGATCACATCTCCATTCAAATTGATCAAAAAAATTTGTGGGAACATATGTTAATCCTTTATTCAAGACAGCAAGCTCAGTGGTGGAGAGGCATTGTTTGGACAAATTAAAGATTAAGGTTTCATCTGTACTTTGCGAGACGGATTTCGCCTGAGCTCGCTTGTTTTGTTGCCCCCTACGGGTGGCCGGCCTCTTACGCCCTGGTGTGAACCAGGGGCTGCTTGGCCTAAAGGGACAGAAGACTCAATGGTGTCATCAGACTCTGGCCCTTATTCTGGTTGGTGCGGTCAGAGCCGCACACGGGGCTCCGACCGCACAAACCAAGGGCCGCCCACCCGACGGATCGCCACTGCCGTCCGTACACGGACGGCTGGCGATCCGCATCAAAATGGTGGAGGCGTACGCCTCCACCATGGTGGGAGCTGCCCCCTGCCTTCGATGGTCGTCGACCATCGAAGGCAGGGCCGCACGCCGCGGCAGCCCCGCAAGCTGAGACCACACGGACAATCGTCCGTGTGGTAGCTTGTATGGGGGCTGAAAGCTGACATCCGGCGACGTCAGCTTTCCGCCCCCATGTCATGGTAATGAGGGCGTCATGCCCTCATTACCATGCATACGCCCCGCGTTTGCATGGGAACGCCCATGAAACGCGGGGCGTACACATAGGGAAATGAGGGGATGAAGCCCCTCACGCCCCTATACGCCCCCTTTGCGGCGGACGAAATCCGTCTGCGGCGAAGGGGGCTGCACATGCGCAGAATGACCTCTGCGCATGTGCAGTGGCAAAACATCGGCGGTACGGCCGCACGCGGGCCGTACCGTGCCGATTAGAATAAGGGCCTCTGATACAGCGAAATCGCTGTCACTGGTGGCATTAGCATTATGCTGACGATCTCTGTTCTTCCCTCTTTTGTTTTGCCAAGGTTTGCGGCGGCGGGCTCCCATGTCGGCATTACGCTCCGAGCGATCTCCTGTCAGCCAACCATAAACTTTATTATCGTCATAATCAGCTTCAACGATCTGCCTCTTATTCCGTTTGAACTTAAGTAAGTCTTTTTTATATGTTTCACACTGTGTTTCCAATTTCTGGAGCCAGCTCGCATTTGCAGGATCATTCAGAGTGGAATGATGATCCATCTGATACTGTGCAATTTTGGCCTTAGTTGTCTGAAGTTCCCGTCCAGATTCTTCGACTACCAGAACCATTAGGTCCATGGAGGCACGATTGAGTATGCCCACCCATTTGCGGACGAAATCAGGGCTATGTCGCCCGATCGTAGGTGTATTCTTAATGCGAAATCCTCGCGGAATTTTGTTGGCCCGATAATAATCGGACAGCGAGGATCCATGCAGCAAAAAATCAATTTCACGGCGTCTTAATTTGAACAGATGATTATGCACTTCATCGATGCTCTGTTCTGCGTCGGATAGTAGCGGATTTGCTGCAAACAGGATGCTATCAACCTCCGCGGTCGTATACGTAAACATAGTACCAACAGGTACAGAAATATTCCGGCATCCAGGTGCATCCTGGGATGCCCTCACCTCTGCATGATCCATATTCATAGGATCCAAACAGACAGGGAGCAAAAACAAATGTCCTTTAAATGAAGATCATTCAATGTAATAAATGGTCCAACGCAATGGGTGCCCTGCAACAGTACTTCGAGGCAAATGCCACTCAGATATAGATAGATTCCAAGACTGCCGGCACTCTGTGTAAGAATCAACGGTCCCCGGTGCCCAAACGGTGAATCATACAAAACTCCAAGAAATGATGGCACTCGAGAGGCAAATCACGATACATAGAAAGCAGATATATTGTCAAGCTTTCGGGGACTTAAACCCCTTCTTCAGGACAAACCTACAGCACAAATACATACATAAAAATGACATTTATACTCACAACCTGTAAGCTCCCACTGCGTCCCGCGCGGCACACGCCGTCAGACTCAGCAAGCGGACATCCGCATACATGCTTCCGGCCGGGGCTAGCGTTCCAGTTGCTATGCAACCACCACCGCTTGCGTTCCAGCGTATCATACAGCGGTCACTACCTCAAGCCAGCCTGTATAGTGCTAGCCAACGCTGACGCCTGGGAAATAAACAGAGGAAAAAACAATGCATAAATAATCATATATATATAAAACAGAATACGCTGGAACGCAAGCGGTGGTGGTTGCATAGCAACTGGAACGCTAGCCCCGGCCGGAAGCATGTATGCGGATGTCCGCTTGCTGAGTCTGACGGCGTGTGCCGCGCGGGACGCAGTGGGAGCTTACAGGTTGTGAGTATAAATGTTTTGAGCGATTTTCGGCTCAAAATCGCCTAGTGTGTATGGCCCAGAGATTGCCCACTAGCGATGATGCGCGCTCCCGCATCATCGCTAGGAAAGTGGTTCATCTGCTGGTTTTACCAGCAGATGAGGCGATGATGGATGGTTTTTCATCCATCATCGCCATGTGTGTACGCCTGCCGGGCTGAAAGATTAACCACTTTCAGCCCGGTGGACCGCCCCGCTGCCCCCTCGCCCCCCGCCCCCTCGCCTGTCATACTCACGCCTGTCAGCTCTCCCTCTGGCCGGCTGGCGCTGCTGCTGCTGCTGCTCCCTGGCCAGGTTAAACACCCGGCTGGCCCCGCCCCCCGCCCTGCACAACACGGAGCAGACAGCACAGAAGTGCTGTCTGCCCAGCTAAACACACTGACCACCAATGTTTATATATTTCTTATATTTCTGCCCACTGCCACCAATGTATTAATTTAAAGGCAGCAAATATTATATATATATATATATATATATATATATATATATATTATATATATATATATATATATATATATATATATATAATATATATATTATAATATATATTATTATATATAATATATATATTATAATATATATTATTATATATAATATATATATTATAATATATATTATTATATATAATATATATTATTATATATATTATTATATATAATATATATTATAATATATATAATATATATATTATAATATATATATATATATATATATATTATTATAATATATATATTATATGGCCAGGTAGCGCCCCAGGCGGGGGGCGCTCCGGCACTACTCGCTCCACTGGGGAAGGGGGTGTGATGCGGGTGCCGCGTTGCTCCACGGGGTATCACTCCGAGGGAGGGAAGGGGCTGCGGGTGATGCGGCCGGCGCTGCATGGCTCCACGGGGGGGAGGCTGGCGGGTGATGCGGTGAGGGCTGCCACGTCGGAACCCTTGGAATTCAAACCCAGCCCATTTATAATGAAAGATTTTCAGTAAAGTCTTTCGCCCTTCTGAAAATCTCTTGCTCTTTGGGGACAATAGCTCAGTGTGTACGCACTACTTTGGTGAAAGATATATCTATCAAAGATTTTGGCAAAGTCTTTTGAAATGAAAATCTTCAAGTGTGTATGGGCCTTTACTCTGTAACCGCTTTTAAATTAAACAAAACAATACACACCCCCTTCCACATCATATGCTCTCTATTTAACACATTTCACCTATAACTCAAGTTGCAATACAGGCATCTTTCATACAATTCTAACCATCTTTCTCATATGCAAATGTTCACAAATTACGACGGTGTGAAGAGCGCCCGTAGGGCGCGATGAATCACCTAGTATATATATATATATATATATATATATACACACGTGTGTGTGTGTGTGTGTGTTACATTCCAGGACAAATGATCAGCCTGTCAGTCACACACCAGCGAAGTGTGCAATCACCCTGATAGGGAAACTGATACATGTATTATCTGCAATAAATGACAGGTGGCCTCAGTAATCCGCTCTGACAGCCAGGAGTATAATTAGTGTCCAGGTTGGTACTAGGCACAAGCTGTCGGTCAGGCTATGGATTACTGGGCTGGCTAGGAAGCCATCACTTACAGCAGCAGCTATGATTGTGTTTCCCCTGTTTCCCTGGAGACGGTCGCCGGGGTGACTGCCAACAGAAAGGAGAATGAATCTTATGGACATGGAGACCAGGAAGGGGGTCAGTCACCTGGACCTCACATCACCTGTCACCGGCTGGGACGCAGGATCTGCAAACAGGGGGTCCTGTAACCAGAGCCCCTGCTAAATCTGCCATGCTACTGGCCTGCTCTCACTGGCTATAATGCTGGTAAGCTCTCTTTGCCCTTTAACACACACTCACACACTCACACACACACCCACATACACACACACACACACACACACACACACACATACACACACTCTCACACACACACACACACACACACACACACACCAATAAAATATTTTGGTACTTGTGAGTTATCTGGGCTGCCGATTTTTTGATTGTATGCCTTAAGTTAAGGCATACAATCAGATGCGATGCGATGCGATATCGCATCGCATCGCATCGCATCGCATGCGATCATCGGATGCGATGACCCGACTTTTCCATAGGAATCAATGTTAAAATGGACTGAGTCCATTTTAACATGGAATTCAATGGGAAAAAGGGGTCCTTTTCATACCCCTACTATCCAAGTGGGCATGGAGTTGGATATAAACCTGTGGCGAGCGTAGCGAGCCACCGAGCCCGAAGCGTGGCGAGCGAAGCGAGCCCCGCGAGGGGCCGGTATTCTGTGTCCCCTCGCGGGGCTCGCTACGCTCGCCACGCTTCGGGCTCGGTGGCTCGCTACGCTCGCCACAGGTTTATATCCAACTCCATGCCCACTTGGATAGTAGGGGTATGAAAAGGACCCCTTTTTCCCATTGAATTCCATGTTAAAATGGACTCAGTCCATTTTAACATTGATTCCTATGGAAAAATCGGGTCATCGCATCGCATCGCATCGCATCCGATGGTCGCATGCGATGCGATGCGATGTGCCCGATCCGACCCGATTTAGAAATCGGCAGCCCGGATAACTCACAAGTACCAATATTTTATTACTGTAAATTGTATCATTGTGTAAAGAAGATAAATAAACTGGATAGTGTCGACATTAGGATGCTGGATATATTGATATCCTTGTTGTTAGATGCATACTAATTAGCATTTAATAGGGCATTTTGCTGCCAATTTCCAATTAACTCTGCTGAGGATAATGCTGACATTATCCAGTTTCTGGAATAATATTTAGCCTTGTCGCTGTTGGGAACGTCATTAATATTGCAGCTGGACCTGATAGTATTTACTACTGTGAGCGGTTCAAACGTGGGACATATTACACAGCTTGCAGGAACAACCCCTTATACAGCATGAATTAGGAACGCGATGCCAGTGACAGATTTGGACCATGTATTATGTACCTTATATGACAACAAGTGTGTGTATATATATATATATATATATATATATATATATATATATATATATATACACACACACACACACACACACACACACACACACACACACACTAGGTAAGACCGCTTAAAGCAGATGCTTTGAAAGCTAGTCTGCTACCTTGTGATTGCCTTTGTGTTTGTGCATGTGTGAGAGAGAAAGAGATGTAGTTTCACTCGCTGCCAACAGATAGCAGTGTTTGGACACACACAAATGGACACTAGATATAGATATCTACCTATCTATATATATATATATATATATATATATATATATATAGACATGTGACCCGTGAATTTCGCTTTTACCTATGTGAGAAATAAATTAAAAAAGGCCCCGATAAGTGCACTCTTATTTACCCACTGTGTATATATATGTATGTATATATATATATATATATATATATTCCATGTACAAGGTACAAGGATCACACTCTCCACTAATAGTCCAGCAACTGCCGGGGTGACAGCTCAGGAACTCCAGATTGCTCTGACTGTCCAATATAGCTTGCAGAAAGAAATGAGGACACTCACCGAACTTTCAATTTGGATTTTCAGTTTCTATTTAATCCATCTCAATCCATCAAAGTATAAAGTGCAATGTGCATGACAGTGGGCCACGGGCCAACGTTTCGGTCCACCTCTGGACCTTTCTCAAGGCCCCCACTCTCACTTCCTCACCTGTGCATGCACTTTAGGAGGTGAGAGTGGGGGCCTTGAGAAAGGTCCAGAGGTGGACCGAAATGCTGGCCCGTGGCCCACTGTCATGCACATTGCACTTTATACTTTGATGGATTGAGATGGATTAAATAGAAACTGAAAATCCAAATTGAAAGTCTGGTGAGTGTCTCATTTCTTTCTGCAAGATATATATATATATATATATATATATATATATTCTGGTACACGTCCGGCACTAACAGTTTTAAGTTGGTTACTTCACCCGGTGTAGATAAAGTGCATATATGAGCGGCACTCTCAAGTTTTTTGAAGACATAATGACACTAATGCAAGTGCTGAAATTCTACGTTTCGGTTTCATTTAAAACCGCCATCTGGGATGACATTCCTGATGACGGTTTTAAATTAAACCGAAACGTAGAATTTCAGCACTTGCATTAGTGTCATTATTTCTTCAAAAAACTTGAGAGTGCCGCACATATATGCACTTTATCTATTGAAAAAGTCAATGATTTAACAATTGAGGATTTTGGCCTGCTGATTCCACCCCCCCAATGTGAATAGGTGTGTGGTATGCATGTGTTTAACCCTTTCAGTGCCAACCTCTCTGTGAGAGATGTTTAGAAATATCAGCTATAAATATTATATTTCCTATATAAGGTAACATTACAGGTCATTGTGATAAATACAAATGTTGGCTTTGGCAATTTTCACATCTATTTTGACAAATGCACTTGGCACTCAAAGGGTTAAGTCCCACTGGGTATAAGGCCTGTATGAATACCCAAATCATTTTATTCATGTTTTGGGTAAAGCTTTCCTGTCATGCATCTAATATATCAGCTCAAACACTGATTGTGGGAAATGACTGTCCCAGCTTCATTTACTGCATAATTAGGTATTAGTGCCCGTTGTATGAATCTAAATACACACACATATATGTACATGTATCTATATAAGAAACTGTTAATAAATAAACAATATATATCTTATCTGCAGACTATAAGTATGTCCCCGATATGCAGATCACTCCCTTATTTGTGTATCTCTCCAAATAACATGAATGAGAGATCTGTCACTGTGACAGACAACCATAGCTGCGATTGCCATGGTTACTCGGAATGTTCTGTTATGTACAGAACTGGGAACAATGGGGCTCAACTGACAAGTGACGTTGTCATTGATGAGTTAAACTTGAGTGTGTGCTTGTCCACCTACACACAGCACCATTTTGTAGGGGTCTGCGTTAGTATTTTAATAGTTCCCTTGCACTTGATGATGTGATGAGTTTACAAAATGGCCGCCTACATTCTACACAAGATGAAGGTACAGTGGTTCTTTCTTTAATATTGGCCCTTTTTTTTTCTTGTATATTTTTTATATATCGCATTGCCATTCTAGTACTGTATCTATGACAATTTGGGTATAATATCGTTGACATTGTCGCTATAGGCAATCTAACGCTGACATGTGTATTACTGCTACACCAAAATGACAGGAATATTAGGAAACTCTAGGCCTGGTATAGCGTTAGAACCATTTCAAGCTAAAATGTCTGATTTGCATGATATTCTGTATTTGTGCCCACATCTAGGAGTTTTGCACATATGTTGCAGGCTCAATACCCATCTTTGATGCTAAAATTTGACATTATAAGGGGCAATTCAATTGTTATTTTGGATGCCCAATTGAACGTTTGCTTAGTTTGGGCCTCCTTCCCTCTTAAAACACCCCTGAATTGAAGGTTTGATAAAACTCTTAAGACCCGTACGCGGGGAGATTTCCATGCCATTTCTAAGCGATCTGACTAGATCGCTTAAAGATTAAGCACAGATCACTCCGTGTGTATTCCCCCGGCAACGGCAGTGGGCGGCGCCGCACGTTGACATCACCTGACTAGATATTGACAGCAGTCAGATTTCCAGTGTTCTATCCGTGCAGATCTGAGTGATGAATGATGTCTCTCATCACTCAGATCTGCACCAATAGACCTTTACTTATACAGCGGTCACAGCAAGTACTTTTAGTGCTCACTCTTGATAAAGGGAGTTATTCTGGTTGACTCACAAGGCTGCAAGTTCTATGTCAGCCATCTGCGCCCCCCACCCGCGTCACTGGGCGATTTGCATGGGAACGACCAGCGTTCTCATCGGGAACACCCATGAAATGCTGGACATTGCCATGGGGAAATCGCTTGGCCTGCTGCCACACGCCCCCCGCCAGCAATCCTGGGTACGTGCACCCAGTGAACACCCTGTTCGCCGTTGCCTCACGCGCCCTGCATCTGCACATTGCCCCCCCCCTGTGAATGCATTGGGGACCTGAAAAAGGTCCAAAGTTAGACCTCAGGTTTATCTGCACCAGCAACTGGGAGGTACAGGATTCAGAAACCCCTGATAACCTGTTTTATTGTTTAGCCAGACCTTTACAATGGAAACCTCTATGCATCAGCCTGATCCTATATCTGAAATTTGAAGTACTTGTGCACTAACTCTGCTTCATACTGCCACTAACTCTGCATCATACTGCCACTAACTCTGCATCATACTGCCACTAACTCTGCATCATACCAGAATCAGAATCAGAATCATCTTTATTGGCCAGGTATACTTGCGTATGCTTGGAATTTTTTGTGGTAACAGTGCAGCATCAATCAGGGAACACAAGGGGGGTGGGAAGAGAGGCATAAACATACATCACATACATTTCACATGTATCTAGAAAAGTTCGAGTTAGTATTTAGTATTTGGTATGTTCAATATGGTTTAGTTGGTGGACAGCTATTGGGAAGAAGCCTTTTGTAGTTCTTGTCGTCTTTGCTGGGATGGACCTAAAACGTCTGCTTGACGGAAGGGGTTCAAACAGGTTGTGGCCAGGGTGTAGCTTGTCCGCCAAGATCTTTCCTGCACGCTTATTGACCCTGGCTAGGTATAGTTCTTGGACAGTGGGGAGCTCCGCCCCAATGATCTTTTCTGCCATCCTCACCACTCTTTGCAACCTTCGTCTGTCATTCTCGTTTGCTCCTCCGAACCAGATTGTGATCGAGGAGCAAAGAACAGACTCTACTATGGCAGTGTAGAAGATGAGCAGCAGCTCCTGCGGGATGTTGAATCTCTTGAGTTGCCTCAGGAAGAACAACCGCTGCTGAGCCTTCTTGACAGTTGTAATGATGTTGGGACCCCATCTGCCACTAACTCTGCATCATACTGCCACTAACTGCATCATACTGCCACTAACTCTGCATCATACTGCCACTAACTCTGCATCATACTGCCACTAACTCTGCATCATACTGCCACTAACTGCATCATACTGCCACAAACTCTGCATCATACTGCCACTAACTCTGCATCATACTGCCACTAACTGCATCATACTGCCACTAACTCTGCTTCATACTGCCACTAACTCTGCATCATACTGCCACTAACTCTGCATCATACTGCCACAAACTCTGCATCATACTGCCACTAACTGCATCATACTGCCACTAACTACATCATACTGCCACTAACCCTGATTCATACTGCCACTAACTCTGCTTCATACTGCCACTAACTCTGCATCATACTGCCACTAACCCTGATTCATACTGCCACTAACTCTGCTTCATACTGCCACTAACTCTGCATCATACTGCCACTAACCCTGATTCATACTGCCACTAACGCTGCTTCACACTGCCACTAACTCTGCATCATACTGCTACTAACTCTGCTTCATACTGCCACTAACTCGGCTTCATACCGCCACTAACTCGGCTTCATACTGCCACTAACTCTGCTTCATACTGCCACTAACTCTGCTTCATACTGCCACTAACTCTGCTTCATACTGCTACTAACTCTGCTTCATACGGCTACTAACTCTGCATCATACTGCCACTAACTCTGCTTCATACTGCCACTAAATCTGCTTCATACTGCTACTAACTCTGCTTCATACTGCTACTAACTCTGCTTCATACTGCCACTAACTCTGCTTCATACTGCCACTAACTCTGCTTCATACTGCCACTAACTCTGCTTCATACTGCCACTAACGCTGCTTCATACTGCCACTAACTCTACTTCATACTGCTACTAACTTTGTTTCATACTGCTACTAACTCTGCTTCATACTGCCACTAACTCTGCTTCATACTGCCACTAACTCTGCTTCATACTGCCACTAACTCTGCTTCATACTGCCACTAACTCTGCTTTATACTGCTACTAACTCTGCTTCAGACTGCCACTACCCCTGTTTCATACTGCTATTAATGAAACTTACAAGAGACTTTCAAACACTAACTACCAATTGTCTCTTGTATGATGGCACAGGACTGCTTACTAGCAACAACTAATAAGGGCATATAAAAAAAGCCACTGTTTGCCCCAATCAAGTGAGGTGTTTACTCAGTTAGTTATTTAGCACATCATCTGAATGCTAGTAATAATTACCAGTTAGGTCTTCCCTTATATGATATTATGCATTAAGGTGTCATGAACTGTAAATAAATTTGTTGTCCTTGTTTTTATCATTATTTTGTAACTGTATATTAAGGCCACCAATGACTGTCTTTATTATAATTTTTTTTAATCATTAATATATACCACTTATTGATAATTAACTCTGGCCTATGTGCATTTTTGTTACTATTTTCCAATTTTTTTCCTGATTTTGGGATACTAAGCAATCCAGAAACAAAACAGAACAGCAGCATCGGCCTAGAGTGTAATTTTCAAATTTTATGGTCCAGTAATATTACTGATATTAATTTGTTATTGGTATCGAATTTTCAGTGCTTGACTTTATTAAAATTATTTTTGAGTTACAAATGTTCCCAGTAGCGCCAGTTATATATCATGTCCTCAGTAGTGCCAGTTACATATCATGTCCCCAGTAGTGCCAGTTACATATCATGTCCCCAGTAGTGCCAGTTACATATCATGTCCTCAGTAGTTCCAGTTACATATCATGTCCTCAGTAGTGCGGTTACAGATGTCCCCAGTAGTGCCAGTTACATATCATGTCCTCAGTAGTGCGGTTACAGATGTCCCCAGTAGTGCCAATTACATATCATGTCCTCAGTAGTGCAGTTACAGATGTCCTCAGTAGTACCAGTTACATGGCATGTCCTCAGTAGTGCCAGTTACATATCACGTCCTCAGTAGTGCCGTTACAGATATCCTCAGTAGTGCCAGTTACATAGCATGTCCTCAGTAGTGCCGTTACAGATGTCCCCAGTAGTGCCAGTTACATAGCATGTCCTCAGTAGTGCCGTTACAGATGTCCCCAGTAGTGCCAGTTACATATCATGTCCTCAGTAGTGCCGTTACAGATGTCCCCAGTAGTGCCAGTTACATATTGTGTCCTCAGTAGTGCCGTTACAGATGTCCCCAGTAGTGGCAGTTACATATCATGTCCTCAGTAGTGGCAGTTACATATCATGTCCTCAGTAGTGCCAGTTATATATCATATCCTCAGTAGTGCCGTTACAGATCATGTCCTCAGTAGTGCCAGTTACATATCATGTCCTCAGTAATGCCGTTACAGATGTCCCCAGTAGTGCCAGTTACATATCATGTCCTCAGTAGTGAGGTTACAGATGTCCCCAGTAGTGCCAGTTACATATCATGTCCTCAGTAGTGCCGTTACAGATGTCCTCAGTAGTGCCAGTTACATATCATATCCTCAGTAGTGCCATTACAGATGTCCCCAGTAGTGCCAGTTTCATATCATGTCCTCAGTAGTGCCGTTACAGATGTCCCCAGTAGTGCCAGTTACACATCTCCTCAGTAGTGCCGTTACAGATGTCCTCAGTAGTGCCAATTACATATCATGTCCTCAGTAGTGCCAGTTACATATCATGTCCTCAGTAGTACCAGTTACATGGCATGTCCTCAGTAGTGCCAGTTACATATCACGTCCTCAGTAGTGCCGTTACAGATGTCCTCAGTAGTGCCAGTTATATATCATGTCCTCAGTAGTGCGGTTACAGATGTCCCCAGTAGTGCCAGTTACATATCATGTCCTCAGTAGTGCCGTTACAGATGTCCTCAGTAGTGCCAGTTACATATCATGTCCTCAGTAGTGCCATTACAGATGTCCCCAGTAGTGCCAGTTACACATCTCCTCAGTAGTGCCGTTACAGATGTCCTCAGTAGTGCCAGTTACACATCTCCTCAGTAGTGCCAGTTACATATCATGTCCTCAGTAGTGCCAGTTACATATTATGTCCTCAGTAGTGCTGTTACAGATGTCCCCAATAGTGCCAGTTACATATCATGTCCTCAGTAATGCCGTTACAGATGTCCCCAGTAGTGCCAGTTACATATCATGTCCTCAGTAGTGAGGTTACAGATGTCCCCAGTAGTGCCAGTTACATATCATGTCCTCAGTAGTGCCGTTACAGATGTCCTCAGTAGTGCCAGTTACATATCATATCCTCAGTAGTGCCATTACAGATGTCCCCGGTAGTGCCAGTTACATATCATGTCCTCAGTAGTGCCGTTACAGATGTCCCCAGTAGTGCCAGTTACACATCTCCTCAGTAGTGCCGTTACATATGTCCTCAGTAGTGCCAATTACATATCATGTCCTCAGTAGTGCCAGTTACATATCATGTCCTCAGTAGTACCAGTTACATGGCATGTCCTCAGTAGTGCCAGTTACATATCACGTCCTCAGTAGTGCCGTTACAGATGTCCTCAGTAGTGCCAGTTATATATCATGTCCTCAGTAGTGCAGTTACAGATGTCCCCAGTAGTGCCAGTTACATATCATGTCCTCAGTAGTGCCAGTTACATATCATGTCCTCAGTAGTGCCAGTTACATATTATGTCCTCAGTAGTGCCAGTTACATATCATATCCTCAGTAGTGCCGTTATAGATGTCCCCAATAGTGCCAGTTACATATCATGTCCTCAGTAGTGCCGTTACAGATGTCCCCAGTAGTGCCAGTTACACAGCTCCTCAGTAGTGCCGTTACAGATGTCCTCAGTAGTGCCAGTTTCATATCATGTCCTCAGTAGTGCCAGTTACATATCATGTCCTCAGTAGTGCGGTTACAGATGTCCCCAGTAGTGCCAGTTACATATCATGTCCTCAGTAGTGCGGTTACAGATGTCCCCAGTAGTGCCAGTTACATATCATGTCCTCAGTAGTGCGTTACAGATGTCCTCAGTAGTGCCAGTTACACATCTCCTCCGTAGTGCCAGTTACATATCATGTCCTCAGTAGTGCGGTTACAGATGTCCCCAGTAGTGCCAGTTATACATCTCCTCAGTAGTGCCGTTACAGATGTCCTCAATAGTGCCAGTTACATATCATGTCCTCAGTAGTGCCATTACATATGTCCCCAGTAGTGCCAGTGTAATTTTGATAACGGATATCTGGATAAGGGATACTCGACCTGTAACTTGTAATAATAACATTAAATAATTAAAAAAGACTGCGCTAAAGGAACTGAATTAAGGAAGTAGTTCTTCACTTTTGTCCATTTCACCATCAGTATAAAATCTAGGCAGCATTAACATTAATGGAGATCGATCACTGAGCTCTGCTGTCTGTTAGTGTGGTCAGCTGTGATTATACACATCCGGAATATACTGTATCAGCAATAATGATATTTACTCTAGATTTAAAGGGCTCATACGCACAAATTATTCCCAGGGTTGCTTTCCAGTCTATGGGGTTTAATTACTAAGATAGGAGTTGGTATGGGCAACCAATGAGATTTTATCTATTATCTTATCGCCTAGAAAGTGCTAAATAAATAAGCAGCAAGTTTTGTCTCCCTGTATTGTTCCTTTGTACGGCGCTGCGAAACACTTGTGGCGCCTTATAAATAAAATTATAATAATAATAATAATGCAGGCACTTGGTGAACCCACAAGTAATTGCATGCCTTGACATTAAGGGTCCTGTAGTCTGCTTTAAAGAAAATATTGCAATAAACACCCAGGGTTAGATGTATGAACCAGTGATAAGGGAGGAGAAGTGATAAAGTGCCTGGTACTCCGTATACCGGCCAATCAGCTCCTGACTGTTAAGTTACAGGCTGAGTTTAAAAAGGAACAGTCAGGAGCTGATTGGCCGGTGATAAAGTACCAGGCACTTTATCACTTCTCCTCCCTTATCACTGCTTTATACATCTACCCCTGAATGTTTTAGTAATTTATTCACTGACTCCGGGTGTGCAGCAGCTTCAAAGCTTTATTGTGTGGCTGCCACCTTCAGAGCGCTTCTGCATCTTGTCTTCTTCTGTGATCGTGATCTATAGGGTGGTGGCCTTTAAGCTTTAAAACTGATTTATCATTTAACAAAAATGTTAAAATCTAATTTAGTGACCCTGACCCTGATCACTTTTTTATCGGACATTAATGCTTCAAATGTGCCTTAAAAACTCACCTCTTCCTACCAGTCCTCCTAACTCCTCTGCCTTTGCTACCATCTCTCCCCCTACTTTGGGTATCCAATCTGTGCCTGACCAGGATGTAAGATCTCACAAGCAGGGCCCTCTGCCCTGCGTTATCATTCCTATCTGCCTCACTTGTTCCTTGGCACTGACCTACCTGATAAAGCTGCTACTTATCACGGATGCTCACTGTTCTGTCAGAAGCTGTTTCAGCAATTCTATGTTCTGCTGATTGGTTATTGTATAATTATGTATAGTGAAATGATTTATTTATTATATATATTTATATATTCTATCTGTCTGTCTGTCTGTCTGTCTGTCCATGTACGTGTGTATCTAAAGTCTAAAGCCCAAGCTTTCAATTCACCATGCGTTCCACCATTTTCACACACAACGCATTCCATCAGGTACAGAAAGTTCTATTCCTGGACTTCCCACTTAATGTATGATTTCAGTCACCTGTGCTGAGCTAGTTAAGTGATAAGGAAGGTGTTTCGCCACAGGTGACAACAATATTAAATAAAAAGGGAAGTCCAGGAGCAGAGTATTTTGTGACAGATGTACTAAAGTGGACAGAGATGAAGTACTGTAATTTAACAGTTGTAACATAGCAGTGAGGTGGTGATTGGCTGGGACACTTCCTGTAACATGGCAGTTAGGTGCTGGTTGGCTGGGACACTGTCTGTAACATGGCAGTGAGTGAGGTGCTGGTTGGCTGGGACACTGCCTGTAACATGGCAGTGAGGTAGTGATTGACTGGGAGTGGGACACTGCCTGTAACATGGCAGTGAGGTGGCGATTGGCTGGGACACTGCCTGTAACATGGCAGTGAGGTGGCGATTGGCTGGGACACTGCTTGTAACATAGCAGTGAGGTGGTGATTGGCTGGGACACTGCTTGTAACATGGCAGTGAGGTGCTGGTTGGCTGGGACACTCTGTAACATGGCAGTGAGTGAGGTGCTGGTTGGCTGGGACATGCCTGTAACATGGCAGTGAGGTAGTGATTGACTGGGAGTGGGACACTGCCTGTAACATGGCAGTGAGGTGGCGATTGGCTGGGACACTGCCTGTAACATGGCAGTAAGGTGCCGATTGGCTAGGGCACATCCTGTAACATCGCAATGAAATGCTGATTGATTGGTACTTTATCTCTGTCCACTCAGTACATAGACCCATTGGTACATCTGCCCCTTTGTACAAGATAGAAGTAGTCATGTTGTGGGGGGTGTGGATCAGTTGGTCACCAGCAAGTTGTTAGGGTGCCCATACACGTTACAATTATTGTATACAATATTGTATACAATATCGCATCTCATTGCATCTCGGTTTTGGGATGAGATGAGATCTAGTACAAAAAGTACGTGCTGCTGTACTAGATCTCATCGCAAAACCGAGATGCGATATTGTATACAATATTGTATACAATAATTGTAACGTGTATGGGCACCTTCAGACAGTCATTAGGTCAATATGCATTTAGGTCGAAATGTGTCTAGGTCGACATGAGTCTAGGTCAACTTGGGTTAGGTCGACAGGGTCATTCGGTCGACAGGGGTTAGGTCAACAGTCAAAAGGTCGACATGGGGTTTTTCACTTTTCCCCGAATGTCAACAGTCGACATGGACACAGGTTAAAGTGCACCACGTCCCCTCGGTGCCTCGCTGCACTCGGCACACTATTTTATTCTCCCACCATGTAATAGTGGATGGTAGGGCATGAAATACCGTCTGTCGGCACATGTCGGCTCAAAAAACAGTGAAAATCCCATGTAGACCTTTTGACTATTGACCTAATGACCCTGTTGACCTAACCCCTGTTGACCTAGACTCATTTTGACCTTCTTACATGTCGACCTAATGACTGTCTTACAACTTGCTGGTGACCCAATGACCATATCCATCTGTGGGAGGGTTTGCAGTCTGAGTCATGTGACACTAGTGATCCTGTATAGACACAGATGTTGACCGTGCCAATTATTTAAGGGTTCTTGCATTTCGGAAGGCTGTATGTGATTGTAAGCTAACACATGGTCTATGTAATCCGCAGCCTGACCCACAGAGCTCAGCTGTAACACAGGAGCTGGAGGAAGGATATAATGGACATACAGAGGCATCAGGTATGGAGATTATAGCATTGCGATAGTTCTGGTTACAGCAGATGGCTCCCAACTGTCCCGCTTTTTGCTGGACCGTTCTGTTTTTTGGGGCTGTCCCACGGTGGTGGTAGTGGACCATGGGAGCAGTTGGGAGTCTCCCTGCTCTGAGCAGAGCAGCAGGAAATATTCTGGGAGGCAGAGGGGCTGGGGGCATGGGCAGCAGCTTACACAGCACTGGCCATGCCCCCTGTAGTGATGGAAAAAAAGGGGCATGGCCATGTCAACCCCATGAGGTCACACCCCTTAAACATAGGTCACGTCCCTTTCCTGGGCACGCATTCGGGTGCATCCCGATCCTCATATGTTAAACGTTGGGATGTATGCGACTGTGCAAAGACTGCACATTGCCGCATATATAATTGCTGTGTATGTGTATAGCTCCTAACTGTCCCAATTTTCATGGGACAATTCTGTTTTTTTGGGACTGTCTTGCGGGTGGCAGTGTTCTGCGGTGGCGGTGGGGGTGCAGTTGGGAGTCCCCCTGACTCTTGCTGCGAGAGGGCCAGGCAGACAGAGGGGGATTCCAGAAGCTGACAAAGCACCAGCCATGCCCCCATAGTAATGAAAACAGGAGGCGTGACTCGCAGGGATGTAATTTCCATAAAGCCACACCCCTTTGACCAGGCCACACCCTTTTTTGATAACTGCGGCTTAACCGCTCAGGAGTCCCGATTCTCAAACCAAGTATGCTGGGAGGTGCGCCTCTGTAACTGTTACATAGCACAGATAGTGATTCCCTGCCACCTTACAGGAATCACCGGGAAGCCTCAGAGTGATCGTGAGAGACAGCAGGAGAAGCCAACCAATGGGAACCCCAAAAAGAAACCTAAGTCTGGCGTTGAGAAGCGGAGACATGACGGTGAGCAGATATTGTGATATCCCAACCCACGCCCGGGTGCCACAGAGAGCCACGCGTTCAGCACCGCCACCTACAGGCCAAAGACCGCCAAATACGTCTAGACATTATGGAGTAAATTTACTAAAGCTTCTAAAATGGAAAGAGCTGATGTTGCCCATAGCAACCAATAAGATACAGTCTATATTTTTCTAGGATATAACGGAGAAATGATAGACAGAATCCTGATTGGTTGCCAGGCCGGATATCACCTCTTTATTTCTAGACTTCTGCACATTGGGGGTTATTCTGGTTTGGTTCCATGTGCACTGCAGGGGGGCAGATGTAACATGTGCAGAGAGAGTTAGATTTGGGTGAGTTATTTTGTTTCTGTGCAGGGTAAATACTGACTGCTTTATTGCTACACTGCAATATAGATCTCACTTTGATGTAAAACCCCACCCAAATCTAATTCGGCGTGAATTCCGTGCAGAAAACGGTCGGTTGGAACAATCCGAACAGGGGGTGGGTATTACCATATGCGTACGCCCCGCATTTCATGGGCGTTCCCTTTAAAACGCTGGGCGTACATATGGTAATCCGGCCATGAGGCACATGGTGGGGGGGCGGACAGCTGACATAGCCGGATGCCAGCTGCTCTCCCATATTCCTGCTTTCGTACGGAGAAATGTCCGAGTGGTCTGGAGCACTCAGGGCTGCCAGACCGCTCGGTCCATAAATCGATGGCCAGCGACCATCGGAGGATGGGGGAGGTTCCCACAGATGGGGGAGGTGTTCATCCATTCACTCGGAGTCTTACCGCATTCGGACGGTGTGAGCGATCCGTACGGTAGGCAGGGCTAAGAACACTTGGTGGCCGTCTGAAAATACACATCCATCCGAGTCAACTAGAATAAGAATAAGGGCCATAGTCATATTACGGGTGATATAATAGTGAAATAATTAGCTATACCTGTGGATCTGTTCAAATGTGTCAGTGTGTAATGAATGCACCTGTGCACCTACCGGGTGACCTGGAAAACGTGAACTGCGTAGGGTCCTGAGGACCGAGTTTGAGAACCCCAGCTCTACAGTGTTTATGAGGGTAATGGCAATTCACAATATATGTATATATTGGGGTTGACCTTTCTGTGTTGATTTTTCTTGTGGCGATTCGCGCACACCCCCCAACTGCGACCCCCCCTCCAGCGATTCGCAGCACCCCCCACGCGACCCCCACGATTTGCGACCCCCCCTCCCGCGATTCGCGACACCCCCCCCCCCACGATTCACGGCAACCCCCGCCCCCGTGACCCCCCTCCAACGATTCGCTGCAAACCCCCGCACCCCCCCCGCGATTCGCGGCACCCACCCCCCGCGACCCACCCTCCCGCAATTCGCTGCACACCACCCCCAAATCCCCCCCGCGCGATTCACGGCAACCCCAGGATTAAATGGCACAAGCAAAACACTGACACGGCTATGGTCGACAATGAAAAAGGTTGACATGAGTTTGTAAAGATTTATTTTTCATTTTTTTAATGTTTTCACATTCATTCTCATGTGTCGACATGGACACCAATGAAGTGGCACTCTTATGTCAACATTTACATGTGTTGACCTTTCTGTGTTTATTTTTTCTTGTGGCGATTCGCGGCACCACCCCACCCCCCCCGCGCGACCCCCCCTCCCGCAATTCAATGCAACCTCCCACCCCATGACGCCCCCCTCCCGCAATTTGCGGAACACCCCCCGCGACCTCCCACGATTCGCGGCAACCCCTGCCCCCGCGACCCCCCTCCCGCGATTCGCGGCAACCCACTGTGCCCCCCCTCCCGCGATTCCCGGCACCCCCGTATGCCCACACACCCCTATCACCACCCAGCTTCCCGCTTTCCTTAACCGTAACTTCCACCACTGGGGAGTCGCTGACGCTGTTTTGCCCACATGCCCCTATCATGCCTCATAGCCCAGCCTCCTGCTCTCATGCACCCGAACTCCCACCCAGTAGGAGGAGACAATGACTCAGGGCCACCATCCTGTACTCCTGTACTGCCACACTGGACCCTCACCCTCTGGCAGAAGCTGCACTGTGTCTCCCACCCTCCTCTTTAGTCCCCCTTATGCCCACACACCCCTATCACTACCCGGCCTCCTGTTTTCCTGTGTCGTGACCTCCGCCAGTGAGGAGCCGCTGACTCAGAAACACCCTACTATACTATTGCACACACACACACACCTAAACAACATGCACACACAGCCCCCCCCCACACCCACAAATGTCACTGTACCATCCACACTATCAATGTACATCTTACTCTGTAACCGCTTTTTAATTAAACAAAACAATACACACCCCCTTCCACATCATATGCTCTCTATGTAACACATTTCACCTATAACTCAAGTTGCAATACAGGCATCTTACATACAATTCTAACCATCTTTCTCATATACAAATGTTCACAAATTAAGGGGGAGCAGCCCCTTACGCCGGTGTGAAGAGCGCCCATAGGGCGCGATGAATCACCTAGTGCTGCAATAACTGTCCAGGATTGCAGAGTATATGAAATGAAAGAGGTAACAATGAGCCAAGAAGATCAATATCACACAAAGCAATCAGGGCGGAACAGTTGTGTTACTCTGTCATTCTGACATGTTAGTAACAAGGTCCCATTTTACCGACACATTCATTTCTCTAAATGATGGAAAGGGAACAGATGAGCCCGTTCCATTTTCTGTATCATTGCCCGGTATCATCCCAGCACCCTGGTTTATGTGATGACCCATCTGCTAGCGCGCCCGTATTATTTACACTGTTCCCAGCATAAAGGGCCGTATCTTGTTTGACTCGCTCCCCAGCTTGTTCGCATGGGGGAGCGATGTTTTCCTTCTGTGCATGTGCAGTCGCTGGGTGTGAGCGGGCACGGCGAACTGGCCACCTAGAACTGCGGGCGTGGGGCGCCGGCGAAGGGCTGCACCCATGGGAACACCCAGCATTCCCATGAAATGGGCATTCCTATCGAAATTAGCCAGTGATGCGGGTGGAAGCTGACGTCACCGGGCCCTCTTCCCATAAAGGGAGCATGCAAAGCCAAGGCACCAGAGAGTGCCATAGCTAATTACAGTGGCTTGCAGATGGATCTTTATTGCACTGGGCATGTGCCGGTACAGTAACGATGAGCGATGTACATTGCAGACTAATGTCCACCTATCTAACTCTCTCTGCACATGTTACATCAGCCCCACCTGCAGTGCTGCATGGTTTTGTCCATTAGAGAGTGTTTGTGCCTTTCCGAGTGAACCAGAATAACCCCTATGGTACACTAGCTATGAGGTCATTAGGTCAGTGTCTAGGTTGACAGTAAAAGCAGAACTCCCAACTTTCCTGCTTTACACGGGGACAGTTTTTGGGGACCTCGGAGCCGGCAGTGTCCCGGGGCGGGGGCAGTTGGGAGTCCCCCTGTCACCCGCTGAGCAGCAGTGAATACAGCATCTATTCCCGCAGGCAGAGGGGCTGGGGGCATGGCCAGCAGCTCACAGAGCTGCTGGCCATGCCCCCACAGTGGCAAAATGGGGGTGTGGCCTCGCAGAGCGATGCAATTTGTAGGTCACACCCTCTTGTCGCAAGACCAATCCCCAAATTCCAAGCAAGCGCATAGCGCATTCGGCTAAAGTTGGGAGATATGGTCAAAGGCCAACATGTGGGTATAGAGGGAGAATATAATAGTGTGCCGAGTGCTGCGAAGGGACTCGGGCCGATTCAGACCTGGTCGTTGGACAGCAAATTCGTCAACTCTGTAGATAGTGGGGGTCTGCGCATGTGCATAGGCAAACGATGCTGGGTGCAGAGCCATAACCAGGGGTATAGGAACGGTGCCGGGTGCAGAGCCATAACTAGGGGTTTGCAAACAGCGACACCGCACAGAGCGCACCGCACAGAGCGCAGGACTAATAGACTCCCTGTCCATGACTGTAACGAGCACAGGTGTGGCTGTAATCATTAACATTGTAATCTATGTTGTATGTACACAGCACTGACTGCTGAAGGGCGGGTGCGGAAGATACTCATCAACCCAGATCGCCTGAAACTTGCCAAGCTCCAAGTGGAAAAAGCAATTAAGGTGAGAACTGATCCAGCACCTGCACAAATGTATTATTATGGCTTCAGTATTTTCTGTCCAGGGAGAATGAGTTCTGTCAAGGTCCTGATTCAGGACAGGCCATAAACTGGCTGGCGACTGTGGCACTATAGAGAATGCAGCGCTGGTGCAAGGTTTCTAGGGGCCCGAGGCAAAGCGCCACCCTGCTCCCCAAGTACCCTCTACCCAGCCCCACTTTATTTTTAAATATTATTACATTTATTAACAAGATTGTTCCTGCGTGACCTGGCTCAGGTTCCCGGTGATATTGATTAGGAGCAGTAACTGTTAACTATATTGCCGACCAATCATAGGGGGGGGGATTCAATCCAGGATGACGGCTGTCGATCCCTCCCGACAGCCGCGATCCTGGCCCGTTTGCGGTCTGGTCGACAGGTGAATGACAGGCGGGATTCAATTTCCCACCTGCCGATCGGCGTAAAGGGGGCGTGGCCGCAAAACAGATTGTCGACCTGTGGCCGGGATCACGACAATCCACGGCCGTTATCGGCAGAACGGGCCCAACATCTTCTAAAGTCGGGCTCGTTCTGCCGTGATCCCGCTTCAATGCTCTCGCTAAAGACAGCATTGAATAGGGAGCCGCCGCTATTTCCCACGTCGGGAATAGCAGTGACACATTGTATACCCCCGTAGACCCATTGGTGCTTGAGACTCAGCCTTGCACCCCCAGCTGCAGATATAATGAAAATGTAAAAACTGTTACATATTAATTTTGTTTACAGTATGAAACGAACTTCAATTAAATCTGGAACATCACTAACCATCGGTTACCGTTGTCCGTCCCTAGTGAAAAAAATATTGTAATTTGTAACGGCGCAATGTGATTTTTTTTTCCTGTTTGCACTTGGAAACTAATTATGGTACTTGTGAGTTATCCGGGCTGCCGATTTTGTCCTCAAGTTTGGTTAACTTAAGGACACCCGACCGACACGATGCCCACGATTTAGCTCCAAATGGGGGGCATCGCGTCGGTCGTGGCCGTTATAAGGGGCCGCGACGCGATGCCCCCGATTTCCCATAGACAGTAATGTTAAAAGACACGATATCGGGGGCATCGCGTCGGTCGTGGCCGTTATAAGGGGCCGCGAC
This sequence comes from Crinia signifera, assembly GCF_055691185.1. Lineage (NCBI taxonomy): Eukaryota > Metazoa > Chordata > Amphibia > Anura > Myobatrachidae > Crinia > Crinia signifera. Next base: position 20,022,146 of record NC_139224.1, on the reverse strand, counting down.
GCGATGCCCACGATTTCCCATAGACAGTAATGTTAAAAGACACGATGGACCCGATTTCCCATAGACAGTAATGTTAAAAGACGCGATGGACCCGATTTCCCATAGACAGCAATGTTAAAATAAAATTACAATGTGAAATTGGGCAATATGTTTTAAAAAAAAATGTTTCATGGCCCCCCACCACCGTTAACGCCACCCCGCTATTGACGCCAACCCGAAGCGTGGCGAGCGCAGCGAGCCCGCGAGGGGCGGCGGTACGCGTCCTCCGACCTTTTCATGCCCTACTATCCACTAGGGCGTGGAGTGAGAATAGAATAGTGTGGCGAGCGCAGCGAGCCACCGAGCCCGAAGCGTGGCGAGCGCAGCGAGCCCCGCGAGGGGACGCGGACACCTGTGAAGCCCGCAAGGGCACGCGGATACCTGTGAAGGTGTCCGCGTCCGCTCGCCACGCTTCGGGCTCGGTGGCTCGCTGCGCTCGCCACACTATTCTATTCTCACTCCACGCCCTAGTGGATAGTAGGGCATGAAAAGGTCGGAGGACGCGTATCGCCGCCCCTCGCGGGCTCGCTGCGCTCGCCACGCTTCGGGTTGGCGTCAATAGCGGGGTGGCGTTAACGGTGGTGGGGGGCCATGAAACATTTTTTTTAAAAACATATTGGCCAATTTCACATTGTAATTTTATTTTAACATTGCTGTCTATGGGAAATCGGGTCCATCGCGTCTTTTAACATTACTGTCTATGGGAAATCGTGTCGGAAATCGGGTCCATCGTGTCTTTTAACATTACTGTCTATGGGAAATCGTGGGCATCGCGTCGCGGCTCCTTATAACGGCCACGACCGACGCGATGCCCACGATTTCGGGCGCGATGAAAAAATCGGCAGCCCGGATAACTCACAAGTACCCTAATTATTGATGTTTTTGTGCATTAACAGTCCTTTATATTTTGTATACCCCCCCCCCCCCATTTATTTTTATTTAAAAAGCAAAAAAAAATATTCAGCATCCATGGCCCCTACCCAGTGATACGCCAGGGCCTGCGCAGCCGCGGATGGGTGGAGAAGAAGTTTCCCAAGGTGGCAAAAGCCGCCCGGAAAAAGGAAAGACCTGCAGATGAAGAAACCGGGGAAGATGACGGAGATGGAAGTGGAAATGATTACGACGGTAAATAGAAGCGGAGATAACTGTAAACCTGTGCCGTGTGAGGTTACGGCTGCAAACTACACAGACACAGTTTCACAGACACAGCTCTTAGTACGTCATAAGGGAGTGAGGAGCAGCATCAGGATTTTAACAGATCAGCAAAACCTTGTCTGACACCTAAATCATGTGTATTGTGACTGTGGTTGTCATGGTAGTCTGTGTGAACACTCTGATTTGGATTTAGCTGTGAGAGTGTTCACTAGGGATGCCAATCCCGGGGCATTTTTTCAATCCCGGGATCTGAAAAATGCTCAATCCTGGGATTCCCGGGATTGGCATCCCTAGTTTGTCTCATACCCACCCCCACACCGGCCGACCCGCACATTTACTTACATTAGCAGCCGGCCGGGAGTGGGTTCGGAGGTGCACGGTGCCTCCAGGCTCGTGCACCTCCTTCTTAGCAGACAGCACAGCAGCCGGAGAACGAAGAGGCAGGCCGGAAAGGAGGCAGGCGGGCGGGCAGAGGAGCAGAGGCGTGCGGCGGAGAGTGGAAGGGGGCGGCGCAGGAGAAGGCTGCGTCAGAGTGGGCGGTGTGGTCTGCGCAGCATGACCTCTACTGTCACGCTACGCAGGCCGCACGCAGGGGTCAGGATTCGGGAACAGCCTGGCAGCGTCTGAGCAAGTGCTCAGACACTGCCCAGCATTAGACTGCGCATGAGCAGTCTAATCCCGAAATCCCGGGATTGGAGATTGAAATCCCGGACTTTTTGAGGCCAAATCCCGGGATTGGCCACCCTAGTATTCAGGCCAATCCATCTTCTGACTGGGATTTTCATCGGATGCAGCAGAGGATGACAGATACATGCAGGCCAGGTGGTGTTGCTGGCCTGGATCTGAGAAGCAGCTGATTACAGGCACCTGTTATAGTTTGTTCAGAGAATTCTCCTGATGGTAGACAAGCTGCCCAGGTGATAGATTAGGGGGTGACTATTGTTAGCGTTCCTGAACCTTTGGGGTCCATTGAAGAACTTGCATTGGTAGATTTTGAAAACTGTGAACTCTGCTTGGTGAACCTTGCACTTGAATGTGTAACTGCCTCTGGGGGAAATAAATGATCTTGGATAGTATTCTGGTGTATGTGATTCCTGTCACACCGGTGATAGTGACAGCTGATAGTGCAGTGCCAGCTGGTGATACAGTATTAGCTGGTGATATATCAGCTGGCAATACAGTGTTAGTGATAAAAGTGCTTTTTATAAAATCTTGCTGTAATGGCACAAATCCTTTATTTGGCAGCAGATGAAGAGGGAGAAGAAGAGGAGGAGAAAGAGGATGATCCAGATGACACATACAACCTTATGGTAAATGTCAAACCTCCAGTCAGGGGGGTATAAAGGGACAGATCAATCATCTTTTCTAGTGTATTTGTAATATATGGTGGGGGTGGGGATGACCATGCATCACTGAATATTTGGCTGATTGTATTGGTCACACTTTTTAGGGAGGACACATGGGAAGGTTGCCCGGAACAACCAATGGGCTTCTGTAATTTCTTTTAGATCGCTATTATAACAACAAGTGCATGTATGTGACCTTTGTATGTTTTACCTGTTTTGCTGGTTTAGTCACGATTGGTTCGCAATGAAGTCCCCTATTTCATCTGGACGACAAGGCGAGACGCAGTGGACTGTAATTTGCTGAGAAAGGATCAGATAATGAACCACTATGCCAAAGCTGGGTCCTTTACCACCAAGGTGGGTCCTGATTCCAGGCCAGTAGATCAGGCTGCTTCCAGTCTTGGTTGTGGGGCGCAGACCCAAATCTAACTCTCTCTGCACATGTTACATCTACCCCACCTGCAGTGCAGCAGGGTTTTGTCCAGTTGAGAAAAAAAAAATGTGCCTTGCAATCAAGATTAAGTCAGGCCCACAGCCATATACGCACAATTGGTTTAGTACACGCACACAAGTGGATGCAGTTGCTGCTGACTTGTGTGCAGCATTGTATTGCCCATTCGTGTCAGGGTTGCACAGGTTCGAGGTGCATGTGTGGGGGTGTAGTGCAGATCACCATTCCGCTCATAATAGGCATCTGCCACCTTCCCCGCAGGTCGGCCTGTGCATCAATTTAAGGAACCTGCACTGGTTTGATGAAGCGGATCCAGACTCCTTCTTCCCCCGTTGCTACCGGCTGGGAGCTGAAGACGAGAAGAGGGCGTTCATAGGTGCGGACGCCAAGAGATTTCTGCTTTATTTTAAAGTGACATCAAATTTTCTATTAGTTGTTATGAAATGTATAGAAGACAAAGGGGCAGATGTATTAAGCCTTAACAAGAGATAAATGCCAGGGTGATGAGGAGGGATAAACATCCAGCCAATCACCTGCTAACTGCCATGTTACAGGCTGTGTTTGAAAAAAGTCAGTTAGCAGGTGATTGGCTGGACGTTTATCTCTCCTTATCACACTTGCATTTATCTCTTGTTAAGGCTTAATACATCTGCCCCATCGAGAGGTACATTTGAATATGCAAATCTCCTTTTAGAACTCATATGCGCATAAGTTCGGCCTTTTGCTTCAAGGCCCTTATTCAGGTTCATTCGCTCCCCTGCATGTGTGCGGAGGGGAGCGATGTTTTGCGACTGCGCCTACGCATAGTCAGTTATGCGCACGTGCAGCCGCTGTGTGCGAGCGGCCACGGGGAATAGATTGTTCGCTGGCGCTCGCACACATCAGTACGGGCGGGGGGTTGCAGGCCGGGGATTTGCCCATGGGATCGCCCAGCGTTTCATGGGCGTTTCCATAAAAATTCTGGGCATTCTCATGGTAATTCTCTGATGATACGGGGGTGGGAGGCGGGCATCTGATGTCAGTGGATGTCAGATGCCCGCCCGCATTCAGTACAGGCACTCGCAGATGTAGCGCACAAAGAGGTGTCTTACATTTGCGAGTGCTTGAAAAATCATTCGATGGTCCGCGACCATCGAATGTTTTTTGTGTCCGAACGCAAGGCTACGAATGGATAAGTATGTAAATCATCCTTTCATATGCCTGTGGGTAATATCGCCGTGTGTGTGTGTGTGTGGGGGGGGGGGGGGCAGGCGGCTGTGCATGCAGGCAACTGGTGGACTCGCAAGCCTGTGAATTTCGCAGACTTGCGAGTCAACCTGAATAAGGGCCTAAATGTAATGTAAGGAGTGACAGACAGGTGGCACCATCTCTCATTCTACTATATATAGATTCATAGAACATGTTGGCGTCTCTTCATAGCAGCCATACCTGAATGCCTCATACTGTGGGGGTGATTTTGTGTTGGACACAAAGCTTTTAGGGGGTGCGTACCTGCCGGGGCTGTGTTCTTGCTGGCGTTGCATACCTGCCGGGGCTATGTACTTGCTGGCGTTGCATACCTGCCGGGGCTATGTACTTGCTGGCGTTGCATACCTGCCGGGGCTATGTACTTGCTGGCGTTGCATACCTGCCGGGGCTGTATACCTGCCGGGGCTGTGTACCTGCTGGGGCTATGTACCTGCTGGGGCTACAGTATGTACTTGCTGGGGCTACAGTATGTACCTGCCGGGGCTGTGTACCTGCCGGGGCTGTGTACCTGCCGGGGCTGTGTACCTGCCGGGGCTATGTACCTGCTGGGGCTACAGTATGTACTTGCTGGGGCTACAGTATGTACCTGCCGGGGCTGTGTACCTGCCGGGGCTGTGTACCTGCCGGGGCTGTGTACCTGCCGGGGCTGTGTACCTGCTGGGGCTATGTACCTGCTGGGGCTACAGTATGTACTTGCTGGGGCTACAGTATGTACCTGCCGGGGCTGTGTACCTGCCGGGGCTGTGTACCTGCCGGGGCTGTGTACCTGCCGGGGCTATGTACCTGCTGGGGCTACAGTATGTACTTGCTGGGGCTACAGTATGTACCTGCTGGGGCTACAGTATGTACCTGCCGGGGCTATGTACCTGCCGGGGCTATGTACCTGCCGGGGCTATGTACCTGCCGGGGCTATGTACCTGCCGGGGCTATGTACCTGCTGGGGCTACAGTATGTACCTGCCGGGGCTATGTACCTGCCGGGGCTATGTACCTGCCGGGGCTATGTACCTGCTGGGGCTACAGTATGTACCTGCTGGGGCTATGTACCTGCCGGGGCTATGTACCTGCTGGGGCTACAGTATGTACCTGCTGGGGCTATGTACCTGCTGGGGCTACAGTATGTACCTGCTGGGGCTGTGTACCTGCTGGGGCTGTGTACCTGCTGGGGCTGTGTACCTGCTGGGGCTGTGTACCTGCTGGGGCTGTGTACCTGCCGGGGCTGTGTACCTGCCGGGGCTATGTACTTGCTGAACAAGTCATTGTTTTTTTTAGAGGATTTCTGGCTGACAGCTGCTCGGAGCATTCTCAAAAAAGTGTCCGGAAGAGAAAGGAGCAGCAGCGATGCCGGGGATGAAACCAAAGGCGGATACAACGATGATCAGGGTAAGTATTGAGATCCGTCCCCACAGGAGTATATAGCCAAGAGCACAGGGTTATTGGCAAACAGGTAGCCCTGGTGTATGCCATGGGGTATATATGTCCATAAGGAAAACACAATGGACATTAGAGAATACATCCAAGCCAGTTTACGCCTCCCATTCTCACATGTGCTCTGTACGACTCTCCCTAACAATATCCTTCTGTAGCCCCCATCATGCTGCACTCTTCAGTTCAGTCTGTTGGGTTTGGGTAAGTTCCCCAGTGGGGTAGGATAGGGCCTATGCTGTAGGGCTGAGGGTCTTCTAAGCTCCTGACCTAATACCAGATGGATTACTTCTTGTATCTAGTTAATAAAAGAGCAACCAAAAAGCGTGGAGGCCGGGTTTCGGCTCAGGTCATCACCACAGCCATCCAGGCCTGCGAGTCCTACCTCAACAGCCTGGAACACAACGACATTGACACCGAAATCACCTCAGCTTCCATCATGACAGATGCATCATGGGAAGAATTTCTGCGATGCTACTATCAGGTCATCCAGTAAGTGTCCACACCGGGAATCGCTTGGTTTCCTCTGTGTTCTAATTCTGCTGTTTCTGGATCATAATCTCTGTAAGGTGTCCGGGATCAGACAATAAAAAAAAAACAACAACATAAAAACACATATATAGGATATAAAGCAGGGATTATAAAGAGCCGGCCACACTTCACAGTGAAACGCGTTAGCTGACCTCACATGACACTTAAAGGAAGTGCGTGCTCGCTATGTAATCACCAGACAAGCTATTTATTATACTAATTATTGTAATTAATTCCATTCTACAAACCTTTAGAAGGCCCACATTGAATATGGAGTAATAAATTGATATAAAAATGAGGGTGCTTATACTGAATCCCCTGTCACAGTTCATAGTTGCCTACACTCCCTAATCCTTCAGGAGGCTCCCCTTTCAGTCATAAATCTCCTTCTGCCCGGCATTGTACTTCTTCAGATTTTGCCAGGGCTGCTGTAGCTGCTCCGGATTCCCTCTCATTATCCCTGACAGGAGAGAGAGAGAGCAGCACATGATCACACAGGGTCTTCTTATCAATGCACTGACCCCTAATGTGCTGCTGCTGCTAGTGAGTGACTTAAGGATAAGCTTTTTTGTTAGTAATCACATCAGTATAATTAGAGTATCTGGTGTCCACAATGCTATTCCGGTATGGAAAAGCGCACATACAATAAATATATGTAGTGCCTACAACACAGACCGATGTTCACAATAAAATATCATTTAGTACCCTGAAAACATACTTATATGCTTAGGAATGAATTCACACAAAGTCAAATTGCATTTGAAATGTATTGCATAGGCACCACATTAATCATGTATATTGTGCAAAGTGAGAAAATAAATGTTAATATCAATGCATGCAAAACTTCCCAAAAATTATTGTTACTAGTGTTGTAAAGAAATATCTCACATGGACATCTAAGCATAGACACGCCCATATGTGGTGGTAGACACACCCTTTGTGTGACACGCCTCCTCGATGGTGCACAAATAAAACATCTAGTTGTATACTCCCTGATTCTAGTTTTCAAAACCAAGCAAGTACGTCACAGGTAATTCCGGATACATAGTATCCTGGCAGTCAGGAGACAGACCCTGGCAACCCAATACAGAGAATCCCAATAGGGGCTCCGTAAGTGTCCTAACCCTTTCACCCTACCCCCTTACTCTCCCTGCTCATGCCTAATACTAAGACCTGCACCCCACCACCTAAACCTACCCCCCACTAATGCCTACCTGCAGCCTAACCTTAAATTCACCCACTAGTGCTCAGGGTAAGCGAAACTCTGCACAGACAAGAAGCTGTGCAGTACACAGTAGTTAACAATGGACAGGATTGTGTCCATTCGCACGGGATGCTGCCGGGCTGTGGCCATCTTCCCAACCATTGTAAACTTCTGTGCACAAGGCGGATTCTTGACCGTGCAGGGTTTCGCCACCCGGCATCAGCCAGAGCCTGTGAAACAGCCCTAACTGCTGGCATTCTGTTCCTGTCCGAGGTTCCGGCGCCAGTGTTCTGATCGCAGGATGAGAGATGAACGGTCTTTAGGTTGTAGATTAATCTGTATCTGTTGAATGGATGGTGTAGATATTTAAAAAGCACAAAAATAACTCCCCCCCCTCTCCTTGTGTTATCGCAGTGAAGAAGCCGCCATAGAGCAGTCGTTCTCCTACATGGATCAGTGCAGTTGTTTATTGCAGCAGCTGGAAAGAGTGCAGCCGCAGCTGGACATGGAAGGAGACCGAAACATCTGGATTGTTAAACCCGGAGCAAAATCCCGTGGAAGAGGTAAGGGCTTCCATCTGCTTGTGACGGAACTTTACAGTGCCAAGGTGATGCCTGAAGCTGGCCATCGCATAGTGTAGTATTATAATACCACCAGCATCAGCTATAGGGAAAAATCTGCTCCCACTGATCTCTGCCTAGGTGGGTACTATTTACTAGGACCATTTGGAGGAGATTGCCACTGGGGGCAGGGTAGGGGAATGTGATCGCTCCCTTCCCACACATTAGGCAGGAAGTGAGAAGAGACTGCTGCTGTAGCTGCCTCTCTCCCCAGCTTAGCATATGCTGCTGCTCAGCACTGGGCTGGGGAGAGAGGCTGCAGCAGAAGCAGTCAGTCCTCTCTCTTCCTGAATGATGCGCGAGAAGGGAGCAATTGTACTCCCACAACCACCAGACCTGCCACTGGCATTCCCCATGTGTGCAGGGCCATACATAAAATGTCATGTGCTGCCTATGTCCTCTGCAGCAGCTAACCATGGGGAGGGCCACAGAGAATGAGTGACACCTCCGCTGATGGTTAACGTTCTGTGGATCCTTTAAAGCAGGCATGTCCAACGTTGGCCCTCCAGATGTTGTGAAACTACACATCCCAGCATGCTTTGCCACAGTTTTGCTATTAGAGAATGCGAAAACTATTGCAAAGCATGCTGGGATGTGTAGTTTCAAAACATCTGGAGGGCCAACGTTGGACATGCCTGCTTTAAAGCATACAGGTTGCAGATAAGTGTCTATGTGGCTCACCAATTCTCCTGAACCTCCACAGGTATCATCTGCATGGATCGCTTGTCAGAGATTCTGAAGCTGGTAGACTGTGACCCCATGATCGTCAAGGATGGCAAATGGGTGGTACAGAAATACATTGAGCGGCCGCTCCTTATCTTTGGCACAAAGTTTGACCTGCGACAGTGGTTCCTGGTGACCGACTGGAACCCACTCACCATCTGGTTCTATCAGGAGTCTTATATCCGCTTCTCTACTCAGCCGTTCTCTCTAGAGAACCTAGACACGTAGGTACTAATCCCTGCCCTAATTACACATGAAACAGATAACTCTGGCATGGAAAAGATGTAGGGAAAGTAGGTACCAACAAGCTGAGTGATAGCGGACAGAGGTGGCAGAGGCTGCAAGTACAAATCCTAGGATCCAGGAGATAAAGTCATTAGTCAACAGCTTACTTACAGGCATTGATTTTGCCACCTCATTGTAATAACATAGGAAAACCTCATCAATGATGAAATGGAGGCTCGTAAGTTATAGCCACGGGAGTATTAAGAGAGTAGGGGGCCCAGGTGCAGTCTCCATCTGGGCCCCTCCACTCTAGCAGGCAACATCAACGATTCCGATCCGTCACCCAGGTACAGTATGTGAAAGGGTTGAACGCAAAAGGCCTACATCAGGGGTGGCCAAACCTGTCCTCAAGATCTCCCAACAGTCCATGTTTCTCATGCCACCTGTGTTTCTATAGTAGGAATGAATGCAGCAGGTTTGAAAATGTGACAGTTAGTAATGAACTACAGCTGTGCTCCAGATAGGTGGTTTGGAAAATGTGGACCATTGGTAGTTCTTGAGGACCAGTTTGGCCACCTGTGACCAACAGTATGTCTTTCTTTCAACCTGGGTCCCACTGAACAGCAGGGTCTCACTGATTGAGTTCTGGTTAGGGCCTTCCGCAGATTTGTCAGGATAAAAATCCATCAAGTATAATGAAAAAAAGTCAGAAATGGGTATATTGCAAGTGTATAACATACATTGTTGAATATTGCCCCTTTAGCTCGATCCACTTATGCAACAATTCCATCCAAAAGAATTTTGAAAACTCCCGGAGTCGCCACCCTCGACTACCTGCTGACAACATGTGGTCTAGCAATCAATTCCAGGAGCACCTCCAGAGGTTGGGAGAAAAAAAGGCCTGGTCAGAGATCCTTGTGCCGGGGATGAAGGCTGCGATCATACATGCGATGCAGAGTACTCAGGATATAGTCGAGTTCAGGAAAAATAGCTTTGAGTTGTACGGAGCTGACTTCATGTTTGGTGAGAACTTCCAGCCCTGGCTGATTGAGATCAATTCTAGCCCCACAATGGCGCCGTCAACAGCCATAACCACTAGGCTGTGTGCTGGGGTTCAAGAGGATACCTTGCGTGTTGTTTTAAATCGGAAGCAGGATCGCAACTGTGATGTTGGCGCCTTTGAACTAATCTACAAACAGGTATGTGCGACTCTCCACAACATTTTTGACAACTTTTGTTGGGAGGCAATGATTTGGTAAGAAGCTGATGTTCAATAGTGATGACTGTAGACTTTTATTTCATAGGCTGCGGTGGACATCCCTCAATACGTGGGGATCAATTTGTTGGTGGAAGGATCCACAGTGAAAAAGCCTCGGACTCAGAATAGACAACCCAATGGACTTATCAATGTTGGAATCACCCAACTGGTCAACCAAAGATCTCACTCCATGGTGCAGGACAAGATGTCAACTGGCAAGACTTTCGTTGCCAATCATGATCCCTCAAAACAACCAACCATCCCCTATTCAACAAGAAGAGCATCTGGGCCTTCAAGAAACCCACATACCCTGAAAAGGGCAAAGACTACAGCACTTGGCAAAGAAAACAAAGCAACAACAGATGTTAAGTGTGGACCAGAGAGTGTGAAGTTTGTGAGGCTTTCTAGCAAGTCGGAGGCCAAACACGTGGATGCAAAACTACTTCTACACAGAGCAAACGTGTCAAAGGCAGAAGTCATCCAACTACATCCACATTTTCTTTCTGCTCCCAAGTTGTGCCTTTCGGAGAAACCTCTTTTAGCAAAACACCTGACTGGCCAACGGGATGGTATGCTCCTGGACCTGAAGTTCACCAGCCTCAACACCCCAGAATTGCAACTCTTTAAACACATATCACGAGGTAAGGAGATCGGTATTCTCATGGTGAAATGCGTACAAAGTCTCCATATTTTATTTAGATAAAAATGTAACCCCATTTCTCCATGCTGTTACTGTATGGGGGTTATTCTGGTTGATTCTCAAGGCTGCGAATTCGCAGCCTTGCTAGTCCACCAAACCCTGCCTTGCGAATGGTGGCCGAGTGAATGTTACACAGTAACATCCATTTGCAGCCTAGTGGGATCCACCCACATCATTTATACTTACAAATGCTTGGACGCTCGGGAGAAAGTGGGCGGCCAGCTGACTTCCTGTGATGTCAGCTGGCCACCCCCCCGACCCCCCCCCCCATTGGGGCATTTGAATGAGAACGCCCATGAAACGCTGGGCGTTCTGATATGCAAATGGCCCAGCCCACCGCCCACATATTTTGGTGCGTGCGCCCAGCAAACGCCCTGTTCACCATGGCCACGCGCATTTGGCGTATGCACATGTGCAGAAATGACCCTGCACATGCGCCCATCATCGGACCCCTTGCGAATGAAGGAGTCCAAACGAATGAACCTGAATAAGGCCCTATGTCTGCTATGTAAACCTATGTACAACACTCCATCAGCTCCTCCCTTAGGGGCCAATTAAGGATGGCTTATTGTGACCTGAATTCGGCCACCAGCCCCGATGGTCGGGGTTATTCCGCAAGCGCAAACTCCGGCAACAAACGGCTTCGGCAAGTTACACACTGGGGTGGGCGTTTGGGCAGGTGACTTTCATGGGCTCGCTAGGCACCAATCGTATGCTGCCTAGCGATCCAATCTGAATCAGGCCCTTAGTTACTTGGCACCCACACAACTGGAAACTTTATACACACACACACACACGTTGATGGAACGATTACCCTGGGGAAGTCAATCTGTTGCCAGACATTTAGGAGTTCATTTTGATTCATTTTGCGTTCCTTCTCATGAATTTGCCATGGTTATTTTTCAACTGGCTTTAGTTTTTGAGATATGCAGATCTTCAATATTTATAAAAAAATAAATATTTATAACATAATATTGATGATTATCATTCATAAAACAATGATATATCCTATGTAAAAACAGTAGTACATACATATATGAATTATAAAAAAACAAAAACCATTATGGAGAAAGGTGCAAGTGATATTGAAATGCCCGTATTATGGATCAGCAACGGCAACATGTTATTTCCTGAATCATGTGCTGGTAAAGTCGTCAATATCCAGGTATAAATTGCCTGAGGACGTGGAACTAGTTTGGTGAAACGCGTCACGGCAGTTGTTGTTTTTTTCTACTTAGATTTAGTGTTACATTGAAGGCGCCTGTCCTGCTCTTTAGAGCTACTCTATGGTTGCTCCTGAAATGAACAACCATAGAGAATGTTTTCCTGAAGTTTTATGAAGTTTGTTTTTACAATAAACCTCTCTATATTGAATGATCTGTTCTCACTGGATCCCTGATACTTGTGTAGGGATCTCTCTCAGCGCTACCTACTCCCCATAGACTGCATTATATTCCCCTCCCTGGGCTATGTCGCTGCCAAGCAAATTATTTGCTACAAAAAGGAGGGTTTGGACTCTAGAACCTCAATCTGTCAGGCTGATTCCATCACAAAGCTTTCCTCTTGTCAGCCGTGGTCAGCACCCAAACACGCATGCCATGTATACCAACTTCAGCGTATGCAGACCTGGGTAAACGTGGCATGTGTCACCCAACCAGGTAGTGGTATCTGCAGCTTAGTTGGTAGTGCCAAGGTGACAGAACATTGTAACTAAAGGTTTAGTGAATAGAAATGTGTCGTGTTCTATGTGGAGATAAAAAAAAGGGAATTAAGTGGGTGATTCTGGTTGGCCCGCAATGCAGATGTAGTTCACTGCTTGGCGAACCCTCAAGCACTGCCTGCCGGCCGTACAAATACCCGCCCCATGAATATCCCTGCCGCACTGCTGGATGCTTTGCATGAATGGTGATGATTGGCATCCTGCTGTGAGAACTGGGTGGATAACTGAGGTCCTGTGATGTCCGCCCCCAACGCCCCCTGCAGGCAGGTTGCCGCCTGCGTCCGAATGGGGATGTTCAGTGTTTTCCTGGGCGAACCCAGCATTTTCATGGGTACACCCAGAAAACGCAGGGCGTTTGCATGCCCGCCTCCCCCCCCCTTTTGCAAGCGCCACGCCAACTATGCAAGTCAGCGAAGGCACCTGCACAGAAGCCCTGCACATGCTCATATGAGATAATGCGCATCCGCAGTGCTTCACCATCAAACACGCGGGGGACCTGCGGTAATCAGAATCAGGGCCTTATTGTTGCAGGACAGTGTTGGATAGAATGCGTATCCAGACGGCGGATTGACCATGTTTAGGTTGACAATACCATGGCTGACCGTAGCAAGGGCAACGCGATTTTCTCTACCACGTTCCCATCGATCCTTCACTTGCATCAAACTAGCGTCACTGTCTATCTAAACGTGGCTGTCCAAGTTTAGACGTCTAACTAGATGCAGCCGACCACTAGTCGTCGACCATGGTATTGTCAACCTAAACATGATCGATCCTCTATCCCGCAACGGATAGAATGTGCCACCCTGGGAAATCAGTGTTCTGAATGTGTCCGTACTTAATATCCATGATGGCTACCTTGTTCCTAAACTGCTTGTTCTTTGCTCCCCAGGGCTGGACTCCCTCCGGATGCCCAGCTTGTCCTGCACTGGTCCACCCTCTCTGACAAGCCAACAAGCCACCTACTGTTCCAAAGCTCCCCCTAAACCCATCCGCTTCCAGTTATCCAAGGGCGCTAGTGCCATCAAGTTCCATCCTGACACCGGACCCCTCTCTGCCAGGGGCATCGCCCTCCTCGCCACTCATGCCGACGGCGACATAGCGCAGTGACTGTATTCTTATAGCTGGCATTACGCACACTACATAATAAAGGACGGTGCTCCCTACTGTTTACAGCACGTTCTCCGAGTGTCTGTCTACCTGCTGACGGTGGTTCTTCTATACAGACTGTAATATTATTTATTCTATGACCACAAAGGGGGAAAATGTATCCAACCCACTGAGGAATAGGAGACGTGAACAAGAGGAGAAATTTCTCTACGGCGTCCAATCAACTCCTAACTAGCATTTAGCACAGTAAATGCTATAAAATAAGTCTAATCTGATTGGCTGATAGAGGAAACGCCCCCACTTGACTACTGTAGAAGGTTTGAAGCATCTCCCCCAAACACATCTGTAGCTCAAGAACCCATTTACAGATGAAGTGTAATGCCCCATACACATATGACAACAAGGCATGGAGGCCACGCCCACATAATTATACCGTCTCCTTCTCAACAGTGTCCCAGAAACCTCATTACCAATCAGCACCCTGCAACAGAAATTTCCAATCCTCCCACCAGGCTGGGGTCGCCCAGACCAAGAATTCAGCTTTTGCCAATATCATAATAGTTTGTTGCTGAATCCTTTCAGTGCCAACATCTCGGTGAGAGATACGCAAAGTATCCACTAAGGCTGCCAGCGTAGCTCACGATATTGCTGCATAATGAACTAGTGTGTTAGCTCCTCGCTTTAGAGGGGGTGTGGCTTGATGGTTCAATCAGAGACCACTCTTGTGCAATTACAGCTTCTGATTGGTCTTCCTGCTCACAGCTCCTCCCACCACCACTGGAGCGTAGCCAGAGGGAACCAACCAAACTAGAGACAGAGGGGGCCCGGCAAACATCCTAGCCAGTCACACAGGGTAGGATGTGCATGGATCACACGGAGAATCAATCCCACGTTCTTTTCACCCGAATCCAACGGAATAGTAATGGCTTCTTGAAAACATAACAGTAGGGGGCTCCAGCGAGAGATTTAGACTAAATAAAGGTCTTTAATATAGAAAATAATATATATATACAACCAACAAGGCAGCATCATGCGAGGTGGAAGTCGTGTCCACACCTCATAATCACATGCTACTCTTCCATGCGGAGCCCCAACAACTCTATCGTCTTCTGGAAGAAAGGGGGTAGTGGAGCTGTGAGTTGGGCTGGGTACTGCCCCCTGGGGTCGCCTGGCATCCGGAGCTGGTGCAGATGGAGGTGCAGGGGCAGGCGGTGCACTTCATGCAGTGGGAAATGCATCTTCCGCAGAATATTCTCGTCTACCAGCTGGGGGCAGCAAAGGCATAAGGAGAGAAGGAGAAAGTATTCATTAGCCAACCAGCACGCTGCACACAGGGGTATTCATTAGCCAACCAGCACGCTGCACACAGGGGTATTCATTAGCCAACCAGCACGCTGCACACAGGGGTATTCATTAGCCAACCAGCACGCTGCACACAGGGGTATTCATTAGCCAACCAGCACGCTGCACACAGGGGTATTCATTAGCCAACCAGCACGCTGCACACAGGGGTATTCATTAGCCAACCAGCACGCTGCACACAGGGAGGGGTGGATTTACTAAGGAGAGGGTTTTCTGCAAGTGGAGATGTTGGCCATAGCAACCAATCAGATTCTAGCTATTATCATCTAGAAGGTGCTAGATAATCCATAAGTCGAATCTGATTGGTTGCTTTGAGCAACATCTCCACTTATACCCCTAAGACTTAGGGGGTTATTCTGGTTTACTCCTTCTGGCAAATTCCTTCTCAAATGGACAAAACCATGTGCACTGCAGGTGGGGTAGATGGTACTTGTGCAGATAGAGTTAGATTTGGGTGAGGTTTGATTTCAAAGTGAGAACTATATTGCAGTGTAAAAATAAAGCAGTCAGTATTTTCCCTGCACAGAAACAAAATAACTCACCCAAATCTAACTCTCTCTGCACATGTTACATCTGCCCCCCTGCAGTGCACATGGTTTTGTCCATTTGAGAAGGAATTTGTCAGAAGGAGTGATAACCAATTTTCATGTCAATGCAGCCTGTAAGTTATTTGGAGGCTGTAGTAAATGATATTTTCAGTCCCATTGCCCACTGCAATATAAATCTATAATAAGCCCTTAGATCTCATATAACAATTATAATTCCAAATATAAGTCATCTTCATCCAAAGCAACAGCAGAACTGCCACCAGCCGGGTGCTGGATGACCTCCCGACAGTCGGGATTCTGACGGTCAGTAGACCAACATCAAATTCCCCGACTGTTAAAAGCCTGACAGTCAGGATCCCAACTTACAGAGGCTTCGTAGGGGTCCAAGACCCCCCTAGAGGGTGAATAGACATGGATCTTATGACCATCAGAACCCTGACTGTCGGACCCCCATACCACACCCCACACCACAAGCAGCTTCTGAAGTGTTCCTGAGTGAGATCACCAAGCTGTCAATGGGCGGTATTCAATCTTGGCCCTTTCTGACAGAGGAAATAGCAGCCGCCAGCATTGAAGGTGGATTCCGACAAAACCGATCCGACTTTAAAACAAGTCAGATCTGTTTTGTCGTAAACAGACTGCCAAATTCACGGTCATTTTTCGACAATCTGCAGCCGTTTTCGATGACACGGCCACTTTTCGGCACTCGACAGGCGGAACATTGAATTCCGCCTATCCAGCATCTGTTGAACGGAGCGAAAATGGCCCGGGATTCCGACTGTCGGAATCTCGGATTGAATACTGCCCTAACACTATATTACAGTCCTATAGGAGGATCCCCTGGGACCCCGGCCTTCATTAAGATTTTTAGCTCTGTTGCTTTGGCCTTTTTTGTCGGACACTATTGGACAAAAGGAGCGGAAAGGCCAGCATTCCGGGGTCACCACTTACCTGTGTTTTGGGGAGAGCCTTTTCTGCAGGGACGCAGATATTCTGCCCTAAAACCTTAGCCACCCGGGCGCTGTAGGTGTGGTCACCTAGTATCGGGCTAAACTTCTGGGTGCAGTGGACTAAAAGTTGATCTTGAAAGACTAAAAACCAACACAGAATAAAGGAAATTATACAGAAGGGCGCAATGAAAACCTGAAGATAATAATCGCAAACAAATATCCAGCGCCAGGGACTGATAGCAGGGGGAAAACGCTCAGGACATTTGGTGAATCAAGGGTATTCTAATAATCCCAGTATCTTACAGCACAATACACACAATAGTCACCCTGCAGATATTGTATTTATATTGTAAAAACAAGTAAAGAAAAAGGATTTGAATCAAGCACAGGTTCTCAAAGTCGGTCCTCAGGACCCCAAACGGGTCATGTTTTCCAGGTCTCCTGACAAGTTAGATAATTAGCTCCACATGTAGATCTTTTATGATGTGCAGTTAGTAATGAATACACCTGTGCACCTGCTAGGTGACCTGGAAAACGTAAGCTGTCGGTGGTCCTGAGATCCACTGGAACAGAGAATTATGGTCATCAAAGTCACATTCAGGATTGTGGAGTCGGCGTAATGAGACGGTGGAAATGCATCAACGCCAGCAAAAAATCCCCAATGAAAACCAGCACAGCGGTGTCTGTTCTCTTTTCTAAATACAAATATGTTCTGTTCATACCAAGAAAACAGCAGAACCTTTATTATTGTTACTCAAAATACAGTAATATACATTTGACATTATCATCTTATCACGTGTCTTTTGTGCTGCCAAGATGTAAGGTCCAGGACTTATGGTCCTGTTCTTGCAATAGATAAATGGTGTTTGTGTGGCACAGCTGTGCAGATGTGTTGTTTGTTGGTTGCCAAGAGCGACAACATATCTCTGATATCTACACAAAGCCCTGGGGTTAATGTAATACTCTGCAGTCATCAGCAAGTTCCCGTCCTAGGCTATAACATTTAACCCTAGGAATCTGCTTTAGGACAATTCCAATTCTGTATTGACAGATGTTTATTACCCAGAATCCTGTGGGAGCACCTAATGTCCCTCTAATGCAGAATAATAATACTGTAAAAACAAAAAACGGGCACCTACCGGTCATGGGCTGCAGCTGCAGGAGGGAACACCCGTTGGCAGAGCTTAGCACCTTATACAGAGTTTCAGTTCTCTTCACCTCCCTCCTCTCCAGACTTCCTTTGGTTGGATGCATCACGGGGACAACCTGCGCACACGACCGGAAATCGTGCAGAGTTGGTCTGGTCAGTCACAGCAGAGGATTCTGGGAGAACTCACAGGTGTACTCTATTGGTAGATAAACTAGACAGAAGCTCCTACAATCTATTCTTACCAGGTTTTGGTCTCCAATCTGTTCCACCTTCAGCACCACTTTAACGTCTCCTTCTGCCGGGCTGGGGACGCCCAGAGTTATGGCACTAGAGAGACCACAAATTCCCATGTCTTATATTCACTTGATAATGCGGGTTATACAATGAACGTAAGCTCCTGCTGGCATCAACGAGTACAATCACACCATTCTTTATACCTTAGGGACACGGAGCTGAGGTAAACAGCCTCCTCCTTATAGGTAACCCGGGACACAAAGCTGGGGTACACAGCCTCCTCCTTATAGGTAACCCGGGACACGGAGCTGGGATACACAGCCTCCTCCTTATAGGTAACCCGGGACACGGAGCTGGGGTACACAGCCTCCTCCTTATAGGTAACCCGGGACACGGAGCTGGGATACACAGCCTCCTCCTTATAGGTAACCCGGGACACGGAGCTGGGATACACAGCCTCCTCCTTATAGGTAACCCGGGACACAGAGCTGGGGTACACAGCCTCCTCCTTATAGGTAACCCAGGACACGGAGCTGGGGTACACAGCCTCCTCCTTGTAGGTAACCCAGGACACAGAGCTGGGGTACACAGCCTCCTCCTTGTAGGTAACCCAGGACACAGAGCTGGGGTACACAGCCTCCTCCTTATAGGTAACCCATGACTTAGAGCTGGGGTACACAGCCTCCTCCTTATAGGTAACCCAGGACACAGAGCTGGGGTACACAGCCTCCTCCTTGTAGGTAACCCAGGACACAGAGCTGGGGTACACAGCCTCCTCCTTGTAGGTAACCCAGGACACAGAGCTGGGGTACACAGCCTCCTCCTTGTAGGTAACCCATGACTTAGAGCTGGGGTACACAGCCTCCTCCTTATAGGTAACCTGGGACACAGAGCTGGGATACACAGCCTCCTCCTTATAGGTAACCCGGGACACAGAGCTGGGGTACACAGCTTCCTCCTTATAGGTAACCCATGACTTACAGCTGGGATACACAGCCTCCTCCTTATAGGTAACCCATGACTTAGAGCTGGGATACACAGCCTCCTCCTTATAGGTAATCCATAATTTAGAGCTGGGCTACACAGCCTCCTCCTTATAGGTAACCCAGGACTTAGAGCTGGGATACACAGCCTCCTCCTTATAGGTAATCCATAATTTAGAGCTGGGGTACACCGCCTCTTCCTTATAGGTAACACAGGACACAGAGCTGGGGTACACAGCCTCCTCCTTATAGGTAACCCAGGACACAGAGCTTATAGATAACCCAGGACATGGAGCTGGGGTACACAGCCTCCTCCTTATAGGTAACCCATGACTTAGAGCTGGGGTACACAGCCTCCTCCTTATAGGTAACCCAGGACTTAGAGCTGGGGTACACAGCCTCCTCCTTATAGGTAACCCAGGACATGGAGCTGGGATACACAGCCTCCTCCTTATAGGTAACCCATGACTTAGAGCTGGGATACACAGCCTCCTCCTTATAGGTAACCCATGACTTAGAGCTGGGATACACAGCCTCCTCCTTATAGGTAATCCATAATTTAGAGCTGGGCTACACAGCCTCCTCCTTATAGGTAACCCAGGACTTAGAGCTGGGATACACAGCCTCCTCCTTATAGGTAATCCATAATTTAGAGCTGGGGTACACCGCCTCTTCCTTATAGGTAACACAGGACACAGAGCTGGGGTACACAGCCTCCTCCTTATAGGTAACCCAGGACACAGAGCTTATAGATAACCCAGGACATGGAGCTGGGGTACACAGCCTCCTCCTTATAGGTAACCCAGGACTTAGAGCTGGGGTACACAGCCTCCTCCTTATAGGTAACCCAGGACTTAGAGCTGGGGTACACAGCCTCCTCCTTATAGGTAACCCAGGACATGGAGCTGGGATACACAGCCTCCTCCTTATAGGTAACCCATGACTTAGAGCTGGGATACACAGCCTCCTCCTTATAGGTAACCCATGACTTAGAGCTGGGATACACAGCCTCCTCCTTATAGGTAATCCATAATTTAGAGCTGGGCTACACAGCCTCCTCCTTATAGGTAACCCAGGACTTAGAGCTGGGATACACAGCCTCCTCCTTATAGGTAATCCATAATTTAGAGCTGGGGTACACCGCCTCTTCCTTATAGGTAACACAGGACACAGAGCTGGGGTACACAGCCTCCTCCTTATAGGTAACCCAGGACACAGAGCTTATAGATAACCCAGGACATGGAGCTGGGGTACACAGCCTCCTCCTTATAGGTAACCCAGGACTTAGAGCTGGGGTACACAGCCTCCTCCTTATAGGTAACCCAGGACTTAGAGCTGGGGTACACAGCCTCCTCCTTAGAGCTGGGGTACACAGCTTCCTCCTTATAGGTAACCCATGACTTAGAGCTGTGGTACACCGCCTCCTCCTCACTCACCAGAACGTTGTAAATGGTTTCCTCGATTTCCGGCACAGAGCGTAATAATCCTCTAATCTCTTCGTAGTGGCGTGGCAGGTGGAGAGCAGGACCAGTCCGGAGCTCTGTCTGTAGGTAACACAAATGATAAGAACCACAAGACCTGCATCCTAAGCCTCACAGAGATCCATAAGACCCCTCTGGCTGGACGGTATTATGGAGTCACATACATACTTTGGTGCCGCTTTTACCACCCTCAGATCCGACCCGGTTTGCAGTAATTGCTGCAGCTCTGGGAGTAGGGACACCACAGAGGTCTCCTCGGAACTTCCTGCAAAGGAGACAATAGCAGTAGGGAGCAGCCATCACCCTGATGGACGTATACTAAGGGCCTGAAGGCATGGCAGTCCTACTATCATATCCATATACACAACACTGGTAGGAGGTACCCATACGTTACACTGAAGGCTACCTATTACATGGTGTCCACATCCTGTGTCACAATATGTAGTATGGGGAATGGAAGTGTAGCAAGTGGTCCGAAGAGTTAATATTCCTAACTGCTGCGGAACCTGAATTGCACAGCGGCGCTTCTCAATTGTCTTATCTAACAAGTGTTTTATATGCCCCCCAGTGTCCATGGTAGGTACTATAAGAATAAAATCCAGATAGGCTCTTACCTGTAATAGACAATCCTTGTGGTTTGTTAATGGCCACAAGTGGACCTGGGAATAGGAGAAAACTGTAGTCAGTAAAGGCTATAAACCAAAACCTCTAGGGGAGATGTATCAACACTTAGGAGGGGGGTATTCGATCTCAGATGATAGAGCGGACAGGCCGGAATATTGTCCGTTTCTGAGAAGATTCTGAAATAACCTTTGACAGTCAGAAAGTCCATGGATCTGTGAGAAACGGCCATCGATAGTCAAAACTGGCCACAGATTCGACAATCCAGCAACTGTTATCGACAGGTGAGTCCTGGCCAAGATTGAATACCCACCTCAGGGCGATAAAGTGGAGAAATTATCCATAGCACCTGAAGATGTGAGGAGGGGAATGGAGGCAGCAGGAAGCCACAGACTGGGAGTTATATAGTGGGAGGAGCAGGGTCCCCAGCAGCACAGAGTATATCAGGAGATGAGGGATGTGTCAGTGAGGACAGGGCTGCATGTGACAGGGCTGCATGTGACAGGGCTGCATGTGACATGATGTGAGGAGGGGAATGGAGGCAGCAGGAGACCACAGACTGTGCGTTATATAGTGGGAGGAGCAGGGGTTCCCCAGCAGCACAGAGTATATCAGGAGATGAGGGACGTGTCAGTGAGGACAGGGCTGCATGTGACATGGGCAGTGACATGATGTGAGGAGGGGAATGGAGGCAGCAGGAAGCCACAGACTGAGTGTTATATAGTGGGAGGAGCAGGGACCCCCAGCAGCACAGAGTATATCAGGAGATGAGTGATGTGTCAGTGAGGACAGGGCTGCATGTGACAGGGGCGGTGACGGGATGCGGTCATTTGGTCGAATGCATTATGGTCGAATGTCATTACATCGAATCCATTAGGTCGAATTGCTAAAAGGTCGACATGATTCTAGGTCGACATGGGAAAAGGTCGAAATGATTCTAGGTCGAAAGGTCATTAGTTCGACAGGTCATTAGGTCGACAAGGTCATTAGTTCGACATTGTCTAGGTCGACATTCACAAAGTCGACATGGGGTTTTTCACTGTTTTTTGAGCCGACATGTGCTGACAGGCGGTATTTCATGCCCTACCATCCACTAGGGCGTGGTGGGAGAATAAAATAGTGTGCCGAGCGTAGCGAGGCACCGTGCCCGACGCATTGCGAGCGCAGCGAGCGATGCGAGGGGATGCAGTGCACTTTAAACTGTGTCCATGTCGACCTAGACAATGTCGAACTAATGACCTTGTCGACCTAATGACCTTTCGACCTAGAATCATTTCGACCTTTTCCCATGTCGACCTAGAGTCATGTCGACCTTTTAGCAATTCGACCTAATGGATTCGATGTAATGACATTCGACCATAATGCATTCGACCAAACGATCCCAACCCGGCGGTGATATAATGTGAGGAGGGGAATGGAGGCAGCAGCAAGCCACAGACAGAGTTATATAGTGGGAGGAGCAGAGTCCCCCCGCAGCACAGAGAATATCAGGAGATGAGTGATGTGTCAGGGAGGACATGGAAACATGTGACAGGGGCAGTGACATGATGTGAGGAGGGGAATGGAGGCAGCAGGAAGCCACAGACTGAGTGTTATATAGTGGGAGGAGCAGGGTCCCCAGCAGCACAGAGTATATCAGGAGATGAGTGATGTTTCAGTGAGGACAGGACTGCATGTGAAAAAAGTACTGATGTGAGGGGTTGGGTACGAAATCCCAGCGATCAGAAGATAGCGAT
The DNA here is from genome assembly GCF_055691185.1 of Crinia signifera. Lineage (NCBI taxonomy): Eukaryota > Metazoa > Chordata > Amphibia > Anura > Myobatrachidae > Crinia > Crinia signifera. The sequence continues at coordinate 19,999,330 of NC_139224.1, read as the reverse complement.
CCCGATGCGCAGAATCCTGACTCTTGCTAACCATCTGCCGATACCCCCTAACCCTCTGTGCCTGCAGCCCAACTCTAACCCTCCTCCCCTGTGCAGCCTTAACCTAACCATTCTTATAGTGCCTAACCCAGTGGTTCCCAAGCTGTGTGTCTAGCCACCCTGGGGTGCATCAGGACCCTTACAGGGGTGTCTCGGGTGGTGGTTCAGGAGCAATGCAACTTATTTATAGTCATTGTAATAGGCAAAGCCAGTGCTGGTGGCTGTCAATCATAAACTAGGTGAACAAACAGAATTGAACCTTTTCCTTTCCCACATAATTAATGCCATATAAACACAATTCCATTCCTTATTTTATTCTAAATTTCTCAATAAGAAACTTTTTATCCGAGGGGTGCTGTGAATTATTTTTTTTTTGATGCCCAGGGGTGCCGTGATTCAAAATAGTTTGGGAACCCCTGGCCTAACCCCTTAGCACCTTACCTTAACCCTCCATTCTAGTGCCTATCCTCCAGCCCCATATAGTCTAACAGTAACCCCCCCACCCTAAATCTAAGCTCCTCCATGCTGCCTTAACCCAATACTAGCAAACTTATGTTTGGGATTCCTGTCGCGGCATTGTGAGCGGTGACAGAATTCCGGCAACAGTCTACTGACTAGTGTCGGTTTTCCGACTGTCGGCATCTCTAAGACATCATGATATGAGAATGGAGACAGCAGGGAGGCACATCCTGAGTTATATAATAGCATGTTCCCCAGCACCCAGAGCATATCTCCTAGTGCGTGCATCCATTTACGTGACTTTCCCAGCTCGCATTACGTCTGCGCCAGCGTACCTTCTCTGTACACAACATTCTGCGCTAGTAGATTGCAGATCATTTCCTTGGTCATTTTTTCAACCGGGATGACTCCTGGGCTCCGCAGGATTCCTGCTTTCTGTTCTTTCTGTTGAAGAGACTTTGCCCCTTTCTCTCTTCGGTTCCGTGTGTCTAAATGCTCGTGATACCTTCAACAAAAGAAATAACAGCGCTGCAGTATATAAGAGAGAATCGTGGCCATCAAGATGGTAATCCCGGCAGATCTCAGTAAGAATTTTAAAACCAACCCCTATCCCAACCATCCCGCAGCCTAATCCTAACGGCCATACCACCCCTCCCCACCCACAGTATGGATCCTGCGCATGCAAAGTACTGATAAGCTGTACTTTAGGTGTGATACCGCATGTGCAACCGCACCTGAATGACCCCCTCCAACTGCTGGGATCCTGTCTGCATCCCAGTGACATCACAGGGTCTCCCACAATGCATTGCAGTCGCTGACAATATACTCAGATTGAGCTGCATGCACAGACGACAGGGGAGCGTTGACGAGAGTGCGCATCGTTAACGCTATTGAGCATACACACTAGAGGAGTTAATAAACAATATCGCTTAGACCAGGCCCAGCGATCCTGTGGCACTCCAGCTGTTGTGAAACTACACATCCCAACATGCCCTGCCACAATGTTAAAATTCCCTAATAGAAAACTGTGGCAGGGCATGCTGGGACTTGTAGTTTTAAAACAGCTGGAGGGCGACAGCTTGGCCAGGCCTGGCTTAGTAGGTGTACAGAAGGGACTTTCTGAGAGATATCTTTTATAAACTCATCTAGTGTGTATTAATAAAAGCACCAGAGACAATTGTGACAAATGTGTACAGTCGGCATGTTATGGGAATATAAACGGGTCTCCAATAACAATTATCGGTACTTGTGTATTATCACGGCGCCCACTACGGCATTTGCGTATTGGGCTATTCAGGGTAGTGAAATCGCATCACATGCCATTATTGGATGGCATGCGATGAGATGCGATGCAATTTTCCTATGTAATGTATTCACTGCTCTCTGTCAGTGAATACATGGTACTTATGTAATATCTGGGCTCCCGTTTTTCTTATCAGACCGCGTCCGCTCGCCACGCTTCGGGCACGGTGGCTCGCCACACTATATAAAATCAGCTCCATGCGTAGTTGGATAGTAGGGGTATGAAAAAATGGGGTGCATTTAACATGGGAGCCCAGATAATACATAAGTACCGAATACATTACAAAAATCGGGTCCGATAAAAAAAATCGCATTGCATGCCAATATTGTATGGCATGCGATGTGATCAGATCGGTTCCGATTGCACATATAATAATTTAATTAATTTAATGTGCTATACCATTAAATGATATATAATGTCATTTATTTAGGCCCCCCCCACTATCCACGTCATCCCAAAGTGTGGCGAGCGGCGGCGGTACGCGTCCGGCCAACCTTTTCATACCCCCACTATCCACGACGGCCTGGAGTTGATTTTATATAGTGCGGCAAGCGCAGTGAGCCACCGAGCCCAAAGCGTGGGGGTATGAAAAGGTTGGGCGGACGCGTACCGCCGCCGCTTGCCATGCTTCGGGATAACGTGGATACTGGGGGGGGGTGTTAATGAATGACAGTATATGTCATTTAATGGTATAGTTTATTAAATGCCATTAAAACAGGTAAAATCGCATCTGATCGCATCGCATGCCATACAATAATGGCATGCGATGCGATTTCACTACGTTTGCGTACGTAGTAAAATCGGGCGCCGTGATAATACACAAGCACCCAATTATCATGCAGTTATAACTGGGGCATTTAATGTTATATAGGCAAGTACATATACTATATATACATACGTTCCCAACCATGAGGCACAACAAGTGACATGCTGCGGGTGCATTTACCAGGGCAGTGACAGGTTGTACTTTATAGAGAAGGACCTGAGACAAGCATGATGAGACAACCAGAGCCTGCTGACCGCCAGCTGCCTGGACAGGAGTTCCATCCCCGCAGTCTCCTCTGTGACTGTCTCACTACAGCCCCTTGCATCCAAAGCACCTGAGCTGCAGACCTCTGCTCATGCCGTCTGCCTGGGAGCTGACATCTTGCGGCTTCTACAGCGCATGCCCAGAGAACGCAGGACGGAGACTTTATGAGACCCAGAGCTCCCCCTGCTGGCAGCAACAGGATGTGCTGCAGTAGAAGTGGAGCTAAATTGCCTCATTCATTATACAGTACGTTATCACGGTCGACAGTCTAATGGGTCGACCACTATTGGTTAACAGACCGAAGGTCGACACATGAAAAAGGCCGACATGCATTAAGTCAACATGGTCAGAAGGTTGACACATGCAATGGGTCGACATGAGTTTTCACATATTTTTTTTTCCAAAAAAAAGGTGTTTTTCCAAGTTGATCTATTGCTTGTGTCAACCTTTTGATACTGTCGACCTTTTCATGTGTTGACCTTTGGCCTGTTGACCAATAGTGGTCAACCTATTGACTGTCGACTTATGACCCATGCCCGTTCCAGGACAAAGTCCCATGGCGCCATTCCCCAGTTACTGTACCAGTCCTGTATTTAAGGATGCACAAGATAGCACAGATTATACTGTAGCACTGTGCCAGCGACTGTTAATGCAAACGCTGGCGCCATTTTGCCAGTAGAGGGGGCCCATGCACAAACTTATACAGGGTTTTTCCGGAACTTTGCCCGGCGCTGGGCTGCCATCCAAAATTGTGGGGTACAGGACTGACGAAGCAGGCAAGAGCCCCTCCCGGAGATGAAATATACTGTGGTGTCCCCATATCCCCTCCCTCGATGGACCATGCTCGACACCAAGGATCTTTGCAAATTAAGGAAAATCTCCAGTCATTACCCCCGGCCATTTCAGCCTCCCCCCATGTTTCTGCAGCTCAACCCCCCCCTCCACCCGTTACTAGGTAGCTGCCGGATAGTTTTAGCAGTTCCAATGTCGGAGGTAGGAGCAGGACCCCTTGGGTCATAGGGTGGGCCAGAGACCCAAGAAGTCTCAGCAGTGCCCTTCTCCAATCCTCCTCCTAGTGCCTAACCCTTACCCCTAGTGCCCTTCTCCAATCCTCCCCCTAATGCCTACCCTTACCCCTACCGCCCTTCTCCAATCCTCCTCCTAATGCCTAACCCTACCCCTAGTGCCCTTCTCCAATCCTCCCCTAATGCCTACCCTTACCCATAGTGCCCTTCTCCAATCCTCCTCCTAGTGCCTAACCCTTACCCCTAGTGCCCTTCTCCAATCCTCCCCCTAATGCCTACCCCTACCGCCCTTCTCCAATCCTCCCCCTAATGCCTAACCCTAACCCTAGTGCCCTTCTCCAATCCTCCCCCTAATGCCTACCCTTACCCCTAGTGCCCTTCTCCAATCCTCCCCCTAATGCCTACCCTTACCCCTAGTGCCCTTCTCCAATCCTCCCCCTAATGCCTCCCCCTAATGCCTACCCTTACCCCTAGTGCCCTTCTCCAATCCTCCTCCTAATGCCTAACCTTACCCCTAGTGCCCTTCTCCAATCCTCCCATTAATGCCTACCCCTAAAGCCTACCCTTACCCCTAGTGCCCTTCTTCAATCCTCCCCCTAATGCCTAACCCTTACCCATAGTGCCCTTCTCCAATACTCCCCCTAATGCCTAACCCTTACCCCTAGTGCCCTTCTCCAATCCTCCCCCTAATGCCTACCCTTACCCCTAGTGCCCTTCTCCAATCCTCCCCCTAATGTCTAACCCTACCCCTAGTGCCCTTCTCGAATCCACCCCCTAATGCCTACCCTTACCCCTAGTGCCCTTCTCCAATCCTCCTCCTAATGCCTAACCTTACCCCTAGTGCCTTTCTCCAATCCTCCCCCTAATGCCTAACCCTACCCCTAGTGCCCTTCTCCAATCCTCCCCCTAATGCCTAACCCTACCCCTAGTGTCCTTCTCCAATCCTCCCCCTAATACCTAACCCTACCCCTAGTGCCCTTCTCCAATCCTCCCATTAATGCCTACCCTTACCCCTAGTGCCCTTCTCCAATCCTCCCCCTAATGCCTACCCCTAGTGCCCTTCTCCAATCCTCCCCCTAATGCCTACCCCTACCCCTAGTGCCCTTCTCCAATCCTCCGCCTAATGCCTAACCCTAGTGCCCTTCTCCAATCCTCCCCCTAATGCCTAACCCTACCCCTAATGCCCTTCTCCAATCCTCCCCCTAATGCCTAACCCTTACCCCTAGTGCCCTTCTCCAATCCTCCTCCTAATGCCTACCCTTACCCCTAGTGCCCTTCTCCAATCCTCCCCCTAATGCCTACCCTTACCCCTAGTGCCCTTCTCCAATCCTCCCCCTAATGCCTACCCTTACCCCTAGTGCCCTTCTTCAATCCTCCCCCTAATGCCTAACCCTTACCCATAGTGCCCTTCTCCAATACTCCTCCTAATGCCTAACCCTTACCCCTAGTGCCCTTCTCCAATCCTCCCCCTAATGCCTACCCTTACCCCTAGTGCCCTTCTCCAATCCTCCCCCTAATGTCTAACCCTACCCCTAGTGCCCTTCTCGAATCCACCCCCTAATGCCTACCCTTACCCCTAGTGCCCTTCTCCAATCCTCCTCCTAATGCCTAACCTTACCCCTAGTGCCTTTCTCCAATCCTCCCCCTAATGCCTAACCCTACCCCTAGTGCCCTTCTCCAATCCTCCCCCTAATGCCTAACCCTACCCCTAGTGTCCTTCTCCAATCCTCCCCCTAATACCTAACCCTACCCCTAGTGCCCTTCTCCAATCCTCCCATTAATGCCTACCCTTACCCCTAGTGCCCTTCTCCAATCCTCCCCCTAATGCCTACCCCTAGTGCCCTTCTCCAATCCTCCCCCTAATGCCTACCCCTACCCCTAGTGCCCTTCTCCAATCCTCCGCCTAATGCCTAACCCTAGTGCCCTTCTCCAATCCTCCCCCTAATGCCTAACCCTACCCCTAATGCCCTTCTCCAATCCTCCCCCTAATGCCTAACCCTTACCCCTAGTGCCCTTCTCCAATCCTCCTCCTAATGCCTACCCTTACCCCTAGTGCCCTTCCCCAATCCTCCCCCTAATGCCTACCCTTACCCCTAGTGCCCTTCTCCAATCCTCCCCCTAATGCCTACCCTTACCCCTAGTGCCCTTCTCCAATCCTCCCCCTAATGCCTACCCTTACCCCTAGTGCCCTTCTCCAATCCTCCTCCTAATGCCTAACCCTTACCCCTAGTGCCCTTCTCCAATCTTCCCCCTAATGCCTACCCTTACCCCTAGTGCCCTTCTCCAATCCTCCCCCTAATGTCTAACCCTACCCCTAGTGCCCTTCTCGAATCCACCCCCTAATGCCTACCCTTACCCCTAGTGCCCTTCTCCAATCCTCCTCCTAATGCCTAACCTTACCCCTAGTGCCTTTCTCCAATCCTCCCCCTAATGCCTAACCCTACCCCTAGTGCCCTTCTCCAATCCTCCCCCTAATGCCTAACCCTACCCCTAGTGTCCTTCTCCAATCCTCCCCCTAATACCTAACCCTACCCCTAGTGCCCTTCTCCAATCCTCCCATTAATGCTTACCCTTACCCCTAGTGCCCTTCTCCAATCCTCCCCCTAATGCCTACCCCTAATGCCTACCCCTACCCCTACCCCTAGTGCCCTTCTCCAATCCTCCGCCTAATGCCTAACCCTACCCCTAGTGCCCTTCTCCAATCCTCCCCCTAATGCCTAACCCTAGTGCCCTTCTCCAATCCTCCCCCTAATGCCTAACCCTACCCCTAGTGCCCTTCTCAAATCCTCCCCCTAATGCCTACCCTTACTCCTAGTGCCCTTCTCCAATCCTCCCCCTAATGCCTAACCCTACCCCTAGTGCCTTCTCCAATACTCCCCCTAATACCTAACCCTACCCCTAGTGCCCTTCTCCAATCCTCCCCCTAATGCCTAACCCTACCCCTAGTGCCCTTCTCCAATCCTCCCCCTAATGCCTAACCCTACCCCTAATGCCTAACCCTACCCCTAGTACCCTTCTCCAATCCACCCCCTATTACCTAACCCTACCCCTAGCGCCCTTCTCCAATCCTCCCCCTATTACCTAACCCTACCCCTAGTACCCTTTTCCAATCCTCACCCTAACGCCTACCCCTACCCCTAGTGCCCTTCTCCAATCCTCCCCCTAATGCCTTACCCTAACCCTCTACCAGCAGCCTAGCCCCCCAACACCACCTCTCCCACCAGCAGCTTATGCATCTGCTGCATACCTATGTTTGGTACGCTGTCGGGATGCTGGGTCTGGATTCTGACTGCCGGCATCTTGTTAGTCGAGATGCTAACTACACCAACTATGCACCTTGGTAACACAATGCTGCGCTTCAGGAGGGGCAGATGATATGCAGAGAAAGTTAGATGTGGGTGGGGTAGATGTGTCCAAACTGATTGTAGTGTAAAAGTACAGCTATCTAACATTTGTGGGCTACATGCAAAAATAGGATTTATGGTCTGTCCTTGATAAATCCCTTTCTTTGAGTCCATAGGGGGCACAGGAGTTCACGCTGGGTATGAGAGGTGAGATAGCAGAGCGTGCACCAAAGGGTTACAAAAATGTACCCAGCATGCTCCCTGCCTCCCTTCTCCCTCATAACCCGCCCCCTGACCCTGGGTCACCAGTTTCGTTAGCAAGCCCAAGGTAGGAGCAGAGCCAGATAAGAAGGAAGAGCAAACGCACCCCCACATAGCATACAGGCCCTAAAGCCATGGAACTTTCCTACATAGGAAGCCCCGCTACCAGGTGCGTCTGGGAGGGCGTCCTGTGCCCCCTATGGACTCAAAGAAAGGGATTTATCAAGGTAAGACCATAAATCCTATTTTCTTTTTCGTCCACTAGGGGGCACAGGAGTTCACGCTGGGACGTCCTAAAGCTGTCCCCTCACGGGTGGGGGACGCTCCTGGACTGCGGAAAGCACATGTCTACCAAACTGTGCATTAGCCGATGCAAAGGTATCAAATGCATAAAACTTGATAAAGGTCTGGGAAGAGGACCAAGTAGCCGCCTTACAGAGCTGTTCAGCGGAGGCGCCTCGATTAGCGGCCCAGGATGTACCCACAGACCTGGTAGAATGTGCAGTAATCCCCTCCGGGGGAGTAATCAGTGCAGAAAGATACGCTTGGCGAACCACTGATCTGAGCCATCTCGCCAAGGACTGTTTGGAAGCGGGCCAGCCCCTCTTATTGGCCCCATAAAGCACAAACAGTGAACCCGACTTACAAGTTGACTTAGTCCTGCGAAGATAAATCTGCAACGCACGGACTACATCAAGAGAAGCTTCAGCTTCAGAAGAACCTGGAAAAGAAGGCACCACTATTTCCTGGTTAAGGTGAAACTCAGACACCACCTTTGGAAGAAAATCCAGTTTGGTACAAAGAACCGCCCTGTCCGGGTGAAATACCAGAAAAGACGGTTTCCATGATAATGCACTCATGTCAGACCCCCTTCGTGCTGAGGAAATAGCCAACAAGAAGCCACCTTCCAGAATTTCAGATCCACCTCCTCCAGAGGCTCGAAAGGAGACGATTGAAGTGCCCGGAAAACTTCTAAAGAGGGACACCTCAACAGCCAGCCCGTCAAAGCCAGGCGACTCAAGTCCGGGTGTCGGAATGGCCCCTGTGAAATTAGGTCTGGACGCAGAGGTAGACTCAGAGGAGAGGCTACCAACAGGTTCCATAGATCCGCGTACCAACCTCGACGGGGCCAATCTGGGGCCACTAGGATCATCATTCCTCCCTCCTTCCTGAACTTCCACAGAAGGCGAAGTAGGAGTTGAAACAGGGGGAATGCGTACACTATCTTGCCGACTTAAAAAGTCTGCCTCAAAATTGAGAACCCCTGGGATGAAGACTGCAGAGATTGCAGAAATCTGCTTCTCCGCCCACCTGAATATCTTGGAGACTTCTTTTATCGCTCCTTTGCTGCATGTCCCGCCCTGCCTGTTGATAAAGGCCACAGGCGTGGTGCTGTCGGACCGGATCTTTACAGAGCACCCTCGGATGAGGGACCCCAACCTCTGAAGAGCCAGAAGGATTGCTCTCAATTCCAGGAGATTGATCGGAAGGCGACTCTCCTGAGCCGTCCAGCGACCCTGAAAAGATTAAGAATTGCAAACCGCTCCCCAGCCCCGTAGGCTGGCATCCGTGGTAAGCAAGACTCAGGTTGGAATCCAAAACGGGCGGCCCTGAGACAAGTTGTCTGTCTTTAATCACCATGTGAGAGACAGGCGAACCTTCGGGGGCAGTGTGATCAATTGACTCCTTAGACGAGTATGATCTCCTGTCCTGGCTGAGAGTGTAAAGCCGAAGTGGGCGCGAGTGAAACTGTGTATACTCTACCATGTCGAAGACACCACCATACACTTGTGTACTGAGACCCTTCTGTGACCTATAAGGGAATGAATCTTCCTCTGAAGGTAGTGGATCTTATCCTCTGGAAGATATACTCTCTACAACCGAGTGCCCAGCCAAGCTCCCAAGTGAAGTGTCCTTTGGGAAGGAGTAAGAAACGATTTCTTCCAGGTTATCCTCCAACCGTGAGATAACAGAAGTGTAATCACGACCTGCAAATGACTCTGTAGTAGATCTGGGGACTTTCCAAAATCAGTGGGCCGTCCAGGTATGGAATCATCCGAACCCTAAGCCGGTGCAGGTGTGCAGCCCTGACCGCCATCACCTTGGTGAACACCCTGGGAGCCGTAGATAGACCAAAAGGTAGCGCCCTGAACTGGAAGTGTTCGACCCGAAGGGCGAACCTCAAAGTGCTGATGTTCCTGTCGGATGGGGATGTGAAGTATATCTAGCGAGGCCATTAAGTCCCCTGGCTCCAGTGAGAGAATGATCGAACGCAGGGACTCCATGCGAAACTTCGTCACTCGCAGAAAAATAGTGAGCGACTTCAGATTCAGGATAGGACGGTGAGAACCATCCAGTTTGTGAGGAACTGGAACAATGACGTTCGAGTCCAAAAGAGAGCAGATGGAAAGCTGTAGCACTTGTAGTTTCGCTGGGTCCTTTGGAAGACCCGTGCAAAAATAACACTGAGGAGGGGGGAACCGGAATGTCAGGGCATAGCCCCTGGAGACCACCTCCCTGACCTGTTTAGCCACTGGACGTCTGGTAGCCCAGGGCTGCTTGGTGCAGGGCTTGGCTCCCTTAGTGGATGTCGGACAAACCTCTCTCCACCTTGCCCGCCCACTCAGACACTGCCTTGGCCACCCATGACGCGGCAAGCGTGGTACACCTAATGGCCCCTGCCTGTGAAAAGCAGTCCTGAGGAAATTCTCAGAGGGGTCCTTCAAAGATGAAGAATCCGAAATGGGCAGTACTGAAGCGCGAGCTAATCGCGCAACATGATCATCCGCCAGGGGAGGATTTTCCCACTTAGCCCTCTCTGTGGGAGGAACAGGTTAAAAAGTAGTAAGTCGCTTGGAAAGCTGGAACCTTCTAAACGGTTGAGACCACGCAGTCTCCAATAAATCCTCCATGAGGGCCGAAGGCGGGAGCTGGGCCTCATCCTCCCTCCGGAGGACTGCCTTAACTTCCTGCATCAGAGACTCTACCTCCGCTGAGGACAAAGTGTCATCGGCCCCTGCGGATTCCGCCACTGAGCTGGAATCCGAATCGGAACGCTGAGAACCCGCATCGGGACTCTTCTGCCTACACTGCCTCCTGGAATCCCAGCCCGCCCGAGTAGCCGTCAACCCCTACACAGATTGTGCAAAGGATTGCCACCAAGGGGGCTCTACATAAGCAGGAGCTGCCCCAACACTGGTGCTGGCCACTGCCACAGGGGGCATGGGCACAAGGGGCAGGGGCGCAGGAGGTAAGGAGTTGACAAGCGGTCAATATGTCAATACCTGAGTCAAGGTCGAAGCCCAGGCCGGTTCCTGCTGTGAAGGCAGCAGAAGATCTGCTTCAAGGGCCAAACACCTGGAACAGATATCCTCCTCCTGCTGAGAGAGTATGTCCACACATACCCTACAGGTACGCTGCATCGGAGATGGAGTCTCCTTGCCAGGTTTCGCCTTAGGCATACTGTCCATGATAAAAGACAAAAAACACCAGCAGTTACAACACTGACACCCAAGCAACACACTTGCAGCCTTACCCACAAAGCTTTAGCAAAGCCATTTGGTATGGGCAGATAAACTCAACAATTCAGCAAGCTGAAAAGGAGACACCGTATATGCAAAGCCAATACTATGAATGGTGACAGTGTTTCAAACTTTCATCTCTTCCAATGATATTGGAAGGAAGACAGCAGCAGAGCCCAACAATCCAGCCAGCCGCAGGAGAGGATAAATACCACAAACACCAGGCTCCAGAAGCAGGGTGTGGGGGAGAATCCCAGCAGCCTCCATCTCTAAACCCAGCAAGTGCCAGAATGGCTGCTGATTAGGACCTTAATGAGGAGCTGGGACACCTGGGGCAAATTTTTTTTTTGGGATTGTGGGAGGAAACCGGAGTACCCGGAGGAAACCCACTCAAGTACGGGGAGAATATACAAACTCCGCACAGTTAGGACCATGGTGGGAATCGAACCCAGGACCTCAGTGCTGTGAGGCAGTAATGCTAACCATTACACCCTCCGTACTCCTACAGCACCTGGTGTTCCTATGTGGTCACCCACTCAAGTACTAACCAGGCCCAATATACAGCATTAGCTGTAGATCCCAGGCTGCCTTCAAGCTTCCAATGATATTGGAAAGAAGACATCAGCAGAGCTCAACCATCCAGCCCGCAGCAGGAGAGGAGAAATACCACACACACACCAGGCTCCAGGAGCAGGGAGTGGGGGAGAATCCCAGCAGCCTCCGTCTCTAAACCCAGCAAGTGCCAGAATGGCTGCTGATTAGGACCTTAATGAGGAGCTGGGACACCTGGGGCAATCCTACATCACCTGGTTTTCCTATGTGGTCACCCACTCAAGTACTAACCAGGCCCAATATACAGCATTAGCTGTAGATCCCCGGCTGTCTTCAAGCTTCCAATGATATTGGAAAGAAGACATCAGCAGAGCTCAACAATCCAGCCAGCAGCAGGAGAGGAGAAATACTACACACACACCAGGCTTCCAGGAGCAGGGTGTGGGGGAGAATCCCAGCAGCCTCCGTCTCTAAACCCAGCAAGTGCCAGAATGGCTGCTGATTAGGACCTTAACGAGGAGCTGGGACACCTGGGGCAATCAGAGAGCAAGCCTCAGCACTTCCCCAGGGGTGGGGGAGGGACTAACCTACAGCACCTGGTGTTCCTATGTGGTCTCCCACTCAAGTACTAACCAGGCCCAATATACAACATTTCCAATGTGTATGGCTGTAAGTTCCCAGGCTGTCTAACCTCCCCCTCAGGCATCAACCCCCGGGACATAGCCTGACTAATTGTCCCTGGTGATCTAGTGGAAAGGTGGAGCAGTCCAGACCCCCACTGCCTGCCCCCCCGCTGACTCCCATACAAACGGGGGGGGATCGCAGCTAGACGCGGCTCCCTGCAAGCAGGGAACCGCCGCTTACCTGCCCGGGGACAGAGTGCAGCATGCGGGAGCCTCCGAGAGAGGGTCCCGCAACGGAAGTCCCCAGCCCAGTCGACAGCGCTGCCGTCGCCGCCGCCGAGTGATGGAGCTGCGCTGCCGGTGATTCACTAAAAGAGCACCCGCCGCAGCGGCTCTAACCCATGGCTGTTCTAACAGCCGCGATAATGGTGCTGCTCTCTCCTTGGCACCAAAGAAAAAACTGGTGACCCAGGGTCAGGGGGCGGGTTATGAGGGAGAAGGGAGGCAGGGAGCATGCTGGGTACATTTTTGTTACCCTTTGGTGCACGCTCTGCTACCTCACCTCTCATACCCAGCGTGAACTCCTGTGCCCCCTAGTGGACGAAAAAGAAATCAAGTTTGTTCCCAAAGCCTAACTGCAGTATAGTGTACTGCATATAATCATCAGGGTCTGATTCTGTCCAGAAGTGGCCTCATCCTGCGACTATCAGCAGGCGGCTCACATGCAGGGGAAAGCAGTGGCAGACTGTGCATGTGGGGTGGGACCAAGGATACAAGAGTATCTGGTTTTCTCTGTGCGTGGCCAGATCTCTCAGTCTGGGACATGATAGGCGGTGGAACAGATCTGTCATGTGGGCCAGGCCATCTTAACAATTGGGCTCAATAGGCAGCTGCCCAGGGGTCCCTTATTCTAGAGGCCTTTGAGCTGGGGAGGCTTGGCTTGTGGACGTTGGTCTCCTGAGCTTCTTGGGAGGCAGTAGAGAATGCTGCCTGGTGGATGGCTGGACCTATCCACCAATCAGAGTTCAGTATTCTCTTCCTGCTTCTGACCCTGCAGCCTGACAGTGAATCCCCCCAAAAAATCCCCCAAAAACTCATGCTGAACTTTTTGTTGTGTCTGCTATAGCTGTGTCAATACTTTGCTTGTGTTGAGAATATGGTGTCGCTCTAGACATTGTCTACCAGCCATCCGAATACCACCAGAGCCAATCACTGGCCGATATAGCTCGCACGCAGAGGACTTCCCCACAGTTTGCCACAAGACTATAAAGTAACTACAGTAGATGCAATTGATGCCACCAGCGAGTGCATTACAAACTGCACACACATAATAAAATCACAAGAACACCTGTGTTTTAATGACAGTATTCAAAGAACCACAAATGTTTATAACCAGAATAAATATAAATAAGCGATACAAAGTTTAAATATTAATACAATACAGCAAAGCCAGAACAGGTAACAGTCAGTGCTACCAGCCCCGATGACGGACTCCAGCAGGAGAATCAGGACCCTCTACTGACAGTCCCCATCTCCGGTTATTGTCGCTGACCATGGACAATGGTACAAAATGTTAGGCTCCCATCTGTGCATTGCCATAGCCCAAGTCTACATAGAAATCATCCAAAAAAGTGATATATGCTGCGTAACTTTTACACTATACCAAACGAAGGTAACCTTAGGCATGTCCTTCTGTGACTTGTAGTCCCATAAGTCAGGCGCACCAAAAGTTACAAACAGTAGTGCTTGTGGTTTTGGGTTGGCTACATTTGAGCATGTCCTGATATACGGTTCTAGAATGCTACCCCATAAAAGTTGGGACACCCCCTGACCTACTTTATGCCGTATAAATGATATAACGGTGTAGAACACTCTGAAACACAGCCGTACAGGCTATACACCGGTGTATTCTGCCCCTACAGAAGTGACATCAGCCAGGCACAGTGTTCCGCTAGGTTACGTTCTTGAAAAAAAGTCAGTGAACAAAAGAAAACAAAACGAATAATAATATAAATAATAATAGAATATTCCCCATCTGTAAAGTGACGCTATATACTGCGCAAGCTGCTTGTAAAGTTTATAAAAGTCAGATCTCTGCGGAGTGAGCAATTTCCAGAACCTGGGTCCCGCTTCTTGTAGTTGTAATGGAGGTGGTGAAGCCATCGAAAGCCAGCTCGGCCTAGGACGCAGGTTCTTCCCAATGTCGTGGCTGCGGTTTTACTGCAGAATCCGCCGTGGGTAGAAGGGAAGGAGGTCCCGGAGGGCAGGACTTGGTTTCTCCTCCTCAGGCAGAGCTCTGTTGCTGGATTCCAGAAGCTGCTGCACGTAGCATGAGGTGCCCAACAAAACATGGCCGGTAGTCTGCATAGTGAACAGCGTCCAGCGCAGAGCCTCCCTGTCAGGAAATAAAGATGTATTTAGTGGGGGAAATCCCATAATAGATCGATATATCTATAGATCAATCATCTGAAGCATGTTAGGAGAGAACATATTTACACTGTGATATCTGGGGGATCATATTTACTCGTGCACACTGCACTTCCTGTCTACATCTCTCCTCAGGATCACAACAAAGATCTATCCTGGGACATGTAGGAGGGGGCACAATTGTCCCATAGAGTTTACCTGTAAGCGCAGCGGATGCAGCCATTTTGCGGCTTGCCACATATTTTAAGACGATTACCTCCAACTCGTGGAAGCTAGGCCTCAAATAGTGGTCATGAAGTGCCCCGTTGTGTCGCCATTTCATAGTGACTTGGTAGCTTACTTTAGAATGAACATTGATTCATACCCCCAAAAATGGATGTCATACTTCCTGATGTCATTGTGCCCTAGCTACACAATTCTGTGTTATGTAAAGTTAATACGCAGCAGAACAATCAATTAAAAAAGAAAAAAAGTCACAATTCATTGTTTCTTAGGCCAACACAGGGGGGTTTCCAGTTGCCAAGAAACCCCATTTCCCAACAGCCTGACCAGCTGGGACTACATGCAGCATAAAATGCGAAATGGAGCCGCTGCACATGCTCAGTAGCAGCAGATGTGTGTATGTGTGTGTGTGTGTGTGTGTACCTGAGTGCTCAGTCATTGCACCAAAGAGAGAATCTGTTAGTTGGTTACCATGACCATTGGGCCTACCAAGGTTGGACGTACTATAATATATATTATTATTTTATTCACAATCGTATTCTATACTCACTTCATCATTCTCTTAGCCCCATAGCACTGCAGGTCATAGGATATGCTGTACGTTCCATAAAATGTGGCCTTGACATTCAGGCAGCCAATGAAGTCCTGGGGATTATTCTTGTACAAATCGAAACTAATACGCGCCACGTCAACTTTCCGCCGCGGTTTCTGGGATAAGGAAATATGGTATCCTGCATTCTGTGGGACAAGGGAAATAGTATTAAAAAAAATTAAACGAAAAAAACCCAAACTTTGAAGAGGCCAAATAACTCTTGTGGCAGATAAGGTGTAAGGCTCTAATGCACTAGAACACGCACGTGCAAACCATGGCCCTCCAGCTGTTGTGAAACTACAAGTCGGCTGATCTTCCTAGCAAGACGCTCATCGTCTGCTTATCCGCTCTGCCAGTCCCTCCACTGGTTAGCTGTATCTTACCGTATTCAATATAAAACACTTCTACTTGCTTATAAAGCTATTAACCATACTGCACCAGAATATATCTCTGCACTTATCACAAAATATCTCCCATCTCGACCACTTCGCTCTGCACAAGATTTGCGTCTCTCTTCTGCACGGATCACTAGCTCCCATTCACTATTACAGGACTTTCATCGGGCTGCTCCCATCCTATGGATTGCCCTTCGACGCACAATAAGACTCTCCACTAGCCTCCAAACTTTCAAGCGTTCCCTGAAAACTCACCTCTTCAGGCAAGCCTATCATATTTAAGTTCTACATGCATAACCCTCCGAGGCACTTATGTATTATATAGCTTCCCTTCTGGACTTGTAACTTGGTGGGACTACTATGCTATTACTGGTGCCTGTCCTTGTGTTTCCCTCCTATGTCCCTATAGACTTTAAGCTTGCAGCAGGGCCCTCTAACCTCCAAGTCTGTCTGTTGTTACCCAGTTTGTTTTATCACTGTCTACTATTGTAAAGCGCAACGGAATCTGCTGCACTATATAAGACGCTGTAACGTAATCTGCTGCGCTATATAAGACACTGTAACGGAATCTGCTGCGCTATATAAGACACTGTAACGGAATCTGCTGCGCTATATAAGACACTGTAACGGAATCTGCTGCGCTATATAAGACACTGTAACGGAATCTGCTGCGCTATATAAGACGCTGTAACGGAATCTGCTGCGCTATATAAGACGCTGTAAAGGAATCTGCTGCACTATATAAGACGCTGTAACGGAATCTGCTGCACTATATAAGTAACTGTAACGGAATCTGCTGCGCTATATAAGACACTGTAAATAAATAAATAAATAAGTCCCATCATGCCTTGCCACAGCTTTGCTATTAGGGAATGCTAAAACTGTGGCAAGGCATGATGGGACTTGTAGTTTCACAACAGCTGGCGGACCATGGTTTGGACATGGACTTTCTTTGCACTCACATTAGAAGGTTTCCACGTCTGTCCTTTAGCAAGAGCCATAAACACTGAACCACTGTCCAAGGACTGGAAGTAGTCCTCAGTGTCCACACCTGTTCCGTCTTCATCCAGGACTAGGGTGATAGCATCAGTAATGAGCAGTGCATCCTGGGCCTGGGGGCAAGTAGAACAGTGATGTATTATAAATAACCTGCATTTAAGAATCTATAATACTGCAACATATACTAAACATTAAATGGTAATCCCACTGAATAAGGATTTGTTTCCTAATTAATATTATGCTGCTTGAAATCTGCCCAAAATAACTTGTAAAAGCATCAGAAACACACTGCTACTGCAACTTGACAGATGTGTTGTAAATATGTTAATGTCCTTGGTACCATCAGCAACCATGAAAACAGTGCACTCAACTCTTGTTTCCATGGTTGTTGTTATGGAAGATTAGGTATTCACAAGATCTAGATCAAATGATAGCGAGAGTGTGTTCCTGAGTTTTCAAGAGGTCATTTCATGCAGAAGCACTAAATAAAGTATCAGAAGAAATTTGTTCTAACAATTTTAGCATATTCATTATTTAAAGAGTATTCATCATTGGGTTTCAGTGCATTTACCCTTCAATCAAGTATGGTCATTAGTTATGCATTTGGGAAGGCATCTTGTGGATACACAATGGGTGATACTTTATTCTGTCGAACAGACCATATATCGCTAGTGGGTGTGTGTACACCAATTTGTCTGTGAGCGACGTCGTTCACAGACATATCGCATCGGTCCTGCAGCACAGATGATGCCGGATATCTGGAGATTTATCGGCGCATCTGGCTGTGTGTACGGGAAGACGGTGTACACTGGCTTCAGGGATGAACATCACAGCTGGGTGGACGAATTCAAGTACCCGCCCAGCTGCGACGTGACATGTGCGACAAGTGGCTTATCGGTAAATGAATAGGTTTACCAGACTGCTCCGCTGTCAGTATGAAGGCGGGCTCGCCGGCAAGTAGGTGTGGTGTGTACCAGATTTAAAGGGATAAAACAGGTACCGTCAGCAGTTACGTCAATTACGACGTGACTGAAAAACGGGTCACAGTCCGGGCTGTGAGGGGTGGCAGCCAAACTCAGAGCTTTTTCAAAGGAGCAGTCACTTACAAGGCATAGTTTAAGCCCCTTTAAAAAACCTCCACTGGACTTGCAATGCATTACAGGGTCTAAAGACAATACCAACAAATGATACAGTGATGTGACAATACTGTATGGCCAAACTTCTTTTAACCCACCTTGTTAACCAGATCTCGAAGGCTGTCAGCCACGATGCCCTTCCGGATGTTGCGCTCACAGTCACAAACTCTGAAGGGACGAGGTTTTGAAGCAGGGCGAGAGAGGAATTGTTGCGTCATCGTCACACTAACCGAAACACACCTATAGTAATGGAGGACAGCAATGTTAGATCATGAAGAACCACACAATCAAGTTTAAGAGGTGGCTTAACCATCAGGTAATATCCTACATCAGCATTCCCAAACTCGGTCCTCAATTCCCACGAACAGTTCATGTTTCCCGTGTGTTACCCGGCAGGTGCACAGGTGCATTATTACTCACTGACTCATTTTTAAAGATCCACAGGTGGAATCAATGATATCACTTGTGACTGAGAGGAGACCCGGAAAACGTGAACTGTTGGGGGTACTTGAGGACAGAAGTTGGGAACCACTGGCCTATATAATAAAAGGCTCCTAACCAATATGGTGTATCATTGCTCCTCACCTCTCAGTGTTTTTCACACCTGTGGCCACTAGATGGCGCCTAATGGTGTAATTCAAGCATCGCTGCATCCGTGCATGCACAGCTGACATTACGGTTATGTTGTTCCGTCATTTGGATGGGCTGGTAACTATCTTGTATAATGCTACAGAGTCAAAAAACCTTTATATCTCTGTCCTACAAACAGCAACAAAGTGTGATAAAGGCCCAAGATGCTGATCGCTGAGGACCTCTAGGGCCGGCAGCTGATGTCACATGGGATTAGTGCCCGCCCCCGCTTAGGCAGACTGACGGAAAGAAGTCAGTTTAGACTGACTTATTTCTGAAGGGGAGATAAATCATTCGATGGTGCAAGGGGAACGTGTCCTGTACATCCCCCCGCATGGTATTAAAGGGATTTGGCAGCCGGGGTGTGAATGTTCGACAGGCTGCGTTTATGGGCTCGTTAAGCAGCGTACGACCCTTGCTGAACCAGGGCCATAGTGACGCTGGCTATGGATGCAGGGCGCCATGGTGTGCAATAATCTGTGTGTGGAAGGGATAGTCATGCAGAAATATCGTGGGTTACAGGATGATGAAAATGGGAAAACGAGGTCTGGCAGACCCCTAAACTAGGGAGGCCCAGGACATGTTCCCTCTGTCTCCCTGGAACCTGGTTCATTCCTGATAAATAGTCCTGTGCCAGTCCTGGTGTCTTTATACTTTCCATATAATTACTGGGAGCACAACATTTATCATTTGCTATAATGTAATAGTATGCGAAGACTACAGAACTGGTTAATCATGAAAGGACTTATTGGCCTGTGGCAATCTGCATGTTCTGTCCGTGGTGGAATATTGCACAACGCTCTCTGGCCTTTGTCCCGGCATTGCGCTGATCCTGACTTTTGAACAGTGCAGTTCCTAGACTTTGCCAGCCGATTTCCAAATAGCATTCTGTCTGACTGGCAAAGTAAGTAAGGCAAAGGTGACCGCCACATAAACTGTGATAACACAGACAGACTGGTCATATGATCCCGAAATATCGCAGTGATCCATATTACTGCAGGAGTCGGAGGCGGATTGGGAACTTCAAGTGGTCCTAGAAAATGTAATTGTGGCCCAACATGGGCAGCACCAGAGGGAATATGTGCCGTGTAGCCATGGCAGCGTGACTGGATGGTAGTGTTACTGTACACAGAATAACAGACTGAATAGAGAAAATGTAGCGTAATGTCCGCTGTTGGGCTGAACATCGAACCATCGGGAATCTTCCCACTGAACCACCTGGGCAATCCACCGCTGGTCAACGTTTTCCTAAATGACTTTCACCGCCACCACCACAATATCTAAATATCTTCTCATCCTAGCCATGGCGTCCTGTCATACCGAACAACATTAGAGCCACAGTCCTGTCTTACCAAATTAAAGTAAATGAACATCTCATTTCCATACAAATAAATCTCTGCGGCTGTTTGTCTGAAATGTCCTCCGATACAACTAATTATAAGTATATTTGAAATCAGTCCGTAATTTGTTGACAAATATCACCATGACAACATGGGACTCATACACGTAACGGAGGAAAACAACCCGAATGGAGAATTGTGGGTAATGTAGTCTGCCACGTACACCAATATCGTATGTAAAATGACATGATTCCAGCTATAAAATAGGTGCACAGTGTGGCCACCACACAGAACGGACCAACTAAAATAGAGAGTACCGGAGATTAGTACTATTTGCCCTGCTAGGATATGCGATGTGCAGGTGCAAAGAAGTGTGGGACATGTAGTCTCACAGGAGGATGATCGCGGCATTAGGATAACTCCCCACATCAGCGTGGGAGCGCCGTGCGTCATCCCGCTGTAAACGCGGGGGGGCTCGATCCCCAGTGACCTATTAGAGGACGGGGACGGAAAGGGGAGTTACTACCCACTAGCAACCTCCAATGGGATACCCGCACGGACGGGACACTAGCTGTAATAATAACAGCTGACGGCAATCGCCGGTTAATACAAGAGGTATATAAAGCACACATTTTAACAAGAGCAATACACTGGTGAACAAGCCTACTCGGCGAAATGCGCGTACAGCAGGGTGGAAAGACGGCCACAGAGAGGACCCAGGGGCTATTTAAGCACAGACAGAACTCACATCAGAAGGATAAGTAAAATGCCATGGTTTGGGACGTGATGTCTAAGTATTTGTATGAACAAATGTCTCTGTTTGACCAATTATAAGGACTTTGGTCAAACCTAAACCTGTGCATATGCCTCATATGTAAGTGAGAGTAATGGTGCCTGCAGTGTGCATATACAATAGAGTGAGAGGTACTTAGAGCAATACATACTGCCCAAGAAATTGGATGAGTCTGAATTGGATAGAGTATACTGAGTACCTGATTTTCGATGTATGAGCAAATGAGTAATTATTAAGGGATGTAATGATCACAAAATCCACATCGCTGTGATCATAGAGATGTACAAAAAAATTTTCTTGAAAGTATTTCTTGTTGTGAGAGATTATTACCAGCAGGTTCTTATCTTTCAGCTATTTATTATTCCCAAACATATATGTGTGTGTTCAAAGGCTTAGTAAATGATTGTGCTTTGCAATCTGTATGAACACATTGTGGAGTATTGAAGATAGATTATAACTATTAACAACATTGTTATAGTACATACATAGCTGACCAATACCTGCTGAATTCTATTTGTGCTATTATCTCAATCTTACTACTCTCGCTAAGGGACTCTCATTGCGGCCAGCCAAAGAGTGACCCCCTGCGCTGGCAATTCCATCAGGGGTGATCCAGGAGCTGAGCCCCAAAAGCAGATCCCAGTTTTCTTTCTTCTGTTGCCCCCACTTAGTGGCCCCTGAATCTGTGTACTGTTTAATCCGTTCACTGCCCTAAGGGCACACGGGTAAACACGGGACAGTTGGGACCCTAGGGGTGCATATCTGATTTCCCTAATAATTAAAACTCAGCCGAACTTGCACTCTGCATAACCAAGCGCATGGGCGCCAATTTAATGGGTTTCCTGTCATAGTGGCCGTCACCACTGTATAAGAACATTATCGCCATTTTATTATCACTTAGTATTTAATTATTCACATTATCACGAGTTTTTTTGCTATATGGGACAATATCCCAGTAAGCAATAAGAATATTGCACAGCCACAGAGCATTGAAAAAAACAAAAAAATCAGCCAAAGAGATCAAGTGTCCAGGGAA
Source organism: Crinia signifera (assembly GCF_055691185.1). Classification (NCBI taxonomy): domain Eukaryota; kingdom Metazoa; phylum Chordata; class Amphibia; order Anura; family Myobatrachidae; genus Crinia; species Crinia signifera. Next base: position 19,977,603 of record NC_139224.1, on the reverse strand, counting down.
TTCTAAGGAACCCCACGCATGGACAACCTGACTGGAACAAGCTGAAACATTCACCATTTTTAAATATGTGTGTTGACCTATAATATCACAGTCTTGTGGATACCACATACCCAATCCATCCCACATGCATTAAAAACAATTAAAAATTTCATATTACTTTCCCCTTTTCTTTCTCTCTCCCCAACTGTCCAAATTTCCTCTTAAACAGCCCGCATACTCCCAAAATACTCACTGTTTGATGTTTTGGACTATCCCTTATATGTTATGACAGTAAAATTATAATAATTTAAGAAAGTGCCCCCAAAAAAAGAGTTATCTTTTCTTTACCCCAAACGTATGACTGGCAAAGTAAGTAAGGCAAAGGTGACCGCCACATAAACTGTGATAACACAGACAGACTGGTCATATGATCCCGAAATATCCCAGTGATCCATATTACTGCAGGAGTCGGAGGCAGATTGGGAACTTCAAGTGGTCCTAGAAAATTTAATTGTGGCCCAACATGGGCAGCACCAGAGGGAATATGTGCCATGTAGCCATGGCAGCGTGACTGGATGGTAGTGTTACTGTACACAGAATAACAGACTGAAGAGAGAAAATGTAGCGTAATGTCCGCTGTTGGGCTGAACATCGAACCATCGGGAATCTTCCCACTGAACCACCTGGGCAATCCACCGCTGGTCGACGTTTTCCTAAATGACTTTCACCGCCACCACCACAAATCATCAATGATCTACTCACACTTGGAGGAGACATTGCACAGAGGCCAGTGGCATAAGTTTGCCCCAGTCGCCCGCAATCAGTAAGGTGTATGTCTCCAGTAAAACAGGTAGTGGGTTCTAATACAGGGTGTGACCACACCCACGGGGGTGTGTGTTTACCAGGGGGTGTCGGGTGATGCGGCCGCCGGTGCCGCTAAGTGTGCCGGGTGGTGCAGCGGCAGACTGCGTCATTCCACGGGGGGGGGGGGGGGGGTGGATGACGGGGTTGTCGCTAAGTACCTCCAGGGGTGGGGAGGGGGATTAAGTGATGTGGCAGCTCCGGGGGGGGGGGGGGGGGGGGGAGTTGCAGCCGCCGGTGTTTCTATTAACAGATTTCAACTCGCAGGGGGGGAGAGGTGCCCCCTTAGGAGAAGGAGCCCAGAAGCAGATGACTCCATTATCTCCCAGACTTATGCCTTTGGATAGGGCCATTCATTGTTCAGACCCACCAAAGAGACAACTCCGCTCCCTGACAATTTTGTAGTTTAAATAAACAATATTATACTCGGTGCTGGGTAAACATCATGAACAAAACAAAGCTGCTCTAAGGCGGCAATAATAGGTTACGGAATAGAGGATACTGTAGAGATGATTATAGGTTTTTCTGCCATTGGGACAAATTAACTGGTAGTGAAAGTCGCTGGGCACCAAAAATCAGCCCTGATTACTCCTCATATACAGTGGGGAGATGTATCAAACTTTCTAAAGAGTGTAGAAGTTGCCCATGGCAACCAATCAGCCTCAACCTATCATTTTATAGAATATACTTCATAAATGCTAGTGGGATTGGTTTATAGTCGGCAACCTTTCCACTCTTTAAAAGGCTTGATACATCTCCCCCACATCATTTTTAATAAATATATATGTAGATATCCATTAATAGGATTTGTGCTTATGTCAGTCTAAATCATAGTTACCTCCCCTCCTGCATTCTGCAGGAGACTCCCTGACATAGTAGCAATCTCCCTCTCTCCCTCATTAGTCTAGCAATCTCCCTCATGTCACCTAGCCCACATTACACTTACATCATAGTTACCTCCCCTCCTGCATTCTGCAGGAGACTCCCTGACATAGTAGCAATCTCCCTCTCTCCCTCATTAGTCTAGCAATCTCCCTCATGTCACCTAGCCCACATTACACTGTTACATCATAGTTACCTCCCCTCCTGCATTCTGCAGGAGACTCCCTGACATAGTAGCAATCTCCCTCTCTCCCTCATTAGTCTAGCAATCTCCCTCATGTCACCTAGCCACATTACACTGTTACATCATAGTTACCTCCCCTCCTGCATTCTGCAGGAGACTCCCTGAAATGTCAGCAATCTCCCTCTCTCCCTGAACAGTTTAGAAATCTCCCTCATTTCCCCTTATTCATCTTATGCAGCTGTTCATTTATTAGGGGTAACAATGATCCCTATTGCCACATGCATTTTAAATAAGGTCTATTATATAGAACCATGTGTAAAACACAATACATAAACACCGACACTTCCGTGTCTTTTCCCCAACAAGTACAGTAGATCTGTAGCAAGAATGGTCTAAATACTGCTATTCTAATGGAAAAAAAGAAGTCTCTTACTTGGACAGGGACTTCATGGCGTATTCCATCTTTGGCAGAAGGACTTCTTCTGACCTACAAAAAAAAATATTAACGTTTGGATGTTAGAATATAGAACACTATTCTGCACAGTAAAAAAAAACAACAACCAAAAAAACAACACAGCATCTACTATATTATACATACTCACTTATTAGCCATTATATCAGAAAGTCACAGCCTGGGGTATTCAGAGAAAGTGTGGATATTGTTTAGCTGTAGAGGTCCCAGGTCTTAAATACCGTGATATGAACTTTGTCCTGCTGAGTTATCAGTGATGTCATCAGTGATCAAACGTACAAAGTCCCTGCCACCAAGTCTGCAAGCAACGTCAAACTACACCACAGTTCTTTCTGACAGAGATTAAATGAATGTACAAAGTACAACTTTATTAGGCACTTCCTCATCTTTGCGGCTACAGCTTACTCTACGGAACTTACGTAGCGTAACCCACACCACCCTGGGTCCACGCCACCATCTTTTACCTTTAGTAAAGTTGTGGCGAGCGGAGCATAGCGAGACACCGAACTTAAAGCGTGGCGAGTGGAGCGAGCCCGCGCGGGGGCAATGGTGCTATTCTGTAAGCGGCTTACGTAACTGGTGTAAGCTGTGGCCGCAGAGATGAAGAAGTACCCGTTATTACTCTCTTTATCCCACATTAGCTCTTGTGAGCGTTCCTGAGACTGCCACCTAATAATTCATTAGAATTCACAGGTTCTCAAACTCGGTCCCCAGGGCCCCACACAGAGAATGTTTTGCAGGTCTCCTCACAGAATCAAGTGAAATAATTAGCTCCACCTGTGACGCTTTTAAAAAGGTGTCAGTCAGTAATGAGAGCACCTGACGGGTGACCTAGAAAATGTGAACTGTGTGGGGTCCTGAGGACCGAGTTTGAGAACCACTACGATTAGATACAGTAATGTGTGATAAACAGCCAGACAATTTTTAAAACTATGTGTGCAAAAGCTAGAAGCCTAGGAGACAAAATTCCTGATCTAATGACAAGGGATGACCTAGACATTGTGGCTATCACAGAGACATGGTGTAATGAGAACCATGGCTGGGACATAGCTATACCAGGTTACAATTTATTTAGGAAGGACAGAATGGGAAGAATCGGAGGAGGGGTAGCAATGCATGTAAAGAAAAGCATAAATGCTACTTTAATACAAAACATTGAAGAAAAAAACTGAGGCCCTTTGGGTGACCATAGAATTGGCGGAGAAGGACATTATTCGTACTGGGGTCATCTATAGGCCACCAGGCCAGGGGCAGGATTTGGATAGGAGCCTATTGCTTGATGTCACTAAAATGGCTTTAAAGGGAGAAGTCCTAATCATGGGAGACTTTAATCTACCTGATGTGAATTGGGAGGAGTATTTTGCAAGATCATCTACAAGTGGCAAATTTCTAAATTCCCTACAGGGAGCATCTCTCAAGCAATTGGTGAGGGAGCCTACTCGCAAAGACTCAATATTAGATTTAATACTCACAAATGGTGACAGGATATCAGACATATATGTGGGTGAGAACCTGGGATCCAGTGATCATCAAGCAGTATGGTTTTGTATCAAGGCAGGATCCAACTCCAGTCACACAAAAACTAAGGTGTTGGATTTTAGAAAGGCTGACTTTGCAAAAATGGGGAGATGTTTAAGCGACTCATTAGCGGATTGGAGGAACTTGAAAGGAGTGCAGGAGAGGTGGAAAAAATTAAAAAGTGCAATACTAAAGGCAAATCACCTTTGTATCAAAAGGGTTAAGAAAAGTACCAGGAAAAGGAAGCCAGTGTGGTTTACTAAAGAGGTATCAACTAGTGTAAAAGCAAAAAAGATGGCCTTTAGGACATACAAGCAGACTCAAAATAATAATGACAAAGAAGTGTATCTTGCCAGACGCAAAGAGGCTAAGAAAGTGATCAGGCGTGCCAAGGCACAAGCTGAGGAGAAAATGGCTCAGTCGGTAGATAAAGGAAACAAAAAACTTTTTTTAAGTATATAAGTGAAAGGAGAAAATCAAATGGAGGAATAATAAGACTGCGGACAGACACTGAGAATTTGGTGGAGGGAGACAAGGCAATTGCAGATCATCTAAATAATTACTTTTGAGCCGTATTCACTATAGAAGGAGAAGGGAAGGGACCACAGATAAGTTGCAAGGACAGTCATAAAAATAAGGTAGATGGAAGTACATTTACTAGGGAGAAAGGCCTAACAGAACTTTCAAGACTGAAAGTGGATAAATCAATGGGGCCAGATGGAATGCATCCAAGGATACTAAAAGAACTAAAAGATGTGTTGGTAGCGCCATTAACAGATTTATTCAACCTGTCACTAGATACAGGTGCAGTTCCAGAGGACTGGAGAAGAGCAAATGTAGTTCCACTGCACAAAAGCGGAAGCAAAGAAGAAGCAAGTAACTACAGACTAGTGAGCCTTACATCAGTAGTAGGGAAATTAATGGAAACACTATTAAAAGAAAGAATAGTGGAATATCTTAAATTAAACAACTTACAGGATCCAAAACAGCATGGGTTTACTGCAGGGAGATCATGCCAAACAAGTCTCATTGACTTTTTTGACTCAGTGACTAAAATTCTAGATGAAGGGGGAGCTGTAGATGTGGCATATCTAGACTTTAGTAAGGCATTTGACACTGTCCCACATCGCAGGCTGCTAAATAATACCCCTTTTACACCGCCGAAAAATCTGGGTCAGCGGCGGGTCAGACCCGGATCTTCGGCGGTGTAAATCCCTAACGCCGTGTCCCTTTACACAGGACTTCTACCCAGGTCCTGACCTGGGTAGAACACGGCTAGGACCTGGGTAGAGGGTGGTGTAAATGGGAACGCCGGGTCATTTACATGAATGGGGAACGTCCAACCTGCGGACCGCAGCGTCCGCAGGTTGGACGGATTGTCAGTCTGACACTGACAGCCGGCGCTGCTGTCTGCTATACTCTGCAGACAGCAGCGGCGGCGGGGGAGGGAGGTGAACGGATGCCTGTGTGCGGCATCCATTCACCTCCTGTCCAATGGCGGGGGGGTGCGCGCGGGGACTGGGGGCAGCCTAGCAGCTTACCTTAGTGCTGGGCTGCCCCCAGCAGCGTTCCGGGTACGGCGGCGTCGATCGGCGCTTGAAGATGACATCACGCTGTCATCTTCAAGCGCCGGGAAGGGGAGGGAGGGGGGTGCGGGCGTTTAAGCCCGTCCGGTGTAAATGCCCCTAAACGCCGGGTCGCACCCGGCTTAAACCAGGGTCCAAAAAGCCGGGTGCGACCCAGCGATCTAGGAGTTACTATTTCAAGTGACTTAAAGGCAGGAAAGCAATGTAGCAAAGCAATGAGGAAGGCAAGTCAGATGCTTGGTTGCATAGGGAGAGGAATCAGTAGCAGAAAAAAAGACGCAATAATGCCACTTTATAGGTCATTGGTACGACCTCATCTGGAATACTGTGTCCAGTTCTGGAGACCATATCTTCAGAAGGATATAAATACATAGGAGAGTGCACAAAGAAGGGCAACTAAAATGGTGCTTGGCCTACATCACAAAACGTACCAGGAAAGACTAAAAGATCTTAACATGTATAGTTTGGAGCAGAGAAGGGAAAGGGGGGACATGATAGAAATCTTCAAATATATCAAGGGTTTTAACATAGTACAGGAGGGAAATTTTCTTCAAAGGAAGAGAAGTAATAGAACACGAGGACATGCACTGAAGCTGGAGGGAGGTAGGTTCAGGGGAAATGTTAGAAAGAATTACTTCACAGAAAGGGTAGTGGATAAGTGGAATAGTCTCCCAACAGAGGTGGTAGAGGCAAATACAGTAGATCAATTTAAACATGCTTGGGATAGGCATATGAATATCCTTACAAAGAAATAAGGATTAAAAAGGGTTGAGATTACCTGAAGGGTAAAAAAAAGGGGCAGACTAAATGGGCCAAATGGTTCTTATCTGCCGTCACATTCTATGTTTCTATGTTACCTGCCATGTCACAGGCTGTTTTTGAAAAATGTCAGGCAGGAGCTGATTGGCTGGCTGTTTATCACTCTTCATTTTATCACTTTTGAAGCTTAGTGCATCTGGCCCATTGGCTTTTATTAGCCGTCACAAGCAGAGTAGAGTCAGTGGATGTCAGAGAGGATCTACAGGCAGGGCCGGCTCTACCATTAGGCAGCTTTAGGCAGCTGCCTAGGGCGCCAGGCTCTGTGCCACCAGTCTGTACTTGGTGGCTCCCCCCAGAGCCTTGTACTCTGTTGTGGGTGGCAAAGGGAGGCCTCCAGGGAAGGCAGGGACTTGTCCACCGTTCCTGTGGTGGGGCTGGAAGGACCAACCAATTTTTGTGAGCCTCCCTGCCATTCCGGAATGTTAGTTAAGTATGCCCTTAGGCATTGGAAAGTGGTTATTGGTGGCAGTATGGGGGGGGGGGGGGGGTGCAGTAGGTTGAAGTTTTGCCTAGGGTGCTGAGAAGCCTTACACCGGCATCTATTGATAGAAAACATTATCAGAGTCTTCTGGGAAGGTAGACAGTCTAGACAGGATGGAAGGTCATGGCAGGAAAAGACACATACCTCCCAACTGTCCCGCATGCCTCAAGAACGACCCAGTTTTTGGGACGTACCAGTTGGGAGTCCCCTCCTGTCACTCGGTAAATAGTGCACAGCGTCTATTCCCGCAAGCAGAGGGGCTGGGGGCTGGCCAGCAGCCTACAGAGCTGCTAGGCATGCCCCCTTAACGTGAGGCCACGCCCCATAATTTTGCCAGCACGCAAGGATGTCCCTCCCTGGCTATAACAAAAGTTGGGAGGTATGAAGGAGGAAGACTGAGGCAGCTGGAGCCGTAGTAATTTCAATGAGGCAGCAGCAGGAAAAAAGCATCTGGGCACGCTTGGTTTTCACTTGTTGCCACTGAACACAGAGAGGCATGCCAGGCTGCTGGGCAGGACCTCCAATATGTGAAGCTCTAGGCAAGTGTCCCTAAGCCAGGCCAGCGCTGTGTGCTGATCGATCGGTCACAGCCAATGATCTCTGGTGAGAAAACACTGTCGATCACTAGATGCAGTATAAATCTAGTCAGGCGATGGCAATGCGTGTGACCGCACATCAATATCATTGGGGGTGCATACACACGGAGCAATCTGTGCTTCATTTCAAAGAGATCTAGTCAGATTGCTTAGAAATACATACCTCCCAACTTTGGCAGGTCAGTAGGCGGGACGCTGCTGCGCGCCGAAATTTTCAGGGGCGTGGCCTAATTTGGGGCGTGGCCTATACTCGCGGCTCTCCGTGAGGCCACGCCCCCATTTTGCCGCTATGGGGGCATGACCCAGAGGCTCTGTGAGCCTCTAGCCATGCCCCCAGTCCCCTGGCTGCGGGAATAGACGCTGTGCGCATGCGCACAGCGTTTATTCCCCGCTGCTTAGCATCTGACGGGGGGACTCCCAACAGCCCCCCCACACCGCGGGACACTGCCGCCCGCTGGTGGGACAGCGGGACAGGCCCTGACAATCGGGACTGTCCCGATAAAATCGGGACTGTTGGGAGGTATGGAAATAGCCCTCGCATCGCCCGGTGCGTAGGCCACAATAACACGAGATAGCATTAGGTTAACGAAAGCTGTAGACCCCAATACCAATAATGGTTAGAATGAACTTCAATCTGGGTTAGTCACCTCCAAAAACTGTTATTTTTTTTTTTGTCAGAGTTTGGGCCAATAGCTGGTGAAAGAACTGTATAGATATAATTATTGGCAGCAGGATTTCACTCCATATACTCCTCAGCCAATTACTTTGTGTGCGCACATGCGCAGAATCGCAGCAGACTATAAAGTGATAGCGATATAGGGCCTTATTCTAGTTCACTCTTTCTGACAAAATCCTTCTTAGTTTGACAAAACCATGTGCACTGCAGGGGGGCAGATGTAACATGTGCAGAGAGAGTTAGATTTGGGTGAGTTATTTTGTTTCTGTGCAGGGTAAATACTGACTGCTTTATTTTACACTGCAATATAGATCTCACTTTGAAGTAAAACCCCTGCCAAATCTAATTCTCTCTGCACACGTAACATCTGCCCCACCTGCAGTGCACATGGTTTTGTCCATCTAAGAAGGAATTTGTCAGAAAGAGTGAACTAGAATAACCCCCATGGTAACTAACACTTGACTACAATATATGTGGTGATATGATTATTCCTAATGCCGTACACTACAGTTAAACGCAGCCATATCTTCTGCTACTCATTCTTCTCACTCCCTACAGACACAAGGTATGCGTTTAGGCCCCCATACACTAGCCGATTTTGGTCAGATTTCGGCCAGATCAGTCGGATCTGGCCGAAATCTGACCAAAATCGGCTAGTTTTGATGTCCCCTCAGATCCGATGCGCGGTCCCGTGCGCATCGGATCTGCGTCGCGTGGTCGGACCTGCTGCACGTCCGACCACCTGACTTGGGACCTAGTGGGGCGGCGCGGCGGTGGAGGGAGCAGGGGGGGCTGGGGACGCTGCGGGGGACACAGGCGGCATAGAGCCGGGCAGGGGGAGCCGGAGCTGTCAGTACTGAATAAAATAAAAAAAAGCCCATACAATGAATGGGCGGCCTGTGATTGGCTGAGCGCTCTCTCAGCCAGTCAGCAATTGGCTGAGAGAGCGCTCAGCCAATCACAGGCTGCCCATTCATTGTATAGGCTTTTTTTACTAGCACTGACAGCTCCCGGGTCCCTCTGCCCGGCTCTATGCCGCCTGTGTCCCCTGCAGCATGCCCAGCCCCCCTGCTCCCACCAGCAGCCCTGCTCTGTAGCCCCCCCCCCCCCCCGGGTTTTTTACATGTGATAAATCAAGACGATTTATCACATGTAAAAAAGGCACATCAAGTGCCAATCTAATCAAGGCAGGGGAAGCTCAGGGGGAAGTCGGGGGCGACTTGTCCTAAGGACAAGTCACCCTAGTGTATGGGGGCCTTTAGTATAGCGTGAGGGTCAAACAACAATTACCTCAGGGGTTTCCCAGATGCCAACTGATATACTAGCTAGCTCAGTAAACATGTCCTACATGGGTAGATGTATGAAGCAGTGATAAGGGAGGAGACGTGAGCCAGGAGAGAAGGGGCCCATGGCAACCAATCAGCTGCTCTGTATAATTCTATAGTATGCATATTATAGATGTTACTTCAATGCTAATTGGTTGCCATGGGCAACTTCTCCCATATATCACTGCTTGATACATCTACACCACAATCCCTTATCCTAGGATGAGATCTATGAACAGACTGATCTAATTAAATGGGGTCCTGGACAAGGCACTGGTTTGGAGCCGGGCCCCCTCCCCCCTCTTTTTGTAAAAAAATAAAATAAAAAATAAATCCAAAACAGAACACACACATAAAAATAGGTTAGGGCAATTTGGGCCTTTCAGTACCCACTGGGCCCTAGGATGGAGCCTAGGTTGCCAAATGGATGCCACTTATATCCCTTGTGCATCCTTAAGGTGCCCACACACGGTGCGATTTGTACTAGATGCGTCCTGTACTCGATCACATGGTATCTAGTTCATATCGCATGCGCTACACTACAACAGCGCGCCATTTCAATTAGATGCAATTTAGTACAGAAAGTACGGGCTTCACTTGTGATAAGCGATGCGTATGGGGCGCTCATCGCAAACCAAAAGGAACACGGTGCGATGTGATCTACACGCGATGCGATTTTAACTAAAACTTTCAAAACGCAAGCGCCCATTGCACCGTGTGTGGGCACCTTTATTTCTCACTAGTGGAATCTGAGTGTGCTGCTGCACCATAAAAGCCCATTGCTAGGCAACCAACACAGGAGCCATATATACTACTATATAATTTACAACAACATATGTTAATGACAGTTGCCCTTCGAAAGCCTGAAAATAACTGCTATTGTGAACACAGGCGAATCTCAGCCCCTCTCTCCCTCTCTCTCCTACCGCATCTGATAAATTATTTAAGGTTTATATTTTGCATGTAAATAAATATTTTGCAAAATATAACACATTGATAGTCCAAGTTTACAACTATGAAAAAACAAACAAAAAAAACCCCATAAATAACATTGACACAGAGTAAGCACTGTTTGGTGATAAATACCTCCTTATTGTGTTCATATCACAGGCTGTCTGTGTACAGTAATCTGATATTTTGCATGTAGCTGAGACCTTGGAGCTAGCCATTCATTCTGCGGGAGAGTCCCCTGAACACTAGTTGTGAAGCTAAAAAATCAAGCTTGTGAAGGTCTGTGAATGAATTAACTGATTGGATGATCACCTGGGTCTGCTACCTTAATTACCCTTTCCATAGCAACCATTCAGAGAAATCCTCATATGTATAGATTATATAATCGTGCAATACAGACTGTGTGGTCACATAACAAGTGTGTGTATATATATTAATAGTAATAATAATAATAATACTATAAAGGTACTCACGGGGGATGCTTTGGGTTAAGTTGTTGCTAAGCCTCTTGCAGATTGGTGTCTGTTCCACACCTGCCTTGTCATATAAGCTTCATGGATAATTCTGTATATGTCTCACTCCCCTACATCCTCAGGGCATGACTGAAGATCCCACTCCCAGCAGTGTGGAAATAAATACAAGCACAGGTCAAGCCTGTGATTATTATCACTGGTCTCTCTACTCTCCCTCCCATGTACAAGCCCTGCTCAGATCTATAAATTCATGTCATCCCCCTCCCAGGATGCTGCATTGCATAGGCTGTATATGATGTAAGCACACAGATGATTCTGCCACATTGCACCACACTGTAATAATTATCTGTATTATTGCATCACGTAACCATATGTGTCTTGTTATCAGATAGGCTGCTGTGCAGTTATGGGTGAAAGATCACTAGCAGTGTCATATTGGATATGGTATTTACTAAGATGGGAGTTCGAATGAAGATGGGATGTTGCCCATAGCAACCATCATTTTATTTCACACCTTGTAGAAGATAATATAATCTGATTCATAAATGTACATGCCATGGCTACTCTTAATCAGTGTTAAGCAGCCTATGAAAATGTATCCAGCTGCTGAAGAACTATAAGCCCCAGGATGCTCACCGAGACTCTGACCTTACATGATGACACTAGTAGTTCCGTAGCAGATAGAAACAACAATACAGAGTGACTCTCTCAGTCTCTGTGTGGGTTTTACGTACACCCAGAATGGGAGAATGCTAAATATAATGTAGTGCTCCATAGTGCTTGCTGGTTGAAGCCACTTCCGGGAGTTCCAAGATGGCGGAAACAGGAAGTGATCATCATTCAGTGCTGCTGACTGATACATTGTATCTGGCACAAGCGTGAGGTGAGTCGGCTCCTGGTAGTGACTGCTGATATGGGATACGTTGTATCTGCGGGCTGTTGGCTGTTGGGTGATGGGCAGGAGAGGATATTACTGTGGGGTTGTTATTGGTCCTTATATACTGCAGCTCCCCTGTGATAATGAGGCATGGTGCATGCTGCAGGGGCAGGTGGGGGAGAACAGTCACTGGCTCCAGGGGACTGGCACAGCTTATGCTGCAGCAGTTCATGTGCCATCCATGCAAGCAGCAACACACTTGCACACAGACTGGATCCTGTTCAGTCTGTCGGGTGCTGCTATTGTAAACTAGCACAGGAAAGAATGGCTACTTTTTATTCCTAATTCCCATAACGGGTATGGGTCATTGGTCGATCAGTATTAGGTCGACACATGGAATAGGTTGAAATGGTCAACACAAGCATTGGCTCGACATTCAAAAGGTCAACATGAGTTTTGTCCTAAATATCGACATAGTCATCATTGACATCGTCAAAGTGTACCGCGTCCCCTCGCATGGCTTGCTTCGCTCGGCACACTATTCTATTCTCCATCCGCGCCCTAGTGCAGGGCTGGGCAACACCGGCCCTCCAGATGTTAATGAACTACACATCCCAGGATGCTTTGCATTTGTTTTGCTATGTGGCCATGCTGAAACTGATGCAAGGCATGCTGGGATGTGTAGTTCATCAACATCTGGAGGGCCGGTGTTGCCCTGCCCTAGTGGATGGTAGGGCATGAAATACCACCTGTCGGCACCTGTCTGCTCCATAAAAAGGTGAAAAACCCATGTACACCTTAAGCTTGTATCGATCTCCCAACCCTGTCGACCTTCAATGCATGCCGAACTAATAACCATATACCCCCATAACAGACTTTCAAACAAGGTGTTATATTATATCTGACTTGGGCCCTACTCCGCTCCAAACGCAGACGTCTGAAAATAATAAATGGTTGATTTTTAGGCGTCTGCAGATGCGCATCACACAGTGGTGTAACTATGGTTCCACAGACCCCACCACTGCTTGGAGGAGCCAGCGCCGGCGGGGGGCGCCGCTGCCATGATGCTGCTGAACCCGGGTGGCGTCTGCCTAGCAGCAGACACATCACTTGGGCTAGCGCTGCTGGTGCCTATCTGCTGCGTCCGGCTCTTTGCTTCCTCCGACCCACCCCATCCCCACAGCGCTGATTGACAGCTGAGCCGCCGCCGGTGGCCTATAGCAGTACAGGGCACCCGAGTGACGGCTCAGCTGTCCAATAAGGCAGCCTGCGGCTCGGTCACACTCTGGGCAGCCGAGAGGAATGCCGGACCCCGGTAAAATTTTGGCCTAAGTGTGGGAGGTGTGGCCTTTTCCCGTGTCGACCATTATGCTGTAGACCAAATAACTGCATCCCCATTTTGCTGTTAACACTGGGAGGCCTATTGCTTAGAAACAGGCCTGTTTGTTTCACCAAAATACTATTTGGGGGGGGGGGGACACCTTTCACAGTGCGATTGCATCCCGGATGTATGTGATCTCACGGTGATTGTCCGTGGTCCGGGCAATGCAGGCGTGTCCGGACCGTTTTCGGGGTGTCTGTGTGACATCACACACAGCCGTAAGATAGCGCTGTACAACCAGCCATGGTGCATATGCAGAGGGCCTACAATTATTGCCTGGTTGTGCGCTGTGATTGCATTGCTTGGTGGCACTTGGTGGTGGGCAGCCTCCAGCATGTGATAACAAGCAGTTGCAGATTTGTGATTTACTGAATGAGATCCTATAGTTGGAAAAAGTGAACTGGTTACACTCCGTCCAATGTGTGTGTAATTGTTAATAGGATTAGATGTACACCAGTGTGTTATATATTTAAAAAGCCCATTATAAGAATCTCAGTCCCCTGACCGTATAATTACTGTAGATCTGAGTCGACCAGCATATTGTCATATGGACAATCGCTAGTGACACCATGTATGACCATTATGTTGACCACTATCACAGAATCAAACATCCGTTCAATTCCAGGCGGACAAGTTGAGTGGTGATACCTGTGTTTTGCATGGCTACGGTTTTGTCTAGTGGCGCCAGCTTGGTGAATAGAGGAAGCCTATTGATGTGGGAACACCTGTTTCTGGCAGCTGTGTGCATTTTAACCTTGCAGTTAAAGTCTCTTCATCTCAACTAAACCAAAGTCTGCTTTGAGTGAGTTTAACTTCTTCTCACAACATACTACCTGTAGCTGCTTAATCTGGCGATTCAACCATAATATCATCATTTTTACATCTGCAAACAACTTTTACTATCACTGTTAATGCTTGTATTTGCACTGTCAGTTTTGAAAATGCCCAGCTGTACCTCTAATGACTTCACCTCTCCTGCTCTTCCATTGATTTTAGGTGTCCACCAAAATTTTATTCTTGGCCCTCTTCTTCTCTATATCTATACGTCCTCTCTGGGTGAGCTCATTTGCTCACTCGACTTCCGCTATCACATCTATGCTGATAACATTGAAATCTACCTCTCCTTTCCTAATCGCTCTCCCTCTATCCTCACTCATATCTCCAACTGTCTCTCTGCTGTCTACTCTTGGATGACCCAGCTCTTTTTTAGACTTAAAATATCTAACACTAAGCTGTCATCTTCCCACCCTCCTGCATAAAACCCGACCATCTCTCATCCTAACCTGTTTATGCCCACCTCTCCCCCTTCTGTGTTACCCCTGTCTGTCTAACCCTCCCTTTTTAGAATGTAAGCTCTCACGAGCAGGGCCCTCTCTCCTCATGTGCCTTTCTTAGAATATATAAACCTCTGCCACCCTGATGATTGCTTCAGTGTCCTGTCCCCTGATGCAACTATCCATATTAACCATGTACTTGTCTTGTGCTGTAATTCGTTATGTGTTTTTGCTAATAACTATGCTCTGTTAAGCGCTGCAGAATATGTATGCGCTATATAAGAAACTGTTAATAAATAAAACTATATGTTGCACATGCATCATAAATACCTCTGCTTTATTCCGCCTGTGGTAAATCTGTAACACTGAGTATATGCATCTATGTCTCTCCTTGTGACCTTCATGCCTCAGCTGGAGGAGATATTTGCATAGATCTGCATAACGTATAGATTGTACCTCAGACCAGCCGGCTCATATGTACTGTGTGATGTGGGCCCAGGCACAGAAGGCTCCTCGCCCGGTGTTTGGGAGACATTATAAAGGTTACATTTTATTATACTAAACAATGAATGGATAAATCTGTGGAGAATTTGGGTTTATCAGCGTAACCAGTCAGTAGGCGGTACGGCGCAGGAAACCCCTGGTGTAGAAATCGGGAAATGTCCGCAAGGCATTATGTTTGTGTAGTGCCTCCGTTATGTTCTATGCCAGTAATGGTGAACTTTGACACTCTATCTGTTGTTGAACTACACATCCCAGCATGCCCTGCATCAGTTTTAGTATGGCCAAATAGTAAAACTGCAGCAGGGCATGCTGGGATGTGTAGTTCAACAACAGCTGGAGTGTCAAGGTTAGCCATCGCTGTTCTATACAGTTCCGCTTGCACATAGCTTTGCTGCTGTCTGCCACCTTTCTGATTGTTCATGATATTTATAAGGTCATCTTTCCGTAGTCTTCCTGCGTTCCCTCAGCTCCCGGTTATGTCCTAGTAACATGTCATATACCGACATTACCGTAATGTTATTATTGTACATGTTGACCGTGTGCGTTTTGATATAGTGTTTTAAGGGGGATCTAGTCCAAACCCTATCCACAGCCTGACCCTAAAATGTACTATCGACATTCACAATGCACACATTATGTCCATGTCAACATTTTGACTGTTGACGTTTATCCCATGTTGACACGATGATTGCATAATCAATCTACCTATTCTTCAATTATTTAGCATCCTGCGGTCTGTGAAGATAATGGAATGAGTGAAATAGACCCGATTATTGATTTTCTATTGTCAGGCCGGAGACCTGGAAGAAAAATGTCCTGTCCAATAATGTCCGGTCACTAGTTGTTGTCCAATAGGAATAATACAACCAGCTTCTGCATCCATGTTTCTCTTCCTTCTTGTCCCCAGGTGTGAGCATTATCGATGGCTTCCCGCGCAGGACCTCGGGCGGCTGGGACGGATGGAAGTGATTATCAGCATCGAGAGCGGGTGGCCAATCACTACCAAATGAGGTACTGTATTTGTTCCAGAATGCATCAATGCCGCATCCTGTTCACAACAGCAACCGTGAAGCTGCTCATTAGGGGCCTTATTTTGGTTCATTCTTTCTGACAAAATCCTTCTTAGATGGGCAAAACCATGTGCACTGCAGGGGGGGCAGGTGTTACTTGTGCAGAGAGAATTAGATTTGGGTGGGGTTTTACTTCAAAGTGAGATCTATATTGCAGTGTAAAAATAAAGCAGTCAGTATTTTCCCTGCACAGAAACAAAATTACTCACCCAAATCTAATTCTCTCTGCACATGTTACATCTGCCCCCCCTGCAAAGCACATGGTTTTGTCCATCTAAGAAGGATTTTGTCAGAAAGAATGAACCAAAATAAGGCCCTAGATTCCAACATCTCGTTATCTATATTAGGAAACATTATCCACACCTTACTGTGACAATAATAATGACCGTAACGCCACACAAAACCTAAACTCTAGTACTGTGTGGTGTTAGCAACAGGGTCGAAACCCCCAGCAGTAGTAACAATGGGCCAGATGTATCAAGCTTCAAAAAGTGATAAAATGGAGAGTGATAAATAACCAGCCAATCAGCTCCTACCTGTTATTTTTCAAACCCAGCCTGTGACATGGCAGGTAGGAGCTGATTGGCTCGTTGTTCATCACTCTCCATTTTATCAGTTTTGAAGCTTGATACATCTAGCCCAATGTCCCTTCTTGTGCATGCTAATGGGAGGGGCACAGGGGAGGGGCATTCACAACACTGATGCATATTTTTAACCAAACCAGCATAGGAAGCGTGCAGGAGAACGACGGAAACCAGTTAAACTGTGTATTTTAGGTTAACATAGTGTCTTCTATATATTAAGTATGAGTTCTGGAAGTAGCTTCGTCTTCGTCTTGCCCGGGGCTACCCTTAACATGTTATCTGCTGTTAGCGTGGGGGTACAACCTGGCCTTGAAAAAGCTCCATGCGAAACGCGCGTCGGCGTTCCACGTGGGCAGAGGCGAATGTTATACTGTGTAACTGAAATGTATCTATGTTGATTGCTTAGATAAGAAAAAAATTTTGGGTGCCGCATCCTCCGGTCCTTGATGCGTCTATCTGCTTACAGCTGACGCTGCCAATGACTCACGTCAGTGAGCTCACGGAGAGTGTGTGATAACGAATCCGCACCACAGGGCAGACCTCTGCCAGACCGGGCGCTGACTTGCACGGAGGAGATCATTCATCTCCGTCCGTGTTTACAGCGCTGTCAAAGTTTGTGTGCACCCTTTAATGAGAAGCGCTTATACAGGCTACGGCCGGCGCTGCCATTGTCATCTGCAGTAGTGGGATTATATCTGAAGCGGAATTATCCGCACACTTCTAATATATAAAGAAAGATAATATTTGCCTCTATCTGTAATAAAAGCAATCAGTGCAGGACCAGAACGGCCGGGACGCCGACCGTGTCTGCTCCTTAACACTTCAGCTGTCCTACGGTTATTAAAAATCATAACCTCTGAATTTCTATACTAAACGAAGCGGAGTGGCACGGTCCCTATCTCTGCTACTATACTCAGTAATTGTAACACAGTACAAGACATTCCTTCCTCTGCCACGTCAGGATAATTATATCCTTTTTAAATTGTCCTTAATTGTTACATGTTGTATGTATGTTTTTAAATACTTCGCATCTTAAATAACAAATTAAAGGTTAATTTTTATTCGCTAAATATTAGCTTCTTGAAAGTGCATCACATAGAGACTTGCTTTCTCTATAAACCCAATTCTGTTTGGTATGCGGGACCACCTTGCTGGCCAATTACCCTCATGCTAGCGGCCGGCAGGTTGTAGTTTTGTGATTACTTGCTCAAGCTGAATTAGGCCCAATATCACGAACGCTGACAGCGGTAAGCATTTGGCCCAGCAGCACGCTTTGAGTAGGACTGCATGAGTCCCGCAGCCCCTCGCTGTAATCAGTGAGAGGATAGATGCTGTCAGCTGTGCACCCGAGCCCTGCGTAGGCTGGTCAGGGGGTGTATTTTTAGGTTTACTACTTACTGCTTAGAGAGACTTTCAGCTGTGCATAAGAACTAAGTAGAAATGTTCTCCCGAGTGCAGAACAGTGAATGCCTGACACACGTGTATTGTCCACCGACTCCCGTAAATAAAACACTGGGCCTATCCGATCGCCCCCACCACCCGAAAACACTTCCACTCGCATGCAGCCGAGCGCAAGATAAATCCTTCGATGTCCGCTCACCATCGAGTGATTTGTCTTTCGTTCGCTAATAAAAGTCATTATTTTGCCCGCAGATCTCCAAATTCTGGGTGGGCACTGGCATCATATGACATCCCCCACCCACTCCAAGCAGGCATTGCCACGCATTGTTTGTGAGCATGCCCGTGAACCCCTGCCCTCCCTTGCCGGAGCGAACGGCCCGGCGAGTGTGAAACTGACCGAAGCTGGTATGTCCATGTGCAAACCCTGAACATCAGGGACTGAGCCGAATTCTGACCTTAACAAACGGGCCTGAATCTGCCCCCTTGATACTCTGGTTTGATCACTACCCTGCACGTTTGCATGTGGGAGCGATGTTTAGCTTCTGCACATGCATATTTATGCACATGTGCAGAGGCTTGGTGCGAGCGGGCATGGCAAGCTGCTTTGGGCTGTGGGCTTCGGAACGGCCAGCATTTCGTGGGTGTTTTCATGGAGAAACATCCATTCCCATGCGGGGAAACTCTTTGTATAAGGGAGGGGGCAGCCGTGCGTGCGGGCGCTGTTTGGAGGACTTGCAAAGCTGTGAAATTTCGCAGCTTTGCGAGTCAACCAGAATAAGGTCCCATATGTTGAAGTTGGGGGAAAACAAGATTACAGCTTGTACTGTGGTGAGGACTGCGCCCTGTCCACCCAGATGTATAAGATATTTATTTCTGTGCCCACCGATTGTCATGAGAATTTCGGCGTGTTACTCTGCACACCCTAGGAACATAAAATACATAAGAGTCTTTATGGTAACCTGGTTGGAGAATAAAGAGCGTGTGTTGTGTGTTCCCCTGACCACTAGAGGGCAGTTCTGTATCTTGTGAATGTATAGAGCAGGGCTGGGCAACACCGGCCCTCCAGATGTTAATGAACTACACATCCCAGGATGCTTTGCATTAGTTTTGCTATGTGGCCATGCTGAAACTGCTGGGATGTGTAGTTCATCAACATCTGGAGGGCCGGTGTTGCCCAGCCCTAGTATAGAGCATGGGTCCTCAAACTGCGGCCCTCCAGATGTTGTGAAACTACAAATCCCAGCATGCCTTGCCACAGTTTTGCTATAAGGGAGTGTTAAAACTGTGGCAAGGCATGCTGGGATTTGTAGTTTCACAACATTTGGAGGGCCGCAGTTTGAGGACCCATGGTATAGAGTAAAGGTGGCCGTACACTAGTACGATTTGACCCCTTTCTACATGATTTTGATGCATCAGGCTGATAATCGTGGGAAAAGTGTCACATATTAGGTCATATATTTAACAATCCGATGTGTGTTCCCGTGCATCATACAAATTGCAATTCATTTTATGCAAATGACCACATCCAATCTAGCTACCGGGGAGCTGGCAGGTCATTTAAAGAGGTATCACATCCGATACCGTGTCTTCGTGTATGGAGGCCTTTAGCCTTTGCCTACTCTTCATGTAAATGGAGGAAAGGGATACAGTGCATACGGATGACCGGCGAACAGGAAGCTGGTGGCCAGAATACCGACTGGCATTACAATACAGGGAATCGTGACATGGGTCTCTCACCTGCCCCCGCAGCCTAACCGTTTGATTGAACAGCCGATATATGATATGTCCATCGGCCATTGTGTACAATCGATATATATGGACAGTACGGATGGTGTAATGGTTAGCATTACTGCCTCACAGCTCTGAGGTCATGGGTTCCATCCCCACCATGGCCCTAACTGTGTGGAGTTTGTATATTCTCCCTGTACTTGCGTGGGTTTCCTCCGGGTACTCCGGTTTACTCCCACAATCCAAATATACTGGTAGGTTAATGGGCTCCCAACAAATATAACCATACATATACAATGTGTGTGTGTGTGCGTGTATATGTGGTAGGGAACATAGATTGTAAGCTCCACTGCGGAATATGTGTGCGCTTTATAAGAAACTGTTAATAAATAAATATCGGTAGATGGTGTTGTTCACAGATATATCTCGTCGGCCCGATATATCCACACACCGGGCTGTGTGTACGAGCGATCTGCCAACCGCCCGTACAGCTGCGACGGGAACCCTTCTACCCTAAGGTTTAACTCGTCTGCCTGACCCAAACCCTCGGTCCCCACAGCCTGAACCAGTGGTGTCAAACTCATGGCCCTCCAGCTGTTGTGGAACTAGACATCCCAGCATGCCCTGCCACAGTTTTAGCAATCCATTATATAAAATCTGTGGCAGAGCATGCTGGGATGTGTAGTTCCACAACAGCTGGAGGGCCATGAGTATGACACCACGCTGGACTTCTGTCCACTAGTTGGTATGTTGGCATGGGTACTTGGACTGCCAGGACTAACCACAACCTAACCAGGTTCACAGACTACATCTAGGAGACTTCCAATAGATTTGTCCAGGAGCGCAACGGTTCTCCTACTAAACACTTGCATTTTATTTGCAATACTGCACCCTGCAATAATTATTTGTTGTATTATAAGTAATACACCCTGCTGTTATCACTGATGGGCAGCTGCTGTACCTATATCGGGGGTGGATCGTTTTATCAACTACAGTAAGGTCGACAGTCATTAGGTCGACAGGGGGAAAAGTCGATAGGTGTGTAGGTCGACATAGGACAAGGCCGACATGGGTTTAGGTCAACATAGCGTTAGGTCGACATGGGTTATGTCGACAGGTCGGAAGGTGGACATGTTTTTTTACGGTCTTTTTTTTTTACCCGAATGTCGACACAGTTGGAAGGCAACCGCAGCCCCTCGCTTCGCTCGCTATGCTTCTGGCACACTATTTTATTCTCCCACCACACCCTAGTGGATGGTAGGGCATGAAATACCGCCTGACGGCTCAAAAAACACATCGACCTTCTGACCTGTCGATATAAACCATGACCTAACGCTATGTCGACCTAAACCCATGTCGACCTTGTCCTATGTCGACCTAGACACCTGTCGACCTTCACCTTTGTCGACCTAGACACCTGTCAACGTTCCCCCCTGTCGACCCAACGGTGTCGACCTAATGACTGTTGACATAAGTGTGGTCGATAATTCGACCGTATCCAGTCCCGTCTATCCCCATTTATTGTTTAGCTGTCCCTGACGCCACCTGTCTCTGTCTTGCAGCGTCTCTCTGAAGAATGAAATCAAGAAGCTGATCTATGCCCACGTACTTATCTGGGTGCTGCTGGCTGCCCAGGTGTGCGTGGCCCACCTTAAGCTGGTGTCCCACGATTTGGTAGCCATGCCGTACCAGTGGGAGTATCCATATATGTTGAGCATCATCCCTTCTCTTTTTGGATTGTTCTCCTTCCCCCGTAACAACATCAGCTACCTGGTGATCTCCATGGTCAGCTCTGGGCTCTTCTCCATCGCCCCCCTCATCTACGGCAGCATGGAGATGTTCCCCATGGCGCAGCAGCTGTACCGGCACGGCAAGGCTTACCGCTTTATCTTTGGCTTCTCCGCCGTCTCAGTTATGTACTTGGTGATGGTCCTGGCCGTGCAGGTTCACGGGTGGCAGCTGTACTACAGCAAGAAGCTGCTGGACTCTTGGTTCAACAGCACCCAGGAGAAAAAGAAGAAATAGGCAGTGGTGCAGACTGTGCGGAAGGGACAATAGAGAGAGAGTTGCATCTGCCCAGGTACATGGTGGATCTGGGACATGGAAAAAGAAGAAATGTCCAGACCGGGGATATCGCGAGTCCCAGGGCAAGAACCATGATTCCCCAAAACTTGGTTTTGGTTTATTTATCGGTGCATTGAGCACAGACCAGGCTTGATGGTCCATCCTGTTAGAAGTGAATACTTTTGTTCTTGTGTCTCCACCTGTCTGTGATTTCATTTACCGTTTAAGAATGTCCATGTGAATATAATTGAATGCCTTGTATGAAATAATAACAAAGTGTCAACTTTCCATATGTGTTTTATGTATTTTCTTTATAATATTTTGATGTTTGGGTGATCAGGTCGACATGAAATAGGTCGACACATGCATTAGATCAACAGTTGCAAGGTCAACTGTCAAAAGGTCAAGAAGAGTTTTCACTTTTTTTATGTCCCGAATGTCAACATAGTCGACATGGACAAAGTCAAAGTGTACCGCGTCCCCTCACATGGCTCGCTGCGCTCTCCATGCTTCAGGTACAGTGCCTCGCTGGGCACACTATTCTACTCTCCTTTCATGCCCTAGTGGATGGTAGGGCATGAAATATTGACCTGGGGATAGGTTGACAGGTAATTAGGTCAACATGTTTTTTTTTTTTTTTTTTTTTTACTGTATTTCTGAGCCGACGTGTCAACAGGCGGTATTTCATGTCCTACATCCACTAGGGCGTGGAGGGCGAATAAAATAGTGTGCCGAAGCATAGTAAGCGGATGCAGTGCACTGGAAACTGTGTCCATGTGGACTGTGTCGACATTCGGGTAAAAAAAACAGGGAAAAACCCCATGTCGACCTTTTGACTGTCGACCTAATGCTTGTGTAGACTTTGTCCCATGTCGACCTAATGCTTGTCAACCAACATGCTGTAGACCAAGCGATGCCAACCCTTATTTACTAAGATGGGGGTTCTATTGAAGATGGGGTGCTGCTTTGGCCAACCAATCAGATTGATCTATTCTTAGAACAGGGATGGGGAACCTTTGGCCCTCCAGCTGTTGTTGAACTACACACCCCAGCATGTCCTGCATCAGTTTTGCGAATTGGCCATGCAAAAACTGTTGCAAAGCATGCTGGGATTTGTAGTTCAACAACAGCCGAAGATTCCCCATCCCTGTTCTAAGAAGATACTAGATCAATCTGATTGGTTGCTACGGGCAACATGTCAGCTTCAATAGAACTCCCATCTTAGTAAATAAACACCATAGGGTCTCCTTCTGATATTTATACCCCTTTCACATCGCCGACACGTTTTAAAAACCGGTATTTTAAAACGGTAATTAAAACGGGTCAGAACCTTAACATTGCCGCAGATTACCGTTTTAAATACCGGTTAAGTCTCATTCAACATAGCAGTCAAACCGTTTCAACCCGAACACGTTTCAAGCCAGAGTGTCAACATTGCCTGTCATTTTAAAGGGGACAGCCTATCACTTCTCTGTAGCTTGTGTTGTTTGCCTGAAATACCGTTTCAGACACATTGTACACATTCACATTGCTCAAAAAACGGCAAGGAACCGTGTAGGACTCTGCTTTTTACACTGTTCGAAATACCAGTTAACTTTAAACGGTAAATCGGCTCTGGTGCATTCACAGTGCAGGCTTAAACGTTTTAAAATGAAAAAAAAATCGTCAATTTACCGTTTTAAAAGTGCGATGTGAAAGGGGTATTACTGTGAGACCCATGCCAGTTATTGGCTGCGGTAGCTTTTCTTAGAGGGCAGGGTAAGTACCCTTTATTATGTACAAAGGGTCAGTGAAGATTCAGGGTGAAACAGATGAGTGCAGATCACTCGTCCTTTATAGGCCATGTGTATGACATCGGGAAATGAAGGCGTTTGCTGAAACACGTATCTGCCGATGTTAATGGATTGTTCCAGTTTCCGATAAGTGGTGATTGCATGAGGTGTGACTGGCGCATCCAAACCAGCGGCTGAACTGAACTCAGCTGGTTCCTGTGCATAGTTTTACATGATTGCTCCCCGAGGCACCGATGCCCTGCTTTCACCTACACACGCATACAAAGCGGTTATTAGCCGGTGATGGCGTTTTAAACCTTCCAAATGCTCTTTAGCTGGGCTCTAAGGCTGAATGAAAGAGAAAGGCCTGTCCTGGCCAGCCTGTGGCTGTTAAGCTGTTGTGAAACCACAAGGCCCAGCATCCCTTGCTACAGTTTTACTGCTAGGGAATGTTTAAATTGTGGCAAAGCATGATGGGATGTGTAGTGCCTTCTAGATGATAATAGATCTGAGGTTTGATACATCTCCTGTTATGACTCAAAATGCGCCTAGGCATCCTTAAAGGGGATGAGATGAAGCTGGAAAAGCTGCTTTATATAGAAAAATAAGATTCTAACCATAATTGATATTGTTTCCTATTCCAACTGGCTGCTGCCCCCACAGGGGATGCGGTCATCTATTAGAATGAACTTAGGTCTACAGTCATTAGGTCGACCCCACTAGGTCGACTGGCAGGAAGGTCCACCTGACTTAAGGTCGACATGGGCCAAGGTCGACATGACTTAAGGTCGAATTTGCATAAAGGTCGACATGAGGAAGGTCGACTGGTCATAAGGTCGACATGGGTTTTTCACTGTTTTTTTAGCCGACATGTGCCGACAGGCGGTATTTCATGCCCTACCATCCACTAGGGCGTGGTGGGAGAATAAAATAGTGTGCCCGAAGCATTGCGAGCGTCCGATTCTCATTGTCAACTGTGTCCATGTCGACTGTGTCGACATTCGGATATAAAAACAGTGAAAAACCCATGTCGACCTTATGACCAGTCGACCTTCCTCATGTCGACCTTTATGCAAATTCGACCTTAAGTCATGTCGACCTTGGCCCATGTCGACCTTAAGTCAGGTCGACCTTCCTGCCAGTCGACCTAGTGGGGTCGACCTAATGACTGTAGACCTAAATGCAGTCTGACGAATGATCCCATTCCCCCCACAGATAATCTGCGGAAGTCTTCCCTGGAAATGGTGAATCACACTGATATATTTCGGGAGAGATCAGCCTTACGGGATCAGGTGTTTTTTTTTTTTTGTTTATATAAACTCAAATGTCAAATAAAATGAATATTCCGGGAAAGAAAATGTAAATGCGGGTCCTGTTCCCCGGCAATCTGACACGGGAAATGCTCAAGGTCGGACACTGGGCTTATCCAGAGTTAGGAGCTGTGTAAATGGTACTTACCTTGGTTATTTGACCGGGATAACGTTGCTAAGATTGACGCTTCTGTTGCTCTGGCAGATGATGTCACCTGCCGGAGACCCGCACGGAGCACATGACAGCACATGGAGCATTGCAGCAGCAGAAGCAGTGTAGGGATGGCCATCATTGCCATTGATGGTTACCATCGATTGCAAAAATGCAACAGACCATCGATAGTGTAGTGCAGTGTTACCAGGCTGTTTGTAGCCTGTACCCTACACTACAGCAACAACTTGTGCTGTAAGAGCTCTCCACGCTGGCTGTCACGCAGTGTGTCCCACAGCATCACCTTCAGCCGGACTGTTTGGCAGACTCCAAACCTGACCTGCACCATCCTGTGAGTCATTGAAATAGTTACTACACATTTGAAATACCTAAAATACACATTCACATACCTAATAATCTCAGCAAATTATTTGACATCAGTTTTACACCTCTGATTTTGTCCATTTCTCAGCTTCTTGACAATTGCCTTTTATTACCGTTATCCATGAGAGTCGTGTTATTAAATCTGTGATTATTTCCTAAGATATGGAAATGCTGCTTTTCTTATTAAAGAAAGATATTAATAAGATAATAATAAATCAGAAATTTATATGGAAGAATGGAAGGCCACAAGTTGTTACATTGAAATGACAAATACCTCCAGTTTTTTAAAGCGGCAATTATTTACACTGCAAAAAACAGTTTGATTTTGCAGTGTAAGTGATTGCCGCTTTACAAAACCTGGAGATTTCTTACCAAATCTCTCACTTTCTGAATCTCTCATCCTATTACATTTGTCCCTTTGTATCTCCATATCAGGGTACATCTTCCTCCTTGAACAAACCTGACGCACTTTTGTAAATTCTATCATCCAGTAAGACGATTGTCTATAAAACACGATATTTGTATATACCCCTCTTGAAAACCCATTTGAAAAAAGTAGACCATCTTATATCCATATCATATAAAAATGATCTTCCTGATCTACCGGAAGAGTTATCGTTACATTTACATGATCACTCTACCCTGCGTATATCAGTCTCATTCCAAGACCTTCACATGAAGACCTGAATCGCAAGCGCAAATAAAACATTTTGTTGTTGAAGAGACAGGTCTTTGTCCCAAGTGTGGAATATGTCCTGTTGGATTCGGTATGAAATCCAGACGGTCAAAATCCCGAATGGGTCATAATACAGACAAGGACAAAATCCCGACATTTAAAATACCGACATGGTCAAAATACCGACATATAGAATGTACAGGTGAAACTGTAAACATGACTTTGGGTCGACGGGTCGCGAGGTCAACATGGGTTTTTTCACTGTTTTTTTTTACCCGAATGTCAACACAGTCGACATGGACACAGTTGGAGGTGAACCGCAGCCCCTCGCTTCGCTCGCAATGCTTCTGCACGGTGCCTCGCTGCGCTCGCAACACTATTTTATTCTCCCACCATGCCCTAGTGGATGGTAGGGCATGAAATATCACCTGCCGGCACATGTCGGGTCAAAAAACAGTGAAAAAACCCCTGTCGACCCAAAGTCATGTTGACAGTTTCACCTGTACATTCTATATGTCAGTATTTTGACCTTGTCGGGATTTTAAATGTTGGGATTTTGTCCTTGTCGGTATTTTATATGGCAGGATCTTGTCCTTGTCGGTATTAAGACCCATTCGGGATTTTGACTGCATGACGTCCTGTTACCGTCTCTCTTAACTTTTTGGCTGGTCTTGCCGAAAAATAAATTGAAGTTGGTATAAAATATTAGATTTCATTAGATATCACTTTCTTTTAATGGTTTCATTAGACCCATTAGCTGTTTTACATGCAAACTCCCATAACTGGAAAATTCACACTTCACAGAAACACTTTATCCCCAGTCTATCAGTCTTGGTAACTGCTGCCAGATCTAGGGCCACATTTATCAAGGGGGTGTGAGAAAAACTTTGTGATAAACAGCCAGTACCGTGACATGACAGTATCACACAGGTATTTTCGAAAGTATGAGGTGACAGATATCGCATTTGTACACTTTTCGCAGTTCCCATCTTTATAATGGGAACTGCTGTCTCTTGAAATGTATCAAGTTCCGAAAGAATTTTTCTTTCGGAACTTGTTGCCCAATAGCTTCGCAAAGCTAAAGTGGCGTTATCCCTCTCTCCCCTGTCCCACTGCCATTGCCGCTCAGCACTCCCGACAGGAGGCAGCCCCCACTGCGGCGCTGATCCACTGACCCCCCCGCCCCCGCAGCAGGTCACGGGAGCCTGGTCTCCGTCCCCACTGCGGCACTGAACCGCAGACGCCCCCGCAGCTGGTCCCGGCAGCCTGTCTCTGTCCCTACTGCAGCGCTGATCCGCAGGTCCCGGCAGCCTGTCTCCTTCCCCACTGCGGCGCTGATCTGCAGACCCCCCCGCAGAATCTCCTATAGCGTAAATAGTTTCACATTGCTCATGGCTGTCATACTGCCCAGCGCGGGGAAGGATAAACACACACTCGGCTCCAGCGAGATGCAGGAGCGGTGAATAAAACAGTACAGTATAATATAAGAGGCATCTTCACTTCACGGCCACTGCTACAGGATGCCACAAATCTCCAAATACGGACTCTCTACACCGGCAGCCCATATACACAGGCTTTGATCGCCGGGACAGAGCTTTTACGCAGCAGCTCTCCCTGCCCACCTCCCTTCATAAATCCAGGTGATGTAAAACAAAATCGCAATGTGATGTTAATGCGATGTTCATCGATATTGTCACGACCCTAGTCGGCGATTCCCCAGATACGACCATCTGTGAATACCGGCCACGCGACACTTCTTCTGGGTACCCCAAGCGTGTGCGTATTTCACCACGATTC
Organism: Crinia signifera; assembly: GCF_055691185.1. NCBI lineage: Eukaryota > Metazoa > Chordata > Amphibia > Anura > Myobatrachidae > Crinia > Crinia signifera. The sequence goes on along the minus strand of NC_139224.1, from coordinate 19,949,827 downwards.
CGCTTGCCACCAATGAAAGTAAGCTTTTTGGACTTAGTCCGCGACAGCTTTGATTCTGCCGACACACCAAATTATGAGTTACAGAGTAGCGCTCTGGCGAATTCGTCAGAGGCTTGGGCTGGAAAACAGCAGATACCAGAACTAATTATGACTTTTTAATTAAGTGAAAACACTACAAGGCTTACAGTATATTACAGAAAACATAAGTTACAAGATATATGATTAATAGGTAAGTCAAACGTAAAAACAATTTCAAAATAAAACAAAATGGGAATAAAGAAACAAACCACTTCAAGGACACACAGCATGAAGTGGGGTTTGGAGTGGAAACCTCTCCGGATACTGGATCATTTCAGAGACAGGTATCGGACCCATCCCATTCCCAAGAAAATGAACAACATGTCTTGTGAGACACACACTTTTAAGATTTGCAAAACACACACAATCACAGCCCCCACCTCAGGAATCTCCCTGTCCAGGGGTTTCCTTAGGATATATCCAGGGGCTGGCTAATTGACTTCCCTTTTGAAGATGAGCAATTTAGCCATTCAATCACCCCCCTGGGGCCTCCTTAATTCTTATCTCAAATAAGGTGTCATTCTAGAGTTATAAGGGAATTGCTTTCCTGACATCTCTCTGGTCTGGGAAGACCTTTGCCAGAGACCCTGGACTTCAGTACAAGTTTTATAGATGCAGGGGGAAGGAGATAACCTCTGCTTTCCTGTTGAGTTTTCAAACAGATGGGCAAGGGTTGTTGGAATAACCTTTTTACCCACAATTTCTTCATAAAAATACAGGATGAGTAGATAGCACACCATATCAGAAACAGTATTGTAGCGTGACCATGGCGGGTAGGGAGTGAGGCGAGAGCGAGACCCAGAGCTGACTATCTGTTTCCGGGGCAGAGTGACGTGTGGCGCCCGACGTGCTGGAGCTTGTAGCACGCGGACACCCAAATCGGAGCTGACTGTCTGTATCCGGGGGAGAGCGTTGCGTGACGGCTGGCGTTCTGAAGCCTGCTGCACGCAGACAAACCGGACTTAAGCCTGCTGTTTCTTCCTGAACCCCGTCTGAGCTTCCCCTTCTCCCTTCAAGGACATCGTGCCTCCTCCTTATCAAAAGTGTGGGGGACGGTGAAAACATCCCCTCCGGCAGTGCTGAGTGGCAGGCAGTACTGCACAGAGGTAACTCCGTTGGTGGGTGGAAGTGCTGGGACAATTTGCATCGCCCTTGCTGGGAGTTCGTGTGCACTAGCTATGGCCGACTGATGACATCTGTTAAAGGTGCCTAATTCTGCAATACGGCAGGCATAGCGGGGGCTTATACAGGCTGAAGTGACTACTTATACAAAGGTTTACCTATATTGACTGACTCTAACCTCTGGCACCCTGACACCTCCTGCAATTATACTAAATCTTACCCTGTGATAAAGGATGAGAAAGCCTTGTGCTAAGTAGAAATCTTCTGGCTTAGAAAATACTAATATTGTGGTGGACTGTGAAACATCTCCTCCAGCAGTGCTGAGTGGCAGGCAGTACTGCATAGAGGTAATTCCGTTGGAGGGTGGAAGTGCTGGGACATTTGCATCTCCCTTGCTAGGAGTTTTTTGTTGTGCACTAACTATCCCAGCAGAGGTTGTCAGTGGAGAAAGCAGTGGAGAAAGCACTGAAAGGTATATGTGGCCGACTGAGGACATCCGTTAAAGGTGCCTGACTCTGCAGTGGAGAATAGCAGGCATAGCGGGAGCTTATGCAGGCTGAAGTGACTACCTATATAAAGGTGTATCTATACTTACTGAGTCTAACGTCTGGTTTTGCCTTGTGCCCTGATACCTCTCGCAACTATATTACATTTTACCCTGTGACAAAGGGTGATAAGGCCGTGTGCCAAGTAGAAGTCTTTTGGCTCAGGAAAATAGATTGTGACTCGCTATAATGGGTAAAACAAATAATGCTACTGCTGCTGCTCGTTTAGAGCGATTTGCTCGCACACAAGGAAACCCTACTCAGACCCCAAATTCTACTCCCCACACAACCCCCTCAAAGGACAAGAGTCCCCAGAGGCCCTCAGACAACACACTGCATCAAATCCTGGAGGCTATCTCTAATAGTGAACAACGCCTAACAGAGAAAATAAACTTAGTTCAATTAGAGACTCAGGAGATCAAAACAGATCTTAAAGTCATTAATGAAAGAATTCTTGAGGTGGAGAGCCGTATTTCTAGCCTGGAGGATCTCAGTGCAAATTGTATGACAAAAGTGAATAATCTGTCTAAGCAGATGCTCGAAATGAGATCCAAAATTTCAGAAATTGAAGGCAGGCTACGCAGGAATAACCTGCGATTTGTGGGATTACCTGAGCACGTAGAGGGGAATGAGGCAGTTGAATTTCTGGAAAAAGGCTATTGGGGGTGTTTGGCAAACCTGCCTTCTCATCCCACTTTGTGGTAGAACGGGCCCACCGGGTCCCCCCTAGGCCTCCACCTCCATGTGCTCCTTCACGTACCCTCATCGCAAAATTCTTGAACTTTCAGGACAGAGACACAATACTCCGTTTAATTCGCTCAAAGGGACAGTTGGAATATAATGGAAACAAAATTTCTGTTTTTCCGGATTTTGCTATGGAAGTGCAGAAGAGCCGTGCAAAATTTATGGACATCAAGAGACGTCTGCGAGACTGTAACATAAAATATTCTATGACTTTCCCAGCAAAACTTAGAATCATACATGATGGAGAGACTCAATTTTTCGCTTCCCCAGAAGATGCAGCTAAGTGGCTCGATAAAAGAGCCCCCGGCCCTAAGCAAATGGCCACCAGCTAATACTATCTGCTAATAATTCAAAATTAATAATGTCGGAGAGCTCCCCCTACCTTGGTGGTTAAGGGGTCTTATTTTTTATAGCCCAACACCAGGATAGTTTTTCTTGGTTTTTTTTTTTTCCTCTCTTCTCCTTTTTTTTTTGGGGGGGGGGGGGGGGGGTGGCGGTTATGGGTATCTTAAGTATGCCAGCCAGGGGATGGTATACAGGGAGGTGGGGAGGGGGGGGGGGGGGGTTCGGGATTATTGTATTGTGTTTCTTGTACTGTTATGTTGTACTACAGCCAGGCCCAGAAAGAGTTTTTTGGTGGCGACCCTTCCTTTGGGAAAAGGATGGACGTGCACTGAAGGAGGGTGAACGGTAGTTTGGTAGACCTATAACTGATTAATTCTATTTAAATCAAATCCATGGTTAAATGAATCACGTGGAATGTGCGCGGCATAAACGATAAAATTAAACGATCTTTAGTCTTGGACCAACTTAAAAAATCTAAATCCGATATAATGTGTATAATAGAAACACACCTGACTGGTGGGAAACTTTTATCGTTAAAGAAGACTTGGATTGGTCCGACCTACCATGTCCCCTTCACTTCCTCCTCCCGAGGTATATCCGTCCTGATTCGAAAGTCCCTACCTTTTGTGTGTAATAAAGTTTGTATTGATTCAGGGGGTCGATATATATTTATGGATTGCTTAGTGAATAATATCCATCTACTGTTACTATTTGTATATATTCCCCCTCCATTCTCTTATGATGTATTGCTTAAAGCGGCAGAATTTGTTACATCTCTCCCTCAGATTCCTGTAATCTGTATGGGGGACTTGAACAACACTATGGATCCGATAATAGACAGGTGGCGGCAGATCCAGGTGGATAGAAAACAGGGGAATAGGGGGTTTTCTGAATTCATACATAGTTTGGGGTGGACGGACATATGGAGACTTAGGAATCCAGAACGTACCCAGTACTCCTACTATTCCGCTACCCATCGCGTTTTTTCCAGAATTGATCTTACATTGATCTCTAATGATTTGACTACTCAGATTACTAATACTAATTATATGGCAAGAGGGGTCTCTGACCACTCCCCGATGATATTAGAGCTGTCGGAGGCTAGGGACCATGGATATCAGTTCTGGAAGTTTAACGCGAATTGGTTGCGGAATCTTGGACAGGAGGAACTAATAATCTCCCAATGGGAAGAGTTCTGGAGTTTGAATAGGGGTTCTTCTTCATCTGCCCTATTGTGGGATGCGTTCAAAGCCTTTACTAGAGGGATACTGAAAAAGAAGATCGCTGAAATAAAAAATAAATGTAGAGATAGAATATCAGATCTAGAGAAAGAGTGTTCTACGCGAGAGATAAAATATTTGTTGGATAAAGATGAACCTGCTAGACTTGAGTGGCTAGCGGCACAACGTGAGTGGATAGAGGCATTACAAGATCATAATATGAAACTAGTACTGGGCGCTGCCCGGAGGGGCTACCAGAACTTAGACAGAATAGGCAGATATTTAGCCTATCTGGCTGGGGCGGAGACCCCCTCTGGCAGCATCCAATCGATAATGAGAGCAGATGGGGAAATGGCGTATACTACAGCAGATATAGCGGAGCAGTTTGTGCGTTATTTCTCCACCCTATATGCCTCTAATCTTAAAAGCTCACAAAGCATGATAAAGGACTATGTCATGGGAATAGACATTCCATCCCTCGATATCCAGGCAAGTACAGAATTGGAGGCCCCACTGACCATAGATGAGATTAAAAGGGCAATTAGTGACCTTCCGGTAAGGAAAGCACCCGGACTTGACGGAATACCAGCGGAACTCTATAAAAAATTTTCTGATAGTCTTTCCCCGCTGCTGCTGGAAACATTCTCATCCTGTTTTGAGACAAATAAATTGCCCCCCTCAATGGTTGAGGCAAAAATTACCGTTATCTTAAAGCAGGATAAGGACCCCACTAAAGTTGAGTCTTATAGACCCATTTCAGTGCTCACAGTGGAAGCCAAAATTTTGGCAAAAATTCTCGCCAGTCGGTTAAATAAACACATTACTAAAATAATCCATCCAGACCAAAGTGGCTTTATGCCCGGTAAGACCACCTCTATGAATCTACGCAAATTACATAGTCATCTGCAAACCCCGAAGGGGGAAACAACAAGGGCCGCAGTGGCCTCTTTGGACGCCACTAAAGCCTTTGATGTAATTGAATGGCAATATCTATGGATTGTTCTTAAGATCTTTGGCATAGGACCACGTTTTATAAAATGGATCCAATTATTGTATCTAGAACCCCAAGCTAGAATCTCAGTCAATGGCTGGATATCTACGGCTTTTGGGTTGGCAAGGGGGACGAGGCAGGGGTGTCCGCTTTCCCCTGTCTTGTTCGCCTTGGCAATAGAGCCCCTGGCGTGTTTGTTGCGGAAGCAGGCGGGACTTACGTGCTTTAAAGCAGGCTCTAGTTGTGATATGATATCCTTATATGCTGACGATTTACTGATATATTTATCTGATTATGTGGTAGAACTGCCTAGGGTCTTGAGTGCGATCGATCGATTTGGTGAGATATCGGGGGTGAAAATTAATTGGAGTAAATCGAATATTCTTTCGGTAAATTGTAAAGGGGCTCCACCCATCTCGCACATATTCCCCATGGAATGGGTCTCCAAGTTCAAATATCTTGGGGTTTGGATCTCTTTAGATCCAAAGGAGTATACCCCATTAAATATTCAACCCTTGATGCTCTACCTGGAACTTAAATTTAAATCTTGGAAAAAACTCCCCTTAACGCCGTCTGGGCGGATTAATCTTGTGAAAATGATTGTTCTCCCAAAACTACTTTACGTACTCCAACAGTCCCCAATTTTCCTTCCTACGTCATTATTTAGAAAAATCAATAGCTTAATAACATCATTTATTTGGAAAAATTCTAGACCTAAAGTTAGATTGGAGGCATTAATGAGGGATAGAGACCAGGGGGGTTTAGGGGTACCAAATCTTAGGAAGTACTATCTGGCGGCTCAATTAGCACAAATGAGTGAGTGGATGAAATATGAACCAGAAGGCAATTTGATCCAGGATCTGATAAATATGACTGCACCTGGCTGTAAACCCCTCTCTAGATTGCTTCAGGGCCATACTATGACAGGGGACCCCCCATTGGTGACCCAGGCTATAAAGGTTTGGAAGGAGGCAAATAAAGTAATAGATTGTACAAGCTATGATCCACAACATCCATTAGACGATAAATGGTTGATAGGAGACCTAAAGGAACTGCAGATTCGGGAAGTTTGGGCTCCATACTCGGTGTTCTATTTGAGTCAGGTGTATTTTGAGGATGGGTTTAAATCCTTCTTGCAAATGAAAGCAGAATTTGATCTCCCCCAATCGTACTTCTTCCGTTACCTCCAACTTAGAAGCGCGTTAGATCAACGCTTCCCTGACCCCCGCGTATGTTTCGGTCCTTCTCAGATAAAAAGAATTATAGTTTCTAGTAACAGGAAAACTACATCTAAGTTATATAAATTAATGCTCAATGAATCATCAAGAGAATATCTCAATAGTTTGAAGGTTAAGTGGGAGCAGAATGTGGGTCTATTGCAAGAAGAAGAGTGGCAGATGGCAATACTCTCAATACCTAAAGCCACCAATTCTATAAGGGTCCAGCAAGTGCAATTTTTTATTCTACATAGGGCCTACTTATCGACTACTAGGATGATTAAGTATGGTGCAATCTCTACAACACTGTGTAAGAGATGTAAGAATGCTGACGGCACTTTTTTCCATCTGCTTTCAGAATGCCAACTAGTAATGGAGTTTTGGAGTAAAGTGAGACTAGTCTTAACCGAAACCGGCATTCAGCCCGAAATGCTTTCTATAAAAAGTTGTATTCTTAATATTTTTACAGGTCAAGGTTGGGAATGGGGTCAAAAAATGTATGTTATAACATTAACAGCACTTGCAAAGGTGGTTATATCCAGGCACTGGATGGCAAAAACAGGCCCAGGGTAGCACTTGTAAACTACACAACTTGCCAAGAGAAATACTTATACATTAAATAAATATGATATAATTTGGCGAAACTGGAGATGCTCAAAATATTGGAACTCCAGGAAAGAGGTTGTTTTACTCTAGGTATTATAGATATGGGTGGGTACACGTATCACGGGCACCCAGTACTTGTGCTGGATATGAATACACATGATAATTGTTTAAATTTATTTTTCTTCTGTACTTCTTTTTTTTTTATTCATATTTTGTGTTTTTCTCTTATTTTTTCTTTTTTCACTGCTTGATAAACGAAATACCTGCACATGTGAAGGATCACATGGAATAGATATTGTTTGCATGAATATTTCTGACATAATATTGGCCACTTGAAAGGTTTAAAAGTGCACTTTAATGGATCGTACTTCTACAATCCCATATTACTAACTATAGATATATATATATAACAGATACACTATGTTAACTCACAATTTGGCTGGTTATGAATTTATGAATTCACGTGATTATTGCTCATATCCTTTGGGTTTGTTTTTTTCGGTTTCTTCTCTCCTCCCCATGTGTATTTTCTTTCTACATTGGACAGGCTTGCGTTCTGCCCTCTGACCTGTAAACCTATACCTGAATATCGTTGGACCCAAGCTTTTATTAGGGACCCGAAGTAGACTGATAACTCCATATGGGAAAGGGTCGTTACCAATAATAAGAGATGTGGTTGGCTTAGTCCCTTGTAGATGAAGGCCCTCCACATGTCGCGTATCCTACTACTATTACTCTGTTAAGACTGGGCTTGGCTGCCTTGCATATGTATGTACTAAGTGCAAATGTTCGTCTATCTAATGTGTTTGTTTCTTACTTCTCTCTCTTTTTTTTTAATATTAAGTAATCTGTATAACTGTAAAATTTAATAAAAGAATATAAGTAAAAAAATAAAAAATCTGCCTTCCTGCTTCACCCCCAGTCCTCCCAACCATCCAGGGCAAAGGCAGGTCACTTTCTCCATTACAAAGGAGGGTGGAGGTAAACCTGACCACACTAGGTGGGTCTGGGTGCGGGTGCGTCTGGCTAGAGCTGTGCCTCCCTAGCTGCTGCTCTGTGACAGGATAGTTAGTCCTGTACTGAATAGACAAAAGAGGGATGTGGGGTTGTGAGCTGCGCTTGGTCAAAAAATGTAATTATACATTCTATAAATGGAAATGAGAAAAATAATAATAATAATGATGGATTGGTTGATCTAGTACAAAGAGATTTATTATCTAAAAATAGCACATAGCCGAAATACAATTGAAAATCTTAAAATGCGGTACATATAAAATTCATATCTCACCAGACCAAACTGGGGTGTATGTATAGCCCGGAAAGTCCCAAAGAAGTCCTGTATAGGGCTGAGACAGTAAAGCGTCCTGTATGGTGCTTGAAAGGTGGACCCAATTGGGGCAGTAGGGAGGGAGGACCAAATGTGGATACGAGGAGTGGCTCAAGTTGACACGATGTGCCGACTCCCTCCGCTAGATGTTTTTATAGCGGGATATGGTCCTCAACCTCTACCTTCCTGTTAAATTTGTAATCCAAATCGAGCCAGTTGGAGATGGTAATGCCAGGCCGTGGTCTGTAGACGGCCCGATGGGACCCACAGGTGGTGGGGCTTGGTTGGTGTCCCTGATGCAGCAGATGGTGGGGAGGACTCGATGGTGTAAGGCAGGAGCGGCCCAGAGTGGCACAAATAACCGTCTCCCTCCGCTGGATGTAATGAAGCGGGGTATGGTCCTCAACCTCGACCTTACTGCTGAGACTTGATGGTCCAAATGGACAAACGATGGTAGGTGGGCACACACAACAGCACTTCCGGGCTCTTTGAAGATACCAGTTAGGGGTTCTGGATAGAAATGAAAAACCTGTGTCCTTACCGGTTTCGCTGCTCCAGGCAGCTTTGTCAGAGGATAACAGGTTAGAAACATGGCAGGCTATTTATTTCCTGTTACATGGGTCATGTGACCTGATATAATTAGATCAACCAATCCATTTTATAAATAAATAAAACGCTAAAGTAGGAGGCAAATGGTTATATATACATTCACAGTAAGATGAAATAACTGGATAAACATTCAGATAATGTGTATTTTTCCTTTGTAATGTACATAGGTGGTGTTTATTAGCTGGTAGCTTTAATGATGTTTACATGGTGGTCATGACAACTCACATGACCTTAGTAGACAAGCGCTCCGATTGGAGGGGCATCTAATTCATTTCCAGGGCATTTAGCCATACTTCTGAATAGGCTGTGGGGGCGGAGGTTATTAGCCCTTGCCGCGTCATCCGGACTTCCGGTAGCGCGGCATGATAATATGTCCCATATGGTGGGAGTTGTTAATGGGATGGGTTCCAGGGCGGAGGTTAAAGCCCCCTTATCCGCGTCATCCGGACTTCCGGTGATGCGGTCAGTAGGGGAGCGTGTTTTCAGAGGCACCACCGGTACCTTCCGTTTGGCGCGTCATTCCGACTTCCGGTGACGCGGCTGATGGAGGACGGTGGTATCGGGGGCGGGGACCTAAGGCTGGAATCGTCTGTCGCGTCACCCGGACTTCCGGGGGGGGGGGCGGCGCGGACTGGTGTTTGTCAAACATTCCCCTATGTGGGTATGTTAGGGGGCGGATATTCTTGATTGGGCGTCATTCAAGTGGGCGTGGATCTCTCCAACTTCATGCACTGGCCCAGTAGACGTTCAAAGTATATTATACACATATATCATAAACAAACCGAAAAAACGGAGACAAACTCATTTCAGCATGAGCGATCCACTATAGCATCCTGTGTTATATTATAGGACAAAGATACTAATTTCTAAGATGCCTACTGTATATTGCTGTATTTGGACAAGAGTAAAGAAGGGCTGCCCTCTAGTGGATATAAACTAGAGTACATTTGGGATATTTTGCTTATATTGTGCCACACAATGGTGTTTATGCAAAGGAAAAAGAGAGGATATACAAAAAAATGCAGTATATGGGACAATATATACATATAGTAGAATAGATGAGTAGATGGATGACATTAATGTTGGAAATCTAATTTCAGATGAATGAACGGGGAAAGGGTGGGAAGGATATAGAATAATTTATCTCAGTTCATATTTTAACATTTTAACACAAGATTACATTATGGTGTACCAAAAGGGTAGGCATATAGATGTACACACAGATGAACAAGTGGGATGGTGTTAAATGATTGTTGGAGTGGGACCAAACATTCTAGATGACTGAGTTAAATTCCACCATCTCGTTGATGCCTTCTGGGTGGATAGAGTTCAGCAGGTGCATCCAGAAAACTTCCTGTTTGCACAGTCTGCTGAACCTATCCCCCCCCTGTTGGTATCTTTAATGTGCTCCACTCCTATTAATTCTAAACCTTGGGGGTCAGCATTGTGCCTTTCGAGAAAATGCCTGGAGACACTGTGTGAAACCAGACTCTTTTTTTTATATTGCGGCGGTGCTCTAGGAACCTAATGCGGAGTTTCCTAGTGGTGAGGCCCACATATTTGAGTCCGCATTCACAGGACAGAACATATATTGTATAAGTAGTGTTACAATTTATGAAATTTCTAATAGGGTGTGTTTTGGTATCCACCATAATTTGTGTGGTTTTAGCATTTTTGATGTGTGAGCACGTGATACATCTGGAGCTCCCGCATCTATAAAATCCTGCCAATTGGGGGGGAAACCAGGTCGTGAGGGGTGAAGGGGTGGTAATTGAGGGTAAAAAACTGGGTGCCAGAATACTTTTGAGGGAACGGTTTTTCTTAAAAATAAATTTGGGCTTTTTGGGTAATGTCCCTGTTAGGAATGGGTCTTGATGCAAAATATTATAGTTTTTACAAACAATACTTTTAACTTCGGTATGGTGGCTTGTAAAAGTGCTAATAAAGGCCATTCTCATGTTATTCGTACTGGCATCTGAATGTGGGTCATTTTTCTTCTTTTTTGGACTGAGTAGTTGCTCTCGATCCATATTTAGTACCTCTTCGAACGCCTTTTGGACTAGAGGAGCAGGGTAGCCCCTGCTTCTAAAGGGGGACATCATTTTTTCTGCTTGTATTTCAAAGTCTGATACTGAGGAACAATTCCTCCTAATACGTAAGAGCTGTCCCTTGGGAATACTTTTTTTCCAAGTTAAATGGTGTCCACTACGAAAGTGGAGGTAAGCTTGACTCCCCACCTCCTTGGTATAATTTTTGGTCACAATTTTATTATCTTTTATGGAGAGGGCCACATCCAGGAAGGAGATCTCCGTGGGGTGAAAGGTATGGGTGAACTGTAAATTATATGAATTACTATTAAGTGTTCCAACAAAATCCAGTGCTGTTTGTGCATCCCCATCCCAAATCATAAAAAGATCATCTATGTACCGACCATAGAGGACCAGGCTCGCGCTACAGCTGCCGCCCCACACATGGTGGTCCTCGACCTCCCCATGTATAGGTTGGCGTAGCTGGGCGCGAACCTGGTCCCCATGGCGGTACCCATCACCTGTAAGTAGTAGGTGTCTTGAAATAAAAAATAATTGTGCTCTAAGATAAAGGTGATGCAATTGAGAAGAAACAGTCTGAGCTCCACCCCCAGGTCACCGTCTTTTTCTAGACGTTTCTCTACAGCTCGACGTCCCAGGCCATGTGGGATGTTGGAATACAGGCCTGTGACGTCGAGCGTGAGGAAATTGTAAGAATCTCTCCATGTAATCTCTTTGATGAGTTGGAGGAAGGATGTGGTATCCTTAATGTGTGACCTGAGGGTGGAGACCCTAGGCTGGAGAAAAGAGTCCACAAAGAAAGAAAGGTTTGAAGTTAAAGAGTTAATACCCGAAATAATAGGTCTCCCTGGGGGTGCTGAAAGTGATTTGTGTACTTTGGGAAGGTGATAGTAGATAGGCACCACAGGGTGTTCAGAAAAAAGAAATTTGAACTCGTCCCTGGATATGGTCCCCTCCATTACTGCATGGTCCAACAGTTCGAACAGTTTGGCCTTAAACAGGTTAGTGGGGTCCCCTTTGATTTTGGTGTAAAACTTAGTGTCTTCCAGTTGCCTGAGGGCTTCGGAGATGTAATCCTGTTTGTCCTGTATAACAAGACTCCCCCCCTTGTCTGCTTCCTTGATAATTATCCCCTTATCTTCTACCAGACTTTTTAGGGCCTTCTTTTCTTGTTTGGAAAGATTGGAGCTATAAATTTTTGACTTGTTAGATTTATTGCACATAGTTTTGAAGTCAGACAGGGTGGTCTTGTAAAAGCTCTCTATATTTGGGCCTTTTGATCTTATGGGAAAGAATTCCGATTTTAATTTAAAATCTTTACGATTGATGTTGAAATTATTGGGGGGGACACTCTGTGGTCTGGACAGACTCTTCACTATGATTCTCCTCTTCTAGTTCTTTCAGTATATCTACATATGGAAGGTCCTCGGGTTCTAGGGTAATACATTCTGGTGATTGTTCTATCTGAAGTCGGGTTTTTTTTTCAAAATATCGTTGCCGACACAGGGTTCGGACAAATCTATTGAGTTCTATGAATAAAGTAAAAATGTTGGGGGTGGCGGTAGGGGCGAACTTAAGGCCTTTGCTAAGGAGTGAAATCTCCCCTTCATTTAGCTTTTTATTGGATAGATTTATTACACTTTTAAGAAGTTCTTTTTTGTTTTCTTTCTTTAATTTCTTGTATATCTCCCTCTTTCCTCCTCTCTTCCCTCTGAGCTTCTTCTTCTTCTTTTTGGGGTCCCCACTCTCTGGTCTGGTGGGTTCTGAACTCTTGATTTGGTATAGCGCCCCTCTAAAAAAACGCTCTGGTTGCTAACTGAGGTCTCTTGTTCCCTTGCTAATCTCTCTTTGGGTCTAGCCCCTTGTTGTGTATTGCCTGTAAGAACGTCTTTATAGCTGTTTTCTTTAGTAACATGGGTATGTTGGCGTGGTGGGTAGTTTTCTTTATAGTTGGTTCTATTCTTTAAATGTGGGAGTGTGTATACTGGAAGGTCTTTGATTCTTTCGTATTGACTCTTATGTGATGGGTCCCTCTGTCTATAGGTATATCTATTTTGGGGGTAATTATTGTCCCTCATATTCCTCCTGTTTTTGGCTTGAGATCTATATGCCCTGATGTCCCCTCCTTTATAGTCCTCAATGTCCCTTCTGAATTTTTTACATTTTGAGTAAAAAGTCTGGTAGAAGATAAGGGGATAATTATCAAGGAAGCAGACAAGGGGGGGAGTCTTGTTATACAGGACAAACAGGATTACATCTCCGAAGCCCTCAGGCAACTGGAAGACACTAAGTTTTACACCAAAATCAAAGGGGACCCCACTAACCTGTTTAAGGCCAAACTGTTCGAACTGTTGGACCATGCAGTAATGGAGGGGACCATATCCAGGGACGAGTTCAAATTTCTTTTTTCTGAACACCCTGTGGTGCCTATCTACTATCACCTTCCCAAAGTACACAAATCACTTTCAGCACCCCCAGGGAGACCTATTATTTCGGGTATTAACTCTTTAACTTCAAACCTTTCTTTCTTTGTGGACTCTTTTCTCCAGCCTAGGGTCTCCACCCTCAGGTCACACATTAAGGATACCACATCCTTCCTCCAACTCATCAAAGAGATTACATGGAGAGATTCTTACAATTTCCTCACGCTCGACGTCACAGGCCTGTATTTCAACATCCCACATGGCCTGGGACGTCGAGCTGTAGAGAAACGTCTAGAAAAAGACGGTGACCTGGGGGTGGAGCTCAGACTGTTTCTTCTCAATTGCATCACCTTTATCTTAGAGCACAATTGTTTTTTATTTCAAGACACCTACTACCTACAGGTGATGGGTACCGCCATGGGGACCAGGTTCGCGCCCAGCTACGCCAACCTATACATGGGGGAGGTCGAGGACCACCATGTGTGGGGCGGCAGCTGTAGCGCGAGCCTGGTCCTCTATGGTCGGTACATAGATGATCTTTTTATGATTTGGGATGGGGATGCACAAACAGCACTGGATTTTGTTGGAACACTTAATAGTAATTCATATAATTTACAGTTCACCCATACCTTTCACCCCACGGAGATCTCCTTCCTGGATGTGGCCCTCTCCATAAAAGATAATAAAATTGTGACCAAAAATTATACCAAGGAGGTGGGGAGTCAAGCTTACCTCCACTTTCGTAGTGGACACCATTTAACTTGGAAAAAAAGTATTCCCAAGGGACAGCTCATACGTATTAGGAGGAATTGTTCCTCAGTATCAGACTTTGAAATACAAGCAGAAAAAATGATGTCCTCCTTTAGAAGCAGGGGCTACCCTGCTCCTCTAGTCCAAAAGGCGTTCGAAGAGGTACTAAATATGGATCGAGAGCAACTACTCAGTCCAAAAAAGAAGAAAAATGACCCACATTCAGATGCCAGTACGAATAACATGAGAATGGCCTTTATTAGCACTTTTACAAGCCACCATACCGAAGTTAAAAGTATTGTTTGTAAAAACTATAATATTTTGCATCAAGACCCATTCCTAACAGGGACATTACCCAAAAAGCCCAAATTTATTTTTAAGAAAAAACGTTCCCTCAAAAGTATTCTGGCACCCAGTTTTTTACCCTCAATTACCACCCCTTCACCCCTCACGACCTGGCTTCCCCCCCAATTGGCAGGATTTTATAGATGCGGGAGCTCCAGATGTATCACGTGCTCACACATCAAAAATGCTAAAACCACACAAATTATGGTGGATACCAAAACACACCCTATTAGAAATTTCATAAATTGTAACACTACTTATACAATATATGTTCTGTCCTGTGAATGCGGACTCAAATATGTGGGCCGCACCACTAGGAAACTCCGCATTAGGTTCCTAGAGCACCGCCGCAATATAAAAAAGAGTCTGGTTTCACACAGTGTCTCCAGGCATTTTCTCGAAAGGCACAATGCTGACCCCCACGGTTTAGAATTAATAGGAGTGGAGCACATTAAAGATACCAACAGGAGGGGGGATAGGTTCAGCAGACTGTGCAAACAGGAAGTTTTCTGGATGCACCTGCTGAACTCTATCCACCCAGAAGGCCTCAACGAGATGGTGGAACTTAACTCAGTCATCTAGAATGTTTGGTCCCACTCCAACAATCATTTCACACCATCCCACTTGTTCATTTGTGTGTACATCTATATGCCTACCCTTTTGGTACACCATGTAATCTTGTGTTAAAATGTTAAAATATTAACTGAGATAAATTATTGTATATCCTTCCCACCCTTTCCCCGTTCATTCATCTGAAATTAGATTTCCAACATTAATGTCATCCATCTACTCATCTATTCTACTATATGTATATATTGTCCCATATACTGCATTTTTTTGTATATCCTCTCTTTTTCCTTTGCATAAACACCATTGTGTGGCACAATATAAGCAAAATATCCCAAATGTACTCTAGTTTATATCCACTAGAGGGCAGCCCTTCTTTACTCTTGTCCAAATACAGCAATATACAGTAGGCATCTTAGAAATTAGTATCTTTGTCCTATAATATAACACAGGATGCTATAGTGGATCGCTCATGCTGAAATGAGTTTGTCTCCGTTTTTTCGGTTTGTTTATGATATATGTGTATAATATACTTTGAACGTCTACTGGGCCAGTGCATGAAGTTGGAGAGATCCACGCCCACTTGAATGACGCCCAATCAAGAATATCCGCCCCCTAACATACCCACATAGGGGAATGTTTGACAAACACCAGTCCGCGCCGCCCCCCCCCCCCCCCCCCGGAAGTCCGGGTGACGCGACAGACGATTCCAGCCTTAGGTCCCCGCCCCCGATACCACCGTCCTCCATCAGCCGCGTCACCGGAAGTCGGAATGACGCGCCAAACGGAAGGTACCGGTGGTGCCTCTGAAAACACGCTCCCCTACTGACCGCGTCACCGGAAGTCCGGATGACGCGGATAAGGGGGCTTTAACCTCCGCCCTGGAACCCATCCCATTAACAACTCCCACCATATGGGACATATTATCATGCCGCGCTACCGGAAGTCCGGATGACGCGACAAGGGCTAATAACCTCCGCCTCCACAGCCTATTCAGAAGTATGGCTAAATGCCCTGGAAATGAATTAGATGCCCCTCCAATCGGAGCGCTTGTCTACTAAGGTCATGTGAGTTGTCATGACCACCATGTAAACATCATTAAAGCTACCAGCTAATAAACACCACCTATGTACATTACAAAGGAAAAATACACATTATCTGAATGTTTATCCAGTTATTTCATCTTACTGTGAATGTATATATAACCATTTGCCTCCTACTTTAGCGTTTTATTTATTTATAAAACGGATTGGTTGATCTAATTAACTCAGGTCACATGACCCATGTAACAGGAAATAAATAGCCTGCCATGTTTCTAACCTGTTATCCTCTGACAAAGCTGCCTGGAGCAGCGAAACCGGTCAGGACACAGGTTTTTCATTTCTATCCAGAACCCCTAACTGGTATCTTCAAAGAGCCCGGAATTGCTGTTGTGTGTGCCCACCTACCATCGTTTGTCCATTTGGACCATCAAGTCTCAGCAGTAAGGTCGAGGACCATACCCCGCTTCATTACATCCAGCGGAGGGAGACGGTTATTTGTGCCACTCTGGGCCGCTCCTGCCTTACACCATCGAGTCCTCCCCACCATCTGCTGCATCAGGGACACCAACCAAGCCCCACCACCTGTGGGTCCCATCGGGCCGTCTACAGACCACGGCCTGGCATTACCATCTCCAACTGGCTCGATTTGGATTACAAATTTAACAGGAAGGTAGAGGTTAAGGACCATATCCCGCTATAAAAACATCTAGCGGAGGGAGTCGGCAAATCGTGTCAACTTGAGCCACTCCTCGTATCCACATTTGGTCCTCCCTCCCTACTGCCCCAATTGGGTCCACCTTTCAAGCACCATACAGGACGCTTTACTGTCTCAGCCCTATACAGGACTTCTTTGGGACTTTCCGGGCTATACATACACCCCAGTTTGGTCTGGTGAGATATGAATTTTATATGTACCGCATTTTAAGATTTTCAATTGTATTTCGGCTATGTGCTATTTTTAGATAATAAATCTCTTTGTACTAGATCAACCAATCCATCATTATTATTATTATTTTTCTCATTTCCATTTATAGAATGTATAATTACATTTTTTGACCAAGCGCAGCTCACAACCCCACATCCCTCTTTTGTACTTTCTCCATTGCGTTTACAATTAGGGCAGAATGGCGTGGTACAATTACGCTCCTTCTGGCGTAAAAATGGCGTTTGCTCATGACAAGATGGCATCCAATCATGACACCTCCCCCTTTAAAGATCAGCATGGGAGCAGTGGCCAAACCAGCCACAGTATCCCATGCTGAGCCCTGACACTTGTCAGTGCCCTGCCCGACAGACTGCTGCAGTTTCCAGGTTAGGACCAGCGCTATGGGCGAAGTCCCCGAACTACAGGATTCTTGTATCACCCCTAGGCTCTGCATCTCACCCACCTTCCACCTTAATATCTGTAACAACTCCAGGGGTGTTCGGTGACCTGAGTCTACCTGGTGGGTGCCTAGGTGCATTTTCCCTGGTCTCCCTGCGAAGCAGGTTTGGTCTGGGTGCAGAGGGTCTGACCACTGACGCTGCTGCATTCCTACTAACACATTCCGATAATTGGCATCTGTCAGGATTTCACCTGACACCTCAGCCATGGCTAGGGCGGGCCAGGGGCATGATTCCAGCTCCTCTTTCAGGAGACAGCAAGCTATGGGCAAACAGGTGTCCCTGCCCAAATCATCTGTGGGCACACTGATATAGTGGAAGCTGTGTCCCCTTGTGCCATCCTTGCTGGCAAGGACACAGCCCACCCCAGCTGTGCGTTGGACTCCTGGGCATAGATTTTCACCTGCCGCCGGCAGTTCCGTTTGCCATCCTGGGGTCAGAACCAACCTCTTCTGCCACACCCCACATGGGCATTCCCCTGAGGTGTAGGCATTCCAGAGCCTCTGCTTGGCTTGGGCAGCCTTAAGAGGACTGTGGGACACTGCTATCAGGTGTTGTAAAGTACCTTTACACGACATGAGGTTAACAACAATAAATATGATACAAATCATATGGGCTAGGGCCTTTCCTGTGTTTACCTCAGCACTATATACCATGGGACAGGTAATCCTGTCACCTTCCAAGAATCTCTTGTCCTGCTCTCTTGCCTGAGCTGATTGACCCCCCCTCCCTTTCACTGGGGGGAAGGTACACTCCCTCAAAGCCTTAAACCGCTGAGCGCCTGATGCCCCTCACCAGTCAACAAACCTTGAACCCAAAGCACCATCTCCTCCCCTTCTTTCCCCTTTTGTAACCTTCCCCTTGTACCTGAAATAACCAGTCGGAGTCTAGTATTTTTGACGAATTAAATGGTCACAATTTATTAACTTGATTTCAGATTTACTGTTACTTAATTTGGGTGGCAAAGATAGCACTGCGGTCCACCAGCCCTTATCAACTGAATCATGTAACCGCCTGGGGGGCCGGGATCCCCTTCTCGCAACTGACAACCTGTAACCGACAGGTAATCCCGTTTTGCCCCCCGACGCCAGGCCTGGCGCCCACCTTGGCTGGCCCGCAGTACTTCCGCCCCCGACGCCAGGCCTAGCGCCATACCATGGCTGGTCCGCAGTACTTCCGTCTGCTGCTTTGCCTTCTTGAAGTTGCTTAATGTTGTTCCTTCTTCCTCTTGTGGTGGGTGGGTGGGATCCTTGCGGGGGGGGGGGGGGGGGGTTGCTTCTGAGTGTAATGACCCTCTTCCTGCAAATTTACCGTTACTTAATTTGGGTGGCAAAGATAGCACTGCGGTCCACCAGCCCTTCTCACAACTGAATCATGTAACCGCCTGGGGGGCCGGGATCCCCTTCTCGCAACTGACAACCTGTAACCGCTGGGTGATCCCGTTTTGCCCCCGACGCCAGGCCTGGCACCCACCTTGGCTGGCCCGCAGTACTTCCGCCCCCGACGCCAGGCCTAGCGCCATACCATGGCTGGTCTGCAGTACTTCCGTATGTTGCTTTGCCTTCTTGAAGTTGCTTAATGTTGTTCCTTCTTCCTCTTGGGGTGGGTGGGTGGGATCCTTGCTGGGGTTGCTTCTGAGTGTAATGACCCCCATTCTCCCCCTTCCTTAAGTATGGCCTATCCCCTGGGGAGGGGCCATTTACCTTTTGTCCTTCACCTTATCTTCCCTCTTGCTTTAAGCTGGCACCTACCCTACCTGCCTTCCCCCCTGCAGCAATTATGTCTCTTTTTTGTGGGGCACAGGCTGAGCGTTTATACTCATTCGTTGCTATTTGCAGCTCATTCTCTTTAAACCGCTGAGCGCCTGATGCCCCTCACCAGTCAACAAACCTTGAACCCAAAGCACCATCTCCTCCCCTTCTTTCCCCTTTTGTAACCTTCCCCTTGTACCTGAAATAACCAGTCGGAGTCTAGTATTTTTGGCGAATTAAATGGTCACAATTTATTAACTTGATTTCAGATTTACTGTTACTTAATTTGGGTGGCAAAGATAGCACTGCGGTCCACCAGCCCTTATCAACTGAATCATGTAACCGCCTGGGGGGCCGGGATCCCCTTCTCGCAACTGACAACCTGTAACCGACAGGTGATCCCGTTTTGCCCCCCGACGCCAGGCCTGGCGCCCACCTTGGCTGGCCCACAGTACTTCCGCCAACGCTAGGTCCTAGGACCGTAGCCCGCCACCCTACCGTGACCCTACCTCGCCCTGGACTCTAATCTGATGGGTTTTTCTGTCCCCTAATGCCTGCTGGTGTCCTAGTCCCCAGCTTACTCTCTGCCCAGATGGCTGTGACCGAGCTATGTTCTTGTCCATACTGTGCTCTGACCTTTGTTGCCTGTTGTTGTGGTAACATGGGTTGTGGGTGGGAGTGGCCTGTAGCAAGGGTTGCTAATGAATCCCTCGCCATCTTGTTCACCTCGTCTTCATAATCTGCCATAAGTGAGGAGGACAGGTTAGACCTTGGTGCTGCCTCCCTAAAGGCTTCGCATTTTCCCCTGGAGAGGGCACCGGCTATTTTGTTGTCTACACCTGGCACGGAAGTTAATGTTGTGTTGCAGACACCCCAATACCAGGTGCCTGATCAGGTTAATCGCTGGCGGGGAGGAGGCCTTTCCTTGTTGACCGCCTGCACCACCCCAAGTTGTCACACCAGAAAGTTATCTCCTTGTTGGCTAACCTGCTGTCCTACAATTCCACTGCTACTATTATTGGGAACAGCTCCAGAAGCAGCAAGTTCTTAGTCAGCCCCTCCTCTGCCCAGCTCTGGGGCCACAGTGCAGCGCACCATTCTCCCTCTAGGTAATCTCCGAAGCCCTATGACCCCGCTGCATCAGTGTATAGTTGCAGCTTCTTGTTTGGCACAGGCGCTGCTGGCCTGATCCTTACTCCATTGACTTTCTAGAAAAAGGTTTCCCACATGAGCATGTCTTCTCTAATCTCTGCTGTTAACCTAAGTGATGCGCCTTTTCGTCCCCGCTGTGGCCCTTTCCAGTTTGCGACAGAAAATTCTGCCCATGGGGATCATCCTGCACGCAAAGTTTAGTGACCCCAGCAATGATTGGAGCTGTTTTAGTGTCAATTTCTTTGCCCTTTCGTGCTCGCTAATCTTCCCCAGGAGGTTGGACACCTTGTCTTCTGGTAACCTAAACGTCTTGTCTGAGGTGTCTATTTCTATGCCTAGGTAGGAGAGCCTTGTTGTTGGTCCTTCCGTTTTTTCGGTTGCTATTGGTACCCCAAATGTGTGGAATAGCACCTGGGTGGATTTGAGCAGCTGCTCTATACTCTATCGGTATTAGCCTGGCCAACCATTAGAAAGTCGTCCAAGTAGTGTGCCATTGTCTTAACCCCTTCCCGACATTGCCTTTTATGCTAATTTTTTTTTTTTCCTCCTTGCGTTCAAATAAGCGTAACTTTTTTAATTTTCCGGCTATATAGACACATGAGGGCTTTTTTTTTGCGGGACAAGTTGTACTTTGTAATGGTACCATTTACTATACCGTATAATATTCTGGGGAATCAGGAAATAATTCAATGTGGGGTAAAAAAAAAAAAAAAACGCCATTCCACAATTTTGCGCTGGTTACGGTTTTTTTGGAGTTCATAGTTCGTTTAAAATGATGGGTTATCTTTATTCTATGGGTCGTTACGATTCTGGTGATAACTTATATAGTTTTCGTTATGTTTTACCACTAAAAAAAAAAATCGCAACTTTTACGGTTTTTCTAATTTGCGTTGCGTCGCCATGTTCTGCGGCTTATAACTTTTTTATTTTTCCACCTACGGACCTGGGTGAGGGCTCATTTTTTGCGGGCTGAAGTGTACTTTTTAATTAATTTAATTATGGGATATGGGCGACTTTCTGATTTCTTTTAGTTATTTTTTTTTGGGTACGCGATGCGACCAAAAAACGTAGTTTTGGCGTTTGGAATTATTTTCCGTTTACGCCTTTAACCGTGCGGAATAACTAATGTTAGATTTTAATAGATCGGACTTTTAGGAACGCGGCGATACCAAATATGTTTATTTTTTTTATTTTTTATTCATTTTTATTTGTGAAATGGGGAAAGGGGGGTGATTTGAACTTTTAATATTTTTTTTTTTTTTTTTTTTTAAACTTTATTTTTTTTTTTTTTTTTTACTTTTACTACAAGGCCCCCTAGTGTACTTGACCACTAGGGGGCGCGATCGCCTGTACTAGGTTCAGCCATAGAGCTCTATGGCTGAACGTAGTGATTTTATGCACTTCCTATTACATCCTGCCTGAGGCAGGATGTAATAGGTATGCATACACGGCCAGCACAGGGGTCTACATTAGACCCCTGGCTACCATGGCAACCGATCGGCACCCTCCGATCTCGCTGCGGGGGGCCCCGATCGGCGCCGGAGGGGGGCGCCCCCCCTCCGATCAGCTATTTAAGCACTGCGGTCGCTTTGCCCGCGGTGCTTAAAGGGTTAAACGGCCACGATCGGCGAACTCGCCGCTCGTGGCCGTGAGAGCAGGGACCTGGCTGTAATATACAGCCATTACCTGCTCTCTTTCAAGCCAGCTCACTCCGTGAGCTGGCTTGATTCTCCCTCAACCGACATATGACGTAAATGTACGTCATATGTCGGGAAGGGGTTAATGTCTGTTCCGGCTTCCACACACCAGTGCAGTAACGTACTGAATTTTTCGAAGAAAGCGCATGAAATGGCGCAGCCCATTGGTAAGCATAGGTCAATGAAATAACTGCCCTCAAATTTGAGGCCCATAAATCTTTGACTCTGGGGGTGAAGCAGAAGGAGCCTGAATGCTGATTCGATATCTATCTTCCCCATAAGGGCCCCTTCCCCGCAGCTGCGCACTATTTTGAGCACGTCCTCAAAAGACTGGTAAGCCACGCAGCACTGCTGTTTTTCTATAGCATCGTTTACCGACCCTCCCGTGGGGTATGACATGTGCTGTATTTATATGAATTTTCCAGGCATCTTTTTTGGTACTACCCCCAAGGGGGGCACTACTAGCTGCTGTAAAGGGGGTTCCTTTTCCAGAAACACTGCATCTTCTTTATTGTGGTACCATCCTAGCCATTTTTGCATGTTTTTTAGTTGTATCGGGGTTGCGGCCTTACTTATTGCGCTGATGTCCTTCTGTTTTAGGCACTGTGTAACTGCCTGCTCTCTTGTAGCATTCCTTTGCTGGGTGCCCTTTGCCGCAGTGTCTGCATGCGTGCCTGTATTTGCAGTACTGGCCCCTGGTGCTGTATGTGCTGTTGTATGTGAAGCATTATTGGGGACAGCTCCAGTAGCAGACCCTCCTCTTGCCTGCATGCCGGGTACCTCATACCTCCTCCATGCTGGCCTTAACGTGTTCTTTCCTGGGGCCCCATGAATGGCCATGCTAGCTTCACCCCTCCTTCCTGTCAAGGAAGAGTACTTTTGCATACTACGCTTTCTGCATTGTCGTAGCACAGTGTCCGTCCAGGTCATCAGCCTGCCCGCCTCCTCCGATCATTAGGCATCTGCATGTGGAAGAAGAAGGGTTGCACTGCGAGGTGACATAAAGCATGTTAGTTTGTACTGTGTGTAAATACGTTGGACCATGCAGCCTCCCAAACCTGAGCAATAATCCTATAATGCCACCTCCATGCATTCTCCTTTTTCCGTTTCTTAAACTGCCTCTATCCATATACAAGTGACTAAATTTGCGCTGATAACTACCCCCATGGAATTTGTAACGTCCGCCTAAGCCCCATTGGCATTAGACATTTCACTAAACTTATTCAGTAAATAGTGCATTACCTTTGTTCTAAATGACCATGATAGAGAACTTGTACTAAGCTTAAACAGAGAACAAAATTTCCTAATGAAAATTGGGGTTGCTAAACTGCTAGCATCTTGTTGAAGGGGCTGTTATCCCTCGTATTTGCATAAAGGTTATAAGATTTTGCCACCACATTGCTGGCAGGTGCACTGCGCATATGTCTGCTTGCACCCTTCTGATCCCTGTCATTATTGCAGCTATGATGGTTTACTACCCAAGTTACATAAAATTACATAGCTTTTCTTATAATTATTTTGCTTTGCTTATTCCATGTCAGAATTTCCAGCACATTCCTCCTAATTGGCAAGCTAATGCGCACTGAGCAGTTACCTGTACTGTGCAGTTTATTTATTGATTTATTAACAGATTCTTATATAGCGCAGCAGATTCCATTGTGCTTTACAATTGTAAACAGAGATAAAACAAACTGGGTAACAACAGCTAGACTTGGAGGGAAGATTATGCGTACACCCATTTTTATTTACTTATTTATTTTGCCTTATCTGTTAAAGGATCCATCTACCTTTGCACCCAGCATCAGTAATATTTCTTCCATGCGAAGGCCATGCATGTACCGCAAACGTAGTTGCTATCAGACTTATGGTTCCATCCCTGTGCCCTTATTAATAATACCCATTACATATTGCGCAGCGCTTTACAGAGAATATTTGAACATTCAGTCTAATACTGAAGTAAAATGCTAAACATGCACAAACATAATGAATTCACTTATTGATCATATACTACCATTATGATTGTACATATAACATGTAACAATGAAGTTACTATTTTGTATGCAACACCATATTATTTTTCTGAATGCAGCTTAATCTAACCTGATACAATATATCATTCCCCCATTCAGCAACATCTTTCTAATACTGTATATTATAATCCTATGATGCCTTGCACGCTGAAAAATGTGCCACCATATTAATTCTCCTGCCTTATATTGCATTATATTAACATTATAAATATACACTTGCAACCATGCATTCCCATATTTGCATTCTGCCTCTTACATTATTGATTAGCCGTATCTTAATAACGCTGCTACGCAATATTATATTATGTTACTGAAAAAACAATTCAGTTTTGCCAACATTTATCTGTACAAAACTATGCATTTGTTTTCCATTGCTGGGCAGCCTGGTTCATGGTTCATGGTTCATGTTGGGAGGAGTAGATGCAGGGGTTGGAGTGAAAGGCGATATCATCTCTATCAAAGAAAATCCCCGCTGCTATGTCATGTAAACAAGCCCTCAGTAATTTCATTAGGGGGGGGGGGGGGATCATGGGACTTGTTTGAAACCTGCCTGTGTACATTGGGCCTAATTCTCTGCTGCTTTGCTAAAGATTGCCGGAAGTATAATCTTAAATCCCTTATATTTAAAGTACTTATATTTTGGCCTTGTCCCTTGTAGTAACCTCATATTAAGCAGCATTGAACTACTCCTGCCCTGAATCCCAACTGTACTGTTTGGTAATTGGTGTACAAACCATGTAAGGTGCCTTTTATTCCTTAGGGCAGGGGTGGGGAACCTTTTTTGTGCCAAGGGCCATTTGTATGGGGAAAAAATCCTTTGGGGGCCATATGTAAAAATTTCTCTTACAAATTGTCCTGCAGCAGCTGTCACACGCTCCGGCGGCTGCCACTGAATAGGACAGACAGTCTCCGGCTGCTGTTGATTAATAGGAATCTAGTGAGAACTACCGACCTATCGCAATAATTCCCCTGTACTTGACTCCTAGCAAAGCCGGTGGGTGGGTGGGAGGGCCACTCAGACCGGCTACGGGGGCCGCATACGGCCCCCGGGCCTGAGGTTCCCCACCCCTGCCTTAGGGGAAAGTTGCCCAAACAGTATGTGGTATTGTTGAGAAAGGACAGATGCATAATAAGAGAGCAGCAAAGGTAATCCTGCCCACTGTGACCAGGCAGAACCAGAACCTCTGTCTGCTACATTGACTATTGAATTCATAAGATACATTGGGAGTTTGTGACGGGCGACTATAGAGGGTGGCAGGGTGCCAAATAGGAGATTAATACCCCTTTTACACCAAAACGCCGGGTCGCACCCGGCTTTTTTAGACCCAGGTTCAAGCCGGGTGCGACCCGGCGTTTAGTGCCATTTACACCGGGCGGACAGCCCGACCCGCACCCGCGCCCGCCCCCCCGGAGCTTGGAGATGACAGCGCGATGTCATCTCAAGCGCCAATCACCGCCGCGCGCCGCCACCGGAACGCTGCTGGGGGCAGCCCAGCACTAAGGTAAGCTGCTAGGCTGCCCCCAGTCCCCGCGCACACTCCCCCCGCCGTCGCACAGGAGGTGAATGGATGCCGCACACAGGCATCCGTTCACCTCCCTCCCCCGCCGCCACTGCTGCTGCTGCAGGGTATAGCAGACAGCAGCGCCGGCTGTCAGTGACTGTCAGGCTGACAACCCGTCCAACCTGCGGACGCTGCGGTCCGCAGGTTGGACGTTCCCCATTCATGTAAATGGGAGCCGGGTCATCCGACCCGGCGTTCCCATTTACACCGCCCTCTACCCAGGTCCTAGCCGTGTTCTACCCAGGTCAGGACCTGGGTAGAAGTCCCGTGTAAAGGGACACGGCGTTAGGGATTTACACCGCCGAAGATCCGGGTCTGACCCGCCTCTGACCCGGATTTTTCGGCGGTGTAAAAGGGGTATAAGTAAAAGAATAAGAAGGAATACTTGTAAATAAATATTTCCAGATACTTAGGATAATTTCTGGTTCCTTTTTCTTGCTGCTGGATGATCCTTGCTGGGGTTGCTTCTGAGTGTAATGACCCCCATCCTCCCCCTTCCTTAAGTATGGCCTATCCCCTGGGGAGGGGCCATTTACCTTTTGTCCTTCACCTTATCTTCCCTCTTGCTTTAAGCTGGCACCTACCCTACCTGCCTTCCCCCCTGCAGCAATTATGTCTCTTTTTTGTGGGGCACAGGCTGAGCGTTTATACTCATTCGTTGCTATTTGCAGCTCATTCTCTTTTGTGTGTGTGAATTGTGAAGGGGGGCAGGTTTCTGCAGGGGGGGGGGAAACCAACAGGTCATTGTCCCCTGTGTTGGAAACATCCAAGTCCAGCCTTTCAGAGGTTAATGGAGCTGAGTTTATCGGTGCTCTGTGGGGCCTCAGACCCTTCTGGTTACACACAGCAGCTTCACGACCTGCCACTGGCTCTATTACTGAAGCAACCCTCTCACTATACCCATGTGTATCTTTCACACTTCCCAGGTACGGGGCAGCCGCATCTGGCATCTGCAGGCTTGCAGCCTCCGTGGCGGTTTGGTCACGGAATCTCTCCGTGTTTGGAGGGGACACCTTCTGGGTTCCTGTGTTTGTCAATATCTCCCTGGGGAACCATACCCGGGAGAATATGGGGACAAGGACATCGACCACTTTGTCGGCCCTAATGGATAAAAGGGCTACAGCTTCTGGGTAACGGGTGGCGTAATCTACCCCTATTGAAATGTACTCTGTTCTGGAGCTACTGGGCACTGCAAGGGGCCCTACCCTATCTACAGCCACCCGCTCAAAGGGTTCTGATACCACGGGGAAGGAAATGAGGGGGGCCTTGTCCACATCCCCAGGCTTCCCCACTATCTGACAGGTATGGCAGGTCCGACAGTACCGGCCCACCTCTTTCATCATACCTGGCCAGTGGAACTTAGGCAGGCGAGCCCCGGTCTTTTTAACCGTAAGGTGTCCAGAGAGGGGAATTTCATGAGCTACCTTAAGCAGACCCTCCCTATACCTTTGGGGTATGACCAGCTGACGTTCCGTAACTTGCCCTGGTGAGGTGTTGTGGACTCCATACTCTCTATACAAACCACCATTCTCCCAGTACAGCCTGGGAGTACCCTGGGAGCCACCTGACTCCTGAGCTGCTGCTGCAGCCCTGAGACTCGCCGCTATCAATTCAGCTTTGAAAGATCCACTTTCTATTGAGCCCTCAGGGTGTGCAGGGACCTCCTGCTGTGTGACTGTGTCCTGACAAGAAGAAGGTGGGTATGTGGGGGAAGCTGCAGTAAGGGACACTCTCTCCCTATCTGACAGGTCTGCAGTGAACACAGGACCCACTAGGTCACTTATTATACCTGGTACCACATTTCCCACAGTAGCGCAAGACATCACATTATCAACAGTAACATCAATATCATAACCTGGGGAGACATCCTGCAATACCTGCAAATTAGCCTGTGCATCTTCCACAACACATGGGGCCCATCCTGCTGGCTTACAATTGCACCATGGCAAACCCTCTATATCTGGATCCCATTGTCTCTGAGCAGGAAGGGGGTTATCTGAGCATGTTGTCACCAGTTACTTATTGGCAGGTACATGCGCTGCCTGCAACCAACTCAGATCTGTCCCATTTGTGCAGTTAGCGTCCCCTGGCCCCATGTCACAACCAGACATCACTGGAAGAACAGGGTTAACTTCTAGCACAGCAACCTTAATGACATCACCAGCAGCACTCTTACCATTGGTGAGTGAGGGTGTCTCATTCCCAACTAGATTAGGGCATTCGTTTAACCCCACAAACTGGCAAGGATTACCCACTATACCTGTCTCTAACTCACCCTCCCCTACCTCTACAGAAGGTACGGCACTATCACAGATCATCCCAGGAGTTTCACAAGAAATCACAACATTGCAATGTTCAGCATGGTTACATACTACCTGAGATGCATCATATGGTTCAGAAGGGTTAGCGACAGTGGGGACAACATTGACAGATATGTGTGGAGTGAATAAAAGTCCCACATCAGTAGTCCCATACACATTTGTGTGCATACAGTCAGAAAGTCCCATTCCTCTTTCCGACATTATCTCTTCCCTGCATACTTTCACTATGCAGTCAGCCTCTTCCGGCAACAAATCTGGAGCAACGGATGGGAACATGATGCTCACATCTTCCAGCAGTTTAAACTGGGCCTTGTGATGTGAGGTCTCCTGAGCAGGTTCCATGACGACTGTAGTAGGCAGAGTTACCTTGTCCTGGTAGGGCATTCCTGGTGAGAGCAAGCTGCTGACATCCTCAGCTTCTGCTTCTCCCAGCAGTTTAAACTGGGACTTTGCTTCCAGAGCTGGTAACAGCAGCTGTTCTAGGCGATGCCACTCCGCATCTACCCGGCGGCACTGATCTCTCCAAAATGGGGTATCCAGCTTTCTCCAAGCATCGACCTCCTGCTGCGTGAATTGGTAACATTCTCCCAGCTCTCTCAGCAGCACCTCAGGAGACGCAGATGGACCCCAGACACGAAATGCTGCACGATACTGGCTGAAGGCATTGCACTCATCGTCCCTTGCCTTGGTGAGCTGCGTGATCATCTCCCCATGAGTATGGTTGTGGCAGGAGATACCTTGCAGCTGGCATTCTTCCGTTAGTTCCTCTGTGCTCATTAGGGTAAACACATCATCATCCTCCACTGGGTCAATATACCCACTGGACTCCTCCGGTACCGTAGGGGATTGATACTCCGCAGCCTCCGTGACTGCCATGCACCCCACAGTCTCCCTGGTACTAGCAGAAATGCCAGACCCCTGAGTAAAGTCCAGGTCCAGCTGGTTATCCACAACCAAGCCGGCATTTACTTTGCTCTCCCTGTGGGTTTCAAAGACAGGGAAATCGTTGTGACGCAGTCCATTGAAATTTGCATCCACTGTCACAGGCTGCCAGCTGAGCTTAGCTATTTCCAGCTGAAGCTTGCGATCTGCTGCTTCGTTTGCAGCAGTAGACTCCCTTATATTAAACTGCATTATCAGTTTCAGTACCAATGCATTATCTGGCTCTTTCACATACTTCAGAGCCTCTTGCATATACAGATCCAAGGCAGAGCAGTAATTGGAGGCATCCAATCCACGGTGTGTGGGGCCTGCAATCTTCATTGTCCGCTTCTCCTCTTCCTCTGTTCTGGAACCCGAATGATTCCCAACCTCAGACCTGGAATTCGCTTGATTCCCCCCAGCTACCTGCTGGTCCGCATCTCTGAGGACTTGGATCATCTGTTCCCTGGTCTGCCCCTTGGCAGGCTCCACTCGGTTGATACCAGAGACCACATCACTATCCAACTTCACACTATTAATTTCCGCAGAAAGTAAAAGTTCCGTACGAAGTCTACCTCTTGCTACCTCAGTAGCCCTGGCTGGTGAACTCTCACGCACAAGTCCGCCATCGTGATGCTCTGTATCTTCCTCCATAGAGTCACAGGTCAATCTCCACTTAATCTGTGCCTCCTTATAAGTAGCTGCCATTCTGCTGCAGTTACTTCTCCAAAATAATAAAACAGGGATGGGGAACAGAAAATGCTTTTACAGTGACTTAAGGCCCCCATACACTATGCGATTTTGGGCCGATTTCATCCGATTTCAGCACTTTGTGCCGATAACCGGGTGAAATCGGCCCAAAATCGCAGGACTGTGACATCTGATCCGATCCGATGCGCGGTCCCGTGCGCATCGGATCGGATCAGGGAGGTCGGACGGTCAGTACATACGATCACGTCCGACCTCCCTGTTAGCTGGCGGCGCCGGTGAGTGCTGACCTGGGGGCGGTGTGGTCAGCAGCAGGGCTCATCAGGGCGACGCCGGAGCGGGCAGCGGGTCCTGACGCTGTAACTAGCCGGCGGCGCCTATGTGTGATGATCTGGCCGGGCGCTGTGATCATTCACATATATCATTCAGCAGCGCTGCGGGACGGACGGGGCCGGGCAGTGGCGGGTATTATATTTTTAAAACACCTGTCAAATGACTAGCCGTTCTCTGATGAGCCCTGCTGCTGACCACACCACCCCCAGGTCAGCACTCAGTACCCCCGCTGCCCGCCCCACTGCTGCCCCTGATCACCACCGGCCCCCATGCCCCTCACCGCCCGCCCCCTGCCCCTCACCGCCCGCTGCAGCTCCCCGTTACATGTTTTAAATCGCAAGCGATTTATCACATGTAAAATTTGGCTCATCAACTTCCCTTTTGAAGATGAGCAGTTTAGCCATTCAATCACCCCCCTGGGGCCTCTTAATTCTTATCTCAAATAAGGTGTCATTCTAGAGTTATAAGGGAATTGCTTAAGGCGCCCAAGGGATTATGTTGGTTACCTGTGTTGTTACCCTTACATTACTTCCTAGAAATAATTCACGCCTTATCTAAAAATAAGACTCAGACAACCATGGCATAAGTTTAAAATGGTCAAGTTATTTATTTAGGTGGTATGACCCTTGTTAGTCTATCAAAGGGATGGCCAAGAAAGCACTTGAGACCAGCACCAGTCAGAGGTGTATGCCAATGGCAGCGACTGCATCGCTCCAATCTAACAAACACACCCCTTACGTAAGGTACAGCCTGCACCGTGCCGTCTCCCCGCCCCCTCTAAGGTAGGGCGCGGACACCTCAAGGAAGTGCCCACCGTCCCCGCTCAGTTCGGGACTCGCCCACCGTCCTGGCAAGGGGGGGTAATACCGCACGGTGACCACCTGACACCTCACCCGACTGCTGGTCGAGAGCGCCTTCTCGCCGATTTTTAAACTAAAATTAAATTTTTCCGAATTGTTTGGACAGCCCGAAGGCAATGAGCACCAGAGAGAGGAAAGAAAAGAAGGGATGGGAGGGTGGGGATCCGGATTCCAAGAGGAAGTTCCTACCCCAGAGCTGGACCCTATATACCCCGCTTAAGCTACCTCCCCTCTTGGTGCTGATTGGCCCAGATGCACCACATGCTAAACTGCCTATGAATCATACACTGCTCTGTGCTGCATAGCATCTGCGTTTAACCCCCAAATCCCCGGGCTCTTAACTGCACTCTGGCCTATGCTGCCCTCGTTTTGCCTAAGGCGCCCAAGGGATTATGTTGGTTACCTGTGTTGTTACCCTTACATTACTTCCTAGAAATAATTCACGCAGACACCTTATCTAAAAATAAGACTCAGACAACCATGGCATAAGTTTAAAATGGTCAAGTTATTTATTTAGGTGGTATGACCCTTGTTAGTCTATCAAAGGGATGGCCAAGAAAGCACTTGAGACCAGGGGCGGATCCAGGATAAAATGACAGGGGGGGCACCATGATAAAAGAGGGTTTAGGTGGGGGGAGGGGCGGTGTTAGTGGTGCCAGTGTACATGCTAAGAGAGCGGCTGAGAGAGGGTGGGAATGGGATTAAGAGTATGCAGGCCCACCATGGCGACAAAAGTGAAGGATGCAATTGTGCGCGCGCCGAAGGCGCGCTCCGGAAAAGGGGTGTGGCCACTCAACAGGGGGCGTGTCCTTGAGTGTAGTGTACCACACCATATACAACTTCTACACATTATGCAACAAAATACTAGACCCCATTATACTTGCCCCTTACACATGATGCCAAATGGAATCAGCCAAAATTCACATAATGCCACATGGACTGTGTCAAAATTCACATAATGCCACACGGATTGAGCCAAAATTCCCATAATGCCAAATGGACTGAGCCAAAATTCACATAATGCCACACGGATTGAGCCAAAATTCACATAATAATACACGGATAGAGCCAAAATTCACATAATGCCAAATGGACTGAGCCAAAATTCACATAATGCCACACGGATTGAGCCAAAATTCATAAAATGCCACATGGATTGAGCCAAAATTCACATAATGCCACACGGATTGAGCCAAAATTCACATTATGCCACATGGATTGAGCCAAAATTCACATAATGCCACACGGATTGAGACAATATTCACATAATGCCACACGTATTGAGCCAAAATTCACATAATGCCACATGGATTGAGCCAAAATTCACATAATGCCACATGGATTGAGCCAGAATTCAGATAATGCCACACAGATTAAGCCAAAATTCACAATACGCTTCATAAACAGGGACATTGTC
Source organism: Crinia signifera (assembly GCF_055691185.1). Lineage (NCBI taxonomy): Eukaryota > Metazoa > Chordata > Amphibia > Anura > Myobatrachidae > Crinia > Crinia signifera. The sequence goes on along the minus strand of NC_139224.1, from coordinate 19,917,712 downwards.
CACCAAAGGCGCGCATTAAACATTTACACCATAATGTCCATTACACGTTAAATTACACGCCATTATGTCCATTATGTATAATGCCAAACACCATAATGCCTATTAAAAATGATGCTACATAAATGCTGCTTATCTACATGCTCATTGCCAAGGGTTCCATGCTCGTTGCCATGTGGGATTACATGCTCATTGCTAAAGGGGAATACATGCTCGTGGTACAGTAAATGGGGGACAGCCGCCGCCAGGCAGAAGTGATAGCCACTGACAGTGGCAGAGCCTGGCTGTATTCAGAGCACTGCAGGTCCCGGCTATTTGAAATAATACTCCTTTCACACCAGAAAATGCATTCCCAGGTTGGCCCCTTTTACACCAGCCTAGTCCCTGCATTTTCTGGTGTGAGGGGGAGAGAAAACCACCCCTCCCCCCTTTAACAGTGTAATCTCATTTAACCGGCTATATCTTCGGAACCAACTGACCCACTTACATGACACAAGTATCATATTGAAGAACTTTTGAGTGGGCTTTGAATGATTTTGGTCCAGTGAAACTGGAATGTTTGGTTCCAGAGTAATCTGCCCTCAAAGAACATGAATAGCCATGAAATTACATTTCAAAAATAAAAAAAATTGGTTTACACGCAATATGCCTGGTGTCATATTGAAGGCCCAGCGATTTGGAATTTAATAAGATCAACCATAATCTTCTGTGATGCCAGGGGGGGAACTGGCAGCCGTTGGAATTGACGGGTCCCATATTATCCTATTGTGAAAAAACGTTACAGTTTTGCCAGGCGATATCTCCGGTTCCCGGGGGGCTAGAGACACGGGGCTGGGCTCGTTGGAAAGCCCTGGTCCTCAGCTACAAAATAAAATGGCAGGGGGGGCACGTGCCCGGGTGCCCCCCCCTGAATCCGCCACTGCTTGAGACCAGCACCAGTCAGAGGTGTATGCCAATGGCAGCGACTGCATCGCTCCAATCTAACAAACACACCCCTTACGTAAGGTACAGCCTGCACCGTGCCATCTCCCCGCCCCCTCTAAGGTAGGGCGCGGACACCTCAAGGAAGTGCCCACCGTCCCCGCTCAGTTCGGAACTCGCCCACCGTCCTGGCAAGGGGGGGGTAATACCGCACGGTGACCACCTGACACCTCACCCGACTGCTGGTCGAGAGCGCCTTCTCGCCACTGCCGAGGTTCCCAAGACATAACACAAGGTCGCCCGGGACCAGGCCCGCCACCCCTCAAACTAGACCTACATGCCTTCCTACTGCTGAGTTATACCAGAAAAGATGTCACCCAGGAAAACCTCCATGCCCGCGTCAGACAGGTGAACCCCGTCAGACCTAAACAAGTGGGCCGACTCCCTGACTATCGTGGGGTGCCGTACTGCCCTACTCCCCATGGTGTGTACCCTCCTGGAAACAGCATGGTTCACCTTGCGCCTTGCCCTATCTATGGCAACTGCATTCCTGCAGCCCCGCCACTGAAGCCGGGGGACAATGTCAGACCACACTATCAGCACACCTGGCCAAAGGGCCGCAATGTGCTCTAGGTCCGCAGTTATGCTGCAAATGAGGGAGAGCCCCGTATTTCTAACCAGGTCGTTGCCCCCTAAGTGTATTATCAGTGTGTCGGGGCGCCCTGAGTTGCGGGCCTTGGCAACCAGGAGGCTGTAAAGCCCACCCCACTGAAGTCCCCTAACCCCAAACCACTGTACTGAGTCGGCTCGTAGAAGCCCTAAAGCCCTGGCGGCCATGGGATGCCTGGCCGCCCAAAATATATAAGAGTGACCCACTACCCAGACTATCCCCCGAGATGGTGAGGAAAGGGAAGAAGCTGAAAAAGAAAAAACCTAACGTTAACATCACAATAATTAATACTGTAACACAACCAGAATACAAGATACAGCCCAAGTGAAGGTGAAAAACTTAAAAAACCTCCGGTGAACTTTGGTGACAGCCGAATTGAATTAGTTCTACCTCGGAGGAAAAAGTAAAAAATTCACTCCACACCGTCGATTCCAGAACGCTAGCCATTCCAGAACCGATTGTAAACTTACGTTTTTGGGCTGGCGCAACAGGCGCATACTACAACTTATCTACCTTATCTATCTTATCTAATCTTACATATTTTTTATAAGCTGATGATTTCCACCTTCCGACCTTCTGTATGGCAGAAGGTGGAAGCCCCGCCGCCGCTGCGCACGTTGCAGCCCCTATGCGAAAAGAGTGTGTCCCATAGTCCTGTGCCCTCAGGCCTAAAACGGTCAAGCACCGCCGTAATACAGCCCCGAACTGAAACCGGGTGAGGGGCACGCCATCCGCGTGAACCAAAAACTGCATGGCTGCAACCGGCCTGTGAGACATATAGTCCCTGCTCAATACTACAGGACAAATGGCTTGGTCCACACTGGCTCGCAGGGTGGCCCAACTGCCTCTCCCCAGCTGGTCAGTTTTGGATCTCTGTATCCTACACAGGACGTGGTCCTCATGGAGAACCACGTCCTCAGACCGGAGACCAGACTGGGCCTTTTTACTCGCAGCTACCAGTTCCCCGATCCTGAATGCTCCAAAGAAGGCAAATGAAAAAGCGACCTTCAGCAGCGCAGCCTCGAAAGCGCTATCAGCCACTCTATCCAGACAGGCTATTAATTCTCCCAGCATGCGCTCATCTATTGGCCGCCGAGTGTCAGGAGGCACTGGCCGCTGTTTAGCCCAGCCCCTTAAAGCTTTACTCAAAATAAACGACCCTGTGGGATCCTGCTCCCCTCTTAAATGGGCGTGGAAAGCTATACCTGCCAAAGCCGCCGCCATAGCCGACTTTGACCTGCCTCTTACGTAATGGCCCCAGACAAATGTGAGCAACCGGTCCTCGACCGACTTACCGCAAGCGTCCGGTGCCGACTGAAACTCCTCCCAGTCCTTCCAGGCCGCCGTGTAAGCCCTGCGGGTTGAGGGCGCCAGTGACAGCAGTGCCAAACCCATCATGCCGATTCTATGATCTGCCATACAAGATTTGGACACCTAAGCCCCAGGGGTGACGCTTCAGGAGCAAGCTCCCGAAACTTTGTAAACTGAAACCTAGACAGGGCGTCAGCAATAGTGTTCTCTACGCCGGGGACATGTCTTGCCCGGAAATGAATGTTGTTCCTCAGGCAATGAAGCACAAGGTAACGTAGTAACCTAAGGGCCTCCGGGGAAGACTCCCTCTGATTGTTGATGGCGTGGACCACCCCCAGGTTGTCGCACCAGAACACTATGTTCCGATTTGCCAATCTTGTCGCCCATAACTGCACTGATACAATGATGGGAAACAGTTCCAACAGTAAAAGATTGACCGTGAAACCTCTGTCAATCCATGACCGCGGCCACCGCGAGACACACCACTCCCCTTGAAAATAAGCCCCGAATCCAGTGGAGCCGGCAGCATCTGTGAAGAGCTGCAGCTCCTTGCTGGATTCGGGCTCTGTGGGCCATATTAGCTCTCTATTGAATTGCCCGAGGAATGCGGACCACACTTCCATGTCGTCTCGCATTTCCCGCGACAGCCTGAACGTGTGGTGGGGGTCTCTTACCCCTGCTGTGGCCCTCTCAAGCTTGCGGCAGAATACCCTACCCATGGGAATGATGCGGCAGGCAAAATTAAAGGACCCTAGCAGGGACTGCAATAGTCTCAGCTGTATCCTCTTCTTTTGCAAGCACTCAACTATTAACCCCTGAAGCTTTGTCACCTTATCTGCAGGTAGGCGGCAGCACCCAGCGGCCGAGTCTATTTCTATACCTAAGTAAGATAGGACCCTAGTGGGGCCCTCCGTCTTGTCTGCAGCTATGGGGACCCCCAGCTCCGTCAGCAGGGAAACCGCCCGGGACAATATATTAGCGCATGTGCTGTCGCCTCCTGGTCCCACAAAGAGAAAGTCATCCAGGTAATGGGCTACGCCCGCACATCCAGTACTGCTCTATATGCACCAGTGCAGAAACGTACTGAATTTCTCGAAGTAGGAGCAGGAGACAGAACAGCCCATCGGCAGGCACTTATCAATGTAAGAGCCCCCATCTAACCTGAAACCCATGAACCTGAAGGAACTGGGGTGCAATGGGAGGAGCCTAAACGCGGACTCAATATCCAGTTTGGCCATAAGGGCTCCCTGGCCGAAACCCCGGACTATGTCCAGCACCTCGTCAAATAGCTGGTACTGCACACTACAGAACTCATCCGGGATGGCGTCGTTTATGGACGCGCCATGGGGGTGTGACAGGTGTTGTATCAACCTGTACTTACCCGGGGTCTTCTTAGGGACCACCCCGAGGGGGGAAAAACACATGTCAGGCAGGGGGTCCCCCTGGAAGGGGCCCGCCATCCTGCCCAGGGCCACCTCAGCCTGAACCTTCTGGCGGACCACATCGGGAAAATTCCTGGCGGACTTGAGATTCCTGATGGAGGAAACTCTGATTCCGTCGGGGATGGGGCGGGGAAAACCGAAACTAAACCCTTCTAATAAAAACCGTGCGTCAGCCCTGTTGGGGTACGCCATTAACCTGCGGGCCAGGGCCTCTACTACAATTGGGGACGGGGCCTTACTTTCCGCTAGTGCCGGCGTCCCCCTGGTCTCCGCCCTTGCCTGCTGACCTGCAAGATTTGGCGGGGTGCCCCCCCCCGCAGTTACTGCAGTCGTGACGGAAGCGGCACTTGGCGCCCCTGTCACATTTGCCCTCGTTAAATGCAAAGCACTTCCCTTTGCCGCCGGCTTTGGAACCGGGTTTGGCCGCAGGAAATGGCTTCCTGCCAGAGCTATCCGAGCTATGCTGCCCCTTGCCGATGACCTCGAGCCATATCTCCACGTGCTTGCAGCCCATGGGCATGACCCTTGACCCAGCATGGGCGAGGCGGAATTTCTCGTCATAATTCTGCCACGCCTGCCCCTTATAGTCCGTGAACGTCTCGTTTACCAGGAACAGATAGCGCAAGACGTTCACGTGCTCACCGGGCCTTGTGCTTAGGTAACATGAAGAGAAGATCAGGAAACCTTTAAGCCAATTGTGGAAGCCTTTGAAGGCCGCCTCACTACCACTCCCCGCCTTCTTGGCTGCTTCAAAATCTTTTTTCATGTCGACTGTCAGTGTAAAAAAGTCAACAAACTTTTCCCTCTTGATCTTGTCCTTTATCCCCTTACGCAGGCCCCGAGCCATGGCGGTATTGGTGCAATGGACCATATCGCCTGCCGTGGGAACTAATTCCGTCTCCGCCTCTTTCCTAACCCGCTAAGTGCCACCCACTTTCTTCGCTACCGCGCGCGCAACCATTTTTGCAAACTTGCGCGGGCGCTTGGGGGAACCAGACTCGTCACTGCTAGCCGACGAGTGGGAGGAAGAGGATGCACAGTCTGAAGTATTATCATGCTCACCGTCTCCTGAAGCCTCGCCTTGAACCATGGGGTCCACCCGTGGCGTGGCCACCAGCCCTGCGGGAGTAGATGTTTCTGTCCCAGACGTAGAAGCCGGGGTCTCGATCCGCCTGGAAGCGGGTGTTGGGCCCCTGGCTAGGGCTGGAGCCGCCACTGGTGTTGCCGGCCGAGATTCCGGAGCCCTCCTGGACCGTTCTGTGTCTTCCTCTTGGGACGACCCTCCGAAGACGACACTCACACCACCGACAGAAGATACCTCAGGAGATAGAGGGACAGTGTTAGGACCATATCCTGAACCCGTCACCCTCACTGACCCCCCCGCTGCTGTACCAGAGCTCCCCGGGCCCCCAGTCGCATAAACCTGGTTGACCTGTTGAGCCTGGGTGTACATGTTGGGGTGTGCATAGGCCGCCCCTTGAAAAGACTGCTGTTGCCCACCAGGGACCTGCGGGTTCGGTGCACCCGCACCCTGCCATGCCCCCCCAAAATACCCCTCGGGAAACCCCCCAGCTGCCCCCGCTGTTTGGGGGAAGTAAGGGAAAGGGGCCGGTTGGCTCCCTGGGTAGGGCCCGTACTGTGGGTTAGGCGTAGGATACCCCGGGTACCCCCCTGTATTTGGAGCGGGAAACGCCCACTGCTGCTGCTGCTGCACGGGGGCTTGCATATAGGCTTGCTGGCCCGCCCCAAACCCTGCATGGCTAAACCCCTGGGGTCCCCCCTGCCCCGCCGGAGCCCCGGCGAAACCCTGAGGGGCCGAAGGGAAGGGCTGCTGGCCCTGATCCCATTGGTGCTGCGGGGCCTGCCAGCCCTGAAAGGGAGCGGCACCGCCATCCACCCGGCCGCCGACGTAAGCGTCCCCACGGCCACCGTCCCAGCCCAAGGGAATGAGCGGCCCCCTTACAGGGGCCATGATGTTTGTCAGAGAAGCCAAGGGGCCCTGACCCGCGTTGCGCTGACCCCCTGCATGCATCCGCAGAGGGCTCCATGTGGGGCCCCCTGTTATGACCTGCAGCGGGCTACCTGGACCCTGTGCTAACGGGGTACTGGTCCTGGGGGGCACCCCTCCATCCCCCCCGCTGTGTGAAGCCCCACCATCACTCACCCCGCTGCCTGAGGCACGCGGGGTGACCATTGAAGCCTGCACAGCCTGCGCTGGCGTTAGGACGCCAGCAGATGGCGCCAAAGCGCTGTCCCCTGCAGCGCTACTCGCTGCTGGGCGCACTGAGCGCGCTGATGAAGCAGCGTGCTCCCCGCTCACAGCAGAGCCCTGCTGAGCTGGGGAGCCACTTCCACGTGTGGGGGAAACCTGCCCCCCAGTAAAAGACAGCGCAGGAGACGGCGCGCGCACCCGCGGTCGCGGCCGACCTGCTGCCTCCCCTCCCACCGCCGCGCGCTGGCACAGTGACCAGCGGGCGGGCGACGTCTTCTAACCACCGTGGAGGTGGAGCAGATCTCTTGGGGCGGCCGGACATGATTGCAGCTGCGCGATGTATACAGGCCTACAAACAAGGTAAATGGTACTTAGCTTCGCGTGCTGCACTGTGTAGATCCGGATTCCAAGAGGAAGTTCCTACCCCAGAGCTGGACCCTATATACCCCGCTTAAGCTACCTCCCCTCTTGGTGCTGATTGGCCCAGATGCACCACATGCTAAACTGCCTATGAATCATACACTGCTCTGTGCTGCATAGCATCTGCGTTTAACCCCCAAATCCCCGGGCTCTTAACTGCACTCTGGCCTATGCTGCCCTCGTTTTGCCTTCCTGACATCTCTCTGGTCTGGACCTTTGCCAGAGACCCTGAACTTCAGTACAAGTTTTATAGATGCAGGGGAAAGGAGATAACCTCTGCTTTCCTGTTGAGTTTTCAAACAGATGGGCAAGGGTTGTTGGAATAACCTTTTTACCCACAATTTCTTCATTAAAATACAGGATGAGTAGATAGCACACCATGTCAGAAACAGTATTGTAAACAGAGCATGGACTTCAAAGGAAAGAGATCCCATCTGCCTTCCTGCTTCACCCCCCAGTCCTCCCAACCATCCAGGGTAAAGGCAGGTCACTTTCTCCATTACGTTTACAATTAGGGCAGAATGGCGTGGTACAATTACGCTCCTTCTGGCGTAAAAATGGCGGTCGCTCACGACAAGATGGCATCCAATCATGACAGATATTATCGGGAAAACATCGCTGTTTATTGATAAATGTGCCCCCCTAGTCCCTTAGATCTCTGCATCCTCTCCTAGAATGGACGAAGTACACAGGTTACTGCTGGCAGGTCCAAACTGTGGCCCTCCAGCTGTTGTGAAACTACACATCCCAGCATGCCATAGTTTTAGCATTCCCTAATAGAAAAACTGTGGCAAGGCATGATGGGACTTGTAGTTTCACAACAGCTGGAGGGCCATAGTTTGGACATGACTCAGCACTACCTGTAATCGAAAACAGGCATAACAAAATTCCACAATAATTGGGGATCATATATAGAAATAAAACTTGATAACACGGAATGGTACTTGCTACAGGACCTTTTGTTACAACGCCTCATATACATGGAAATTGTTATTCATATCTGGTTGTATGTGTATATGACATGTCTATAGTGATGTTATTCATGATCTATGCTTAAGCAATTCTTGTTTCACCTTCCCTTCCCAACCACAGCAGGGCAGAAGCTTCTGCAGCAGCCAGAGCAAGTCTCCAACTATCCACCTTCCCTTCCCAACCACAGCAGGACAGGAACTGCTGCAACAGCCAGAGCAAGTCTCCAACTATTCACCTTCCCTTCCCAACCACAGCAGAGCAGAAGCTGCTGCAGCCACCAGAGCAAGTCTCCAACTATCCACCTTCCCTACCCAACCACAGCAGGGTAGTAGCTGCTGCAGCAGCCAGACCAAATCTCCAACAAGCCACCTTCCCTTCCTAACCACAGCAGGGCAGAAGCTTCTGCAGCAGCCAGAGCAAGTCTCCAACTATCCACCTTCCCTACCCAACCACAGCAGGGTAGAAGCTGCTGCAGCAGCCAGACCAAGTCTCCAACTATCCACCTTCCCTCCCCAACCACAGCAGGGTAGTAGCTGCTGCAGCAGCCAGACCAAATCTCCAACTAGCCACCTTCCCTTCCCAACCACAGCAGGGTAGTAGCTGCTGCAGCAGCCAGACCAAATCTCCAACTAGCCACCTTCCCTTCCTAACCACAGCAGGGCAGAAGCTTCTGCAGCAGCCAGAGCAAGTCTCCAACTATCCACCTTCCCTACCCAACCACAGCAGGGTAGAAGCTGCTGCAGCAGCCAGACCAAATCTCCAACTAGCCACCTTCCCTTCCTAACCACAGCAGGGCAAAAGCTGCTGCAGCAGCCAGACCAAGTCTCCAACTATCCACCTTCCCTTCCCAACCACAGCAGAACAGGAACTGCTGCAGCAGCCAGACCAAGTCTCCAACTATTCAGCTTCCCTTCCCAACCACAGCAGGGCAGAAGCTGCTGCATCAGCCAGAGCAAGCCTCCAACTATCCCACCTACCCTACCCAATCACAGCAGGACAGCAACTGCTGCAGCAGCCAGAGAAAGTCAGTGACTAAAGTAATAGATCAAGTTGGGGCTGTAGATGTAGCTTATCTAGACTTTAGTAAAGCTTTTGACACTGTCCCACATCGCAGACTGTTAAATAAACTTGAAAGCTTGGGATTGGATTCTAAGATAGTTGAATGGATAAGAGCGTGGTTGCAGGACAGAAAACAGAGAGTTGTAGTAAACGGAGTACAGTCAAAGGAGGGAAAGGTTACAAGTGGTGTACCCCAGGGATCTGTACTTGGACCGGTGCTTTTTAATATCTTTATTGGTGATATTGCAAATGGAATTGAGGGTAAAATGTGCCTTTTTGCAGATGACACAAAGGTATGCAACAGGGTAGACACACCAGGAGGGGTAAAACAAATGATTGAGGATCTAGGCAGATTAGAGGAATGGTCAAGAGCATGGCAACTACAGTTTGATGCCAAAAAATGCAAAATCATGCACTTGGGTCTCAGAAATCCAAAGACTCAATATAGTATAAATGGCACTATAATGGAAACTACTGAGGAAGAGAGGGATCTAGGTGTCACTATTTCAGGGGACTTAAAAGCAGGTAGGCAATGTAACAAAGCAATGAAGAAGGCAAGTCAGATGCTTGGTTGCATAGGGAGAGGTATCAGCAGTAGAAAGAAAGAAGTAATAATGCCACTGTATAGGTCATTGGTACGACCTCATCTAGAGTATTGTGTTCAGTTCTGGAGGCCATATCTCCAGAAGGATATAAATACATTAGAGACTGTACAAAGAAGAGCAACTAAAATGGTGCATGGCCTACATCACAAAACGTACCAGGAAAGACTAAAAGATCTTAATATGTATACTTTAGAGCAGAAAAGGGAAAGGGGGGACATGATAGAAACTTTCAAATATATCAAGGGCTTTAACAAGGTACAGGTGGGAGACATTCTTCACAGGAAGAGGAGCAACAGAACACAAGGACATGCACTGAAACTAGAGGGAGGAAGATTCAGGGGAAATGCGAGGAAGAATTTTTTCACAGAAAGAGTAGTAGATAAGTGGAATAGCCTCCCAACAGAGGTGGTAGACGCAAATACAGTAGTACAATTTAAACATGCTTGGGATAAGCATATTGATATCCTTACAAAAAAAATAAGGATCAAATATGGTTTGAGGTAACATGTTTAAAAAAAGGGGCAGACTAGATGGGCCAAGTGGTTCTTATCTGCCGTCACATTCTATGTTTCTATGTTTCTATCCACCTTCCCTTCCCAACCACAGCAGGACAGGAACTGCTGCAGCAGCCAGAGCAAGTCTTCGACTATCCACCTTCCCTTCCCAACCACTGCAGGGCAGAAGCTGCTGCAGCAGCCAGACTAAGGGCCTTATTTTGGTTCATTCTTTCTGACAAAATCCTTCTTAGATGGACAAAACCATGTGCACTGCAGGGGGGGCAGATGTAACATGTGCAGAGAGAATTAGATTTGGGTGAGTAATTTTGTTTCTGTGCAGGGAAAATACTGACTGCTTTATTTTTACACTGCAATATAGATCTCACTTTGAAGTAAAACCTCACCCAAATCTAATTCTCTCTGCACAAGTAACACCTGCCCCACCTGCAGTGCACATGATTTTGCCCATCTAAGAAGGATTTTGTCAGAAAGAATGAACCAAAATAAGGCCCTAAGTCTCCAACTATCCACCTACCATTCCCAACCACAGCAGGAAAGGAACTGCTGCAGCAGCCAGAGCAAGTCTCCAACTATCCACCTTCTCTTCCCAACCACAGCAGGACAGGAACTGCTGCAGCAGCCAGAGCAAGTCTCCAACTATCCACCTTCCCTTCCCAACCACAGCAGGGCAGAAGCTGCTGCAGCAGGCACAGAAAGTCTCCCAACTATCCACCTTCCCTTCCTAACCACAGCAGAGCAGAAGCTGCTGCAGCAGCCAGAGCAAGTCTCCAACTATCCACCTTCTCTTCCCAACCACAGCAGGACAGGAACTGCTGCAGCAGCCAGAGCAAGTCTCCAACTATCCACCTTCCCTTCCCAACCACAGCATGGCAGAAGCTGCTGCAGCAGCCAGACCAAGTCTCCAACTATTCACCTATCCTTGCCAACCACAGCAGGACAGGAACTGCTGCAGCAGCCAGAGCAAGTCTCCAACTATCCACCTTCCCTTCCCAACCACAGCAGGGCAGAAGCTGCTGCAGCAGGCACAGAAAGTCTCCCAACTATCCACCTTCCCTTCCTAACCACAGCAGAGCAGAAGCTGCTGCAGCAGCCAGAGCAAGTCTCCAACTATCCACCTTCTCTTCCCAACCACAGCAGGACAGGAACTGCTGCAGCAGCCAGAGCAAGTCTCCAACTATCCACCTTCCCTTCCCAACCACAGCATGGCAGAAGCTGCTGCAGCAGCCAGATCAAGTCTCCAACTATTCACCTATCCTTGCCAACCACAGCAGGACAGAAGATCCCCAAAACTCTAAAAAAATAAGCAAAGTATCAAGAGAAAGACTAACTGACTGGGGATCGATCTCACATGAATTTTTAACAATGCTATCTACAGCGTTTAGTTCACAGACCGCTCTGCCGATGAGTCACTTATTAATTTCAGTTTGTCAAAAGTTTTGTAAAGTGAAAAGTCATAAGCTTTCCAGCGACATATCACAATGCATGAAAACAACAGAGATAGCATGGACCCTTATGATCGCACTCTTTAGCGCTCATCCGATTAAACCATCTTCAAACTTAGATCATTCCTTAAGATGATAATGTAGTGTGCAAAGTTTGATGAAGATTAGTTAAAGCGTTCAAGAGTTATTGTGGAACATCAATATACACACACACACACACACACAGAAACATCATTCAATTATACTTATGTATATAGTCACACATATACAGTCGCAGTGGCGCTGGAACGTTTTTAGGTTGGGGGGGCAAGATATAATCTCATTTTGGCGCCCCCTAAATTGCTATATGTTACCCCCTGATAGTTAATGAAATATGTTTTCATCAATAGTAATAGAGTAACAGAAAAACACTATAGTTTTATTAGTAACAAAATAACATTTGTCCAGCACATGTCCCCACATCCCTCATATGTCCAGCACATGCCCCCACATCCCTCATATGTCCAGCACATGCCCCCACATCCCTCATATGTCCAGCACATGCCCCCACATCCCTCATATGTCCAGCACATGTCCCTATAACCCTCATATGTCCAGAACATGCCCCCACATCCCTCATATGTCCAGCACATGTCCCCACACCACTCATTTGTCCAGCACATGTCCCTATAACCCTCATATGTCCAGCACATGTCCCTATAACCCTCATATGTCCAGCACATGCCCTCACATCCCTCATATGCCCAGCACATGCCCCCACATCCCTCATATGTCCAGCACATGCCCCCACATCCCTCATATGTCCAGCACATGCCCCGACATCCCTCATATGTCCAGCACATGCCCCGACATCCCTCATATGTCCAGCACATGCCCCCACATCCCTCATATGTCCAGCACATGCCCCGACATCCCTCATATGTCCAGCACATGCCCCCACATCCCTCATATGTCCAGCACATGCCCCGACATCCCTCATATGTCCAGCACATGCCCCCACATCCCTCATATGTCCAGCACATGCCCCGACATCCCTCATATGTCCAGCACATGCCCCGACATCCCTCATATGTCCAGCACATGCCCCCACATCCCTCATATGTCCAGCACATGCCCCGACATCCCTCATATGTCCAGCACATGCCCCCACATCCCTCATATGTCCAGCACATGCCCCGACATCCCTCATATGTCCAGCACATGTCCCTATAACCCTCATATGTCCAGCACATGCCCCCACATCCCTCATATGTCCAGCACATGTCCCCACACCACTCATTTGTCCAGCACATGTCCCTATAACCCTCATATGTCCAGCACATGCCCCCACATCCCTCATATGTCCAGCACATGTCCCTATAACCCTCATATGTCCAGCACATGTCCCTATAACCCTCATATGTCCAGCATATGCCCTCACATCCCTCATATGCCCAGCACATGCCCCCACATCCCTCATATGTCCAGCACATGCCCCCACATCCCTCATATGTCCAGCACATGTCCCTATAACCCTCATATGTCCAGCACATGCCCCCACATCCCTCATATGTCCAGCACATGTCCCTATAACCCTCATATGTCCAGCACATGCCCCCACATCCCTCATATGTCCAGCACATGTCCCTATAACCCTCATATGCCCAGCACATGCCCCCACATCCCTCATATGTCCAGCACATGCCCCCACATCCCTCATATGTCCAGCACATGCCCCCACATCCCTCATATGCCCAGCACATGTCCCCACATCCCTCATATGTCCAGCACATGCCCCCACATCCCTCATATGTCCAGCACATGCCCCCACATCCCTCATATGCCCAGCACATGCCCCTACATCCCTCATATGTCCAGCACATGTCCCCACATCCCTCATATGTTCAGCACATGCCCCCACATCCCTCATATGTCCAGCACATGCCCCCACATCCCTCATATGTCCAGCACATGCCCCCACATCCCTCATATGCCCAGCACATGTCCCCACATCCCTCATATGTCCAGCATATGCCCTCACATCCCTCATATGCCCAGCACATGTCCCCACATCCCTCATATGTCCAGCACATGCCCCCACATCCCTCATATGTCCAGCACATGCCCCCACATCCCTCATATGTTCAGCACATGCCCCCACATCCCTCATATGTCCAGCACATGCCCCCACATCCCTCATATGTCCAGCACATGCCCCCACATCCCTCATATGCCCAGCACATGCCCCTACATCCCTCATATGCCCAGCACATGCCCCTACATCCCTCATATGCCCAGCACATGCCCCTACATCCCTCATATGTCCAGCACATGTCCCTATAACCCTCATATGTCCAGCACATGTCCCCACATCCCTCATATGCCCAGAACATGTCACCACATCCCTCATATGTCCAGCACATGCCCCCACATCCCTCATATGTCCAGCACATGCCCCCACATCCCTCATATGCCCAGCACATGCCCCCACATCCCTCATATGCCCAGCACATGCCCCTACATCCCTCATATGTCCAGCACATGTCCCCACATCCCTCATATGTCCAGCACATGTCCCTATAACCCTCATATGTCCAGCACATGCCCCCACATCCCTCATATGTCCAGCACATGTCCCCACACCACTCATATGCCCAGAACATCAATTGTTCACACACTCCCCATAACTGAATACATCCCCAATGTACATTAACTCAAATTGTGAGCAAGTTTAGAGATCTCCTCAACTTACTTTTTTTCTTTTGCTGCCTGGATCCCTCCCATACACAGCAGGGCAGACACGCTGGCCGCAGCAGGATGGGGTTGGAGCGCGCTGGGGACCTGGATGCTGGATGCCATGCCCATGCGACGCTCGTCGCTGAAGCAGCAGGGGGCGGGCGGCCGCGGCGTCGGACACTGTAAGTGTCAATCAAACACCGCTGGGCAGGGCGGCCGGCAGGGAGGGGACTGAGTCTGACAGGGAGGACGGATGGAGAGACCCGGCGCAGCGGCGCCAGCGCGCATAGCACTGAAGGATATGTGAGTGTAGAAAAGACCTCACACATACATCAAGACACAGACGGGCCCACGGTACTTTAGCGCCTCAGTAATTTTGGGGGGGGGGGCAAGCTGCCCCCTCGCCCCCCCCCGTTCCGGCGCCCATGTACAGTCGGTTATATGCACCCCCTCCGTTTCCTTTCTTTTCTCCCCTTTCTTATTTTTCTCCTTTACCTTCTCTCTCTCTCTCTAATACCACTTTGAGACCGCAAATGTCGTGATCAGCGTTGAACTCACGGGTTGCTCGACCCAGGTTGGGTAACGACCTGGCAATAACCCGGGTTGAGAGTGCAGTCTGAAGGGGGCATAATTTGCAGTTATTTTAGAGTTACTATATGTGCGCCATCATAGAGATGGGGCCATTCTCTCTATTTCCGCCAGCGCACCATCCGCAGTTTTCAAATGCACCTTGTACTGGATGCCTGTGATAGGTGATATTTCATTAACAGCCTATGGCCCTTATTCAGATCTGATCGCTGTACAAATTTGTTCTCAAAATGGGCAAAACCATGTGCACTGCAGGTGGGGCAGATGTAACATGCGCAGAAAGAGTTAGATTCGGGTGAGTTCTTTTGTTTCTGTGCAGGGTAAATACTGTCTGCTTTATTTTTACACTGCAATTTAGATTTCAGTTTCAACACACCCCACCCAAATCTAACTCTCTCTGCACATGTTACATCTGCCCCACCTGCAGTGCACATGGTTTTGCCCATTTTGAGAACAAATTTGTACAGCGATCAGATCTGAATAAGGGCCATAGGCTGTTAATGAAATATCACCTATCACAGGCCCATCTGGACAGTTACTATATAAGGTCTCTGATACTTGGACACACAAATAAAAGAGAAGGTTTCCCCGGAATTCTCCTCCTCTGATATTTCGCAATGTTTTAAAACTTCTGATAAAAGCCGCATGTTCCACAATCCCGAATACAGAGGAGTAACGTCTGCCAGAGGCGCTGCCAGCATGGGACAGCCGTGGGGTCTGGTGATTCTGCTGTTGGGGCTGAGGATCGGAGCAGGTGAGTTCATATCACTACAGGTGACATTTGTTATACAGCGCTTATCATATCCGCCTCAGCGTAAGGAAATCCGGACCCTGGGTTTAACATATTTAATGTAACATAGTTAATGAGGTTGAAAAAAAAGTTTAGTCCAACCTATATTTCAATGTGTTTTAAAATAGTACTTAGCGAGGCCCTGCCGAAGTATCTGTCTATCTGCATTGAGCGATGCTTGTTATGTTCCTCACTGCTGCACTATTATACATTCAAATTATTGCTTGCTCCTGCTTCCCCGCATTCCCCGGACACTGCTGTGACTGGCTGCTGCTTCCCCGCACTCCCCGGACACTGCTGTGATTGGCACCTGCTTCCCCGCACTCCCCGGACTCCCCGGACACTGCTGTGATTGGCTCCTGCTTCCTCACACTCCCGGGATTTTTACAGAAAAGAGAATGGATTGTCATATGGTGGTGCACCATTTATAGAAAATAGTCATAAAATTTACCTTTTATTATTTTTATTTAAAAAGTGAAGAACATGAAATATGACAAAAAACAAATAACATTAACACAAGTGAAAACAGTGTGCTATTAAAAGGCACGTGCGAGTTCCTGGAGCAAATTCCCTCTATTCAATATTATCAATTACACTACTAGCTTTCTCCTTCTTGACCTTTAAACAATTGTTTGAGGAGAGAAGTGTGTCAATCTTAAATAGGTTTGTGTTCTATATACAAATGTAACAGCCTGTCTGTTAGCTACTTGGATGCGGTGTTTGGTAGAGGTGGCGATACCCTGCCTAGCGAAAACGCTGCGGACGTTTATTGATACATAGGAAAATGCCGTAAAACGGGGGTTTTACGGCATTTTCCCTTTAGTAAATCTCGCCCCAAAGTGTGAACATTTTTGGGGCGAGATTTACTAAAGGGAAAATGCCGTAAAACCCCCGTTTTACGGCATTTTCCTATGTATCAATAAACGTCCGCAGCGTTTTCGCTAGGCAGGGTATCGCCACCTCTGGGTGGCGATACCCTATAGAAGCCTATGGGCTTCTTTCGCCGCCCGCCGTACGCGCCCCCCCCCCCTCCCGTCCTCCTGTGATCTCCTCCCCCTGGTGTCACAGCCGGCAGGACATCCGGCTTCAGGGGGGAGGAGGAGACACAGGGGGACGCTGGCAGCCGCCGGGAGGTGACGGAGACCCCCGCAGCCAACATCACAGGTATCGCGGGGGTCTCCGTCACCGCAACCCGATGCTGGCCGCATATGTTAGTACATATGCGGCAGCATCGCGGCGGCTGCCGTGCGAAGGGCGGCGATGTATGTTAATACATCCCGCCCTTGGCCTGAATTAGACCAGTTTGCTAGGCTGGGTTCCCAGGGGAACGCCCAGCGTTTTCTTGGGGAGGCTCATAAAAGGTTGGGAGTTCCACTGCAGCCGCCCTTTGCCCGCCCTCAGCACTCCCCTCAGTGTTTGACCGCCTCAGGGAGTGTGATAGTCGCCGTAGGGATTCACACATGGGGTCTGAATTGGCCCCTTTGTTGCTTCTAACATAACAAAATAAAACCTTTTAAACCAGTTACCTCACATTGAGGGGTATTCAATCCGGGGTACCGGCTGTCGATCCGTCCCGACAGCCGTGACCCAGGCCCGTTTTTAGTTTTGCTCGACCACAGACCGCCAGGCGGGGTTCAATCTCCTGCCTGCCGATTGGCGAAAAGAGGGAGTGTCCATAATTGGTAATGGATTGTCGAGATTCGGGCCGACAATTCACGGTCGTTAGCGACAAAACGGGCCCGACATTTTTTAAAGTCGGGCCCATTCTGTCGATCTACCTCTTCAATGCTGTTGGGAAAGATTGCATTGAATAGGCACCTGCCGCAATTTCCCTTGTTGCAATTAGCGTCCGGGATTGCCTAGAATATAAAATATCTCCAGTGTTCATTCTAGCACCCGCTATATTTGAAAACCCATGCAGTTCCTCTTCCCTGCCTGGGGTGTCACTGTCTGCTCTGGTGTTTCTAGCACAGGTCTGGTTTGCATATCAGTGCAGATATACAGACCACACTGTGCTAGAAGCACTACAGCAGACAGTAACACCCCAGGCAGGGAAGAGGAACTGCATGGGTTTTCAAATATAGCGGGTGCTAGAATTAACACTATATCTCCAGTGCTTTAATGCTACAATAAATGTAAATGAATACCTATTTAGCACCAGTGTAATTATACTATATTGGAATTTTATGTATAGTTATTACATAATACATTTTTATGGAGTATCTTCCTACGCTCTCTTTATACAATACTGGCTCTAAATACTTTTGTTAAGAATTTGAATGTATTGTATGATAAGGTAACAAACCAGATTTCTATAAGGGAGCTGTATATACTGATCAGTGCAATAAGAAATGAGTGTGTACATAGTGCCCAAATTTGCTATTTTTTTTATTTTAATGCAAAAATTTTATCTGCAGTTACAGGTACGTCTTACGTAGAGACAAATCCGGATATTGGAAGTGAGTATTGGAGAATTTATATTTATTTACTACTTAATACATAAGTAATATTATCCTTAGATGCATAAAACTCTTGTAAATAATATGCGTAAAAGGAAGTTCTGATGTCTTCTACATAACTATAATTGGACAATATTTGTTTGTTTGTGTGTGTGTATGGATGTTTTGTGATACCTCTCAAACACTTTAACTAATCGTCTTCAAACTTTGCACACTACCTTATCATCTTAAGGGGTGATCTACGTTCGAAGATCGGTTAAATCGGATGAGCCCTTAAGGGTGCTGTCATAAGGGTCCATGCTATTTCTGTTTTCATACATTGTGATGTGTTGTTGGAAACAGGGCTGGATTAAGGAGAGGGGGGCAGGCACAGGGGCCAGTACCCCATGGCTCCCATCTATCTAAGGGCCACCTGTGGTTGGCATGTAAGGGTCACCTGTGGTTGGCATGTATATTTTTTTTCATGTTTTGTGCATGGGAGTGGGGTAGTGATGCAGCGTCACCTATCTGCCAATGTGACAATGATTAATGGTGCTGAGCATCAGGAGCCAAGGCACACTGACTGCACAAGTGTGCAGTGCATTACTACAAGAGGGCAGAGGCTGAGAGGCTTGTGCTGAGCTCTGCTTGGTGGAGCTCATCATATGCTTCTCAGGCCCATGGAGGACAACAGCAGCAGTGGCCTTGTCATGGGAGGGTTTTTAATGAGAGGCAGCGCTGAGCCTGTCGGGGCTCCTACAGAGTAAGGTACAGAGTGACAAACACAGGATTTTCATTTGGTAATATATATATATATATATATATATATATATATATATATACACACACACACACACACACACACACACACACACACACATATATACATACACACTCATATATATATTACCCATTCACCAAGTTTATACTGCCTTTACTCTGTGTTTTGACCGTGTAAAATTCTCCCGTGCAGTTTGCGGCCAGTAATAAAAGGTGGGAGGGGCCTCCCTGTCCAAAGTGCCCAGGGCCCACCGAAGGCTCAATCCGGCCCTGGTTGGAAAGCTTGTGACTTTGTGAACACAATAAACAGGCGCCCTTAAGTGGACCCTTAAAGGCCTTTAAAGGTCCATTAAATTAAAAACATTTTTACTTTATAAACCTTTGACAAACTGAAATAAATAAGCGACTCATCGGCAGAGCGGTCTGTGAATCCAACACTGTAGATATCGTTGTGAAATCCATGTGGGATTGATCCCCAGTCCGTTATTTCTCTCTTCATTGTTTGCTTATTCATTGAGGGTTTTTAGGGATCTTCTGTAATTGCTGCAGCAGCTTCTGCCCTGCTGTGATTGGGAAGGTGAATAGTTGGAGATTTGCTGTCCTGCTGCAGCAGCTACTGCTCTGCTGTGGTTGAGTAGGGTTCAGTGGCGGCTCGTACCTTTTGGCAGGAGGGAGGCTGCCGTTGACTGCTATGCTGGCACCCCCCCTGCCACAGCCGCCACTCCTCCTATTCCCCGCCTCAGGTGCTGCATTCCCGGAGCCTGTTCTATGACAGGCGCCAGGACTGGCGCATGCGCAGTATAAACCTTTCTCGTAGAGAGGCAGCAGCTTCTGCCCTGCTGTGGTTAGGAAGGGAAGGTGGATAGTTGGAGGCTTGCTCTGGCTGCTGCAGCAGCTCCTGTCCTGCTGTGGTTGTGAAGGGAGATAGTTGGAGACTTGCTCTGGCTGCTGCAGCAGCTTCTGCCCTGCTGTGGTTAGGAAGGGAAGGTGGATAGTTGGAGGCTTGCTCTGGCTGCTGCAGCAGCTCCTGTCCTGCTGTGGTTGTGAAGGGAGATAGTTGGAGACTTGCTCTGGCTGCTGCAGCAGCTTCTGTCCTGCTGTGGTTGGTTAGGGTAGGTGGATAGTTGGAGACCTGCTCTGGCTGCAGCAGCAGCTTTTAACCTGCTGTGGTTGGATATGAAAGGTGGATAGTTGGAGCCATGCTCTGGCTGCTGCTGCTGCAGCAGCTTCTGCCCTGCTGTGGTTGGGAAGGTGCATAGTTGAAGACTTGGTCTTGCTGCTGTGGCAGCTTTTGCTCTTCTTTTTTTTTTCCAAAACTTTTTTATTGAGACCTTCCATGTACATTACATAGTAGAAGTATCATATTAGTAGTCACATTCTTAACATTCAGATGTGTATAAATAGAGTTCAATCAATAATGGCGTTAGTTTGTGTACATTCATTTAAATCTTAGTACATTTTTCAGAGAATCAAATAAAATAATGTGTTAAGTCACAGGTGATCACTGGATGAAGACTGGGGGGGTCCATTCGACCAAGGTACCATGTAGTAGATTGCAGGCTGTCGTGTATCATTTTCCTGGTGTTCAATGGGAGGGTTGATATACAGTATAAGAGTCCGACAACATAAAGAATTTTCCAACTTTTTTACCCCTATCTACCATGGCCTCCACCCAGTCCATCCTGAACAAGAAATGTTGTTTAGACAGAAATAGGGGGAGTTGTGGAGTTGTGGGGTCAATCCAGCCCTGGAGGATAGTTTTTCTACCCGCTGCACTCAAAGCCAATAGTAATTTTTTGCTTTCTTTTGTCATACGAGTGTTTGGGTCAAATATTCCCAGAATCGCCCATTCTGGGGTAAAGGGGACGAATGTAACGAGTTTTGCCTCTGCATAGCGTTTCACTAGTAACCAAAAGTAGCGAATAATAGGACATGCCCACAAACAATGGTAGGTATCTGCGTTGTCTGAGCGGCATTTCGGGCAAGTGTGGGTGTCTGAGGTTCCCATATGGAAATGTCTGACGGGGGATAGATAAGAATTGTGATAAATGTTTAGAAATAGCTCAATGTACATATTGGCTTTGAGGGTTTGTCTAGAGTATAAGAGGCCTTTCTGTAATTGCGGGATCGAAAGCGCAGGGAGGTGATCTAGCCATGTGGCCATACCACCTTTGATTTTGGTGTAATCCAAGATCTGTCTCAGAAAGGTATAGTGGATAGAAATAGTTCTTGAGGTCAGGACCGTATAAGTGAGCATAGTGTCCAGGGTGTTATTCCAGTCCTTATTGGAGAAATGACCTGTCACATGCAATACATAAAAGTTGGTCTGCAGAAAGGCCAAAGGGTATGGGCTAACCATGGGATATTTAGCGGACAATTCTGAGAAACGTAGGACTCGCTTCTCGTCTTTTGCCACCAGGGATTCAACCGATTTTATACCCATCTCAGCCCATGCGGTGTAGGGATGAGCAGCCATGCCGTCCAAAAATGCTGTGTTTTTTTTAGGAGGGGTAGGAAGTTGGAACAGGGAGTGGTGCTGATTTAGCCTTGTTTTGTGTCTTAATATGTGCCAGCTTTTGCTCTTCTGTGGTTGGGAAGGTGGATAATTGGAGACTTGCTCTGGCTGCTGCAGCAGCAGCTTCTGCCCTGCTGTGTTGGGAAGGGAAGGTGGATAGTCGAAGACTTGGTCTTGCTGCTGCAGCAGCTTCTGCCCTGCTGCAGTTGGCATGGGTAGGTGGATAGTTGGAGGCTTGCTGTGCCCGCTGCAGCAGCTTTTGCCCTGCTGAGGTTGGGAAGGGTAGGTGGAACAAGAATTGCATAAGCATAAACTTTCACCCGACTGTAAAATGGTCCTTAAGACTAGTTGTTTATAATCAGTGAGTTTTGATGTCATCATTTATAACCAGTGATCTCTTATTTAGCTATATAAATATCAGGACATTCTAAGAACTTATTTAACTAAATATTTTTGGCACAATAATAGCATTAATCATAATCCTCTGTAACTATGTTGTATTCCCCAGTTAAGCATTAATAGAATGGTTCAATTGTATTTTATTGCAGGTCTTTGGGAGTCAGAAATAATAAACATTGAAAAACATTCAGCTGAAGGTAATGCGTTTATTACATGTTACAGTAAGGTGCATAGGCGTATCTATAATGGGCGCAGGGTGTGCTGTGGGGGGAACGCACCTCACATCCTGCACCCATGTTTAGTTACTTACCTCTCAGGGTTCCACATTGGCGCTGCTGCCTGCTGAAGAAAAAAATCACACATGTGTATTACAGTCCGGTGCATTCACAGAGTCTACAGTGCAGCAGAGAGGAGGGGGCCACACGGAATGTGCACACGGGGCCCCCTCCTCTCTTAAATGCCCCTGTTCATGTGACATACATGTTTCCATTAAGTAAGAATCTTCCCCTTAATGGGGATGTTGCCCATAGCAACCAATGCAATTAGTACCCCTCCTCTCAGTGTCCCTGCCTTAATTAAGCACAGGTGACTTAATTAATACTGTATTCAATTTGATTTAATCATCTGAACTCAATCCGGGATATACTGAAAACCTGTATGGTTATTGGTTAGGGTGTCTTATACTGATCAGTGCCATAACAAATTGGTGTGTAAGGCTCCCGGCCCTGATGGTTACCCCTCTAACTTTTATAAGAAATTTAAAGCCAAGATCACCCCTGTATTAGTCTCAGTATTTAATGAAGCCTCTTCCTCTACTACCTTTCCTAAGGAAATGCTTGAGGCCCGTATAATTACCATTCCTAAACCCGGTAAACCTCCCACAAATGTACAAAACTACCTCCCCATTGCCCTTCTTAACGTTGACATTAAAATATTTGTCAAGTTGTTAGCTACTCGGATATCCCCCTTGCTACCAAGTTTAATCAACCCTGATCAAGTAGGCTTTGTGTTAGGCAGACAAGCGCCGGACAATACTCGTAGAGTTATTGATATTATGGAATACTGTCATGCCCGTAAAAGTCCCTTATTGGTCTTATTACTTGATGCTGAAAAAGCATCATTGGCTCCATTGGGGTTACCAGCACTCCACATTACAACATTTGGCTTTTCGGGTAGAATACTTAGTTCTATTTTGGCCTTATATTCTATTCCAACTGTAAGGGTGTTTACAAATGGATGCTCTTCCTCTCAATTCTACATTACAAACAGCACCCGTCAGGACTGCCCTCTATCCCCTTTGGTTTTTGCTCTGGCAATTGAGCCTCTAGCTGAATGTATCCGATCCCAAGTCTTTATCCAAGGTCCTGTCATAGGCAACGTCTCTCACAAGATCAGCTTTTTTGCTGATGACGTGTTAATGTCTTGAGGACCCAGAATCCTCCCTTCCTCATTTACATAACATTCTCGATGCCTATTCTAAAATATCATACTACAAATTAAACACTACCAAGACTGAAGCTTTACCACTTTACCGTGTCGGACAGCGTGATAAATCGTTTGAAAGGCAAATATAGGTATATTTGGAAAGATAAGTCTATTAAATATCTGGGGATTAATTTAGCTAGAGACTGCGACATTTTGGACTCTCAACTATGACCCACTGTTACAAGCTTTTGATACCCTCACAAAAGAATGGATGATGCAGGAGGTGTCTTGGGTTGGTCGAATAGCTGCAACTAAAATGGTACCCTTTCCCAAGCTGATGTATCTTTTTCGTACTATACCTCGGCCCTTCCCATCTGTGGTTTGTAACAATTTCAATAAATTGCTGTTTTCTTATATTTGGAGAGGTGCTAAACCCAAAATAGCGAAAACCACTTTATCATATGCCAAAAGCGAGGGCGGCCAGGCATACCCAAATTTAGAAAAATATAACTTAGCTTGTATTTTGAACCATTCGAGGGATTGGTTCTCGAAGGATAATGTTGAACCATGGGTGGCGATTGATAGAGCTATTCTGTATCCCTTCGATCTTCCCGAATTACTTAGACTACCCCCGGCTGCTACCATATCTAAAATGAATGCCTGTAACACTGTCCACATGACTGTTCTTGTGTGGCGCAAGTTGGCCTCCTCTAGTGCCAACATTTCTTTGAAAGCAAAGAAACGTCAACTATCTTTGAAAACCATTGCGTCCCTAATCCCTGATCTCAATGTAGACTCCTGGGTCCCCGTAGGCTTAGTGTCTGTACATGATATTCTCGCTGATGGAATTGTAGTTCCCTTATCCCATTTTCAATTGCAATATTAAGTCCCTAAACAGGACTTTTACAAATATCTGCAGATTAGACATTGGCTTTGTAGCTTCCTTCCCAAACCCCCTGCCTAACTTTCAATCAGGGGCGTAACTATAGCACCGTAGCCCCCGCGACCGTGGGGGGAAGGGGCGCTGTGCATGTGCGGGCGCCGGGGGCTGCAGTGCTATAGTTACACCCCGCCACCATCCCCGACAGTCTTTACCTGTCAGTCTTCCGCGCTGGTCCCGGCTCCCTTCTGCTATGAGGACCACAACAAAATGTCCGCCCCCATGTAGCAGAAAGTTCTCTGAAACTGTCTGCTGCATGGGGGCAGACATGTTGTGGTGGTCCTCATAGCAGGGAGCCGGGACCAGCGCGTACTGAGCGTAGCCAGGTAAGACTGGGGGGGATTGCATGGGCGGCGAGGCGGGGGTTGGTGCGGCGGGGCGGGCGAGGGTTGGTGCGGCGGGGCGGGCGGGGTTTGGTGCGGCAGGGTGCGTGGGTGGGCGCCCTCCCTTTAACGGCGGGGGGGCGCCCAAAAGCTAGTTACGCCACTGCTTTCAATGCCTAAGCTACTACTTTTTTTTCTTTGAACCCTCGGCCACAAAAGGAGGTATCTCTCGCTGGTATGGTCACTTGATCTCTGAATGTCTGAAAAAAAAAATTCCTTCACAATGTCGGTGGGAGAAGGATTTGCCAAATGTTTTTTCGGATGAGGTGTGGAACTTCATATACTGCTTCAAAATTTCAAAATGCATCAACCATTCAGAGATGTACTTTAAATTGGTCCATAGAGCATACCTCACCCCAGACCGACTTCACCAGTTCTGGCCTACAGTCTCCTCGCAATGTTGGAGACGTTGTGGTTCGGTGGGAAACATTTTACACATCTTCTGGTCCTGTCCGGTTTTATTCCCCTTATGGAAAGACATATGTTTTCCTCATTTCCAATGTATTTGACCAGTCCATCCAGATGGACCCCCTTGTTGCCCTCTTCCACTACTATCCAGGTGTGTTATCCAGTGGCGATAGGTACTTCCTCGGCCACATTTTGATAGCAGCTAAAGCTACCATCGCTCAATTTTGAAAGTCCCCTGCTGCTCCTAACATACACTTGATTGAAAACAAGATACATAAACCCTTCCTATTTGAGACGTCTGATGTTGTCTATTTCTCTAAGGCATCTTCTATCCATATCAAATGGTTTAGATCAGGGGTGGGGAACCTCAGGCCCGGAGGCCGTATGCAGCCCCCGTAGCCGTTTTGAGTGGCCCTCCCACCCACCTGACAGCTTTGCCGGGAGAGTCAAGTACATGGGAATTGTCGCGAGAGGTCAGTAGTTCTCACGGGATTCCTCTTAATCAACAGCAGCCGGAGACTGTCAGTCCTAGTCAGCGGCAGCCGCCGGAGCGTGGGACGGCTGCAGCAGGACTATTTGTAAGAGAAATTTTTACATATGGCCCCCGAAGGATTTTTTTCCCCATACAAACGGCCCTTGGCCTAAAAAAGGTTCCCCACCCCTGGTTTAGATGGAGGGAATACAGGGAAAAAGCAAGCCATCCATGTACCTGTAACACAATTACAGACTTATCTGTATTAGACTCGCCTAGCCATATTTCCGGGTCTGATAGCTAATTATTAGTAATCTTATAGATTTTTATTTCTTACCTAATCTGTGACGTATCATCACGTTGTCCCGGTATTCTTTAATTTACCTGACCTATACTACAGCTGTTACTTATAGCGATGTAACTTCTTTAAGTTTCCTTTGTTATATTATTGTTTTTTTATGATTTGTCTGTATTATGTGCTTAAAATCTTAAACTCAATAAAAATGTAAAATAACATTTTTAAAATAAAATAAAAAAACGAAATTGGTGGGTAGATATCTTAGCTCCCAAATTTGCTATTTATTAATTTTAATGCAAAAATGTGATCTGCAGTTACAGATACGTCTATCGTAGTAGAGACAAATCCGGATATTGGAAGTGAGTATTGGAGAATTTATATTTATTTACTACTTAATACATAAGTAATATTATCCTTAGATGCATAAAACTCTTGTAAATAAAATATGAGTAAAAGAGAGTTCTGATGTCTTCCACATAACTATAATTGAATGGTGTGTGTGTGTGTGTGTGTGTGTGTGTGTGTGTGTGTATGGATGTTTCATGATAACTCTCAAACGCTTTTACTATCGTCTTCAATTTTTGCACACTACCGTATCTTCGTAAGGGATGATCTAAGTTCGAAGATGGGTTTAGTCGGACGAGCCCTTAAGGGTGCTGTCATAAGGGTCCATGCTATTTCTGTTGTTTTCATGCATTGTGAAAACTTGTGATTTTCTGAATACAACACAATAAACAGACTCCCTTAAGTGGATCCTTGAAGGCCTATAAGGGTCCACTAAATGAAAAACATTTTTACTTTAAAAAACTTTTGACAAACTGAAATGAATAAGCGACTCATCGGCAGAGTGGTCTGTGAACCAAGCACTGTAGATATCGTTTTGAAATCCATGTGAGATTGATCCCCAGATATTTTTTCTTCTTCATTGTTTGCTTATTCATTGAGGATTTTAGGGATCTTCTGGTTGGCAAGGGTAGGTGGATAGTTGGAGATTTGGGTACTTGTTTCCTAGCACGGCCACAATCGCGGGCATCGTTTGTCATTTTTAGTGGTATACGACGCGACCGACGCGATGCCCCCGATTTTCCCATTGAAATGCATTGAAAATAGTCAAAATCGCGTCGGTCGCGCCGTATGCGGCTAAAAAAGCCTTAAATGGTCCAGACGCGATGCCCACGATTTCCCCATAGGAAACAATGTTAAATGGCTCAATGTACCCGCGATGCCCCCGATTTCTCATAGGGAACAATGTTAAATACCTCAATTTCACCAAATCATCATAGGGAACAATGGTAAATGGGCCAGAAAGCCCCAAAAACACCCCAGAACAGTGAAATGTCCCCCCAAAAGTACTTTACGCCACCCCACGATCAACGTGAACCCGAAGCGTGGCGAGCGGCGGCGGTACGCGTCCTCCGACCTTTTCATACCCCCACTATCCACGTCGGCGCGGAGTTGAGAATAGAATAGTGTGGCGAGCGTAGCGAGCCACCGAGCCCGAAGCGTGGCGAGCGCAGCGAGCCCCGTGAGGGGACGCGGATACCTTCACAGGTAAACGCGTCCCTTCGCGGGCTTCACAGGTATCCGCGTCCCCTCGCTGCGCTCGCCACGCTTCGGGCTCGGTGGCTCGCTGCGCTCGCCACACTATTCTATTCTCAACTCCACGCCGACGTGGATAGTGGGGGTATGAAAAGGTCGGAGGACGCGTACCGCCGCCCCTCGCGGGCTCGCTGCGCTCGTCACACTTCGGGTTCGCGTTGATCGTGGGGTGGCGTAAAATACTTTTGGGGGGACATTTCACTGTTCAGGGGTGTTTTGGGGGGTTTATGGCCCATTTAACATTGTTCCCTATGATGATTTGGGTAAATTGACCCATTTAACATTGTTTCCTATGGGAAATCGGGGGCATTGCGGCTAAATTGAGGCATTTAACATTGTTCCCTATGGGGAAATCGCGGGCATCGCGTCGCGACCATCGCACCCGATTTTTTAGTGCTTGCGATGGCCGCGATGCCCCCGATTTTTCCTCACGATGCCCACGATCATGATCGTTGTGGCCGTGCTAGGAAACAAGTACCGAGATTTGCTCTGGCTGCTGCAGCAGCTTCTGCCCTGCTGTGGTTGGGAAGGGAAGGTGGATAGTTGGAGACTTGGGGCTAGATTCTCTAAGCTTCAAAAGTGATAAAATGGAGAGTGATAAACAGCCAGCCAATCAGCTCCTAACTGCCATGTCACAGGCTGTGTTTGAAAAATGTCAGACAGGAGCTGATTCGCTGGCTGTTCATCGCTCTCCATTTTATCACTTTTGAAGCTTAGAGAATCTGGCCCTTGCTCTGGTTGCTGCAGCAGCTTCTGCTCTTTATAATCAGTGAGTTCTGATGTCATCATTTATAATCAGTGATCTCTTATTTAGCTATATAAATATCAGGACATTCTAAGAACTTAGGGGTTTATTCTGTTTGGTATGGTGGGACCGTAAACGGACGGATCGGGTTTTTCATTTCATCTGCGCATGCGTAGCTTTCGCAATGCGCAGGTGCGGCGACCTCACACCGCTCACAGACGGGTCTCTCCGTGCGAAAAAAACTGTCTGCAAGAGCACGGTCATTGTGGGGGGCATGTGGGCGTTTTTATGGGAGCGGCCGGAATAATGAGGAAAACTGGGCGTAAACATGGACGTACACGGGGTGTGCACACAAAATGCACGGTGCCACAACCGCCTCGATCGGCGAACGCACCGTGCATTTTGGACCAAAAACAGGCGGACGCCAAAGATAGCTCCTGACCACCCATAGAGATACCGCATGAGAGCGGACGCCTGGGTCTGCTAATTACTCAAACACATACACCTGAATGTAATAAACAATGCAGCAGCCTATTAAGTGAAAACCATTATTTCACTACCTGCAAGCCACACACAGCCCTCAAACACATTGGAAGCTTATCTTTCCACACTTCAACATGTAAAGGTTGGTTTAATTTTAGGTAAGATTTATTCTAAGACCTGCTTATATATGTCCAGGTAGTTATTTTATTACCATCTGCACCCAATTAGAAAGTGTTTTTGTATACTTTAAAAAGCAGGACACTCAATTCACAGAAGTCGACATGTGTCAACTTTTTCACTGTAGCACAAACATACCAGTTTTTTATATGGAAAAAGACACATAAACCACATCTAAGAGCAACAATGATGTTTTTGGTCTCAATTTCTACTTGCACTGTGGCGTACGCTCAGATATACGGAAGGTGACAGTGTGAAAACGGACGAGATCCGTCCATGCACTTTGGCATCCGCTCTGATGTACGCCAGGTATCGGTGGCTAAGAGGGAGAGCCGTCCGTACGCGGTGGCGTACGCTCAAGTGTACGCCACTCCCCATTGTCGGTGTTTGTGAGTGTCCGTGTGCGGCTGTTCTGTGGGCGGACTTTCGCTCACCGCTAGCATACGGTGAGACGGACCGTACGTACGTTTCACCGACCTAACCAGAATAAGGCCATTAGTTAACTAAAAAATTTTATAATGCCATAATAATAGCATTAAAAATAATCCTCTGTAACTATGTTGTATTCCCCAGTTAAGCATTAATAGAATGGTTTAATTGTATTTTATTACAGGTCTTTGGGAGTCTGAAATAAAAGACATTGAAAAACATTCAGCTGCAGGTAATGCATTCATTACATGTAACAGTAAGGTGCATAGGCGTATCTATAATGGGTGCAGGGTGTGCTGTGGTTAGTTAAAACTATCGATGGTCATCTATCACACAGTTTTTACTATCAATGGCTGATTGCAGTATCGCCATCGATGGCGACTGCACCGATGGCCATCCGCTGGTAGTCATTTGGAAGGAAAACTCATCAATATCATAAATGATAACCTTAGATAATGAAGCGTCTGAAGCAGTTTATAGTGTTCCCACTTCCCATAGGTGCAGTGTATACAATGTATAATTAATGCCAGGTTGACAACATATTATTATATTATACTACAGCGTACAATGTGGCATTGAGAGGAAAAACATCTCAGTCCAGCACCAGAAAGCCATCGGCATCACACTATGCCACAGATGGGCAGCTATCGCGTTTGTGTGCGCTGACGGAAGATGAATATGAGCCGTGGTGGGAGCTGGATTTAAGGGCAAACCACGCGATCATCAGCGTCGCTATTACCATCAGTAGATACCACTATGCCGATGATCTCAGAGGAGCAGAGATTCACATAGGAAACAATGCAGACTGGCGGGACAACCCCAGGTGACTATAACGTTTTAGACGCACATAAATATAGATGGCGCAAGAGTCAGTCACATCGCCACTTTACGCTGAATGGAATGGGAATGACTGGGCAACCATTGAAATGACAATGATCTTTAAACTGCACCCTCTGCAGTGGCATATCAATGCACCCTCTGCAGTCTAAGCAGGGGAGCTGGCGCTATGGGGAGCATGGTCTCTGCAGATTCAAATGGGTCTGGCCATCCGTATCAATGTACCTTTTTTTTCTTCTAATGCACATGAACATGGACCATGGAGGGAGTGTGTCCTGAATCCGGTGCCCCCTGGCCGTGACTCACAGCCAATATTGTGTGAGCCACGGCTGAGCGGCACAGCAGTCAGGACACAGAGCAGAGGACAGCGGGCGGCAGACAGGGCAGGGATGCCGTTTGCGGTGCACGGCTTCGGCGCCCGGAGCTAGTGCTCCGCCGGCTCCATCCTCGATATGCCCCAGCACTCACATGAGTCCCTGCCCCAGTGGAGCTTACAATCTATGTTCCCTACCACATGTACACGCACACACAGACATTCTAGGGTTGATTTGTTGGGAGCCAATTAGCCTACCAGTATATTTTTGGACTGTGGGAGTAAACCGGAGTACCCGGAGGAAACCCACGCAAGTATGGGGAGAACATACAAACTTGGCACAATTAGAGCCATGGTGGGAATAGAACCCATGACCTCAGTGCTGTGAGGCAGAAATGCTGACCATTACACCATCCGTACTGCCCCAGTGATGACTTACCTGGTACAGCGGGTCTGGGACAACATTAGGGGCAGGATGCTGTATCATCCGCGCCCCCTTACCGCCGCACATCGCCGGCTACTGCACACCTAATTATCGCATATGCTGTAACATATGTGATAATTATGGCAAAGGACAGCTCTTGCGTTAAGAGCTGTCCTTTGCGATCTTGCCGGCGATGTGCTGCGGGTCCCACAGCTCCCCCCTCCCTCCATTACCCAGGGCTGCTGCTGCCGGGTGGCCTCTCCTCCCTGCACCCGGAAGAGGATACAGTGCAGGGAGGAGGTCACAGGTCCAGGCAGCACACGCTGTGCTGCCTGGACACAGCAGGTGAGGGGGGGGGGGGGGGGGGTGTCGGCGCGAGGCGGCGGGGGTCCTTTCGGGGCGGCGTGGGTCGCGTTAAGAAGCCCATAGCCTGCCGTGCAGGTTTTGCTGCATACCAAAATGCGGTAAAAACACTGATAACGGGGTTTTTACAGCATAATTGCTTTACAGAATCTCCCCCTGTGACTGAAATGCTACATAACAACAGGAGTATTTCCATACTTGCTCCTATTTATATTAACAACCTTGTTTTCCTGTTTAATCTGCAGCTGTGGAACGATTCCTTTAATGGGTGCTGACGAAACGCGTATGTTTTCCTGCTACGGTACGCCAGGACAGCTGCTGACTATTGCCATCCCAGGCAGGAATGCGTCCCTGTACTTGTGTGAAGTGCAAGTGTTTGCAGTCCCCGAGGATGAATCAGGTAAGGAAAAGGACAATTGCATATAAACCTGGGAAGATTATGGGGGAGAGGTATCAAAGCTTGGATAGAGATAGGTTCAATATTGGGACCCGCCTTGTTTAATATATTCATTAATGAGATTGTAAGTGACAGTGAGTAAATTTGCAATATTTGCGGAGGACACGAAATTGAGTAAGGAAATCAACTCAGGAGAGGATGTGGAAACACTACAAAGTGACTTATGCTGCTTTCAGACCGCAAAACTGGCTTTGACCCTGTATTTGAAAACGTTTCCAAAAATGGGTCTGCCAGGTAAAAACCCCTTTCACACCGCATCTCTTAAACGGTATATTACCGTTTAAGTGCGGTTTTTAGACACTGGCAGACCCGTTTTTGTAAACTTTCCAAAAACAGGGTCAAAGCCAGCCAGCTCTGCAATGTACTGTCCCAACTAACTGCAGTGCCCCCCCGCCCCCCGTGTGCAGCCGGTACCTCAGTTATTGCGGATCCCGGCAGTGCAGTATGGACGGTTGCACGTATGAAAAAAAGTGTCTTTCAGAAAATGGCTGCCCCATAGGAAAACCTGTTTTAAAAAACTGTCTTTGGTATGGGGGTAGCCATTTTCCGAAAGTGACTTTTCTTATAAGAAAAGGGGGAGGGGCGGCGGGGGGCGGCTCCAGTGCTGTGAATATTTAATGAGCGCTCATTAAATATTCACAGCGCTGAATTTAGGACCCAGCTCATTGGCTGGGTCCTAAATACCGTTTCAGACCCGATTTTGATGCCAAAATACCGGGTCTGAAACGGGTAGGACCCTCCATTTTTACCGTTTTACAAAATCGGCTTTTGTAAAACGGTAAAGTGGTCCTGCACCTTTCAGACCGCACAGATTACCATTTTAAAACGGTTAAAAATCGGCAAAATACCGGTTTTTAAGTGCGGTCTGAAAGGGGCATTAATAAAACTGGAAAGGTGGAAAATGCAGTTTAACGTTGATAAATGTAAAGTAATTCATTATGGGCACAAAAATGAACAAGCTACTTACAGGCTAAATGGAGGGGAAGCGGTCATCTATTAGAATGAACTTAGGTCTACAGTCATTAGGTCGACCCTACTAGGTCGACTGGCAGGAAGGTCGACCTGACTTAAGGTCGACATGGGCCAAGGTCGACATGACTTAAGGTCGAATTTGCATAAAGGTCGACATGAGGAAGGTCGACTGGTCATAAGGTCGAGATGGGGTTTTTCACTGTTTTTTGAGCCGACATGTGCCGACAGGCGGTATTTCATGCCCTACCATCCACTAGGGCGTGGAGGAGGTTATTAAAGCTGTGGCGAGCGAAGCGAGCCACCGTGCCCGAAGCATTGCGAGCGTCCGATTCTCATTGCCAACTGTGTCCATGTCGACTGTGTCGACATTCGGATCAAAAAACAATGAAAAACCCATGTAGACCTTATGACCAGTCGACCTTCCTCATGTCGACCTTTATGCAAATTCGACCTTAAGTCATGTCGACCTTGGCCCATGTCGACCTTAAATCAGGTCGACCTTCCTGCCA
This sequence comes from Crinia signifera, assembly GCF_055691185.1. Classification (NCBI taxonomy): domain Eukaryota; kingdom Metazoa; phylum Chordata; class Amphibia; order Anura; family Myobatrachidae; genus Crinia; species Crinia signifera. The sequence goes on along the minus strand of NC_139224.1, from coordinate 19,884,684 downwards.
GTCGACCTAGTGGGGTCGACCTAATGACTGTAGACCTAAGTTCATTCTGATAGATGTACCGATTCCAAATGGAGTTATTATAGGGAATTCTGCTGTAGAGAAGGACTTGGGGGTCATCATGGATGAAACATTGGTTAATAGTGCACACTGCTAAGTGCAGCAGCAAAAGCAAACCGGACACTGGCATGCATTACAAGGGGTATGGATTCAAGGGATGCCAATGTGATAGTGCCTCTTTAAAAGGTATTGGTGAGACCACACTTGGAATAATGGGCCTTATTCAGATCTGAGCTCAGTACACATTTGTTTGGAAAATGGGCAAAACCATGTGCTCTGCAGGTGGGGCAGATGTAACATGTATAGAGAAGATTAAGGAATTCATTTGTTTTGTTTTATTTTATCCTACAGAACGTGACACAAGTCACCAGCTACAGAGTTCCCACACTGGAGGTACTGGCTATTTACATGTATAAATTCAATTAGGAATCTTAATAGAAATTTCTCTGTAAAATATATCCTGATATCATTGTTGTAGTAAGGGTGTAGCTAGGTACATCTGTCGCCTGACGTTCCCCTGCCTGCTCGGAGCGGGCGGATGATGTCACATGATGTCAGTCCCGCCCCCAGTTCGCAGAAGAACAACCAGGATAAAGGTAAGTCCAGGCTTAGGTGAGTTACCATTGAATGATTTTTCTCTGTGTGGACTCATGCGAGTGGATATGTAAGTGCACACATCCTCTCACATCGTGCCACTTAGGGCCATATTCAATGAGAATAATTCGCCGCGCATGGCGAGAGATTTTTTCTCTCGCCATACACTCGCCCTGTTCTGGAGGGCTCGCTGCCACTCCTGCTCCCACTATTCAATGTGGTTAAGACTCGCCGCCACTCGCGGCGAGTCTTAACCCCTGCAGCGGACGAGCGTCCATGGCAGGGAGCCGGGGGACGGTGGCAGCCAGGGAGATTAAAGTCTCCCTGGCTGCCCCAGAACATATGTGGAGGGGAGGTGGCCTCCCCGGGACCCAGGCAGCACAAGCTGCCCCCCCTATAGCCAGCGGGGGACCCAGTATTCACTGCACCCGATCGTGCATATGTAATGATCGGGTGCAGTGAATTTATGAATATCAAATGAGCGGCTCGAGAGCTCCGGCCCCCTGCTGGCTGCTCTGTGTAAAAAAAAAAAAATATATATATTTTTTTTTTATTAAATATATATTCATGTGCACATGAATAAAAATAGCATGCCCCTTCACAGAAAAAATTTTTTTGACAACAAAATAAAAAATAAAAAACCTTTTAGTTTAAAAGTTCACATTCCAGTTCTCCATGAAAAGAGGGAGAATTGCTACACGGAGAGACACAGCGAAAATCACTTAAAAAGACGGCGAAAATATCACATTGAATAGGGTGGCTCACTTTTGGAGAGCAAAATGCTCCTTCCAACGCAAAAATAGCACAAACTCGCCATAAAACACGGCAAATTTTTCTCATTGAATACTGCCCAGAGAATTGTGTGGCTGGGGGGGGGGGGGGGGGTGGGATGGGGATGCGTTCATTTGGTGGGGCAGTGCTTACCGGCTTGCTAGGCACTGAATATACACAGACTAGCGAGCAGGTATGAATTGTGCCCAATATGTGGTTCCGATTGATCTACAGTGCCTAGATAGACAGGCAATAGGTCAACACCAATCAATGTGGTCAAAAGGGCGACATTGTCAAATGACATGAAAATGTTGACACGATTTTCACAATGTAATCAATTTCTGGATTTTTTCACACTCTACCATCCACGTTGGACTACAGCTGAGACCGTCCGTCCGTGCAGAGCGAAGCGCACGCATTACAGTTATTGGGGGCCCATGTGGACAGGTGGAATTACTGCTGTGGGACCGTCCGTCCGTGCCGCCCATAGTGTAATATAGTAACTAGGGGCAGTGTAATAACGAGGGGCAGTATTGTAAGTAGTAGCAGTGTATGGGTGTAGATCATTAGGTCACCAGCATCTTGGTCGACACCATTAGGTCGACATGAGTTAAGGTCGACATGCAGGAAGGTCGACAGGGTCAGTAGGTTGACAGGGGTAAGGTTGACATTGAAAAAGTCAACATGTTTTTTTTTTTCTTTGAACCGGAATGTCAACATAAACACTAAAACGTAGCACCGTGTCCCCTCGCGTGGCTCGCTGCGCTCGACACTATTTTATCCTCCCGCCACGCCCTAGTGGATGGTAGGACATGAAATACCGCCTGTCGACACATGGCGGCTCAAAAAACAGTATAAAAACCTCATGTGACCCTGTCGATCTAATCACCCTGTCGACCTAATCCATGTCGACCTAAATGCATGTCGACCATCATGCTGGTTATTATTTATAAATATGTATATGTGCAGTATATATTAAGGTCGACATCAACACAATTATAAAGTGCCAACGAGAATCAATACGGTTTCATGTACATTTATTTTACATTAATCAAAGGGATTGTTCAGATCCATAAACTACAATTCAATACCTTGTGCTGTATTTATGTTGAGAGAATATTGTGTTATTTATATAATGTACGCTGCACTATACATTTTCTATACTGTTCCTTTTGAACAAATAAAAAGTCAACTTTGTTCAATGTTCAATCTGTCAGCTCCCAACGTCGCTCCGCAAGGATTTGCGTCAGAGTCCAGTCCATTTGAACCATTTAACTACAAAGCTAAAAATGCAATTGATGGCTCTCTGGACAGCCGTATGTTTAGTTGCACACATACCGATCAGGAGGTAGAACCTTGGTGGACGCTGAACCTGAGAAGGCCAATGAGGATAGTCTCCATCGCTATTACCAACCGAGGTGACTGCTGTGGTTACAGACTAAATGGAGCACAGATTCATGTTGGGAACTCTGAAAAGACTATAAAAAATAATCCCAGGTAATGTTCTTGTGGCATATAAATAGACTGCGTAATTCATTAACCACTTTTTTGCATTGGCGCTACCACAATCCCTATATCCATCTTGGTCATAGCCTTAATCTCACACTGCCTGAAATGATTTTTTGGGATCTTCCATCTGCCCCTAATTCCTAACCCTTCCTCTAGTGCTAGTGCCTAACCTTAACCCAGATTTGGCATAGACGATCTACAGTAATTAGAGGGACAATGCCTCGGGTGGACAGGGTCAAAAGGTCGACATGAAAATGGTTGACACACGAAAGATTGAAACAAGTTTTTATGGTGTTATTTTCCTTGTTTGATTATATGTGAGCACAGTTATTGCAGACGTGTACCCTTTTGGGCTTGCTTCACTCCCCTGCCTCGGGCAAGGTCACTATTTCCAGTTGTAGTAGACATGGAGGTTAAATCAAGCAAAACTTGAGAAAATATGTGAAAAACAACTGTAAACTTGGGTCAAGCATATATGTGTGTTGACCCGACCATTATCATGTTGACAGTTTGAACCTTCAGCCTTGGCTAACTTTTTCATTGTCAACCGCAATGGGAGTTCTATTTCAGTTGGTATGTTGCTATGGGAAACCAATCAGATACTATCTCTCTATATTCTAGAAGGTGGTAAATAAATAATAAGTAGATGCTGGTTGGTTGCCGTAGCAACATCCCATGTGAATTAGTAAATTTCCCCCTTGGAGTCTCTTCTGCTTTCATTCCTTTTTACTTTGAAACTGCTTCATTCTAAAGCTATTCGTTTCTACTCCAGGTGCGCTGTCATTTCCAGCATAGACCAGGGGAAGACGCTCTCCGTCTCCTGTCACGGGATGGAAGGACAATATGTTTCCGTAATTATCCCGGATCGCAAAGAGATCCTGTCTCTGTGTGAAGTTCAAGTCTTTGCCCTGCCATCCGATAAGCAGGATGCGGGTAAAGTAAATTAAAAATAATTGCAACTTTTATAACCACTTGCCGGGCAAAAACATATGGGATATGACCACCGTCAGGAGTGCGTTACCAGACCTTCTTCGCTGTTTATTATGAAGGAAATCCCTCAATGACCATAGGCAAATCTAGAAGAATGGTAATGGGTGGTCCCAGATCCAAATACTCAAGTAGGCTGGACCCTTGGTCGGCGTAGTCACGCTGCGAAAAGGGGGCATGGCCTCATGGAAAGGAGGTGTGGTATCACAAAAAGGGGTGTGGCATTACACATTAGACCACACACCGTAATGCCTATTACACATTTTAACAAACTTCGTAATACCCATTACACATAAAGCCACACGCCGTAATGCCAATTACACATAAGGCCACACACCATAACGGCCATTACACATTGTGCCACACATCATGATGCCCATTGCATACTATTTAACAACGTAATGCCCATTACATATTTGACACATAAGTGGCAATCACCTACATGCTCATTGCTAGGGGGTTCTTGCTTGATCTTGTTGCCAAGGGGGAATACATGCTTGTTGCCAAGAGGGAATTAAATGCTCATTGCAAAGGGGGAGTGAAATTTTTTCACTGCCAAGGGGGAGGGGGAATTGCTCGTTGCCAAGGGGGAATACAGGCTTGTTGCCGAGAGGGAGTGAATTGCTCGTTGCCTAGGGGGAGTTAAATGCTAAATGTTAAACTCCCTAAGGGGGAGTTAAATGCTCATTGCAAGGGGGAGTGAAATTGCTTGTTGCCAAGGGGGGGGGGGAGGAGGGAATTGCTCGATGCCAAGGAAGGGGGGGGTGAGACTGACAGCCAATGGACGCACAAAACTTAAAGAAATGACAGCCAGGCAGAGAGAGCTTTGCGCTGCCTGACTGTATAGTCTAAGCAGGTCTGTTTATATTTTCAACTCTCCCGCTGGACCGCGAGCCAATCAGAAGCGGCATTGGTGGTATTGGTGGCTGCTCCTGATTGGCTGCCGGACTGCAAACTCCTATTGATGGACCTGCTTAGACTATACAGCCGGGAACCGCAAAGCTCTCTCTGCCCGACTGTTATTTCTTTAAATTGTGTGCGCCCAGCAGTCTAATGGGTGGTAAGGTGCACCCCCAGACCACCCCTTAGATTCGCCTATGTCAGTGACAGTAATACAGGTCTCTGTGGGTCCATGCAATGCCGATATTTGTGCAAATGGGATGCGGTCATTGTGGTCTACAGCATTATGGTAGACAGTCATTAGGTCGACACCATTAGGTCGACATGGGAAAAGGTCGACATGTGTCTAGGTCGACATGGAAAAGGGCTGACATGGGAAAAGGTCGACAGGTCGTTAGTTCGACAGGTCATTAGTTTGACAGTGTCTAGGTCGACAGTCAAAAGGTCAACGTGGTTTTTCACTGTTTTTTGAGCCGACATGTGCTGACAGGCGGTATTTCATGCCCTGCCATCCACTAGGGCGTGGTGGGAGAATAAAATGGTGTGCCCGATGCATAGCGAGTGCAGCGTGCGATGCGAGGGGATGTGGTGCACTTTAAACTGTGTCCATGTCGACTGTGTTGACATTCAGGTAAAAAAACAGTGAAAAACCCCATGTTGACCTTTTCACTGTCGACCTAGATATTGTTGAACTAATGACCTGTGGAACGAATGACCTTTCAACCTAGAACAAGGTCGATCTTTTCCAATGTCAACCAAGACCCATGTCGACCTAATGGTGTCGACCTAATGACTGTCGACCATCATGCTCATAAGTTTACATACCCTAGCAGAATTTGTGATTTTCTGGCCATCTGTGATAATGATAACTCACAGACTTTTATCTCACTCAGGGTTACTGGTTGGGTGAAGCCGTTTATTGTCAGACAACTGTGTTACTCTTTTTAAATCTTAATGACAACAGAAACTGCCCAAATAACCCTGATCAAAAGTTGACATTTTGGCCTGATAACATGCACACAAGTTGACACAAACGAGAATATGAATGAGTTATCATTCATATTCTCTAACAAATGGCCAGAAAAGCACAAATTCTGCTGGGGTATGTAACCTTATGAGCACAACTGTAGCTATTAAGTGGCATAGGACAGGTGTCAATCATTATACACACAGGGGCCCAGTTGTGATTGGGACTCGCGGTTTCGGAAGTGTACTGGAAATGTTCTCGGTAGTCGCACGGAGATGCACCGTCGTACGGACGTATAATTGCTGGAGTGTCGCAGGTTTCTGCTTCTAAACTCAGATTAGGAATTTTCTATTTGTGTTTGTACTTTCAGTTATTGGAGCGTCCCCTCACCCGCCAGAGACTAAAGAACATAAAGGTCTTTATACGGATCATTCACTGTTCTGTATGGTAACTCTATAACAATGTGTGACTGGTTGTTACTACTCATGTGACATCATTTCATGAATCAGACCCACACTGGCACTTCCTTGCCACAGCACAAACCTGATTATACAAAGAAGTCAGGCTTAAGCCCCGTAAACATGGGGCGACCCGGCCTCTCTTGCTGAGCGACGTGCTTAACCCTTTGAGCGCCAGCATCTCTGTGAGAGATGTTCAAATTATCCGCTAAAATTTCCAGCGTCGCTCACATTTGTTATATAAATCCAAATAAAAAAACATTGTGTAAAAAAATATAACATTTCCTATTTGCAATGGGTCCTGAATGATCTACTCAGAGCGCTTAGAAATGGGGTGAAAATCGCCCCGTGTGTATGCCCCTTTACATTTATTTTCTGTGGAATCTGTTACAAAACCGAGTCAATGGGAGAAATTTACTAAGCCAAATACGGCTAAATTATTTGTATTCGTATTAGTAAATATTTCCAAATAGGAATGCATACGCCATCGACAGAATGTGAATAGGAATCACCATTCATTACGGCCGGTAATTACCACTTATTGCCGGCCAAATACGCCTGGAAAATACAACTCATTTTCTAGGCGTTTTTGGCTTTAGCCTGCATGGATCAGTCAGATCTGTGCAGGCTGCAGTGTAAAAAAAAAATTAATACATCATTTTAAACCCCCCCCACAGCCATAACCAGCCCCAGGCTCAAAGAGCCAGTCCTGGTTTAAAAAAAATCAGGGAACAATTGACACAGGGGTTCCCTATATTTTTTAAAACCAGCACCAGGCCCAAGGGCCGGTCCTGGTTCCCAAAATAAGGGGGGCCAAAATGAAAAGGGGTCCCCCGTATTTTGTGAACCAGCACCAGGCCCAACCAGCCGCAGGGTAATGCCACAGCCAGGGGACACTTATTATATAAGGTCCCACGGCCAAAGAATTATCGCCTGACCGGGCAGGGGTCCTGGGGATACTTACCTATGTTGACACCATAGGTAGGTTTCTACAAACATAGAATGTGACGGCAGATCAGAACCATTTGGCCCATCTAGTCTGCCCCTTTTTTACCCTTCAGGTAATCTTAACCCTTTTTAATCCTTATTTCTTTGTAAGGATATTCATATGCCTATCCCAAGCATGTTTAAATTGTTCTACTGTCTTAGCCTCTACCACCTCTGATGGGAGGCTATTCCACTTATCCACTACCCTTTCTGTGAAGTAATTCTTCCTCACATTTCCCCTGAACCTACCTCCCTCCAGTTTCAGTGCATGTCCTCGTGTTTTATTACTTCTTTTCCTTTGAAGAAAATTTCCCTCCTGTACTATGTTAAAGCCCTTGATATATTTGAAGATTTCTATCATGTCCCCCCTTTCCCTTCTCTGCTCCAAGCTATACATGTTAAGATCTTTTAGTCTTTCCAAGTAAGTTTTGTGATGTAGGCCATGCACCATTTTAGTTGCCCTTCTTTAAAACCGCAATGATATGTATGCTGCTTGTTTCATGACATGTCTACACGTATTTCCATAGAGACACAGATTGCTGAGCCAGAAAAGACACAGAAGACTCTAAATGCAGGTACTCTATGGTTTTGTAATCGGCCTTCATGTTACCATGGTTACTGCAGCCCAAGTTGCTCAATTTAAAACTTGACAAACTTTATCATATTAGCCTCAGTTGATACAGTAATTTGGAATGCAAGTCAAACAGGTTGAACTCGATGGACTAACGTCTTTTTTCAACCTTAATTACCATGTTACTATGTTTAACCTTTGTCCAATCAGGTGAGGATGTTGATTCACTGAAACAAAAAGGCTGACTCAGACACGCTTGTAGTGGCCCCTTCCGCTATGTTTCGGGTTTACGTGCTAACCCTTGAGCAAACGGGAGCACAAATTCACGCATGTACAAATCCCGACGGGGACGGTGACAAATTCGGACCGAGGTGCAAAAGAGCATTCTCAGAATATAACACTTACACAAACACACGACACCGCAAGTCTGCAGGCATCACCAAACATCCTGTTGCATGCCCAGTTATGCCCCTTCAGGGAGCCACAAGGCAACCTGAAGGGGCATAACCTGCCTAGCCTAGGGCCCAGAAGGTCCAGAGGGGCCCCATAGACATATCCTGGCCATCCACAAACTTCCTGGAGGAGTATTGTGTGACTATCACCTGACGTCATGATATCACTTGGACACGCCCACACTCTCAAAGTCCCTTTGATGTTCTTTGAATAATAGAATGTTTGGACACAGAATGGTTTAATGCGCTATATGTGGGCAGTCAGGTTACTGTAAATGTGACACAGGTATTAGTCCTATTTCCAAAATACCTTCAGCCTGAGTCAGATTTGTACACAAAGCAGATTGTTTTAGTTATAGCATAACTCCCAACTGTCCCACTTTTCGCGGGGACGTCCCGTTTTTTTGGGACATTCCAGCATCCTGCCTGGGGCCGGCAGTGTCCCACGGTGGGGGTGGGGGCAGTTGGGATACCCCCCTGTCATCCGTGAATAGACGCTGTGTCTATTCCTGGGGCCAGAGGGGCTGGAGACATGACTAGCAGCTAACAGAGCCACTGGCCAGGACCCTGCAGCAGTGAAAATGGGGATATGGTGTCACGGCTATATGCCATGACCCCTTGCCACTAGGCCACACCCCAAAAATGTCAGCAGTGTCCCTCTTTCTGCCTCTCCAATGTTGGGAGGTATGGTTATAGCCGGAATGGCACTGCAGTAAATTTTTTTATTTTATTTTTATTTGGTTAAGTCTTCTCATACCCCACATATGTCTCTTACTGATGAGGTCCTGATGGAGTGTTCATGTATTTCAGTTGCGGTGCCGAAAATTCCACTGTTCGGATTGTATCCGTCAAGCACATTCGGGCAAGGATTGGCAAGGAAAGCTATTGATGGGTCATTAGCTCACCAGGACCCACCGTCACCATGTGCTGATAACCAATACCAATCGTGGTGGACGGTGGAATTGGGATACACCCACAAAATCCACTCAGTCGCACTGACTAATAGGGGGGACTGCTGCCCCTCCGATCTTGATGGGGCGGAGATTCGTGTAGGGCACAATGCCTCCGACTGGCAGAATTACACCATGTAAGGAAATATTTTACTATGGTCTCTAGAAGAAAATTGTGCAGTGTTTTACTTACATATAAAAAGGAGAATGTTGTATAAAATTCTACAATTAATTATTTGACATTTTATTTGACCTAAAGGGGTGTTCTTATTCAGGCAAAGTTCAGCTGGGGCGTATTAGTGCACGTGTTCTGTACATACCTGGACTTAAGTCAAAATAGTCTTGTTTAGAGCCAAGTCATTTTACATGTTGTACGGGAGGTGTACTTCCATGCTGATGATAGGAACTTGTAGCAAAATAAACACACATGCTACACACACAAACGCCGGCCCGCCTCAAGATGGCTTCACCTCTGAATATGGGGCACTAAGGAGTTGATGCTGCATCTGAGTAGTCTGATAGATCAAATAAGTGAAGGAAAAGCCACATGAGGGAAGAGGGCCCTGCTCGTTAGAGCTTACATTCTAAAGGGAAGGGCAGACAGACAGGGGTGGCACAGATGGGGTAGATAGTGAGCACTGGGCAGTGGGTTAGCATGAGAGCTGGATGGCTTTCATGAAGAAGTTGGTCTTGAGAGCCTCTTGGAAGGTTGTAGAGAGGCGGAGAGTCTGACAATAAGAGGGAGAGAGTTCCAGAGGTAGGGAGCCATATGGGAAAAATCTTGGAGGTGGGAGGAAGTAACCAATTGGCAGGAGAGGCGACGTGTACTAGCGGAGGGAAGAGGGTGGGTGGGAGTGTAAAGGGACATACAATCAGATAGGTAGATGGGAGAGGAGTGGTGAGGGCTTTGTAAGTGAATGTGAGAAGCTTGAATTGGGTTTTGAAGAGGAGCCAGTTCAGAAAGTAAAAGAGAATATCTGATTGGCCTGAATCAGCGCTGACAACATCCATCAACTTTTTGGGATTTAAAAAAAACAAACATTCAAGAATAATAATGATGCGTTCCTGGTGGATACACACGTGATTAAACCATATAGTGAATGTAATATAAAATCTACTGTATAAAGAAATGATAAGGCTAGAATTTTCCTTTAATCCTAGTTGCGGCACAGTCTCCTCCATAGGACTTGGCGAAACATTCTCATTTAAATGCAATTGGATGAAAGGGATATTTATCAACATTGGAATTCCAGACAGGAACGTCTCCATTGCCCTACGTGAAATACAGGTGTTTGGTGTAAGAGCTGATACCCCAGGTAAGTCTACAGAACAGGACTAGATGTAGTGCTGGACAGAGAAGGCAGTAGAGGGGAAGGGGCAAAGCACAAATGTCATCAGACCTTTCTTTATAAAGCTAATTTCCTGTGGGAATGAGCAAATTGGACAGATATAAATTGATGTGAGGAATAATTATGGAGCCTATGTACTAAGGGGGGTATTCAATCTGGGGGTCACAAAGAGCATTAGGTCTGACGAGGCGCTCCCACTTGAGATATAGAGGATTTTGATGTCGGTAAGCCTTGTAGAAATGCGATACCTCAAAACAAGAGAAAAAGACAAATCGCAACTTTCATAGTGTAGATATTAAAAATAAACGTATGATAAAAAATCTCTCTGGTCAAAGAATTTTTCCCGTACCGCAAATGAGCCTTTCCTTAGGCCACAAGATATCTCGTATATTGTCGTCTGATGCTCCAAATAAGATTCCCTCTACACATCACATACAAATAGGTAATATACCATTTAGACTGACTTTCCACTGGAAAATTATTATAAACCCATAAATTGGGCATTTGTGACCATAACTGCCGCCTAAGATTGAATGGGAGAAGAAACGTATATATATATTGTTGTCAAACAATACATAACAGAATATAACCGTCCAGTTACTAACGCACCACTACAGAAGAATTTTTATAAATACAAAAAGGAAGACATATCTCGGGGCCCCATGGTGTGAGGATATAATATCCTTTTTATTTCACTGTCCATGTCTTATATGTATTTGTGTGTCTTATATTTCGCAACATTTGTTTTAATAAAGTGTTCTAATAAAAGTTACGTTTTAAATAAACGTCCTCTAGTGCACCACACTGACATTCCTTCCTTCTCTGCCTAATAGATATCAGCTTGAAGTACACCCCCCACCCAAATCTACCTCTCTCTGCACATGTTACATCAGCCCCACCTGCAGTGCAGCATGGTTTTGTCCATTAAAGAGTGATTGTGCCTTTCCGAGTGAATCAGAATAACCCCCTTAATTTGGGCCTCCGTATGGGTGTATTCAGTCTTACATCTACCGATGGGGCATTTATAACCCTTGCTATTTTCATGAGGCATTTGTTGGGCTGAGCCTGGAGGACGTCCTCCTTACAGATACTCTCATTTCTTATCCTGTTCCTCTTTAGGTTTCTCAGGTAGTAGCGCTGGTTGGAATAAAAGTTCCCAGTTACAGAAGCAGAACCACGGAGGTAATTAATTGCATTACAATAATTAAAACTAATGTCTGCTGTGTAAATGGCCCACAGGCCTAAGAATGACATCAGTATCTATCTATCTATCTATCTGTCTGTCTGTCTGTCTACATGCCTTTGTTTTGGGTGGAGGCTGGGGGTGCAACTGCTATGAAGCCTGGGCTGCTCTTGGGAACCGCAGCTCTCCCTACACCCCAAGCCACTTCCAATAGCATAACCATGAAGGATCTCGCCGGAAATGCTCTGCCCCTACCCTACCTGGCCAGCTCCTGGCAGCAGAACAGTATAGTGCTGCGATTCGCAGGTATTTAGGGCATGGGAGCTATTGCAGTGAAGTCCCCGACCCCATCAGAGTCCAGTGCTGTAGTTCAGTTGTGTCTCTCCTGCCTGCTCCTCCTCCTTCCCTGACACTCTCTATCTCCCCCTCCACTATTGTCTCTATCCCTCTCTCTCCTTGACACTATCTCTCTCCATCACTCTCTCCTTGACACTCTCTTTTGCTGACACTGTCTTACTGTCTCTCTCTCCCTCACACTGACTCTCTCCCTCACTTTCTTGCTGACACTTTTCTTTGACCCTCTCTCGCCTTGACACTCTCCTTCCCTGAAACCCTCTCTCCCTGACACTGGTAGTCTCTCTCCCTGAAACTGTCTCTCCTTCTTTCTCTCCCTGACACTGCCTTTTCTCACTTTATCTCTCTTTGCCTGACACTGTCTCTCCCTGCAGGTTCCCTCTCCTTTCTATCTCTGACGCTGTCTTTCTCCTCCTGACACTGCCTCTCTCTCACTCTCTCACTACCATGGCACTGTTTCTCTCCCTCTCCCTGACACTGCCCCTTCTCCTAATATGACACTGACTCTCTCCCCCTGACACCTTTTACCTGATACAGTCCTTTCCTTCTATCCCCATGACTCTATCTCTCTCCCCCTGTCTCACTCTGAAACTGTCTCCCCCCCACTCTTTCCCTGACACTGTCTCTCCCACTCTCTCCCCCATGCCAATGTGTCTCTCCCCGACACACACTCTCTTTTTAACCCTCTCTCTTCCAGTGACACATTCTCTCCCTCTCTCCCCTGACATTGGGCCTGATTCAGCTTCAGTTTTACAAAGCAAAACTATGACATATCTTCCGCAGGCGGGGGCTGCCCAGAATGCAAAGTCTCTCCCCACTTTACGGTTGCAATCCTATTTCTCTGGTAGCGGCATGCCTCCACAGCCTAGCTATGAAGGCAGATCCAAGACTGCTATTTACAGGTGGCAGCAGCTGCCTGTGACAGCATGCAGCCACCGCAAACTCCCAGCACTGCTTTGCCATCCTCTGTCATCATTGAAGCTGCGGTTGCATTTTTCCAGAATGCAACTGCAGTTTGAGCTTCGCGTAAGCAAAAATTGACAAATTTTTGCACATTTGCTGAATTGCCCCCACTCCCTGACAATATCTCTTGCTACACTCTCTCCCCCTGACATTTTCTCTCTCTCTCCTTGACACTCTCTCCTTCCTGTCTCTCTCTGACACTGTCTCTCTCCATCCCTCTCTCCTTGACTTTCTTCCTGACACTGTCTCTCTCTCTCAGTCTCTCTCTCTCTTTCTCTGACACTGTCTCACCCTCTTTCTCTCCTTGACACTATCACTTTCGCTTGCACCTGTACTGTATCTCTCTTGCTTCCCCCTTTCTCTTTCTCCAACACCCTTTCTCTTTCTCTCTCCCTTCACATCCCTTTCTCTTTGGCTGATACCCTCTCTCTATCTAGCTAATCTCTCTCTTACTCTCATTCCCTTTTTTACCATGGAAAAACAGTGTGCAAGAGGGGGTGAGAGAGAGGGGTACCCCTTTCTCTCAACTTGCTCTCGCTCGCTCTCTTTTTCACGCCTCTCTCATTATCTCTTTCTACCCCAGAAGCCCACTTTGTCTCTCTCTCACTTCCCACACTCTCTCTTGCATCCCTAAGTGAAGGGGGGGGGGGGGGGTGTTTCCTTTAAAGATTTTGCTATGGGCCCCACAAAGTTTCAGATACACTCCTGGGTGTTTGTGATTTTGTACCCTCTCCGAAAGGAGAAAAAAAATCTTCCTATACCCTAGGTGTGACCATCAACCCCATCAAGGATTTAAAAGTATTGCTGGCCTATGTTTGATGTTGAATACTTTCCATCAATGGGAGAAAGGCAGATGGTTTCCCACCATCAATGATACAAAACTGCCTGATGGTTTTTGTTGCGACACAGAGCCTAGCCCCACCCCCAGGCTCTGATTGTCATGCAGCCCGGCAAATAGTAAAAAAGGGGTGGAACTATCAATGGTTCTTTTGCAGGTGGAATGGCACCCTGTTGCCAGGATCACTGCTACTGCTCTGCTGGAATGTCCTGCGCTGCGAACATGCCAAATGGGCACTCTGCAGCCTGCTCAGCACTGCCAGTAACAAAGCTGACTGTCCCTCCTCCTTTGCTCAATGTCATGATGTCATTATACTGTACGCACTGTGGGCACACTGGGCGCATTTGTGCCCTTTTTACAGCTCTGATTATTACCTTGTTATATGTGCCATTGTCTTTCTAGAACTATATTTGGCACTTGTGTAGTTTCACGGCGGCAGGCTAGGCTACGTTTTTAGCGTAGACTAAGCTAGGTTGTCAGCGTAGCCCAACGGCTGCCTATCGTAGTCAGCGTAGTGACTCCGCGGCAGCCCTGCGTAGTGTCCCTGTCAGGCAGTGTAGTCACCGTACTGTCTCCGGGAGCTGCAGCTCTGTCCCCGGCATCCCTGGCAAGCCTAGTGAGCGCCTCTCACACAGCATCGGTAACCACCAGATTCCCTGAGCTGGTGGACGCCGGTGGAGAGGGGATCACGCAGGTGCCGGCGGAGAGGCGCTCCATCTGCCTGAGAAGCATGAGCGTCTCAGGCGCTTGTGCGTCTCAGTAGATACGGCAACCCTGCCTGTGTCCACTTCAGGGAGACGGATAGGGTTAGGGGTTCGGTAGCGAGTGCGTCTCCTGTACAAAGGGGGGGGGGGGTGCGGTGCGCAAGTGCGTCTCATGCACAATAAAGGACGCATTTGCCAGTGCTCCATGTTACATACTGGCAAATGCCTCCATTTCAAACCCCCACTATCTACGCCAGCCCAAAGCATGGTGAGCCCCGCGGTAAGTGTCCTCCTGACCTGTTCATAAATCCACTATCCACGTCGGTCTGGAGTTGATTTTATAAAGTTTGGCGAGCGCAGTGAGCCACCGAGCCCGAAGCGTGGCGAGCGGTCGTGGATTACTTGACGTGTATTCAGAGTGCGCTCGCCACACTTTATAAAATGAACTCCACACCGACGTGGATAGTTGGGGTATGAACAGGTACCGTGTCCCCTCGTGGGGCTCGCTACGCTTGCCACGCTTCGGCCAGACGTGGATAGTGTGGGTGTTTCAGGAACACATTTACACCAGCCATATCAGGCAGGTTAAAATGGTCAATGGTTCCCACACAATGTAATAAGCGTTGACACAACGCTGACTGACTACGCTAACTACACTACTCTTATTCTGACTTACTACTCTCATTCTGCCGCCGTGAAACCACACAACTACCCTATATTTTTGTACTGTACCATGCCTGACAGTAAGCGCGTCATCCTTGTTGTATCCTTAGCTCCCAATGTAGCTCTGCGTGGCCTCGCTGCTCAGTCCAGCTATTACGACGAAATAATGACTGCTAAATTAGCTGTTGATGGAAAGTTATCTTCAAACTACTGGTCAACTAGCTGCACACAAACCCGTCAAGAACTAGGGCCCTGGTGGCGTGTGGACTTGGGGTCTAGAATGCACGTATCCTCTATTGCCATCACCAACCGTCAAGGCTGCTGCGGAAATCGCTTAACAGGAGCGGAGATCCGCATTGGCGACTCGGAAGAACAAGGCAGTATAAATAATCCCAGGTAAAAAAAAATAGGTACTCTTTACCTAGAACGGCGCCCGTCGCGGGCATCGCGGGTACATTTATGCCTGCCCGCGACGCGACCGACGCGATGCCCGCGATTTTCCCATTGAAAACCATGTTAAACCTGAAAAATCGCGTCGGTCGCGTCGCGGCCGGCCATAAACGTACCCGCGATGCCCGCGACGCGATGCTCCCGATTTCCCATAGGAAGCAATGTTAAAAGCCGCGATGGACCCGATTTTAGTGTTAAATGCCTCAATCCACCCGATTTGGCCATAGGAATCAATGTTAAATGGGCTACAGAGCCCATTAACCCTTAAATGTCCCCCCAAATTTTTAACGCCACCCCACGATCAACGCCAACCCGAAGCGTGGCGAGCGCAGCGAGCCCGCGAGGGGCGGCGGTACGCGTCCTACGACCTTTTCATGCCCTACTATCCACGTCGGCGTGGAGTTGAGAATAGAATAGTGTGGCGAGCGCAGCGAGCCACCGAGCCCGAAGCGTGGCGAGCGCAGCGAGCCCCGCGAGGGGACGCGGATACCTTCACAGGTAAGCGCGTCCCCTCGCGGGCTTCACAGGTGTCCGTGGCCACGCGGACACCTGTGAAGCCCGCGAGGGGACGCGCTTACCTGTGAAGGTATCCGCGTCCCCTCGCGGGGCTCGCTGCGCTCGCCACGCTTCGGGCTCGGTGGCTCGCTGCGCTCGCCACACTATTCTATTCTCAACTCCACGCCGACGTGGATAGTAGGGCATGAAAAGGTCGTAGGACGCGTACCGCCGCCCCTCGCGGGCTCGCTGCGCTCGCCACGCTTCGGGTTGGCGTTGATCGTGGGGTGGCGTTAAAAATTTGGGGGGACATTTAAGGGTTAATTGGGGCTATTTGGGCTCTGTAGCCCATTTAACATTGATTCCTATGGGAAAATCGCGGGCATTGAGGCATTTAACGCTAAAATCGCGGTCAATCAGGCTTTTTAACATTGTTCTCTATGGGAAAATCGCGGTAATCGCGGGTACCCGATTTTGATTTACCCGCGATTTACCCGCGATTTACCCGCGATGCCGCGATTACCGCGATTTTACCCGCGATGCCCGCGATTTCAATCGTGGGCGCCGTTCTAGGTAAAGAGTACCAAAAAATATATATTTTCTGTTTCCACAAGATTCAATTAGCTGCAAATTAATTGCGCCCTTCAGTAAGTAAGGCTATGCCACACGTACGTTACCGCTGGACTTGCAGTTTTGAGCCTGTTCTATGATCAAGGAGAAATCCAGGTGAAAAGGGCCCTGTCTGTTTCTTTTGTGCTGGGCCCCACAATTTGTTTTTATTTTTTTATTTATTGACAGGAGAATAAAGAGCGAAATACAAACATTTTACGATAAAGTAAAACAGCTGAATTTGTATAGACAATGAAATAAATGAAACATAACAGTAAGGGGAAAATATATTGAGATACAGATGGAGCATGCTTCATTCAGCGGGAGTCTAGCGGTCGGATCACCAACCGCCAGCCGACGGAAGGGGATGCGCGCACAAGAGACGCACGTGCATCCCCTTCTAACAGAGCTCCCTCCGGTCCCTGCCACCTCGCCGCCGGTCCCCGACGTGGTCCCCCACCTCCCCGCTTTCTCCCTGCCCGTCTTCCTGAAGCGGAGACGGGCAGGGTTCGCATCCCCCGCCACGCGGTAGCTCACGTGTCCCAGTCAGATGGAGCGCCATCTGGCCAGTGGAGGCAATCTGGTGAGCCCCAGGGCTGGCTGAAAGGCACTCCATCTGTATCACAGGTAGAATACCATGGGCTTCAACAAAGTCAGAAAATAACCAGAAGGGGCCCCACAATTTGTAATGGCAGCCCTGAACATTCATGTCGACATTCTGGTGTTGGCATAATAAGATACTGTACATACTATAAAATGTACTCTGCTCTAAAGATGTGGCCTATGCATCAGTGTTCCCTCTAAGCTGTGCGCACGTGCGCGCGCACACTCCTTGACGAGCGTGCGCACAGACATTACAACTGAGCGCACAAAGCAGCAGTGGTCCCTTTTTGCAGTTGTGGACTCAATTAATGTGTGTTTCACCCATTAACTACATTGTGTACTGTATTTTGAATGTTTAAATGTTTAATATAATTTTGAAGTAAAGTTAACACAAATGCTGAACGTCATTTTCCAGTTATATATAAGTGACGCACAAAAATGTAAAATTCATTCCAAAGTTGCACAGCCAAAATCTTTAGCCGCACACAGCCTTCGTAAAATTAGAGGGAACATTGCTATGCATTCCCCTTTATGCGCTCAGAATTTGATTTGCATGGCATTGTGCACTTAGCTTTCTGTTGTTTAGAAACAATCATGTCTATTGGTCCAGGTGCACTAAGATCGTCGGGAACAGCTTCGGGAACGGAGAGACTGTCTCTTTTGATTGCGATGGCATGGAAGGTCGCTTTGTCTCGATCACTGTTCCTGACCGCAAGGAGTCGCTGATTTTATGTGAAGTTCAAGTGTTCGCTGAACCAACTGGAGAAGGGAAACAAGAAATGTGTAAGTGGTATGTGGGTGCTCTGACCCTGGTGAAACACGTGTAAAAAGTATTCCAAAGTGCTGCGTCAACCTTCTCCAATGCAAATATGTTTTATATGACTTTTTGCCAATTTAGTCAATTATTGTATTGCATAAAATGCATATTGAATTATGTCATATTTTTTTCAGACCATAATGTGGCTCTTAATGGCATCGCCACCCAATCTAGCACATTTTCATCTTCGGGAAATGCTGAAAATGCCAATGACGGCTCGTTAGCAAACAATCACATTATGTCTCAATGTTCCATCACGCAACGAGAAGTCTCACCGTGGTGGATGTTGGACCTACTGTCAGCCTACAAAGTCTTCTCTGTAGTCATCACCAATCGGGTGTTGGAATGCTGTCAGGACCGGATTATTGGAGCTGAGATCCGCATCGGTAGCTCGCCGGAAAATGGGGGGACGTTAAATCCGAGGTCAGTCTCTTCAACATTTGTCCAGTGCTGAAGTCATTTGTGTTTCAAGTCAAAATTACGGCTCCCTGAATATGTTGGATATGACGTATGGTGAGCTGGATATGATGTATGGTGAGCTGGATATAATGTATAGCGAGACGGATATAATGTATGGCGAGCTGGATATGATGTATGTCGAGACGGATATGACGTATGGCGAGCTGGGTATGATGTATAGTGAGACAGATATAATGTATGGCGAGCTGGGTATGATGTATAGCGAGACGGATATGATGTATGGTGAGCTGGGTATGATGTATAGCGAGACGGATATAATGTATGGTGATCTGGATTTGATGTATAGGGAGACGGATATGACATATGGCGAGCTGGGTATGACAAGCTGGATATGACGTAGGGCAAGCTGGATATGATGTATAGGGAGACGGATATGATGTATGGCGAGCTGGGTATGACAATGCATATATGACATATGACGAGCTGGATAAAATGGATGACAAGCTGGCTATGAATATGTCCAATTTTTTGGGAGTATAACATATACTGAAAAGCGCATGACTTTGTTATCCAATCACAGCTCTCCTAGTTAAGCTGTGCTCTTGGAAAGTTGTGGCGTTCAGTCTGTCAGAGCTGCTGGGAAGTCATGAACACGGGAACAAGCGTCCCTGCAGGTTTGCAGTAGGGGTAAGAGAAACAATCTTTTTGCTGGGGGCACACTTACATCTAGCTCATCATATGTCATATCCAGCTCGCCTTATATAATATCCTCCTCGCCATATATCATATCCAGCTCGCCATATATCATATCCTCCTCGCCATATATTATATCCAGCTCGCCTTATATAATATCCTCCTCGCCATATATCATATCCAGCTCGCCATACGTCATATCCTCCTCGTCATATATCATATCCTCCTCGCCATATATTATATCCAGCTTGCCATATATCATATCCTCCTCGCCATACGTCATATCCTCCTCGCCATATATTATATCCAGCTTGCCATATATCATTTCCTCCTCGCCATACGTCATATCCAGCTTGCCATATATCATATCCAGATTGCCATATATCATATCCAGCTCGCCATATATCATATCCAGCTCGCCATACGTCATATCCAGCTCGCCATATATCATATCCAGCTTGCCATACATCATATCCTCCTTGCCATATATCATTACCAGCTCGCCATACATAATATCCAGCTCGCCATATGTTATATCCAGCTCGCCAAACGTCATATACAGAGAGCCATAATTTTGACTTGAACGGCCCTTTATACACATGTCTTGTCTGGCTTGGACCATGAACTGCTATGATGGCCTGAGAGGTTCACCATTGAGCTACAGTACTACTAACTGACCACTAGATGGGGCTGATAACATGAATCACTGTGAACAGAAATAAGATAGACGCACACTGCACAGTATAACAAACATTTGCTAAAGGCCTCAGCTGAAGGCCTCACACTGTCCCATAGGAATTTATAATCTATTCTAACCCAATCACAGAGAAACAGACACCTGAACTTTTTAGACAGAAGTCATATCTTCTACCAGTTTTTTTTGAACTGAGGAAATAAATCTGTCCATCCAGGAGACACCAAACAAATATAGGACCACAGAAGATTCCCCTAAATAATGCACGAGTGAACAAAAGGCAAAACATTATGTCCTGTTTTCCCAAGTCCATGTCCATGTTCCCATGTCGGGCTTCTTAGAAATCAGAGAATTCCAGGGCATTTCCTACCTCGATATCTGGATAGCAACACACTGGCATATCTCCCAACTATTTCGATTTTCATGGGACCGTCCCATGTGCACATTGTCTATTCACAGCAGGTAGGGGGGCAGGGGTATGGCCAGCAGCTCACAGAGCTCTGGCCATACACCCAAGGTGGCAAAACATGGGCATGGCCTCGTGGGACCATCATTACCGTGAAGCCATGTCCCCTTTTGAATAGTCGCGCCCCTTACCGGGAGCGCGGCGCCCAGAGTCCCACTTTACATATATCCAAAAGTTGGGACATTTGGGAGAGAAAACAACCTAGACCTTTAACAACAGAGGAAGGATTTCTATTACCCCCTACTGGAAATTCTATTGCCCCTACTGGTAATTCTATTGCCCTCTTCTGGAAATGTAGTAATAAGTGATCTTGTTTCATATATTTACCTTGTTGACCAATGAGTTGTATCTACAGATGTGGGGTAATATCATCCATGGAATCTGGAGAGTCCCTCTTCTTTTCCTGCGATGGAATGGCCGGCCAGTATGTGACAGTGACAATTCCGGGACGAAGAGAACATCTTATTCTCTGTGAAGTGCAGGTCTTTGGGGTCCTTGAAACAACCAATGGTGAGAATCACATGTTGCCAAACAGAGAAACCTAAAGCAAATCCTGCCCCAAATCGGCGGTAAGGCGCCACCGATATCACAGACTGAGGCCATCGCTGCCCCTCCCTGCCACAAAATGTCCTTGAACAACCAATCACGGATAGTCTGATGCCAGGCTGCTTATGATGTTGCAGGACCTGTTTGTGAACATCGGTACATTACAGACCAGTGTAAAGATACTTCCAGACGTCAGTTAGCTCCTCAGTGCGGTGACTGGGAGGTGACTAGGAACACACACAAGAAATGTCCATTCTGTGTGCGTATTGTGGATGCCTTGTGGGGGCTTCGGCACAAGCAGCTGCATGCAAATTAGGAGGTCGTGGTCAGCCAATGAGGCCGCACTTGCCACAGGGCTGGTGCAATGTCTGATGATGCAACCGATGGTGACGTCTAAGTGGTTATCCAGACCTGATGCGAATTCACAGGCCGGGCGATTATCGATAGACTGCGCACGGATTGTAGTAGCGCGCATGCGTGAGATCATGCTTTTTGAGCACTGGCTGTACGCAAGTTGATTGACAGGAGGACGGTGTTTGTGGTGGTAACCGGCACACTATTTTATTCTCCCACCACACCCTAGTGGATGGTAGGGCATGAAATACCCCCTGTCGGCACATGTCAGCTCAAAAAACAGTGGGAAAAACCCCACGTCGACCTTTTTTTGGCTGTCAACCTAGACACTGTCAAACTAATGACCTGTCGAACTAATGACCTTTCGACCTAGACCCATGTTGACCTTTTCTCATGTCGACCTAATGACTGTCGACCATCATGCTGTAGACCAAATGGCCGCATCCCATTACAGCCTGTATGGATGCTATAAGTGGGCATCGCAGGCTTTGCACATTCTGCTGCAAGGAGTCCTGGAGTGCCTGTCTCTCCACCGCCGTATCCCCTCGCAACCATGTCAACTCGCATGTCGACAAATCATTTCGATAGTCGCCGACCATCGAATGATTTCTTCAGGCCACACAAATATAAGAAAAAAGAAGAGAAAGAAGAAGAGTGTCCTTTAGGTGGGTGCACCTCTAATAAACTGACTTTTAAGAATTAACCTTTATTATTTATTTATTAAAAGGCTGCGAAAAAAATGATTTTAAAAACATATATCGACATATACAGTTGGGATGACACACATAAAACAAAGGTGGCGGGCAGGGATTGCTCTGTTATAATCTTTATTGACAAATATGTAGGATGTTACATTCAACAGTGTTTCAGACAGGCTGATCCGTGCAGTGGATTGGTGGTTTCAATACTAATACCAATCTCTTCCTGCTGCCTGGATCTATGTTTGTCTGAACTGGGTAATCGTACCCCAGTATGTCACAATTAGCTCCAATGAGTTTGGTGTGAAAAGTAAGGGTTGTTGCCCGTGGGTTGCACCCAATATAGTGGGGTGCACACTGGGAAATCAACCCGGGTCTCCCAGATAAAGGTGAGGAAGCTGAACTGCGAAGCGTGTGCCGCCTAGCGGTGCGCGGGCAGTTGTGATTGCTCTCTTTATTATTTTCTATACAATGCATTTTGATTGACTGTACGTTCCAGCAGTGACCTGTCACTGAAGCCCTTATCAGGGCTCTAACTCCGTGGTGTGCTCCCAGCAAGAGACCAGCAGATGTGCCTCCAGTGTTTGAGATTCCCCATATATCTATCAGTGGGACACTCCTGGTGTAGTTGCCCTGTTCATACTTACCTATCTGCAGATTACCATTCATGGTGGCAGTGGGTTTAGTAGCAGAGTAACACGCACAGATCTATCCAGCACTGAGATAGCCTCCACTAGGGTTATCCCCAGGGGTTGAGGTCCCTCTGATACTTTACAGAGCGACACCCCACATAATTATCCAGAGACCACGTGCACTTTATCGATCTGCAGATTACCATTTGGTGGCAGCATGTGCAAATAATAATATATAAAATACTGGTCCAAGATACACCTAGTGCTGAGATATTGTGCTCTGGAGGAGTTGCTAATCTGCACATTACCTCATATGGTGGCAGTTTGAGTGACCAACAGTGACACCACCCAGTTAGCCCCTATTTAGGCTTTTTGTTGAGGTTTATACAGTAACACTCTAGCCTACCTTTATCTGGGAGACCCGGGTTGATTTCCCGGTGTGCACCCCACTATATTGGGTGCAACCCATGGCCAACAACCCTTTCACACCAAACTCATTGGAGCTAATTGTGACATACTGGGGTACGATTACCCAGTTCAGACAAACATAGATCCAGGCAGCAGGAAGAGATTGGTATTAGTATTGAAACCACCAATCCACTGCACGGATCAGCCTGTCTGAAACACTGTTGAATGTAACATCCTACATATTTGTCAATAAAGATTATAACAGAGCAATCCCTGCCCGCCACCTTTGTTTTATGTGTGTCATCCCAACTGTATATGTCGATATATGTTTTTTAAAATCATTTTTTCGCAGCCTTTTAATAAATAAATAATAAAGGTTAATTCTTAAAAGTCAGTTTATTAGAGGTGCACCCACCTAAAGGACACTCTTCTTCTTTCTCTTCTTTTTTCGTGTAATTCTGCCGTGTCCAAGGGTAGCACACCCATGTTCCCTAGAAACCAATATATTCCAGTGGATGCATTAGGGGTCCGGTCACTATTTTCTGTCTTGTGGGAATGATACCCTCCCCCCCCTTCCACACAAATATAAGTCAGTGGAGACTGACTCCTATCTGCGGGCTTCCGGCCTAATGCTGGCCACACATCAGACCAACTTTCCTCCAACCATCCAACTAGTTGCTTGGATGGAATAAAAATCTGGTACTAGATAGGAGCAAATGTAATATTTACTTCAGAAATTTGCTCCCAAAATCTGGATAAGGACAAAAATTGTCGCTCAGGCACGTAGTTCAACTACAGGTGCTGTAGTTGAACCTGTGTGATTTAAACAATTTGACCACCATGTTTTTGTCCATCTTCCTGGGTTTGTGAGCACATTTCTGATTGTCCCTTGCTCCCATACACTACCATATTTTTATTCCATCCAAGCAACTAGTTGAATGGTTGGAGGAAAGTTGGTCTGATGTGTGGCCAGCATAAGACGGGGCGGACGGATGACGTCACGTGACGTCTGTCGCCCGCCCCTGGCACACCTCCTCCGCGTGCGGACGCGTGGGGGAGCGAATCAGCCATAATGACCCCCTAAATGTGTCCTTCACCAAGCATAACTTTGTCCTTTAGTATTAATGTATTATCTGAATGCTGACATGCGAATCTCATATGTGCAGACGATCCAGATCAAAACTTCTAATTGTTAATTAACTTTAATTATTATTTTTTGTTCTAGGACATTCTCTGGATGGAGATCGGCAAGTTCTAAAAACTCCACACGGAGGTAATGTTTCATCTGGCAAAACAATATGTATAGCAGGACAGGGCCCTTATGCAGATGTGGTTGGAGGTGCTATTGCTGCTTAAGGTCCATACACACCGGGTAATTTTGCCCATTGTGTATGGAGAACGATGATGGGGAAAATCACTGGGCTGAAAAAGGTGCAGTGAATACACCCTTAGTGATTTTCACCCGTTTTAGCGATTTTCCCCGGGGTAGATGACTTTCCATAGCAGGACACTATGGAAAGCCTTCCACTCCCTCGCGCATCTGCTGGTAATACCAGCAGATGCGCGGCCGGGCCAGTGATGATGCGAGAGCGCGCACCAGCACTCACCGCTCATTGCTGCCCCGTACACACTGGGCGGCTGAAAGCAGCTCAAACAAGTAAACTGGGCGGCTTCCAGCTCAAAGTCGCCCAATGTGTATGGGCCTTTACATAGACACAGCTGTGATAGCATTAATACAGCAGGGGGCGCCATACAGCATTACTATAGTAAAACAGTAGGGGGCGCCATACAGCATTACTATAGTAAAACAGTAGGGGGCGCCATACAGCATTACTATAGTAATACAGTAGGGGGCGCCATACAGCATTACTATAGTAATACAGCAGGGGGCGCCATACAGCATTACTATAGTAATACAGCAGGGGGCGCCATACAGCATTACTATAGTAATACAACAGAGGGCGCCATACAGCATTACTATAGTAAAACAGCAGGGGGCGCCATACAGCATTACTATAGTAATACAGTAGGGGGCGCCATACAGCATTACTATAGTAAAACAGCAGGGGGCGCCATACAGCATTACTATAGTAATACAGCAGGGGGCGCCATACAGCACAGCATTACTATAGTAATACAGCAGGGGGCGCCATACAGCATTACTATAGTAATACAACAGGGGGCGCCATACAGCATTACTATAGTAAAACAGTAGGGGGCGCCCATACCTCCTGCTGCATTACTGATCAAAGTTGCATTTAAGTACACAGTATTGGATCTTCCCCCGCTCCATCGACCGGCTGTGTGACCCATGGGTCCGTGCAAGCCGGCCGCTGCATCTGCACCAGTCATCACAGGCTCAGAGTGGGCAGAAACTTACTTGGCGGTGCGATAGATGAAGGCGTATCCGGCCTGTTGCTGACATCACACATCCGCCTAGCATTTTCCCGGACACTCCCCACATTTTCCTAGGTACGCCTACATTTTTATAACCACTCCCACTATACTGCTGGTTACCACCCCCAGACGCCTACTTCCTGCCAGTCGCCTTGCGGATGGAGCGCGTATAGAAATATTTGCAGGCTTTCATCGCAGGGCGGCCTCCCACATGCATGCTGCAAACCTTACGTATGTGCGGCGTATCGATAATTGTCAGGTGTAAATAGGGTCCACAGCGACAACCGGACCTGAATGAGATATGAAGGCTTGGTACATAGGTCCGTTAATCATGTATTACACTACGTTTATGTTGTGTGTGATATAATCCTCCAGCGCCAAATTTGGCATTGCAAGGGCAATCGTCTCAGTCCAGTCTCTACAACTACTTTGGGGAACCAAGGAACGCCATAGACGGTTCTCTGGCCAGTAACTACTCTCACATACAGTGCAGTCAGACTGTGCAGGAGATGAGCCCATGGTGGACGGTGGCCCTGAAAAGTGTCTCCACTGTCTTCTCCGTGGCCATCACTAATAGACGAGACTGCTGCTGGGAACGTATTAACAACGCAGAGATAAGAATTGGAAACTCCAAGGAATGGAGAGAAAACCCCAGGTACTGTACAACTTCCTAACTATGAGCACAATACTACAATACTCTATTACTGTACAGTAATAGAGACATCTATGTTTTCATGATGCTGAGGAACTAATACAACCTATAAAGGCCAGGTCCAGCAGGGAAATCACTGGACCATATCTGGATACACACTTTAAAGGGATGTACACATAGGACCTTATGTC
The DNA here is from genome assembly GCF_055691185.1 of Crinia signifera. Taxonomy (NCBI): domain Eukaryota; kingdom Metazoa; phylum Chordata; class Amphibia; order Anura; family Myobatrachidae; genus Crinia; species Crinia signifera. Next base: position 19,858,302 of record NC_139224.1, on the reverse strand, counting down.
CATGCGCACCCATGCAAATCCGCACGGGTGCACAATGTTTCTTTCCTGCACATGTGCCGTGTGCGAGCGGCCGCGACAAACAGAGTGTTCGCCGGGCGCTGGCACCCATCAGTGTGGGCAGGGGGCGGGTAGTCGCTCCCATGGGAACACCCAGCGATTCATGGGCATTCTCATGTTAAAGGGCTGACGACGCGGGTGCTGGGGGCGGGCAGCTGACATCCCCGCATATCAGCTGCCCGCTATGTTCCCCTCCAGGACACATGGTCATTGAGCTGGGTGGCATTACAGCACTATATTCACTTCCTACCAAGCCAACAAGAATTAGGCCCACTATACATAGATCTGAGGCACGGCATACAGACCAGAGACACAATATATATATATATATATATATATATATATATATCTGAGGCACGGTATACAGACCAGAGAAACTATATACAGATCTGCGTTTGTGATTACTTGTTCTGTTCTGATCAGGTGCGCTGTCATCTATTCCTTGGGTCCCGGAGAGACTGGCTTATTCAGCTGCAATGCGATGGTAGGGAAGTATGTCACTGTGACTATACCAGACCGCCAAGAGAAGCTCTCACTCTGCGAAGTACAAGTATTCGGCCTTCCATCATACCTAAGTGGTAAGTGTTACCTGAGTGTGCTGTATGTACCATGGAGGTTATTATGGTTGGTTGATTAATTTACATGCACACAATACAGTAACTAGGAGCAGTGTAATAACTAGTAGCAGTGTAATACAGTAACTAGGGCAGTGTAATAACTAGTAGCAGTGTAATACAGTAACTAGGAGCAGTGTAATAACTAGTAGCAGTGTAATACAGTAACAAGGAGCAGTGTAATAACTAGTAGCAGTGTAATACAGTAACTAGGAGGAGTGTAATAACTAGTAACAGTGTAATACAGTAACTAGGAGCAGTGTAATAACTAGTAGCAGTGTAATACAGTAACTAGGAGGAGTGTAATAACTAGTAGCAGTGTAATACAGTAACTAGGAGGAGTGTAATAACTAGTAACAGTGTAATACAGTAACTAGGAGCAGTGTAATAACTAGCAGCAGTGTAATACAGTAACTAGGAGGAGTGTAATAACTAGTAACAGTGTAATACAGTAACTAGGAGCAGTGTAATAACTAGCAGCAGTGTAATACAGTAACTAGGAGCAGTGTAATAACTAGGAGCAGTGTAATAACTAGTAGCAGTGTAATACAGTAACTAGGATTAGTTTAATAACTAGTAGCAGTGTAATACAGTAACTAGGGCAGTGTAATAACTAGTAGCAGTGTAATACAGTAACTAGGAGCAGTGTAATAACTAGTAGCAGTGTAATACAGTAACAAGGAGCAGTGTAATAACTAGTAGCAGTGTAATACAGTAACTAGGAGGAGTGTAATAACTAGTAACAGTGTAATACAGTAACTAGGAGCAGTGTAATAACTAGTAGCAGTGTAATACAGTAACTAGGAGGAGTGTAATAACTAGTAGCAGTGTAATACAGTAACTAGGAGGAGTGTAATAACTAGTAACAGTGTAATACAGTAACTAGGAGCAGTGTAATAACTAGCAGCAGTGTAATACAGTAACTAGGAGGAGTGTAATAACTAGTAACAGTGTAATACAGTAACTAGGAGCAGTGTAATAACTAGCAGCAGTGTAATACAGTAACTAGGAGCAGTGTAATAACTAGGAGCAGTGTAATAACTAGTAGCAGTGTAATACAGTAACTAGGATTAGTTTAATAACTAGTAGCAGTGTAATACAGTAACTAGGGCAGTGTAATAACTAGTAGCAGTGTAATACAGTAACTAGGAGCAGTGTAAAAACTAGTAGCAGTGTAATACAGTAACAAGGAGCATTGTAATAACTAGTAGCAGTGTAATACAGTAACTAGGAGCAGTGTAATAACTAGGAGCAGTGTAATAACTAGTAGCAGTGTAATACAGTAACTAGGATTAGTTTAATAACTAGTAGCAGTGTAATACAGTAACTAGGGCAGTGTAATAACTAGTAGCAGTGTAATACAGTAACTAGGAGCAGTGTAAAAACTAGTAGCAGTGTAATACAGTAACTAGGAGCAGTGTAATACAGTAACTAGGAGCAGTGTAATAACTAGTAGCAGTGTAATACAGTAACTAGGAGGAGTGTAATAACTAGTAACAGTGTAATACAGTAACTAGGAGCAGTGTAATAACTAGTAGCAGGGTAATACAGTAACTAGGAGCAGTGTAATAACTAGTAGCAGTGTAATACAGTAACTAGGAGCAGTGTAATAACTAGGAGCAGTGTAATAACTAGTAGCAGTGTAATACAGTAACTAGGATTAGTTTAATAACTAGTAGCAGTGTAATACAGTAACTAGGGCAGTGTAATAACTAGTAGCAGTGTAATACAGTAACTAGGAGCAGTGTAAAAACTAGTAGCAGTGTAATACAGTAACAAGGAGCAGTGTAATAACTAGTAGCAGTGTAATACAGTAACTAGGAGCAGTGTAATACAGTAACTAGGAGCAGTGTAATAACTAGTAGCAGTGTAATACAGTAACTAGGATTAGTTTAATAACTAGTAGCAGTGTAATACAGTAACTAGGGCAGTGTAATAACTAGTAGCAGTGTAATACAGTAACTAGGAGCAGTGTAAAAACTAGTAGCAGTGTAATACAGTAACAAGGAGCAGTGTAATAACTAGTAGCAGTGTAATACAGTAACTAGGAGCAGTGTAATAACTAGGAGCAGTGTAATAACTAGTAGCAGTGTAATACAGTAACTAGGAGCAGTGTAATAACTAGTAGCAGTGTAATACAGTAACTATGAGCAGTGTAATACAGTAACTAGGAGCAGTGTAATAACTAGTAGCAGTGTAAATACAAGAGAAAAAGAAAGATGTCCTGTGTTGGTGCACCAAACAGAAGTAAAATGTAACTTTTAATAATTCTTTTAAGAACTGCGAGATAAAATGTTAACATATAACAACAAACAAGGGTAGGGTTCACACAATTTTTAAAACCAAGGTGGCAGGCAGATGTTGCAGAGGTGTTTTTGTGTAATACTGTATTTCACTTTTTAGACAGTGTGTGTCTGGTCTGTCCAGAAATAATAATCTGGCAGGCCAGTTAACGTGTCTGAGAGTGGGTTAAAGAAAACCTCTTATTATAGCTCTTAGTGACACGGGTTCTTGTGCGTTCATACGGGATTATTGCCCTAATGAGGTCCCAATGCCATCAGTGGGGATCCACTAGCGCTGTGAAATTCGCACAGTCTGTGGATGAGTTTGTAAATCTAACTCTCGAGGAGGAGCCCTCTGAGGTTATAACCCCCTCTGATGGGCGCACTAAACCAACATAGATTGCCCTGTGTGTGCGTTTATCTGGCGTGAAGACACTCTAAGATTTGCACGGGTGTCAATGCACCCCAGGGTATCTAACTGCGATGATCCAGGTGGAGCCGCCTCCAAGAGATTACACGTTCTGGACAGTCAACACCGTTGTAGGGGCTGTCACAGTGTGTCACTCTTTCCTGGATAAAAAAGCTCCCTCTGTTCCTATGCACTTAGCCAGTACAGATTGCCCAGTGTGTACAGTCTCTAGCGTGGAGACGCTCCAATATCGTGCCGGTGTTGGTACACCACCGGGGTAACTGACTGTGCAAGGTCAATTGGAGCCGCCTCCAATTGGTTGCATATGCTGGACAATATGCACGGGTATGGGGGCTGTCGCAGCGTTAAACTACACACAATCAAAATACATTAGTAAGAAAAATAACAAAAGTAGCAAACATCTGCCTGCGCACCGCTAGCCGGTACGCGCTTCGCAGATAATAGCTTCCTCAGGGCCAAAAAGCGACCGACCAAAAAAACCTCCTTGTACTCTAGTAGCAGTGTAATACAGTAACTAGGAGCAGTGTAATAACTAGGAGCAGTGTAATACAGTAACTAGGAGCAGTGTAATAACTATTAGCAGTGTAATACAGTAACTAGGAGCAGTGTAATAACTAGTAGCAGTGTAATACAGTAACTAGGGCAGTGTAATAACTAGTAGCAGTGTAATACAGTAACTAGGAGCAGTGTAATAACTAGTAGCAGTGTAATAGAGTAACTAGGGCAGTGTAATAACTAGTAATAGTGTAATACAGTAACTAGGAGCAGTGTAATAACTAGTAGCAGTGTAATACAGTAACTAGGGCAGTGTAATAACTAGTAGCAGTGTAATACAGTAACTAGGGGCAGTGTAATACAGTAACTAGGAGCAGTGTAAGAACTAGTAACAGTGTAATACAGTAACTAGGAGCAGTCTAATAACTAGTAGCAGTGTAATACAGTAACTAGGAGCAGTGTAAGAACTAGTCACAGTGTAATACAGTAACTAGGGGCAGTGTAAGAACTAGTAGCAGTGTAATACAGTAACTAGGAGCATTGTAAGAACTAGTAACAGTGTAATACAGTAACTAGGGCAGTGTAATAACTAGTAGCAGTGTAATACAGTAACTAGGAGCAGTGTAATAACTAGTAGCAGTGTAATACAGTAACTAGGGCAGTGTAATAACTAGTAGCAGTGTAATACAGTAACTATGGGCAGTGTAATACAGTAACTAGGAGCAGTGTAAGAACTAGTAACAGTGTAATACAGTAACTAGGAGCAGTGTAAGAACTAGTAACATTGTAATACAGTAACTAGGAGCAGTCTAATAACTAGTAGCAGTGTAATACAGTAACTAGGGCAGTGTAATAACTAGTAGCAGTGTAATACAGTAACTAGGGGCAGTGTAATAACTAGTAGCAGTGTAATACAGTAACTAGGAGCAGTGTAATAACTAGTAGCAGTGTAATACAGTAACTAGGAGCAGTGTAATAACTAGTAGCAGTGTAATACAGTAACTAGGGGCAGTGTAATAATTAGGAGCAGTGTAATACAGTAACTAGGACAGTATGGATGATGTAATGGTTAACATTACTGCCTCACAGCGCTGAGTTCATGGGTTTGATTCCCACCATGACCCTAACTGTGTGGAGTTTGTATATTCTCCCTGTGCTTGCGTGGGTTTCCTCCGGGTACTCCGGTTTCCTCCCACAATCCAAAAATATACTTGTAGGTTAATTGGCTCCCAACAAATTAACCCTAGAATGTCTGTGTGTGTGTGTACATGTGGTAGGGAATATAGAGTGTAAGCTCCACTGGGGCAGGGACTGATGTGAATGTTCAAATATTCTCTGTACAGCGCTGCGGAATATGTGTGCGCTATATAAGAAACTGTTAATAAATAATAATAACTAGGGGAAAGGCCGCCATCAGGGGGTACTATGGGGACGGGATGCAGTTAATATCCCGGCGGTCGGGATCCCGGCGTTCAGAATCCCGACGCCGGAATCCCGACCGCCGAAATCCCGACACATTCTCCCTCCGTGGGTGTCCACGACACCCCTGGAGGGAGAATAAATTAGTGTGCCGAGCGTAGCGAGGCACCGGGCCCGCTGCGTGGCGAGCGCAGCGAGCCCGCAAGGGGGGGCGATCCACGTCCCCCCCTTGTCGGCATTTCGGCTGTCGGGATTCCGGCGTCGGGATTCTGAACGCCGGGATCCCGACCGCCGGGATTCAGTACTGAATCCATGGGGACAACTGTCCCGGGCCTGGCCACTCTGACAGAGGGTAGGGCCCGGGTCGCTCTGTCCACGCAGCCCGCACGGCCGCCAACTACACATGCCCCATGGCGGTTTGTCTGGCCGCAACCTGTCACACTGTCACATGACCCTGGCCGGAGCCTCCACCTGCTGTGCGTCGAGCAGCAAGGCTGTTATAAATATTAATTGAGCCCCTTTTTTTCAGGTAGTCACCTAATATTTGTTACTGCCTTGCTGCTTGAGCCTGGGGGGAGGGGGGGGGGGCTGTCTGACTAGGGGCAGTGTAATAACTAACGTAAGTGTAATAACTTGGAACACTGTAATAACTTGTAGCAAAATAATAACTAGGAGCAGTGCAATATATTTATTTATTACCAGTTATTTATATAGCGCACATGTATTCTGCAGCACTTTATATAGAATATTTGAACATTCGCATCAGTCCCTGCCCCAAGCTTCTTATGGGTACAGGTACCTTCTCTCAGCCTGTAGGCCTAAAAACCTGAAATGGGCCACATGGATGAAGCCCTCCCTCTCTCTCTCCATCCATCCATACCACCAGGATCCCTTTACCAGCTTTTACTAAAAGCCCAAACTCCTAATAGAGTCTGTTTTTAGGGGAAGTGTAATAACAAGGAGCCGTATAATAACTAAAGCAAATCACTAGCTTGGAGTCATTTAATAATAAGTATCAGTGTAATAAGGAGCAGGGGCGGACACTTCCCGGCTGCTACTGACCCCGGCCTTGCGCAGCGTAACATGATGTCAGAGGTCACGCTGTGCAGCCTGCCTGACGATCACCGCAAGGCATCCTCCAGTTCCTCTAATCAACATCTTACTACCTCCGGACTGGGTCCTGACAGCTGCACGCTCGGGTCCTCTCTGTGTTGCACGGCTTGGGACCTCCTCTACTGTGCACCAGCTCCTGACCGCTGCACGCTCGGGTCCTCTCCTCTGTGTTGCACGGCTTGGGACCTCCTCTACTGTGCACCAGCTCCTGACCGCTGCACGCTCGGGTCCTCTCCACTGTGGTGCACGGCTCGGGACCTCCTCTACTGTGCACCAGCTCCTGACCACTGCACGCTCGGGTCCTCTCCACTGTGGTGCACGGCTCGGGACCTCCTCTACTGTGCACCAGCTCCTGACCACTGCACGCTCGGGTCCTCTCCACTGTGGTGCACGGCTCGGGACCTCCTCTACTGTGCACCAGCTCCTGACCACTGCACGCTCGGGTCCTCTCCTCTGTGTTGCACGGCTTGGGACCTCCTCTACTGTGCACCAGCTCCTGACCGCTGCAAGCTCGGGTCCTCTCCACTATGGTGCACGGCTCGGGACCTCCTCTACTGTGCACCAGCTCCTGACCGCTGCACGCTCGGGTCCTCTCCTCTGTGTTGCATGGCTCGGGACCTCTTCTACTGTGCACCACCTCCTGACAGCTGCATGCTCGCGTCCTCTCCTCTGCGTTACACGGCCCGGTCCTCCTCATCAGCGCACCGCCTCCTAACAGCCGCACACCCAGCTTCTCTCTGCATTGCACCTCCTATTGCCTGTGTCCAGCTCCTGCCTGCTTGTAAGTACACTGCAGGGCAATTGATTTAGGGTTAGAGGGGGGATTAAAGTTCACCATTAAATTGATTAACTCAATCCCGGGTATCCCAGGAATAAGCATTATTCAATTCTAAATTTCGGGATTGAAAAAATTCCCCGGGATTGGCATCCCTAGTAATACTGTATATCTTGTAGTATACACTATGGTGCTGAGGTATAGTCAGGTAATACCATATATCTTGTAGTATACACTATGGTGCTGAGGTACAGTCAGGTAATACCGTATATCTTGTAGTATACACTGTGGTGCTGAGGTACAGTCAGGTAATACCATATATCTTGTAGTATACACTGTGGTGCTGAGGTACAGTCAGGTAATAGCATATATCTTGTAGTATACACTGTGGTGCTGACACTTTTTAGACTGATTCTCGTTGGTGCATGTTTTCCATTTTACTCTTACACTTTTAATCCTAATTCTGAGTATTATATAGGTACATATCATTTGGTGACAATCTCATACGCAGACCATTTATCAACATGTTCTATAACTTCATTTTTGTATTCTTATTTGTTTGTAGAAAAGCCTCCTGGTGTTGTACAAGGAGAAGGTAAGAGGCAATTCATTCTAGTACCAACTATCCATTACTCCGGGAATACAGTGTAGTGTACAATGCATGTTTGTATGTTTCTACATATTTCATGTAATACTCCCGGGGGAGCTGTTGCGGTGGAGGGGGCAGGCAGCAGGGTCCGGCCATCTGGTGGTAGTAACGGGGGGCGGGCAACTCTCAGCCAATCAACGCCCGGCCCATCGTTTCAAAATCTTCAGCAATCGCATCCCGCCGCCGTGCAAAAAGCCACTACAAGCTTCAGCCTCCCAGCTGCGGCTCGGACAGACCCCGCTGCCCACCACTACTATGAGCTGCCCGCCCCCCTCTGGCCGGACCCCCACTGCCTGCCCCTGGGGAAGGAGGTTCCAGGTCAGGTGGTTTGATGGCCTGAGGGGACATCAAATTGAGGCGATTTGGGCTGATTTCACGCCACGATTCGTCGTAATCGGCCGAAATCGGCTCAGTGTATGGGCAACTTAAAATCAGTGGCGGCTCACAGGACACCTTTGGCAATACGATTACTGAATGGGCATGATTTTAGTGTCCTTGCTAGACATGGCTTCCACCTGTCTTTCCTGTGATGAGTTACTACTAACGGTGGGCATGACAGCTGGATCAGAAGTGCCCATACGAGCAATTTCTCCATCTGTCCTCTTTAGAAGATTTGAAACATCTCCCCCCATAATCCAGTATCGGATGGTGATATTGGGGTAGGTGTATGAAGCAGTGGTGAGGGAGGAGAAGTGATCCAAAAGAGAAGTGGTCCATGGCAACCAATCAGCACTGAAGTAACATCTATAATTTGCATAATATAAAATTATACAGAGCAGCTGATTGGTTGCACATAGAGGGGGTTTGCAGGCGCACTATGCACTCATTACTTCTATCATATATTCCTTTTATATTTCATTTATGAGGTTGTTAGCATACATTTGGCCAAAGATATGTACCTGCCCACCACGTTAAGGTCACCTCTTTGGAGCAGGTCCCTAGCACTAACATCGCACCGTGTATGGGAGCCTTTAGAGTTGGTTGGTTGGTTGGTACTTTATCTCCTTCCACTTACAGTACATAGCCCCAAAAAGCTGTTCTATATGAATAGATTGCTGTGAATATAAGGAATATTTGTATATTTACTGAAGCTGCTTAAACAGGCAAATGGTGGTGTTTCCCAAAGCAGCTAATCAAAAGCTCGTTTTCTAGAATTCAAGAGAAAAATGATAGCTAGAATCTTAATGGTTGATATGGACAACAGCCCCAATTTTCTGTTTTATCTATCCTATAGTGTCTGGTAGTGAATGCCCACGGTGAAATGGTAAAATCTCTTACACATCCCCGTTATTTCTCCCGAAAGCCGATTTCCACATATCTCACCTTTTTATTGTAGGTCTCACAGGGAAATCATTGATGTTCCTGGAGCAAGGAGTCCGGGATTATGCCGTCTTACACCCAAGCAAACCCGTAGACCTGAGGCACTTCACCCTTTGCCTCCGTGTTGCCACTGAGCTCTCAGGAAACCGGGAGGTCATATTATTCTCCTACTACAACAATGGGGTGGATTCCCTGAACGTATGGAGAGAGCTCAATGGACAACTGTCCCTGTATCTCGGCAGCAGTGAACATGGTGCAATATTCTCCTTACCTGGTCTCACCGCACTCGGCACACACATCTGTGTGACCTGGCAGTCGTCTTCGGGCTTGACCTCCTTTTGGGTTAATGGAAAACAGTCTGTGAGGAAAATCTACCAAAAGGGCCATGAAGTTTCTCCAGGGGGCATGGTGATCCTGGGACAGGACCAGGATGTACTGGGTGGGAAGTTTGAGGACAAGCAAAGTTTTGTTGGTGAAATCTCAGATGTCCATCTCTGGGATTACGTGTTACCGCCCAGCGACATACAAAATGTCTATAATAATAATTGGGCCGCCCCACTGGGGAACGTCATCAATTGGAGATCTATTAAATACACTTTATATGGAAATGTCAAAGCTCAGTGAATGAGGATATACTGGGTTTAGGCCACCTATGATGCCCAGTGCCTATCTATTCTGCCACTGAAGATTAGTCTCTCAGAAACCCCGATCTCCAATTTCCAAGAGCTGATGCCACCTGTATGTAGTGAATGCGGCCGTTTGGTGGATTCACTCAGAGGGGAGTGATGTCACTTTGGTGTCATAGGGTCCAATACCGCCAGACTGCGCACAGGTGCATAGGTAACAAGTACCCTATAAATTGGGTTTGTTGAATAAAAAAAGAAATCCTGAAAGGATCAACAGAATTATTCTAATAACTGCAATGAACAGATATATTTTTTAGATAGTGGTAATATCTTTCTTATATCTTGTGTGATAATCATAATGACACATTAATATTACTATATACCTAAAATAAAGCATTACTCCTGATGTTGGAAGGGCTGAGGTGTGACTCTTGTGCAGTGCTCCAACAAACTGTGGTGGGTGGGGGGGGGGGGGACACAGATTTAAATATGATGGTATTATTGTTATCCCTCATTACGAAGGATAAATTGTGCTCCTGCCAATCAGGTCCTCCTAACTGACATAGGTGACAGCTGATTGGCTGGAGCACCGTTGATCATTCATATCCAGGGATAAGATTATTTTGGCCCGTTGCATGGTGGGATGGCCGGGGGCGGAAATGGGGCTGGATTATGGGAACTCCCAGCGTTTTATGGGCGTCACCATAAAAACGATGGGCGTTCCCATGGGAACGCAAGCTGGCCGATGCCTGTGGGGGTGGGCGGCTGAAGTCAGTGGACACCGAAGGAAATAAAAGTCAGTGAGACTGGCTTTTACTTCCGAAGGCCGGAGAAATCATTCGATGGTTGGCGCCCATCAAATGTTTTCTCCTGCTAGCGGATTTGTTAGCGAACACGTCCCCTCGCATGTTGCCAAGGATATTCATGGCTGGGGAGGGGCGGGGGTGACAGGTCAGCACTTGACAAGCGCCGAACTTTGCTGCTTACCGAGCCAACAAGTAGAATTAGGCCCTATGTACGAGAGGTGCGCTCTGCGCTATTTGTGAAAGTGGTGGTCGGGGAGTATGTACACGGTTAGCGGAAAATAAGTTACCCACTTCAGAAGAGCGCTCTGTGCATAGAAGCGCATTCTGATGCTCCGAATAAGACAAAAGATGCGCTCGTCACTTGTTAAATAGAAATGTCGGTACTCTTTACCTAGAACGGCTCCCATCGCGGGCATCGCATGCCATTATAATGGCATGCGATGCGACCAATGCGACGCCTGCGATTTCACATAGAAATAAATGTTAAAATGTAAATTGCGTCAAAAATCGCATGCGATGCGACCGACGCGATTTTTTACCTTGCGATGCCCAAGATCCAAATCTTGGGCGACGTTCTAGGTAAAGAGTACTGAAATGTTTATTTCATAAATTCCCCCAAAGGTGGTGCTAGAACTATCCAGTAGGCTTATACAGTAACCATAACAATAACCTGCACACAAATGGTTAATACACTCACTCAATATTTATTTTAATTTAACAAATGACTAGCGCATCATTTGTACTATCTGTAGTTTATATGACAGCTTCTGCAATGTACTATCACTTTCAGCTGTGACCGTTTATACTTTCACTTTGAGCTGTGACAGTTTTAGCCCGCAAAATCTCCACCCTTATTCAGGTCTTGCAAGTCAACTAGAATACCCCCCCCCCCCCCCTCCTTATCTGCTTCTACCTCCAATATCTGTCTTCACAGCTCTCTCTCTCTCTCTGTCTCCATATCCAGCAAGTCTGAAACAAATCAGTGTCCCTGCAAAAATTCAAAAATTTATATCACTTTCTGTTATGACATCTTTAAGCACACAGAGGAGTAATTTGGTCCATTGAGTGGCTTCTAGTGGTCAGTGTTTTTGCTTCACCTCATAGAGGTAAGGAGTAGTTAGCCATAGATAGATAGATAGATAGATAGATAGATAGATAGATAGATAGATAGATAGATACAGGTTGAGTATCCCTTATCCGAAATACTCGGGTCGACGAGCATATTGGATAAGAATTTTGTCAGATTTTGGACTATTTTTTTTTTCTACCATACTTACCTGGTCCCCTGGTAGCGCCCCGATGTCCACGGTGTCCTCTGGCGTCCAGGGTGGCATTCAGGATCCTCTGCAGCGTCATCTCCGGTCCCAGGGGTGCATTGCGCGAGTGCAGGAATAAGGGAGACCCAACCTGTGTATAGATTATACACAATATAACAAGGGTGCGCCAATAGTAAATGAAACCATAACATTTAATCAGCAATCCATATTAATAAGAAAGCCTTTATACTATGTACAACAGCCGGCGGTACAGCGACCACAAGGAAACCAGCTTATTGATAGAACACAAGCTAAAGACAGCTTACTGCTGGGTAAACTCACATCTCCCGAACACTAGGCCATGTGACAATGCGTTCCGTCACCAGGACTTCATCAGAACGCTGGCACTAGTATCCTTCCTCAGAAACAACCATATATGGGCACATCATTCTCCATCACATTTACGGTATAGTCAGGGCCGCCGAGAGGTATGCCGGGTCCCGGTAAAATTTGGGGGGTGCTACAATGAACACTACCCTCCAGCAACCCCGGGCCCAGGTAATTAGTACCCGCTGCCCCCCCCCCCCCCTTCTCGGCGGCCCTGGGTATAGTGCTTACATTACAAAAACAAGCACATTTAAAACTGCAATTATACAATTAAAAACAATACTTTTTTCTCTATTTGCAGTTGAATATTTGGTACTCTTTACTTAGCACGGCGCCTATCGCGGGCATCGCATGCACTAAAAAAACGGGTGCGATGCGACCGACGCGATGCCCGCGATTTCCCATAGGGAACAATGTTAAATGTCTCAATGGACGCTATTTTGCTGTTCAATGCCTCAATGGACCCGATTTTTCCATAGGAAACAATGTTAAATGGCCCACAGAGGCCAAATAGGCACCCTGAAGTGTGAAATGTCCCCAACAATTGTTAAAGCCACCCCACGATCAACGTGCCACCCCTACGCGTCCTCCGACCTTTTCATACCCCCACTATCCACGTCGGCGTGGAGTTGAGAATAGAATAGTGTGGCGAGCGCAGCAAACCACCGAGCCCGAAGCGTGGCGAGCGCAGCGAGCCCACGCGGATACCTTCACAGGTAAACGCGTCCCTTCGCGGGCTTCGCAGGTATCCGCGTCCGCTCGCCACGCTTTGGGCTCGGTGCGCTCGCCACACTATTCTATTCTCAACTCCACGCTGACTTGGATAGTGGGGGTATGAAAAGGTCGGAGGACGCGGGCTCGCTGCGCTCGCCACGCTTCGGGTTCACGTTGATCGTGGGGTGGCGTTAACAATTGTGGGGGCCATTTCACACTTCAGGGTGCCTATTTGGCCTCTGTGGCCCATTTAACATTGTTTCCTATGGAAAAATCGGGTCCATTGAGGCATTGAACAGCAAAATCGCGTCCATTGAGACATTTAACATTGTTCCCTATGGGAAATCGCGGGCATCGCGTCGGTCGATTTTGATCGTGGTCATCGGGGGTAAAAAAATCGCGGGCATCGCATGCACTAAAAAATCGGGTGCGATGCGACCGACGCGATGCCCGCGATTTTTTTACCTCCGATGACCATGATCAAAATCGTGGGCGCCGTGCTAAGTAAAGAGTACCGAATATTTTTTTCTAAAAATGGGGTTATCGCTGTTTGCGGCTGAAGAATTATATTTCTAGATGCGGGTGAAGTTTATTTAAGATAAATATCCAATGTTTCTCATTTTGACAACAGGATTAATTTATTCCCACCTCTTTCAATTAGGCCACATGTTCTAGACCCATGAATCTCAGAGCGATCGGATCATTGGGATTCATGGATCTGGGCAATGCCTGGTGGCCCCGCTTCTATATTATATATAAAATAATGGCACCCCTGTACCAATTGGGATGAAACCAATGCAAAGTGGTCTAATTGGATCCTGGACAGGTTTTAGGGGGGTTGAAGTCCTGGTCAGACCTGTTGGTTCTTTGACCCGGAGAGCCAGTTCTGGGCCTTCCCCTGGATGGATTTGGACGAAAACTTCACAAAGTGATACAGGAAAACACTGTTCTTGGTTGGACCTTCCGTTGGTGTAAGCCAGATAGAACATTGACCTGGGGAGCCTGTTCTGTGCCTCCCACTGGATGGATTTGGTTGTAAACTATGAACTGTAATAATTGAAACAACCATAAAACAATGGACTGGCAGAAATGGAGGTGGGAAGTCAAAACTCATCTTGAAATGTAAAAGTGGTTATAAAACTAAATAAAAAGGAAAGCTGGGTATTAGCAACTCGTGTGCCTGAATTTAGGGGACGTGGCATCCTGGCTATGGTGCGTGGCCCACAACCGTAGCACAACCCATTTTCACCGCTGTGTGGCATGCCCAGGGCTCTGTGAGCTGCTGGCATGTGCCCTGTCTCTCTCTGTCCCTTTGTATAGTCACTGCGTGGTCACTGTGCGTGGTCTCCAAAGCACAGTCACCCAACAGCCTCCTTCCCCACCGTGTGGGACACCAGTACAGTCCCGAATATATCAGGACTGTCCCGCCAAAATCAGGACAGTTGGGAAGTGTGGTTACTGTAAACTTCTCAGGAGTGTTCTGCCTCCACTTAGCAAGCTTTATGTGTACTATAGTCAGGGCTATAGGAACTGTGGCCCTTATTCTAGTTCACTCTTTCTGACAAAATATTTCTTAGATGGACAAAACCATGTGCACTGCAGGTGGGGCAGGTGTAAAACCCCACCCAAATCTAATTATCTCTGCACAAGTAACACCTGCCTCACCTGCAGTGCACATGGTTTTGTCCATCTAAGAAATATTTTGTCAGAGTGAACTAGAATAGGGGCCTCAGTTCCTGCTGGAGCCTGCTGAAACATAGCCCTGACTATAGTATATAATGTTCTTCACAACATTTCACCATTACTGTAATGTTACCCTGTGCCGTGCAGGTCCTGCTAGCCTTCTTTTATAGACAGGAAACCAGCAGCGGCGCGGCGCCCACGTTTTGCACACAACGTGCCCTTCTGAGGGTGACACAGATACCCGCTGACAGTTTAACCCCTTCATTGAGGCAGAGCCTCAGAAAATCTACCTTCACCTGACATTTGTAACCGAAACAAGGATGACTAAGCAACAAGGCCTGAGACACCTCCCCGCGCGGTATGAGGCACTGTGTACCTCAGGTCCTGGATTGATAATATGTGAATATTTTCTCATTTCACAAAGTGCAGCCACCATTGTATCTACAGGAGGTGACAGTCAGTGATATATCTGCAGGGTGTGTTTACGCTATGGCTAGGTATATATAGGTATATAGGTATATAGGTTTATGTGGGTGTGGATATTCTGTGACTGACTTATGGTTTAGTTGGGGGAAGTTTGTGGAAAGCACTTTCCTGTTCTTTGCTGCTGCGTGTGTGGGTGACAGAGCGGTGACGGTGGGTTCCTTTCATGTAAAACATCTGCATGGATGTCTGTGCAACTACAAAGAGGTCTCTGACTCGAGGTGACTGTGAGATTCATCAGCCTTTGTCAATGTAAGAAAAAAGGGTCTCTCTCCCTCTCTCTCTCTGTATCTCAGAGGGAAACCCCTATTACTGGGAAAAGGGCTACCACTGCCCATAGTACTGCAATGTTACGTATGGGCTACCAAGGCAGAGGCTGCTTTTCCACAAGGCAACCTAGGTGCTTGCCTAGGGCCCAGGAGGTCCCAAACATACTTGCCTACTTTTAATCTCACCTCTCCGGGAGAAGCCCGGAGAGGCAACACGTCAGGGGGGCGGGGACAAGGCTGACATCACTTGGCCCCGCCCCCCAATGCCGGAAAAGGCCATGATTCGTGGGCCGCGGAGAGGGGCGGGGCTTAAATGACGCAAAATGCTGCGATCGCGTCATTTAAGCCCCACCCCTTACAGCGGACCCGCGATTTATGGTGATTAAGCCAGCGGGCAAGGGGGGAGCGGGCGCTTTCACTAGAAAGCAGGGGGACTTGCCCGCCTACCCGGGGGGCCGGCAGAAGGACCCGGTTTTCGGGAGGGTAGGCAAGCCTGGTCGCAAGGGGCCCCACAAAGATATCCTGGTAGGCCTAATCATTCTCAGAGGAGCATTGCGCATTTACAGCGTGTTGTTATGACATCACATGGACCCGCCCACATTCTGAAAGTCTCTTTGATAGGCTAAAACATATTTGGACCCACAAAGTGGTCCCATCCGCTGTATGCGGGCAGCCAGGTTACTGTAAATGTGACGCAGGTATTGAGCCTACTAGAGTCTGACTCGGATGTGTGCGCGATGCCGATGTTTATGCAGCTGAGCATTTATCGGTAGACTGTGCAAGGTTCTCTATCCATGCCGCCTGCAATCGGCAGCATAAATATAATGCTGATGATTGTTAGGAGGGCCCCAAACTGGTATCTTGCCTAGGGCCCAATGAGGTCTAAGGCCCTTCTTCAGATCTGATTGCAATACAAATTTGTTCTCAAAATGGGCAAAACCATGTGCACTGCAGGTGGGGCAGATGTAACATGTATAGAGAGAGTTTATCACTCCAACCTGTCCAGGGTAAAAGAACAATTTTAACCGGGTTGGACCTGGGTTGTTGGGCAGTGTGAACAGGTATTGGAAATGTATGTGGTATACTCAGAATCTGGGTGCTCTCCTAACGGACATAATCGATGATGTACAGTATGTCAATTCAAATTAAAAAAAGGCAATGGCACATGGGATATATTGTTGGATCCTCCTCTTATCTGTTTTTTTCAACAAGTGGTTCCTCTTTCTCTCCAAATAGATGTTCCCCTTCCGCAATTCGTGGAAACCACCCCTCCCCCCACGACCTTCCACGATTCCCAGCAACCCCTGCCCCCCCCTCCTGCAATTCGCGGCACCCCCCCCGCGACCCCCCTCCCACGATTCGCGGACACACCCCACCTCCCCCCCCCCCCCCCCGCGATTCACAGCAACCCCAGGATTAAATGGCACATGCAAAACACGGACATGGCTATGGTCGACAATGAAAAAGGTTGACATGAGTTCTGGAAGATTTATTTTTAAATTTTTTTATGTTTTACATATTCATTCTCATGTGTTGACATGGACACCAATGAAGTGCCACACTTATGTCAACATTTACATGTGTTGACCTTTCTGTGTCGATTTTTTCTTGCGGCAATTTGCGGCACACACACCCCCCCCCGAGACCCCCCCTCCCGCGATTCGCGCCCCCCCGGAACCTTCCCTCCCGCGATTCGTGCCCCCCCCCTCCCGCGATTCGCGGCACCCCCCACGACCCCCCCTCCCACCAACTCCCCGCATCCCCGCTTTTTAATTAAACAAAACAATACACACCGCCTTCCAAATCATATGCTCTCTATGGCCCTTATTCTGATCTGTGCGGCCGGAGCCGCATACTTTGCTCCGGCCGCACAAACCAAACCCCGCCTACAAGACGGATCGCCACGGCCGTCCGTACGCGGACGGCTGGCGATCCGCATGAAAATGGTGGGGCGTACGCCTCCACCATGGTGGGAGCTGCCCCCTGCATTCGATGGTCGACGACCATCGAAGGCAGGGCCGCACGCTCCCCCCGCTCACGCAAGCTTATACCACACGGACAATCGTCCGTGTGAAAGCTTGTATTTGGGCGGAGAGCTGACATCCGGCGATGTCAGCTTTCCGCCCCCATCACTGGCGTCATAGCCTCATTACCATGCATACGCCCCGCGTTTGCATGGGAACGCCCATGAAACGCTGGGCGTATACATAGGTAAATGAGGCTATCAAGCCCCTCACGCCCATATACGCCCCCTTTGCGGCGTATAATTTTTGTGTGCGGCGAATTCGCCTGCACATGCGCAGAGTGACCTCTGCGCATGTGCAGAGTGAAAACATCGGCGGTACGGCCGCACGCGGGCCGTACCGCACAGATTAGAATAAGGGCCTATGTAACACATTTCACCTATAACTCCAGTTGCAATACAGGCATCTTTCATACAATTCTAACCATATGTCTCATATACAAACGTTCACAAATTAAGGGGGCGCAGCCCCTTACGACGGTGTGAAGAGCGCCCGTAGGGCACGATGAATCACCTAGTACATATATATTTAATGTGCGGCCAGCTGGGTGGCTGATCATCACATTGCTGTCATGAAGATGGGCCTGTTCTATGTGAAGGCCTGCGGCCATAATGTCACCTGCCCCATTGTTAATTTGGCTGTAATAATTACCAGCATAGAAGTCTACACAGCAGGCAGTGTAATGTGTGATTTCAAGTCGCACATACACAACGAGCATGTCATGCCCACACACTAGAACGATTTTTTGGCCGATTGTCCAATTTCCCACCGATCGTCCGATATATCGGGCGAAATTTATCGATAATCAGCCGGTTATTGCTGATTATCGAACGATCGGTCGGAAATCGGACAATCGGACAAAAAATTGTTCTAGTGTGTGGGGGCCTTAACTCCCACTATTTATTTATTGACAGTTTCTTATATAGCGCAGCAGATTCCGTTGCGCTTTACAATAGTAGCACCTAGCAATGAACATGTAACTCCCCCCCCCCTGGCAACAAGCAAGTAACTCCCCATGGCAACAAGCATGTATCCCCCCTCTCAACAAACATAAAACTGCTGACAATAAGCATGTAGCTAATAAAAATTACATCTGCCCTTGGGGACAGTAGGGCAGATGTACTTAGCTATGGAAAGTGATAAAGTGGAGAGAGATAAATTTCCAACCAGCCAGCTCCTAACTGTTATTTTTTCTTCTTCAAAACACTGCCTGTAACATGGCAGCAAGGAGCTAATTGGCTAGCAATTTATGGTTTTTCACGTCTTAGTACATCTGCCCCACTGTCATCAACCAACACTGCTTCTACTGAGTGAACTGACCAACCACAATGAATCTTGCTAGGTAGGTGGGGTTGTGACCATAACTGCTCTTAGCAGCCCACAAGAATTGCTCAGTGAGGGGCAGATTTATTAAGCTTGGAGAAGAGATAAACTGGAGATAAAGCGGAGAAAAGGTAAAAGGAGATAAAGCACCAGCCAATCAGCTCCCAACTGTCTTTTTCAAACACAGCTGATTGGCTGCTGCTTTATCTCCTTTTACCATTTCTCTGCTTTATCTCCAGTTTATCTCTTCTCCAAGCTTAATAATACCCCTTTTACACCGCCGAAAAATCCGGGTCAGCGGCGGATCAGTCCCGGATCTTCGGCGGTGTAAATCCCTAACGCCGTGTCCCTTTACACGGGACTTCTACCCAGGTCCTGACCTGGGTAGAACACGGCTAGGACCTGGGTAGAGGGCGGTGTAAATGGGAACGTCGGGTCGGATGACCCGGCTCCCATTTACATGACTGGGGAACGTCCAACCTGCGGACCGCAGCGTCCGCAGGTTGGACGGATTGTCAGTCTGACACTGACAACCGGCGCTGCTGTCTGCTATACTCTGCAGACAGCAGCGGCGGCGGGGGAGGGAGGTGAAAGGATGCCTGTGTGCGGCATCCATTCACCTCCTGTCCAATGGCGGGGGGGTGCGCGCGGGGACTGGGGGCAGCCTAGCAGCTTACCTTAGTGCTGGGCTGCCCGCAGCAGCGTTCCGGGTACGGCAGCGTCGATCGGCGCTTGAAGATGACATCGCGCTGTCATCTTCAAGCGCCGGGAAGGGGCGGGAGGGGGTTTAAGCCCGTCCGGTATAAATGCCCCTAAACGCCGGGTCGCACCCGGCTTCAACCAGGGTCCAAAAAGCCGGGTGCGACCCGGCGTTTTGGTCTAAAAGGGGTATAAATCTGCCCCTGAGACTGTAATGTGGAGTTTCATGTCCTGCACTTCCCTTTATTGCAGGTAGATAATGACGTACCATAAAACTTTACAAGAACAAGGACAAGACCGCACCATTCTGTTTTACAACATGTCACTTCTTCCCACGACACTTAATGGTCTGTATATGTTTTATGTGTCTATTTTTATTTTTTATTATTATATTATCTTTTAAAATCAGGCAGCTGAGTAATTGGATGTTGGTAAATCAAACCTTTTCATCAAAATAATAAGCGGATTGTGAAAAAAAAACAAAAAAAGTCACGTACATGTTCGTGTGAGAGAAATTCAGGGTCGCTGAGACATCGTGTGGGCCCTGGTGCTAGAGAGGGGGTGTGGCGAAGATTACTGACATGGCCACACCCACTCTGAAAACTATTGCAGAGGGGGGTTATTGCTTCGCTTCCATGGCTGGCTCCAGCCCTCTCAGGCAAGCACCGGCCCGGGGTAACTAGCATCTCCCATCGAAAAAATGATAGTACTGTAGCTGTATTTCCAGTCACACCCACTGAAGTGCTGCACAGGCAAAACTAAAAGTGTAACACTGGTATCCAGAAGGCAGGCTGAGGTCGACAATACCCTGGTCCACCACTAGAGGTTGACGACGTGGTCGACTGGATTTTCATAGAACAGTGACGCTGGATAGACGGGAGGCAAGCATTGATGGGAACCTGGTTGACAGTAGCAAGGTTTTCCCCTTGATGCATGTCTCCTGTCGATCCAGCATCACTGTCTATGTAAACCCAGTCGACCAAGTATAGACATGTAACTAGACTCCGTTGACCTCTAGTGGTCGATCATGGTATTGTTTACCTCAGCCCTGTCGATCTGCTACTCCATAATCTGTACGGTGTGTGGGGCACAACCGAGATCAACTCAAATGGCTTTGTACATGTTCACAATTCTATTAGTAAATCCCACCACTGTCCCTGGCAAAGTGTGTCAGTGCCATCACCACTCAGTCCTTTGTATTTAATAAGAAGGTCACATTGCTCCCTTAGGGGATAATATTTGTCATACATAATGGTGACAGCCTTAGGGTTACTGTTTTATGATCAGTGCATTTTTTAAATTGTCTTTAAACTTAAGGTGTGTTGAATATTATTCATTTGCTGTCATGTCATTGAATTCCCTATACTATCTGAGGTGTGGTGCCGTGCGTGGAAGCCTTTATACCCATTCGGTGTGAGGCTGAGTTCTCAGTAGAAATAGGATTTTATTTTTATTTATTTTGAGACATGTCATGGTACCCACACATTAGAGATAAATTGAGGCAATGGGCCAGATGCACTAAGCTTCAAATGTGATAAAATGGAGAGTGATAAACAACCAACCAATCAGATCCTGCCTGACATTTTTCAAGCACAGTCTATGACATGTCAAGTAGGAGCGGATTGGTTGGCTGTTTATCACTCTCTATTTTATCACTTTTGAAGCTCAGTGCGTCTGGCCCAATGCCTAATGTTTTATCTCCCTGATTCCCTGACGGATCACATTATACAAACACTAGAGTCTGGGGGTAGATTTACTAAAACCTCTAAAAGTTGAGGTGTTGCCCTTAGCAACCAATAACATTCTAGCTATCATTATTAATAATAATTAAGGTCTGTAAGAGGTGTGTGACTGTACAGATGGAACCGGTCTCATCTTGGTAGCTCCCGGTACGACGATCGCCATCCACCGCCGGTGAATGGGGTGCGTGCACGTCGGAGATGCTTGGGCGGGGCTGGACATTCTTGGAAATGAACGTTGACACAGCAATGGACATTCTGGGGGAAATTTACTAAAGGAAATTTCTAAAAAATAGGTGTATTTGTATCCAGAAATACACTTATTTTTGACATTTACTATCCCAAAAATACGGCAATTTGTATTCGTATTGATAGCACATCAATACGACTACAAATTGCCGTATTTTTGGGATAGTAAATGACAAAAATAAGTGTATTTCTGGATACAAATACAACTATTTTTTTTTACAAATTTCCTTTAGTAAATTTCCCCCACTGTATCAACGTCCGCCGGCTCGACATCCGCCAGATACCAGTGGATGGTGCGCTGGTGGAAATGAAGAGGATGGCCCCACCTGTAGTTACAGCTCTGGGCACAAGGCCAAGCACGTGGCACTGTCCCTGCCCCAAATGGCGATATGGAGGGGCAGCCTGCCACACTTTGCCACCTTGTAGGCTGGCTGGAGAGGCCCCAGGATGGCCTGATAGCCATATGTCTACTCCAAATGCACCCCTAAAACTAGTGCAACATCATGATGTCATATGCAACCAAAGATGAAGAGATGACAGGCTACGTACAGCCAAGTGTGTCATCACGCAGCATGGGGTGGGGCCTTGTGATCTAGATTTGCATTGCGTTACATTACTGTGATTGGATTCCCTGATATGTCTCTGCAGAGCCTTCACTTTATCCTCATCATCATCCATTCCCGTTTGAGTTCCGGCTTCTTTCTTTGTCTATGTAAGCACAATGGGGGTTATTCTAGTTCACTCTTTCTGACAAATTCCTTCTTAGATGGACAAAACCATGTGCACTGCAGGTGGGGCAGATGTAACTTGTGCAGAGAGAATTAGATCTGGGTGGGGTTTTACTTCAGAGTGAGATCTATATTGCAGTGTAAAAATAAAGCAGTCAGTATTTACCCTGCACAGAAACAAAATAACTCACCCAAATCTAATTCTCTCTGCACATGTTACATCTGCCCCCCTGCAGTGCACATGGTTTTGTCTCCATCTAAGAAGGATTTTGTCAGAAAGAGTGAACTAGAATAAGGCCCAATATGTTGTTGTGTTTTTGTTGTGTAACCTGACCATTTATTGCAGGGAGGTTTAGGACAATATTTGCAGTTATTTCAAGTATCCCCTGAATGTATAATATATAAGCAGCTATATAACAATTACAGATGTTCCTCACTTAAAATCCTGTGTAATAACCAGTGGGAATGGAACCTGTCGGTAAGTTAGGAGCCGCCATTACTACAATACATAACACTACTTCAGTTGTACCATCATTGTTATATAACAAAGTGCTGATTGGCTTTCCTCCCGACCAATAACTGTACAGCAGCTAATTCTGGCCTATAGTATGCTTGGGAATAGTGGGTGTGGCCTGATATGCTGGCACTCGGAATGCTGACAGCAGACGTATCTATTATGGATAATTATCTTTATATATTAATACAGGGTTGCCGACTTTCAATAAATCCTCTCCGAGAGAAGCCCGGAGAGGAATCTTGCATTACGAGTTTTGGGGGCGGGGCTTAACTGTGCCGTCATTAAGCCCCACCCCCATTATGGTAAATTGTCTAAATAAGTGATATCCATGGAGGGGGCGGGGCTAAAATGACACGATTGTGCCGTTTTAGCTCCGCCCCCTCCCCTGAGTCCCGCGGATTGCGGCATATAAATGCCGCGATCGGGGGGTTCAGTGGGGGTCCCCCTGATTCCGGGAGGGTTGCCCACCCTTCCGGGGGCCGGGAGGAAGGATCCGATTTTCTGGAGACTCCCGCAAATTCCGGGAGGGTCGGCAACCCTGTATTAATATGATACTAAAATATACTGTAATATAAAGTGTAGTGGACTGACACTACCACTCCCGTAGCCTAGTATATAATGGTTCACCAACCACTCTATATAGGATTTGGCACGTCCAATAGGCACAGAAAGATAACAAGAGGAGAACATGGAACGGTTTTATATTATTATATAATCACTACCACACTAACCACACTTAGGTCGACAGTCATTAGTTCGACACCGTTGGGTCGACAGGGGGGAAGATCGACAGGTGTCTAGGTCGACATAGGACAAGGTAGACATGGGCTTAGGTCGACATAGCGATAGGTCGACATGCTTTAAGTTGACAGGTCGGAAGGGCGACATGGTTTTTTTTACTGTTTTTTGAGCCGACATATGCCGACAGGTGGTATTTCATGCCCTACCATCCACTCGGGCTTGGTGGGAGAATAAAATATAGTGCCAAGCGCAGCGAGCAATGCGAGGGGCTGCGGTTGCCTTCCAACTGTGCCCATGTCGACTGTGTCGACATTCGGGTAAAAAAACAGTAAAAACCTAATGCTATGTCGACCTAAACACATGTCGACCATGTCCTATGTTGACCTAGACACCTATCGACCTTCCCCCCTGTCGACCCAACGGTGTCAACCTAATGTTAAAACAAAATGGTTTCTCAGTTTAACAGCGCTTTTAACTGCAGCTGGATTGCTATCCAGGAGCACCACTCCTTTACACATAAACCAGAAAACACAATAGAGGGTGGCTTCCCAGCGCTGGTTAGGTCCAATTATATGTACACGATGTTCCAAGATGTATGCCCTATGGGACCACACTGACCTTGGTGTTGGTCCCTATGTGCAAAACAAGGTTTCTTTCACAGGTTCAAATCCACTAGGTCCTTAACACTTCTATCAAAGCTGGGGGAGTTTACAACTGACCTGATAATAGGTCCCTATGTGCACATCATGGTTTCTTTTGAGACTCCAATACTCGGTGTCAAACACACACTCTATTTCAGATAGTACTGACCTGGTATAAGTTCCCTATGTTCACATAGGGGTTTCTTTGTCGTATTCCAGCCAGCCCAATGGATTCCCAACTCCAAACCACGAAATTTCCAAAAAATGGATGATTTATTGTAAATGGTAAAAAGTGTATTTCAAATACAGGTAAAATCAATTAAAACGAGTAGGAGGACGGTGGGACCGGTGGAAGGGGTCTTATCAAGAAGCTGCCTGTACCCCTCTCTGTACACACCAATGCGTTTCAAAAATAAATCCTTCCTCAGGGTGTGATTACCCTTTAGGATGTTTTTTGTTCCAAATAAAAGAATAAGACAGTGTCTTATTATCGGGGAAACACGGTAAGAGAGAGGAAACCATAGATGGTGTAATATTGTTTAGATCCACGATACTTAAAACATATATGGGAACCGTAACCTATAGCGGTCATCTATTAGAATGAACTTAGGTCTACAGTCATTAGGTCGACCCCACTAGGTCGACTGGCAGGAAGGTCGAACTGACTTAAGGTCGACATGGGCCAAGGTCGACATGATTTAAGGTCGAATTTGCATAAAGGTCGACATGAGGAAGGTCGACTGGTCATAAGGTCGACATGGGGTTTTTCACTGTTTTTTGAGCCGACAGGCGGTATTTCATGCCCTACCATCCACTAGGGCGTGGAGGAGGTTATTAAAGCTGTGGCGAGTGAAGCAAGCCACCGTGCCTGAAGCATAGCGAGCGAAGCGAGGGTCCGATTCTCATTGCCAACTGTGTCCATGTCGACTGTGTCGACATTCGGTTAAAAAAACGGTGAAAAACCCATGTCGACCTTCCTCATGTCGACCTTTATGCAAATTCGACCTTAAGTCATGTCGACCTTGGCCCATGTCGACCTTAAATCAGGTCGACCTTCCTGCCAGTCGACCTAGTGGGGTCGACCTAATGACTGTAGACCTAAGTTCATTCTGATAGATGTACCGATTCCCCTATAATGTGGTCTACTTTTATCAAACAGACATATCTTGCATAATTGGGCGGAGATTCAACCTATTATTTCTTCATACCTCCCAACTTCTTCATCAGAGGAATAGGGACAGTCGTGCACGCAACAAAAAGGGGGCGTGACCTATGCAAATTGTGCCGTGACCTATGCAAATGAGGGCTCTGTCTGGCCACGTCCCCGTTTTTCGCCCTCTGTGCCGCTGAATAGGCGCTATGCACACAGCATGTATTCCCTTCAGGCTGGGGGACTGCCTACTGCCCCCTCACTGTGGGACACTGCAGGCCCCGGGTGGAACCATCCCAAAAAACGGGAAGATCCCGTGAAAAACGGGACAGTTGGGAGGTATGAATCTTTCATATATTAATTTATGTTTGGTGACATGTAGCTGACGGTTCCGGCTGCCTTAAGCGCATTGACTTATTCCAACCATTGCATACCTCCCAACATGACCCTCTCCAGGAGGGACAGAATGCTCTATTCCTGGACTTTCCATTTTAATCCATGATTGCCATCATCTGTGGTGAAACGCTTTTCTTATCAATTAACCTGTTTCAAACAGGTGATGGCAATCATTCATTATGTAGTACAGGGTTGCTGACTTTCACAGTCTCCTCTCCGGGAGAAGCCCGGAGAGGAGACTGTCAGCATCACTTCTGGGGGCGGGGCCTGATGGAGACATCATCAGGCCCTGCCCCCAGTAATGCAAATCCCGCAATATGCGGGTCTCGGGTGAGGGGGCGGAGCTAAATATGCACGATTAGCATATTTAGCCTCGTCCCTTCTGCCGAAAAGCCGTGAATCATGGCAATTTTCAGCTTCTTCAACCAGGTATGTTAGGGGCGGAAGGGGGTCTGCCGGAATCCGGGAGGGTGGCCCACCTTTTCGGGGGGCCGGGAGGGGGACCCGATTTTCGGGATCCTCCCGACCATTCCCGGAGGGTTGTCAACCCTGATGTAGTAAGTCCAAAAGCATAGCATTGTGTCCCTCCTGGAATGGGTCATGTTGGGAGGTATGCCATTGTACATATGATGGTGAAAGCTCAGGGCCGGATTAACAACGGGATTAATAGGGCTGCAGCTCCAGGACTCCCACTGAAAATGGGCCCCACAGGAGACTGACAGCTTTGAGAGGAAAACATTTGCTTTCCTGTCACAGACTGCCAGCGTCTGTCCCTCTCTCATGCCTCCGGCTCCAGCACGCTCATCTGAACTGAAATCAGTGTCAGATCCGTGTAGGCAATGTGGTGGTCGCCCCTCCCTTCAGCTCTCTCCTTCTCCGGGGTCCTCAGCCTGTCACTCAGCCGTAAGCTCCGCCCCCCCAGACTACACCACAGTGCACCACAGGAGCTGCTACTGCAAGAAGCCTGGTACTGCAAATTGTTCTATAACGGCTACTTTATTAGTGTGTATACACTGTACTATATATGTGTGTGTTTATCTTATATTGTGGTGTGTGTATACACTGTACTATGTGTGTGTGTGTATCTTATATTGTGGTGTGTGTATATATGTGGTGATGTGTGTGTATACACTACTGTGTGTGTATCTTATATTGTGGTGTGTGTGTGTATATGTGGTGATATGTGTACGTATACACTGTACTTTATAGGCGTGTGTGTCTTATTGTGGTGTGCGTACTATGTTTGTGTATATGTGGCAGTGGTGGGTGTGTATGTGGAGGTTGTGAGTGTTTGTGCACTGTATGTGTATGTGGTATTAGGTGTGTACTATAAATGTTTGTAGTGTGCACTGCTATATGTGATGGTATGTGTGTGCACTGTCTATGATTGTAGTGTGTGTGTGTGTGTGTGTATATATGTATATATATATATATGTGTGTGCTGTGTGTAAATGTGATGGTATGTGTGCGTATGGCCTATGTATGTGTTGTGTACTGTGTGTGTGTGTACTGTCTATGTTTGTTGTATGTGTGTGTATGGCCTATGTTTGTAGTGTGTACTGTGTGTGTGTATGTGGTGGTATGTGTGCGTATGGCCTATGTTTGTGTTGTGTACTGTGTGTGTGTGTACTGTCTATGTTTGTTGTATGTGTGTGTGTATGGCCTATGTTTGTAGTGTGTACTGTGTGTGTATGTGGTGGTATGTGTGTGTATGGCCTATGTTTGTGTTGTGTACTGTGTGTGTATATATGTGGTGGTATGTGTCTGTGTAGTGTCTATGTTTGTAGTGTGTACTGTGTGTGTATGTGGTGGTATGTGTGTGTATGGCCTATGTTTGTGTTGTGTACTGTGTGTGTGTGTATATATGTGGTGGTTAGGGTGGCCAATCCCGGGATCGGCGGGATTTGGCATGCGCAGTTTAATGCCGGGCAGCGTCTGAGCACTCAGACGCTGCCCGGCTTCTCCCGCAGTGCGCAGCGTGACGAGGTCACGCTGCGCAGGGCACAGCCGCACATCCACCGAATCGGCCGCCCGTGCAGCGCTCACGGCCGGCCACCCAGCGCTCACAGCCGGCCACCCGCCCGCCCACCCAGCGCTCACGGCCGGCCAGCCGCCCGCCCACCCAGCGCTCACGGCCACCCGCCCACCCAGCGCTCACGGCCACCCAGCGCTCACAGCCACCCAGCGCTCCCTGCCACCCACCCACCCAGCGCTCCCTGCCACCCACCCACCCACCCAGCGCTCCCTGCCACCCAGCGCTCCCTGCCACCCACCCACCCAGCGCTCCCTGCCACCCAGCCACCCAGCGCTCCCTGCCACCCGCCCAGCCACCCAGCGCTCCCTGCCACCCAGCCACCCAGCGCTCCCTGCCACCCACCCACCCAGCGCTCAGACGTAACAGCGCAGAGGAATTTTTACTCAAGACAACACAAAGGTGTTACAGTGCTACAGTTCGTTTTTACCCTGCCACCCGCCTGCCCACCCACCCAGCGCTCCCTGCCACCCGCCCACCCACCCAGCGCTCCCTGCCACCCGCCTCCCCCACCCAGCGCTCCCTGCCACCAAGACCTCCCACCCAGCGCTCCCTGCCACCCACCCACCCAGCGCTCCCTGCCACCCACCCACCAACCCAGCGCTCCCTGCCACCCACCTACCCACCCACCCAGCGCTCAGACGTAACAGCACAGAGGAATTTGTACTCAAGACAACACTAAGGTGTTACAGTGCTACAGTTCGTTTCATGCAATGATTTTCTGTAATTAAAGGCAAAAACCCAGCGCTCCCTGCCAACCGCCCACCCACCCAGCGCTCCCTGCCACCCGCCCACCCAGCGCTCCCTGCCAACCGCCCACCCACCCAGCGCTCCCTGCCACCCAGCACTCCCTGCCACCCGCCCACCCACCCAGCGCTCCCTGCCACCCAGCGCTCCCTGCCACCCGCCCACCCAGCGCTCAGACGTAACAGCGCAGAGGAATTTTTACTCAAGACAACACAAAGGTGTTACAGTGCTACAGTTCGTTTTTACCCTGCCACCCTCCCGCCCACCCACCCAGCGCTCCCTGCCACCCAGCCACCCAGCGCTCCCTGCCACCCACCCACCCAGCGCTCAGACGTAACAGCGCAGAGGAATTTTTACTCAAGACAACACAAAGGTGTTACAGTGCTACAGTCCGTTTTTACCCTGCCACCCACCCGCCCACCCACCCAGCGCTCCCTGCCACCCGCCCGCCCACCCAGCGCTCCCTGCCACCCGCCTCCCCCACCCAGCGCTCCCTGCCACCAAGACCTCCCACCCAGCGCTCCCTGCCACCCGCCCACCCACCCAGCGCTCCCTGCCACCCACCCACCCACCCAGCGCTCCCTGCCACCCACCTACCCACCCACCCACCCAGCGCTCAGACGTAACAGCACAGAGGAATTTTTACTCAAGACAACACTAAGGTGTTACAGTGCTACAGTTCGTTTCATGCAATGATTTTCTGTAATTAAAGGCAAAAACCCAGCGCTCCCTGCCAACCGCCCACCCACCCAGCGCTCCCTGCCACCCGCCCGCCCACCCAGCGCTCCCTGCCATAGCGCTCCCTGCCACCCGCCCACCCACCCAGCGCTCCCTGCCAACCGCCCACCCACCCAGCGCTCCCTGCCACCCGCCCACCCACCCAGCGCTCCCTGCCACCCGCTCACCCACCCAGCGCTCCCTGCCACCCGCCCACCCAGCGCTCCCTGCCACCCGCCCACCCAGCACTCCCTGCCAAGGGCGCTCCCTGCCACCCACCCACCCAGCACTCCCTGCCACCCACCTACCCACCCAGCGCTCAGACGTAACAGCGCAGAGGAATTTTTACTCAAGACAACACAAAGGTGTTACAGTGCTACAGTTCGTTTTTACCCTGCCACCCGCCCACCCACCCAGCGCTCCCTGCCACCCGCCCACCCACCCAGCGCTCCCTGCCACCCGACCCCCCACCCAGCGCTCCCTGCCACCAAGACCTCCCACCCAGCGCTCCCTGCCACCCGCCCACCCACCCAGCGCTTCCTGCCACCCACCCAGCGCTCCCTGCCACCCACCTACCCACCCACCCAGCGCTCAGACGTAACAGCGCAGAGGGATTTTTACTCAAGACAACACAAAGGTGTTACAGTGCTACAGTTCGTTTTTACCCTGCCACCCGCCCGCCCACCCACCCCGAATCCCGGGATTGAAAAAAATGCCCCGGGATTGGCATCCCTAGTGGTGGTATGTGTCTGTGTAGTGTCTATGTTTGTTGTGTGTACTGTGTGTGTGTAAATGTGGTGGCAGAACTGTTGCATCCATTATATCTGGTGCTAGCTCATGTTGCCCATCCATGGGACTATTTGTCTAGGCAGCGCTGTCTCCTCTCAGTGAGCCGTGGCTCCGTCACTATTAGATGGTGCTGGGCTGGGACCACAAGGAGAGGAGCCGGAAGCACACTGAGCGGAGACAGGACCAATGTGGACTCTTGTAGGAAACACCAGTGACTCAGAAGTGTATGTGTCTTTGTGCTGGTGCAGTTATTACGGGTATATGAGGCACTGCTACCATGGCCATTATTATGCTATAACTGGCACGGCTACCCTGTACATTATTGTGGGTAAAGCTGCACTGCTACCATGGGCATTATTACAGGTATAAGTGACACTTATAACGTGGACATTAATACAGAATGTGTATAAGTAGCACTACTACCATGGCATTATTATGGGTATAAGCGGCACTGCTACCACAGACATTATTATGGGTCTGTGGCACTGCTACCACTGCAATTATAATGGAAATGTACACTGCTACTGTGGCCATTATTATTGTGATTAGTTGCACTGCTCATATGGGCATTAATATGTGTGTAAGCACCACTGCTAACATTGGCATTGTGTATAATGGGCACTCTATGTAGCATATTGTGAATATAAGGCAGTCCTGTGTGTTATAATGTGAGTCAGGGACACTACTCTGTGGTGTAATGTGAGTCAGGTAGGGTTACCACCTAGTCCCTTTAATTCCGGACACATATTAATTACACAGGTTCTGTGGCTGGCTGACATCAAGACTCCACTTCACCTGATTTTAAACTGCCACAGAACCTGTGTAATTAACATGTGTCCGGAATTAAAGGGACTAGGTGGTAACCCTAGAGTCAGGGGCACTACTCTGTGGTGTAATGTGAGTCAGGGGCACTACTCTGTGGTGTAATGTGAGTCAGGGGCACTACTCTGTGGTGTAACATGAAATAGGGACACTATGTTTGGTGTAAGTTTCTGATAATAAGATTGTGATGCTGTGTGGCATAATTTGAATTGAGGTTATTATTGTGTGACCATGCCTATTGTTTTTGATACCACCCTGTTTTTGCACTGTGCATCTTAGGCACCTAATGTTCCTGTAGACAGTTTGGGGGTTAGGGCAAAAATGTGAACTTTACATCTGTCCTGGCTCAGCCTTATGGGAGGGGAGTAGGTGGCATGCAAAATGAGTTCCAACACCTCTCCGGGACCACTTTAAGCAGGGGCGTAACTAGTACTGTGAGGGCCCCATTACAAAATTTTGAAAGGCCCTCCCTCCACCACCAGAAAGCAGAGTACAGGACTAGAGGAGAGTACAGGATGACAAGACGGGGGTAGAGGAGGAAAGGGGGTAGAGGAGATGGGGAGCGGAGAGTAAAGGATGAGATGGGGGTAGAGGAGAAGAGAGTTCATGGAGGAGATCAGTGGGGCGACAGAGGAGTAGAGGGAGGGGTAGATTAGGAGAGAGGGGCATAGCTTAAGGGGGTAGAGGACGGGAGGGGTGGCAGAGGAGGAGAGGGGCAGGTATAGAGGAGGTGAGGGGGTAGAGGAGGAGAGAGGGAGGGTAGAAGACCTGAACGGCGGCAGAGGAGGAGATGGGTAGGAGTAGAGGGGGTAGAGGAGGAGAGAGGGAGGGTAGAAGACGTGAGGGGTGGCAGAGTAGATGAGCGGCAGGGGTAGAGAAGGAGAGGGTGAGCAGGGGCTTAAATTATTTGAATCCCCCTTCCCAGCAGTGCAAGTGGTGCTTGTACCTAGTCCAGCAGTGCTGCAGTGGAGTCTCCTTCTGCTCACCGGGCGCCGGAACTCCTGGCCGGGTGTAGAAGCGCTGGGGCTCGATAGCTCATTATAGCGGCGCTGGGGCTCCCTGCTGTAGCGGTGGCGCCGTGCTGGGGCTCTCTGCTCATTCTAGTGGAGCTGGTGCTCCCTGCTCACTGTAGCAGCGCTGGAGCTCCCTGATGTAGCGGTGGGCTGGTGCCGCGCTGGGGCTCTGCTTACAGTCACTGGACCTTGCTAGGGCTTCCTGCTCACTTTGGTAGTGGGGCAGCACTGTAGGACAGGATCTTCAATGCGCCGCTGAAAATGGGCACAGGACAGCAGTGCACTGCCCGCACATTGGTATATACATTTTTTAAAAGGGTGTAGGGGATTGCCTGCGGGCCCCCCCAACCGCCGGGCTCCATAGCAATTGCATCCCCTGCACCCACAGTAGATACGCCATTGACTTTAAGCCTTGTTGGTAGGTGTATGTTTGTGTACTGTATGTGTGTGTGTGTGTGTGTGTGTGTGTGTGTGGTTATATATATGTGGTAGTGTGAAGAGGTTAATGTGTTAGTGGGCACTGGGATGCTGAACTTGATCAATGAATGGGTAATGGGTGCTAGGTGGAGGTAGTTAGTGGGCGAGTGTAGTAATGGGTGCTAGGTGGAGGTAGTTAGTGGGCGTAACCATCTTGTGACACCTGAGCGTCACACCATCAGCACATTTATGCTATATAACCATCTTGTGACACCTGAGCCACACCATCAGCACATTTATGCTATATAACCATCTTGTGACACCTGAGCGTCACACCATCAGCACATTTATGCTATATAACCCATCTTGTGACACCTGAGCGTCACACCATCAGCACATTTATGCTATATAACCATCTTGTGACACCTGAGCGTCACACCAGCAGCACATTTATGCTATATAACCATCTTGTGACACCGGAGCGTCACACCATCGGCACATTTATGTTATATAACCACCTTGTGACACCTGAACGTCACACCACCGGCACATTTATGCTATATAATCCATCTTGTGACACCTGAGCGTCACACCATCGGCACATTTATGCTATATAATCCATGTTATGACACTTGAGCGTCACACCATCAGAACATTTATGCTATATAACCATCTTGTGACACCTGAGCGTCACACTATCAGCACATTTATGCTATATAACCATCTTGTGACACCTGAGCGTCACACCATCGGCACATTTATGCTATATAATCCATCCTGTGACACCTGAGCGTCACACCATCAGCACATTTATGCTATATAATCCATCCTGTGACACCTGAGCGTCACACCATCAGCACATTTATGCTATATAACCATCCTGTGATACCTGAGCGTCACACCATCGGCACATTTATACTATATAACCCATCTTGTGACACCTGAGCGTCACACCATCAGCACATTTATGCTATATAATCCATCTTGTGACACCTGAGCGTCACACCATCAGCACATTTATGCTATATAACCATCTTGTGACACCTGAGCGTCACACCATCAGCACATTTATGCTATATAACCCATCTTGTGACACCTGAGCGTCACACCATCAGCACATTTATGCTATATAACCATCTTGTGACACCTGAACGTCACACCATCAGCACATTTATGCTATATAACCATCTTGTGACACCTGAGCGTCACACCATCAGCACATTTATGCTATATAACCATCTTGTGACACCTGAGCGTCACACCATCAGCACATTTATGCTATATAACCATCTTGTGACACCTGAGCGTCACGCCATCAGCACATTTATGCTATATAACCATCTTGTGACACCTGAGCGTCACGCCATCAGCACATTTATGCTATATAACCATCTTGTGACACCTGAGCGTCACACCATCAGCACATTTATGCTATATAACCCATCTTGTGACACCTGAGCATCACACCATCAGCACATTTATGCTATATAACCATCTTGTGACACCTGAGCGTCACACCAGCAGCACATTTATGCTATATAACCATCTTGTGACACCTGAGCGTCACACCAGCAGCACATTTATGCTATATAACCATCTTGTGACACCTGAGCGTCACACCATCGGCACATTTATGCTATATAACCATCTGGTGACACTGGAGCGTCACACCATCGGCACATTTATGCTATATAACCATCTTGTGACACCGGAGCGTCACACCATCAGCACATTTATGCTATATAACCATCCTGTGATACCTGAGCGTCACACCATCGGCACATTTATGCTATATAATCCATCCTGTGACACCTGAGCGTCACACCATCGGCACATTTATGCTATATAACCATCTTGTGACACCTGAGCGTCACACCATCAGCACATTTATACTATATAACCCATCTTGTGACACCTGAGCGTCACACCGTCAGCACATTTATGCTATATAACACATCTTGTGACACCTGAGCTTCACACCGTCAGCACATTTATGCTATATAACCCATCTTGTGACACCGGAGCTTCACACCGTCAGCACATTTATGCTATATAACCCATCTTGTGACACCGGAGCATCACGCCGTCAGCACATTTATGCTATATAACCATCTTGTGACACCGGAGCGTCACACCATCAGCACATTTATGGGTACTCTTTACTTAGAACGGCGCCCACGATTTTGATCGTGGGCATCGTTAGTAAAAAATCTCGGCCATCTCGGGCATTGAATGCACTAAAAAATCGGGTGCGATGCGACCGACGCGATGCCCGCGATTTCCCATAGGGAACAATGTTAAATGTCTCAATTGACCCAATTTTCCTGTTCAATGCCTCAATTGACCCAATTTTTCCATAGGAAACAATGTTAAATGGCCCACAGAGGCCAAATAGGCACCCTGAAGTGTGAAATGGCCCCCACAATTGTTAACGCCACCCCACGATCAACGTGAACCCGAAGCGTGGCGAGCGCAGCGGTACGCGTCCTACGACCTTTTCATACCCCCACTATCCACGTCGGCGTGGAGTTGAGAATAGAATAGTGCAGCGAGCGCAGCGAGCCACCGAGCCTGAAGCGTGGCGAGGGGACGCGGACAGCTGTGAAGCCCGCGAGGGGACGCGGATACCTGTGAAGGTATCCGCGTCCCCTCGCGGGGCTCGCTGCGCTCGCCACGCTTCGGGCTCGGTGGCTCGCTGCGCTCGCCACACTATTCTATTCTCAACTCCACGCCGACGTGGATAGTGGGGGTATGAAAAGGTCGTAGGACGCGTACCGCCGCCCCTCGCGGACTCGCTGCGCTCGCCACGCTTCGGGTTGACGTTGATCGTGGGGTGGCGTTAACAATTGGGATGGCCCTTTCACACTTCAGGGTGCCTATTTGGCCTCTGTGGCCCATTTAACATTGTTTCCTATGGAAAAATCGGGTCAATTGAGGCATTGAACAGGAAAATTGGGTCAATTGAGACATTTAACATTGTTCCCTATGGGAAATCTCGGGCATCTCGTCGGTCGCATCGCACCCGATTTTTTTAGTGCATTCAATGCCCGAGATGGGCGCCCTTCTAGGTAAAGAGTACCCATTTATGCTATGTAACCATCTTGTGACACCTGAGAGCGTCACACCATCAGCACATTTATGCTATGTAGCCGTCTTGTGACACCTGAGAGCGTCACACCATCGGCACATTTATGCTATATAATCATCCTGTGACACCTGAGCGTCACACCATCGGCACATTTATGCTATATAACCATCCTGTGATACCTGAGCGTCACACCGTCAGCACATTTATACTATATAACCCATCTTGTGACACCTGAGCGTCACACCGTCAGCACATTTATGCGATATAACACATCTTGTGACACCTGAGCTTCACACCGTCAGCACATTTATGCTATATAACCCATCTTGTGACACCTGAGCGTCACGCTGTCAGCACATTTATGCTATATAACCATCTTGTGACACCTGAGCGTCACGCCATCAGCACATTTATGCTATATAACCATCTTGTGACACCGGAGCATCACGCCATCAGCACATTTATGCTATATAACCATCTTGTGACACCGGAGCGTCACACCATCAGCACATTTATGCTATGTAACCGTCTTGTGACACCTGAGAGCGTCACACCATCGGCACATTTATGCTATATAATCATCCTGTGACACCTGAGCGTCACACCAGCAGCACATTTATGCTATATAACCCATCTTGTGACACCTGAGCGTCACACCATCAGCACATTTATGCTATATAACCATCTTGTGACACCTGAGCGTCACACCATCAGCACATTTATGCTATATAACCCATCTTGTGACACCTGAGCGTCACACCGTCAGCACATTTATGCTATATAACCCATCTTGTGACACCTGAGAGCGTCACGCCATCAGCACATTTATGCTATATAACCATCTTGTGACACCTGAGCGTCACACCATCAGCACATTTATGCTATATAACCCATCTTGTGACACCTGAGCGTCACACCATCAGCACATTTATGCTATATAACCCATCTTGTGACACCTGAGCGTCACGCTGTCAGCACATTTATGCTATATAACCATCTTGTGACACCTGAGCGTCACGCCATCAGCACATTTATGCTATATAACCATCTTGTGACACCGGAGCATCACGCCATCAGCACATTTATGCTATATAACCATCTTGTGACACCGGAGCGTCACACCATCAGCACATTTATGCTATATAACCATCTTGTGACACCTGAGCCACACCATCAGCACATTTATGCTATATAATCCATCCTGTGACACCTCAGCGTCACACCATCAGCACATTTATGCTATATAATCCATCTTGTGACACCTGAGCGTCACACCATCAGCACATTTATGCTATATAACCATCTTGTAAAACAGGAGCGTCACACCGTCAGCACATTTATGCTATATAAACCAATAATAATAATTGGGAGCTGTGAATACAAATAACCAATGGCATCGCTGCCTTGTGGTAAGACAGGGCTTGACACATTTTTTAAAAATCTAGGAGCCAGGATGAAAATGTAGGAGCCAGAAAAAAAAATGGTACTCTTTACCTAGAACGGCGCCCGCGATTGGCATCGCGGGCGTCGGGGGTAAAAAATCGCGGCCATCGCATGCACATAAAAAACGGGTGCGACGCGATGCCCGCGATTTTCCCATAGGGATCAATGTTAAAAGTGAGATTGGACGCGATTTTAGTGTTAAATGCCTCAATGCCCGCGATTTTTACATAGGAAACAATGTTAAATGGGCCACAGAGCCCTAATAGTCCCCCTGAAGTCTTAAATGGCCCCCACAATTTTTAACGCCACCCCACGATCAACGTGAACCCGAAGCGTGGCGAGCGCTGCGAGCCCGCGAGGGGCGGCGGTACGCGTCCTCCGACCTTTTCATACCCCCACTATCCACGTCGGCGTGGAGTTGAGAATAGAATAGTGTGGCGAGCCACCGAGCCCGAAGCGTGGCGAACGGACGCGGATACCTGTGAAGCCCGCGAAGGGACGCGTTTACCTGTGAAGGTATCCGCGTCCCCTCGCGGGGCTCGCCAAGCTTCGGGCTCGGTGGCTCGCTGCGCTCGCCACACTATTCTATTCTCAACTCCACGCCGACGTGGATAGTGGGGGTATGAAAAGGTCGGAGGACGCGTACCGCCGCCCCACGCGGGCTCGCTGCGCTCGCCACGCTTCGGGTTGACGTTGATCGTGTGGTGGCGTTAACAATTGTGGGGGCCATTTCAGACTTTAGGGTGACTATTTGGGCTCTGTGGCCCATTTAACATTGTTTCCTATGGAAAAATCGCGGGCATTGAGGCATTGAACACTAAAATCGCGTCCAATCTCACTTTTAACATTGATCCCTATGGGAAATCACGGGCATCGCATCGCACCCGTTTTTTAGTGCATACGATGGTCGCGATGGGCGCCGTTCTAGGTAAAGAGTAACAAAAAATTGTGACAGTGTGCGCCAAAAAGTAACACCATACTGCCTATTACACATGCCACATACCCATTATACATACGCACATGCCACAATGCCCATTACACATTATGCCACACACCGAAAAACCTTTTGCATACTATACCACACACAATAATGCTCATTACATATACCACACACACCGTAACGCCCATTACCCGGTAAACCAAACACCGTAATGCCCATTACATATAATACCACGCGCCGTAATGCCCATGGCCAGGGGCAAAACTAAAATAAAGGGTGTCTGGGAGAGAGAGACAGCATCAGGGAGGGAGAGAAAGAGAGTGTCAGAGAGCAAGAGAGTCAGGGAGAGATAGGGGTAGAAAAAGGAGAGTGAGCAGGAGAGAAATTGCCAGGACAGTCAGGTAGGATGGATGGAGGTACAGTACAGATTGGGGAAAATGGTTGGAATGAGCACCATATGCTGCATCTATGAATATATGGATGGACTGGGGGCAAAGATGGACAAATGGGCAGACAGTATGGGGGATCACACAGGTGAGGCAGACTGGTACTAGAGGGGGTGCAGGCCACACAGGTGGGGCAGGATGGCACTTGCAGGCCACACAGGTGGGGCTGGTTGGCACTTGCAGGGGGGTGCAGGCCATACAGGTGGGACAGGCTGGCACTTGCAGGGGGGGTGCAGGCCACACAGGTGGGACAGGCTGGCACTTGCAGGGGGGTGCAGGCCACACAGGTGGGACAGGCTGGCACTTGCAGGGGGGTGCAGGCCACACAGGTGGGACAGGCTGGCACTTGCAAAGGGTGCAGGCAACACAGGTGGGACAGGCTGGCACTTGCAGGGGGGTGCAGGCCACACAGGTGGGGCAGGCTGGCACTTGCAGGGGGTGCAGGCTGGCACTTGCATGGGGTGCAGGCTACACAGTTGGGGCAGGCTGGCACTTGCAAGGGTGGGGATGCAGGCGGGGGACATATGTATGCTGGTGGTTAGAGCAAAACATGATACACTGAAAGGAGAGGCAGTGTGCATAACCCCCCCACCCCTACCCCTATCCCCTTGATGTTACATACTTTGCCAGGGATTAACGTGTTTCCAGTCGACAGTGCGCTCTCGCTGGTCCCTTAGGAGGGGGGGGCACCCTGCCCGTGTTGCTGACTTCCTGCAGACGGGACAGGTGCCGCTCCGTGTGCTGCCGCTGGTGGTCCCTTAGGAGGGGGGAGGGTTGGACACCCTGTCCACGCTGCTGACTTCCAGCAGGTGGGGGACGGCGGTGGGCGGGCACCGCTCCATGCGCTGCCGCTGGTGGTAGCTTAGGAGGGGGAGAGGGTTGTCTGACACCCTGTCCGCGCTGCTGACTTCCAGCAGGTGGGGGACGGTGGTGAGGGGTCGCCGCTCTGTGCGCTGCCGCTGGTGGTAGCTTAGGAGAGGGTTGTTGGACACCCTGTCCGCGCTGCTGACTTCCAGCAGGTGGGGGACGGTGGTGAGCGGTCGCCGCTCCGTGCGCTGCCGCTGGTGGTAGCTTAGGAGGGGGGAGAGGGTTGTCGGACACCCTGTCCGCGCTGCTGACTTCCAGCAGGTGGGGGACGGCGGTGGGCGGGCGCCGCTCCGTGCGCTGCCGCTGGTGGTAGCTTAGGAGGGGGAGAGGGTTGTCTGACACCCTGTCCGCGCTGCTGACTTCCAGCAGGTGGGGGACGGTGGTGAGCGGTCGCCGCTCCGTGCACTGCCGCTGGTGGTAGCTTAGGAGGGGGGAGAGGGTTGTCTGACACCCTGTCCGCGCTGCTGACTTCCAGGGGATGGGCACCCGGTAGTTGGCTAAGGGGGGGAGTGTCCACTTCACACGCTGCCACGCAAGAGGCTTACACTGCTGCCGGCTAGAAGTCTCCTCCCGCTGACTGTCAGCGGGAGGAGACTTCTAGCGCGGCAGCAGCTATTAACTTGTGCAGGGCGGGCAAATACGGGCAGGGCGGAAATCGGCGGCTTTAAAGGGGGCAGGACGCAGCGCCCCGTAAAATAAGCCTAGCGGGAACACTAGGCGAGTGCAGTAATGGGTGCTAGGTGGAGGTAGTTAGTGGGTGAGTGTAGTAATGGGTGCTAGGTGGAAGTAATTAGTGGGCGTGTGCAGTAATGGGTGCTAGGTGGAGGTAGTTAGTGGGTGAGTGTAAAAATAAGTGCTAGGTGGAGGTAGTTAGTGGGCGAGTGCAGTAATGGGTGCTAGGTGGAGGTAGTTAGTGGGCGAGTGTAGTAATGGGTGCTAGGTGGAGGTAGTTAGTGGGTGAGTGTAGTAATGGGTGCTAGGTGGAGGTAGTTAGTGGGTGAGTGTAGTAATGGGTGCTAGGTGGAGGTAGTTAGTGGGCGAGTGTAGTAATGGGTGCTAGGTGGAGGTAGTTAGTGGGCGAGTGCAGTAATGGGTGCTAGGTGGAGGTAGTTAGTGGGCGAGTGTAGTAATGGGTGCTAGGTGGAGGTAGTTAGTGGGCGAGTGTAGTAATGGGTGCTAGGTGGAGGTAGTTAGTGGGTGAGTGTAGTAATGGGTGCTAGGTGGAGGTAGTTAGTGGGGGAGTGCAGTAATGGGTGCTAGGTGGAGGTAGTTAGTGGGCGAGTGTAGTAATGGGTGCTAGGTGGAGGTAGTTAGTGGGTGAGTGTAGTAATGGGTGCTAGGTGGAGGTAGTTAGTGGGTGAGTGCAGTAATGGGTGCTAGGTGGAGGTAGTTAGTGGGCGAGTGTAGTAATGGGTGCTAAGTGGAGGTAGTTAGTGGGTGAGTGCAGTAATGGGTGCTAGGTGGAGGTAGTTAGTGGGCGAGTGTAGTAATGGGTGCTAGGTGGAGGTAGTTAGTGGGCGAGTGTAGTAATGGGTGCTAGGTGGAGGTAGTTAGTGGGTGAGTGCCGTAATGGGTGCTAGGTGGAGGTAGTTAGTGGGCGAGTGTAGTAATGGGTGCTAGGTGGAGGTAGTTAGTGGGCGAGTGTAGTAATGGGTGCTAGGTGGAGGTAGTTATTGGGCGAGTGTAGTAATGGGTGCTAGGTGGAGGTAGTTAGTGGGTGAGTGTAGTAATGGGTGCTAGGTGGAGGTAATTAGTGGGTGAGTGTAGTAATGGGTGCTAGGTGGAGGTAGTTAGTGGGCGAGTGTAGTAATGGGTGCTAGGTGGAGGTAGTTAGTGGGCGAGTGTAGTAATGGGTGCTAGGTGGAGGTAGTTAGTGGGTGAGTGTAGTAATGGGTGCTAGGTGGAGGTAGTTAGTGGGCGAGTGTAGTAATGGGTGCTAGGTGGAGGTAGTTAGTGGGTGAGTGTAGTAATGGGTGCTGCTATGTGATTTATAGGAGCTGGTAGGGTGGATGACTGTGCTAATGGTGCTGGGAGGAGGGCTTGGTAATGAATTGGGGACAGATAGCTTAATGGATGCTCGCAGGGGTGCTGGTGTAATAGGTTCTTGGACAGGAACAGGTTTGCAGATGCTGTGTGGGGGAAAATGGGTTATGGGTGCTGGCAGGGGCATGGGTCATTGGGTTGACCAACCCAAGGTCGACGTGCATTGTGTCGACCACTAAAAGGTCAACGTGAATGGAAGGTCGACACAAGCATTAGGTCGACAATGGTTAGGTCGACAGTCAAAAGGTCAACATGGGTTTTTCACAGTTTTTTTGTCCCACATGTCTACTTGGACACCATATCGGTGCCCCGCCTTCCCTCGCATGGCTCCCTGCGCTCGCCATGCTTCTATTTTCCTTCCATGTCCTAGTGGATAATAGGGCATGAAATACCGCCTGTCGGCACATGTCGGCTCAAATAAAAAAAGTGAAAAATGTCGAGCTTTTGACTGTAGACCTAGCCATTGTCGACATTACATCCATGTCGACATTAGACATGTCCACCTGTTTCAGGCATTGACCTAAGCCCTGTTGACCCAATACATGTTGACCATATTAAAATGGTAACACTATATTGCACCATTTTCTCTATGTATTCCAATATTGGACGGATTAGCAACACTAATCGTCCCCCCTTTGGAATAACGTTTTCAGGACTGGACTCCTGGGAACAGGGACGTACTTTGTGTCTGATTGTGTCATTTGTTGGAGGCGCCATATCACAGTGCGTGTCATCATTTTTACGGTTTACTATAACTAATATTTAGTCACTGTTAAAATAAAGTACGGTAAATATTTCAAAGAGGGGGTGACAAATCTATCTCAAAAATGGAACTTGATGGACATACGTCTTTTTTCAACCTCAACTAATATGTTACGTGTGTCCACCTCTGTATGAGTCCAATATGCAGATTAAGGCTCCCATTTATCAAACAATATTGGCGTCTGTTCCTGCAAATCATATTAAGTGTGCTGTGAATGTATATAGGAGGGGCCACAACAGCACATGCTAAAAACATCATTATAAGCCAACAACAATTACAGAAGCTCCTCACTTAAAGACCTGTATAATAACCAGTGGGAACTTGTCGGTAAGTTAGGAGCCGCTCTTACTACAATACATAACACTACTTCAGTTGTACCATCATCTTTATATAACAAAGTGCTGATTGGCTTTCCTCCCGACCAATAACTGTACAGCAGCTAATTCTGGCCTATAGTATGCTTGGGAATAGTGGGTGTGGCCTGATATGTTGGCATTTAGAATGCTGACAGCAGACGTATCTATTATGGATAATTAAATTGAAACCTAAATATAACACTGAAATATACTGTAGCTCTCACTGCCACTTAGTGGTCCTGATTCAGGTTGCCTTGCTAGGCAATGTACATTCGCTGCCTAGCGAGCCCATGAACATCTTCCGCTGCCATGCCAAAAGCCTCCGTTCCACCATCAAATCCCCTTGGTACCATGTGAGGAGATGTGTACATGAACACTCGCACAAGAGCATAGGGGAGATCCAGAGCCACCCCTAGCCTAAATGACACCCTAGGTAAGATTTTGGCTGGGGCCCCCTAGCACCGCCACTAGTTCCACCTCTGACCCTGCTCCCCTTTCACCATCAACCCTCATCATAGCAGTCATCATTTTGGTGCTCCTACCCACAATATTTTAAATAGAAACAGTGCACACATTCGGTGAACATCCCAAACAGGGGTGTGTTCTTGCTGGGAAGGGGCATGGCCACACAATAGTACCCCCAATTCAAATTATGCCACTCAGTAGCGCAACTTTATGCACATTACATCATGCGATGGTGTCCCTTAATTATGTTACATCACACAGTAGTACAACGTTACCTTATATACATTACTTAAGGGGAGGGGGCCCGGGCCCCCATTGGGCCCTTCCATCAGACTTTGGCCTGGGTAATTTGTACCCCCTACCCCTTTCTCTCGGCACCCCGATAATACCACACAGTAATGCCCCTTACACATGACACACGTTATTAATGTCCTTATAAATATAATGCCCCTTACATATATGTTGCACATTATTAATGCCCTTATACACATGACACACATAATGCCCATTACACAAATGTTGCACATTATTAATGCCCTTATACACATGACACACATAATGCCCATTACACAAATGTTGCACATTATTAATGCCCTTATACACATGACACACAATGCATGTTACACATATGTCGCACATTATTAATGCATTTATACATGACACACATAATGCCCCTTACACATATGCCGAACACTATTGCACAACCAACCCACCCGCAGACAGCACTCGCACAGCCGCTAACACTGTGACCTCTGCCTCTGCTTGGATACAGGTATTTCCTCATACATCTTGCCTCAATAGGCCATGCAGCTCCTGGCCAGTTCTGCTAACATTGGGTGCATTTTTTGCTGAGAATTCATCTTATTTGCATTGTTATGACCAGGACACACAAGGAGCTTCCGATGATTAAAATGATATGCGACATGCCTATATTCTGTGTGCGACTGTGGCTGTACCTGCATACGGAATGCTATGTTACAGTGATTTCCATAAATACACTATTTCATATGCAG
Organism: Crinia signifera; assembly: GCF_055691185.1. Taxonomy (NCBI): domain Eukaryota; kingdom Metazoa; phylum Chordata; class Amphibia; order Anura; family Myobatrachidae; genus Crinia; species Crinia signifera. Next base: position 19,814,756 of record NC_139224.1, on the reverse strand, counting down.
ATACAGCCTCACTCACACACAGAATATAGGCATGCTGCATATCATTTTAATCAGTAGAAGCTGCTAGTGCCCCATGGCATTCGAATGCCCTAGGCATTTGCCTAGTTTGCCTATGCCTAAGGCCGGCTCTGGGGAGATCATTTGATGGTCGCTGACCACTGAATCTACCCTTCAGCAATAAAAGTCAGTTTATACTGACTTTTACTTTTCGTCGTTGTTTCCCAAATATGTCATGTGATGTCAGCTGACCAACAATGCAGGCATCACCACACCTCCTCCTACAGGGGAACGCCCAGAGTTTTTATGGGGACACCCATAAAGTGCTGGCGTTCCCCTGCTACCGCCCCCCGGCGAGTGTTTTATTCACTGAAGCCGTTCGCTGACGTGGTTTGCACATAAGCAAACCCTGATCATCAGGGCTGAATCAGCCCCAGTATGTAATGGTGCACTGTCAACCACTCTAGCTGCGGGCTATATAGGATTTGGCACGTCCAATAGGCAAGGAAAGATAACAAGAGGAGAACATGTAATGGTTTTATTTTATTTAAATACATTTTTATTGGGTTTTTTCATGTCAAGAATACAGAACAGTCAAAACCAATTATACATTTAACTTGGTGTAAACAGATTGAGTACGTTTTGGTTTTTGAAGAGAAGTCCAAATATCAACTCGAAAGAGCTATAGTGTAGCTACAGCGAAGGATAAATGGACTTGGAGGGTGCATAATGAATGGAGGGAGAGGAGTAGGAGATAATAGGGCGTGGAGTGGGCGAGAGGTATGAGCGATAGGGCCTGGGGGGAATGGATGGGGATAAAGATAGAGGAGGTGAATCTTTGAAATTGAGAAACAGACTTTTGATAGGGAAGAGGGGTGGGGGGGGGGGGGGCGGGGGCGGGGCCGGGAGGGCAGGCAATTTTAAATGAGGGATTGGGGTGATATACAAACAGTAGTTAGATATGCGTCAAAGGGGCCTCGGTTTGAAAGTAGGAGGTCCACGGGGACCAAGTTTTTATGAAGGAGGGAGTGGAATCGTTTAAGAATGCTGTGATTTTCTCAATTTTGTATGTGGACCAAATAGCATTGACTAAGATAGGTTTAGAGGGCGGGTAGAGGCTTTTCCAGTTTTTGGCTATTAGACACTTAGCTGTATTGAGGATATGGTTAATTAGCTTTTGTGAAGCAGGTTGGATGTGCGGGATTGGTCTCATCAACAGGGAGAAAGATGGGGAGGAGGGCATCGGGATGTTTAGGATCTCTTTGATTAGTTCATGGGTTTCTAGCCAAAAGGGCTGGATAATTGGGCAGCTCCACCATATGTGGAGATGATTGCCTTCTTGAGCACATGATCTCCAACATTGAGAGGAGGTAGAGGGGTAAATGGAGTGAAGCTTGGTCGGTACCAAGTACCAGCGGTAGTAGATTTTGTATGCGTTTTCTTTGATACGTGTTGAGATAGAGCTTTTTGCAATAGCTAGTCTAATATCGGACCAACTTTTTACGCTGAGTTCCTCTCCCATGTCTGATTCCCATGCAACTTCATGTTTCTCTTTCTGTGGATGATTGAAAGTGTTGAGGATCTGGTAGATGGTTGATATAAATTTTTTCGTGATTTGGGGTTGTCTGCAGAGAGATTTGAGGGGGGATCTTTTAAGAGATGGAGGGGCCTGAGGAATAGATTTGTAAAAGTGGCGGATTTGCAGATATTGGTAGAAGCTAGAGTTTGGAATCGAATATTTGGATCTGAGGGATTCGAAGTCAGGGAAGAGTGGCGTAGGGGCGATGTCAATGGGAAAAATAATATTATGATTCGTCCAGGCTTTAAACAAGTCCTTGTTAATCCCCGGAGGGAAAGCAGGGTTATTCCATAGTGGAGTGAGTGAAGGGTGGTGTGATCTCAATTTGTATAGTTTAGTGGAAAGGTCCCAGATCTTTAGTGAATGGCGGGTAGAGGGGAGAAGGGATGACATTTTGGGACGGGCCGAGGGCGGGATCCATAGAAGAGAGTAAAGAGAGTAGTGTGCGATGGAGGAGGCCTCAATGAGGGTCCAAATTCTTTGTGAAGGGGGGGCATGCAAGAGTATTACCGGGGCAATATGTACGGCTCGGTAATATTTGATGAGGTCGGGGAGACCGAGACCTCCTGTAGTCAGTGTTCCCTCTAAGCTGTGCGCACGTGCGCGCGCACACAACTCAAGGAGCATGCGCACAGACATTACAACAGAGCGCACAAAGCAGCAGTGGTCCCTTTTTTGCAGTTGTGGACTCAATTAATGTGTGTTTCACCCATTAACTACATTGTGTGCTGTGTTTTGAATGTTTAAATGTTTATTATCATTTTGAAGTAAAGTTAACACAAATGCTGAACCTCATTTTCCAGTCATATATATATGACGCACAAAAATTAAATTTTCCTTCCAAAGTTGCACAGCCAAAATCTTTTGCCGCACACAGGCTTCGTAAAATTAGAGGGAACATTGCCTGTAGTGTGATGTTTTTGTAGAAGGCGAAGTTTAACTCTGGGTTTTTTGCCCGCCCAGACGAAGGTGCTAATGTCTCTTTGGAGGTGTTTCAGTATTGTAGTAGGGATATGAATGGGGAGAGTTTGCCAGAGGTATAGCAGGCGTGGTAAGATCATCATCTTGATCGCTGCCGTCCGGCCCACCCAGGAAATAAATTGTGGGCTCCAGGTGGCGAGGTCAGATCTGATAGCTGCCAACATTCTAGGAACGTTCGCCGCGTACAGGTCTGTGTATGATTTGGTTAGATAGGTTCCAAGATATTTGATTTTGTGTGATTGCCATCGGAGCGGAAATTTTGATTGGAGGGAGACAAGGTCGGGTGGAGCGAAGTTGATATCTAAGGCCTCCGATTTAGTTGTATTAATTTTATAGTTGGAGAATGAGCTGTACGATTGGATTTCAGAGAAGAGAGATGTCAGTGAAGGAAGTGGATTAGTAAGGGTTAGTATGACGTCATCGGCGTAAAGGGCAATTTTGTGTTTCGCGGAGCCTATGTTGATGCCATAAATATTTGGGTTGATGCGTATACGAGAGGCCAGGGGTTCCATGATTAGTGCAAAAAGAAGGGGGGAGAGTGGACAGCCCTGGCGTGTACCATTTTTAATTTCGAACTGGGATGATTTAAGGCCGTTAACCAGTACCGAGGCTGATGGGTTGTTGTAAAGAGCTAAGATACCGTTTAGAAAGGGTCCAGTGAATCCCATGTGTGCTAGGGTGCTACGAATAAAAGGCCACTCCACTCTGTCGAAAGCCTTTTCGGCGTCGAGGGCCACGACCAGGGCTGGTTCTGACCGTTTTTTGGCCACGTGTACAAGATCAATAAGGCGTCTAGTATTGTCAGAAGCTTGGCGGTTGGGGATAAATCCAACTTGATCTGGGTGGGCAAGCGTAGGGAGGTGGGGAGCTAGGCGATTAGCGAGAACTTTGGCGTATAGCTTTAGATCAGAGTTGAGCAGGGAAATGGGACGATAGTTTCCCATCTCTGTGGGGTCTCTGTCGGGTTTGGGGATAACTATTATGTTAGCCCTGGTTGTGACTGAGTCTATGGAATGGCCTTGAAGAAGCGAGTTGAATAGGAGAGTGAGCATAGGGGCGAGGGGTTGGGCCATTTTTTTATAATAGAGATTTGAGAACCCGTCGGGCCCAGGAGCTGCTGATCGACGCAGGGATTTAATGGCAGCGAGGATTTCGTCGGAGGTGATCGGGGTATTTAGAGCTTCTATTTGGGACGGGGTCAGTTTAGGGAGTTGACATGATGAGAGATAGTTGTCTAGGGCTTCTGAGTTGGTTGTGATAGTGGGCTCAGAGGATGCAAGGTTGTAGAGGTTTTCATAAAAGGTGCGAAATTGAGCGGCCATGGAAATGGAATTGTATGTGACAGTTTCATCTATACATTTTAGGGATATAATCCTATTTTTGGTACGTTTGGCCCTGAGTTGGTTAGCTAATAGTGCGTTTGCTTTGTTGGATTTTTCGTAGAATTTCTGCCTTGCCCATAGTAGTGCTTGAGTGGCTTTGGATGATAGGAGTTGGTTTAATTGGCCTTTTGTCGTTAGGATTTCCAGATATTTGTGATGAGTTGGCTGAAGTTGGTGGTCTTGCGTGAGGGATGGAAGGGTGTTTTCTAGCTCTTGTATGCGTTCGCATGTAGCTTTATTGTGTGCACTTGTCAGGCTTATTAGTTTGCCCCTCATTGTGGCCTTGTGAGCTTCCCAAAGAATGGAAGGAGGGATGTATTATTTATAGAGTAAAAATCTGCGATGAAGAGGCTTAATTCTTGGAGGATATCTGGCTTGAGAAGCAGGGAGTCGTTAATACGCCATTGCTTTAAAGGAGGGTGAAGAGAAGATCGGACATTGAGTTCCACAGCTAGGTGATCTGACCAGGATACTGGGATCGTATTGGCATCTATCAAGTTTTGTGATGAGAGGGGATCTGCAAAAATATAATCAATTCGAGTGTGGAGATTGTGAGGGGGGGAGAAGTGGGTATAACCTGGCGCTGTGGGATATAAAACTCTCCAGGAGTCATAAAGATTGTGTCTTGCTAGGTGTGTGAGGAGGCGTTTAGATAGCCTGGCGTGATTGGGTAGAGATGAATTTGAATGAGATCTATCTAGATGAGGTTGAATGGTAGCCTTAACCCCTTCCTGACACAGCATGTTTTTGCCTTCCTGACAGAGCCCTTTTTTTCAAATCTGACATGTATCACTTAAGTGGGGATAACTTTTTTTTGCTTTTACTTATCCCAGTGATTTTGAGAATGTTTTTTCGTGACACATTGTACTTCAAGTTAGTGGTAAAGTTTCGTCGATACAGTCTGTGTTTTTTTGTGAAAAATACCAAAATGTTGGAAAAAAATGGAAAATTTAGCAATTTGCAAAATGTTAAATTTTCTGCTTGTGAGACAAATAATCATACCACTCAAAAAATGAAATTTTGAAATTTCACCTACACTTTGTTTTAATTCCTGTGAAACACCTAAAGGGTTAACAAACTTCCAAAATGCTGTTTTGAATACTGTGAGGGGTGCAGTTTTTGAAATGGCATCATTTATGGGGGTGTCTCACATACAAGTCCCCCAAAGTCACATCAGAACTGAACTGGTCCCTAAAAAAATCAGTGTTTGAAATTTTCTTGAAAATTTGAAAATTTGCTATTCATATTGTAAGCCTCCTAGTGTCCAAAAAAATTAAAAGGAAGTTGAAATAATGATGGAAACATAAAGTAGACATATGGTCTATGTTAGTTATTAACTATTTTTTGCAGATTTGCAATTTTAATACATTTTTCTAAGGAACACAGTACATTTTACTAGAGAAATGTGACTAAAAATTGATTCCCCCAATTCTTTTGTTTTCATAAATATCCTATATGTGGCCCTAGTGTGCACGTTGACCAAACCACAGGCTTCATAATAGAAGGAGCACCTACTTGATTTTGGAGCCTCCTTTTTATGAGATTATTTTTTAGGCACCATGTAGGTTTCTAGGCACCATAAAATGCTAAAAGTTAGGAACCCCCCCACAAGTGACCCCATTTTGCAAACTACACCCCTCAGGGAATTCATCTAGGGGTATAGTGTACATTTCAAACCCCCAGGGGTTTCACCAATTGTGGTACAACTGGGCAGTGAAAATGAAAAATTAATTTTTTTACACAAAAATGCAGTTCTGGCTCCAAATTTGTCATTTTCACAAGGAATGAAGGAGACAAAGCACCCCAAAATCTGTGCCCCAATTTCTCCCGAGTATGGCAATGCCTCACATGTGACCAAAAAATACCAGTTGGGTGCATGGCAGGACTCAGAAGGGAAGGAGTGATATTTGGATTTTGCAGCACAGATTCTGGTGGAATGTTGGTGGGTGCTATGTCGCATTAGCAAGACCCCCAAAGCACCAATACAGTGGAACCCCCCCACAAGTGACCCCATTTTGCAAACTACACCCCTCAGGGAATTCATCTAGGGGTATAGTGTACATTTCAAACCCCCAGGGGTTTCACCAATTTTGATACAACTGGGCAGTGAAAATGAAAAATTACATTTTTTTACACAAAAATGCAGTTCTGGCTCAAAATTTTTCATTTTCATAAGGTATGAAGGAGAAAAAGCACCCCAAAATCTGTGCCCCAATTTCTCCCGAGTATGGCAATGCCTCATATGTGACCAAAAAATACCAGTTGGGTGCATGGCAGGACTCAGAAGGGAAGGAGTGATTTTTGGATTTTGCAGCTCAGATTCTGGTGGAATGTTGGTGGGTGCTATGTCGCATTAGCAAGACCCCCGAAGCACCAATACAGTGGAACCCCCCCACAAGTGACCCCATTTTGCAAACTACACCCCTCAGGGAATTCATCTAGGGGTATAGTGTACATTTCAAACCCCCAGGGGGTTCACCAATTGTGGTACAACTGGGCTGTGCAACTGAAAAATTACATTTTTTACACAAAAATGCAGTTCTGGCTCAAAATTTTTCATTTTCACAAGGAATGAAGGAGACAAAGCACCCCAAAATCTGTGCCCCAATTTCTCCCGAGTATGGCAATGCCTCACATGTGACCAAAAAATACCAGTTGGGTGCATGGCAGGACTCAGAAGGGAAGGAGTGATTTTTGGATTTTGCAGCTCAGATTCTGGTGGAATGTTGGTGGGTGCTATGTCGCATTAGCAAGACCCCCGAAGCACCAATACAGTGGAACCCCCCCACAAGTGACCCCATTTTGCAAACTACACCCCTCAGGGAATTCATCTAGGGGTATAGTGTACATTTCAAACCCCCAGGGGTTTCACCAATTTTGATACAACTGGGCTGTGCAACTGAAAAATTACATTTTTTACACAAAAATGCAGTTCTGGCTCAAAATTTTTCATTTTCACAAGGAATGAAGGAGACAAAGCACCCCAAAATCTGTGCCCCAATTTCTCCCGAGTATGGCAATGCCTCACATGTGACCAAAAAATACCAGTTTGCATGGCAGGACTCAGAAGGGAAGGAGTGATTTTTGGATTTTGCAGCTCAGATTCTGGTGGAATGTTGGTGGGTGCTATGTCGCATTAGCAAGACCCCCGAAGCACCAATACAGTGGAAGCCCCCCACAAGTGACCCCATTTTGCAAACTACACCCCTCTGGGAATTCATCTAGGGGTATAATGTACATTTCAAACCCCCAGGGGTTTCACCAATTGTGGTACAACTGGGCAGTGAAAATGAAAAATTAAATTTTTTACACAAAAATGCAGTTCTGGCTCAAAATTTTTCATTTTCAGAAGGTATGAAGGAGAAAAAGCACCCCAAAATCTGTGCCCCAATTTCTCCCGAGTACGGCAATGCTTCATGTGTGACCAAAAAATGGCAGGACTCAGAAGGGAAGGAGTGATATTTGGATTTTGCAGCTCAGATTCTGGTGGAATTTTGGTGGGTGCTATGTCGCATTAGCAAGACCCCCGAAGCACCAATACAGTGGAAGCCCCCCACAAGTGACCCCATTTTGCAAACTACACCCCTCAGGGAATTCATCTAGGGGTATAGTGTACATTTCAAACCCCCAGGGGTTTCACCAATTTTGATACAACTGGGCAGTGAAAATGAAAAATTACATTTTATTACACAAAAATGCAGTTCTGGCTCAAAATTTGTCATTTTCATAAGGTATGAAGGAGAAAAAGCACCCCAAAATCTGTGCCCCAATTTCTCCCGAGTACGGCAATGCCTCACATGTGACCAAAAAATACCAGTTGGGTGCATGGCAGGACTCAGAAGGGAAGGAGTGATTTTTGGATTTTGCGGCTCAGATTCTGGTGGAATGAATGGTGGGTGCTATGTGGCATTAGCAAGACCCCCGAAGCACGGTGAAATTATGAACCTAATAATCCATAGATGTGTGGTATATTTTAAAACACTCCTTTATACATAGGCCGGGTTTGTCGGGGCAAGTGTCACACTGGAAAATAGTTTGCTTTCTTATACCCTTTTTATAGCAAACTTTGCACCTTTTTTGTGTCCTGCCCTATTTTCCAGTGGAGGGGATTTCATCAGGAAAATGCTGCCCTGGTACAATACGGGGGCCAGTACTAGAAGTACTGGGGCCCTCTGCCTGCTGGTTCCCAAATATTAGGCCCTTTATGACTTCCTCTTGAAAGTGCATAAATGTCCCCCTCTGGCTGGTAGAACGGAATAGCACGTAAGCGTTATACAGTGCCATCTGGATGATATACACGGCCAGCTTCTTGTACCAGATTTTTGTTTTCCGCAGGGGACTGTACGGCTTCAGTACCTGATCTGAAAGATCCACTCCGCCCATGTACCTATTGTAATCCACTATACAATTAGGTTTTGAGGTGTGGGTACTGGTACCTCGTACAGGGACGGAGGTGGTACTGTCTCCGTGAATTGTTGTCAGTATAAGGACATCCCTCTTGTCCTTATATTTGACCAACAACATATTTTCGGTGCATATTCCCCTGCTTTCACCCCTTCTCATTACTTGGGCAATGTGCGTTTTTGGGAGGCCTCTTTGGTTCTTGCGCACAGTACCGCAAGCTGCTGTACCTCTTGAACCAAGGGCCTTAAACAGGGGGATGCTGGTGTAAAAGTTATCCACATAGAGGTGATAACCTTTATCCAGGAAGGGGTGCACTAAATCCCAGACAATTTTTCCACTAACACCTACGAGGGAGGGGGGGCATTCTGGCGGTTCAATTCTTGAATCCTTCCCTTCATATACCCTAAACCTGTGGGTGTACCCTGAGGTGCTTTCACACAGCTTATACATTTTTATGCCATACCTTGCCCTCTTACTGGGAAGGTACTGGCGGAATTTAACCCTTCCTTTAAAATGTATAAGGGACTCGTCTATGCAAATGAATTTATCTGGGATGTACATCTCTTCAAATTTGGCACTGAAGTGATCAATGACCGGCCTGACTTTGAATAGCCGGTCAAAGGTGGGATCATCTCTGGGTGGGCACTGTGCATTATCGGTGTAATGCAAAAATTTAAGGATTAACTCAAAACGAGTCCGGGTCATGGCCATACGGTAAAGTGGGGTGCTGTACAGAACATCTGTACTCCAATATTGCCTAATTTCTGGCTTTTTTACTATGCCCATATGAAACACCAGACCCCAAAACGTCATCATCTCTACTGCATCTACAGGGGTCCACCTAGCAAATGATGACGTGGGGTTTTGAGCAATAAACTGCTGGGCATATAAATTAGTTTGGTCCACCATTAAATTTATAAAATCATCAGAGAAAAATAATTTGAAAGTCAATTTCTCTGAGACCTGTGGAATCAAATTGGATTCCTGGGATGGCCAAAAACTCAGGAACCTGGGGCTCAAAATTGTCTGGTGGTGGGGTCCATACGAGATCAATTATTGGAGGGGGGGTCTCAGCTGCTCTACGGGGGCGTCTTTGAGGGGGTCCCTCATCACTAGAGGAGGAAGAGGAGCTTAAGATGAATCCTTCAAATTCCCCGCTTGCCTCACTGGCTGTGTCAGAGTCAGAAGCAAGCATGGCATATGCCTCCTCCGCTGAATACATTCTTCTGGATGACTGGGATGACATTTGGGATGACATTTGGGATGCCATTTTTATTTTTGTGTTTCTGGTAGTGAAATGTTTCAACACGTGTATAGTGTAGGGGGGGGTACAAACTTTATTTCAATGTAGTATGTAGTGTGTAGTGTGTATGTAGTGCAGAAAAAAAAAAAAGGTCCTGCGCCAAAAATTGAGCACAGATGTTGGTCAGTAACGTCCGTCACTGAACAACGCTCAAAGGCAACAGGAATTTGATCAAAAAAATTGATCAAAAAAAATAAAAAAAAAACCCCACAGCACCCTCAAAAAAAAAAAAAAAAAAAAAGGTGATCAGTGATGCGACACTGATTACCAGTGAGGGGCAGCAGGTGCACAACCTTTGGTGCAACTGACAGTGCAACTGGCAGGTATATATTAAAAAAAAAAACCCTGCACCCCCAAAAAGTTGCTGATCAGCACAGATATACTGATCAGCACAAAAGGGGGGGGTAGCAGACACAAAATATAGCACTCTCTATCACTCTCTGTCACTATCTCTCTCTATCTATCTCTCTCTATCTATCTCTCTATCTCTCACTATCTATCACTCTATGACACTGCAGCAGCAGCACTGACAGTTATATATATAAAAAAAAAACCTGCAGCCCCAAAAAGGGGGGGGTAGCAGACACAAAATATAGCACTCTCTATCACTATCTCTCTATCTCTCACTATCTATCACTATCACTCTATGACACTGCAGCAGCAGCACTGACAGTTATATATATAAAAAAAACCCCTGCAGCCCCAAAAAGGGGGGGTAGCAGACACAAAATATAGCACTCTCTATCACTATCTCTCTATCTCTCACTATCTATCACTATCTATCACTCTATGACACTGCAGCAGCAGCACTGACAGTTATATATATAAAAAAAACCCTGCAGCCCCAAAAAGGGGGGGTAGCAGACACAAAATATAGCACTCTCTATCACTATCTCTCTATCTCTCACTATCTATCACTATCTATCACTCTATGACACTGCAGCAGCAGCACTGACAGTTATATATATATAAAAAAAAAACCTGCACCCCCAAAAAGGGGGGGTAGCAGACACAAAATATAGCACTCTCTGTCACTATCTCTCTATCTCTCTCTTTCTCTCTCTCTCTATCTCTCTCTATCTCTCTATCTCTCTCTATCTCTCTCTATCACACTGCAGCAGCAGCAGGAAGTCACAAGAAGTCAGATCCAGGAAGCATCCAGCACGCTACAAGCAGTGATCAGGTGATCAGGTAAGGTATTTGCAAGGATCAGGTAAGTATTTGCAAGGATCAGGTCAGTATCACGGCAGATAGGCACGGTGACCGCTCTGCACGCAATTCCAGACCGGAATGGCGTCTGCAGCGCAGTCACCGTTAGTTTAAATGTCGCGCCTTGGCTGTGATTGGTCCGTGGGTCCCACGGACCAATCACAGCCTTGGGGGCAGGTGGGGTGAGGTGTCGTCGTCACCGATGACCCCCTCATGTCCCCTGACGCCCGGCGGTGATTGACACCTGTGTTACCGAGCGTCTGATTCGCTGGTAACACAGGAAACCGCTGTGAATGGCTGTTCACACTGAACAGCCAATCACAGCGATCGCCGACGGGGGGGGCGGCATCGCAGCCCCCCCTGGGCATGCAGGGACATGTCTGCTGTCAGGGACAGCAGACATCGTCCCTCTGTCACTGCGTCTCTGACAGTTTAAAGTCATGACGTACATTTATGCCATGTGTCGGGAAGTACTTCCCGACCATGACGTAAATGTACGTCAAATGTCGGGAAGGGGTTAAAGTCACCACCAATGAAGGTAGGGCAGGGGGGGAATTGTGCTAGCCGCGCGAAGAAGGTGGCATACAGGGAGCTTTGCTGTGTATTGGGGGCGTAGACAGAAGCGAGAATAATAGGAGATTGGTTGAGTTTTCCTGAGAGTATGATGAATCTACCCTTGGCATCTGAGATAGTATGCTCAATGGGAGGTCGCGGTGAATAAGAATGGCAGTGCCTCTGCGTTTGGCGGACATTAAGGAATAAAAGACATGTGGGAATTCTTTGGAGGAGATTGAAGGATGAGGTAGTTTGAGGTGGGTTTCCTGGAGCATAATAATATCAGGATTGCGTCTATTCATGAATTGGATGGCCATGGCTCTTTTAGTGGGTGAATTGAGGCCGTTTACATTAAGGGATAAAATTTTGAGCGTCATGGGGGATCAAATTGGAGAAAGGCGAATAAATCAGAAGGATATGTGCCTGCGCTCCCAGCCCCGCCAGGGGTAGGAATTGGGGAGAAAGGAATAGGTTGAAGCGAGAGGGTAAGGGAAGAAGGGAATAGGCGAGGTCTCCCAAAAGGTGGGAGGGACTCAATGTTTGAAGGGACAGTGTCAACGTGACAGTGTCCCTGAGGGGGGGCGAGACGCCAGCCAGGTAGGAGCTGGGGGTATAGGAGAAGCATATGCATGTGGGGCATGGGACCTACCCTTCCCATGAAGCATCGATTCAGGTGCTGAAGCTAGAGGAGATGCTCATATGGTGGAGGTGCGAGATAGGAGCTGTGTGAGGTTGGACACCCAAGGGTTGAGGGGAGAGGGGGTAGGAAGGGGGGCAAAGTGGATAGTAAATGAGCGAGAACATAACATCAGATGATATAATTTTAAAAGCATTATGTGGATTAATAGCAATTTTTGCCTAACAGTACTTGGTGAACTAGAGGCACGTCTATGCTCATCTATTGTGGAAACAGTGTAGAAGTGAATTTAGAAACCTTAAGAGGTGCATTACTAGTTATCCGAGCGATTGTTTTTATTGGGAGATAAAAATAAGACCTGGGATATTAAAGAGACTGTATAACACCATGAACAATTAGTCGGAGTAGAGATAGAGGCAACAAGATTCACCGCCTGCTAGATGTTGAGCTACTAAACAGGCTAAGACATTAGAGATATTTGTCTCAGTATAAGATAGCTGTGTGACAGATTATTAGAAATAGTGGAAAATCGAGTTTAAGAATAGTAGAAGAGGAGGTAATATCTTTTACCTAACAAGAAATGTTGAGCTAGCAAATAGAACGTATTCAGATCAAGTTGTTGTAGGAACAATGCAAAAAAGTAATCACATGAACTATGATTAATAACTGAGGAGACTAGAAACAATTATCTCCGTATTAAGTAACAATGCGGCATATGTTATCAGAAGTACTGTGAAACACTAATCCAAACACTTTGAACTGTATAACTAGAGAGATTAAAGATACTTAGCGTAGTATAGCGAATGTATAAGGCAAGTAGTAGTAGCAGGGTTGTAAATCACGTTGTTTAGACAGTCAGGTTTTTGTCCATTCTGGAGAGGGAGCTGGAGGGTTAGTGCGATTCTGTGAGGTTTGTGGTTGGAAAGAGTTTGGAATAGTATCGATGATACCAAACTTTTGGAGCAGATCGAAGCCTTGTTGAGGTGTTTTGATGACATAGGTGTTGCCGTCTTTTACAACTAGCAGTTGAAAAGGGAAGCCCCATCTGTATCTGATTGGAGTGGTTTCTGAGAGCTTTGGTAATATTGATTAGGTCTCTTTTCTTCAGGGTGATCGGAGAGAGATCCTGAAAGATTTGAATCTGAGATTCTGCATAGGTGATCGAGGGTGATCCCCGGGTTTCTGTCATAATGCGCTCTTTGGTGGTGTAATAGTGAAACCTCAAGATAATGTCTCTGGGGGGCTGTGACGGTTGGGGTTTGGGTCTCAAGGCGCGGTGGGCTCGATCTAGTAGCAGCTCAGCTTTAGGGATACTAGGAATTAGTTGTGCGAAGAGGTTTTCTAGATAAGAGTGCAAGTCTTCGTTTGAAACCGTTTCAGGAACATTGCGGATCCTGATATTGTTTCTCCTGTTCCTGTTTTCGATGTCCTCCAGTTGCTCTTTGAAGGAATCAAATTCAGATTTGATATTTGAGATCTCTTGCTCTACGACGGTTTGATAGGTACATACCTCATCTAGTTTGTGTTCTAAGGTGTCGGTGCGGGAGCCTAAGTCAGCTAACTCCGATTTGAATTCAGCCAGGACCTTTCTCATTTCTGCTTGAATTGTTTTTGTGACAATTTGAACTATGTCCTTTGCAGAGAGCGCCATGTCCGCAACTGAAGTATCTTCGGTGTCGGATGTTGGTTCAGATATAGGGGAGTGTTTGGCAAGAGAACCAGATTTTTCCCAAGCTCGCAGAATGTTTAATTTCGTATTGTTAGAGGATTTTCGGCCTTTTTGAGACATAGTGTAGCCATAGAGGGAGAAAAAGGCCCTTTTAGGGTATGATTGACAAGTCCGTGTGGCGAGGGGACGAGTAGGGTGTCCTGTGTCGAGGTTTTTAGAGTTTAGTGAGAGATTAGTGCTGTACGGTGAGCATCTCCGAGTCGGGGGTCTCCCTTCCCAAGCGCCTCCGGATTATGAGTGCCGCATGGTTCGCTTGGTGTCTGAATCGTAAGTGTGGTAATCCAGTGCTTGACAGCCCAGGGAGGTTCAAGATTAGGTTGGTTGTTTTTCTAGGCACAGAGGGGTCAGAGGAGAGCGGGAGGAGTCGGAGAATGAGGGCAGCGTGTGGGAGGAGGGTCAGCGCACCAAAGCCTCCAGGGGGCTAGGGGTCTACTCCGCTCGAGGGGATAAACTCAGTAATTGATATTATTTCCCCTTTTTGTGCAGCAAGCAATGTGGTTATTAAATCCTCCTGATGGCACTGAATCCCTCTCTGGGATGCAACTCAGAGAAAGGGCAGCCACCAGAGTGAGTAGCATAGGGTAAGGTGGGGCTGTAGAGTGATTGGCTTGGTAGGGTCAGGGGGGATAGGAGGACCAGCTGCCCTAGGGCCCAGGGGGGATCGCTGGGTAAGTGAGCAGCTCTCAAATGAAAAGATTCTGCAGCCTTATATCTGCGTGAGGGGGTTCTCTGGGGTCGAGCTGTCCACAGACCTTTAGAATGGTGGATAATGTCTGTCCAGCAGCCTCTTTAGTAGTAATGAGTCCCTCCGGCGCCCCCCGCCTGAGCTCCGGTCTCTCACCTGGGTGTTGGATGGAGAGGAGGCCTCACTCCCGGGCTTGCAGTGTGCAGCGTTCCGGTCGCGGCGGGCTGGTTCCTCTCCGCAAGTACAGGCGACCCCAGCAGTCCCCGGGTCCCCGGGCCTCTGTGAGGAGTTCCTGGGCTGTCCGGTAGGAGAGGATGGGTGAGTCGGCGGGTGAGACGCCGCGTCGTCCTCCGGCCGTAGGCTCCAAGATCGCAATGGTTTTATTTTATTATATAATCACTATAAATTATTCCTATACTAATAGAACCGCCCAGCACAGTGATTTACTTATCTTGTTTTTTTTCTAGGAAAGCAGGAGTGGATGTCTGGACAGAGATATGGCAGCTATGCCGAAGTAATATGGCCCTATTCCAAGCTAGCTAGGACATCACAATATGACATCACAATTATTATGACCTTACAATCACTAGAAGGCAATAAATTGCTGCTCCCTCAAGCTTTGGCATAGATAGGAAAGTAGGAGTGGATGTCTCTGGACAGAGATATGGCAGCTATGCCGATTTACTTTATGATATGCGTCAGCTTGCTGACAATCTTGGCCAAAGGCGGACCGTTGCCTACAGCAGAAGGATCTCCAGTGGTCACCATGCCACATGCTGTACGGCACCATAGCCTGGATTTCGGATGACCCCATAATCGCATTATGCGACTAGTGATGATTATAGGCCTTATCCTTGGACTTCTTTGCTTTGCAGCTATATTATTCTGCTGCTTGAGATACTGCTATAAGAATGTAAAGGAAATCCTGATGAAGAAATGTCTGATCGAGAAACTGGAGCTACTGACTGGGTCCCAAGCTATTCCTAAAGATCTGGATTTAGAATCCATCGTGATTCATGGGCATACTACACCAGGACCACGCAAGTCCAACAGCGAAGAATCAGACAAAGCAAATCAGACCATCAAGCTTCCAACAACCAAGGGCAAAAAGCCAAAGACCGGAATCAAGTCCTTTTCAGCTATATTATTATTCTGCTTCTGAAGGAAGATCGCAAAGGGGGTTTTTCCACCAATATTTAGTCACTGTTAAAATAAAGTACGGTAAATATTTCAAAGAGGGGGTGACAAATCTATCTAAAAAATGAAATTTGATGGACATACGTCTTTTTTCAACCTCAACTAATATGTTACGTGTGTCCACCTCTGTATGAGTCCAATATGCGTATTAAGGCTCCCATTTATCAAACAATATTGGCGTCTGTTCCTGCAAATCATATTAAGTGTCCTGTGAATGTATATAGGAGGGGCCACAACAGCACATTCTAAAAACATCATTATAAGCCAACAACAATTACAGATGTTCCTCACTTAAAGACCTGTATAATAACCAGTGGGAACTTGTCGGTAAGTTAGGAGCCGCTCTTACTACAATACATAACACTACTTAAGTTGTACCATCATCTTTATATAACAAAGTGCTGATTGGCTTTCCTCCCGACCAATAACTGTACAGTAGCTAATTCTGGCCTATAGTATGCTTGGGAATAGTGGGTGTGGCCTGATATGTTGGCACTCAGAATGCTGACAGCAGACGTATCTATTATGGATAATTAAATTGAAACCTAAATATATCACTGAAATATACTGTAGCTCACACTGCCACTTAGTGGTCCTGATTCAGGTTGCCTTGCAAGGCAATGTACATTCGCTGCCTAGCGAGCCCATAAACACCTTCCACTGCCATGCCAAAAGCCTCCGTTCCACCATCAAATCCCCTTGGTACCATGTGAGGAGATGTGTACATGAACACTCGCACAAGAGCATAGGGGAGATCCAGAGCTGCCCCTAGCCTAAATGACACCCTAGGCAAGATTTTGTCTGGGGCCCCCTAGCACCGCCACTAGTTCCGCCTTTGACCCTGCTCCCCTTTCACCATCAACCCTCATCATAGCAGTCATCATTTTGGTGCTCCTACCCGCAATATTTTAAATAGAAACAGTGCACACATTCGGTGCGCATCCCAAACAGGGGTGTGTTCTTGCTGGGAAGGGGCATGGCCACACAATAGTACCCCCAATTCAAATTATGCCACACAGTAGCGCAACTTTATGCACATTACATCATGCGATGGTGTCCCTTATTCATGTTACATCACACAGTAGTACAACGTTACCTTATATACATTACTTAAGGGGAGGGGGCCCGGGCCCCCATTGGGTCCTTCCATCAGACTTTGGCCTGGGTAATTTGTACCCCCTACCCCTTTCTCTCGGCACCCCGATAATACCACACAGTAATGCCCCTTAAACATGACACACATTATTAATGTCCTTATAAACATAATGCCCCTTACATATATGTTGCATATTATTAATGCCCTTATACACATGACACACATAATGCCCCTTACACATATGTTGCACATTATTAATACCCTTATACACATGACACACATAATGCCCATTACACAAATGTTGCACATTATTAATGCCCTTATATACATGACACACAATGCATGTTACACATATGTCGCACATTATTAATTCATTTATACATGACACACAAAATGCCCCTTACACATATGCCTAACACTATTGCACAACCAACCCACCCGCAGATAGCACTCGCACAGCCGCTAACACTGTGACCTCTGCCTCTGCTTGGATACAGATGTTTCCTCATACATCTTGCCTCAATATGCCATGCAGCTCCTGGTCAGTTTTGCTAACGTTGGGTGCATTTTTTGCTGAAAATTCATCTTCTTTGCATTGTTATGTGACCAGGACACACAAGGAGCTTCCGATGATTAAAATGATATGCGACATGCCTATATTCTGTGTGCGACTGTGGCTGTACCTGCATACGGAATGCTATGTTACAGTGATTTCCATAAATACACTATTTCATATGCAGATACAGCCTCACTCACACACAGAATATAGGCATGCTGCATATCATTTTAATCAGTAGAAGCTGCTGGTGCCCCATGGCATTCGAAACGCCCTAGGCATTTGCCTAGTTTGCCTATGCCTAAGGCCGGCTCTGGGGAGATCATTTGATGGTCGCTGACCACTGAATCTGCCCTTCAGCAATAAAAGTCAGTTTATACTGACTTTCACTTTTCGTCGTTGTTTCCCAAAGATGTCATGTCAGCTGCCCAACAATGCAGGCATCACCACAACTCCTCCTACAGGGGAACTCCCAGAGTTTTTATGGGGACACCCATAAAGTGCTGGCGTTCCCCTGCTACCGCCCCCCGGCGAGTGTTTTATTCACTGAAGCCGTTCGCTGACGTGGTTTGCACATAAGCAAACCCTGATCATCAGGGCTGAATCAGCCCCAGTATGTAATGGTGCACTGTCAACCACTCTAGCTGCGGGCTATATAGGATTTGGCACGTCCAATAGGCAAGGAAAGCTAACAAGAGGAGAACATGCAATGGTTTTATTTTATTATATAATCACTATAAATTATTTCTATACTAATAGAACCGCCCAGCACAGTGATTTACCTATCTTGTTTTTTTTCTAGGAAAGCAGGAGTGGATGTCTGGACAGAGATATGGCAGCTATGCCGAAGTAATATGGCCCTATTCCAAGCTAGCTAGAACATCACAATATGACATCACAATTATTATAACCTCACAATCACTAGAAGGCAATAAATTGCTGCTCCCTCAAGCTTTGGCATAGATAGGAAAGTAGGAGTGGATGTCTCTGGACAGAGATATGGCAGCTATGCCGATTTACTTTATTATATGCGTCAGCTTGCTGACAATCTTGGCCAAAGGCGGACCGTTGCCTACAGCAGAAAGATCTCCAGTGGTCACCATGACACATGCTGTACGGCACCATAGCCTGGATTTCGGATTACCCCATAATCGCATTATGCGACTGGTGATGATTATAGGCCTTGTCCTTGGACTTCTTTGCTTTGCAGCTATATTATTCTGCTGCTTGAGATACTGCTATAAGAATGTAAAGGAAATCCTGATGAAGAAATGTCTGATAGAGAAACTGGAGCTACTGACTGGGTCCCAATCTATTCCTAAAGATGTGGATTTAGAATCCATCGTGATTCATGGGCATACTACACCAGAACCAGGACCGCACAAGTCCAACAGCGAGGAATCAGACAAAGCAAATCAGACCATCAAGCTTCCAACAACCAAGGACAAAAAGCCAAAGACCGGAATCAAGACATCAAAGGTACCTAAAATAATAGGTGCAGAAATGGGCAAAATACAGGCCTTGTCCTAGGACTTCTAAGCTTTTCAGCTATATTATTCTTCTGCTTGAGAGACTGCTATAAGAATGTAAAGGAATGCCTGATCAAACTCCCAACTCTACGGGTGGTACCTACTGTATGTTCCCTTACAATATACAGTGGAGATCTGAAGGAAGATTGCAAAGGGGGTTTTTCCACCAATATTTAGTCACTGTTAAAATAAAGTACGGTAAATATTTCAAAGAGGGGGTGACAAATCTATCTAAAAAATGGAACTTGATGGACATACGTCTTTTTTCAACCTCAACTAATATGTTACGTGTGTCCACCTCTGTATGAGTCCAATATGCGGATTAAGGCTTCCATTTATCAAACAATATTGGCGTCTGTTCCTGCAAATCATATTAAGTGTGCTGTGAATGTATATAGGAGGGGCCACAACAGCACATTCTAAAAACATCATTATAAGCCAACAACAATTACAGAAGCTCCTAACTTAAAGACCTGTATAATAACCAGTGGGAACTTGTCGGTAAGTTAGGAGCCGCTCTTACTACAATACATAACACTACTTCAGTTGTACCATCATCTTTATATAACAAAGTGCTCATTAGCTTTCCTCCCGACCAATAACTGTACAGCAGCTAATTCTGGCCTATAGTATGCTTGGGAATAGTGCGTGTGGCCTGATATGTTGGCACTCAGAATGCTGACAGCAGACGTATCTATTATGGATAATTAAATTGAAACCTAAATATAACACTGAAATATACTGTAGCTCACACTTCCACTTAGTGGTCCTTATTCAGATTGCCTTGCAAGGCAATGTACATTCGCTGCCTAGCGAGCCCATAAACACCTTCCACTGCCATGCCAAAAGCCTCCGTTCCACCATCAAATCCCCTTGGTACCATGTGAGGAGATGTGTACATGAACCCTCGCACAAGAGCATAGGGGAGATCCAGAGCCACCCCTAGCCTAAATGACACCCTAGGCAAGATTTTGGCTGGGGCCCCTAGCACCGCCACTAGTTCCGCCTCTGACCCTGCTCCCCTTTCACCATCAACCCTCATCATAGCAGTCATCATTTTGGTGCTCCTACCCGCAATATTTTAAATAGAAACAGTGCACACATTCGGTGCGCATCCCAAACAGGGGTGTGTTCTTGCTGGGAAGGGGCATGGCCACACAATAGTACCCCCCAATTCAAATTATGCCACACAGTAGCGCAACTTTATGCACATTACATCATGCAATGGTGTCCCTTATTCATGTTACATCACACAGTAGTACCACGTTACCTTATATACATTACTTAAGGGGAGGGGGCCCGGGCCCCCATTGGGCCCTTCCATCAGACTTTGGCCTGGGTAATTTGTACCCCCTACCCCTTTCTCTCGGCACCCCGATAATACCGCACAGTAATGCCCCTTACACATGACACGCATTATTAATGTCCTTATAAACATAATGCCCATTACATATATGTTACACATTATTAATGTCCTTATACACATGACACACATAATGCCCCTTACACATATGTTGCACATTATTAATGCCCTTATACACATGACACACATAATGCCCATTACACAAATGTTGCAATTATTAATGCTCTTATACACATGACACACATAATGCCTGTTACACATATGTCGCACATTATTAATTCATTTATACATGACACACAAAATGCCCCTTACACATATGCCGAACACTATTGCACAACCATCCCACCCGCAGACAGCACTCGCACAGCCGCTAACACTGTGATCTCTGCCTCTGCTTGGATACAGATGTTTCCTCATACATTTTGCCTCAATAGGCCATGCAGCTCCTGGTCAGTTCTGCTAATGTTGGGTGCATTTTTTGCTGAAAATTCGTCTTATTTGCATTGTTATGTGACCAGGACACACAAGGAGCTTCCGATGATTAAAATGATATGCGACATGCCTATATTCTGTGTGCGACTGTGGCTGTACCTGCATACGGAATGCTATGTTACAGTGATTTCCATGAATACACTATTTCATATGCAGATACAGCCTCACTCACACACAGAATATAGGCATGCTGCATATCATTTTAATCAGTAGAAGCTGCTGGTGCCCCATGGCATTCCAAACGCCCTAGGCATTTGCCTAGTTTGCCTATGCCTAAGGCCGGCTCTGGGGAGATCAATTGATGGTCGCTGACCACTGAATCTACCCTTCAGCAATAAAAGTCAGTTTATACTGACTCACTTTTCGTCGTTGTTTCCCAAAGATGTCATGTCATGTCAGCTGACCAACAATGCAGGCATCACCACACCTCCTCCTACAGGGGAACGCCCAGAGTTTTTATGGGGACACGAATAAAGTGCTGGCGTTCCCCTGCTACCGCCCCCCCCCCCCCCCGGCGAGTGTTTTATTCACTGAAGCCGTTCGCTGACGTGGTTTGCACATAAGCAAACCCTGAATCAGCCCCAGTATGTAATGGTGCACTGTCAACCACTCTAGCTGCGGGCTATATAGGATTTGGCACGTCCAATAGGCAAGGAATGATAACAAGAGGAGAACATGCAATGGTTTTATTTTATTATATAATCACTATAAATGATTCCTGTACTAATAGAACCGCCCAGCACAGTGATTTACTTATCTTGTTTTTTTTTCTAGGAAAGCAGGAGTGAATGTCTGGACAGAGATATGGCAGCTATGCCGAAGTAATATGGCCCTATTCCAAGCTAGCTAGGACATCACAATTATTATGACCTCACAATCACTAGAAGGCAATACATTGCTGCTCCCTCAAGCTTTGGCATAGATAGGAAAGTAGGAGTGGATGTCTCTGGACAGAGATATGGCAGCTATGCCGATTTACTTTATGATATGCGCCAGCTTGCTGACAATCTTGGCCAAAGGCGGACCGTTGCCTACAGCAGAAAGATCTCCAGTGGTCACCATGCCACATGCTGTACGGCACCATAGCCTGGATTTCGGATTACCCCATAATCACATTATGCGACTAGTGATGGCGATAGGACTTGTCCTTGGACTTCTTTGCTTTGCAGCTTTATTATTCTGCTGCTTGAGATACTGCTATAAGAATGTAAAGGAAATCCTGATGAAGAAATGTCTGATCGAGAAACTGGAGCTACTGACTGGGTCCCAATCTATTCCTAAAGATGTGGATTTAGAATCCATCGTGATTCATGGGCATACTACACCAGAACCAGGACCTCGCAAGTCGAACAGCGAGGAATCAGACAAAGCAAATCAGACCATCAAGCTTCCAACAACCAAGGGCAAAAAGCCAAAGACCGGAATCAAGACATCAAAGGTACCTAAAATAATAGGTGCAGAAATGGGCAAAATACAGGCCTTGTCCTAGGACTTCTAAGCTTTTCAGCTATATTATTCTTCTGCTTGAGAGACTGCTATAAGAATGTAAAGGAATGCCTGATCAAACTCCCAACTCTACGGGTGGTACCTACTGTATGTTCCCTTACAATATACAGTAGAGATCAGAAGGAAGATCGCAAAGGGGGTTTTTCCACCAATATTTAGTCACTGTTAAAATAAAGTACGGTAAATATTTCAAAGAGGGGGTGACAAATCTATCTAAAAAATGGAACTTGATGGACATAAGTCTTTTTTCAACCTCAACTAATATGTTACGTGTGTCCACCTCTGTATGAGTCCAATATGCGTATTAAGGCTCCCATTTATCAAACAATATTGGCGTCTGTTCCTGCAAAACATATTAAGTGTCCTGTGAATGTATATAGGAGGGGCCACAACAGCACATACTAAAAACATCATTATAAGCCAACAACAATTACAGAAGCTCCTCACTTAAAGACCTGTATAATAACCAGTGGGAACTTGTCGGTAAGTTAGGAGCCGCTCTTACTACAATACATAACACTACTTCAGTTGTACCATCATCTTTATATAACAAAGTGCTGATTGGCTTTCCTCCCGACCAATAACTGTACAGCAGCTAATTCTGGCCTATAGTATGCTTGGGAATAGTGGGTGTGGCCTGATATGTTGGCACTCAGAATGCTGACAGCAGACGTATCTATTATGGATAATTAAATTGAAACCTAAATATAACACTGAAATATACTGTAGCTCACACTGCCACTTAGTGGTCCTGATTCAGGTTGCCTTGCTAGACAATGTACATTCGCTGCCTAGCGAGCCCATGAACACCTTCCGCTGCCATGCCAAAAGCCTCCGTTCCACCATCAAATCCCCTTGGTACCATGTGAGGAGATGTGTACATGAACACTCGCACAAGAGCATAGGGGAGATCGAGAGCCGCCCCTAGCCTAAATGACACCCTAGGCAAGATTTTGGCTGGGGCCCCCTAGCACCGCCACTAGTTCCGCCTCTGACCCTGCTCCCCTTTCACCATCAACCCTCATCATAGCAGTCATCATTTTGGTGCTCCTACCCACAATATTTTAAATAGAAACAGTGCACACATTCAGTGCGCATCCCAAACAGGGGTGTGTTCTTGCTGGGAAGGGGCATGGCCACACAATAGTACCCCCAATTCAAATTATGCCACACAGTAGCGCAACTTTATGCACATTACATCATGCGATGGTGTCCCTTATTCATGTTACATCACACAGTAGTACAACGTTACCTTATATACATTACTTAAGGGGAGGGGGCCCGGGCCCCCATTGGGCCCTTCCATGAGACTTTGGCCTGGGTAATTTGTACCCCCTACCCCTTTCTCTCGGCACCCCGATAATACCGCACAGTAATGCCCCTTACACATGACACGCATTATTAATGTCCTTATAAACATAATGCCCCTTACATATATGTTGCACATTATTAATTCCCTTATACACATGACACACATAATGCCCATTACACAAATGTTGCACATTATTAATGCCCTTATACACATGACACACAATGTATGTTACACATATGTCGCACATTATTAATTCATTTATACATGACACACGAAATGCCCCTTACACATATGCCGAACACTATTGCACAACCAACCCACCCGCAGACAGGACTCGCACAGCCGCTAACACTGTGACCTCTGCCTCTGCTTGGATACAGATGTTTCCTCATACATCTTGCCTCAATAGTCCATGCAGCTCCTGGTCAGTTCTGCTAATGTTGGGTGCATTTTTTGCTGACAATTCATCTTATTTGCATTGTTATGACCAGGACACACAAGGAGCTTCCGATGATTAAAATGATATGCGACATGCCTATATTCTGTGTGCGACTGTGGCTGTACCTGCATACGGAATGCTATGTTACAGTGATTTCCATGAATACACTATTTCATATGCAGATACAGCCTCACTCACACACAGAATATAGGCATGCTGCATATCATTTTAATCAGTAGAAGCTGCTGGTGCCCCATGGCATTCCAAACGCCCTAGGCATTTGCCTAGTTTGCCTATGCCTAAGGCCGGCTCTGGGGAGATCATTTGATGGTCGCTGACCACTGAATCTACCCTTCAGCAATAAAAGTCAGTTTATACTGACTTTCACTTTTCGTCGTTGTTTCCCAAAGATGTCATGTCAGCTGCCCAACAATGCAGGCATCACCACACCTCCTCCTACAGGGGAATGCCCAGAGTTTTTATGGGGACACGAATAAAGTGCTGGCGTTCCCCTGCTACCGCCCCCCCCCTCGGCGAGTGTTTTATTCACTGAAGCCGTTCGCTGACGTGGTTTGCACATAAGCAAACCCTGAATCAGCCCCAGTATGTAATGGTGCACTTTCAACCACTCTAGCTGCGGGCTATATAGGATTTGGCACGTCCAATAGGCAAGGAATTATAACGAGGAGAACATGCAATGGTTTTATTTTATTATAGAATCACTATAAATTATTCCTATACTAATAGAACCACCCAGCACAGTGATTTACTTATCTTGTTTTTTTTCCTAGGAAAGCAGGAGTGGATGTCTGGACAGAGATATGGCAGCTATGCCGAAGTAATATGGCCCTATTCCAAGCTAGCTAGGACATCACAATTATTATGACCTCACAATCACTAGAAGGCAATAAATTGCTGCTCCCTCAAGCTTTGGCATAGATAGGAAAGTAGGAGTGGATGTCTCTGGACAGAGATATGGCAGCTATGCCGATTTACTTTATGATATGCGCCAGCTTGCTGACAATCTTGGCCAAAGGCGGACCGTTGCCTACAGCAGAAGGATCTCCAGTGGTCACCATGCCACATGCTGTACGGCACCATAGCCTGGATTTCGGATTACCCCATAATCACATTATGCGACTAGTGATGGCGATAGGACTTGTCCTTGGACTTCTTTGCTTTGCAGCTTTATTATTCTGCTGCTTGAGATACTGCTATAAGAATGTAAAGGAAATCCTGATGAAGAAATGTCTGATCGAGAAACTGGAGCTACTGACTGGGTCCCAATCTATTCCTAAAGATGTGGATTTAGAATCCATCGTGATTCATGGGCATACTGCACCAGATCGAGGACCTCGCAAGTCCAACAGCGAGGAATCAGACAAAGCAAATCAGACCATCAAGCTTCCAACAACCGAGGGCAAAAAGCCAAAGACCGGAATCAAGACATCAAAGGTACCTAAAATAATAGGTGCACAAATGGGCAAAATACAGGCCTTGTCCTAGGACTTCTAAGCTTTTCAGCTATATTATTCTTCTGCTTGAGAGACTGCTATAAGAATGTAAAGGAATGCCTGATCAAACTCCCAACTCTACGGGTGGTACCTACTGTATGTTCCCTTACAATATACAGTAGAGATCAGAAGGAAGATCGCAAAGGGGTTTTTTCCACCAATATTTAGTCACTGTTAAAATAAAGTACGGTAAATATTTCAAAGAGGGGGTGACAAATCTATCTAAAAAATGGAACTTGATGGACATAAGTCTTTTTTCAACCTCAACTAATATGTTACGTGTGTCCACCACTGTATGAGTCCAATATGCGTATTAAGGCTCCCATTTATCAAACAATATTGGCGTCTGTTCCTGCAAAACATATTAAGTGTCCTGTGAATGTATATAGGAGGGGCCACAACAGCACATTCTAAAAACATCATTATAAGCCAACAACAATTACAGAAGCTCCTCACTTAAAGACCTGTATAATAACCAGTGGGAACTTGTCGGTAAGTTAGGAGCCGCTCTTACTACAATACATAACACTACTTCAGTTGTACCATCATCTTTATATAACAAAGTGCTGATTGGCTTTCCTTCCGACCAATAACTGTACAGCAGCTAATTCTGGCCTATAGTATGCTTGGGAATAGTGCGTGTGGCCTGATATGTTGGCACTCAGAATGCTGACAGCAGACGTATCTATTATGGATAATTAAATTGAAACCTAAATATAACACTGAAATATACTGTAGCTCACACTGCCACTTAGTGGTCCTGATTCAGGTTGCCTTGCTAGACAATGTACATTCGCTGCCTAGCGAGCCCATGAACACCTTCCGCTGCCATGCCAAAAGCCTCCGTTCCACCATCAAATCCCCTTGGTACCATGTGAGGAGATGTGTACATGAACACTCGCACAAGAGCATAGGGGAGATCGAGAGCCGCCCCTAGCCTAAATGACACCCTAGGCAAGATTTTGGCTGGGGCCCCCTAGCACCGCCACTAGTTCCGCCTCTGACCCTGCTCCCCTTTCACCATCAACCCTCATCATAGCAGTCATCATTTTGGTGCTCCTACCCACAATATTTTAAATAGAAACAGTGCACACATTCAGTGCGCATCCCAAACAGGGGTGTGTTCTTGCTGGGAAGGGGCATGGCCACACAATAGTACCCCCAATTCAAATTATGCCACACAGTAGCGCAACTTTATGCACATTACATCATGCGATGGTGTCCCTTATTCATGTTACATCACACAGTAGTACAACGTTACCTTATATACATTACTTAAGGGGAGGGGGCCCGGGCCCCCATTGGGCCCTTCCATCAGACTTTGGCCTGGGTAATTTGTACCCCCTACCCCTTTCTCTCGGCACCCCGATAATACCACACAGTAATGCCCCTTACACATGACACACATTATTAATGTCCTTATAAACATAATGCCCCTTACATATATGTTGCACATTATTAATGCCCTTATACACATGACACACATAATGCCCATTACACAAATGTTGCACATTATTAATGCCCTTATACACATGACACACAATGTATGTTACACATATGTCGCACATTATTAATTCATTTATACATGACACACGAAATGCCCCTTACACATATGCCGAACACTATTGCACAACCAACCCACCCGCAGACAGGACTCGCACAGCCGCTAACACTGTGACCTCTGCCTCTGCTTGGATACAGATGTTTCCTCATACATCTTGCCTCAATAGTCCATGCAGCTCCTGGTCAGTTCTGCTAATGTTGGGTGCATTTTTTGCTGACAATTCATCTTATTTGCATTGTTATGACCAGGACACACAAGGAGCTTCCGATGATTAAAATGATATGCGACATGCCTATATTCTGTGTGCGACTGTGGCTGTACCTGCATACGGAATGCTATGTTACAGTGATTTCCATGAATACACTATTTCATATGCAGATACAGCCTCACTCACACACAGAATATAGGCATGCTGCATATCATTTTAATCAGTAGAAGCTGCTGGTGCCCCATGGCATTCCAAACGCCCTAGGCATTTGCCTAGTTTGCCTATGCCTAAGGCCGGCTCTGGGGAGATCATTTGATGGTCGCTGACCACTGAATCTACCCTTCAGCAATAAAAGTCAGTTTATACTGACTTTCACTTTTCGTCGTTGTTTCCCAAAGATGTCATGTCAGCTGCCCAACAATGCAGGCATCACCACACCTCCTCCTACAGGGGAATGCCCAGAGTTTTTATGGGGACACGAATAAAGTGCTGGCGTTCCCCTGCTACCGCCCCCCCCCTCGGCGAGTGTTTTATTCACTGAAGCCGTTCGCTGATGTGGTTTGCACATAAGCAAACCCTGAATCAGCCCCAGTATGTAATGGTGCACTTTCAACCATTCTAGCTGCGGGCTATATAGGATTTGGCACGTCCAATAGGCAAGGAATTATAACGAGGAGAACATGCAATGGTTTTATTTTATTATAGAATCACTATAAATTATTCCTATACTAATAGAACCACCCAGCACAGTGATTTACTTATCTTGTTTTTTTTCCTAGGAAAGCAGGAGTGGATGTCTGGACAGAGATATGGCAGCTATGCCGAAGTAATATGGCCCTATTCCAAGCTAGCTAGGACATCACAATTATTATGACCTCACAATCACTAGAAGGCAATAAATTGCTGCTCCCTCAAGCTTTGGCATAGATAGGAAAGTAGGAGTGGATGTCTCTGGACAGAGATATGGCAGCTATGCCGATTTACTTTATGATATGCGCCAGCTTGCTGACAATCTTGGCCAAAGGCGGACCGTTGCCTACAGCAGAAGGATCTCCAGTGGTCACCATGCCACATGCTGTACGGCACCATAGCCTGGATTTCGGATTACCCCATAATCACATTATGCGACTAGTGATGGCGATAGGACTTGTCCTTGGACTTCTTTGCTTTGCAGCTTTATTATTCTGCTGCTTGAGATACTGCTATAAGAATGTAAAGGAAATCCTGATGAAGAAATGTCTGATCGAGAAACTGGAGCTACTGACTGGGTCCCAATCTATTCCTAAAGATGTGGATTTAGAATCCATCGTGATTCATGGGCATACTGCACCAGATCGAGGACCTCGCAAGTCCAACAGCGAGGAATCAGACAAAGCAAATCAGACCATCAAGCTTCCAACAACCGAGGGCAAAAAGCCAAAGACCGGAATCAAGACATCAAAGGTACCTAAAATAATAGGTGCACAAATGGGCAAAATACAGGCCTTGTCCTAGGACTTCTAAGCTTTTCAGCTATATTATTCTTCTGCTTGAGAGACTGCTATAAGAATGTAAAGGAATGCCTGATCAAACTCCCAACTCTACGGGTGGTACCTACTGTATGTTCCCTTACAATATACAGTAGAGATCAGAAGGAAGATCGCAAAGGGGTTTTTTCCACCAATATTTAGTCACTGTTAAAATAAAGTACGGTAAATATTTCAAAGAGGGGGTGACAAATCTATCTAAAAAATGGAACTTGATGGACATAAGTCTTTTTTCAACCTCAACTAATATGTTACGTGTGTCCACCACTGTATGAGTCCAATATGCGTATTAAGGCTCCCATTTATCAAACAATATTGGCGTCTGTTCCTGCAAAACATATTAAGTGTCCTGTGAATGTATATAGGAGGGGCCACAACAGCACATTCTAAAAACATCATTATAAGCCAACAACAATTACAGAAGCTCCTCACTTAAAGACCTGTATAATAACCAGTGGGAACTTGTCGGTAAGTTAGGAGCCGCTCTTACTACAATACATAACACTACTTCAGTTGTACCATCATCTTTATATAACAAAGTGCTGATTGGCTTTCCTTCC
This sequence comes from Crinia signifera, assembly GCF_055691185.1. Lineage (NCBI taxonomy): Eukaryota > Metazoa > Chordata > Amphibia > Anura > Myobatrachidae > Crinia > Crinia signifera. Next base: position 19,785,433 of record NC_139224.1, on the reverse strand, counting down.
GACCAATAACTGTACAGCAGCTAATTCTGGCCTATAGTATGCTTGGGAATAGTGCGTGTGGCCTGATATGTTGGCACTCAGAATGCTGACAGCAGACGTATCTATTATGGATAATTAAATTGAAACCTAAATATAACACTGAAATATACTGTAGCTCACACTGCCACTTAGTGGTCCTGATTCAGGTTGCCTTGCTAGACAATGTACATTCGCTGCCTAGCGAGCCCATGAACACCTTCCGCTGCCATGCCAAAAGCCTCCGTTCCACCATCAAATCCCCTTGGTACCATGTGAGGAGATGTGTACATGAACACTCGCACAAGAGCATAGGGGAGATCGAGAGCCGCCCCTAGCCTAAATGACACCCTAGGCAAGATTTTGGCTGGGGCCCCCTAGCACCGCCACTAGTTCCGCCTCTGACCCTGCTCCCCTTTCACCATCAACCCTCATCATAGCAGTCATCATTTTGGTGCTCCTACCCACAATATTTTAAATAGAAACAGTGCACACATTCAGTGCGCATCCCAAACAGGGGTGTGTTCTTGCTGGGAAGGGGCATGGCCACACAATAGTACCCCCAATTCAAATTATGCCACACAGTAGCGCAACTTTATGCACATTACATCATGCGATGGTGTCCCTTATTCATGTTACATCACACAGTAGTACAACGTTACCTTATATACATTACTTAAGGGGAGGGGGCCCGGGCCCCCATTGGGCCCTTCCATCAGACTTTGGCCTGGGTAATTTGTACCCCCTACCCCTTTCTCTCGGCACCCCGATAATACCACACAGTAATGCCCCTTACACATGACACACATTATTAATGTCCTTATAAACATAATGCCCCTTACATATATGTTGCACATTATTAATGCCCTTATACACATGACACACATAATGCCCATTACACAAATGTTGCACATTATTAATGCCCTTATACACATGACACACAATGTATGTTACACATATGTCGCACATTATTAATGCATTTATACATGACACACAAAATGCCCCTTACACATATGCCGAACACTATTGCACAACCAACCCACCCGCAGACAGGACTCGCACAGCCGCTAACACTGTGACCTCTGCCTCTGCTTGGATACAGATGTTTCCTCATACATCTTGCCTCAATAGTCCATGCAGCTCCTGGTCAGTTCTGCTAATGTTGGGTGCATTTTTTGCTGACAATTCATCTTATTTGCATTGTTATGTGACCAGAACACACAAGGAGCTTCCGATGATTAAAATGATATGCGACATGCCTATATTCTGTGTGCGACTGTGGCTGTACTTGCCTACGGAATGCTAGGTTACAGTGATTTCCATGAATACACTATTTCATATGCAGATACAGCCTCACTCACACACAGAATATAGGCATGCTGCATATCATTTTAATCAGTAGAAGCTGCTGGTGCCCCATGGCATTCCAAATGCCCTAGGCATTTGCCTAGTTTGCCTATGCCTAAGGCCGGCTCTGGGGAGATCATTTGATGGTCGCTGACCACTGAATCTACCCTTCAGCAATAAAAGTCAGTTTATACTGACTTTCACTTTTCGTCGTTGTTTCCCAAAGATGTCATGTCATGTCAGCTGACCAACAATGCAGGCATCACCACACCTCCTCCTACAGGGGAATGCCCAGAGTTTTAATGGGGACACGAATAAAGTGCTGGCGTTCCCCTGCTACCCCCCCCCCCCCCGGCGAGTGTTTTATTCACTGAAGCCGTTCGCTGACATGGTTTGCACATAAGCAAACCCTGAATCAGCCCCAGTATGTAATGGTGCACTGTCAACCACTCTAGCTGCGGGCTATATAGGATTTGGCACGTCCAATAGGCAAGGAATGATAACAAGAGGAGAACATGCAATGGTTTTATTTTATTATATAATCACTATAAATTATTCCTATACTAATAGAACCACCCAGCACAGTGATTTACTTACAGTATCTTGTTTTTTTTCTAGGAAAGCAGGAGTGGATGTCTGGACAGAGATATGGCAGCTATGCCGAAGTAATATGGCCCTATTCCAAGCTAGCTAGAACATCACAATATGACATCACAATTATTATAACCTCACAATCACTAGAAGGCAATAAATTGCTGCTCCCTCAAGCTTTGGCATAGATAGGAAAGTAGGAGTGGATGTCTCTGGACAGAGATATGGCAGCTATGCCGATTTACTTTATGATATGCGTCAGCTTGCTGACAATCTTGGCCAAAGGCGGACCGTTGCCTACAGCAGAAAGATCTCCAGTGGTCACCATGCCACATGCTGTACGGCACCATAGCCTGGATTTCGGATTACCCCATAATCACATTATGCGACTAGTGATGGTGATAGGACTTGTCCTTGGACTTCTTTGCTTTGCAGCTTTATTATTCTGCTGCTTGAGATACTGCTATAAGAATGTAAAGGAAATCCTGATGAAGAAATGTATGATCGAGAAACTGGAGCTACTGACAGGGTCCCAATCTATTCCTAAAGATGTGGATTTAGAATCCATCGTGATTCATGGGCATACTACACCAGAACCAGGACCCCGCAAGTCCAACAGCGAGGAATCAGACAAAGCAAATCAGACCATCAAGCTTCCAACAACCAAGGGCAAAAAGCCAAAGACTGGAATCAAGACATCAAAGGTACCTAAAATAATAGGTGCACAAATGGGCAAAATACAGGCCTTGTCCTAGGACTTCTAAGCTTTTCAGCTATATTATTCTTCTGCTTGAGAGACTGCTATAAGAATGTAAAGGAATGCCTGATCAAACTCCCAACTCTACGGGTGGTACCTACTGTATGTTCCCTTACAATATACAGTAGAGATCAGAAGGAAGATCACAAAGGGGGCTTTTCCACCAATATTTAGTCACTGTTAAAATAAAGTACGGTAAATATTTCAGAGGGGGTGATAAATCTATCTAAAAAATGGAACTTGATGGACATACGTCTTTTTTCAACCTCAACTAATATGTTACGTGTGTCTACCTCTGTATGAGTCCAATATGCGTATTAAGGCTCCCATTTATCAAACAATATTGGCGTCTGTTCCTGCAAATCATATTAAGTGTCCTGTGAATGTATATAGGAGGGGCCACAACAGCACATTCTAAAAATATCATTATAAGCCAACAACAATTACAGAAGCTCCTCACTTAAAGACCTGTATAATAACCAGTGGGAACTTGTCGGTAAGTTAGGAGCCGCTCTTACTACAATACATAACACTACTTCAGTTGTACCATCATCTTTATATAACAAAGTGCTGATTGGCTTTCCTCCCGACCAATAACTGTACAGCAGCTAATTCTGGCCTATAGTATGCTTGGGAATAGTGGGTGTGGCCTGATATGTTGGCACTCAGGATGCTGACAGCAGACGTATCTATTATGGATAATTAAATTGAAACCTAAATATAACACTGAAATATACTGTAGCTCACACTGCCACTTAGTGGTCCTGATTCAGGTTGCCTTGCTAGGCAATGTACATTCTCTGCCTAGCGAGCCCATGAACACCTTCCGCTGCCATGCCAAAAGCCTCCGTTCCACCATCAAATCCCCTTGGTACCATGTGAGGAGATGTGTACATGAACACTCGCACAAGAGCATAGGGGAGATCCAGAGCCGCCCCTAGCCTAAATGACACCCTAGGCAAGATTTTGGCTGGGGCCCCCTAGCACCGCCACTAGTTCCGCCTCTGACCCTGCTCCCCTTTCACCATCAACCCTCATCATAGCAGTCATCATTTTGGTGCTCCTACCCACAATATTTTAAATAGAAACAGTGCACACATTCGGTGCGCATCCCAAACAGGGGTGTGTTCTTGCTGGGTAGGGGCATGGCCACACAATAGTACCCCCAATTCAAATTATGCCACACAGTAGCGCAACTTTATGCACATTACATCATGCGATGGTGTCCCTTATTCATGTTACATCACACAGTAGTACCACGTTACCTTTTTTTTTTTTATTTAACTTTCTTTTATTGAATCGTAATATCAAAGAAAATCAGTACATTTCATTTCATTTTTTTGTATATATTGTACAGTTTCAAATACAAAGTAGTTCAATACACCTAATCGTCCTCCTAACATTAGGGTATTCTCTCTCTAATACAGAAAAAAAAAAAAAATGACATTCACTTAATTTCTGCATGGTTTGGTTTGGTCGGGTCCGGTTCCTTTTCCCCATCTGTGTTCCCTCTTTTTAGGTCGTTATATTAAAAATCGAGACTTTTGTCTATCGGCTATGTTATTACCCTAAAGATAGATCGGTGGGTCTTGTGCATTCACTCTCTCCTCATACCATAGTGTATTTCGGAAACAATTCCAAATCTGAATCTTTATGTCATTTGTTTGTGTTTCAGTGTAGCTTTCCCATGTATTAAAAAACTTTTCAGTATATATATCTTTTCTCAGGGATGTTTCCAGCCACTCCATTTTAAAGATATAGTTTAATTTACTAAGGAAAAGGGAGAATGGCGGGGCTGTAGTGTGCAACCAGCATTGTAGTATACACTTTTTCGTAGTCGCTGCTATTATAATCAGAAGTTTTCGTGCTCCCTGGTTAATACGTGTGCCCTCCGGCATGATTCCAAAGATTGCCAATTCAGGGGTTAACAACATAGCCGAGATTAAATACTGTGTAGTGTAATTCCATACCTGAACCCAGAATCTCTGTATTATTGGGCATTTCCACAAGCAGTGGTACTCTACGAGTGGTACCTACTGTATGTTCCCTTACAATATACAGTAGAGATCAGAAGGAAGATCGCAAAGGGGGTTTTCTCACTGTCCCTAGGATCAGAGGTGATACTTTGGGAGCCAGTCCCAAAGATAGAAATTAACTCCCCCTAGAAAAACATACTGAATCATAAGCTAGAAAAGAAGACTCTTAAAAATATCAACTCTGATACCACAATAGTGATAAAGAAGTCTGACAAAGGCAGTGGCCTAGTTATTCAGGATAAAGTCGACTTTACCACTTAAGACAACTAGACAACGCCATTTAAAAAAAAATTAAAACATTATCCTGGCATTTATGTCAGAGCTATTCGATATCTTGGACACAACACGGTCCATGTGGGTCCTATCCAGAGAACAGTAATTTTTTATACCCATCCAGTGGTGCATATTATCATTTACACAAGATCCACAAATTCCTCACTTCACCACCTGGTAGACCTATTATTTTGGGGATTAATTCACTTACATCAAATATTTAGGATTATGACGACTCTTATTTATAGCTATGTGTTTCTACTCTCTCAAGTCACACATTAAGGACACAATTTATTCAAGATTGAAAAGACTCATACAATTTTTACTTTCGATGTACAAAGTTTGACTCATACAATTTTTACTTTCGATGTACAAATTTTGTATACCAATATACCACACTCTCTAGGTTACAAGCAATCTCCAAGGTTACAAGCAATCTTATAATGATATAAAAAGTTTTTGATGGATTCAATTGTATTTATTAATTTTTATTTTTAGACATTGTTTTTGCAGGTCTTGGGTACTGCCATGGGGACCACGTTAGCACCCAGTTATGCCAATTGGTACATGGGGAGGTGGCTAGTGTACAAACCTGGTCCTCTATGGCAGATCTATCGATGACCGGTTTATAATTTGGGATGGAAATGCATTTTTGCCACAAAATCTTGTTAACATGAATACCTTTAATTTACATTTTACCCACTTGTTCTATCACAATAAAATGACTTTCCTGGATGTGTCCCTAGAGGTTATAGATAATCAAATCATCACTACTAACCATACTAAAGAGGTCACCATAAATGCCTACAGATGCCCCTCATTCAGCGCCGGGGATCGACAGAATGACCCCGCTGTCGATCACCAGTGGAGAGGCGCTCCATCTGACTGTGATGCGCAAGCAACTCACACGCACCGTACGGCGTCGGAGGATGGAAACCCTGCCCGTCTCCGCTTCAGGGAGATGGGCGGGGTTGGGGGGGGGGGCGGACACCAAAGTGGAGGTGGCAGAGGGCGGCGGGGGTCTCCGTCAGAAGGGGACACGCGAGCGTCTCGTGCGTGTGTCCCCTTTCGGCAGTTGGCAATCCGACCAACAGACCCCCGCTGGAGCCCGGCTCCATCTGTAGCTCCATAAATGCCCATGCAGTCAGTGAACATTATCCCCCTTGGAAAATGAATATTCCAAGGAGTCAATTTACACACTTGAGAAGAAAGTGCTCTGACATTAAAAAAAAAAATGGGGGGGGGGGGGGGGGGCGTGGTTATCCCAAGCCCATTGTAGATCTTACTTTCAAAATCTTTATTCATGTTCACGAAGAACATGTCCCTGAAAAAAACTGTTGGCTCCCAGTCTACTGTAGGTTGAAAAGTCATCTACCAACCTAATCCACAATATCTCTTGGCTCCCACCAAAACCAAAAGGGTTTTTTGAATGTGGGGGTTAGAGATGTATCATATGTATGCAGGTTGAAAATACAAAGGTGTCATTTATGATGGCTGGAGAAAAGAATTTTGAAATTAGGAGTTTTCTAAACTGCAACTCTACATGTCATATACTTTTGGACATGTGGTTGCGAACTAAAATATGTTGGCAGGACATCTAGGAATCTGTGTAGTAGAATCCATTGAACATTGCAGGAATTTGTAAACTAAAGTCCTATCACTTTAAAAAAGTCAGTCCACACAGTCTCAAGCCCTCTCCCCCTGCAGCTGCTGAATCCCAGGTGAAAATATTCAATCAATGATTATTTCAATGGACAATCTCTATGCAGAAACAGGGATTATCTGCAGCGCTGGTTTAATGTGCAATTCTTTATATGGGGTTCGCAGGTTTTCAAAAATAACAGATTATTCCAGAAGTTTTTTCTTCTTTTACTTAAAAAAAACTTTTATTTATGAAACCAATATATATGCAAAAAAATCTTTGGCAAAAGTTTTTTGGTTTCATAAATAAAAGTTTTTTTAAGTAAAAGAAGAAAAAACTTCTGGAATAATCTGTTATTTTTGAAAACCTGCGAACCCCATATAAAGAATTGCACATTAAACCAGCGCTGCAGATAATCCCTGTTTCTGCATAAAGTCCTATCACATAGTGTATCATGCCACTTTCTTGATTGCCATAGCGGTGTTCCAGAAAGCCGAATAGTGATAGGTGTAGAACCAGGGCCGGCGCTACCCGCTCAGCAGAGGATGCAAAGCAGGGAGGCGCCGGGCAGGAGAGGCGCCGCACTCCCTGCTGTACATACTCTGCTGTCCTCCGTGGCTGCCGGCTGCTGCTGCGCCCAGGCTGTCACACTTCATGACAGGCAGCAGCGCTGGAGGCACAGAGCTCCCTCCCAGGCAGCTCCTTATCACCTGGTCATAGGAAGGGCCATACTCAGCTCATTTACAGCAACCCAGTGCACACGTCTCCCCTCCTGTCTGGCTGCATCTACATTACAGCTGGCGTCCCAATGCTCGAGTCCAGGCATGCAACCAGGAAGGCTGATAGGGGGGCATTCGCTGTCCTCCTAAAGACAGCAGCAACACCTGTTACGCAAGGAGGAGAGCGGGGTTAATGGCAGTGGAGGATTAAATGTCAGCGGAAGCAGCATCACCTCACATTGGTGGTGGGAGTTACACACCGGGATCCCTTTCCTTTTATCTGTTTTCACCTACTGTCGTTTTTCCTTGTTCCGCGCCCCCCCTCCCTCCTCCCCTCCCCTCCCTTCCCTATCAGCCCACCGACGACCAGAGCCACTCCAGCGTGGTCTGTCTCACATGCGGCTTTCACTCCAGCCATGTCAGCCTGCGGACCCCATGCAGCTTCATGGGAGCTAGAGATCGGGAGGAGGCAGAGTCCTGCAGAAAGAGCAGGTACTGTTTGTGTGCACATAGTACAGCACACCCACGTAAGCCCCTGCTATCCCTACAGGGTGAGAGGGAAAAGGTACTGTTTCTGTAGTCTATGTGGCTGTGCTGGCAGACGCTGCCATCTCACCCTCCCACTCTCATTACCCAGAGGGCAGGTTACAGAAAAATATCCTTCCTGCCTGGGTCTGCTGCTGCTTTTATTACAAGTTAGCACCCTCCAATAGTGCTGTACACTGTTAGCCTCCCTGCTGGCACTTCAGGGGTTTTATGCATGTTCCCCTCCCAAATGCTGTTTTTTTATATTTATTTGGACCCATCTATGTTGTATAATATAAATCATGTTGGTGCACCAAATCACTACTTTTGCTCTAAGTGAAAAAATATAAGCAGAGCAACTACTTTTCACAACTGGTGTGGGTGTTATGAATAAGCAACGCTACAAATGTGGGCATATGCAGGAGTACTCGGGGCATTATGTGTAGCCTAATGTGTGTCAATGTCATATGGGCATTATAGTGCATGGCATATTATGTAAGGGGAATTACGCTGTGTGGCATAATGTGTAATGGGCATTATGGTGTTCTGCATAATGTGTAATGGGCATTATGGTGTTCTGCACATCATGATGTGTGGCATAACGAATAATGAGCAATACTGTGTGTGGTTACTATAATGTTTTGTGGGCTTTGAGGTGTGAAGCATAAGAGTTATGGGGATTATGGTGTTATTGGTACTTTTATGTGACCATGCCAATTCCCCATGAAGCCACGCTTCTACAATTTTGGCGCGTGCACTGTCCCCGTATTTTAACACATGGCACCAAACTGGCTAGTTACGGCACTGGTGCTGTGTTTGGTGAATAAGATTGTGCTACTGTGTGGTGTAATTTGGAGTGGGAGCACTATTGTGTGGCCACACCCCTCCCTTTGTAAAGTTTGGGTGGGCGCAGATTTATAGTTTGCAGGAGGGCGCCGAACCCCCTAGCACCGGCCCTGTGTAGAACATATCACAGTCACCCAGAGAGGTGGAAACAGACATTGAAAACTGTGTAGACAAGAGGTCTTCTGGATGCACAAAGTAAGCTCCATTTTCCAGATGGTCTTAATGAGATGGTTCAATTAAATATGGTTATTTTAATTATAATAAATTAAGCCTTAAGGTGCCCACACACGCACCGATCCCGGCGGTGCAATGCTGTACGATGGGGTGCGCGCTCCCGCGGCACCTCATTGCACAGTACAAAAAGTATGTGCTGCGCATACTTTTTGTACTAGCTTTTTCTAGCATAGCATCGCATCGCAGGGGAGATCCAGAGCCGCCCCTAGCCTAAATGACACCCTAGGCAAGATTTTGGCTGGGGCCCCTAGCACAGCCACTAGTTCCGCCTCTGACCCTGCTCCCCTTTCACCATCAACCCTCATCATAGCAGTCATCATTTTGGTGCTCCTACCCGCAATATTTTAAATAGAAACTGCACACATTCGGTGCGCATCCCAAACAGGGGTGTGTTCTTGCTGGGTAGGGGCATGGCCACACAATAGTACCCCCAATTCAAATTATGCCACACAGTAGCGCAACTTTATCCACATTACATCATGCGATGGTGTCCCTTATTCATGTTACATCACACAGTAGTACCACGTTACCTTTTTTTTTTTAATTTAACTTTCTTTTATTGAAGCGTAATATCAAAGAAAATCAGTACATTTCATTTCATTTTTTTGTATATATTGTACAGTTTCAAATACAAAGTAGTTCAATACACCTAATCGTCCTCCTAACATTAGGGTATTCTCTCTCTAATACAGAAAAAAAAAAAAAATGACATTCACTTAATTTCTGCATGGTTTGGTCGGGTCCGGTTCCTTTTCCCCATCTGTGTTCCCTCTTTTTAGGTCGTTATTTTAAAAATCTAGACTTTTGTCTATCGGCTATGTTATTACCCTAAAGATAGATCGGTGGGTCTTGTGCATTCACTCTCTCCTCATACCATAGTGTATTTCGGAAACAATTCCAAATCTGAATCTTTATGTCATTTGTTTGTGTTTCAATGTAGCTTTCCCATGTATTAAAAAACTTTTCAGTATATATATCTTTTCTCAGGGATGTTTCCAGCCACTCCATTTTAAAGATATAGTTTAATTTACTAAGGAAAAGGGAGAATGGCGGGGCTGTAGTCTGCAACCAGCATTGTAGTATACACTTTTTCGTAGTCGCTGCTATTATAATCAGAAGTTTTCGTGCTCCCTGGTTAATACGTGTGCCCTCCGGCATGATTCCAAAGATTGCCAATTCAGGGGTTAACAACATAGCCGAGATTAAATACTGTGTAGTGTAATTCCATACCTGAACCCAGAATCTCTGTATTATTGGGCATTTCCACAAGCAGTGGTACTCTACGGGTGGTACCTACTGTATGTTCCCTTACAATATACAGTAGAGATCAGAAGGAAGATCGCAAAGGGGGTTTTCCCACTGTCCCTAGGATCAGAGGTGATACTTTGGGAGCCAGTCCCAAAGATAGAAATTAACTCCCCCTAGAAAAAAAATACTGAATCATAAGCTAGAAAAGAAGACTCTTAAAAATATCAACTCTGATACCACAATAGTGATAAAGAAGTCTGACAAAGGCAGTGGCCTAGTTATTCAGGATAAAGTCGACTTTACCACTTAAGACAACTAGACAACGCCATTTAAAAAAAAATTAAAACATTATCCTGGCATTTATGTCAGAGCTATTCGATATCTTGGACACAACACGGTCCATGTGGGTCCTATCCAGAGAACAGTAATTTTTTTATACCCATCCAGTGGTGCATATTATCATTTACACAAGATCCACAAATTCCTCACTTCACCACCTGGTAGACCTATTATTTTGGGGATTAATTCACTTACATCAAATATTTAGGATTATGACGACTCTTATTTATAGCTATGTGTTTCTACTCTCTCAAGTCACACATTAAGGACACAATTTATTCAAGATTGAAAAGACTCATACAATTTTTACTTTCGATGTACAAAGTTTGACTCATACAATTTTTACTTTCGATGTACAAATTTTGTATACCAATATACCACACTCTCTAGGTTACAAGCAATCTCCAAGGTTACAAGCAATCTTATAATGATATAAAAAGTTTTTGATGGATTCAATTGTATTTATTAATTTTTATTTTTAGACATTGTTTTTGCAGGTCTTGGGTACTGCCATGGGGACCACGTTAGCACCCAGTTATGCCAATTGGTACATGGGGAGGTGGCTAGTGTACGAACCTGGTCCTCTATGGCAGATCTATCGATGACCGGTTTATAATTTGGGATGGAAATGCATTTTTGCCACAAAATCTTGTTAACATGAATACCTTTAATTTACATTTTACCCACTTGTTCTATCACAATAAAATGACTTTCCTGGATGTGTCCCTAGAGGTTATAGATAATCAAATCATCACTACTAACCATACTAAAGAGGTCACCATAAATGCCTACAGATGCCCCTCATTCAGCGCCGGGGATCGCCAGAATGACCCCGCTGTCGATCACCAGTGGAGAGGCGCTCCATCTGACTGTGATGCGCAAGCAACTCACACGCACCGTACGGCGTCGGAGGATGGAAACCCTGCCCGTCTCCGCTTCAGGGAGATGGGCGGGGTTGGGGGGGGGGGGCGGACACCAAAGTGGAGGTGGCAGAGGGCGGCGGGGGTCTCCGTCAGAAGGGGACACGCGAGCGTCTCGTGCGTGTGTCCCCTTTCGGCAGTTGGCAATCCGACCAACAGACCCCCGCTGGAGCCCGGCTCCATCTGTAGCTCCATAAATGCCCATGCAGTCAGTGAACATTATCCCCCTTGGAAAATGAATATTCCAAGGAGTCAATTTACACACTTGAGAAGAAAGTGCTCTGACATAAAAAAAAAAAATGGGGGGGGGGGGCGTGGTTATCCCAAGCCCATTGTAGATCTTACTTTCAAAATCTTTATTCATGTTCACGAAGAACATGTCCCTGAAAAAAACTGTTGGCTCCCAGTCTACTGTAGGTTGAAAAGTCATCTACCAACCTAATCCACAATATCTCTTGGCTCCCACCAAAACCAAAAGGGTTTTTTGAATGTGGGGGTTAGAGATGTATCATATGTATGCAGGTTGAAAATACAAAGGTGTCATTTATGATGGCTGGAGAAAAGAATTTTGAAATTAGGAGTTTTCTAAACTGCAACTCTACATGTCATATACTTTTGGACATGTGGTTGCGAACTAAAATATGTTGGCAGGACATCTAGGAATCTGTGTAGTAGAATCCATTGAACATTGCAGGAATTTGTAAACTAAAGTCCTATCACTTTAAAAAAGTCAGTCCACACAGTCTCAAGCGCTCTCCCCCTGCAGCTGCTGAATCCCAGGTGAAAATATTCAATCAATGATTATTTCAATGGACAATCTCTATGCAGAAACAGGGATTATCTGCAGCGCTGGTTTAATGTGCAATTCTTTATATGGGGTTCGCAGGTTTTCAAAAATAACAGATTATTCCAGAAGTTTTTTCTTCTTTTACTTAAAAAAAACTTTTATTTATGAAACCAATATATATGCAAAAAAATCTTTGGCAAAAGTTTTTTGGTTTCATAAATAAAAGTTTTTTTAAGTAAAAGAAGAAAAAACTTCTGGAATAATCTGTTATTTTTGAAAACCTGCGAACCCCATATAAAGAATTGCACATTAAACCAGCGCTGCAGATAATCCCTGTTTCTGCATAAAGTCCTATCACATAGTGTATCATGCCACTTTCTTGATTGCCATAGCGGTGTTCCAGAAAGCCGAATAGTGATAGGTGTAGAACCAGGGCCGGCGCTACCCGCTCAGCAGAGGATGCAAAGCAGGGAGGCGCCGGGCAGGAGAGGCGCCGCACTCCCTGCTGTACATACTCTGCTGTCCTCCGTGGCTGCCGGCTGCTGCTGCGCCCAGGCTGTCACACTTCATGACAGGCAGCAGCGCTGGAGGCACAGAGCTCCCTCCCAGGCAGCTCCTTATCACCTGGTCATAGGAAGGGCCATACTCAGCTCATTTACAGCAACCCAGTGCGCACGTCTCCCCTCCTGTCTGGCTGCATCTACATTACAGCTGGCGTCCCAATGCTCGAGTCCAGGCATGCAACCAGGAAGGCTGATAGGGGGGCATTCGCTGTCCTCCTAAAGACAGCAGCAACACCTGTTACGCAAGGAGGAGAGCGGGGTTAATGGCAGTGGAGGACTAAATGTCAGCGGAAGCAGCATCACCTCACATTGGTGGTGGGAGTTACACACCGGGATCCCTTTCCTTTTATCTGTTTTCACCTACTGTTGTTTTTCCTTGTTCCGCGCCCCCCCTCCCTCCTCCCCTCCCCTCCCTTCCCTATCAGCCCACCGACGACCAGAGCCACTCCAGCGTGGTCTGTCTCACATGCGGCTTTCACTCCAGCCATGTCAGCCTGCGGACCCCATGCAGCTTCATGGGAGCTAGAGATCGGGAGGAGGCAGAGTCCTGCAGAAAGAGCAGGTACTGTTTGTGTGCACATAGTACAGCACACCCACGTAAGCCCCTGCTATCCCTACAGGGTGAGAGGGAAAAGGTACTGTTTCTGTAGTCTATGTGGCTGTGCTGGCAGACGCTGCCATCTCACCCTCCCACTCTCATTACCCAGAGGGCAGGTTACAGAAAAATATCCTTCCTGCCTGGGTCTGCTGCTGCTTTTATTACAAGTTAGCACCCTCCAATAGTGCTGTACACTGTTAGCCTCCCTGCTGGCACTTCAGGGGTTTTATGCATGTTCCCCTCCCAAATGCTGTTTTTTTATATTTATTTGGACCCATCTATGTTGTATAATATAAATCATGTTGGTGCACCAAATCACTACTTTTGCTCTAAGTGAAAAAATATAAGCAGAGCAACTACTTTTCACAACTGGTGTGGGTGTTATGAATAAGCAACGCTACAAATGTGGGCATATGCAGGAGTACTCGGGGCATTATGTGTAGCCTAATGTGTGTCAATGTCATATGGGCATTATAGTGCATGGCATATTATGTAAGGGGAATTACGCTGTGTGGCATAATGTGTAATGGGCATTATGGTGTTCTGCATAATGTGTAATGGGCATTATGGTGTTCTGCACATCATGATGTGTGGCATAACGAATAATGAGCAATACTGTGTGTGGTTACTATAATGTTTTGTGGGCTTTGAGGTGTGAAGCATAAGAGTTATGGGGATTATGGTGTTATTGGTACTTTTATGTGACCATGCCAATTCCCCATGAAGCCACGCTTCTACAATTTTGGCGCGTGCACTGTCACCGTATTTTAACACATGGCACCAAACTGGCTAGTTACGGCACTGGTGCTGTGTTTGGTGAATAAGATTGTGCTACTGTGTGGTGTAATTTGGAGTGGGAGCACTATTGTGTGGCCACACCCCTCCCTTTGTAAAGTTTGGGTGGGCGCAGATTTATAGTTTGCAGGAGGGCGCCGAACCCCCTAGCACCGGCCCTGTGTAGAACATATCACAGTCACCCAGAGAGGTGGAAACAGACATTGAAAACTGTGTAGACAAGAGGTCTTCTGGATGCACAAAGTAAGCTCCATTTTCCAGATGGTCTTAATGAGATGGTTCAATTAAATATGGTTATTTTAATTATAATAAATTAAGCCTTAAGGTGCCCACACACGCACCGATCCCGGCGGTGCAATGCTGTACGATGGGGTGCGCGCTCCCGCGGCACCTCATTGCACAGTACAAAAAGTATGTGCTGCACATACTTTTTCTACTAGCTTTTTCTAGCATAGCATCGCATCGCAGGGGAGATCCAGAGCCGCCCCTAGCCTAAATGACACCCTAGGCAAGATTTTGACTGTTGCCCCATAGCACCGCCACTAGTTCCGCCTCTGACCCTGCTCCCCTTTCACCATTAACCCTCATCATAGCAGTCATCATTTTGGTGCTCCTACCCGCAATATTTTAAATAGAAACAGTGCACACATTCGGTGCGCATCCCAAACAGGGGTGTGTTCTTGCTGGGTAGGGGCATGGCCACACAATAGTACCCCCAATTCAAATTATGCCACACAGTAGCGCAACTTTATCCACATTACATCATGCGATGGTGTCCCTTATTCATGTTACATCACACAGTAGTACCACGTTACCTTTTTTTGTATTTACCTTTCTTTTATTGAAGCGTAATATCAAAGAAAATCAGTACATTTCATTTCATTTTTTTGTATATATTGTACAGTTTCAAATACAAAGTAGTTCAATACACCTAATCGTCCTCCTAACATTAGGGTATTCTCTCTCTAATACAGAAAAAAAAAAAAATGACATTCACTTAATTTCTGCATGGTTTGGTCGGGTCCGGTTCCTTTTCCCCATCTGTGTTCCCTCTTTTTAGGTCGTTATTTTAAAAATCTAGACTTTTGTCTATCGGCTATGTTATTACCCTAAAGATAGATCGGTGGGTCTTGTGCATTCACTCTCTCCTCATACCATAGTGTATTTCGGAAACAATTCCAAATCTGAATCTTTATGTCATTTGTTTGTGTTTCAATGTAGCTTTCCCATGTATTAAAAAACTTTTCAGTATATATATCTTTTCTCAGGGATGTTTCCAGCCACTCCATTTTAAAGATATAGTTTAATTTACTAAGGAAAAGGGAGAATGGCGGGGCTGTAGTCTGCAACCAGCATTGTAGTATACACTTTTTCGTAGTCGCTGCTATTATAATCAGAAGTTTTCGTGCTCCCTGGTTAATACGTGTGCCCTCCGGCATGATTCCAAAGATTGCCAATTCAGGGGTTAACAACATAGCCGAGATTAAATACTGTGTAGTGTAATTCCATACCTGAACCCAGAATCTCTGTATTATTGGGCATTTCCACAAGCAGTGGTACTCTACGGGTGGTACCTACTGTATGTTCCCTTACAATATACAGTAGAGATCAGAAGGAAGATCGCAAAGGGGGTTTTCCCACTGTCCCTAGGATCAGAGGTGATACTTTGGGAGCCAGTCCCAAAGATAGAAATTAACTCCCCCTAGAAAAACATACTGAATCATAAGCTAGAAAAGAAGACTCTTAAAAATATCAACTCTGATACCACAATAGTGATAAAGAAGTCTGACAAAGGCAGTGGCCTAGTTATTCAGGATAAAGTCGACTTTACCACTTAAGACAACTAGACAACGCCATTTAAAAAAAAATTAAAACATTATCCTGGCATTTATGTCAGAGCTATTCGATATCTTGGACACAACACGGTCCATGTGGGTCCTATCCAGAGAACAGTAATTTTTTTATACCCATCCAGTGGTGCATATTATCATTTACACAAGATCCACAAATTCCTCACTTCACCACCTGGTAGACCTATTATTTTGGGGATTAATTCACTTACATCAAATATTTAGGATTATGACGACTCTTATTTATAGCTATGTGTTTCTACTCTCTCAAGTCACACATTAAGGACACAATTTATTCAAGATTGAAAAGACTCATACAATTTTTACTTTCGATGTACAAAGTTTGACTCATACAATTTTTACTTTCGATGTACAAATTTTGTATACCAATATACCACACTCTCTAGGTTACAAGCAATCTCCAAGGTTACAAGCAATCTTATAATGATATAAAAAGTTTTTGATGGATTCAATTGTATTTATTAATTTTTATTTTTAGACATTGTTTTTGCAGGTCTTGGGTACTGCCATGGGGACCACGTTAGCACCCAGTTATGCCAATTGGTACATGGGGAGGTGGCTAGTGTACGAACCTGGTCCTCTATGGCAGATCTATCGATGACCGGTTTATAATTTGGGATGGAAATGCATTTTTGCCACAAAATCTTGTTAACATGAATACCTTTAATTTACATTTTACCCACTTGTTCTATCACAATAAAATGACTTTCCTGGATGTGTCCCTAGAGGTTATAGATAATCAAATCATCACTACTAACCATACTAAAGAGGTCACCATAAATGCCTACAGATGCCCCTCATTCAGCGCCGGGGATCGCCAGAATGACCCCGCTGTCGATCACCAGTGGAGAGGCGCTCCATCTGACTGTGATGCGCAAGCAACTCACACGCACCGTACGGCGTCGGAGGATGGAAACCCTGCCCGTCTCCGCTTCAGGGAGATGGGCGGGGTTGGGGGGGGGCGGACACCAAAGTGGAGGTGGCAGAGGGCGGCGGGGGTCTCCATCAGAAGGGGACACGCGAGCGTCTCGTGCGTGTGTCCCCTTTCGGCAGTTGGCAATCCGACCAACAGACCCCCGCTGGAGCCCGGCTCCATCTGTAGCTCCATAAATGCCCATGCAGTCAGTGAACATTATCCCCCTTGGAAAATGAATATTCCAAGGAGTCAATTTACACACTTGAGAAGAAAGTGCTCTGACATAAAAAAAAAAATGGGGGGGGGGCGTGGTTATCCCAAGCCCATTGTAGATCTTACTTTCAAAATCTTTATTCATGTTCACGAAGAACATGTCCCTGAAAAAAACTGTTGGCTCCCAGTCTACTGTAGGTTGAAAAGTCATCTACCAACCTAATCCACAATATCTCTTGGCTCCCACCAAAACCAAAAGGGTTTTTTGAATGTGGGGGTTAGAGATGTATCATATGTATGCAGGTTGAAAATACAAAGGTGTCATTTATGATGGCTGGAGAAAAGAATTTTGAAATTAGGAGTTTTCTAAACTGCAACTCTACATGTCATATACTTTTGGACATGTGGTTGCGAACTAAAATATGTTGGCAGGACATCTAGGAATCTGTGTAGTAGAATCCATTGAACATTGCAGGAATTTGTAAACTAAAGTCCTATCACTTTAAAAAAGTCAGTCCACACAGTCTCAAGCGCTCTCCCCCTGCAGCTGCTGAATCCCAGGTGAAAATATTCAATCAATGATTATTTCAATGGACAATCTCTATGCAGAAACAGGGATTATCTGCAGCGCTGGTTTAATGTGCAATTCTTTATATGGGGTTCGCAGGTTTTCAAAAATAACAGATTATTCCAGAAGTTTTTTCTTCTTTTACTTAAAAAAAACTTTTATTTATGAAACCAATATATATGCAAAAAAATCTTTGGCAAAAGTTTTTTGGTTTCATAAATAAAAGTTTTTTTAAGTAAAAGAAGAAAAAACTTCTGGAATAATCTGTTATTTTTGAAAACCTGCGAACCCCATATAAAGAATTGCACATTAAACCAGCGCTGCAGATAATCCCTGTTTCTGCATAAAGTCCTATCACATAGTGTATCATGCCACTTTCTTGATTGCCATAGCAGTGTTCCAGAAAGCCGAATAGTGATAGGTGTAGAACCAGGGCCGGCGCTACCCGCTCAGCAGAGGATGCAAAGCAGGGAGGCACCGGGCAGGAGAGGCGCCGCACTCCCTGCTGTACATACTCTGCTGTCCTCCGTGGCTGCCGGCTGCTGCTGCGCCCAGGCTGTCACACTTCATGACAGGCAGCAGCGCTGGAGGCACAGAGCTCCCTCCCAGGCAGCTCCTTATCACCTGGTCATAGGAAGGGCCATACTCAGCTCATTTACAGCAACCCAGTGCGCACGTCTCCCCTCCTGTCTGGCTGCATCTACATTACAGCTGGCGTCCCAATGCTCGAGTCCAGGCATGCAACCAGGAAGGCTGATAGGGGGGCATTCGCTGTCCTCCTAAAGACAGCAGCAACACCTGTTACGCAAGGAGGAGAGCGGGGTTAATGGCAGTGGAGGACTAAATGTCAGCGGAAGCAGCATCACCTCACATTGGTGGTGGGAGTTACACACCGGGATCCCTTTCCTTTTATCTGTTTTCACCTACTGTAGTTTTTCCTTGTTCCGCGCCCCCCCTCCCTCCTCCCCTCCCCTCCCTTCCCTATCAGCCCACCGACGACCAGAGCCACTCCAGCGTGGTCTGTCTCACATGCGGCTTTCACTCCAGCCATGTCAGCCTGCGGACCCCATGCAGCTTCATGGGAGCTAGAGATCGGGAGGAGGCAGAGTCCTGCAGAAAGAGCAGGTACTGTTTGTGTGCACATAGTACAGCACACCCACGTAAGCCCCTGCTATCCCTACAGGGTGAGAGGGAAAAGGTACTGTTTCTGTAGTCTATGTGGCTGTGCTGGCAGACGCTGCCATCTCACCCTCCCACTCTCATTACCCAGAGGGCAGGTTACAGAAAAATATCCTTCCTGCCTGGGTCTGCTGCTGCTTTTATTACAAGTTAGCACCCTCCAATAGTGCTGTACACTGTTAGCCTCCCTGCTGGCACTTCAGGGGTTTTATGCATGTTCCCCTCCCAAATGCTGTTTTTTTATATTTATTTGGACCCATCTATGTTGTATAATATAAATCATGTTGGTGCACCAAATCACTACTTTTGCTCTAAGTGAAAAAATATAAGCAGAGCAACTACTTTTCACAACTGGTGTGGGTGTTATGAATAAGCAACGCTACAAATGTGGGCATATGCAGGAGTACTCGGGGCATTATGTGTAGCCTAATGTGTGTCAATGTCATATGGGCATTATAGTGCATGGCATATTATGTAAGGGGAATTACGCTGTGTGGCATAATGTGTAATGGGCATTATGGTGTTCTGCATAATGTGTAATGGGCATTATGGTGTTCTGCACATCATGATGTGTGGCATAACGAATAATGAGCAATACTGTGTGTGGTTACTATAATGTTTTGTGGGCTTTGAGGTGTGAAGCATAAGAGTTATGGGGATTATGGTGTTATTGGTACTTTTATGTGACCATGCCAATTCCCCATGAAGCCACGCTTCTACAATTTTGGCGCGTGCACTGTCCCCGTATTTTAACACATGGCACCAAACTGGCTAGTTACGGCACTGGTGCTGTGTTTGGTGAATAAGATTGTGCTACTGTGTGGTGTAATTTGGAGTGGGAGCACTATTGTGTGGCCACACCCCTCCCTTTGTAAAGTTTGGGTGGGCGCAGATTTATAGTTTGCAGGAGGGCGCCGAACCCCCTAGCACCGGCCCTGTGTAGAACATATCACAGTCACCCAGAGAGGTGGAAACAGACATTGAAAACTGTGTAGACAAGAGGTCTTCTGGATGCACAAAGTAAGCTCCATTTTCCAGATGGTCTTAATGAGATGGTTCAATTAAATATGGTTATTTTAATTATAATAAATTAAGCCTTAAGGTGCCCACACACGCACCGATCCCGGCGGTGCAATGCTGTACGATGGGGTGCGCGCTCCCGCGGCACCTCATTGCACAGTACAAAAAGTATGTGCTGCGCATACTTTTTGTACTAGCTTTTTCTAGCATAGCATCGCATCGCAGGGGAGATCCAGAGCCGCCCCTAGCCTAAATGACACCCTAGGCAAGATTTTGGCTGGGGCCCCTAGCACAGCCACTAGTTCCGCCTCTGACCCTGCTCCCCTTTCACCATCAACCCTCATCATAGCAGTCATCATTTTGGTGCTCCTACCCGCAATATTTTAAATAGAAACTGCACACATTCGGTGCGCATCCCAAACAGGGGTGTGTTCTTGCTGGGTAGGGGCATGGCCACACAATAGTACCCCCAATTCAAATTATGCCACACAGTAGCGCAACTTTATCCACATTACATCATGCGATGGTGTCCCTTATTCATGTTACATCACACAGTAGTACCACGTTACCTTTTTTTTTTTAATTTAACTTTCTTTTATTGAAGCGTAATATCAAAGAAAATCAGTACATTTAATTTCATTTTTTTGTATATATTGTACAGTTTCAAATACAAAGTAGTTAAATACACCTGATCGTCCTCCTAACATTAGGGTATTCTCTCTCTAATACAGAAAACAAAACAAAAAAATGACATTCACTTAATTTCTGCATGGTTTGGTCGGGTCCGGTTCCTTTTCCCCATCTGCGTTCCCTCTTTTTAGGTCGTTATTTTAAAAATCTAGACTTTTGTCTATCGGCTATGTTATTACCCTAAAGATAGATCGGTGGGTCTTGTGCATTCACTCTCTCCTCATACCATAGTGTATTTCGGAAACAATTCCAAATCTGAATCTTTATGTCATTTGTTTGTGTTTCAATGTAGCTTTCCCATGTATTAAAAAACTTTTCAGTATATATATATATATATATATATATATATATATATATCTTTTCTCAGGGATGTTTCCAGCCACTCCATTTTAAAGATATAGTTTAATTTACTAAGGAAAAGGGAGAATGGCGGGGCTGTAGTGTGCAACCAGCATTGTAGTATACACTTTTTCGTAGTCGCTGCTATTATAATCAGAAGTTTTCGTGCTCCCTGGTTAATACGTGTAACCCAATTCAGGGGTTAACAACATAGCCGAGATTAAATACTGTGTAGTGTAATTCCATACCTGAACCCAGAATCTCTGTATTATTGGGCATTTCCACAAGCAGTGGAATAATTCCGCCCCCTGAATACCACATCGCAGGCATCGATGGTCAGGGATTAGTCCCATCAAGTATCTACGATGTGGCGACAAATAGGTTCTATGTAACACATTGAGGAATAGTTCTACATATGAAGCAGCTGGTACCAGTTTAGAAGAAACTTCTAGCGCTTTCAATAGTTTTTTTATAGTTAACATAGGTAGGTGTTCTCTCCATTGTATCATCCCAGTTTGTATGGTGTCATGTTGAATGGGCACGTGCAGAAATGCATAATGGATCGAAATCGCTTTGCATGGGACATTTTCCCGTGATAGGAGCGTATCCAACGGGTTATTATAATCTTCTGGCGAGAGTATTCTAGAGAGGCCAGCCACATAGTGATGTATTTGTAAAAATGCTAGTGGGAAATTTTTTAAAATGGGAAATTTGTCCATAGCTTGTGTATATGTCATTGGTTTATATGATTCCCTGTCAACCAGTTTGCCCACGTTAGTAATTCCATGTCTCTTCCACAGAGTAAATGGGTGCTGGGCAAGTCCATGTTGGAATCGTGGGTTAGAGACTAAAGGTAGATGCAAGGAAGTATATGGATTTAATGATTGTTTATGGCGCAATATGTGCCATACTTTGCGTGTGTTCATGAGTATAGGATTAATCTGTATCGTCGGATGTAATTCCCCCTCATGTCGATGTAAGAATACAATTAAATTGTCTCCATTTAGAAAAGCGGTTTCTAAAGTAGTGTTGGCATACATATCTTTGCCATGCAGCCAATCCCGAACGTATCGCAAGTGTGAGGCATAGCTATATTCCGTGATGTTGGTGTTAGGTTTCGGGTGTGACCCCACCGCCGGGACTGCTGTTTAGGACAGCCACGGCAAAAACCCTACACTGCCTCTGTTGTACCCCCCAGGCTGGGTGACCGACTCCTGCAGGTGTTGCTAGGCTTCGCCTGTAGCCGCCACGTTTGAATGGGTAGGTTATGCCCACCCAAGCTCCGGTGCAGCCAGGAGTTAAGAAAGGACAAGGAGCCGGGGACCCCCCTAGGGTACGGTCAAGAGGAAAGCTGACTGAGGGGCCTAACTAAAATTAACAAACGGCGACTTGCCGAACCCTGACTAACGCTGCTAAGCGCCTTCGACCTGGTCGCCACAACCCGCGACAACCGTTGCCCAGGGAACCAAACAAAATACAAGACAAAATACAAGAGCATACAAAGAACAAGATAGACTGGGAACTCCAGGTAAACTGGGAGGCAAAGGCCCGTCCCAACGTAAATGACCTGCCAATCTGGCGGATAGGAAAAATATGAACAAGTAGTAATCACAATGAAAAGGATAAGAATGAAACTACCCCAGAGGGGCAACTCACGACACAGGGTGGACCCAATGGAAGAAGAGATCACGAAAGAGTCACTGGGAACAGCAGGGAAGCGGACCGGGGAGCAGCAGACAGATAGGTCCAAACAGGAGCTATCACCGGCGAGGACTGCAGGGCTGGCTCCCTAGATAAGGAAGCTAGGAGCCAATGAGGATGGAGGCCTGAGCCCCGCCTGTCCTAACGAGCCCCCTCAGACACCTGTGGTCTGTTTACTCGCGGATTTCTTTCCCTGCCTGGCAGCGTCTGCCGTTGCTAAGCAACGGCGCTGCCGCGTCTCTGGCGCTGGGAGACGTGAGGCGGAAGGACGGGCGTTATGTCTTAACGCCGCGTCCTCCGGCGTCCCTGGTTGCTGGGAGACACGGGGAGAGAGGACAGACGTCACGCTCCGACGCTGCGTCCTCTGGCGTCCCTGGTTGCTAGGCAACCGGACGTCGGAGCCGGAAGGACAGGCGGCTGAGCGAACATGCCGCTCTGTCCTTCCAGAAGCGCTCCCACGGCGCCTAACAGTTGGGGAGGTTGATGCCTCCGTTTGCTCTAGTTTGTTGCAATTTTATTAAACTAATTCTTGGTCTTTTATTGTTCCATATAAATTTCCGTATAATCTTATTGATCTCTATTGTATTTTGATTTGTTAATAAAATTGGGAGAGATTGAAGCGGGTATAGCATTCTCGGAAATAAGACCATTTTAATTATATTCGCTCGACCCAGATAAGATAATTTTAGATGCTTCCACCCCTCAATGTCCCTTTTTATCCAGTTGATAATAATTTTCATATTCAGATCGTATAATTTACTCACATTTTTTGGTATCTGAACACCTAAATATTTTATGACTTCCTTTGCCCATCGTATAGGTATATCCGCATGCCAAACGGGTCGGGCATATCCTGGTTTCAAATAGAGTGCTATTGTTTTATCGAAATTAACCTCAAAACCCGAGGCTATACCGAATTCCTTTATGCGATCTATTAAAGGTTTCAGTGATTTTCTCGGAGAGGATATAAATACCATTACATCATCTGCAAAGGCTGATAATTTCAATTCTTCATTAGCTATTTTAATACCTTGAAATATAGGCCAGTTTTGTAAGACTCAAAGCATGGGGTCTAGAGCTAAATTAAAAAGCAGGGGTGAAAGTGGACACCCTTGCCTTGTGCCCCTATTTAATGTAATTTGTTCTCCTCTAGATCCATTAATTAACAAAGATGTTGTTGGTGATGTATAGAAAAACTTTATCATATGTTGGAATTTAGGGCCAAATCCTCTTCTCTCCAGGATATTATAAAGATATGTCCAAGACATCATGTCAAAAGCCTTGGTTGCGTCTAGACTAAGGAGCATATTTGACTTCGTAGGTTGTAAGCTTGCTGCCATTACAGCTGCTAGAACTGATCAAATCCCATACACCGAGTGTCTACACTTAGTGAATCCCATTTGATGTTTGGTAAGCAATGTGGCCAAAATGCTCTACAGTCTACCTGCCATTATTTTAGATATTATCTTGAAGTCAACATTTAATAATGTTATTGGGCGGTAGGCCGAAGGAAGTGTTATATCCTTATCAGGTTTTGGGATCAATGAGGTGAAGGCCTGGTCAAAAGAAGGAAAGACCGGATTGTCCTGCTGAATATGATTATACAGTTGCAAAAGAGCAGGTGTAATGTCCGGTTGCAATATTTTAAAATATTCAGCGGACAATCAGTCTGGTCCTGGCGACTTATTTAAACACATAGAGGATATGGCCTTAATAATTTCCTCCTCTGTTATTGTAACTTCGAGACTCTCTTGTTGTGGTGTCAAACAAGGTAAATTAGCCTCGTCTAGTAACCTTTTTATTAATACCTGATCTGTCGGGGTAGCCGTATACAGAGATCTATAATACTCCTGGAATACAGATAGTATTTCCGAGTTCTTGGTTAGCATCATATCCGACTGTCCATCTTTAATTCCGGCTATATGGGGTCTCCTTTTAAAGGTTTTGGTCATATTTGCTAATAGTGACCCGGTCTTATTGCCCCAGCGAAAGTATTTTTGTTGGGTGTACTCTAATTTCACTTTAGCTTGTGTTAGCAAAAAACTGTTCAATTTGATAATCCTGAGGATGCCTGAAAACATATCTTGCCACTTAGCACCCCAAGCAACCCAAAATCGCGCCCTAATCTTGGTGATGCCCAGGGAACGGGAAATATATAGAGTCCTCGTACAGGGAGGGGAAATATGAAATTATCTGTATTGATAACAAATAATGGAAGATTCAATTTTAAGTGAAGTTTTGATTTGTTATATTTTATATGTATTATGTTTTGCAAATTATACTCAACGAAGTAATCTAATGATCCTGCCTGTTCCTGAGATGGTTCTTGGGAACCGGCATGAAAATGTTTTGGAAGGAAAAAAAATTTAGAAAAAGTTTTGAAGCTTAATTATGTGTTGTACTATGGTGTTTATTTTGTAATGCATGGAATGATTGCTCCGGTATCCTATGGAAGGGTCATATTAATTGTTGTTGTCCTTGCTCAAAGGGACGGGGAGAACATTTTTGATGTTGGTTATTTACTTGTACCTTTTTTCCCAACAAAGGGTATAGGATGAGCCCACCCCCTCCTAATAACGGGGGTAATTTACCCCATAAGCCACATTCACTCAAAATAACCTCATGGAATGTAGGAGGGTTGAATACACCTATTAAACGGAAAAAAGTATCCACCTATCTGAAAAAATATAAAACCGATATAGCATTTATACAAGAGACTCATTGGAAACAGGGAGATGAGGCTACCATACGGGACACTTGGATTGAGGACTGCATAGCAGCCAGTTACCAATCTAAGACACGTGGGGTAGCCATCATATTTGCTAAAAGACTCCCTTACACTATAGTGAATAGGCTTTCGGACTCGGAAGGAAGATACCTATTGCTGGATGTCCAAATCTATGAAAATTATTATACTTTACTTAACCTGTACGCCTCGATCACTGATCAGCAGCCTTTTTATCAGACTATAACCCAACTTTTGTTTAGTAGATCCAACTATGAATTAATAATAGGGGGAGATTTTAACACGGTGTCTGACCCATCTTTAGATAAATCCATTACACCCCCTACACTACCTAGGGGTCAAGGAAAGATTATCCCTCGTATGCTAATAGACCACTCTTTAGTTGACCCATGGAGGGTGTTCAATCCCAATGAAAGAACATATACATATCACTCCGCGGTACATAGGTCTTTTTCCCGTATAGATTATATGTTAGTGTCCACTTCACTACTATCCAGCACCAGTGTAGCTTCGATAGGAGATATAGTGATCTCCGATCATGCTCCCATATTTATAGCACTTGAGACAAAATCTGGAAGAACAGGTTCCACCCATTGGCGCTTCCCATCTTACCTTTATCACTCGGACCACTTTAAACAATATTTAAAAGTAAAATGGGGGAATTTTTTAGAGGATAATTCGCAACATTTGGTTGAACCTGTTTTACTTTGGGAAACCTCCAAGACAGTCATGAGAGGCAACATTATTGCCTATGTTTCGAAGCGAAACAAAGAGATTAATATGCAATACGCGGAATTAAAAAAAAACATGCAGATAGCCTTAGCAGAATATATAGTCAACCCCACGGATAGGACACATAAAAAATAATATAACGATAATCGCCAAAACTTGGACAGTTTTTTGCTAACACAAGCTAAAGTACCACGTTACCTTATATACATTACTTAAGGGGAGGGGGCCCGGGCCCCCATTGGGCCCTTCCACCAGACTTTGGCCTGGGTAATTTGTACCCCCTACCCCTTTCTCTCGGCACCCCGATAATACCACACAGTAATGCCCCTTACACCTGACACACATTATTAATGTCCTTATAAACATAATGCCCCTTACATATATGTTGTACATAATTAATGCCCTTATACACATGACACACAATGCATGTTACACATGTCGCACATTATTAATGCATTTATACATGACACACAAAATGCCCCTTACAAATATGCCGAACACTATTGCACAACCAACCCACCGCAGACAGGACTCGCACAGCCGCTAACACTGTGACCTCTGCCTCTGCTTGGATACAGATGTTTCCTCATACATCTTGCCTCAATATGCCATGCAGCTCCTGGCCAGTTCTGCTAATGTTGGGTGCATTTTTTGCTAAAAAATTCGTCTTATTTGCATTGTTATGTGACTAGGACACACAAGGAGCTTCCGATGATTAAAATGATATGTGGCATGCCTATATTCTGTGTGCGACTGTGGCTGTACCTGCATACGGAATGCTATGTTACAGTGATTTCCATGAATACACTATTTCATATGCAGATACAGCCTCACTCACACACAGAATATAGGCATGCTGCATATCATTTTAATCAGTAGAAGCTGCTGGTGCCCCATGGCATTCCAAACGCCCTAGGCATTTGCCTAGTTTGCCTATGCCTAAGGCCGGCTCTGGGGAGATCATTTGATGGTCGCTGACCACTGAATCTACCCTTCAGCAATAAAAGTCGGTTTATACTGACTCACTTTTCGTTGTTGTTTCCCAAAGATGTCATGTCAGCTGACCAACAATGCAGGCATCACCACACCTCCTCCTACAGGGGAATGCCCAGAGTTTTTATGGGGACACCCATAAAGTGCTGGCGTTCCCCTGCTACCACCCCCCCCGGCGAGTGTTTTATTCACTGAAGCCGTTCGCTGACGTGGTTTGCACATAAGCAAACCCTGAATCAGCCCCAGTATGTAATGGTGCACTGTCAACCACTCTAGCTGCGGGCTATATAGGATTTGGCACGTCCAATAGGCAAGGAAAGCTAACAAGAGGAGAACATGCAATGGTTTTATTTTATTATATAATCACTATAAATTATTCCTATACTAATAGAACCGCCCAGCACAGTGATTTACTTATCTTGTTTTTTTTCTAGGAAAGCAGGAGTGGATGTCTGGACAGAGATATGGCAGCTATGCCGAAGTAATATGGCCCTATTCCAAGCTAGCTAGGACATCACAATTATTATGACCTCACAATCACTAGAAGGCAATACATTGCCGCTCCCTCAAGCTTTGGCTTAGATAGGAAAGTAGGAGTGGATGTCTCTGGACAGAGATATGGCAGCTATGCCGATTTACTTTATGATATGCATCAGCTTGCTGACAATCTTGGCCAAAGGCGGACCGTTGCCTACAGCAGAAAGATCTCCAGTGGTCACCATGCCACATGCTGTACGGCACCATAGCCTGGATTTCGGATTACCCCATAATCGCATTATGCGACTGGTGATGATTATAGGCCTTGTCCTTGGACTTCTTTGCTTTGCAGCTATATTATTCTGCTGCTTGAGATACTGCTATAAGAATGTAAAGGAAATCCTGATGAAGAAATGTCTGATAGAGAAACTGGAGCTACTGACTGGGTCCCAATCTATTCCTAAAGATGTGGATTTAGAATCCATCGTGATTCATGGGCATACTACACCAGAACCAGGACCGCGCAAGTCCAACAGCGAGGAATCAGACAAAGCAAATCAGACCATCAAGCTTCCAACAACCAAGGGCAAAAAGCCAAAGACCGGAATCAAGACATCAAAGGTACCTAAAATAATAGGTGCACAAATGGGCAAAATACAGGCCTTGTCCTAGGACTTCTAAGCTTTTCAGCTATATTATTCTTCTGCTTGAGAGACTGCTATAAGAATGTAAAGGAATGCCTGATCAAACTCCCAACTCTACGGGTGGTACCTACTGTATGTTCCCTTACAATATACAGTAGAGATCAGAAGGAAGATCACAAAGGGGGTTTTTCCACCAATATTTAGTCACTGTTAAAATAAAGTACGGTAAATATTTCAAAGAGGGGGTGACAAATCTATCTAAAAAATGGAACTTGATGGACATACGTCTTTTTTCAACCTCAACTAATATGTTACGTGTGTCCACCTCTGTATGAGTCCAATATGCGGATTAAGGCTCCCATTTATCAAACAATATTGGCGTCTGTTCCTGCAAATCATATTAAGTGTCCTGTGAATGTATATAGGAGGGGCCACAACAGCACATTCTAAAAACATCATTATAAGCCAACAACAATTACAGAAGCTCCTCACTTAAAGACCTGTATAATAACCAGTGGGAACTTGTCGGTAAGTTAGGAGCCGCTCTTACTAAAATACATAACACTACTTCAGTTGTACCATCATCTTTATATAACAAAGTGCTGATTGGCTTTCCTCCCGACCAATAACTGTACAGCAGCTAATTCTGGCCTATAGTATGCTTGGGAATAGTGGGTGTGGCCTGATATGTTGGCACTCAGAATGCTGACAGCAGACGTATCTATTATGGATAATTAAATTGAAACCTAAATATAACACTGAAATATACTGTAGCTCACACTGCCACTTAGTGGTCCTGATTCAGGTTGGCTTGCTAGGCAATGTACATTTGCTGCCTAGCGAGCCCATGAACATCTTCCGCTGCCATGCCAAAAGCCTCCGTTCCACCATCAAATCCCCTTGGTACCATGTGAGGAGATGTGTACATGAACACTCGCACAAGAGCATAGGGGAGATTCAGAGCCGGCCCTAGCCTAAATGACACCCTAGGCAAGATTTTGGCTGGGGCCCCCTAGCACCGCCACTAGTTCCGCCTCTGACCCTGCTCCCCTTTCCCAGCATCATCAACCCTCATCATAGCAGTCATCATTTTGGTGCTCCTACCCACAATATTTTAAATAGAAACAGTGCACACATTCGGTGCGCATCCCAAACAGGGGTGTGTTCTTGCTGGGAAGGGGCATGGCCACACAATAGTACCCCCAATTCAAATTATGCCACACAGTAGCGCAGCTTTATGCACATTACATCATGCGATGGTGTCCCTTATTCGGGATGCGGTTAATTTCCCGGCGGTCGGAATCCCAACACTGGAATCCTGAAACTTTCTCCCTCCGTGGGTGTCCACGACACCCATAGAGGGAGAATAAAATAGCGTGCCGAGCGTAGCGAGGCACCGGGCCCGCTGCGTGGCGAGCGCAGCGAGCCCGCAAGGGGGGGCGATCCATGTCCCCCCCTTGTCGGGATTTCGGCGGTCGGGATTCCAGTGTCGGGATTCCGACCGCCGGGAAATCGTATCGGATCCCCTTATTCATGTTACATCACACAGTAGTACCACGTTACCTTATATACATTACTTAAGGGGAGGGGGCCCGGGCCCCCACTGGGCCCTTCCATCAGACTTTGGCCTGGGTAATTTTTACCCCCTACCCCTTTCTCTCGGCACCCCTGATAATACCACACCATAATGCCCCTTACACATGACACACATTATTAATGTCCTTATACACATAATGCCCCTTACATATATGGTGCACATTATTAATGCCCTTATACACATGACACACATAATGCCCCTTACACATATGGTGCACATTATTAATGTCCTTATACACATAATGCCCTTACATATATGGTGCACATTATTAATGCCCTTATACACATGACACACAATGCATGTTACACATATGTCGCACATTATTAATGCATTTATACATGACACACATAATGCCCCTTACACATATGCCGAACACTATTGCACAACCAACCCACCCGCAGACAGCACTCGCACAGCCGCTAACATTGTGACCTCTGCCTCTGCTTGGATACAGATGTTTCCTCATACATCTTGCCTCAATAGCCATGCAGCGCCTGGTCAGTTCTGCTAATGTTGGGTGTATTTTTTGATGAAAATTCATCTTATTTGCATTGTTATGTGACCAGGACACACAAGGAGCTTCCGATGATTAAAATGATATGCGACATGCCTATATTCTGTGTGCGACTGTGGATGTACCTGCATACGGAATGCTATGTTACAGTGATTTCCTGTCAGCATCGGGGTTTCTTGTGTTCCCGGCTGTGACAGTGGTGGACCAGTGGAGGGCGCAGGCTGGGACTGAAACTGGGAGATGTGCCTTGAGGCGGCCTGTAAGCCGGGGTTGACAGGGGACAGCCTGGAAGCTGCGGGAGTTGTCGACGTAGGATGTTAACAGTCAGATGGGAGGCGAGTGGAGGCACAGGTATAGCAACAGACTGTAGCAGAATAGGGCACAGGTGGTATTGGTCACTATAGGCATACAGTACTTGAGTGTCGACCTGGATGTTGACAGTGCCTGTCGACAGATCAGGACTGAGATGGAGAAAGTCACTGATAGCGGTAATGGTTTGGCTTGAGAGCCAATGGAGTTCTCTGCAAGAAATACTTGTTCACTGAACTGCAGGAATGACAAGAGCAGGAGTCTTCTGGAAGATGGGTGGAACCAGGTAAGTATCAGCAGTAACAGCAGAGAACCCAGGA
Organism: Crinia signifera; assembly: GCF_055691185.1. Lineage (NCBI taxonomy): Eukaryota > Metazoa > Chordata > Amphibia > Anura > Myobatrachidae > Crinia > Crinia signifera. The sequence goes on along the minus strand of NC_139224.1, from coordinate 19,754,369 downwards.
TGGATTCTCAGGTGAGACTGGGAAGCCTGGAGCCTTGGGAGCTTCACTGACACAGGAGTAATTCTGGGAGCAGATGGAGCAAGAGACTTTATATATGACATACACTGGGGACCCAGGCACAGCGAACCAGAGGGTTGGCGGAGACCAGAAGCAGGGGCGCGGAGTCTAACTTGCCAGTGGTATTCACCAGGGAGTCCCGCAAGGAACTATGGGCTTGGCTGCATCTGGCAAGCAGGTCGCGGCCCCCTGCCCTGGTCCTCTGGACGCAGGCTGGGAGTGAGGACACAGGAGATATGAGAGAATGTCTTTGGAGATGGCCTGAGAGCCGGGGGTGATAGTAGACAGCCTGATGCGGGGTACACACCAGGACGACCCGCTCACGATGCACATCGTGAGCGGGTCGTCAGTGTCTCGTCCGACCCGCTCACGATGACGCGGGAGGGCACGACCCGCTCACGATGTGCACCGTGAGCGGGTCCGATCCGATGGCGACCCGCACCCGGTTCTATGGTCGTCATTGAGATCCTACCTGCAGCAGGTAGGATCTCAATAACGACCGACCGACCCGCGGGACCGCGCATCGGATCGGAATCGCTCCACACCAGGTCAGAAAAGGGCCCAATCAGCACACAATCTACATCCGATTGATCGGAATTGGATCTAGATTGTGCTGATCGGGCCCTAGTCGTCCTGGTGTGTACCTAGCATGAGAGCTGTGGGATGGCCTGGGAGCCGGAGGTGATAGTTGGCAGCCTGGGAGCTGAGAGATGGCCTGGGAGCCGGTGATGACCGTTGGCAGCCAGGGAGCTGCAGAATGGCCTGGGAGCCGGAGATGACGACCTGGGAGTCGTGGGTATATGATGTCGATAACCAGGAGAGAATGACAGAGTCTCTGGAGGCACTTTGGAAAACAGTTGACACAGGATGTCGACAACAGGTGTATGTGTGACAATACTTGAATGCGGCAACTGGTGGATGTCGGAGATGACACAGATGTTGTTAGTCAGCAGGAGACGACAGAAGCACAGAGTCTCTGGAGGCACTTTGGAAAACAGTTGACACAATGTCGGCAATAGACGATAATGTGACAATACTCGGATGCAGCAACTGATGGACGTCAGGGATGACACAGATGTTGTTAGTCAGGGATAGACGGCAGAAGCTGAGTGTCGACTGTGAGGTAGACAGTGCCTGTCGACAGATCAGGACTGTGATGGTAAAAAGTTACTGATAGGTTTGAAGGTAGTTTGGCCTGGGAGCCAAGGGGTCTAGCCTAGAAGTTAGTGGGGATTTGCTAGCCAGTGCCAGTGGTATCCTCTGCAGGGGATAGCTTGCTCACTCAACCGCAGTGATGGAATTAGCAGGAGTCTCTGGAGATGAACGGAACCAGGTAAGTAGCAGCAGGACACTTGGAGAAGGTATCGCTGGAGACTGGATAGCCAGGAGCCTTGGAATTCTCTGTCTCTGGGGTAACCACACAGGAAGCAGAAAGAACATTTGTTCAAGGCAAGGAGGATTCTGGGAAACTGGCTTATATTCCTCCAGGTGATTGCTTGATTGTCTGCAGCAGCAGACAGAACCAGGAAGTATGCCTTGAGTTACCTGGATCATGTAACTGGTGCTGAACTCAGGAAGCCTCACTGAAGTTTTAATCACTGAGAATGCAGATCAGGTGCAACAGCAACAGCAGCTAGGAAACAGACAGGCATGGAAACATCAGAAAATAAATGTGAACCAAGTCAGGTTCATGACATTTCCATGAATACACTATTTCATATGCAGATCATACTTGCCAACCCTCCCGCATTCAGCGGGAGAGTCCCGCTTTTTGCTTGACCCTCCCGCTGCCCCGCAATACCCCTCATACCTCCCGGTTTCTGGGATTATTTTCTGAAAATTCGGACTGCGCATGCGTGCGTCCGTACTGGCGGGGGGGGGGGGGGGGCGGGGCCTGTGTGGGGGAGTCACAGCCGGCCACCGCGGTGTTATGGGTAGCGGTGACCAGCTCCTGTGCGTACAGACCGGAAGTCTGTGCATCAGGTCATCTGGCACTGCAGTCGGGGCTTCCCTGAGGCTGGGCCCGCCCCCACACTCAGCTCCGTGTTACACAGACCAGCTCTTCCTGCCTCTCCGCCTCCCTCCCTCATCACATGGCTGGTTCCCTGCAAGTCCCTGACATGAGCAACAACACAGCCAGGTGAGTGCTGTGTGCACTGAGGAAATGGGGGCTGGTGTATTATGTGTGTGTACTGGGTGTAATATGGGGCTGCTATGTATAATTTAATATGTTGTGTGTAGGGTGGCCAATCCCGGGATCGGGATCGGCGGGATCCCGGGATTTGGCCCTAAAAAGTCCGGGATTTCAATCCCGGGATTGGAGTATCCAATCCCGGGATTTCGGTATTAGACTGCGCATGCGCAGTCTAATACCGGGCAGCGTCTGAACACTCGCTCAGACGCTGCCCGACTGTTCCAGACCCCTGCGTGCGGCCTGCGCAGCGTGACGGTCACGCTGTGCAGGCCACGCACACCGCCCACAGTGTCGCTCCTCCTGCCCGCCCACCCCCACCTCTTCTCCAGCGCCGGCCAGCCCGCCCCGTTACCGACGCCAGCCCACCCGCGCCTTCCTCCCGGCTGCAAGGATGATATGAGGAGGTGCACGAGCCCGACGGCACTGTGCACCTCAGAACCCACACCACTCCCGGCCGCCCGCCTGCCAATGTAAGTAAATCTGTGGGTCGGCCGGTGTGGGGATGGGTATAGGGCACATGCCAGCAAACGAAGGATGCCAATCCCGGGATCCCGGGAATCCCGGGATTGAGCATTTTTCAATCCCGGATCCCGGGATTGAAAAAATGCCCCGGGATTGGCATCCCTAGTTGTGTGCAATGTGCTGCATGTATTAGCTGTGTTGGTGTTGTGTACATTATGCTTTGTGCACAGGCAGTGGCGTAACCAGAAATTTTGCTCCCCCCAGCCAAAAAAAATCTGGCGCCCCCCTCCCATTTTTTGGAACCTATAGGATTCCATGAAGGGTGTGTGGCAATGCTTATTAGACAATATGCCACACACTGTAATGTCTATTACATATTATACTACACACCATAATGACCCTTACACATTATTCCCCTTACCATAAAGCCCATTACACATTATGCCACATATTGTAATGTTCATAACACATTATGCCACACAAAGTTATGCCACATTATGCCACAATGTAATGCCCATTGCACATTATACCACACACCTTAAAGTCAATTACACATTATGCCACACACCGTAATGCCCATTACAGAATATAACACATTATGCACACATGTTGAAACCCAATATATATTGAATGAGGTCAGCTTCCAGGCAATCAGGTTGCTGGTGTTCAGTATATCGACACTGGCATCCCAACTGCCATTAGAACACTGAAACTGGAACATTTAAGGGTATCAGGATGCCAACAACGGAATGTCAACAGCCAGCAATTAGCCGTAAGTATGCTGTAACGGGTTGGGGAGAGGCCAAGGTGGATTAGGGATAGGCAGTACTGGGGGTAGGGAAGGGGTATAGAAGCTACTAGGTTTAGAAGTGTACATACATTGCACTTTAAGCTGGCATATTGAAAGTTATTTCCAGTGCTGCTGCAGGCACCATTGATACCACCTCTATACCCCATGCACGGCCAGCAGCAGGAACCGGGGCAGCCTCTGGGAAGAGAGCACCATCCTGACACACAAACATATGAGGGTGCCCTAAATGAGCGCCAGTTACCCCATCTTCTGACCCGAAACCAAGCAAAACACATCTTACCAGATGCTAGAACTGCAGCCAGGAGAGGACACTGAAGCGCGGGGATGGCAGTGGGTCACAACCATTATCTTGAAGGTCACGACGGGTGCTTTTTGATGGCCGCTCCTCCTGGGCTCTGCGCGTGTGAAAGCTTGGTTGGTCTCTAGGACAGGAAGGGTGGAGTCTGCACTGCAGCAGCAAGTTCTGCTGCCCAGGAGACACGCTGCTGCTGCTGCTGTGGGAGATGAAAAAGGATGATCATAGGTCAGGTGCTCTGGTGCTGCTGCCAGCAACTCAGGGCAAACAATTGGGGTGCAGGAGCATAACTAGAACCTTGTGGGTCCCATTGCAAAATATATAAAGGGTCTGATTCTCACGAGGCTGAAGTTGGCTTCTTATTCGGCCAGCTTCTTATTCGAGCTCCAGCTTTTTATTCGAGCTCCAGCTTCTTATTCAGAACAATCACTTTTACAAGGGTTAATGAATCATGGACCACAAATGTGACTGCAGAAATCAACAAAGGGGGGTTGCCTACATATGACCCACTTGCAATTTCTTTTGACCAACAATGATTTGGGCAGAAAATGGGCACAAAAATGGGCATGGGTCCCAGATATCATTTTGAATAAGTAGCTGGTGTCCTGCAAGGGTTAAACAGCCTTGGTCAAGAAATATTACACTGGAAACCAGCACAGGGGGGGTCACTTACATATGACCCACTTGCCATTTCTTTTGACCAACAAGGATTTGGGCAGAAATAGGGCAGTAAAGTGGGCATAGGTCCCAGATTTCATCATTTTGAATAAGTAGCTGGTGTCCTGCAAGGGTTAAACAGCGTTGGTCAAAAAATCTTATACTTGTAATCCACACAGGGGGGTCACTTACATATGACCCACTTGCCATTTCTTTTGACCAACAAGGATTTGGGCAGAAATAGGGCAGAAAAGTGGGCATGGGTCCCAGAATCATCATTTTGAATAAGTAGCTGGTGTCCTGCAAGGGTTAAACAGCGTTGGTCAAAAAATATTACACTGGAAACCCACACAGGGGGGTCACTTACATATGACCCACTTGCCATTTCTTTTGACCAACAAGGATTTGGGCAGTAATAGGGCAGTAAAGTGGGCATGGGTCACAGATGTCATTATTTTGAATAAGTAGCTGGTGTCCTGCAAGGGTTAAACAGTGTTGGTCAAAACATATTACACTTGAAACCCACACAGGGGGGATGCCTACATATGACCCAATTGCAATTTCTTTTGACCAACAATGATTTGGGCAGAAAATGGGCACAAAAATGGCATGGGTCCCAGATATAATTTTGAATAAGTAGCTGGTGTCCTGCAAGGGTTAAACAGCGTTGGTCAAAAAATATTACACTGGAAACCCGCACAGGGGGGTCACTTACATATGACCCACTTGCCATTTCTTTTGACCAACAAGGATTTGGGCAGTAATAGGGCAGTAAAGTGGGCATGGGTCCCAGAATCATCATTTTGAATAAGTAGCTGGTGTCCTGCAAGGGTTAAACAGCGTTGGTCAAAAAATATTACACTTGGAATCCACACAGGGGGGTCACTTACATATGACCCACTTGCAATTTCTTTTGACCAACAATGATTTGGGCAGAAAATGGGCACAAAAATGGGCATGGGTCCCAGATATCATTTTGAATAAGTAGCTGGTGTCCTGCAAGGGTTAAACAGCGTTGGCCCAAAAATATTACACTGGAAACCCGCACAGGGGGGTCACTTACATATGACCCACTTGACATTTCTTTTGACCAACAAGGATTTGGGCAGAAATAGGGCAGTAAAGTGGGCATGGGTCATAGAATCATCATTTTGAATAAGTAGCTGGTGTCCTGCAAGGGTTAAACAGCGTTGGTCAAAAAATATTACACTGGAAACCCGCACAGGGGGGTCACTTACATATGACCCACTTGCCATTTCTTTTGACCAACAAGGATTTGGGCAGAAATAGGGCAGTAAAGTGGGCATGGGTCCCAGAATCATCATTTTGAATAAGTAGCTGGTGTCCTGCAAGGGTTAAACAGTGTTGGTCAAAACATATTACACTTGAAACCCAAACAGTGGGGTTGCCTACATATGACCCACTTGCAATTTCTTTTGACCAACAATGATTTGGGCAGAAAATGGGCACAAAAATGGGCATGGGTCCCAGATATCATTTTGAATAAGTAGCTGGTGTCCTGCAAGGGTTAAACAGCGTTGGTCAAAAAATGTTACACTTGGAATCCACACAGGGGGGTCAGTTACATATGACCCACTTGCCATTTCTTTTGACCAACAAGGATTTGGGCAGAAATAGGGCAGTAAAGTGGGCATAGGTCCCAGATTTCATCATTTTGAATAAGTAGCTGGTGTCCTGCAAGGGTTAAACAGCGTTGGTCAAAAAATCTTATACTTGTAATCCACACAGGGGGGTCACTTACATATGACCCACTTGCCATTTCTTTTGACCAACAAGGATTTGGGCAGAAATAGGGCAGAAAAGTGGGCATGGGTCCCAGAATCATCATTTTGAATAAGTAGCTGGTGTCATGCAAGGGTTAAACAGCGTTGGTCAAAAAATATTACACTTGAAACCCGCACAGGGGGGTCAGTTACATATGACCCACTTGCCATTTCTTTTGACCAACAAGGATTTGGGCAGAAATAGGGCAGTAAAGTGGGCATAGGTCCCAGATTTCATCATTTTGAATAAGTAGCTGGTGTCCTGCAAGGGTTAAACAGCGTTGGTCAAAAAATGTTACACGTGGAATCCACACAGGGGGGTCAGTTACATATGACCCACTTGCCATTTCTTTTGACCAACAAGGATTTGGGCAGAAATAGGGCAGTAAAGTGGGCATGGGTCCCAGAATCATCATTTTGAATAAGTAGCTGGTGTCCTGCAAGGGTTAAACAGTGTTGGTCAAAACATATTACACTTGAAACCCACACAGGGGGGTTGCCTACATATGACCCAATTGCAATTTCTTTCGACCAACAATGATTTGGGCAGAAAATGGGCACAAAAATGGGCATGGGTCTCAGATATCATTTTGAATAAGTAGCTGGTGTCCTGCAAGGGTTAAACAGCGTTGGTCAAAAAATATTACACTGGAAACCACACAGGGGGGTCAGTTACATATGACCCACTTGCCATTTCTTTTGACCAACAAGGATTTGGGCAGAAATAGGGCAGTAAAGTGGGCATGGGTCACAGATGTCATTATTTTGAATAAGTAGCTGGTGTCCTGCAAGGGTTAAACAGTGTTGGTCAAAAAATATTACACTTGAAACCCACACAGGGGGGTTGCCTACATATGACCCACTTGCAATTTCTTTTGACCAACAATGATTTGGGCAGAAAATGGGCACAAAAATGGGCATGGGTCCCAGATATCATTTTGAATAAGTAGCTGGTGTCCTGCAAGGGTTAAACAGCGTTGGTCAAAAAATGTTACACTGGAAACCCGCACAGGGGGGTCACTTACATATGACCCACTTGCCATTTCTTTTGACCAACAAGGATTTGGGCAGAAAATGGGTAAAAAAAATGGGCATGGGTCCCAGATATCATTTTGAATAAGTAGCTGGTGTCCTGCAAGGGTTAAACAGCGTTGGTCAAAAAATATTACACTGGAAACCCGCACAGGGGGGTCACTTACATATGACCCACTTGCCATTTCTTTTGACCAACAAGGATTTGGGCAGAAATAGGGCAGTAAAGTGGGCATGGGTCACAGAATCATCATTTTGAATAAGTAGCTGGTGTCCTGCAAGGGTTAAACAGCGTTGGTCAAAAAATATTACACTGGAAACCCGCACAGGGGGGTCACTTACATATGACCCACTTGCCATTTCTTTTGACCAACAAGGATTTGGGCAGAAATAGGGCAGTAAAGTGGGCATGGGTCCCAGAATCATCATTTTGAATAAGTAGCTGGTGTCCTGCAAGGGTTAAACAGTGTTGGTCAAAACATGTTACACTTGAAACCCAAACAGGGGGGTTGCCTACATATGACCCACTTGCAATTTCTTTTGACCAACAATGATTTGGGCAGAAAATGGGCACAAAAATGGGCATGGGTCCCAGATATCATTTTGAATAAGTAGCTGGTGTCCTGCAAGGGTTAAACAGCGTTGGTCAAAAAATGTTACACTTGGAATCCACACAGGGGGGTCAGTTACATATGACCCACTTGCCATTTCTTTTGACCAACAAGGATTTGGGCAGAAATAGGGCAGTAAAGTGGGCATGGGTCACAGATGTCATTATTTTGAATAAGTAGCTGGTGTCCTGCAAGGGTTAAACAGTGTTGGTCAAAACATATTACACTTGAAACCCAAACAGGGGGGTTGCCTACATATGACCCACTTGCAATTTCTTTTGACCAACAATGATTTGGGCAGAAAATGGGCACGGGTCCCAGATGTCATCATTTTGAATAAGTAGCTGGTGTCCTGCAAGGGTTAAACAGCGTTGGTCAAAAAATGTTACACTTGGAATCCACACAGGGGGGTCAGTTACATATGACCCACTTGCCATTTCTTTTGACCAACAAGGATTTGGGCAGAAATAGGGCAGTAAAGTGGGCATAGGTCCCAGATTTCATCATTTTGAATAAGTAGCTGGTGTCCTGCAAGGGTTAAACAGCGTTGGTCAAAAAATCTTATACTTGTAATCCACACAGGGGGGTCACTTACATATGACCCACTTGCCATTTCTTTTGACCAACAAGGATTTGGGCAGAAATAGGGCAGAAAAGTGGGCATGGGTCCCAGAATCATCATTTTGAATAAGTAGCTGGTGTCATGCAAGGGTTAAACAGCGTTGGTCAAAAAATATTACACTTGAAACCCGCACAGGGGGGTCAGTTACATATGACCCACTTGCCATTTCTTTTGACCAACAAGGATTTGGGCAGAAATAGGGCAGTAAAGTGGGCATAGGTCCCAGATTTCATCATTTTGAATAAGTAGCTGGTGTCCTGCAAGGGTTAAACAGCGTTGGTCAAAAAATGTTACACGTGGAATCCACACAGGGGGGTCAGTTACATATGACCCACTTGCCATTTCTTTTGACCAACAAGGATTTGGGCAGAAATAGGGCAGTAAAGTGGGCATGGGTCCCAGAATCATCATTTTGAATAAGTAGCTGGTGTCCTGCAAGGGTTAAACAGTGTTGGTCAAAACATATTACACTTGAAACCCACACAGGGGGGTTGCCTACATATGACCCACTTGCAATTTCTTTTGACCAACAATGATTTGGGCAGAAAATGGGCACAAAAATGGGCATGGGTCCCAGATATCATTTTGAATAAGTAGCTGGTGTCCTGCAAGGGTTAAACAGCGTTGGTCAAAAAATATTACACTGGAAACCCGCACAGGGGGGTCACTTACATATGACCCACTTGCCATTTCTTTTGACCAACAAGGATTTGGGCAGAAATAGGGCAGTAAAGTGGGCATGGGTCCCAGAATCATCATTTTGAATAAGTAGCTGGTGTCCTGCAAGGGTTAAACAGTGTTGGTCAAAACATGTTACACTTGAAACCCAAACAGGGGGGTTGCCTACATATGACCCACTTGCAATTTCTTTTGACCAACAATGATTTGGGCAGAAAATGGGCACAAAAATGGGCACGGGTCCCAGATATCATTTTGAATAAGTAGCTGGTGTCCTGCAAGGGTTAAACAGCGTTGGTCAAAAAATGTTACACTTGGAATCCACACAGGGGGGTCAGATACATATGACCCACTTGCCATTTCTTTTGACCAACAAGGATTTGGCCAGAAATAGGGCAGTAAAGTGGGCATGGGTCACAGATGTCATTATTTTGAATAAGTAGCTGGTGTCCTGCAAGGGTTAAACAGTGTTGGTCAAAACATATTACACTTGAAACCCAAACAGGGGGGTTGCCTACATATGACCCACTTGCAATTTCTTTTGACCAACAATGATTTGGGCAGAAAATGGGCACAAAAATGGGCATGGGTCCCAGATGTCATCATTTTGAATAAGTAGCTGGTGTCCTGCAAGGGTTAAACAGCGTTGGTCAAAAAATGTTACACTTGGAATCCACACAGGGGGGTCAGTTACATATGACCCACTTGCCATTTCTTTTGACCAACAAGGATTTGGGCAGAAATAGGGCAGTAAAGTGGGCATAGGTCCCAGATTTCATCATTTTGAATAAGTAGCTGGTGTCCTGCAAGGGTTAAACAGCGTTGGTCAAAAAATCTTATACTTGTAATCCACACAGGGGGGTCACTTACATATGACCCACTTGCCATTTCTTTTGACCAACAAGGATTTGGGCAGAAATAGGGCAGAAAAGTGGGCATGGGTCCCAGAATCATCATTTTGAATAAGTAGCTGGTGTCATGCAAGGGTTAAACAGCGTTGGTCAAAAAATATTACACTTGAAACCCGCACAGGGGGGTCAGTTACATATGACCCACTTGCCATTTCTTTTGACCAACAAGGATTTGGGCAGAAATAGGGCAGTAAAGTGGGCATAGGTCCCAGATTTCATCATTTTGAATAAGTAGCTGGTGTCCTGCAAGGGTTAAACAGCGTTGGTCAAAAAATGTTACACGTGGAATCCACACAGGGGGGTCAGTTACATATGACCCACTTGCCATTTCTTTTGACCAACAAGGATTTGGGCAGAAATAGGGCAGTAAAGTGGGCATGGGTCCCAGAATCATCATTTTGAATAAGTAGCTGGTGTCCTGCAAGGGTTAAACAGTGTTGGTCAAAACATATTACACTTGAAACCCACACAGGGGGGTTGCCTACATATGACCCACTTGCAATTTCTTTTGACCAACAATGATTTGGGCAGAAAATGGGCACAAAAATGGGCATGGGTCCCAGATATCATTTTGAATAAGTAGCTGGTGTCCTGCAAGGGTTAAACAGCGTTGGTCAAAAAATATTACACTGGAAACCCGCACAGGGGGGTCACTTACATATGACCCACTTGCCATTTCTTTTGACCAACAAGGATTTGGGCAGAAATAGGGCAGTAAAGTGGGCATGGGTCCCAGAATCATCATTTTGAATAAGTAGCTGGTGTCCTGCAAGGGTTAAACAGTGTTGGTCAAAACATGTTACACTTGAAACCCAAACAGGGGGGTTGCCTACATATGACCCACTTGCAATTTCTTTTGACCAACAATGATTTGGGCAGAAAATGGGCACAAAAATGGGCACGGGTCCCAGATATCATTTTGAATAAGTAGCTGGTGTCCTGCAAGGGTTAAACAGCGTTGGTCAAAAAATGTTACACTTGGAATCCACACAGGGGGGTCAGATACATATGACCCACTTGCCATTTCTTTTGACCAACAAGGATTTGGCCAGAAATAGGGCAGTAAAGTGGGCATGGGTCACAGATGTCATTATTTTGAATAAGTAGCTGGTGTCCTGCAAGGGTTAAACAGTGTTGGTCAAAACATATTACACTTGAAACCCAAACAGGGGGGTTGCCTACATATGACCCACTTGCAATTTCTTTTGACCAACAATGATTTGGGCAGAAAATGGGCACAAAAATGGGCATGGGTCCCAGATGTCATCATTTTGAATAAGTAGCTGGTGTCCTGCAAGGGTTAAACAGCGTTGGTCAAAAAATGTTACACTTGGAATCCACACAGGGGGGTCAGTTACATATGACCCACTTGCCATTTCTTTTGACCAACAAGGATTTGGGCAGAAATAGGGCAGTAAAGTGGGCATAGGTCCCAGATTTCATCATTTTGAATAAGGAGCTGGTGTCCTGCAAGGGTTAAACAGCGTTGGTCAAAAAATCTCATACTTGTAATCCACACAGGGGGGTCACTTACATATGACCCACTTGCCATTTCTTTTGACCAACAAGGATTTGGGCAGAAATAGGGCAGAAAAGTGGGCATGGGTCCCAGAATCATCATTTTGAATAAGTAGCTGGTGTCATGCAAGGGTTAAACAGCGTTGGTCAAAAAATATTACACTTGAAACCCGCACAGGGGGGTCAGTTACATATGACCCACTTGCCATTTCTTTTGACCAACAAGGATTTGGGCAGAAATAGGGCAGTAAAGTGGGCATAGGTCCCAGATTTCATCATTTTGAATAAGTAGCTGGTGTCATGCAAGGGTTAAACAGCGTTGGTCAAAAAATATTACACTGGAAACCCGCACAGGGGGGTCACTTACATATGACCCACTTGCCATTTCTTTTGACCAACAAGGATTTGGGCAGTAATAGGGCAGTAAAGTGGGCATGGGTCACAGATGTAATTATTTTGAGTAAGTAGCTGGTGTCCTGCAAGGGTTAAACAGTGTTGGTCAAAACATATTACACTTGAAACCCACACAGGGGGGTTGCCTACATATGACCCACTTGCAATTTCTTTTGACCAACAATGATTTGGGCAGAAAATGGGCACAAAAATGGGCATGGGTCCCAGATATCATTTTGAATAAGTAGCTGGTGTCCTGTTAAACAGCGTTGGTCAAAAAATATTACACTTGAAACCCGCACAGGGGGGTCAGTTACATATGACCCACTTGCCATTTCTTTTGACCAACAAGGATTTGGGCAGAAATAGGGCAGTAAAGTGGGCATAGGTCCCAGATTTCATCATTTTGAATAAGTAGCTGGTGTCCTGCAAGGGTTAAACAGCGTTGGTCAAAAAATGTTACACGTGGAATCCACACAGGGGGGTCAGTTACATATGACCCACTTGCCATTTCTTTTGACCAACAAGGATTTGGGCAGAAATAGGGCAGTAAAGTGGGCATGGGTCCCAGAATCATCATTTTGAATAAGTAGCTGGTGTCCTGCAAGGGTTAAACAGTGTTGGTCAAAACATATTACACTTGAAACCCACACAGGGGGGTTGCCTACATATGACCCAATTGCAATTTCTTTCGACCAACAATGATTTGGGCAGAAAATGGGCACAAAAATGGGCATGGGTCTCAGATATCATTTTGAATAAGTAGCTGGTGTCCTGCAAGGGTTAAACAGCGTTGGTCAAAAAATATTACACTGGAAACCCGCACAGGGGGGTCACTTACATATGACCCACTTGCCATTTCTTTTGACCAACAAGGATTTGGGCAGAAATAGGGCAGTAAAGTGGGCATAGGTCCCAGATTTCATCATTTTGAATAAGTAGCTGGTGTCCTGCAAGGGTTAAACAGCGTTGGTCAAAAAATGTTACACTGGAAACCCGCACAGGGGGGTCACTTACATATGACCCACTTGCCATTTCTTTTGACCAACAAGGATTTGGGCAGAAAATGGGCACAAAAATGGGCATGGGTCCCAGATATCATTTTGAATAAGTAGCTGGTGTCCTGCAAGGGTTAAACAGCGTTGGTCAAAAAATATTACACTGGAAACCCGCACAGGGGGGTCACTTACATATGACCCACTTGCCATTTCTTTTGACCAACAAGGATTTGGGCAGAAATAGGGCAGTAAAGTGGGCATGGGTCCCAGAATCATCATTTTGAATAAGTAGCTGGTGTCCTGCAAGGGTTAAACAGCGTTGGTCAAAAAATATTACACTGGAAACCCGCACAGGGGGGTCACTTACATAAATACCAAGTTAAATTATATATTCATTACCTTTATTTATATTAAAGTATAAAAAGTTTCATTATACGTGAATGTATGGTATACATTATTTGACCAGACCTGTTTAACCCTTACAAACTACAGCTACTTTGTCCATTCAACCAAATCTATTGCCCATGCCAACTTTACTACCTATTTTGATGCCCAAATCCTTGTTGGTTAGTCGTTTGCAGGTGGGTCATATGTAAGTGACCCCCAGTGTCGGTTTGAAGTGTAATATTTTTTGTCCCTTGCAGGACACCACCTACTTATTCAAAATTATGAAATCTGTTACCTATGCCCACTTTAGTGCCCTATTTCTGCCCAAATCCTTGTGGGTCAAAAGAAATAGCAAGTGGGTCATATGTAAGTGATGCCCCTGTGTGGATTCAAAGTGTAAATTTTTTTGTCCAACGCTGTTTAACCCTTGCAGGACACCAGCTACTTATTCAAAATGATGACATCTGTGACCCATGCCCACTTTACTGCCCTATTACTGCCCAAATCCTTGTTGGTCAAAAGAAATGGCAAGTGGGTCATATGTAACTGACCCCCCTGTGTGGATTCCAAGTGTAACATTTTTTGACCAACGCTGTTTAACCCTTGCAGGACACCAGCTACTTATTCAAAATGATATCTGGGACCCATGCCCAATTTTGTGCCCATTTTCTGCCCAAATCATTGTTGGTCAAAAGAAATTGCAAGTGGGTCATATGTAGGCAACCCCCCTGTGTGGGTTTCAAGTGTAATATGTTTTGACCAACACTGTTTAACCCTTGCAGGACACCAGCTACTTATTCAAAATTATGAAATCTGGTACCTATGCCCACTTTACTGCCCTATTACTGCCCAAATCCTTGTTGGTCAAAAGAAATGGCAAGTGGGTCATATGTAAGTGACCCCCCTGTGTGGATTCTAAGTGTAATATTTTTTGACCAACGCTGTTTAACCCTTGCAGGACACCAGCTACTTATTCAAAATGATATCTGGGACCCATGCCCACTTTACTGCACTATTTCTGCCCAAATCCTTGTTGGTCAAAAGAAATGGCAAGTGGGTGATATGTAAGTGACCCCCTAGTGCGGGTTTTCAGTGTAATATTTGTTGACCAACGCTGTTTAACCCTTGCAGAACACCAGCTACTTATTCAAAATGATGATTCTGGGACCCATGCCCATTTTTGTGCCCATTTTATGCCCAAATCATTGTTGGTCAAAAGAAATTGCAAGTGGGTCATATGTAGGCAACCCCCCTGTGTGGGTTTCAAGTGTAATATGTTTTGACCAACACTGTTTAACCCTTGCAGGGCACCAGCTACTTATTCAAAATGATGATTCTGGGACCCATGCCCACTTTACTGCCCTATTTCTGCCCAAATCCTTGTTGGTCAAAAGAAATGGCAAGTGGGTCATATGTAAGTGACCCCCCTGTGCGGGTTTCCAGTGTAATATTTTTTGACCAACGCTGTTTAACCCTTGCAGGACACCAGCTACTTATTCAAAATGATGAAATCTGGGACCTATGCCCACTTTACTGCCCTATTTCTGCCCAAATCCTTGTTGGTCAAAAGAAATGGCAAGTGGGTCATATGTAACTGACCCCCCTGTGTGGATTCCAAGTGTAACATTTTTTGACCAACGCTGTTTAACCCTTGCAGGACACCAGCTACTTATTCAAAATGATGACATCTGGGACCCATGCCCATTTTTGTGCCCATTTTCTGCCCAAATCATTGTTGGTCAAAAGAAATTGCAAGTGGGTCATATGTAGGAAACCCTCCTGTTTGGGTTTCAAGTGTAATATGTTTTGACCAACCCTGTTTAACCCTTGCAGGACACCAGCTACTTATTCAAAATAATGACATCTGTGACCCATGCCCACTTTACTGCCCTATTTCTGCCCAAATCCTTGTTGGTCAAAAGAAATGGCAAGTGGGTCATATGTAGGCAACCTCCCTGTGTGGGTTTCAAGTGTAATATGTTTTGACCAACACTGTTTAACCCTTGCAGGACACCAGCTACTTATTCAAAATGATGACATCTGGGACCTATGCCCACTTTACTGCCCTATTTCTGCCCAAATCCTTGTTGGTCAAAAGAAATGGCAAGTGGGTCATATGTAGGCAACCTCCCTGTGTGGGTTTCAAGTGTAATATGTTTTGACCAACACTGTTTAACCCTTGCAGGACACCAGCTACTTATTCAAAATGATGAAATCTGGGACCTATGCCCACTTTACTGCCCTATTTCTGCCCAAATCCTTGTTGGTCAAAAGAAATGGCAAGTGGGTCATATGTAACTGACCCCCCTGTGTGGATTCCAAGTGTAACATTTTTTGACCAACGCTGTTTAACCCTTGCAGGACACCAGCTACTTATTCAAAATGATGACATCTGGGACCCATGCCTATTTTTGTGCCCATTTTCTGCCCAAATCATTGTTGGTCAAAAGAAATTGCAAGTGGGTCATATGTAGGAAACCCCCCTGTTTGGGTTTCAAGTGTAATATGTTTTGACCAACCCTGTTTAACCCTTGCAGGACACCAGCTACTTATTCAAAATAATGACATCTGTGACCCATGCCCACTTTACTGCCCTATTTCTGCCCAAATCCTTGTTGGTCAAAAGAAATGGCAAGTGGGTCATATGTAACTGACCCCCCTGTGTGGATTCCAAGTGTAACATTTTTTGACCAACGCTTTTTAACCCTTGCAGGACACCAGCTACTTATTCAAAATGATATCTGGGACCCATGCCCATTTTTGTGCCCATTTTCTGCCCAAATCATTGTTGGTCAAAAGAAATTGCAAGTGGGTCATATGTCGGCAACCCCCCTGTTTGGGTTTCAAGTGTAACATGTTTTGACCAACACTGTTTAACCCTTGCAGGACACCAGCTACTTATTCAAAATGATGATTCTGGGACCCATGCCCACTTTACTGCCCTATTACTGCCCAAATCCTTGTTGGTCAAAAGAAATGGCAAGTGGGTCATATGTAAGTGACCCCCCTGTGTGGATTCCAAGTGTAACATTTTTTGACCAACGCTGTTTAACCCTTGCAGGACACCAGCTACTTATTCAAAATGATGATTCTGGGACCTATGCCCACTTTACTGCCCTATTTCTGCCAAAATCCTTGTTGGTCAAAAGAAATGGCAAGTGGGTCATATGTAATTGACCCCCCTGTGCGGGTTTCCAGTGTAATATTTCTTGACCAACGCTGTTTAACCCTTGCAGGACACCAGCTACTTATTCAAAATGATGACATCTGGGACCTATGCCCACTTTACTGCCCATTACTGTCCAAATCCTTGTTGGTCAAAAGAAATGGCAAGTGGGTCATATGTAAGTGACCCCCCTGTGCGGGTTTCCAGTGTAATATTTTTTGACCAACGCTTTTTAACCCTTGCAGGACACCAGCTACTTATTCAAAATGATATCTGGGACCCATGCCATTTTTGTGCCCATTTTCTGCCCAAATCATTGTTGGTCAAAAGAAATTGCAATTGGGTCATATGTAGGCAACCCCCCTGTGTGGGTTTCAAGTGTAATATGTTTTGACCAACACTGTTTAACCCTTGCAGGACACCAGCTACTTATTCAAAATGATATCTGGGACCCATGCCCACTTTACTGCCCTATTTCTGCCCAAATCCTTGTTGGTCAAAAGAAATGGCAAGTGGGTCATATGTAAGAGACCCCCCTGTGCGGGTTTCCAGTGTAATATTTTTTGACCAACGCTGTTTAACCCTTGCAGGACACCAGCTACTTATTCAAAATGATGATTCTGGGACCCATGCCCACTTTACTGCCCTATTTCTGCCCAAATCCTTGTTGGTCAAAAGAAATGGCAAGTGGGTCATATGTAATTGACCCCCCTGTGCGGGTTTCCAGTGTAATATTTTTTGACCAACGCTGTTTAACCCTTGCAGGACACCAGCTACTTATTCAAAATGATATCTGGGACCCATGCCCATTTTTGTGCCCATTTTCTGCCCAAATCATTGTTGGTCAAAAGAAAATGCAAGTGGGTCATATGTAGGCAACCCCCCTGTGTGGGTTTCAAGTGTAATATGTTTTGACCAACACTGTTTAACCCTTGCAGGACACCAGCTACTTATTCAAAATAATGACATCTGTGACCCATGCCCACTTTACTGCCCTATTTCTGCCCAAATCCTTGTTGGTCAAAAGAAATGGCAAGTGGGTCATATGTAACTGACCCCCCTGTGTGGATTCCAAGTATAACATTTTTTGACCAGCGCTGTTTAACCCTTGCAGGACACCAGCTACTTATTCAAAATGATGACATCTGGGACCCATGCCCATTTTTGTGCCCATTTTCTGCCCAAATCATTGTTGGTCAAAAGAAATTGCAAGTGGGTCATATGTAGGCAACCCCCCTGTTTGGGTTTCAAGTGTAATATGTTTTGACCAACGCTGTTTAACCCTTGCAGGACACCAGCTACTTATTCAAAATCATGATTCTGGGACCCATGCCCACTTTACTGCCCTATTTCTGCCCAAATCCTTGTTGGTCAAAAGAAATGGCAAGTGGGTCATATGTAAGTGACCCCCCTGTGCGGGTTTCCAGTGTAATATTTTTTGACCAACGCTGTTTAACCCTTGCAGGACACCAGCTACTTATTCAAAATGATGATTCTGGGACCTATGCCCACTTTACTGCCCTATTTCTGCCAAAATCCTTGTTGGTCAAAAGAAATGGCAAGTGGGTCATATGTAATTGACCCCCCTGTGCGGGTTTCCAGTGTAATATTTTTTGACCAACGCTGTTTAACCCTTGCAGGACACCAGCTACTTATTCAAAATGATTTCTGGGACCCATGCCCATATTTGTGCCCATTTTCTGCCCAAATCATTGTTGGTCAAAAGAAATTGCAAGTGGGTCATATGCAGGCAACCCCCCTGTGTGGGTTTCAAGTGTAATATGTTTTGACCAACACTGTTTAACCCTTGCAGGACACCAGCTACTTATTCAAAATAATGACATCTGTGACCCATGCCCACTTTACTGCCCTATTTCTGCCCAAATCCTTGTTGGTCAAAAGAAATGGCAAGTGGGTCATATGTAACTGACCCCCCTGTGTGGATTCCAAGTGTAACATTTTTTGACCAACGCTGTTTAACCCTTGCAGGACACCAGCTACTTATTCAAAATGATGACATCTGGGACCCATGCCCATTTTTGTGCCCATTTTCTGCCCAAATCATTGTTGGTCAAAATAAATTGCAAGTGGGTCATATGTAGGCAACCCCCCTGTTTGGGTTTCAAGTGTAATATGTTTTGACCAACACTGTTTAACCCTTGCAGGACACCAGCTACTTATTCAAAATAATGACATCTGTGACCCATGCCCACTTTACTGCCCTATTTCTGCCCAAATCCTTGTTGGTCAAAAGAAATGGCAAGTGGGTCATATGTAACTGACCCCCCTGTGTGGATTCCAAGTGTAACATGTTTTGACCAACGCTGTTTAACCCTTGCAGGACACCAGCTACTTATTCAAAATGATGATTCTGGGACCCATGCCCACTTTACTGCCCTATTTCTGCCCAAATCCTTGTTGGTCAAAAGAAATGGCAAGTGGGTCATATGTAAGTGACCCCCCTGTGCGGGTTTCCAGTGTAATATTTGTTGACCAACGCTGTTTAACCCTTGCAGGACACCAGCTACTTATTCAAAATGATGAAATCTGGGACCTATGCCCACTTTACTGCCCTATTTCTGCCCAAATCCTTGTTGGTCAAAAGAAATGGCAAGTGGGTCATATGTAACTGACCCCCCTGTGTGGATTCCAAGTGTAACATTTTTTGACCAACGCTGTTTAACCCTTGCAGGACACCAGCTACTTATTCAAAATGATGACATCTGGGACCCATGCCTATTTTTGTGCCCATTTTCTGCCCAAATCCTTGTTGGTCAAAAGAAATGGCAAGTGGGTCATATGTAGGCAACCTCCCTGTGTGGGTTTCAAGTGTAATATGTTTTGACCAACACTGTTTAACCCTTGCAGGACACCAGCTACTTATTCAAAATGATGACATCTGGGACCCATGCCCATTTTTGTGCCCATTTTCTGCCCAAATCATTGTTGGTCAAAAGAAATTGCAAGTGGGTCATATGTAGGCAACCTCCCTGTTTGGGTTTTAAGTGTAATATGTTTTGACCAACGCTGTTTAACCCTTGCAGGACACCAGCTACTTATTCAAAATCATGATTCTGGGACCCATGCCCACTTTACTGCCCTATTTCTGCCCAAATCCTTGTTGGTCAAAAGAAATGGCAAGTGGGTCATATGTAAGTGACCCCCTGTGCGGGTTTCCAGTGTAACATTTTTTGACCAACGCTGTTTAACCCTTGCAGGACACCAGCTACTTATTCAAAATGATGACATCTGGGACCCATGCCCATTTTTGTGCCCATTTTCTGCCCAAATCATTGTTGGTCAAAATAAATTGCAAGTGGGTCATATGAAGGCAACCCCCCTGTTTGGGTTTCAAGTGTAATATGTTTTGACCAACACTGTTTAACCCTTGCAGGACACCAGCTACTTATTCAAAATAATGACATCTGTGACCCATGCCCACTTTACTGCCCTATTTCTGCCCAAATCC
Source organism: Crinia signifera (assembly GCF_055691185.1). Taxonomy (NCBI): domain Eukaryota; kingdom Metazoa; phylum Chordata; class Amphibia; order Anura; family Myobatrachidae; genus Crinia; species Crinia signifera. The sequence continues at coordinate 19,734,324 of NC_139224.1, read as the reverse complement.
TTGTTGGTCAAAAGAAATGGCAAGTGGGTCATATGTAACTGACCCCCCTGTGTGGATTCCAAGTGTAACATTTTTTGACCAACGCTGTTTAACCCTTGCAGGACACCAGCTACTTATTCAAAATGATATCTGGGACCCATGCCCATTTTTGTGCCCATTTTCTGCCCAAATCATTGTTGGTCAAAAGAAATTGCAAGTGGGTCATATGTCGGCAACCCCCCTGTTTGGGTTTCAAGTGTAACATGTTTTGACCAACACTGTTTAACCCTTGCAGGACACCAGCTACTTATTCAAAATGATGATTCTGGGACCCATGCCCACTTTACTGCCCTATTTCTGCCCAAATCCTTGTTGGTCAAAAGAAATGGCAAGTGGGTCATATGTAACTGACCCCCCTGTGTGGATTCCAAGTGTAACATGTTTTGACCAACGCTGTTTAACCCTTGCAGGACACCAGCTACTTATTCAAAATGATGATTCTGGGACCCATGCCCACTTTACTGCCCTATTTCTGCCCAAATCCTTGTTGGTCAAAAGAAATGGCAAGTGGGTCATATGTAAGTGACCCCCCTGTGCGGGTTTCCAGTGTAATATTTGTTGACCAACGCTGTTTAACCCTTGCAGGACACCAGCTACTTATTCAAAATGATGAAATCTGGGACTTATGCCCACTTTACTGCCCTATTTCTGCCCAAATCCTTGTTGGTCAAAAGAAATGGCAAGTGGGTCATATGTAACTGACCCCCCCCTGTGTGGATTCCAAGTGTAACATTTTTTGACCAACGCTGTTTAACCCTTGCAGGACACCAGCTACTTATTCAAAATGATGATTCTGGGACCCATGCCCACTTTACTGCCCTATTTCTGCCCAAATCCTTGTTGGTCAAAAGAAATGGCAAGTGGGTCATATGTAAGTGACCCCCCTGTGCGGGTTTCCAGTGTAATATTTGTTGACCAACGCTGTTTAACCCTTGCAGAACACTAGCTACTTATTCAAAATGATGATTCTGGGACCCATGCCCACTTTAGTGCCCTATTTCTGCCCAAATCCTTGTTGGTCAAAAGAAATGGCAAGTGGGTGATATGTAAGTGACCCCCTAGTGCGGGTTTTCAGTGTAATATTTGTTGACCAACGCTGTTTAACCCTTGCAGAACACCAGCTACTTATTCAAAATGATGATTCTGGGACCCATGCCCATTTTTGTGCCCATTTTCTGCCCAAATCATTGTTGGTCAAAAGAAATTGCAAGTGGGTCATATGTAGGCAACCCCCCTGTGTGGGTTTCAAGTGTAATATGTTTTGACCAACACTGTTTAACCCTTGCAGGACACCAGCTACTTATTCAAAATGATGACATCTGGGACCCATGCCCATTTTTGTGCCCATTTTCTGCCCAAATCATTGTTGGTCAAAAGAAATTGCAAGTGGGTCATATGTAGGCAACCTCCCTGTTTGGGTTTTAAGTGTAATATGTTTTGACCAACGCTGTTTAACCCTTGCAGGACACCAGCTACTTATTCAAAATCATGATTCTGGGACCCATGCCCACTTTACTGCCCTATTTCTGCCCAAATCCTTGTTGGTCAAAAGAAATGGCAAGTGGGTCATATGTAAGTGACCCCCTGTGCGGGTTTCCAGTGTAACATTTTTTGACCAACGCTGTTTAACCCTTGCAGGACACCAGCTACTTATTTAAAATGATGACATCTGGGACCTATGCCCACTTTACTGCCCTATTTCTGCCCAAATCCTTGTTGGTCAAAAGAAATGGCAAGTGGGTCATATGTATCTGACCCCCCTGTGTGGATTCCATGTGTAACATTTTTTGACCAACGCTGTTTAACCCTTGCAGGACACCAGCTACTTATTCAAAATGATGACATCTGGGACCCATGCCCACTTTACTGCCCTATTACTGCCCAAATCCTTGTTGGTCAAAAGAAATGGCAAGTGGGTGATATGTTAGTGATCCCCTAGTGCGGGTTATCAGTGTAATATTTGTTGACCAACGCTGTTTAACCCTTGCAGAACACCAGCTTCTTATTCAAAATGATGATTCTGTGACCCATGCCCATTTTTGTGCCCATTTTCTGCCCAAATCATTGTTGGTCAAAAGAAATTGCAAGTGGGTCATATGTAGGCAACCCCCCTGTGTTGATTTCTGCAGTGAAATTTATGGTCCATGATTCATTAACCCTTGTAAAAGTGATTGTTCTGAATAGGAAGCTGGAGCTCGAATAAGAAGCTGGAGCTCGAATAAGAAGCTGGCCGAATAAGAAGCCAACTTCAGCCTCGTCTGATTCTCTCTCTCTCTCTGACACTTTCTTTTTCTTTCCATCACTGTCTCTCTATTTCTCTCTCCTTCACACCTTCACTCTCTCCATAGCGTTTCGCTGTCTCGCTCCGCTCTTTCCTTCATACTCACCAATCAGGATTCTAGCTGTCAGTATTACGGCGTTGGCATCCTAACTCATTTCAAGTTCAGCGGCCGCTCTTCTAAAGGCATTAGGGATGCTAGTGACGTTATACTGAATGCTGGCATCCAGGGACCAGGGGCTAATAGATACCAGACACACAGGGCATACATGCACACATACCATACACACATACCATATATACACATACCATACACGCACATACCATACATATATATACAAAACAGGACATACATGCACACATACCATATATACAGACACACATCACAAACACACACATATACCATACAGACACACATCCCATATACACGCACATACCATACATATATACAAACAGAACATACATGCACACTACAGTAATCACACGCATGCCATACATACACACAGGACATGCCATACAGACACGCACACACACGCACATACCATTCACACACAGGACATTAAAGCACACATACCTTAGACACAAAGGACATACACGGACACACACATGGCATACTGGTACAGATACCATACATGCACACACACAGCATATTTACATATACACACACACACACACACATACAGCATACACACATGGCATACAACCACAGATACCATAAAACATGCACACATACGGCATATTTATAAACATACACACGCTATAGACACACAGAGCATACACAAAAAGTATACATGCATATACACATACAGCATACTTACAAACACCAATACTAAAGCAAATAACCCCCACAAGCAATGGAGGGCACCCAGTTTCCATATACCCAGTCCTCCCCCTTCCCACTGCAGCTACCAAGACATAGTACTCACTGGGCCACCAGCTTACATTAATGGTGCCCACACTTTTCTTCCCCTGTCCATGCCCCTGTAACTGGCACCCACAACAAGGGACACAAACCTGTAAAATCAGCATGTCACCTATTCATAGCTCCGTGTATCAGGCAGCCACATGTCCTGAGACAGAGAGAGGAGCTTCTTCCTGACAGCCGAGGAGCTCAGCTGTGCGCTGCAGCGCCACCTACAGGCGGCTCAACAGTATATACCCAGCTTCCTCCCAGCAGCAGAGCACTGAGCACAGCTCGGCTTTGAGAGTGCCGTGACCCTGCTGCGCCCCAGTGACACCGGCTCCCCCCGCGATGGCTGGGGCTGCCTTACCATAGCTACGCCCCTGTGCACAGGGTGTAATATGGGGGTGGGGGGGTGCTGCTGTGTATATGTAAATGGGTGTAATATGGGGGGAAGCTGCATGTAATATACTATGGTGTTTTGTGCAATGTGCTGTGTGTACTGTGCAGGGTGTAATATGGGGGAGGGGGTGCTGTGTATATGTAAATATGTGTAATATGGGGGAATCTGCATGTAATATACTATAGTGTTTTGTGCAATGTGCTGTGTGTACTGTACAGGGTGTAATATGGGGGAGGGGGTGCTGTGTATATGTAATGGGTGTAAAATGGGTTGAAGCTACATGCAGAGCCGAATTTCCCATTAGGCACGTGAGGCACGTGCCTAGGGGCGGCACATGTTTGGGGGCGGCACTTGGATGCCTGTGATAGTACTGTCAGCCCAAAATGTACCATTAACTGCAAAATATCCACTGTACTGTACTATATTCCATCTTAAATAGAGTGTAAATGGATAGGACATGCAGATACTGCCCCTGTAACCTGTCCTACTTAGTAAACATTATTGTTGTGCCTAGGGGCGCCCTCATCCCTAAATCCGCCCCTGGCTACATGTGATATATTATGCATACTTGCCTACCCTCCCGCATTTAGCGGTCTCCCGATTTTTCACTCCTCCTCCTCGAGCGTCATGTCTCGGGGGCGGGGCCCTAGTGTCATTGAGCATGCCGGGTACCGCACGGGGCTGTGTGGGTATCCGGCAGCAGCAGCAGAGTGAGCGGAAGCCGCAAAGCGCATGGAGTAGGAGGGCAGCGTGGACAGAGACAACTGTGCGTGGCAGCGGGACTGTGAGTGACAGCGGGAGCCGGGAGCAGTGACCAACGGTAAGTATAACAGTCTGCAACCTCTCTCCCCCCACCCACTAAGCCTTCTTTTTTTTTTTTGGTGGGAGGTGACTGTGAGTATTGGGGGGTATATGTGCCAGGTATGAGGATGTATAAGGTGTAATGCTGGGTGGTGACTGTGTGTTAGGGGGTATATGTGCCAGATATGACGATGTATAAGGTGTGCCCATGTGTGTATGTATGAGGTGTAATGCTGGGAGGTGACTGTGGGTATGGAGGGTATTTGTGCCAGGTATGAGGATGTATAAGGTGTGCCCAGGTGTGTATGTATGAGGTGTAATGCTGGGTGGTGACTGGGTATGGGGGGTATATGTGCCAGGTATGAGGATGTATAAGGTGTAATGCTGGGTGGTGACTGTGGGTATGGGGGGGTATATGTGCCAGGTATGAGGATGTATTAGGTGTGCCCAGATGTGTATGTATGAGGTGTAATGCTGGGTGGTGACTGTGGGTATGGGGGGTATATGTGCCAGGTATGAGGATGTATAAGGTGTGCCCAGGTGTGTATGTATGAGGTGTAATGCTGGGAGGTGACTGTGGGTATGGAGGGTATATGTGCCAGGTATGAGGATGTATAAGGTGTGCCCAGGTGTGTATGTATGAGGTGTAATGCTGGGTGGTGACTGTGGGTATGGAGGGTATATGTGCCAGGTATGAGGATGTATAAGGTGTGCCCAGGTGTGTATGTATGAGGTGTAATGCTGGGTGGTGACTGGGTATGGGGGGTATATGTGCCAGGTATGAGGATGTATAAGGTGTAATGCTGGGTGGTGACTGTGGGTATGGGGGGTATATGTGCCAGATATGAGGATGTATAAGGTGTGCCCAGGTGTGTATGTATGAGGTGTAATGCTGGGAGGTGACTGTGGGTATGGAGGGTATATGTGCCAGGTATGAGGATGTATTAGGTGTGCCCAGATGTGTATGTATGAGGTGTAATGCTGGGTGGTGACTGTGGGTATGGGGGGAATATGTGCCAGGTATGAGGATGTATAAGGTGTGCCCAGGTGTGTATGTATGAGGTGTAATGCTGGGCGGTGACTGTGGGTATGGGGGGGTATTTGTGCCAGGTATGAGGATGTATTAGGTGTGCCCAGATGTGTATGTATGAGGTGTAATGCTGGGTGGTGACTGTGGGTATGGGGGGTATATGTGCCAGATATGAGGATGTATAAGGTGTAATGCTGGGTGGTGACTGTGGGTATGGGGGGGTATTTGTGCCAGATATGAGGATGTATAAGGTGTGCCCAGGTGTGTATGTATGAGGTGTAATGCTGGGAGGTGACTGTGGGTATGGGGGGTATATGTGCCGGGTATGAGGATGTATAAGGTGTGCCCAGGTGTGTATGTATGAGGTGTAATGCTGGGAGGTGACTGTGGGTATGGAGGGTATATGTGCCAGGTATGATGATGTATAAGGTGTGCCCAGGTGTGTATGTATGAGGTGTAATGCTGGGAGGTGACTGTGGGTATGGGGGGTATATGTGCCGGGTATGAGGATGTATAAGGTGTGCCCAGGTGTGTATGTATGAGGTGTAATGCTGGGAGGTGACTGTGGGTATGGAGAGTATATGTGCCAGATATGAGGATGTATAAGGTGTGCCCAGGTGTGTATGTATGAGGTGTAATGCTGGGAGGTGACTGTGGGTATGGGGGGTATATGTGCCAGGTATGAGGATGTATAAGGTGTTCCCAGGTGTGTATGTATGAGGTGTAATGCTGGGTGGTGACTGTGGGTATGGGGGGTATATGTGCCAGGTATGAGGATGTATAAGGTGTGCCCAGGTGTGTATGTATGAGGTGTAATGCTGGGCGGTGACTGTGGGTATGGGGGGGGTATTTGTGCCAGGTATGAGGATGTATTAGGTGTGCCCAGATGTGTATGTATGAGGTGTAATGCTGGGTGGTGACTGTGGGTATGGGGGGGTATTTGTGCCAGATATGAGGATGTATAAGGTGTGCCCAGGTGTGTATGTATGATGTGTAATGCTGGGAGGTGACTGTGGGTATGGGGGGTATATGTGCCGGGTATGAGGATGTATAAGGTGTGCCCAGGTGTGTATGTATGAGGTGTAATGCTGGGAGGTGACTGTGGGTATGGAGGGTATATGTGCCAGATATGAGGATGTATAAGGTGTGCCCAGGTGTGTATGTATGAGGTGTAATGCTGGGTGGTGACTGTGGGTATGGGGGGGTATTTGTGCCAGATATGAGGATGTATAAGGTGTGCCCAGGTGTGTATGTATGAGGTGTAATGCTGGGAGGTGACTGTGGGTATGGAGGGTATATGTGCCAGATATGAGGATGTATAAGGTGTGCCCAGGTGTGTATGTATGAGGTGTAATGCTGGGTGGTGACTGTGGGTATGGGGGGGTATTTGTGCCAGATATGAGGATGTATAAGGTGTGCCCAGGTGTGTATGTATGAGGTGTAATGCTGGGAGGTGACTGTGGGTATGGGGGGTATATGTGCCAGGTATGAGGATGTATAAGGTGTAATGCTGGGTGGTGACTGTGGGTATGGGGGGAATATGTGCCAGGTATGAGGATGTATAAGGTGTTCCCAGGTGTGTATGTATGAGGTGTAATGCTGGGTGGTGACTGTGGGTATGGAGGGTATATGTGCCAGGTATGAGGATGTATAAGGTGTGCCCAGGTGTGTATGTATGTGGTGTAATGCTGGGTGGTGACTGTGGGTATCGGGGGGGGGGGGGGGTATATGTGCCAGGTATGAGGATGTATAAGGTGTTCCCAGGTGTGTATGTATGAGGTGTAATGCTGGGTGGTGACTGTGGGTATGGAGGGTATATGTGCCAGGTATGAGGATGTATAAGGTGTGCCCAGGTGTGTATGTATGAGGTGTAATGCTGGGAGGTGACTGTGGGTATGGAGGGTATATGTGCCAGATATGAGGATGTATAAGGTGTGCCCAGGTGTGTATGTATGAGGTGTAATGCTGGGTGGTGACTGTGGGTATGGGGGGGTATTTGTGCCAGATATGAGGATGTATAAGGTGTGCCCAGGTGTGTATGTATGAGGTGTAATGCTGGGAGGTGACTGTGGGTATGGGGGGTATATGTGCCGGGTATGAGGATGTATAAGGTGTGCCCAGGTGTGTATGTATGAGGTGTAATGCTGGGAGGTGACTGTGGGTATGGAGGGTATATGTGCCAGATATGAGGATGTATAAGGTGTGCCCAGGTGTGTATGTATGAGGTGTAATGCTGGGAGGTGACTGTGGGTATGGAGGGTATATGTGCCAGGTATGAGGATGTATAAGGTGTGCCCAGGTGTGTATGTATGAGGTGTAATGCTGGGCGGTGACTGTGGGTATGGGGGGGTATTTGTGCCAGGTATGAGGATGTATAAGGTGTTCCCAGGTGTGTATGTATGAGGTGTAATGCTGGGTGGTGACTGTGGGTATGGAGGGTATATGTGCCAGGTATGAGGATGTATAAGGTGTGCCCAGGTGTGTATGTATGAGGTGTAATGCTGGGTGGTGACTGTGGGTATGGGGGGTATATGTGCCAGGTATGAGGATGTATAAGGTGTGCCCAGGTGTGTATGTATGAGGTGTAATGCTGGGTGGTGACTGTGGGTATGGGGGGTATATGTGCCAGGTATGAGGATGTATAAGGTGTGCCCAGGTGTGTATGTATGAGGTGTAATGCTGGGCGGTGACTGTGGGTATGGGGGGGTATTTGTGCCAGGTATGAGGATGTATAAGGTGTTCCCAGGTGTGTATGTATGAGGTGTAATGCTGGGCGGTGACTGTGGGTATGGGGGGTGTATGTGCCAGGTATGAGGATGTATAAGGTGTGCCCAGGTGTGTATGTATGAGGTGTAATGCTGGGTGGTGACTGTGGGTATGGGGGGTATATGTGCCAGGTATGAGGATGTATAAGGTGTGCCCAGGTGTGTATGTATGAGGTGTAATGCTGGGCGGTGACTGTGGGTATGGAGGGTATATGTGCCAGGTATGAGGATGTATAAGGTGTTCCCAGGTGTGTATGTATGAGGTGTAATGCTGGGTGGTGACTGTGGGTATGGGGGGTATATGTGCCAGGTATGAGGATGTATAAGGTGTGCCCAGGTGTGTATGTATGAGGTGTAATGCTGGGTGGTGACTGTGGGTATGGGGGGTATATGTGCCAGGTATGAGGATGTATAAGGTGTGCCCAGGTGTGTATGTATGAGGTGTAATGCTGGGCGGTGACTGTGGGTATGGGGGGGTATTTGTGCCAGGTATGAGGATGTATAAGGTGTTCCCAGGTGTGTATGTATGAGGTGTAATGCTGGGTGGTGACTGTGGGTATGGGGGGAATATGTGCCAGGTATGAGGATGTATAAGGTGTGCCCAGGTGTGTATGTATGAGGTGTAATGCTGGGCGGTGACTGTGGGTATGGGGGGTATATGTGCCAGGTATGAGGATGTATTAGGTGTGCCCAGATGTGTATGTATGAGGTGTAATGCTGGGTGGTGACTGTGGGTATGGGGGGAATATGTGCCAGGTATGAGGATGTATAAGGTGTGCCCAGGTGTGTATGTATGAGGTGTAATGCTGGGCGGTGACTGTGGGTATGGGGGTATATGTGCCGGGTATGAGGATGTATAAGGTGTGCCCAGGTGTGTATATATGAGATGTAATGCTGGGCGGTGACTGTGGGTATGGGGGTATATGTGCCAGGCATGAGAATGTAGAAGGTGTGCCCAGGTGTGTATATATGAGGTGTAATGCTGGGCGGTGACTGTGGGTATGGGGGGTATATGTGCCAGGCATGAGAATGTAGAAGGTGTGCCCAGGTGTGTATATATGAGGTGTAATGCTGGGCGGTGACTGTGGGTATGGGGGTATATGTGCCAGGCATGAGAATGTAGAAGGTGTGCCCAGGTGTGTATATATGAGGTGTAATGCTGGGCAGTTACTGTGGGTATGGGGGGTATATGTGCCAGGCATGAGAATGTAGAAGGTGCGCTCAGGTGTGTATATATGAGGTGTAATGCTGGGCGGTGACTGTGGGTATGGGGGTATATATATGCCAGGCATGAGAATGTAGAAGGTGTGCCCAGGTGTGTATATATGAGGTGTAATGCTGGGCGGTGACTGTGGGTATGGGGGGTATATGTGCATGGTCCTCCCTGTTTTTTTTGTTTTTTTGGGGGGGAGGGGGGGGCAGTAATCACTGCACTTATATACACCTGGTTTCTTAGTGAGAAAATGTGTCTCTCCAACCTGTGCTCTTGCAGAAATATCTGTATGTACCACTAAATCACGGACATTTCTGCCTCTCTTGTAACAAGATAAGAGTCTTTTTTTCTTTGAGTGTTTTAAGAGCAGGGTCGTTTTGAATCGAGGACCAATGGTTTTTGGCTATCTTATTAATCCTCATACTAGCAGTGGTATAGGTATTCACCCAAACCATTGCAGTGTCTGCATTGCTTTTTGTTGAAGGAGATTGAGTGCGTGGTTGCGCTAAAGCTTTAGACATGGCGCTTTGCAACATTTTATTAGGGTATCCCCTCTGTAAAAATGTAGTTTTCATCCTATTCTTTTGTAGCAGTTCATCGGATGGATCATTGCATATACTATGGCCCGGGAGGAATTGAGAAAAGGGGGGCCCATTTTTGAGGGGTGTGGGAAGTAAACTAGATGCCGACAATAATGTATTGCAATCTGTCGGTTTTGTATACACGGACGTCTGCAAAGTGTTAGCCTTTTTAGTGATTGATACATCAAGAAAATGTAGTTTGTTCATGCATTTAAAAAGTAAATTTGATATTTGCATCTCCTTAGTTCAAGTCACTAGACACGCCTTTTGGTTGATGACACACCCCTTCAATGGTGCGCGACGCTGCGCTTGGTGCATTTTGCTAGCATCTAAAATCTCCCTCATTTTGCTTTTCAAAAGTAGGCAAGTATGATGCAGATACAGCCTCACTCACACACAGAATATAGGCATGCTGCATATCATTTTAATCAGTAGAAGCTGCTGGTGCCCCATGGCATTCCAAACGCTCTAGGCATTTGCCTAGTTTGCCTATGCCTAAGGCCGGCTCTGGGGAGTTTATACTGACTTTCACTTTTCGTCGTTGTTTCCCAAATATGTCATGTGATGTCAGCTGACCAACCTATGCAGGCATCACCACACCTCCTCCTACAGGGGAACTCCCCGGGGTTTTTATGGGGACAACCATAAAGTGCTGGCGTTCCCCTGCTAAAGTTCCCCGGCGCAGTGGCGTAAGTTCATCCCAGTTGCCCGGAGGCAAGATAAATATTGGTGCCCCCCAACACACACATACACACTACCTTATATAAATAAATGCATGTATGTATGTTATGGATATTATGTTTAGAATAAAGTGAGCGTGGCATCTATGGACCTGCTAGGAGGAGAAGACAGCCACAGAAGTGATGTAAATGGCTTTTAATTAACTGATTCAAACTCACAGTGGAGGAGAGGTGCCCCCTTGGGAGCAGGAGCCCGGCGGCAGATGACTCCATTGCCTCCCAGAGTTCTGCCTCTGCCCCGGCGAGTGTTTTATTCACTGAAGCCGTTCGCTGATGTGGTTTGCACATAAGCAAACCCTGATCATCAGGGCTGAATCAGCCCCAGTATGTAATGGTGCACTGTCAACCACTCTAGCTGCGGGCTATATAGGATTTGGCACGTCCAATAGGCAAGGAAAGCTAACACGAGGAGAACATGCAATGGTTTTATTTTATTATATAATCACTATAAATTATTCCTATACTAATAGAACCGCCCAGCACAGTGATTTACTTATCTTGTTTTTTTTTCTAGGAAAGCAGGAGTGAATGTCTGGACACAGATATGGCAGCTATGCCGAAGTAATATGGCCCTATTGCAAGCTAGCTAGGACATCACAATATGACATCACAATTATTATGACCTCACAATCACTAGAAGGCAATAAATTGCTGCTCCCTCAAGCTTTGGCATAGATAGGAAAGTAGGAGTGGATGTCTCTGGACAGAGATATGGCAGCTATGCCGATTTACTTTGTGATATGCGTCAGCTTGCTGACAATCTTGGCCGAAGGCCGACCTTTGCCTACAGCAGAAGGATCTCCAGTGGTCACCATGCCACATGCTGTACGGCACCATAGCCTGGATTTCGGATTACCCCATAATCGCATTATGCGACTGGTGATGATTATAGGCCTTGTCCTTGGACTTCTTTGCTTTGCAGCTATATTATTCAGCTGCTTGAGATACTGCTATAAGAATGTAAAGGAAATCCTGATGAAGAAATGTCTGATCGAGAAACTGGAGCTACTGACTGGGTCCCAATCTATTCCTAAAGATGTGGATTTAGAATCCATCGTGATTCTTGGACATACTACACCAGATCCAGGACCTTGCAAGTCCAACAGCGCGGAATCAGACAAAGCAAATCAGACCATCAAGCTTCCAACAACCAAGGGCAAAAAGCCAAAGACCGGAATCAAGACATCAAAGGTACCTAAAATAATAGGTGCACAAATGGGCAAAATACAGGCCTTGTCCTAGGACTTCTAAGCTTTTCAGCTATATTATTCTTCTGCTTGAGAGACTGCTATAAGAATGTAAAGGAATGCCTGATCAAACTCCAACTCTACGGGTGGTACCTACTGTATGTTCCCTTACAATATACAGTAGAGATCAGAAGGAAGATCGCAAAGGGGGTTTTCCCACTGTCCCTAGGATCAGAGGTGATACTTTGGGAGCCAGTCCCAAAGATAGAAATTAACTCCACCTAGAAAAACATACTGAATCATAAGCTAGAAAAGAAGACTCTTTAAAATATCAACTCTGATACCACAATAGTGATAAAGAAGTCTGACAAAGGCAGTGGCCTAGTTATTTAGGATAAAGTCGACTTTACCACTTAAGACAACTAGACAACGCCATTTAAAAAAAAAAAAAAAAACATTATCCTGGCATTTATGTCAGAGCTATTCGATATCTTGGACACAACACGGTCCATGTGGGTCCTATCCAGAGAACAGTAATTTTTTTATACCCATCCAGTGGTGCCTATTATCATTTACACAAGATCCACAAATTCCTCACTTCACCACCTGGTAGACCTATTATTTTGGGGATTAATTCACTTACATCAAATATTTAGGATTATGACGACTCTTATTTATAGCTATGTGTTTCTAGTCACACATTAAGGACACAACTTATTCAAGATTGAAAAGACTTTTTACTTTCGATGTACAAAGTTTGACTCATACAATTTTTACTTTCGATGTACAAATTTTGTATACCAATATACCACACTCTCTAGGTTACAAGCAATCTCCAAGGTTACAAGCAATCTTATAATGATATAAAAAGTTTTTGATAGATTGAATTGTATTTATTAATTTTTATTTTTAGACATTGTTTTTGCAGGTCTTGGGTACTGCCATGGGGACCACGTTAGCACCCAGTTATGCCAATTGGTACATGGGGAGGTGGCTAGTGTACGAACCTGGTCCTCTATGGCAGATCTATCGATGACCGGTTTATAATTTGGGATGGAAATGCATTTTTGCCACAAAATCTTGTTAACATGAATACCTTTAATTTACATTTTACCCACTTGTTCTATCACAATAAAATGACTTTCCTGGATGTGTCCCTAGAGGTTATAGATAATCAAATCATCACTACTAACCATACTAAAGAGGTCACCATAAATGCCTACAGATGCCCCTCATTCAGCGCCGGGGATCGCCAGAATGACCCCGCTGTCAATCACCGGTGGAGAGGCGCTCCATCTGACTGTGATGCGCAAGCAACTCACACGCACCGTACGGCGTCGGAGGATGGAAACCCTGCCCGTCTCCGCTTCAGGGAGATGGGCGGGGTTGGGGGGGCGGACACCAAAGTGGAGGTGGCAGAGGGCGGCGGGGGTCTCCGTCAGAAGGGGACACGCGAGCGTCTCGTGCGTGTGTCCCCTTTCGGCAGTTGGCGATCCGACCAACAGACCCCCGCTGGAGCCCGGCTCCATCTGTAGCTCCATAAATGCCCATGCAGTCAGTGAACATTATCCCCCTTGGAAAATGAATATTCCAAGGAGTCAATTTACACACTTGAGAAGAAAGTGCTCTGACATAAAAAAAAAATGGGGGGGGGGGGCGTGGTTATCCCAAGCCCATTGTAGATCTTACTTTCAAAATCTTTATTCATGTTCACGAAGAACATGTCCCTAAAAAAAACTGTTGGCTCCCAGTCTACTGTAGGTTGAAAAGTCATCTACCAACCTAATCCACAATATCTCTTGGCTCCCACCAAAACCAAAAGGGTTTTTTGAATGTGGGGGTTAGAGATGTATCATATGTATGCAGGTTGAAAATACAAAGGTGTCATTTATGATGGCTGGAGAAAATAATTTTGAAATTAGGAGTTTTATAAACTGCAACTCTACATGTCATATACTTTTGGACATGTGGTTGCGAACTAAAATATGTTGGCAGGACATCTAGGAATCTGTGTAGTAGAATCCATTGAACATTGCAGGAATTTGTAAACTAAAGTCCTATCACATAGTGTACCATGCCACTTTCTTGAATGCCATAGCGGTGTTCCAGAAAGCCTAATAGTGATAGGTGTAGAACATATCACAGTCACCCAGAGAGGTGGAAACAGACATTGAAAACTGTGTAGACAAGAGGTCTTCTGGATGCACAAAGTATGCTCCATTTTCCAGATGATCTTAACCCCTTCACGACATTGCCTTTTAACCCCTTCCTGACAGAGCCAGTTTTTGCGTTCCTGACAGAGCCCTTTTTTTCAAATCTGACATGTCTCACTTAAGTGGGGATAACTTTTTTTTGCTTTTACTTATCCCAGTGATTTTGAGATTGTTTTTTCGTGACACATTGTACTTCAAGTTAGTGGTAAATTTTCGTCGATACGGTCTGTGTTTTTTTGTGAAAAATACCAAAATATCGTGAAAAAATGGAAAATTTAGCGATTTGCAAAATGTTAAATTTTCTGCTTGTGAGACAAATAATCTTACCACTCAAAATAGTGAATAACTAACATAGACCATATGTCTACTTTATGTTGACATCATTATTTCAACTTCCTTTTAATTTTTTTGGACACTAGGAGGCTTACAATATGAATAGCAAATTCTCAATTTTTCAAGAAAATTTCAAACACTGATTTTTTTAGGGACCAGTTCAGTTCTGATGTGACTTTGAGGGACTTGTATGTGAGACACCCCCATAAATGATGCCATTTCAAAAACTGCACCCCTCACAGTATTCAAAACAGCATTTTGGAAGTTTGTTAACCCTTTAGGTGTTTCACAGGAATTAAAACAAAGTGTAGGTGAAATTTCAAAATTTCTTTTTTTTTGCAGATTTGCAATTTTAATACATTTTTCTAAGGAACACAGTACATTTTACTAGAGAAATGTGACTAAAAATTGATTCCCCCAATTCTTTTGTTTTCATAAATATCCTATATGTGGCCCTAGTGTGCACGGTGACCAAACCACAGGCTTCATAATAGAAGGAGCACCTACTTGATTTTGGAGCCTCCTTTTTATGAGATTATTTTTTAGGCACCATGTAGGTTTCTAGGCACCATAACATGCTAAAAGTTAGGAACCCCCCCACAAGTGACCCCATTTTGCAAACTACACCCCTCAGGGAATTCATCTAGGGGTATAGTGTACATTTCAAACCCGCAGGGGTTTCACCAATTGTGGTACAACTGGGCAGTGAAAATGAAAAATTATTTTTTTTACACAAAAATGCAGTTCTGGCTCCAAATTTGTCATTTTCAGAAGGTATGAAGGAGACAAAGCACCCCAAAATCTGTGCCCCAATTTCTCCCGAGTACGGCAATGCCTCACATGTGACCAAAAAATACCAGTTGGGTGCATGGCAGGACTCAAAAGGGAAGGAGTGATTTTTGGATTTTGCAGCTCAGATTCTGGTGGAATTTTGGTGGGTGCTATGTCGCATTAGCAAGACCCCCCAAGCACCAATACAGTGGAACCCCCCCACAAGTCACCCCATTTTGAAAACTACACCCCTCAGGGAATTCATCTAGGGGTATAGTGTACATTTCAAACCCCCAGGGGTTTCACCAATTTTGATACAAGTGGGCAGTGAAAATGAAAAATTACATTTTTTTACACAAAAATGCAGTTCTGGCTCAAAATTTTTCATTTTCAGAAGGTATGAAGGAGAAAAAGCACCCCAAAATCTGTGCCCCAATTTCTCCCGAGTACGGCAATGCCTCACATGTGACCAAAAAATACCAGTTGGGTGCATGGCAGGACTCAGAAGGGAAGGAGTGATTTTTGGATTTTGCAGCACAGATTCTGGTGGAATGAATGATGGGTGCTATGTTGCACCAATACAGTGGAACCCCCCCACAAGTCACCCCATTTTGCAAAGTACACCCCTCAGGGAATTCATCTAGGGGTATAGTGTACATTTCAAACCCCCAGGGGTTTCACCAATTTTGATACAAGTGGGCAGTGAAAATGAAAAATTACATTTTTTTACACAAAAATGCAGTTCTGGCTCACAATTTTTCATTTTCAGAAGGTATGAAGGAGAAAAAGCACCCCAAAATATGTGCCCCAATTTCTTCCGAGTACGGCAATGCCTCACATGTGACCAAAAAATACCAGTTGGGTGCATGGCAGGACTCAAAAGGGAAGGAGTGATTTTTGGATTTTGCAGCTCAGATTCTGGTGGAATTTTGGTGGGTGCTATGTCGCATTAGCAAGACCCCCCAAGCACCAATACAGTAGAACCCCCCCACAAGTGACCCCATTTTGCAAACTACACCCCTCAGGGAATTCATCTAGGGGTATAGTGTACATTTCAAACCCCCAGGGGTTTCACCAATTTTGATACAAGTGGGCAGTGAAAATGAAAAATTACATTTTTTTACACAAAAATGCAGTTCTGGCTCAAAATATTTCATTTTCACAAGGAATGAAGGAGACAAAGCACCCCAAAATCTGTGCCCCAATTTCTCCCGAGTACGGCAATGCCTCATGTGTGACCAAAAAGTGGCAGGACTCAGAAGGGAAGGAGTGATATTTGGAGTTTGCAGCACAAATTCTGGTGGAATGATGGTGGGTGCTATGTCGCATTAGCAAGACCCCCCAAGCACCAATACAGTGGACCCCCCCCCACAAGTGACCCCATTTTGCAAACTACACCCCTCAGGGAATTCATCTAGGGGTATAGTGTACATTTCAAACCCCCAGGGGTTTCACCAATTTTGATAAAACTGGGCAGTGAACATGAAAAATTACATTTTTTTACACAAAAATGCAGTTCTGGCTCAAAATTTTTCATTTTCACAAGGAATGAAGGAGAAAAAGCACCCCAAAATCTGTGCCCCAATATCTCCCGAGTACGGCAATGCCTCACATGTGACCAAAAAATACCAGTTGGGTGCATGGCAGGACTCAGAAGGGAAGGAGTGATTTTTGGATTTTGCGGCTCAGATTCTGGTGGAATGAATGGTGGGTGCTATGTGGCATTAGCAAGACCCCCGAAGCACGGTGAAATTATGAACCTAATATTCCATAGATGTGTGGTATATTTTAAAACACTCTTTTATACATAGGCCGGGTTTGTCGGGGCAAGTGTCACACTGGAAAATAGTTTGCTTTCTTATTCCCTTTTTATAGCAAACTTTGCACCTTTTTTGTGTCCTGCCCTTTTTTCCAGTGGAGGGGATTTCATCAGGAAAATGCTGCCCTGGTACAATACGGGGGCCAGTACTAGAAGTACTGGGGCCCTCTGCCTGCTGGTTCCCAAATATTAGGCCCTTTATGACTTCCTCTTGAAAGTGCATAAATGTCCCCCTCTGGCCGGTAGAACGGAATAGCACGTAAGCGTTATACAGTGCCATCTGGATGATATACACGGCCACCTTCTTGTACCAGATTTTTGTTTTCCGCAGGGCACTGTACGGCTTCAGTACCTGATCTGAAAGATCCACTCCGCCCATGTACCTATTGTAATCCAGGATACAATTAGGTTTTGAGGTGTGGGTACTGGTACCTCGTACAGGGACGGAGGTGGTACTGTCTCCGTGAATTGTTGTCAGTATAAGGACATCCCTCTTGTCCTTATATTTGACCAACAACATATTTTCGGTGCATATTCCCCTGCTTTCACCCCTTCTCATTACTTGGGCAATGTGCGTTTTTGGGAGGCCTCTTTGGTTCTTGCGCACAGTACCGCAAGCTGCTGTACCTCTTGAACCAAGGGCCTTAAACAGGGGGATGCTAGTGTAAAAGTTATCCACATAGAGGTGATAACCTTTATCCAGGAAGGGGTGCACTAAATCCCAGACAATTTTCCCACTAACACCTACGAGGGAGGGGGGGCATTCTGGCGGTTGAATTCTTGAATCCTTCCCTTCATAAACCCTAAACCTGTGGGTGTACCCTGAGGTGCTTTCACACAGTTTATACATTTTTATGCCATACCTTGCCCTCTTACTGGGAAGGTACTGGCGGAATTTAACCCTTCCTTTAAAATGTATAAGGGACTCGTCGATACAAATAAATTTTTCTGGGATGTACACCTCTTCAAATTTGGCACTGAAATGATCAATGACCGGCCTGACTTTGAATAGCCGGTCAAAGGTGGGATCATCTCTGGGTGGGCACTGTGCATTATCGGTGTAATGTATAAATTTAAGAATTGTCTCAAATCGAGTCCGGGGCATGGCCATACGGTAAAATGGAGTACTGTACAGAACATCTGTACTCCAATATTGCCTAATTTCTGGCTTTTTTACTATGCCCATATGAAACACCAGACCCCAAAACGTCATCATCTCTACTGCATCTACAGGGGTCCACCTAGCAAATGATGACGTGGGGTTTTGAGCAATAAACTGCTGGGCATATAAATTAGTTTGGTCCACCATTAAATTTATAAAATCATCAGAGAAAAATAATTTGAAAAAGTCAATTTCTCTGAGACCTGTGGAATCAAATTGGATTCCTGGCATGGCCAAAAACTCAGGAACCTGGGGCTCAAAATTGTCTGGTGGTGGGGTCCATACGAGATCAATTATTGGGGGGGGGGTCTCAGCTGATCTACGGGGGCGTCTTTGAGGGGGTCCCTCATCACCAGAGGAGGAAGAGGAGCTTAAGGCGAATCCTTCAAATTCCCCGCTTGCATCACTGCCTGTGTCAGAGTCAGAGGCAAGCATGGCATATGCCTCCTCCACTGAATACATTCTCCTGGATGACTGGGAGGACATTTGGGAGGACATTTGGGAGGACATTTGGGATGCCATTTTTATTTTTGTGTTACAGGTAGTGAAATGTTTCAACACGTGTATAGTGTAGGGGGGGGTACAAACTTTATTTCAACCTGGGGGGTATGTAGTGTGTAGTGTTTTTTGTAGTGTGCAGAAAAAAAAAAATACTTTATACAAAAAAAAAAAATGGAGGGGTTAAAAATAAAAAAAAATTGAAGGGGTTAAAAAAAAAATTGAAGGGGTTAAAAAAAAAAAATTGAAGGGGTTAAAAAAAAAAAAAAAAAGGTCCTGCGCCAAAAATTGAGCACAGATGTTGGTCAGTAACGTCTGTCACTGAACAGCGCTCAAAGGCAACAGGAATCTGATCAAAAAAAAAAAAAAAATTGATCAACCCTGTGCCGAAAAAGCTGATCAGTGATGTACGTCACTGATCGGCGCACAGTGGCCACAGGACACCCACAAAATCAGTGTGTGTAAAAAAAAAATTAAAAAAAGACCCCACAGCACTCACAAAAAAAAAAAAAGGTGATCAGTGATGCGACACTGATTACCAGTGAGGGACAGCAGGTGCACAACCTTTGGTGCAACTGACAGTGCAACTGGCAGCAACTGACAGGTATATATATAAAAAAAAAACCTCTGCGCCCCCAAAAAGTTGCTGATCAGCACAGATATACTGATCAGCAAAAAAGGGGGGGTAGCAGACACAAAATATACACTCTCTATCACTCTCTGTCACTATCTCTCACTATCTATCACTATCTATCACTATCTATCACTCTAGGACACTGCAGCAGCAGCACTGACAGTTATATGTATAAAAAAAAACCTGCACCCCCAAAAAGGGGGGGTAGCAGACACAAAATATACACTCTCTATCACTCTCTGTCACTATCTCTCTCTATCTCTCTATCTCTCACTATCTATCACTATCTATCACTCTATGACACTGCAGCAGCAGCACTGACAGTTATATATATAAAATAAAACCCCTGCACCCCCAAAAAGGGGGGGGTAGCAGACACAAATCTCTCTATCTCTCTACCTCTCACTACCTCTCACTATCTATCACTATCTATCACTGTATGACACTGCAGCAGCAGCACTGACAGTTATTTATATATAGAAAACCCCTGCACCCCCAAAAAGGGGGGGTAGCAGACACAAAATATAGCTCTCTCTGTCACTATCTCTCTATCTCTCTCTATCTCTCTCTCTCTATCTCTCTATCTCTCTATCACACTGCAGCAGCAGCAGGAAGTCTCAGGAAGTCAGATCCAGGAAGCGTCCAGCACGCTACAAGCAGTGATAAGGTGATCAGGTAAGGTATTTGCAAGGATCAGGTAAGTATTAGCAAGGATCAGGTCGGTATTCACGGCAGGCAGGCACGGTGACCGTTCTGCACGCTATTCCAGACCGGAATGGCGTCTGCAGCGCAGTCACCGTCAGTTTAAATGTCGCGCCTTGGCTGTGATTGGTCCGTGGGTCCCACGGACCAATCACAGCCTTGGGGGCAGGTGGGGTGAGGGTGGGGTGAGGTGTCATCGTCACCGATGACCCCCTCATGCCCCCTGACGCCCGGCGGTGATTGACACCTGTGTTACCAAGCGTCCGATTCGCTGGTAACACAGGAAAACGCTGTAATTGGCTGTTCACACTGAACAGCCAATCACAGCGATCGCCGACGGGGGGGCGACATCGCAGCCCCCCCTGGGCATGCAGGGACATGTCTGCTGTCAGGGACAGCAGACATCGTCCCTCTGTCACTGCGTCTCGAGACGCAGTGACAGTTTAAACTCATGACGTACATTTATGCCATGTGTCGGGAAGTACATCCCGGCCATGACGTAAATGTACGTCAAATGTCGGGAAGGGGTTAAGGTAATTTTTTTTTTTTTTTTCCTCCTTGCATTCAAATAAGCGTAACTTTTTTAATTTTCCGGCTATATAGACACATGAGGGCTTTTTTTTTGCGGGACAAGTTGTACTTTGTAATGGTACCATTTACTGTACCGTATAATATTCTGGGGAATCAGGAAATAATTCAATGTGGGGTAAAAAAAAAAAAACCGCCATTGCACAATTTTGCGCTGGTTACGTTTTTTTTGGAGTTCATAGTTCGTTTAAAATGATGGGTTATCTTTATTCTATGGGTCGTTACGATTCTGGCGATACCAAACTTATATAGTTTTCGTTATGTTTTACCACTAAAAAAAAAAATCGCAACTTTTACGGTTTTTCTAATTTGCGTTGCGTCGCCATGTTCTGCGGCTTATAACTTTTTTATTTTTCCACCTACGGACCTGGGTGAGGGCTCATTTTTTGCGGGCTGAAGTGTACTTTTTAATTAATACCATTATGGGATATGGGCGACTTTCTGATCTCTTTTAGTTATTTTTTTTTGGGTACGCGATGCGACCAAAAAACGTAGTTTTGGCGTTGGGGATTATTTTCCGTTTACGCCTTTAACCGTGCGGGATAACTAATGTTATATTTTAATAGATCGGACTTTTAGGAACGCGGCGATACCAAATATGTTTATTTTTTTTATTTTTTATTTATTTTTATTTGGGAAATGGGGAAAGGGGGGTGATTTGAACTTTTAATATTTTTTTATTTTTTTTTTTATTTTTAAACTTTATTTTTTTTTTTTTTTTTTTTACTTTTACTACAAGGCCCCCTAGTGTACTTGACCACTAGGGGGCGCGATCGCCTGTACTAGGTTCAGCCATAGAGCTCTATGGCTGAACGTAGTGATTTTATGCACTTCCTATTACATCCTGCCTGAGGCAGGATGTAATAGGTATGCATACACGGCCAGCACAGGGGTCTACATTAGACCCCTGGCTACCATGGCAACCGATCGGCACCCTCCGATCTCGCTGCGGGGGGCCCCGATCGGCGCCGGAGGGGGGCGCCCCCCCTCCGATCAGCTATTTAAGCACTGCGGGCGCTTTGCCCGCGGTACTTAAAGGGTTAAACGGCCACGATCGGCGAACTCGCCGCTCGTGGCCGTGAGAGCAGGGACCTGGCTGTAATATACAGCCATTACCTGCTCTCTTTCAAGCCAGCTCACTCCGTGAGCTGGCTTGATTCCCCCGCAACGGACATATGACGTATATATACGTCATATGTCGTGAAGGGGTTAATGAGATGTTCAATTTAATATGGTTATTTAAATTATAATGAGTTAAGCCTAAAGGCCCATACACACTTGTAGACTTTCATTTCAAAAGACTTTGCCAAAATCTCTGATAGATTTATCTTTCACCAAAGTAGTGCGTACACACTGAACTATTTTCCCCAAAGAGCAAAAGATTTTCAGGAGGCAGAAGACTTTGCTGAAAATCTTTCAGTATAAGACTATTTACATAATGGGTGGGTTTGAATTCCAAGGGTGGGAACAGCGGCCATATTATTCTGTGCATTTCTGTTCTTGAGGCCTGATTCAGAACTGATCGCTGGGCTGCATATTTTCGGAGCCCAGCGATCAGGTAAACGCCACCTCGGTCAGGCAAAATCCCGCCAATGTGTATGGCAACGATTATTTGCAGCCTTGTATATAGGGAGAAATCCATTCGCCTGCGCCAGCAATGAATACGTTACCACCATAACATAATGTATATTGGTGCGCAGCAGTAGCGCACGCAGGGGGGGTTTCTGAGTACCCAGAAACCCCCCCAGGAGTCTAAGGACCCTCAGCTGAAAGCTGAGGGTCCCCTCTTTCCACAGATATAAGAATTGTAAAAATCGGACCTTGGGAACCGGAGATATCTGACTTCAAAGTAGTGGTCCCCATCCAAGCCTGTTAATTGTTATTCCCTGTCAGATATTTCAGGTTCTGTCTGACTTAGCATTTTTCTGAGGGTATATTGCAAAAGCTGTGACTCTCCCCCTTTGAGGGACATAAGTAGCTTGTCTCTACTGTTCCCAGAACCAGAGATATTAGCCGTCAAGCAGCTGGTTACTGCTCCAGCTCCACACACCTGGGGCGGGATGTTATAACATCCGCGGCCCCCCTTCGCCGGACATCGCATTTTTAATAACGGCATATGCTATAACATATGCCGTTATTCATGCAAGGGACAGCTCTTGCGGTAAGAGCTGTCCCTTGCGATGCGGTGCCGGCACTGGACTTCCGGGTCTGTGACCCGGGAGTCCATCTGCGCATGCGCAGACCCCGGCGCCGGCCGCAGGGCACGCTGGGAGGGATCCGTGACGGATCCCTCAAACAGCGCTGCGGTAAGAAGCCCATAGGCTTCTGCAGGGATTCGCCAGCTTTAGCTGGCGATTCCCTCCGCAGCGCTGACACTGCGGAGGCGCCATATAGCATATAGAAATGCGGTAGAAACCCCGAAAACGGGGTTTTTACCGCATTTCTGCTATATAGCATCCCGCCCTTTGTATGTAGTTTTATATACTCGTTGGCAGATTGCTCTGCCTCCTGAACTCTGATCCCCTAGTCCCCAATATCATTTGGTAGGTGGGATTCTCTAGTTTTTCCATTCCAATCTAAGAAATCTATTTCTGGGAACTGGAGATATCTGCAGTCAAGCAAGCTGTCCTCCCACCAGAAAATTATGAATGATGAACCCACTCCACTATACACCCCTCCTCTGCGTATTAAACATCCTCTACCACCCTGGAAGTTATATATCAGAGCCCCTTTATTCAGCCCAATGCCCCCTTCTCCCACCATCTGTACAGTAAAGGTGTAATTATTGGAAATTACTGATCCAGGCCCTACATGCAGAGCGGTTGATATAACACCCCCTACCACCCGCAGGACATCAAATCTTCCCCCACCCCTACCGCTGGATCGTTAGGGGCCCCAATACATTGCTATGCCCAGGGGTCATACACTGCTGTTGACTCCCCTGTATGTATGTATGTATATATATATATATATATATATATTATTTATAAACATTTGGTCTATCTATAATACTTTAACTGACCCGGCATATACTGGGTCACCTAAGTGTCCATCTCCGTGCTTTGCTCCGCCCCTCTGGAAACCCCCTTCTGAAAATCCTGCGTTTGCCACTGCGCAGTGGCGGCTGCAACGTTTACACTGCTGGCAATGTATACATTGTCGCCATAAAAAATACATTGGTGGGCAGTGGCCTGTGCCAGCAATGTATATACAACATACCCTCCAACATTTGAAGGGCCAAAATCAGTACACATTTAAGAAAGGGCGTGGCCATGGGTAACTTGGGTAAAGTGGGCGTGGTTACGTCCCCAGGCATCCTGACCCCAGTCTCAGCACCTGATGGAACTCATGTCACATGGTGGCTTAGTGGGCTGCTGGCATATTAAATCAGCATATATTTAAACTTATTTTTTGTAAGTATATTAAATATAAATATACTGATTTAATATGCCAGCAGCCCACTTATAAAAAACTAAACCAGTCAGACACTGCGCAGGAAAGGTGGAAATATGGCCAGGCTGGATTATTTGTGACAGACTCACAGAGACTCTGGAGGATGATGATCTCTGGTGACTCTCAGGAGGCGTTGCACTGCAGCTTGTCTTGAACAGCGGGGCTGAGCTCCGGGTCACCAGGCTTATTCTGCACTCCCACTCAGATCCCCCCTCATGCGCGCCCCGGCTGGCGGCCACCGCGTATCTGCCAGTCTGCCTCAGATGTTTCGCGCCAATGTCTGTGACAGGGTAGTACACTTGTCTCTCCGTCCCCTGAGCGCACAGATGGTGCGCAGGGTGCGGCGCTGGTGCGGCAGTGACGTCATGACGTCATGCAATGCCCGCCGGCGCCGCAAGGGACACTTGGGAACGGGAGGGGAGACGGCGTCGCAAGGGACACTTGGGAACGGGAGGGGAGAGCTGCCGCCGGGCACCGCACAGACTGCAGAGCTGACACTTGAAAAAAGGGTACATTCAGTACAAAATGATTTTGCCGGTACAGACTTTTAAAAAACGGTACTGTACCGGCAAAATCGGTACAGTTGGAGGGTATGATACAGATGGGGCCGCTGCATCGGAGCGGCTCTCATTGTGCCGTCCCACGTTGTTTGCCAGAATGGGGCGTGCGCGCAGGAGATGCTCAGCAATGAGTCACTCGTTCCACCGTCCACCATCTCCTGCCAGCTACAGCAATATGGCAAGCTGGCGGCAAGGGGAGAGCGGCTCCATCTGTATTACAGCCTTATAAATATCGTTGGTGGGCAGTGGTGACAGAAATATATACATGGCTGGCATGTGCCATCCATGTATATATTACTGACATATATATATCTCATTGGTGGGCAGTGGTGACAGTAATATATACATGACTGGCATGTGCCATCCATGTATATATTACTGACATATATATCTCATTAGTGGGCAGTGGTGACAGTAATATATACATGACTGGCATGTGCCATCCATGTATATATTACTGACATATATATATCTCATTGGTGGTTAGTGGTGACAGAAATATATACATGGCTGGCATGTGTCAGTCATATATATATTACTGCCTTTAGAAAAGTCATTGGTGGGCAGTGTATGGAACAGTGCAGGGGGCGGGGCGTTCCGGTGGGCGGGGCATCACGCAGGGATGTGAGGCCGGGGGAGCAGAGCTGCAGGCCGGAGCCAGCGTGGGAGAAGGTAGAGCGGTGTATGTGGCAGCGGCAGAGCAGCAGGAGCAGGTGAGTATGCTCCATCAACAGCGCAGGGAGCCGGGGGCGGGAGCTGGGGGAGGGCGCAGGGCGGCAGCCGGGCTGAAAGCAGCTCAGCGTTCAGCCCGGCTGCTGTACACACTCAGCGATGATGGCTGAGAAAGCAGCCATCATCGCTGGCATGCTGGTAAAACCAGCAGATGGGAGACTTTGCTAGCGATGATGCGGGAGCGCGCATCATCGCTAGTCTCCCATCGGTGGGCCATACACACTAGGCGATTTTCAGGTGAAAATCGTTAAGTGTGTATGGGCCTTTAGAGTGACTCTTGACTACATAGTTAATTATTTTTGTACTATTATGGAATATTATATATAACTAGTTAAAATCCCATCAAAATGAAGGCTTCGGCAATGTACTTCCACTTTGAGCTGTGACAGTTTTTACTTTGAGCTGTGACAGTTTTTAGCCTACAAACTCTTCACCCCAAGTTACTATCTGCTCTTACCTCCAATCTCTGTAATCATAGCTCCCTCTCTCCATACCCAGCAAGTTTGAAACATATCAGTGTCCCTGCAAAAATTGCTTTCACTTTCTGTTATGACGTCTTTTAGCACACACAGGAGTCATTTGGTCGGTTGAGTGACCTCTAGTGGTCAGTGGTAGTACTTCACCTCATAGAGGCGAGAAGTAGTTAGCTTTTTTATGTATATAACCATAATTGTATTACGAAACATTAGTTTCTACAGAATGTTATGTAAAATAGCTTTATAGCCCTTAGGGGTACATAGAAACATAGAAACATAGAATTTGACGGCAGATAAGAACCACTTGGCCCATCTAGTCTGCCCCTTTTTTAAACATGTTACCTCAAACCATATTTGATCCTTATTTTTTTTGTAAGGATATCAATATGCCTATCCCAAGCATGTTTAAATTGTACTACTGTATTTGCCTCTACCACCTCTGATGGGAGGCTATTCCACTTATCTACTACTCTTTCTTAAGCTCATTTATTAAGCTCGGTGAAGTGATAAAGTCTGGTTTTTATCACCGGCCAATCAGCTCCTACCTGTTATTTTTCAAACCAAGTATGTAACTTCACAGTTACAAGCTTCCTAATTGCTGATGGTACTCACAGTCGGCGTTAAGGGCCCTACATACGCAGAGATTTGTGGCAGAGATTCATAATTGGAGATTCAGCATGAGAGATTTCCTTTAAACTGTATCTCTCAGATAATGAGCCCACACACACACACACACACAGATTTGTGACAGAGATTCATAATGGAGATTCAGCATGAGAGATTTCCCTTAAACTGAATCTCTCAGATAATGAGCCCACACACACAGAGAGATTTGTGCCAGAGATTCATAACGGGAGATTCAGCATGAGAGATTTCAAATCTCTAACAGAAAGTGTTTAGGTGACTTCAGGGGAATAAAAAAATATTCAAATTTAAATAATGGGTTGGAATAAAGCCTGGGGGAGTGTCATCTTCAATTGTCTATAATAGAGAAATAAAGGTAAAAAAATGGCGTGGGTTCACGAGCATGACCAGCCCCAGGCTCTTGGACCGGTCCTGGTCCCCAAAATCGCTGGGGACAATGTGAGTGAGGGTCCCCATATTTTAGGGACCAGCCCCGGGTTTTTGAGCTGGTCTTGGCTCCCAAAATATGGGGGACAATGTGAGTTGGGGGTCCCCGTATTTTAGGGACCAGCCCCGGCTCTTGAGCTGGTCTTGGTTCCCAAAATATGGGGGACAAAGTGAGTGGGGGTCCCCTGAATTTTAGGGACCAGCCCCGGGCTCATGAGCTGGACCTAATTCCCAAAATACGGGGGACAATATGAGTAGGTGTCCCCCATATGTTGGGGACCGGCACCAGGCTCCACTTGCAGGGGGTGTAATGCCATAGCCGGGGGACACGCTTGATGGGGTCCTGTGGCCAAAGCATTGCCCACCCTAACTAGTCAGCCCAGGCCACGAGTGTATGGCCAGCTTTAGGTAAAATAAACTGACGGTTAATTTGCATAATTAAGACAAAAGATTTAAACTAAGGTACATTGGAATAGGAGAAAT
Organism: Crinia signifera; assembly: GCF_055691185.1. Lineage (NCBI taxonomy): Eukaryota > Metazoa > Chordata > Amphibia > Anura > Myobatrachidae > Crinia > Crinia signifera. The sequence goes on along the minus strand of NC_139224.1, from coordinate 19,706,891 downwards.
ATATTCACCTACTTTCCAGCCCTCCAATTTGATGGAACAGTAATATCAGCGCCAGCGGCTGTGTGCTCCCAAAAGGAGCAACACTTGAATCGCTCCTTGAAGCGGCTGACGGCAGGCAAAACACTTGAATTCCCCCCATAGAGGTGAGGAGCAGCATCTGCCTTTTCTTATAGAGGATAATTAACCTTCACATTATTTGTGTCGTTCCACTTTAAGGACTAAATAGCTGTTTCATGTATCTCTAACCCTACAGACTCTCTGTCCTGTAATGAGCAGAGTCAACCTTGACCCGTTTGTATTATTTATTTATTAATTAGCAGTTATTTATATATAGCACAAGTGCTTCATGGGAAATCATTACCATCCACATCAGTCCCTGCTCCAGTGGAGCTCGCCATCTGCATTCCCTGCCTCGCAGACTCGCTAATGGTTACCCCAGAGAGGAATCCGGAGATACCAGCAGGGTCCTGAGGGGCACATGTATGAAGTAGGAATGGCCATCGATGATTCCAATTCATCGATGGTTCAGGGCCAATGTTGAATACTTTTGCCATCGATGGGGGAGAACCAGATGCTTTCCCTCCATCGATGAAATAGCAAAACGGTGTTTTGCTTTTTCTTTTTTTTTTTTTCAAAGTTCCAGGACATGGAGCATAGCTCCGCCCCCGACACCTGCAAAGCCCCACCCCCGTGTTTTGATTGGCCCACAGGCCAATCAATCATACTCAATAGATCCATCGATATGCAAAAATATCTATGGTCATCCATTGCACTGCAGTTAAGCACTATCGATGGCCAGTTGCAGAATTGCCATCGATGGCAACCATCGATGACAATGGCAACGATGGCCATCCCTAGTTTTAAGCAGTGATAACGGAGAAGAAGTGATAAAATGCCTGGTACATTATCACCGGCCAATCAGCTCCTGACTGTTAAGTTACAGGCTGGGTTTAAAAAGAGACAGTCATGAGCTGATTGGCCAGTGATAGTGTATCAGGCACTTTATCACTTCTCCCTGATCACTGCCTCATACATCTACCCCTGTGTCACATAAGCTCTGCGCTACTCCTGCTGCTGCCTCAGAGACCCGACCTAGGGCTGTGGGTGTAGCTCTGTGACAGGCAGGTAAGAGTCATCTCTGGGAGAGGCCAGCTGCCAGGAAATCCACAGACAAATGCATGAGAGAGAGAAAAACAGAGTGGGTGGAAGAAAATGACAGAATGGGAGGTATATCTGAGCCACGAGGCGGTGCTACCTCACAGGGGACAAAACAAGCTCCTGTAGGTTAGCCTGGGATGGAGACATGCGGCAGGTGACAAGCAAAAAAATGTGACCTGGCCGGCTGTGGCACGCCACCCGCAGCGCAGAGCTTTCAGTCACAGGATATGTCAGTGTGCAGCAGCAGCAGCAGCAGCAGCATGGGGTCGGAACTCTACATACAGGTCGGATGAGTTAAGGAATGCTATTAACTTTCTGAATCCATGGGGAGCCTTGGATCTGGTACCTGGCTTCTGATGGTCTTCCCCGCCTTGCATCTACTACTCCTGCCGAGCTTTGTCCGTTGCCAGAATTTATGCGCAAACGGCGAAGAACAAGTGCAAATTCTTCAAAAACGAGTCACCGCAAATTTCGTAAGAATTCCTTTTTCCTTATTGTTATGTTTCACTGAGAGAGGACACGTATATATGTGTAAGGTCATTGATGGGGAGTTTATGTGCGGCTGTTTACATACCTGATCCTTATCTGTGTGTATGCTGTAACTGATATAGAGAATGTCTGGTCACCTTTATAGGTAGCAGAAATGGTCTGTATGAATGTACTTATAATATAGTGCAGTGATGGCTACCCTTGACACGCCAGCTGTTGTTGAACTACACATCCCAGCATGCCCTGCTAACTTTTTACTATTTGGCCATGCTAAAACTGATGCAGGGCATGCTGGGATGGGTAGTTCAACAACAGCTGGCGTGTCAAGGTTAGCCATCACTGATATAGAGTGTGTGTATATGTATGTATATATATATGTATTTATGTAGAATTTATATATATATGTAGAATTTATTTATATATGTTTGCATATATTTATCTATAGACCTCTATATGTTTTTTGATGACTCTTATATGAGGCGGCATGGAAACTTAAGGCTTTAGAAACCAATAGGAAAGAGATTCCTGTTCTGGAGAGCTCGCAATCTAATCAGGCTGTCGGTTTCCAGAGCATGGTGCATTGAAATCTTGTTTTACTGTTGAATGTATGATCGCCGATACCCATAGGCGATCATACATCTTTTTTTTTTATCCATGTGCTGGTTGCTATGGGTTTTCTTGTACATTGACAGTGGTTGCATGTTCGGGTTCTTGGATTACATGCTTGTTGTCAGGGTTTTTTTGCTCATTTACAGAGGTTACATGCTCATTACCAGTGGTTACAGGCTCATTGTCAGGGGTTACATGCTTGATGTCAGGGGTTGCATGCTTATTTCCAGGGGTTACATGCTAATTGCCAGAGGTTACATGCTCATTGCCAGGGGTTACATGCTTGTTTCAATGGGTTGCATGCTTGTTGCCAGGGGTTACATGCTCATTGCCAGTGGTTTAAGGCTCGTTGCCAGGGGTTTCTTGCTCATTGCCATGAGTTACATGCTTGTTGGCAGGTGTTTCATGCTCATTGCCAGGGTTTCTTGCTCATTGTCAGGGCTTAGATGCTCGTTGCCAGGGGTTTAGTGCTCGCGGCACTTCCAGGAAGCACTGTACACCATCTGTCTCCTCCAAGGCACCAACAATTTTTGGAGGGCATCTTTCAGCAGATTTCTGAGGGCGGCCAGACTGCATGAAATCTGCAGAGACTTGGCGCCCCCGGTTTCCCCCTCCACCACTCTGGCTGGGGTGGCATTGGGGTAGATGTATTAAGCCTGGTGAAGAGATAAACTGGAGATAAAGTGGAAGGAGATAACGCACCAGCCAATCAGATCCCAACTGTCATATTTCAAACACAGCTGAAGGCGTGAGCAATCCATACGATAGGCAGGGTTAAGAATACTCGGTGCCCCGTCCAAAATACGCAACCGTCCGACTTAATCAGAATAAGGGCCAATGTGTAAGGAGCATTGCAGTGTGGCATAAAATGTAATAAGTAATACTATATATATTTCATAATGGGTAAATGGCATTACGGTGTGTGGCATAATATGTAAGGGGCATTGTGGGGTGTAGCAGAATATGTAAGGGGTATTACGGTGTGTGGCAGAATGTGTAATGGGCACTATGGGGTGTGGCAGAATACTCAACGGTCATTATAGTGTGTGGCAAAATGTGTAAATGGCATAACAGTATGTGACATAATGTGTAAGGGGCATTGTGGTGTGCGACAGAATGTGTAACAGGAATTATAGGAATGAAATCAGGAATGAAAACATAGTGCTATGTATTGTTGGAGGGAAGAGGGCATTTTTGCCTAGGGCCCCATGAGGTCTAAATCCGCCCCCCCCCCATATAGTTACCCTAACTGTCCCCAACTACAGCCTAACCCTAACTGTCACCCCCAGCGCAGCCTAACCCTAACCGTCCCCCCAGTGTTCTCATTCCTCCAATTAATCTTCATCTACCGAGACAACTGAGTAGGGCCCTCCTTCCTCACGTACTCACCCTACCTCTTAACCTCACCAGTGCTCCTGCCCTGTTCTTCCCTTCCTCTACTTCATCTTCAGCCTCATCGACAATTTTGACACCTACTTCAGAACTGATGCTGATTTTAGTTCTACCCTATTTATGCCGTATTTTATCAACACACCCTGTACATTACCTTAACGTAATTTGTTTTATGTTTGCTATGTACGGCGCTGCGGACACTTTGTGGCGCCTTATAAATAAACAAACTACTACTACTACAATTACTGTATATTCCCGTGAATCGTTTCCTCTCAGCTGAGGCGATTGACTTTTATTAAAAAAATTTTTTTTACTATAAATAACTTTCTGCATTTTTAACATAGTTTCATATACAGTATATGACATTTAAAACGTTGGTTAAAAAAAAAAACAACTGAAAAACTTGTTTTTCTACTGTCTACTGCTGAGTCCCTGCGTCGCCCAGTCCGTTCTTATACGCACTATGTAGTGTTCTTTCCACAAACTATATTAGGATTATTTTTTTCCATTTTATGCTGCTGTCATGATGTTCTAGTTCCTGGAAACGATTGTATTACTGACAGAACTGCTTCTGATTCGACACCTTTAAAGGTGACCTAGTTACAAACCTCAGCATTATTATTTTATTTTTTTGTCAGCGTGACATTCACCCTATATTTATTGCTGAGAAAATGACTCAGATCTCTCATGTGCAGGAGTCAGGTCACACACACACACACACACACACACACACACGGGCGTAACTACCATAGGTGCAGGGGATGCAGCTGCTATGGGACTTATAAGACTGGTTTGTACACAACAGGAGTAATGACTCAGTGGCGTAATAATAGCACCGCGGTGGCAGGAAGGCGCTGAGTAAGTGTGGTCACCTAAATCTGCGGGGTCTTACGCTGCCAGGACCAGCCTTATCCCGCCACTTGCCGCCACATCTGTGGCCGGTAGTCGGGACCCACAGATCTGCTAGTCTGCATCCTGGTGCTCCTCCTGGTGCTCCTCCTGGCACTCCTCCTGGTGCTCCTCCTAGTGCTCCTCCTGGCACTCCTCCTAGCGCTCCTCCTAGTGCTCCTCCTGGCTCTCCTCCTGACGCTCCTCCTGGTGCTCCTCCTGGTGCTCCTCCTGGCGGTCCTCCTGGTGCTCCTCCTGGCGCTCCTCCTGGTGCTCCTCCTGGTGCTCCTCCCGAGTGCTCCTCCTGGCGCTCCTCCTAGCGCTCCTCCTGGCTCCTTATGAAAAATGTCCCTCACACAGTGCATGTTGTGCAGGTCTCACAGAAACACAAGTGAAATAATTAACTCCACCTGTGGATCTCTTCAAATGTGTCTCTAAGTAATGGAAGCACCTGTGCACCTGCCGGGTGACCTGTAAAACATGAACTGTTTGGGGTCCAGAGGACCCAGTGGTAGGGTAATATGATTACATACCTTCTCCATGCAGTCAATGGCGCCAAGAGGATGGGTAGAGTAACAGACCTAGATTTGCCTGAGGGTGGCCAAGCCAGCCATGTAGGAGACGGAATACACCCATTCCAGGCACGTTCTACTATGAAGCATTTTATTTTAAGTCTATTGGGTGTGGCCACATCTCCTCTAGCACCTGAGCCTGCTCTATGTCTCAGTGGCCCTCCCTGCAGCCATGATGAAGTCCCCAAATGCCTTTGATTTATAGTGACAGTCCGGGATCTGTAAAGGCGCATACACACTTTAGCTTTGTATTCTTAAGGATGACCACCAAGGAATACTGTTGTGATTGTCATACCTACCCTACTCACACTCTCACAAGGGTAACTGCCTGTGCATCCCTCTCCTGAAAGTGTAGAAAGTATTGTGGAGTAATTCAGCCCTGATCGTACGGCCATGAAATTGCACGGCTGCTAAAGTGAAATCCCCCTGTGTAAATGATTGTGATCGCTGTGTAAATGGACGTCTATGGATACACATCCATTTGATGCCCAGCAAATCTGTCCAAAACACACTATTATTGTAGCCAGAGGCTTCCTCAGTGACTGCGATGAGCACAGGCATATCCGGCCTGGAGCTGACATCACACACCCTCCCGTGACAGTCTTTGGCGCGTCTGGCATTTTCGCTGTCACTCCCAGCATGCCTTGCATTTTTCTTACCACTCCCAGGAAACAGCTGGTTTTCACCCCCAACTATAAAAGAAGCAGGACGTAGGGCCGCATTTATCAAGCAATATTTGCGGTTAAATGGTTCACCACAAATATTTAGTATCCCCCAAATGTATTAAAGGGGGACCGCAGCAGGGATCTCCGATCCCTGCTGCGATCCTCCCTGCAGCGCCGCCAGCCGCATCCCCCATAGGTTTCTATGGGGGATGCGAAGCTGCTCGATGTATCAACATTGGGCAGCCCGGCATCGCACCCCTTTGCTATCGCCAGTGTAATGTGACGATAGCCCATTGTAGCCTATGACAACACTTGCAGTGCGGTAAGAGGGGTCGGCGGGGGTCAGCGCATAACCGTGCATGCGCTGACCTCCCGGCTTCTGGGTTAGGGCTTTGCAGGGACGGGCTCCTATCGGAGCCCTGTCCCTGTGCCCTTAAAAATGATACATTGCCCCGATATGATCGCATTTTACAATGCGATCCTGGGCGGTAATATTCCACCCAGATCGCATTGTAAAATGTGATCTTGATAAATGCGCCCCTTAATCACTGTCCAGCATCACTCAGGCGCATTCGGGCCCATATGCATGCACAGTGTACCAACAATTGGCCTCTGTGAGAACTCAGGCTGTGCGATCAGGTTTGAATGACCCCCCTTTGTTTCCAAAGCGAGTAAAAGAAAGATGAACATTGTCCTGTATTATTATCACAGTGTGTGCTTTATAACAAAGTACCTTTGTACTTTCTCTAGTTTCACTTCAATAAAATTCCGTTAGAACAAATAACTATTGTTTGGTTAAAGATACTAATTTTACTATATTGATGGATTTGACTGATGCTGCTTTGCTGTGTGCTGGGTTATTCCTCCCACGGGGGGACGAAGTGAAAAGAAGCTCTTCCTTCCCGGTCCTGTAAGACGCTTCTTCCCACGCTCTGACCACTGGCTGGTGTGCAGTTAATTATTGCAAGAGGGGTTCAGATATCAGGACATCATTAAGAAGCTGCACGGTCCATGTAGAAATATTTGTCTAAGGATTCATCCTGCACCATCTTACACAGGTCTTGTCATTCAGACAGCAGCATTTAAGATGGTAGCAATACAGATAACATTCTAGTGACTGATGTACTATACAGAGAGCACCCCAAAGATCATTATACAATACAGAGAGCATCATAGTGTGTAATATGTAAAATAAAGATCGTTCAGTGACATATACAATACATAGAGCTTTCTTGAGACCTCTTCACAAAAAAAAGAGTGCTCTCGTAGGACCTCTATACACAACATATTGCACTCTAGTGACCGACAAGCAATACAGAGTGCACTCTAATGACCTCCAAGCAATACAGAGGGCACTCAAATGGCCTCCAAGCAATACAGAGGGCACTCGAATGGCCTCCAAGCAATACAGAGGGCACTCTAATGACCTCCAAGCAATACAGAGGGCGCTCAAATGGCCTCCAAGCAATACAGAGGGCACTCAAATGGCCTCCAAGCAATACAGAGGACACGCTAATGACCTCCAAGCAATACAGAGGGCACGCTAATGACCTCCAAGCAATACAGAGGACACTCTAATGACCATTATGCAGTGTAGAGTACAATGCAGTGACCAACTGAAAAATAGGTGTAAGGGCACAATAAAAGAGTATGTTTTCCAGATATTATTTATATTATCATTACAATTTTTCCTGTATTTGTATCAAGTAGAACAGCACATAATGGGTTTAATAGAACAAACCTTCACAAGATTAAATATTATACTATTTTATTTTAAATAAAATATTAATATAATTTACCCAAATGATCACAAAATAGTCAGACGGTTCATTCGCTTAACAAAGGCCCTCCAGCTGTTGTGAAACTACAAGTCCCATCATGCCTTGCCACAGTTTTGCTATTTGGGAATGCTAAAACTATGGCAAGGCATGCTGGGATGTGTAGTTTCACAACAGTTGTATTGCCACATGCCTGGCTTAACACCTCTTTGCATGTTCCTCCACATGTACCAATAAACTGTGGAGGAAAAGTCCCACTTGTCTCCACAGCGAAAGGCTGATAAAACAAATGTCTTACCCCCTATTTGTCCTGGCTCTGGAATTGTGATGTAGAGATAAGGAGTTTGTAGGCTTGTGTGATGAGGTCACTCGGTAACAAACAAAATTTGTAAAAACAACTGCAAAATATGGAAGCGTGAGTTTAAAGTCCTACTGTCCTAGAAAGCTGGAAAAAACTTGTTTGAAAGAGGAGAGTTCCTCTTCCTAATGATGTGCCCCCATACTCTCCCATCTTGTGTGTCAAATAAAAAAACAGAGGTCCTCTGCTTTCATTTCATTTCATGGTATGCCTTGTTGGACTTATATTATTCCTACACATAGGGACAGAGTCATGTTTGAAAGAAAAGCGTCAGTGTCCGCATGTTTTTAGGATGGGGTGGTCCAAGAAATAATATCAGTTTGGCACCCCTGGGGGTGGAGCCACTGGGGAGAAGGAGCATGTAGCACCACGGCAAGGAGGTTGCACCACGGAGGAGGCCCTGAGTACTATCTGAATCTCTCAGCCACACCATCATCTCCTCCCAGTGTCTCTCTGCCATGCTATCATCTCCCACCTGCATCGCTCACCATCCCCCTCACTTTGGGGCTGATTTATCACCATCTGGACCCTCAGTTGCAGATGTGATAATATCGTCCAGTTTCGCAATGCGATAATTGACTACATCGCATGGATGTATTGTGACAAGGAATCACATACACTGGATCACGATCAAGTCGTGGTCTTTATTTTTGGAGCAGGTCACAGCATACCAGGTACACAGCATAGACAAGTATAGTTATGGCAAGCAGCATACAGGCAATCACAGCATAGTACTAATTCTCCAGAATGCTCCAGTGGTCCCTACACCCCGACCTATCACTTGGGCAGCTATTACATCATCAGGAACAATGACCTCCTGCCATGGAAACACATTTATTAGGAAGCCACAGGTGCTGCTAATCAGCTCAACCTTGATCACATCAGTTTTCTTGCTGCTGCTTTAAATCCTGGACTGGATCTTCCACATCCCTTTCATATGTAAAGATGGTGTCCTTACCACAGTATCAATCATTAGTTGCAGACAGGGCTGCCATCAGGTATTTTGGGGCTCGGGACTCATTTCCAGTCCAGGTCCCCCCCCCTCCTCACTCGGCTTACTGTAACCCGGCTCCTGCTGCCCCATCTCGTCTTTTGCTGAACTGCATCCTGGAGGGCCCGGAGCACGGGCTTACTCAACTGAGGATGCCAGTGGCCAATTCAAATACCAATCAGAGCTTGCCTACTGGCAGCCGCTCTGATTGGCTGCCGTTATGCCGAACTCTGATTGCCTCAAAAGCCAGTGCAGCCTTTTAATTGGCCGCCTGGGTCAGAACCTTCCCGTGTGATCCAGCTTTTTGCTATTTTAGACAGGTGAAGTAATGCAAAAACAAGATACGATGATTTTCTTTGAGGTTTTTATGTATTTGTAAATCCCGTTTCCTTGAGGTTTGTTGTAGAATGATGATTGGTGTTTTCTTTTAATTCAAAGTCTTCTGGAATAAACAAGGTAGAATTTGCATGGGTACAAACTATTGATGTTGGAATATGACGAGCGCAAACGGCGAACAATGGCCCCAATAGGATAAGCCCCGCAGCAGCTGAGGGCTCACGTTACTTCCATGGTTTATGATATATCCTCCTAAGCCCAGTATGGAATATCATGTTCTCATTAATTCCAGCATTGCATGTGTGTAGCTCGGCCGTACAGAGAATGAATCGTCATTACGCAGAATACAGCAGCCTGGCAATATTATATGGCATACGATCGACCTTATTAATGTTGACATACATTGTGTCGACTATTGAAGCTTGACAGGCCTTATGACGACACCTAAAATAGGTAGGCGTGGCTAACATCGACAGGGTCCTTAGTTGACATAACAATGTACCATTAATTAATTGCACTTGCTTCACTGCTCTGCTGGCCTTTGTGGTGGTTGGATCTGGGGGGGGGTAGGTGTTGGCGAACAGGATTGGAAATTCTCTATTATGTGGAGATTATATAGTATGAAGGGGAAGAGATGATGAAAGAAAGAGGGAGAGGTGGTTGGGGAGAGCTACATAATGGGACTGAAAACCCAGATTCATTTTTTTAGTTATAACCATAACCTTATGTGTGTGGAGTTTGTATGTACTCTCATCCATGGTGTGTGTGTGTGTGGGGGGCAGGGGGTGGGGATGTGCTTCAGTTTCCCCAACATTCAATAATTGAATTAATTGGTTAATTGGCTTCTGACAAAATAATAACCTGGAATATAGATTGTAAGCTCCACTGTCCCTGGGATATAAATGACTAAATATTGACCTCATGGCACTGTGTAATACAGTATGTGTATCCAATATAGGCTAACCATACTGCCCCTTTACATCAGGACACTCATTTTACTCATACTTGCCTACTTTTGAAAACTAGTTTCAGGGAGATTATAGTTGGTAGTAGAATGTTGCACCGCATCCCATTGAGGGGGCGTGTCATGCTCCTCCCCAAAGGGCGTATCTATTTCCATATATGGAGAGATTGTGAACCGAGATGGTGAACGTGGCACCTAGAAGCGTGGGTGTGTACTGCTACATGTGAGAGGAACCTTTTATAATGACTTATATCCAAATGTAGATAAGCCTCAAAGCAGTTAGTAAGAGCTACTATACTTGGTGAAGTGCTGGGAAATGGCGCTGATGATTCAATGTAAATGTATCTATCTCTCATTCCTTTTTACCCCAAAAAATGTAACAGTGTAATGTGGGCTAGGTGACATGAGGGAGATTGCTAGACAAATGAGGGAGAGAGGGAGATTGCTGTTATTTCAGGGAGTCTCCTGCAGAATGCAGGAGGGTAGGCAACTATGATTTTACTTGCGTCCTAGAATGACCTGGAGGCTCACTAAAATCGCTCTCACATGGTTTCCGAACCCCCTTCATCCTCCCGCTTCCCCATTGGCCAATGAGACAAATACCCGAATATGCGACTCTTCAGCGAGGAGCTAAAATTGCACAAATCACATAGGGCCTTATACTGGTTCACTAGAGGCAAATTCCTTCTCAAATGGACAAAACCATGTGCACTGCAGGGGGGGGGGGGGGTCAGATGGAATTAGGTTTGGGTGTGTTATTTTGTTTCTGTGCAGGGAAAATACTGACTGCTTTATTTCTACACTGCAATATAGATCTCACTTTGCAGAAAAACCCCACCCAAATCTAACTCTCTCTGCACATGTTGGGGGAAATTTACTAAAGGAAATTTGTAAAAAATAGGTGTATTTGTATCCAGAAATACACTTATTTTTGACATTTACTATCCCGAAAATATGGCAATTAGTATTCGTATTGATAGCACATCAATCCGAATTGCCGTATTTTCGGGATAGTAAATGTCAAAAATAAGAGTATTTCTGGATACAAAGGGGGAAATTTACTAAAGGAAATTTGTAAAAAATAGGTGTATTTGTATCCAGAAATACACTTATTTTTGACATTTAGGGGGAAATTTACTAAAGGAAATTTGTAAAAAATAGGTGTATTTGTATTTAGAAATACACTTATTTTTGACATTTACTATCCCGAAAATACGGCAATTCGTATTCGTATTGATAGCACATCAATACGAATACAAATTGCCGTATTTTCGGGATAGTAAATGTCAAAAATAAGTGTATTTCTGGATACAAATACATCTATTTTTTTTACAAATTTCCTTTAGTAAATTTCCCCCAAATACACCTATTTTTTTTTTACAAATTTCCTTTAGTAAATTTCCCCCGTTATATCTGCCCCACCTGCAGTGCACATGGTTTTGTCCATTTGAGAAGGGATTTGCCTTTGCAAATGAACCAGAAAAAGGGCCATAGTTTCACATTATTTTAGCCCCGCCCCCTCTCTGTAGACCCGAGAACCGCTGAATTTGGATGGAATGGGGCTTGATTACATCATCCTATGTTACAAACCCTCAACATGTGGACGCCCGTCTGGGAACCAGCAGCAGGGGGAGAGCCGACAGCTGCCAGGGACCCGGAGGTAGCAGGGGAGAGCCGGACGTACCACATGTGGACACCCGGCGGGGATCCAGCAGCAGGGGGGAGAGCAGACAGATGGCAGGGACCCGGCGGTAGCAGGAGAGAGACGGGCGCACCACATGTGGATGCCCGGCGAGGATCCGGCAGCTGACTTCCAGCTCTTAGTCTCTGTTAGCTGGCTCTCACTTGCTCAGGCTGCTGGCGGATGTCAGGCGACTTCCGCAGAGCAGTGATCAGCCAGCCTGGTGAGGGGTGGGAGGACGATGCGCCGCTTCCGCGGCCATGCATACAATAAGGATACCAGGGGCCCACAGCTGCTGCTGCATACAATAAGGGAATACCCCGGGAGGCAATGGAGCCAGTGCCCCTTTAAGGCTGGCGCCCGGCGGCAGATGACTCCATTGCCTCCGGGAGTTCCGCCACTGACTAGGGAAGCCAATCCCGGGGCATTATTTCAATACCGATATTCGGGATTGAAGAAATGCCCAGTCCCAAGATTCCCGGGATTGGCTTCCCTAATATGAAAAACACGCCTCAGTCACCCCACATATTTACTTACTTGCGTGGTGCGGCCGGGAGCCGGGTGGGTGGGTGAGCAGGGGAGATGGAGCTGGGTGGGAGGACGAGCTGTGTTGATGGGGAGCAGGCTGGTCCGCTCCTGGGCGGGTGGGCGCCAGTGGTCTGGTCTGTGACTGGGCAGGTGTACGTGCCGGGGTCAGTCACAGCTCACATCATGGAGACATCCTATGCAGCCTGCACAGTGTGACCTCTGACGTCGGCACGCTGCGCAGAGCCACGCTGCCCGAGAGAAGCCAGGCAGCTGCTGAGCACCTGCTCAGACGCTGCCCGGCATTAGACTGCACATGCGCAGTCTAATCCCGAAATCCCGGGATTGGAAACTCCAATCCCGGGATTGAAATCCCGGCGCTTTGGGGGCCAAATCCCGGGATTGGCCACCCTATATATAACGAACTGTTAGTACACAGAGAAATATATTCACCTAAGGATGCAGAAATGAGTTTAGCCATTGTTTAGCCTGTGACCTATATTACTGTTTACACTTACAGAGCATGAGTCTTCCTGTTCTTAGAGCAATGTTTTCTAAGCTTGGCTCTCAGTGCCCCCGAACACTCCAGTATATCCATGTTCAAGCACAAATCCTCAAACTCTAGGGTGCGCTGAGGACCGAGTTCCGTAAACCCAATCTTACAGTATATAAAGTTTTACTGTTCCGCTACCTTCCATGGGTATGGGCCATTAGGTCGACCAAATGAGGTTGACATACATTGGGTCGACCACTGAAGGTTGACATATAGGCCTTAGGTTGACACAGACAAAAGGTCGACATGCCTAAGGTTGACAGGGTCAAACGGTTGACACGTGCATTTGGTCGACATTGGAAAGGTTGACATGGGCTTTTCCTTTTTGGGGGGTCCGGAATGTCGACATAGACGACATGGACACCGTATAGGTACCGCGTCCCCTGGCATGGCTCGCTGTGCTTAGCATTCTTCGGGCACACTATTCTATTCTCCCTCCATGACCCTAGTGGATGGTAGGGCATGAAACACCGCCCGTCGGCACATTTCAGCTAAAAAAACACACGCGAGAAACCCATGTCGACAATTTGACTGTCGACCTTAGGCATGTCGACCTTTCGCCTGTGTCGACCCAATGCATGTCAACCTTAATTGTGTCGACCTAACGACTGTGTCCTCATTCCTTATTGTGTACCATAACCTCAGTGAAGGGGACTTTAAAATCACTATAGACCTGGCAAGGACTCCTGGGAGTTTAGAGCGACGGGATCGATGATTGTAGACAGACGTCATTATGTAAACGATTTAATCGCCATAGTAATAATATTTACAGTAACATCCACCTACGTCTGAATAACTGAAACATTGATTACAAACAACACATTGCAGTAATGAAACCATCACACACGCCCGCCTGTGTGCGCTACTCATCCTGGGGTATCAGCAACCTTCCCGGCCCCTGCTTTCATTTCAGTCTAAGTTTGTGTCCCTTGCTGTTGTTGTAAAGTTATTTATTAGTTTGTAAATAGAATCCTTTAACTACTGCACTGTTACTGTCTCTGTATAATGAACACCGCTATCCCTCTGTGGCCAGGCTGCGTTTGTCAGGGATTTTCAAGTACTCATCAAATAATTGTTCTTAGAAACGTACTCGCAGATAAAAACTTTTTGGCCCATCTAGTCTGACCTGGAGCCTGTGGTATACAGTTATTTATACCCCGTTCTCACTGCCGCAAAAACCCGGGTATTTGCCAGGGCAAGCAGTAATTTCCCGTGTCCTGTTTCAGTGTGAAAGGGTCTTTGTGAAATTCCCGGGTGTTATGTCCTGGGAATTACACACAGGTTTTTCCTGGGTAATACACGGGTGTATGGCAGTGTGAACAGCACAGACCCAGGTTTTTCTCACAAAATGCAAAAAAGCAAGTTCATTGGGGGACGTAATCATGTGATATGTGACAGCCAGCCAATAAAAGCTGGTTTTTAAACAGCCAATCGCAGCAATTTGTACAAATTTCCCAACACCCAATCAAATTCCACACACTTGTTGGAAGTCAGACAATGGAAAGCAGTGTGAAAGGGGCAGACACAGGAAATTCCCGGGTCTGAAGTGCAGTATGAAGGGGGTCTGTTGAGCTGAGAAGCTCTGTGTCCCGCCAAAAATCCGGAAATAAAAACCCGGGATTTTGCAGGGGCAGCAATGAGAACGCAGCATCAGTCAACTATATTAGGGTCGGAATGCATTGGGTCAACCACTGAAGATCGACACCTGAAATAGGTCGACATGGGTAAGGTCAACAGGGTCGGAAGATCAACACAAGCATTAGGTTGACAATGGGAAGGTCCACGGTCAATAGTTTGACATAGGTTTTATATGGTATATAGGTAGATAGGTTTTTTTTATCCGACATGTGTCGACAGACGGTATTTCATGCCCTACCACCGTCGACATTCGGGACAAAAAATGTGAAAAACTCATGTCAACCTTTTGGCCATTGACCTTCAACATTTGGGACATCTGTGTAAAGGTCTGTACACTCTGTGCGATCCACTATCTCCGGCAGCGGGGACCCAGCGTCGGCAAGTGCTTACACACTTTCTGGTGCTGGTGTGTGGCGAAAAAAGGGTGGACGCAGCCGTGGCAATGCTGCGATGAGCTATATCGCTCATTTTATCACCCATGTTGTATGGGGCTTAAATTCAGTATGAGAAGAGTATAGATTAGGGCAGTATTAGGCCGGATTCTTTCAGTGTGTATTCCGGATATGTGCGCCGTCGCCAGCGATATCTTCTGGATGGCCCTGCTGCACGGTCAGTCAGAAGGCATTGCCAGAGATGCCAAGAAGCTGATTGAAGCATGGCATCCCCCCCATCTCTCCATTGGCCCCCCAGCGTCAGCGAGTGTGAGTGCACTTGACGATGGAGGGTCCCATTGCCCGCTTACACAGCCAATTACCCACAGGTCACTGATCTCAGCAGAGGGGAGGAGGGAAATCCTAACCTGTGGGTCAGTTGTGTTTTCACTATTTACCCAGCATATATGTTCCAGTTCCTTCAAAGGAAAGAAAAGGTGGATAACCGTGACGTGTGACGGTGTGGCTCGAAATGTATGTGACAAAATGCAATTCAGTGGAACAAAACCTACACATTCCTCTCATTCCAATACGCTATCATCTGTTTTCTGGGTGGGGTAATTAGGACCTTTTTTTTAAAGAAAATAATAAAAAATAAATAAACAATGGGGTCTGTGACAGGAATTACTTTACCCATAATCCTTTGTAAACATCACCCTTTTTACCACATTCTTGTTCTTTGTTACCGCTGCTGACAGCTCTGGTGCACCTGCAATCTAAGGCGAGGGTCAGGAGAGTAACTACCACTATGGCTGCTATGGTACCGAGTGGTGTCTGTGTTTGTGTGTGGGGGGGGTGGGGTGGGGTGTAAGTGAGCGTGTTGTAGGGGGCGTGGGCTGGCTACGATACTACCCTTTCCCCCACTTTAATTATAAGTTCAGCAGGATACTGGCACTTTGCAGAGACAGGGGACATTTGATGATTAAGCTATGGGGGGAATCCACTAGCTAGCTTCTGATTGGATGACTTGGAGAGGGAAAAATTATCAACCAATCAGCTCCTAACTGTCATTTAAAAAAACAGCCTGTAAAGTGACAGTAGCTGATTTATATTTGACCTCTCTCCACTTTATCTCTCCCCAAGCTTTGGTGCGTATACGCCCCATTATCACTTTCGAAGCTTCGATACATATGCCGGTGCATGTAGGGATGCCAGGGAATAACCCCAAATTCTGTATTGGCGTGCTATCAGGGTGTATATAAACCCCATTAAAGATGGCTTTATAGGTCTGATACTACACAAGGAAGCAGAGACCTCTGACATGGAGGTTAAAGCCACTGATAGAAGAGGCTTCACCATACCTCCCAACTTTGCCAGTTCAGCAGGCGGGACGCGTGGCCTAATTTGGGGGCGTGGCCTATACTCGCGGCTCCCCGCGAGGCCACACCCCCATTTTGCTGCTATGGGGGCATGACCCAGAGGCTCTGTGATCCTCTAGCCATGCCCGCAGCCCCCTGGTTGCAGGAATAGACGCTGTGCGCGTGTGCACAGCGTTTATTCCCCGCTGCTTAGCAGCTGACAGGGGGGACTCCCAACAGCCCCCCCACACCGCGGGACACTGCTGAGGCTTTATCTCTCTCCATTTAATCCCTCTCCAAGGCTTAGTACATTTGCCCCATTATATAGTATTTGTAATTGATTTTCTGTAAGTTGGTTATTAATCATGGCTGAATCCTATTATTCCGCAGTGCGTGCAAACAAGTCATACCTGCAGCTATTAAATGCTCCCGCGCCACTGTGCCAGCCTGTTTCCTAGGCAGTCATTATTCTCCGAGTGGGGAGGGAAATGCAAAACATCTTCCTGAAATATTTCATGATCCCTATTTCCTGTGTATATAGGGATTCCTCCTAGTTTTTTTTTGCATTAATATGTTTGGGTGACCCCTAGATACTAAGGATATGGACATACTTTCCTACCTGCCGGGGGGCTCCCGAAAATCAGGTAACCCTCCCAGCCCCCCGGGGGTTTGGCAAGTCTCCTGTTTTCCCCCTGCACCCCCCATACCCATGGCACAAAGTCTGGGATTTTGTGGGTCCGCAGCAAAGGGGTGGGGCTAAAATGAAACGAATTGCATCATTTTGCGTAATTTTAGCCCCTCCCCCAATCCACGGATCCACAAATTGCAGCGTTTGATTGGAATGGGGGCGGAGTTTGCTGTCATCAGACAAGACCCGCCCCTCCTGGCAGCAGTATCTGCTATACTCTAGAAAAAAAGTCGGTAAGTATGGGTACGGGTCATTGGGACACGTTACACATTAACTGTGTCCATGTCGACTATGTCTCCTCCCTTATCACTGCTTATACATCTGCCCCTATTTTACCAGTGTGGGGTTTAACCCCTTGAGTGGTGGGTTTTCCTGGGCCACAAGAAGCAGCAACAGCAGTTCATGGGGGAGGGGGGTGCTCAGCAGCGGTGCCTGGCAGCAGCAGCAGTGGCGGCGGGGAGTGCGCTCGGGTGTTCGGGCGCTCGTTTGTTCAAGTGCCTGAACACAGGAACGCCAGAGTGCTCCTGAGAGGCTCCGAACCTCTGGGGGAGTGGTGCTTGGGGGCAGAGGGGAGTGACGAGCGGCAGCTCTGTGCTTCTGGGAGACCCTGCTCTTTCCCCAATATAACTCTCAGTCTACGACTTCCTGCTGCATTTAATTCCCCTCCTCACATCATGTCACTATACCTTTCATATGCAGCCCTGTCCTCACTAACACATCATTTATTTCCTGATATACTCTGTGCTTTTGGGGGACCCTGCTCCTCCCTCTATATAACTCACAGTGGTATTCTGCTGCTTTCATTCCCATCCTCACATCATGACACTGCCCCTGTCACATGCAGCCATGTCTTCAGTAACATTAGCACAGGAGCAGACATATCACCACCTATTAAAATCAGCTCACTTTGCCTCTGAAGCACTCTGTGCTGCTGTGATCACTTCTATAAACTGTTGGGCTATAGGTTGTACCATACTTGCCTACTTTTGAAAACTAGTTTCAGTGAGATTATAGTTGGTAATAGAATTTAGCAAAGCACCCCATTGAGGGGGCCTGTTATGCTCCTCCCAAAGGGCGTGTCTAGTTCCATATATAGAGAGATTGTGAAAAAGAGATTGTGAACGTGGCACCTAGAAGCGTGGGTGTGTACTGCTACATCTGAGAGGAATCTTTCAAAATGACTTATATACAAATGTAGATGAGCCCCAATGCAGTAAGTAAGAGCTACTATACTTGGTAAAGTGCTGAGAAATGTCGCTGATGACACAATGTAAATGTATTTATCGCTCAATCTTTTTCCCCCCCAAAAATGTAACAAGGTGACATGAGGGAGATTGCTAGACTAATGAGGGAGAGAGGGAGATTGCTGTTATTTCAGGGAGTCTCCTGCAGCATGCAGGAGGGGAGGCAGCTATGGGTTGTACTTTTCTTCCCACTTCAATAAAAGCTTACATACAGACGTGAAGGTAGTAAACTGAAGAACAGGAACTTGGGATCTACTAAAATCCTACAGACACATATTTTGTATGTGAAAGGCTGAGGGTCTGGGAAAAAAACTGCAAGTCAACAACAATGACCATATCATGTTTCCAGTAGTACGTATGTCTACTCCAGAGCTGTTCGTGTAGCTTACACAAGGAAATAGTCTTTATAACTGTAATAAAGAGAGAACTAGTTTTTATTACACTATGTTATATATACTGGTATATAATCAAGGTCAAGTGCCTTTTTTATGAAAAATTATGGTGTTTGCACATGAAAATGGTTCCTTCTGTTAGCATGCAATATTTTACAAAATGGCTTCTTCTGTTGACGTGCAGTGTTGTACAATATGGCTGCTTCTGTCAGCGTGCAATATTTCACAAAATGGCTCCTTGTCATTGTGTGACTTTGCGCATTATACCACCCAAATAGCGGATGCATACCTCCCAACATGACCCTCTCCAGGAGGGACACATTGCTCTGTTTCTGGGCTTTCCTCTAAATTTATGATTTCCATCGCCTGTGGTACCTGTGTTCCTAGAGCTGCCTAGTGGTGGCGCCGGCCCTGAATAGAGACAATATACATCTGGCTTGCTGAGAGGTGATACTGAGGTCGCCACAATCTGTATTCTGCAATGGCAGGAAAACAGCCTCTACCTGACACATCGCACAAATTATTTATCACTGTGCTCAGTAGTGAAGCCAGATGCAGCCCGTGTCGAGACTGCACTGACTTCACTGTGACTGGCAGTTACTTCCTATTGGAAGTCTGACCCGCCAGTCACTAAAGACAGTCCCAATGAGTGGTGTTCCCTTCCTCCAGGCTGCTTCTTTGGCTTCTATGGGCTGCTGCGGCTGCAGCCCATAGAACCTGGGGTATGCGTATGCACAGTACCAAGCCGATACTATGCATCTGTGCGGTCTCGGTGCCTGTCATCTGCATTGTATAGGCACTGGGACCTATGGCTTCTATGGGCTGTAGCTAAAGCAGCCCATTGTACAAGCAGCGGGGAGCGACAGGAGGGGGTGCCGGCATAGGGGGCAGTGGAAGCCCCCCTCCTAAAGTCACATACCTCCCAAGTTTTAGTTAAGCCAAGGAGGGACACAGCACGCCCGAAATTAGGGGGCCGTTTCAGTAGCGCATGCAGGGGGGTTTCTGAGTACCCAGAAACCCCCCAGGAGTCTAAGGGCCATAGGCTAAAAGCTGAGGGTCCCCTCTTTCCATGGGTACAATCATTTTAAAAATCGGCCCTTGGGAACCGGAGATATCTGACTTCAAAGCAGTGGTCCCCATCCAAGCCTGTTAATTGCTCTTCCCAGTCAGATATTTCAGGTTCTGTCTGACTTAAGGAGCCCATACACGCTCCGTTTTTTGGCTCCGTTATGTACTTTTACAGTACACATCGTATCGGATCGCATGCCTTGTGCATGCCTTGTGCATGCACTGCGATCCGATACGATGTGTAGCTAGTACAAAAAGTATGTGCAGCACATACTTTTTGTACCGTACTATGTGATGCGCGGGAGCGCACATCGCATAGTACAGAACGGAGCCGGACACAACGGAGCGTGTATGGGCTCCTTTAGAGTTTTTCTGAGGGTATATTCCAAAATCTGGGACTCTCCCCCTTTGATGGACACTAGTAACTTGTCTCTACTGTTCCCAGAACCAGAGATATCAGCCTTCCAGCAGCTGGTTACTGCAGCAGTGACGTGGGAACGTCCCCGAAAACCGGGCCATTCCCATGGTTATCGGGACGGTTGGGAGGTATGCAGTCAGGTAGGAGCCGCCACTGCTTGTACCTCTTTTGCAGTTGAATAGTGCGAGAGCACCATTTTGTTATAGATCTCCAACTTGTTCACAGATGATGATAGGGGGAGGCAGTGGGTGACAGGGAGAGGCAGAGGGTGGCAGGGGGTGACAGGGAGAGGCAGAGGGTGGCAGGGAGAGGCAGAGGGTGGCAGGGGGTGACAGGGAGAGGCAGAGGGTGGCAGGGAGAGGCAGAGTGTGACAGGGGCCCCGGTGCACTGCACTTGCTGCACCAATGGTATTGTAGTTCCATCTCTGTCCTCATTTATGGAGCAGGAAGGACAGAACAGCCTGCGGCCTATCACACCATCAATATATTTTGTTATTATTATGATTATCCGTTATTATTTATGTAGCACCACAGCGCCCAGAGTAAATAAACAATAGATAAGTATCAGGGTGGCAGAGAACCGCAGGACTTGGTTCCATCTATTCCCCGGTGGCAAGCGGGTGGCAGCGGGGACTCCCAACTACCCCCACCATGGGACACTGCTGGCTCAGGGCGGGCTGCGGGAACTTCCCCAAAAACCAGGACATTCCCGCAGTAAACAGGGACAGTTGGACAGTATGAGATAGATCGATCTTTGGTGACATCACCAGGGCCGTAACTAGGGGGGGGGGCTAGGGGGTCACGCGCACCGGGCGCTTGAAGGGGCCCTAGTGTGAGGTCCCAGCAGCGTGGTCCCGGGGATGGGCAGCGGGGGTCCGGGGACTGGTGGGTTAACTCCGGCTCCTAGCGTCATCAGCGCTTCCCGCCGCTACACCAGTCCCCACTGGACGCTGCCTACCCCCGCTGGCAGTGGAGGTCCAGGGACTGGAGTAGCGGCGGCTTTCACATACACAGCCGCTCGCTATTTGCCTGGCGGCGGGAAGCGCTGATGATTTTGAAAAGACTTGCCAGACACTGATTGGCTGAATTGCTTCCCGCCCACCGCCCGGCAGCGCTAGGAGCCGGAGTTAACCTTCTCCAGTCTCCGGACCCCCGCTGCCTGTCCCCAAGGCCCTGACATCACAAGTTGGACAGTTGCTGGTCTGAGTTGGTTAGGTGTGTGGTGATCAGAAGGATGATTGGAGGAACGCCAGTCTGGTGTATGCTAGAATAACTGTTATTTATCTAGCACAGCTGTGCATTGGCAGCTAGAAGCGGATTGGATGGTACTTTATCTTTCTCCACCTTATCTCTCTCCAAGCTTTGATACATCTGCCTTCTGCGTGGAGGTTTTTAGTAAGAAAGCACAGGTCAGCAGAACACTGGTAATAAATTCTACCTCAGTACATCTTTACTTTATAATGAGATTATTTGCACAAGTGCTTTCATTCGTGTGGACGCCCATTTGATTAAACCAACATATGGACTCCATTGTTTTTTGCCAATCTCCTGACGCCCGGAGGAGTCAGAGGTGTGTGCTGCGCATAAGCTGAACGTCAGTTACAGAGCTAATAACAAACAATTGATGTAGTACTGTATATGATTGTGACATCCAAGACAAACAACGAGATCCTGACTATTGTACCTGCTGCAGCTGTCAGGTAGGATCCAGAGGGAACACTGTGTCCTGCTGCTACTGTCAGGTAGGATCCAGCGGGAACACTGTGTCCTGCTGCAGCTGTCAGGTAGGATCCAGCGGGAACACTGTGTCCTGCTGCAGCTGTCAGGTAGGATCCAGCGGGAACACTGTGTCCTGCTGCAGCTTATTTATCAGCCCCTGTCCTGACAGTGTGGCTCATTGTATAAAGTGCATAGTGGCGGCTTTGGTGGATGCCCGGGGAAGGGGGCAGGGCTGCTGACAGGGGGGTGCTGTGGGTACAGCTGTCCTGGGCTCCGGCCCCTGGAAGGGCCCGGGCAGCTCACTTTGCCCACAGCAACCCCCCCGCCGCTGCCCCGCCAAGCACCCCCATTCCCCCGCCGCCCATGCAACCCCCACCCAATACCCTGCAGCCTTACCTATCGCGCTGGTCCCGGCGGCTCCGTTCTTCTGCTGAGGACCACCACAAAATGGCCGCCCCCATACAGCAGACAGTTTCAGAGAACTGTGTGCTATATGGGGGCGGCCATTTTGTGGTGGTCCTCAGCAGAAGAACGGAGCCGCCGGGACCAGCGAGATAGGTAAGTCTGCGGGGGATTGGGTGGGGTGTAACTATAGCACCTCAGCCAGCGGCACCCCCACATGCACCGCGCCCCCCCACGGCAGCGGGGGCTGCGGTGCTATAGTTACGCCGCTGCCCATAGACACATTGGAGACAGCTATTTGCGTGTTGGGTCAATACCAAGTCACAAAGTCATAAGTGGCAACTGTGCCGTATGCACCCTGGGCCCTCCCCAGCACCCATGTCCCTGATGCACTGATGTCATAGGGGTTAATTGACTAAGATGGTAGTTCTATCATAACTCCCAACATGGCAGTGGAGGAGGGACACGGCGCATGGCTGAAATTAGGGGCGTGGGCTCCCGCTCAGGGGGCTGGGCATATGTAGCTTGGCTTAGCAGAGCAGCGGCTAGCAGGGGGGGGGGGGCGGACTCCCAACTTCCTGCCCTCCCCCTCAACACAGGACACTACCGGATCCACGTGGGACGTGAGACCGTCCCACCACCCCCACCCCCCCCCAAAAAAAATAGGGACGGGCCAGCGAATATCAGGGATGTTGCCCATAGCAACCAATCAGAAACTACTTATTTATTTATCACCTTCTAGAAGATAGTAGATAGAATCTGATTGGTTGCCCATAGCAACATCCTATCTTCAATAGAACTCCCATCTTAGTATATAAACCCCATAGTACTACAGAATATAAACTGCCTGACACCGTGCGAGGTGGTGAGGGTCCTCTCATGGCACCATACATGCAGGATCCAGGTGTTGTTGGGGCAGCAAGGGTGTTGCCCCCTCGGGCGGCAGCACTAGCGGCACCACCCTTGTTGCACCCAGGGGTGCCCTCAGTTCCTAATAACCGCTGTCAGGATTAAATGATTTGTTCCTGGAATTGGTATATCTGGAATTGGGTCATCTGTTATTCACAATGTAATAGTGTCTTAATACGATTGCTCTGATTATATAATATCTCGTTATCGTTATCTGTATTTACTGTGCCGCGCTTTTAATATTAGCATTTATAAAAAATAAAAGAGCATTTTACAAATGTAACCAGAACATGTCATAGAAGAGCTGAGGGGGTGTTACATGTATGGTGGAACAAGTCTTCCGCTCAGCTTTGCTGATGTAGAACTTTCAATGCTGCCAAGTATATATAAAGACTATAACTTGTGGTTGACGGGAACAGATGAAAGCAGTTTCAGAATAGAAATGTCTTGGTACTTGTTTCCTAGAATGGCCACAATCGCGGGCATCATGTACCTTAAAGTTAAAGGCAAAATCGGGGGCATCGCGTCGGTCGCGTGCATTAACATGGCCCCCGACGCGATGCCCGCGATTTTGCCATAGGCTTCAATGTTAAAATATTTTTAACATTGAAATCGGGAGCATCGCGTCGGTCTTGTGCCATTATAATGGCACAAGATGAGATGGACTTGATTAAGTCCATCTCACATAGGAAACAATGTGAAATGGTCCAATATGACCCATTTCACATTGTATATGGCCCCGTCGTCACCCCACGATTGACGTCAACCCGAAGCGTGGCGAGCGCAGCGAGCCCGCAAGGGGCGGCGGTGCGCGTCCTCCGACCTTTTCATACCCCTACTATCCACGTTGGCGTGGAGTTGAGAATATAAAGTGTGGCAAGCGCAGTGAGCCACCGAGCCCGAAGTGTGGCGAGCGGACGCGTATACCTGTGAAGTTATATGCGTCCCCTCGCCACGCTTCCGGCTCGGTGGCTCGCTGCGCTCGCCACACTTTATATTCTCAACTCCACGCCGACGTGCATAGTAGGGGTATGAAAAGGTCGGAGGACGCGCACCGCCGCCCCTCGCGGGCTCGCTACGCTCGCCACGCTTCGGGTTGGCGTCAATCGAGGGGTGGCGTTGAGGGGGTAAAATTGGGGGTCTGGGGAATAGTTTACATTGAATCCAATGTAAAATAGGGTCCCAGGGACCCTATTCACATGTGATTCAATGTAAAAATCGGGTCGATCGCGTCGGTCGCATCGCATGCGATTTGGTCGCATGCGATGCGACCGACGAAATTTTTCCGACACGATCACCCCAATGCAAATCGGTGTGGCCGTGCTAGGAAACAAATACCAATGTCTTTAAGTCCTTGAAATGATTTCTTAATGCTGCATACTGTAAACTGTAAAATTAAATCTTCATCTTGCTCGTAAACATATATAAAATCCATATTATTATCATGATGGGAGTTGTAGTGCGTCAAGAGCTGGTTTGTTAAGATGCGGTCAAGATCTCAGCGGTCAGAATTCCGACATATTCTCCCTCTGTGGGTGTCCACAACTGGACACTCAGTGTGGGGAATGCAGCAAGCCCGCAAGGGGTGGTGTTGTGCTCGCCCCCTGTCGGGATTGTGGCGGTTGGGACCTCAGCATCTGTATTTGGACCACCAGGATTCTGACTGGGATTCTGGATCCCATACCGTACCCTAGAGGTCCCTGATTTGCTTTTTAGGGACCTTTAGACGCTAGAGTAGCGTATCCAGACCCCTAACAAAATAGTGTAATGGGGACCCTGCAGACACTCTCCCACCCCTGCTATAACTGATTTATGACTGTACATTACTACATTTTATGGTCCTCCTTACAATGTTTGCATAACACTTTGACACATTCTCGGCTCGGCGGCTGCGAATGCATGTTGTGGCAACAAGGCCGAAATGTTTTTTTTTTTTTCTGCTTGAATCAAGTATTTATTATAATTTTGTATTTCAGCATTTTGGTTAAGTTGCCCGAAATACACCAAGAAGGTGCGAGAGGTCTATAGCCCCAAGACCTGTCACATTTATCATATGTGTATTGTTTTATGGAATTGTCTTCCAACCTATTGTAGACCGGTACAGACATCCTAATCACAAGCTGGCACAAGCAATACCCCGTTCTCACTGCAGGCAAATTCCCGGGTCTAGCATGTCGACCCGGAAATTTGCCTTTTAACAAGGGGTTTTTGTGTGAACGTGTCGCATACCCGGATCTCACACACGGTGTAAAACCCTTCTTTTTACCTGTGTTTGAGATCCGGGTATGCAGACACGGGTTGAAAAAAAACCTGTGTTAAAAGGGGTGAGAACGGGGATCCGTTCCTGCAGTCCCCGGCATTTTAATGCCGGGTAAAAGCTGTGTATTTCGCACTCGCAGTGAGAACACGGTATTAAATGGAATTACCACTGTCCCATGGAAATCAGAACAGTAGGTTGGTCTGTGAGACTTTATGTTTTGCTGTATTTATATTATTAAAGATGGGTGCACACTAGACAATGATTTGGATATTTGTTGTTTAGCGGTGAATTGTAACGGGAAATTGTCCGCATCGACCAATGTGTATGCACTATTGCACGATGAATCATTTGCATCTCTTGCTCGCTCCTACATGCTGTTCAATCTGAAGATGTCGTCAACGTATTTCAGCACATTGGGTATAAAATACTAACATATATACCTGATAATCACACGTCCAAAACGATGGAGGATTTATCAAACGTCATTTGCAAGATCTCACAGTGTGTATGCACCATATCCAGGGCCGGCTCTACCATTAGGCAGCTTGGGTGCCGGGATCTGGGGGGGCGACACCAAGTCCGTCTATCAAAAAAATTAATGATGTCTATGAGGATTCTTGTTGTTAAAGCAGGTGGAGGCAGTGGAACTTCAAACATCTCACTTCCATACTTCCCCTTGAGGCATATTTAACTACACTGCTCAAAAAAATAAAGGGAACACTAACATAACACATCCTAGATCTGAATGAATGAAATATTCTTATGTAATACTTTGTTCGTTACATAGTTGAATGTGCGGACAACAAAATCACACAAAAATTATCAATGGAAATCAAATTTATTAACCCATGGAGGTCTGGATTTGGAGTCCCACTCAAAACTAAAGTGGAAAAACACACTACAGGCTGATCCAACTTTGATGTAATGGTCTTAAAACAAGTCAGAATGAGGCTCAGGATGTGTGTGTGGTCTCCACATGCCTGTATGACCTCCCTACAACGCCTGGGCATGCTCCTGATGAGGTGACGGATGGTCACGGGGCATTGCGCTTTTGGGGGCGGGGCTTAACTGTGACGTCATTAAGCCCCACCCCATTACGACAAATAGCCGAAATAACTGTTATCCATGGAGGGGGCGGGGCTAAAACGTCACGATTGTGCCGTTTTAGCTCCGCCCCCTCCCCTGAGACCCGCGGATTGCGGCATATCAATGCCACGATCGGGGGGCTCAGTGGGGGTCCCCCTGATTCCGGAAGGGTTGCCCACCCTTCCGGGGGCCGGGAGGAAGGACCCGATTTTCGGGAGACTCCCGCAAATTCCGGGAGGGTCGGCAACCCTGCGGATGGTCTCCTGAGGGATCTCCTCCCAGACCTGGACTAAAGCATCCGCCAACTCCTGGACAGTCTGTGGTGCAATGTGCCCTTGGTGGATGGAGCGAGAAATGATGTCCCAGATGTGCTCAATTGGATTCAGGTCTGGGGAACGGGCGTGCCAGTCCATAGCATTAATGCCTTCGTCTTGCAGGAACGGCTGACACACTCCAGCCACATGAGGTCTAGCATTGTCTTGCATTAGGAGGAACCCAGGGCGACCGCACCAGCATATGGTCTCACAAGGGGTCTGAGGATCTCATCTTGGTACCTAATGACAGTCAGGCTACCTCTGGCGAGCACATGGGGGGCTGTGCGGCCCCCCAAAGAAATGCCACCCCACACCATTACTGACCCACTGCCAAACCGGTCATGTTGGAGGATGTTGCAGGCAGCAGAACGTTCTCCTTGGCGTCTCCAGACTCTGTCACATGCTCAGTGTGAACCTGCTTTCATCTGTGAACAGAACAGGGTGCCAGTTGCGAATTTGCCAATCTTGGTGTTCTCTGGAAAATGCCAAACGTCCTGCACGGTGTTGGGCTGTAAGCACAACCCCCACCTGTGGACGTCAGGCCCTCATACCACCCTCATGGAGTCTGTTTCTCACCGTTTGAGTAGACACATGCATATTTGTGGCCTGCTGGAGGTCATTTTGCAGGTCTCTGGCAGTGCTCCTCCTGTTCCTCCTTGCACAAAGGCGGAGGTAGCGGTCCTGCTGCTGGGTTGTGGCCCTCCTACGGTCTCCTCCACATCTCCTGATGTACTGGCCTGTCTCCTGGTAGCGCCTCCATGCTCTGGACACTACACTGACAGACACAGCAATCCTTCTTGCCACAGCTCGCATTGATGTGCCATCCTGGATGAGCTGTAGTTTGAAGTTTTGCCTAGAGTGCTGAGAAGCCTTACACCAGCCCTGACCATATCATTTGTCTGGGAATTCAAGTGAAATCGCTGGAGACATCACATCATTGTCCCGTCGTCTAGTGTGTACCCAGCTGTACTTTTATTGCTGTGACATGTTGCAGGCACTTAGTATACCAACACTGGCACCCCAACTGCCGCCAGAACACCAGCGCCTGGACATTGAAAGAGATCAGAATGCTGACAGCCAGTACAGCCAGGACGGGTTAGGGTCAAGCTGGGGAAGGGGCTGGTTAGGTTTAGACATTTAGCGGGGCCTTAAGGTAATGCTACAGGGGCGAGGCGGGTTAGGGTTAGGCTGTGGGGAGGGGGCACAGGTGTATCCTATGTATCCCATTGTAACACTTGTAATAACATCTTTGAAGCCATAGAACAGCTACAATGCAGCTAGAAATGTTATTGCTTAGAAAAATAATATTCATTCCACTGTAGATTTTATCCAACATGCATTCACTTGCTGGAAAATAATAATTATCCTTCATTTAATAAAAAATGCTTCTACTGACACACAGCAAAGTCTCTTTAATTAATGGTTAATGTAACAATCAGAGATAATAAGACAAGCGCAGATCTGTCCTGTTACTACCAGTTTTGTTTGAGGTTAAATAACACATGGCAACATCATTACCAACCAAGTTATACAGGTGTGTGCCAGAGTATTTGGGTTGTAAAGATGATTTCATGACCCTACATGCTGCAATTAGATCTTACCACACCCTGCGTGTCCCATGTGGCCGTGCATGTTGTCCTCTACACATTGTACCATGTTATTCTCTAAATATGTTCCTTCGGGATACGGTCATTGGGTCTACAGCAAGTTGGTTGACACCGTTAGGTCGACATGGGTCAAGGTCGACATGAGTCTAGGTCGATACGGGTTTAGGTCGACAGGTCATTAGGTCGACACAAGCATTAGGTGCACAGGGTCTAGGTCGACAGTCAAAAGGTCGACATGGGGTTTTTCACTGTTTTTTGAGCCGACATGTGCCGACAGGCGGTATTTCATGCCCTAGCATCCACTAGGGCGTGGTGGGAGAAGAGGGGAAAACTGTGTCCATTTCGGGTAAAAAAACAGTGAAAAACCCCATGTCGACCTGTTGCTTGTGTCAACCTACTTACCTGTCGACCTAAATCCATGTCGACCTAGACCCATGTCAACCTTTCCACGTGTCGACCTAACGCTTGTCGACCAACTTGCTGTAGACCAAACAATCCCAACCCGTTCCTTCGCCATAAAGTTATTTCCATATATGTGTGTGTTTGTGTGTGTGGGTGTGTGTGTGGGTGTGTATTTGTGTGTGTGTGTGTGTGTGTGTGTGTGCGTGCGTGTGTGTGTTTCTGTGTGTGTACTGGGAATTTATATATTTTGCTTTGGTTTTTTTTGCCTTATTGATTATCTAAATTGTCTTCTTTTCATTGTTGCAGGATTACAGACTAGAAGGTATGTACAGTAATTGTATATGTGTATTGATAATTGTAGCTTTGCCACTGAGTTATATACTGTATCCCGTGTACTGTATGGAAGTACAGCCGTCACTTAATTATTCTTACACACTGTTCAGTTATTAGTCAGCTGATAACTGGATAACTCGGGGCCTATGTACTAAGCCTTGGAAAAACAGAGAGAGATAAAGTAGACAGAGATAAAGGGCCTTATTCAGACCTGTTCGCTAGACTGTGAATCATACTTGCCTACCCTCCCGGAATGGCCGGGAGGGTCCCGCAAATCAGGTCCCCCGGGAAGGGGGGCAAGTCTCCCGCATTTCCCTACAGCCACGGCTCCCCCTCTCCCCGCAGTCTAAAAACTATGACTTTCGCGGGTCTGCGGGGAGGGGGCGGGGCTAAATGATGCAATTCGTGGCATTTCGCAGCATTTTTAGCCCCTCCCCCCACCCACGGACCCGCAAATAGAAGGCTTCAGCCCGTCATGGGGGCGGGGCTTGATGACATCACCCGTGCCCCACCCCCAAAACGAAGCCTCTACCCGCCCCCTTTCACTCCTCTCCGGGCTTCTCCCGGAAAGGAGTATGCCAAAGTCGGCAAGTATGCTGTGAATACACGCAGCCTAGCAGACAGGTAAACTCCACTCGCCGCCCTGACACACGCCCAGCCCCTCCCCCTGGCCGACTGCATCCGTTCCCTGGCATGCGAGCGGGTGCATTTGCATACCCATCCGCTCGCAACTGGCCTAGAAATCATTTGATGGTTTCTCACCATCGAATGATTCTTCTATTCCGGCCGCTATCCGCCGAATTTGTGGCGGACGCTGACATCATGTAACGAGCAGGCATCGACGCGTCTGCATTCGTAGGGGTATGCCCAGCGTTTTCATGGGCGCACCCATCGTTTTATTGGGTGCACCCCGGCATCCACCCCCTCCCTTCCCGGAGCGAGTGTGAAACTCGCCGAAGCCGCTTGCTCATGCGCATAATCGCGGATGCGCAAACCCCGAACATCGGGGATGGGGACAAACAGTTCTGAATCGGCACCAAAGTAAAAATGACAGGAGATGATGGACTGGTACCTTGTACATGAACCCCTTTATTTGCTATTGTGTACCCCATATTATTCCTCAGAATGCAATGCCAGCCCACTGATATGCATGATAACGCACAGCAGAGGTATAGAAAAAAGATGGCTGTGCATCTGCATAGGCGTGCGCAGCACATTTTATTAGGGGGTGCACCGTCAAAGGAGTGTGCATAGCTCCACCTATTGGGCGTGTCTAACACCGCCAATCAGGTGTGTCTTCCATCATCTATTGGCACTCGCTGTAATATAAAATGTCTCTCAGCCACACCAAAATCTCCTGCCTATTTCAGTTGTAATATTCTAATTACTCTGTGTAACAGTACATGCAAATACAGTCATAAACGTATATGGATGACGCAGGTATTTAGTGATATGACAATGGTCTAGATCAATTAACAATGCAAACACACATATAATTGATTGATGGGCGCATCTTTAAATGGAATACAGTTCTAAAAAGCAAAAGTCTTTGGTTAAGGGTATTGCTGGTTTTTTTAGCAGCAGAGGTGTTCATAAGGGTGGGGCACAGAATTAGGGGGTGCCTGTGCACCCCTAACACTCAATGTGCGCACACCTATGTGCATCTGCCTGAGTGGCATTTACAGCACGTCAGTGAGGAAATTTCCCACAATGCACCTGTACACAGACACGCCCCTGCTCCCCTGTCAGGCAGATAAGTACAATTGAGGCAGAATTACCTCAGCTGTTGTTAGTGCAAGGCTCCCCCTAATGCATTTAAATTTACCAGGGCATATCGCACCCATTCCGGGTGACCCTCTCTCCCCACAGTTCCCCCGCAAAGCTGGGTACACACTGGAGCTATGGACCCAAAACTGGATTTGCAGTTTTGTAACGACAAAGTGCCACCATCGCTCAGTGTGAACATGGATTGTAAGCTCCTGCGGTCGGTAGCGATGGCCCAGCTGCTGAGGACTACAGTCCCACTTTGCAGTGCCGCTTTTGAGAGCCGCGCATATTATTTTCCATTGTTGTTTTTTCTTCAGAACCCCCCCCCCCCCCATGGCTGTCTCAGCAGCCCTGATTGAGATGCGAAGTGCGGTTCTGGTCTTCAGATGTGGTTCAATGCTTGTCCGACTGTGAAGGGGCGTACACACTGGGTGATCTCAGCCCCATTTCTACATGATCTGACTAGGGGCCAGAGGTATCAAGCTTCAAAAAGTGATAAAATGGAGAGTGATAAACAGCCAGCCAATCAGCTTCTACCTGTCATGTTATAGGCTGGGTTTGAAAAATGACAGGTAGGAGCTGATTGGCTGGCTGTTTATCACTCTCCATTTTATCACTTTTTGAAGCCAGATACATCTGGCCCTCTATCACTAAGGCATGGTGCACTGATTGCTCCGTGTGTATGCCCTGAGGAGGTGGCGTTGTGTGGTCCCGCGATGTGCGGTTTCTGCTAGATCGCTGGGTTTTGCCTATAAACATAGCGATCGCTTAAGCCTAACGATTGTGCTTAAGCCTGTCGCTCAGTACGGAAGCCAACACTTACCTCAGTGTAAGTGTGACCGGCCTAGAATGGTAAACATCGGTACGGCTTTTGTTACGTTGATAATTATTAACTTTCTTTTTCCTCTTCAGAAAATCTTCTCTTTTATGAAAACGAGCCAACAAGAGTAACTCCAGCCTGGACCCTGCCCAATGACTCTCTAGATGTATCCACCATCTCGCTGTGCCCACAGCCCATGGAATGTAGACCGTGCGTACGGGTTGACATTATAGTAAATGCTACAGGTAAGAATGTTGTTTTTTTTTTTTTTTTTAAATTGTGAGAAAAAACCGGAAGAACCTGCTCTGAGTTATAGACCCGGCTCAGCTGCTGTGTCACAGTTTGCATAACTCTGCGAGGGAGCCGAGCATTGCATGGTGCTAGCGATAAATGGTATGACTGAGTAAGATGATGGAATGAGGTAGAGAAAACAGGTCTGATTGGGCAGTAACCATTCCTTAGTGTTTGTATGCACTGCATCCCCAATTGCTGCAACTCCAAGTGCACCCCCCCCCCCCCCAATACACAGTAGTGCAGCCTTATTCACATGACACCACACAATAGTAACCCTTATTCCCATTACTTAGTACCCATTATACACATTATGCCACACAGTAGAGCCCACTATCTCTTATATATTTGGCTACATCTGTCACTCAAAGTGTGTGAGAGTGTGTGTGTGTATAACAGGAGGGACACATTGCTCTGTTTCTGGACTTCTCCCTTAATTAATGATTGCCAGCACCTGTGTTAAAGCACCTTTCTAATCAATTAATACCATGTGTGAAACAGGTGATGGCAATCATACATTATGAGGGAAGTCCAGAAACAGAGCAATGTGTCCCTCCTGGAGAGGGTCATGTTGGGAGGTATGCACATGACTGACTCACATGACAGAGAACCAGCCCAGTGAGCCCACAGTGCCAGACATCTGCCTCCCCATGTTGCCCAGCAAAGACACTGCACCAGGTGAGCGCCCCCCGCCGCCCCATCCACGATTCGCGCCCCCTGTGACCCCCCTCCCGCAATTCGCGGCACCCCCCGCCACCCCCCCCCTCCCGCGATTCGCGGCAAACCCCCCCCCCCCCCGCGCGCGACCCACCCCTCCCGCGATTCGCGGCAACCCCCCGCGCCCTCCTGCCTGCGATTCGCGGCAACCCCCCTGCCCCCGCGACCCCCCTCCTGCAATTCGCTGCAACCACCCGCGCCCCCCCTCCGGCGATTCGCAGCACCCAGCCCCCGCGACCCCCCTCCCGCAATTCGCAACCCCCTTGCGCGATTCACGCCCCACTCCTGTCCTTTGCGGACCCCCGCCCCCTTCCGAGATTCACCGACACCTGCCTCCCCCTCCCGCAATTCTGCCCCCTCCCTCGATTTACGGCACCCCCCGCACCCCTCCCACAATTCACGGCACCCCTGCTCCCCTCTTTAGTCCCCCGTATGCCCACACACCCCTATCACTACCCAGCTTCCTGCTCTCCTGAACCATAACTTTCACCACTGGGGAGTCGCTGACGCTGTGTTGCCCACATACCCCTATCATGCCTCATAGCCCAGCCTCCTGCTCTCATGCACCCTAACTCCCACCCAGTAGGAGGAGACACTGACTCAGGGCCACCGTCCTGTACTCCTGTACTGCCACGCTGGACCCTCACCCACTGGCAGAAGCTGCACTGTGTCTCCCACCCTCCTCTTTAGTCCCCCTTATGCCCACACACCCCTATCACTACCCAGCCTCCTGTTTTCCTGTGTCGTGACCTCCGCCAGTGGGAAACCGCTGACTCAAAAACACCCTACTATACTATTGCACACACACACACCTAAACAATATGCACACACAGCCCCTCCCCCCCCACCCACAAATGTCACTGTACCATCCACACTATCAATGTACATCTTACTCTGTAACCGCTTTTTAATTAAACAAAACAATACACACCCCCTTCCAAATCATATGCTCTCTATTTAACACATTTCACCTATAACTCAAGTTGCAATACAGGCATCTTTCATACAATTCTAACCATATTTCTCACAATACAAACGTTCACAAATTAAGGGGGCGCAGCCCCTTACGACGGTGTGAAGAGCGCCCGTAGGGCGTGATGAATAACCTAGTTCACAATACACCACACAGTACAGTGGTTCCCAAACTGTATGATGTGGCACCCTGGGGTGCCTTGGGGGACTTGAAGGGGTGCCCCTTGAATTTATTTATGGCCAATGTAATAGTCAAATTGTGGACAAGCAGAAGTGAATACTGTCCATCACCACATAACTGCCCCCTTAGGTTTAGATATAAACACAATTTTCTTAACTTACATTTTTTATTCAGACTTCCCAATGAGAAACTTTTGATCTAGGGGTGCTGTGAAAACATTTAAAAAAAGTGTGGGAAGCCCTGACGCAGTAGTAATGTCCTGTATAGCACACAGCAGTACCCCTTATACATGTTACACCACACAGTAGTAATGTCCTGTATAGCACACAGCAGTACCCCTTATACATGTTACTCCACACAGTAGTAATGTCCTGTATAGCACACAGCAGTACCCCTTATACATGTTACACCACAGAGTAGTAATGTCCTGTATAGCACACAGCAGTACCCATTATACATGTTACACCACACAGTAGTAATGTCCTGTATAGCACACAATAGTACCCCTTATACATGTTACACCACACAGAAGTAATGTCCCTAACACATTATGCTACACATTAGTAATGCCCTTACTCACTATGCCACATATTAGTAGTGCCGTTATGCCACACATCATCTACACATTATCTACAACCCCCCCCCCCCTTTCATTAAGGGGAAACAAAAAGACCATGCACTGTAGCCCTCAGGTAACAGGCTGTTGTCTGGAAGCAGGAGAAGGGACAGCCAATATAAGAAGCACTGGAATACCTGAATATAGGACATTGAAAAGAGACCCAGTGATTGTTCAGTGTACACCTGCCAGGAGGCGCAGGAGGCATAGTAAGAACACTACTAATGTGTGGCATAATGTGTATAAGGGTACTACTAATGTGTTGCATAATGTGTATAAGGGTACTACTAATGTGTGGCATAATGTGTATAAGGGTACTACTAATGTGTGGCATAATGTGTATAAGGGTACTACTAATGTGTGAGATAATGTGTATAAGGGTACTACTAATGTGTGGCATAATGTGTATAAGGGTACTACTAATGTGTGGCATAATGTGTATAAGGGTACTACTAATGTGTGGCATAATGTGTATAAGGGTACTACTAATGTGTGAGATAATGTGTATAAGGGTACTACTAATGTGTGGCATAATGTGTATAAGGGTACTACTAATGTGTGGCATAATGTGTATAAGGGTACTACTAATGTGTGGCAAAATGTGAATAAGGGTACTACTAATGTGTGGCAAAATGTGAATAAGGGTACTACTAATGTGACACACACACACGCACCCTGAGGAAGCCTTTCTACAGGTGAAACGATCGTTGGTGGTAAAGTGGAGTGACGCTACTACAGTGCGCACTACCGCAACTAGCAGCAGCACACAGCTGATGGGCAGCTTGACTGACGGTGTCGGGCGCAACGAACGCAGCAGGCGTTCAGGACAGGTATCATCTAGTGCATTCCCGTGACTAGCAGCCGCTAGCGTCTGACGGGCAGACTGACTGACGGTGCCGGGTGCGGGGAGCGCAGCATGCAGTCAGGACAGATATCATCCTATGCATCCCCGTGACTAGCAGCCGCTAGTATCTGAAGGGGAGACTGACTGACGGTGCCGGGTGCAGGGAGCACAGTAAGCGCTCATTACAGGTATCAGTTTAACGATATCCCACATTTGGCACTGACGCTACTTTAGGGCTGAATTGCCACTGACCCCTCCAAAAGTCCTATACTTAGGACATACACTGAGTCATACTGAGTGCATTTAACTCCCTGGCCAGACACTAAAAATTATACCAGCAAGCGTTCATCACAGGTAACTGTTTAACTATTTCCCGTATAAATTACAGACGCTATTTGGGGCTGGACTACCTCTGACCCCTCCAAAAGTCCTACTCTAAGGTCATGCACTGAGCCATATCGAGTGCATTTAACTCCTTGGCCAGACACTTAAACTTATACAATTTTTTTGCAGAGTGTAGGCTATAGTGTCTAGGATTAACCCTAGCACAACTGCCTATCTTTTCTTTTCTCTACCTTTCAAAAGTCATTTTTTTCTGCTGGATTGAAGTACCGCTCACCCTTCACCTCTGTACTAAGTTACAAGTGGAGGACAGCAGCATACTGTCCAGCTCTATCCTTTTCACTTCTGGCTCTCCCACCGCTCCGAGGGTCGCTCACCCAGACGGTGCCCTCGTGGACCACCCTGCACTGGAGATTTATCTAACCAGGGGGACAGAGGGAATCACCTGGGCAGCAGTACCCCCATATACCGGCTCGATAATATAGGAACCCCCTTGATAGGTGCACACAGGCCCGCTCACCCGCAATACCCATAAGGCCCATCAGATTTAACTTGATGGCAGCCGGTCAGGGTGTAGAAAACATCTTCTGAGGGAAGGGCGACCTCCCCCAGAAACTTATGTATTAATTCCACCCTGACTTTTCGGTATATAAAGCTGGGCAGCAGCCGCCTGTCACCCTAGGGCACCCAGAGCCAACTGTACTTTCTCCGACATCCTAAGGGGAAAAGTGTTCTCCTACAATACCCACAAAAGCCCACTAAATTAGTGGCAGCTGATAGGGAGATTAGCGGTCACTGCGGGACAGGAAGGGGACTTCCCTGTCTAACCAGACCCTGCTACCCCTTTTATATCGGGTATATAAAGTCGGTTTGGGAACACCTCTAAGTACCCTTTCAGGAACCTTGGATTCTGATATTCTATTCTATCTCTCCTCTCATACACGTTTCCTGGCCACTGAGTCTTCAGGGAGTGAGTGCGGTGTCCGAGAACAAGGGAGGCACCTTCCATACCTGCATAGACACCTAGGGGGCCAAGAACTGCTAAGAACAAATTTTATAGATCTGATCTGCTTGCTAGCGGTGTAACAAATTATTGTTGAAATTTGCGCACTTGTGTAATGTATGAATACGAGTTGTGACGCACTTTCTAGCTCGTAAATTTTAAAATTTCACATTATGACAGTGATATATGTGGTTTAAAGGTGTACGAGCCCTCCGTGGCGTAGATTAAAAGTGTATGTGCATACTATACTTGTTCCACCAGTGATTATAGGATTTTTTCACTTTGAAAATGTTATGGTGATGTTGACGCCCTTCGTGGCGCATGAAAAAGGTATTGATGCACTGTGACTTTCTATATACACTTGAAACTTGCCCATCCAGGGTTTCCTGGTAATAAGTGTAACTATACAGGGTAAGCATTTAACTGTATGTAACAATCTGTGACACAGTATCTCTTTAGTATCCTTGTTCAGGATTACAAGGTGATACAGTTTCTATCTGGTACACCATCTCACTGTCATATATGTTTATGTGTAATGTGTGTCATTGTTTAAATGTTTTGTCTAGTCTATTATCTTAATTAATAAACGATTAAAAGTTACATTTTAGGGAACCACATTCATCAGGGGAACCCCACTTCAGGGCGGCTCCCCCCACTTTTGTCTAGACTAGTGAAACACTATTAACCCCGGTATAACTGCTACTAGGGTCAACCTACATGGGAGTGGCCCGCCTCAAACTGCGATCACGCCAAATTAAGGGCAAGGGTGATGGTGGGTACCTCATAGCTGATGTAAACTAGGATTAACAACTACCACTAGAAATTTACAGATTACCTTGAGTAATCAGTCTTAAAGAGTGCCCCAAAAAAAGAGAGAGTCTTTTTTCTTCCTTTCTTTACTACTAATGTGTGGCATGATGTGTATAAGGGTACTACTAATGTGTGGCATAATGTGTATAAGGGTACTGCTAATGTGTGGCATAATGTGAATAAGGTTACTACTAATGTGTGGCATAATGTGTATAAGGGTACTACTAATGTGTGGCATAATGTGTATAAGGGTACTGCTAATGTGTGGCATAATGTGAATAAGGTTACTACTAATGTGTGGCATAATGTGTATAAGGGTACTACTAATGTGTGGCATAATGTGTATAAGGGTAATAATAATGTGTAGCATAATGTGTATAAGGGTACTACTAATGTGTGGCATAATGTGAATAGGGGTACTACTAATGTGTGGCATAATGTGTATAAGGGTACTACTAATGTGTGGCATAATGTGTATAAGGGTACTACTAATGTGTGGCATAATGTGAATAGGGGTACTACTAATGTGTGGCATAATGTGTATAAGGGTATTACTAATGTGTGGCATAATGTGTATAAGGGTACTACTAATGTGTGGCATAATGTGTATAAGGGTACTACTAATGTGTGACATAATGTGTATAAGGGTACTACTAATGTGTGGCATAATGTGTATAAGGGTACTACTAATGTGTGGCATAATGTGTATAAGGGTACTACTAATGTGTGGCATAATGTGTATAAGGGTACTACTAATGTGTGGCATAATGTGTATAAGGGTACTACTAATGTGTGGCATAATGTGTATAAGGGTACTACTAATGTGTGGTTAGTCTAAGTTAGCAACATCCGGGAGCAGGAAGAACCCCCAGTCCTGCATCCAGCACTGTATTGGAATCTAAGGCCTGGCCCATTGCAGCAGAGTTACCTTCTATACTGTATGCCTGGGTTCTTAAGTTCCATCAGAGAAGAACATTTTTGGGCACATCCAGGCTGCTAATGATGTCACACACCCTTCCCGGACACTCCCACATTTTTCTTGCCTCTCCCAAAAAAACAGACAGTATCCACCCCCACACGCCCACTCCCTGTCAATCACTTTGCAAACGGGCAGCGCGCAGAAATACTTGCAGAAGTTCATTGCAGCACACGGCCTCGCGCATGCGCACTGCGGACCAGACGCATGAGCAGTCTATCAGTAATCGCCCACTGTGCTAATTCACAGCCGTGCAATCAGGTCTGAATCAGGCCCTTTGTACTGATGCCCAGATGGGTATGGGTCATAGGGTCCTCAGTATGAAGGTTGACAGTCAAAAGGTTGACATGAGTTTTTAAATATTTTGTGTCTCCTAATGTCAACGTAAGTCAACATGGATACCGGATCAATGTACCGCTGCGCTGGCCATGCTTCCACCATTGACGGTTGACCTTCCGCTGCAGGCCCGATTCTTGCCGCTTGCGAGGGATGGCCATTGACCATCGATGATTTGAAATCATCGATGGTTCATGGCCGATCTTGAATACTTTTGCCATCGATGGGGGAGAACCAGATGGTTTCCCTCCATCGATGGAACAGCAAAACGATGTTTTGCTTCTTTTTTTATTGTCAAAGTGCCGGGACACTGAGCATAGCTCCGCCCCCCGACACCCGCGAAGCCCCGCCCCGTGTTTTGATTGTCCCACAGGCCAATCAATGAAACACAATGGATGCCCATCGATATGTAAAAATATCGATGGTCAGCCATTGCATAGTTTAGCACTATCGATGGTCAGTTGCAGAATTGCCATCGATGGCATTGATGGCCATCCCTACCGCTTGCTAGTTTGCCCTCAGTATCCCGTATTATGTACTGCGGTTGTGGCGTGAGAACCCTGGAGGAAATAACCCGACGCAGGACTCCGCCAATTTAAACACAATTAGTTATGCAATATTTGCCTCTGTTATTTGTGCAGTGGAGAGTTCTCGCGAGTTCCTCCTTGGCAGCCCCAGCGCAATGTTACTACTGCCATGGCATCTATGAGGCACAATCCTCATTTAACTGTTTGGGGGACATCCACTTGTCTCTGAAACGTCAACCTTTCTTTTACAACTTAAATTACAGTGAAATGACAATACAGTGAATGACCCTGAATTTATCTAACTTAGATATTTATCATACGTTGTCAAGCATTAAGGCCCCCATACACTAGGGCGACTTCCCCCCGAGCTTCCCCAGCAGCTCCCCGGGGGAGCTTGATAAGATTGGCACTTGATGTGCCATTTTTTACATGTGATAAATCGTCTCGATTTATCACATGTAAACCCGGGGAGCAGGGGGGGGCTGCAGAACAGGGGTGCTGGTGGGGGGCGCTGCTAAGGCAGCGTGCAGGGGACGCTGTGGGGGACAGTGACAGAGCCGGGCAGGGGGAGGCGGGAGCTGTCAGTGCTGGAAAAAAAAGCCCATACAATGAATGGGCAGCCTGTGATTGGCTGAGCGCTCTCTCAGCCAATTGCTGACTGGCTGAGAGAGCGCTCAGCCAATCACAGACTGCCCATTCATTGTATGGGCTTTTTTTCCAGCATTAACAGCTTTTCCTGCCCGGCTCCGTTACTGCCAACTCTGTGTCCTCCGCAGCGTCCCCCTGTCTTACTAGCAGCGCCCCGCGCATTGACGGCTCCCTGCGGAGGTAGTGCAGGCGGGGACCGCAGGCGTCGCAGAGCAGAGACTGTCGGCGCGGCGGGAGAATAGAAAGAAATCCTATTCAAGAGACTGGGCGGCCGCTGATTGGCTGAGAGCTCAGCCAATCAGCGGCCGCCCGGTCTTTTGAATAGGATTTCTTCCTATTCTCCCGACGCGCCGACGGTCTCTGCTCTGCGGTCCCCGCCTGCATTACCTCCGCCGGGAGCCGTCAATGCGCGGGGGGGGGGGGGGGGGCGCTGCTAGTAAGACAGGGGGGCTGTATATAAAGGGGATGCGGTCATTTGATCTACTGCATTATGGTCGACAGTCATTAGGTCGAATCCATTAGGTCGACATGCTAAAAGGTCGACATGACTCTAGGTCGACATGGGAAAAGGTCGACATGATTCTAGTTCGAAAGGTCATTAGTTCGACAAGGTCATTAGTTCGACATTGTCTATGTCGACATTCACAAGGTCGACATGGAGTTTTTCACTGTTTTTTGAGCCAACATGTGCCGACAGGCGGTATTTCATGCCCTACCATCCACTAGGGCGTGGTGGGAGAATAAAATAGTGTGCCGAGCGTAGCGAGGCACCGTGCCCGACGCATTGCGAGCGCAGCGAGCGATGCGAGGGGATGCAGTGCACTTTAAACTGTGTCCATGTCGACTGTGTTGACATTCAGGTAAAAAAAACAGTGAAAAACCACATGTCGACCTTGTGAATGTCGACATAGACAATGTCGAACTAATGACCTTGTCGAACTAATGACCTGTCGAACTAATGACCTTTCGACCTAGAATCATGTCGACCTTTTCCCATGTCGACCTAGAGTCATGTCGACCTTTTAGCATGTCGACCTAATGGATTCGACCTAATGACTTTCGACCATAATGCAATAGACCAAATGATCCCAACCCATATAAAGATATATCGGATCTGAACATCGTGGGTGCTAAAAAGCACCCATGATGGCTCAGATTCCGATATATCTTATGTTCTTCAGGTGGCGATGTCCAAAGGTGGCGATGCCCTGCAATATCGCTGCGAACGGGTTTTAGTACATAGGAAAATGCTGTAAAACGGGGGTTTTACCGCATTTTTCCTTTAGTACATCTCGCCCCTAGTGTGACCAGCTACAAATATTTATCTATTGGCTGATGGTTCTTTCATTGCTGGTGTGGTCAATAGCCTTATCCTGCGCTGAAGGCCCACCTACATATATATATATATAAATCAATAGTGCCAGCAGCGCCCGATATAAAATGGAGGTTATTCCATATTTATAAACAAACAGATTTAAACATTCTTAAAAGATTTATTTATAAATCAAATAAAAAATACAAACACGACGACTCCTTGTAGCTGGACTAGAGCTTGAAATATACCATGGGTCCTCAAACTGCGGCCCTCCAGATGTTGTGAAACTACAAATCCCAGCATGCCTTGCCACAGTTTTAACACTCCCTTATAGCAAAACTGTGGCAAGGCATGCTGGGATTTGTTGTTTCACA
Organism: Crinia signifera; assembly: GCF_055691185.1. Classification (NCBI taxonomy): domain Eukaryota; kingdom Metazoa; phylum Chordata; class Amphibia; order Anura; family Myobatrachidae; genus Crinia; species Crinia signifera. Next base: position 19,665,184 of record NC_139224.1, on the reverse strand, counting down.
ACATCTGGAGGGCCGCAGTTTGAGGACCCCTGAAATATACAGTTGTTTGTAATCACAGATGTAGCAACATAACGCGTTTCATCTTACAAAGGCTTCCTCAGGAGTAAAGCGATCTATGATTGTAAAATACATTCATAAGTACAAATATGCATTAAAATAACAGATAATTCCAGAGGTACAAATATACAATAATGAATAAGTTGTATCGTCCAAAAAGTATATACATTACTGTATGAGGAAAAAATGAGAAAAAAACAAGGAAGATTATACCATGAAAGATGTAAGACTACATGGTGTCAGAGGGATGAAATTGGTTTTGTCTTAGAGGTACATACGCCTTATATACGTCTGTAAAAGAGATCACACAAAATCTTCAATGAAAATCGGTGGGAAGGAATTGTATCCCGACGGCTCCTTAATATGAGGAAGCAATTGTTCTTTATAAACTGATTTAGGTCATACACCTTTTAACTGTTATGAGTAAGTAAACAAATGGCATCTTACCCAACTATGAGTTTTGTTGTGGAATTACTTCAGGGATTTTTTATACATATATTCTTTAATATTTGACAGGGATTCCCCTTAATGGGTTGATTTGGAGATTGGTGATACAAGTTGTTACTAGTAGGGAACTAAGGGCCTTATTCTGGTTCACTCTCAGAGAATTAGATTTGGGTGAGTTATTTTGTTTCTGTGCAGGGAAAATACTAACTGCTTTATTTCTACACTGCAATATAGATCTCACTATGAAAAACCCCATACAAATCTAACTCTCTCTGCACAAGTTACATCTGCCCCACCTGCAGTCCATTTGAGAAGGAATTTGCCTCTGGGAGTGTACCAGAATAAGGGCCTAAGTGCTGATAGCGACCAAAATTGGAAAAAACTTTCTAATTTTTAGCGCAATTTTAGATATATGAGCAATAGCTTGCGACTTGAAACGCTGGGCGCTCCCAAATGCTAATGGGGCTGCCCGACGCCCCTCTCTGCCCCCCACCCGCTGTGTTGGGTGAGTGCACCTGGTGGACAGAATGTTCGCCGTGGGTGCACGCACCCGCGTATGCACACGTGCAGAAATGGGCATGTGCACTAACAAAACATCAGTCACTGTGCGAATGCAGGCTAGCTGCGAACGGACCTTTATACCCCTTTCACATCGCCGACACGTTTTAAAAAACGGTATTTTAAAACGGTAATTAAAACGGGTCAGAGCCTTAACATTGCCGCAGATTACCGTTTTAAATACCGGTTAAGTCTCATTCAACATAGCAGTCAAACCGTTTCAACCCGAACACGTTTCAAGCCAGAGTGTCAACATTGCCTGTCATTTTAAAGGGGACAGCCTATCACTGCTCTGTAGCTTGTGTTGTTTGCCTGAAAAACCGTTTCAGACACATTGTACACATTCACATTGCTCAAAAAACGGCAAGGAACCGTGTAGGACTCTGCTTTTTACACGGTTCGAAATACCAGTTAACTTTAAACGGTAAATCGGCTCTGGTGCATTCACAGTGCAGGCTTAAACGTTTTAAAATGAAAAAAAATCGGCAATTTACCGTTTTAAAAGTGCGATGTGAAAGGGGTATAATAAGGTCCATAGTGCACTTAACATGATCATTAGAGACAGGATTATATGCATTTGCATATTTGCATATGCATTTGCATATTTTGCCCATTCTCACTGGTTATTGCATATTTGACCTAAAATCTAGTGATGGTGCATATTTTAGGCCCCGCCCCCCTTCCATCCGCGAGTCACAGCACTGCTTTGCCCTGTTGCTGCTGGTCAGGTAGTGGTAGAGTGTGCAGGCTGGGGCAATATGTGCGCAGTGTGGGGAACCTTGGATGTACGATATGTCTGACACTGCTCTAGGCTGCCAATCCATGTTGATAAAAGTCAGTCAGGGCGGATGCCATTACGAAGCTCCTGAACCTTTGCCTGCCCCTGGCCTGGGACTTTACACCAAGAGACAGACTTCTACAGCAGAGGAGGCGGGCGGAAGGGCTGTGACATCACGCGGCGCAGAGGAAATGCTGTGTCACAGTGAGTATGCGGCGCAGGGAGGAAGTCTTCCACTGCACCGCCCTCACACGCTATGCTGACATCTGAGCCATCGGTGTTGGAGACGAGGGTCCGTGTAGTTGATGCAAGAAGAGCCTAGGATGCTGCAGTCTGCTGTAGCAGCCAGGAAAAAAAAAAATCCTGTGTACAGCACTAGACATCTGCAGATGCTGTGGGCCTATTTTTGAGGTTTATTTGCAACTAATTGTATGCTGATTTTTGAATAAATAAGTTAAAAAGTACTTTTTTTGTTATTTAATGTAGCATATTTTAACACTTTTCATGCATATTTTAAGTATTTTTCATGCATATTTGCATGCATATTTAAAGCTTTTTATGTTGCATATAATCCTGTCTCTAATGATCATAGTAGTGTGCAGTACTGTGTGAGCCAGGGAAACACTGCCATCTAGTGTTTAAGAATATATATATTTTTCTTTTTAATACAGGAAGTGTGGTTTTGTTGATCTTGTCTGTCTGGTTACCTATAAGGAGAAGCAGAGTTGTTCTGGTGTTCTAAGGGCTGATTTATCAGTGAGTTTTATCCTAAGCACAGAGTTTCATAACTCATTGATAAATGGTGCTCCAGCCAATCAGACATACTTTTGAAAACTATAATCATGGAGATTACATTCGTTTTTCCGAATTTTGCTATGGAGGGGGTGTGTCACATTCTCCCCAAAGGGCGTGTCTGTATACACATATGGGCGTGTCTATGCTTAAATGCTTGTTGCAAGATATTTCTATATAACATCAGTAACATTATATTTTGGGAAGCTTTGATACTAACATTGCTGTCTGCAATATGGTATTCCTTGTTGGCAATGTCATATTCATTGTGATATTTACTTTACTTTGCACTTAGCACAGTATGTATTAAATGCAGTAAATTCAAAATGCAATTTGATCTTGTGTGAATTTGCTACTCTCTGCACACTATTTTATTCTCCCACCACACCCTAGTGGATGTCGGCACATGTCGGCTCAAAAAACAGTGAAAAACCCCATGTCGACCTTTTGACTGTCGACCTAGACACTGTCGAACTAATGACCTGTCGAACTAACGACCTGTCGAACTAATGACCTTTTGACCTAGAACAATGTCAACCTTTTCCCATGTCGACCTAGACCCACGTCGACCTTTTCCCATGTCGACCTAATGGTGTCGACCTAATGACTGTCGACCATCATGCTGTAGACCAAATGACCCATCCCTATACATCTTAGTAAATTTCCCCCTCTGTGTGATGGTGTGCTGCTGTCTCACTCCTGTCAGGAGTTCCCACAAGGGGGCGGGGGAGTAATGAGACACACCAGCAAGGACTCCTGAGCAGCCAATCACAGTGATCACTGCAGTGATGAGTTATAAAACTTGTTGCATTTGGTGAACCTCATAAATAAATCAGTCCGTAAATGTTTTAAACTTTTATTGAAATTCTGGACGGCCGGATGAGGCTGAATAGCCATTAAAGATAAAGAACTAGGTGATTCATCGCGCCCTACGGGCGCTCTTCACACCGTCATAAGGGGCTGCGCCTCCTTAATTTGTGAACATTTGTATATGAGAAAGATGGTTAGAATTGTATGAAAGGTGCCCTGTATTGCAACTTGTGTTATAGGTGAAATGTGTTAAATAGAGAGCATATGATGTGGAAGGGGGTGTGTATTGTTTTGTTTAATTAAAAAGCGGTTACAGAGTAAGATGTACATTGATAGTGTGGATGGTACAGTGACATTTGTGGGTGTGGGGGGGGGGGCTGTGTGTGCATGTTGTTTAGGTGTGTGTGTGTGTGCAATAGTATAGTAGGGTGTTTCTGAGTCACTGTCACTGGCGGAGGTCACGACACAGGAAAACAGGAGGCTGGGTAGTGATAGGGGTGTGTGGGCATAAGGGGGACTAAAGAGGAGGGTGGAAGATACTGTGCAGCTTCTGCCAGTGGGTGAGGGTCCAGTGTGGCAGTACAGGAGTACAGGATGGTGGCCCTGAGTCAGTGTCTCCTCCTACTGGGTGGGAGTTCGGGTGCATGAGAGCAGGAGGCTGGGCTATGAGGCATGATAGGGGCATGTGGGCAAAACAGCGTCAGCGACTCCCCAGTGGTGGAAGTTACGGTTGAGGAGAGCAGGAAGCTGGGTAGTGATAGGGGTGTGTGAGTATATGGGGGACTAAAGAGGGGCTTAGGGGTGCCGTGAATTGCGGGAGGGGCGCGGGGGGTGCCGTGAATCAAGGGAGGGAGGGGGCGCAGGTGTCGGCGAATCGCGGGAGAGGGCGGGGGTCCGCAAAGCGTGCGAGGGGGGGTTGCGAATCGCGGGAGGGGGGGTGCACGGGGGGTCCGTGAATTGCGGGAGGGGGGAGGGGGGGGCACGGGGCGCGATGAATCACCTAGTTGGTTATATATTCTTGTAGAAGGATGGTAGGATGTTGCTGTCATTCAGAATGCATTTACATAAACAGTAATAGTAGCAGTAAAAGGTCTGACTTAAAACACCTACAGTAAAACAGAACAGGTGTTATATATTATACTAAGAATTGGTTGATGATGTGTAGGTTGACGTGCACATAGTTCATAGTTGTCACTGGAATAAAATTGCTACAAGAAAAAATCAACACAGAAAGTTCAACACATGTAAATGTTGACATAAGTGTGGCACTTCATCGGTGTCCATGTCGACACATGAGAATGAATATGAAAACATTCAAAAAAAGAAAAATAAATCTTCAAAAACTCATGTCAACCTTTTTTATTGTCGACCATAGCCGTGCCAGTGTTTTGCATGTGCCATTTAATCCTGGGGTTGCCGTGAATCACGCGCGTGGGTGGGGGGGCAGGGAGGAGGTGAGGGGTGTCCGCGAATCACGGGAGGAGGGGTCGTGGGTGGATGCCGTGAATTGCGGGAGGGGGGGTCGCGGGGGGGAGGTGTGGGTGCCGCCAATCGTGGGATGGGGAGGGGGGCGCGGGGGGTTGCAGTGAATCGCGGGAGGGTGGGTCGCGGGGGCGGGGGGTTGCCGCAATGACAGGAGGGGGGGTCAGGGGTGAGGAATCACGGTAGGGGGGGTCGTGGGGGGCACCGTGAACCACGGGAGGGGGGGCCCGGGGGGTTGGCGCAAATCGTGGGAGGGGGGTCGCGGGGTTCCGCGAATTGCAGGAGGGGGGTGTCACGGGGTGGGGCCGTGAATCGCGGGAGTCACCGGGGGTGCCGCGAATTGCGGGGGGTGTGCTGCAAATCGCGGGAGGGGGGTCGCGGGGGGTGCCGCGAATCGCCACAAGAAAAAATCAACACAGAAAGGTCAACACATGTAAATGTTGACATAAGTGTGGCACTTCATTGGTGTCCATGTCGACACATGAGAATGAATATGAAAACATTGAAAAAGTGAAAAATAAATCTTGTCAACCTTTTTCATTGTCGACCATAGCCATGTCAGTGTTTTGCATGTGCCATTTAATCGTGGGGATGCCGTGAATGGGGGAGGGAGGTGCATACCCAACATGACCCTCTCCTGGAGGGACACATTGCTCTGTTTCTGGACTTTCTTCTTAATTTATGGATTACCATCACCTGTGCTTAAACACCTTCCTTATCAATTACCCTGTTTAAAATGACAGGTGATGACAATCATAAATTAAGATGGAAGTCCACAAACAGAGCATTCTGTCCCTCCTGGAGAGGGTCATGTTGGGAGGTATGGAGGTGTGGGGCGCTCACCTGGTGTGTCTGGTGTGTAGCTGTGTCTTTGCTGTGTAACATGGAGAGGCAGAGGGTGTCTGGCACTGTCTGTGGGCTCACTGGGCTGGTTCTCTGTCATGTGAGTCAGTCATGTGAGTCAGAGGCTCCACCCAGCGTTATAGCTCCAGACACACTTTGAGTGACAGATGTAGCCAAATATATAAGAGATGGGAGCCCTGACCAATCCTGGCTTTATGGGAAGGGGCGTGGCCACAAAATAATACCACTTTATATTACGCAGCACAGTTGTCTCCAATATTCAAATTACGGCAGCAGAATCCCCCTTTGTAAACATTACAGCACAATGTAGCGATACACACCATGGCAACAGAGCTCCCTGCTGCTGTCCGCTGCCTCCCCCGCCGATCCCCAACGACCGCCCCCCCAACCCTGCCCATCTCCCTGAAGCAGAGACAGGCAGAGTCCCGCTGCCCAGCCACCGAGAGACTGGGACGCGCATGCGTGTGAGAAGAAGGCATGTCCCGGTTTAATGGAGTCCCTCTCCGCTGGAGCTAGCCAGAGGGGACGTTCTGGCGGGCGCCGGGATTGAATCTGAGGGGCTCCAACTGTAGTCTTAATACTCACATGGCTATACTGTACATCACAGACCAAATGCACAATCCTACCCCAGCGCGGCTGTGAGACACTGCTGATATAGTGAGTGCATATATAGCGATATACAGTATCTCCCGCCGCACTCTGCCCTGTACTTCTGCCCAAGGTGTGAGGTCAGCTCCCTCCCGACATCCCACAGGAGCACCCACGGAATCAGCGCCTATGCCATGAGGTAACTGCTAAAGAAAGGCTGCTTGTATAATATAACTGTGTCTCATTGCAGGACTCCCCAATCTCCATGGTTTTCACGTAGAAGGTCTGGAAGAAAGTAAAAACACATTTCATTCATTTCGTATTTTAATGGAAAAAAGACCAGCAACAAACTTGGTGAGCGCACATAACGTATCTGACAAATGTGTAACGTACGTGTTCTGCAGGTGTCCAGACAAATACACTACTGAGCCGGGACTGAGTTAGGGGCTTATTTATCAACAAGTGACATGATAAATGCTCCAGCCAATCAGCTCCCAGCTGTCATTTTTCAAGCACATGACTGTTAGCAGCTGAATGAGAGAAACATAGAAACATAGAATTTGACGGCAGATAAGAACCACTTGGCCCATCTAGTCTGCCCCTTTTTTAAACATGTTACCTCAAACCATATTTGATCCTTATTTTTTAGTAAGGATATCAATATGCCTATCCCAAGCATGTTTAAATTGTACTACTGTATTTGCCTCTACCACCTCTGATGGGAGGCTATTCCACTTATCTACTACTCTTTCTGTGAAGTAATTCTTCCTCAAATTTCCCCTGAATCTTCCTCCCTCTAGTTTCAGTGCATGTCCTCGTTTTCTGCTGCTCCTCTTCCTGTGAAGAATGTCTCCCACCTGTACCTTGTTAAAACCCTTGATATATTTGAAAGTTTCTATCATGTCCCCCCTTTCCCTTCTCTGCTCTAAAGTATACATATTAAGATATTTTAGTCTTTCCTGGTACGTTTTGTGATGTAGGTCATGCACCATTTTAGTTGCCCTTCTTTGTACAGTCTCTAATGTATTTATATCCTTCTGGAGATATGGCCTCCAGAACTGAACACAATACTCTAGGTGAGGTCGTACCAATGACCTATACAGTGGCATTATTACTTCTTTCTTTCTACTGCTGATACCTCTCCCTATGCAACCAAGCATCTGACTTGCCTTCTTCATTGCTTTGTTACATTGCCTACCTGCTTTTAAGTCCCCTGAAATAGTGACACCTAGATCTCTCTCTTCCTCAGTAGTTTCCATTATAGTGCCATTTATACTATATTGAGTCTTTGGATTTCTGAGACCCAAGTGCATGATTTTGCATTTTTTGGCATTAAACTGTAGTTGCCATTCTCTTGACCATTTCTCTAATCTGCCTAGATCCTCAATCATTTGTTTTACCCCTCCTGGTGTGTCTACCCTGTTGCATACCTTTGTGTCATCTGCAAAAAGGCACATTTTACCCTCAATTCCATTTGCAATATCACCAATAAAGATATTACAAAGAGAGTTTTATCATTTGCAGGATTTATCACTTGTTGATAAATGAGCCATATACATTTATTGGCAGCGCACATAGAAAGGAAGCAGGCATTTTATAGGTTGATGCATTGCACCAATTCACTGTAAACTAATGACAGCACTGAGCATTGAGGCCTCTGTAATATGTCACCAGTGACTAGAGTAACTGACACGCTGTATTCTTAGGACAAAATGTCTGGCAGATCCTTACGCACAGTGGGCAGGAGGTACACTACAACGCTCTCCATCTGCGGAGTGGCATCGCTGTTTAATTGTCACGCTAGATTGGAGCTTTTTGGCTTGTGAATATATTTTTATTTTCCTTTTTAATATTGGTTGAAGCAGCAATTCACCTTGTAATGTAATGGCCTCCTTAGACAATTCTGCATACTGCGGCATTGGGAGCTGCCAAGTTTGTCATTCCCAAAATAGTTTTGGGAATAGGACTCAAGGCGCTTAACGGATAGAATGAATGTAATACAGTACAGGAACAATGAAGTACAGAAAAGCTTTTCGTAAACTATACTTAATGGAATTACGGAAATGCTTGAGTAAACAGGAAAGTCTTGAGTCGGAACCTAGGGGTCATTTAGATGGCCGATGCTGCATTTTCGGACACAGGAGCGGGTCACAGAAGCAGAACTCATCTGTTACCTACACAGTTTTGGGAACGTTGGTCCATGTTCAGTTATTAACCCATTCCTGTTTCTCCTTGTGTAGTGGCAAGTGCAATACGACTGCTGGGAGGTGGCTCCTGGACAATACATCTATGTTACTCTATCAACCAATCCCAACTATGGCGATTCCGTCTCCAAAAAGTACTACATTGCCAGCAATGATGCTGGTAAGATGAATGGTTTTTGGATTGTTGGTTGGCCTGTCATAATGCAAACAATATTGTAATATTTAGCAGCGAGCACACCATAGGGCGGGTTGGGATTGTTTGTTCTACAGCATGTTGGTCAACAAACATTATTTCAACATGGGGGAAGGTCGACATGGTTCTAGGTCGACATGGAACAAGGTCAACATGGGTCTATGTTGACATGGGTGTAGGTCAATAGGTCGACACAAGCATTAGGTCTACCGTTAAAAGGTTGACATGGGGTTTTTCGCTGTTTTTTTTTTACCCGAATGTCGACACAGTCGTCATGGACACAGTTTGAAGTGCACCGCATCCCTTTGCAACGCTCGCGATGCTTCGGGCGCGGTGCCTCGCTGCACTCGGCACACTGTTATTCTCCCACCATGCCCTAGTGAAATACCGCCTGTCGGCACATGTCGGCTCAAAAAAACAGTGAAAAACCCCATGTCGACCTTTTGACTGTCGACCTAGACACTGTCAACCTAATGACCCGACGACCTAAACCCATGTTGACCTATCCCCATGTCGACCTTGACCCATGCCGACCTAGAACCATGTCGACATATCCACATGTTGACATAACTGTGTCGATCCAATGCTTGTAGACCAACATACTGTAGACCCAATGACCGTATCCCTTAGGGCATGGGGGGGGGGGCGTGATTACACCTCCCGATACACTTCAGCCCCTACAGAAGTCCAAACCCAGGCAATCGATAACCACCCTGTGGATTTTCTGTTCGACCTGGAAGAGATCGACAGTCTATAAGTTGACCGTATAGGTCAACATGACAAAAGTAAACACCACAAAAGGTCGTCAGGTACAAACTGTTGACGCAAGCAAGAGGACAACCATGGCAACTAGACTCGCTCTGTAACCGCTGCTGTTGCCATGAGTTACTATTCCCAGTTGTAGTCCATACATGTGGCTTGTCAATGGTGAAAAAGAATAATAAAAAAAACACCTTTTTTTTGAACGTCTGTGCGCCGACCGTTGTCATTTCAAACATTTGAACCTGTCGACCTTTTGGATCTGGTGACCTAATGCATGTTGATCCTATGGGGTTGACCGAATGACTATCGACCCACCATGCTCTGTAGTGGGAAGGTGGGAAATAGCAGATCATACGGCCAGGGCCGCCAACAGGGGGGTGCTGTGGGTACAGCTGTCGCGGGCCCCGGTCTCTGGAATGGCCAGGGCAGCTCATTTTAGTAAGGGAGGGGAGAACGGAGGGGCCCAGACTGTAGTCAGTCACGGGCTCCAAATTTCCTAGTGGCAGCCCTGCATAAGGCTAATGATCCCATTTCCCCCTACCAGAGCCACAGTTCCAGTATCAGCACCTGGCGGAGGAGAAGAGATTCGAGGTGTCAGTACCACCGGGCCCAGATGTCTACACCCGACTATGCCATGAAGCCAACATCTGTGATGACCTGCCCGACAGCCCTAAGCAGCTGGTAAGGGAGCATGGGAGGGTGATTCTACTTCTGCCCAGACATCACATGGATAGAAGCCCCGTCACTTCCCAAATCACCCCCTTACTATCACAGCCTGAGCAGAATTAGGAGCCACCATCTTCCACATGGGCTGGAGAGGTGGAGACGCCGGCATGGAATGCAGTGGTAGAGTCCTATGTCTAAGGGGTGTGGCCAGGTACCACAGGGAGACTTCGCCAATCATTGTATAGAACAAAGCACCTTTATAAAGGAGGGGACAGTAATGTGTCAGGCCCAACCACTGTGATTGGCAGGACAGCAAGAGCTGTCCTTTGCGATACTAATCGTATATGTTAGTACAATGGGATCTGGATGTACCGCAATTGCTTAGTATATCCCGCCCTCAAGCTACTTTGAATGCATTAAGGGTGAAATGTACCGAGCATTGGATCAGGAACCGATTAGGAACTAAAGTTGGCCCCACTCCTTCCCCTGTACAGCCCAGAAACAGCCGCGACATTTTTTTCACCCCCAAGTAGCACCCACTCCTGTCCCATTAACAGATGTTGCAATGGACATAGATGGGCGCCCACCTTAGATGAGTTTTTGCAGCGTCAGATACTCTGCTCTGTGAACTGGCAAATGCTGTATATGAGACAGAAGGGGGCGGGGCCACTACTTTGGGCAGGGCCAGATCATAAAATGAAGCGACTGGCTGATAAGTGGCCTCACTGGTACGTCGGACTACCGAGAAACTTCCCTGTGAGGTCATTGGCCAATCCGCCTTCCAGCCAATCAGCTCCTCGCTGCAATGTTACAGGCTGTGTTTGAGAAATGACAGGAGCTGATTGGTTGATAGTTTATTTTTCTCCACTTCTCTCCAAGGCTTAGTAGATCTGTCCCTAATAATGGTGAATATCCATGCCCAAAACAGCATTATATAAGTTAGGTAATATAATAGTTTTGGCCATGGATTGGACCATTTATAATGCAGGCAAGTAGGCCCAATCCACACCCTACATTCGCAATCTGTCCAATGGCTGACGTCTTATCTTGTTCACCCTGCATATGACTCTCTCGGGTAAATTTCATATTCTATTGAATATAGATGTTGCCCATAGCAACCAATTAGAATGTACCTAGTATTTATTTAGCATCTCCTAGAAGATAATAGATAGAATCTGGTTGGTTGCTCTGGGCAACACCCCATCTATTATAGAACTCCCATCGTAGTAAACTTACCCCTTGTGCGGTAATCTGTGTCCTGCGTGATTGGTCCATGAGCGAAGCTGTCTGTTTCTATCCGTTTACTGTGCGTCATATCATAACTATAGTACTCAATGTTTTTCAGATCAGAGCTTCCCAGAATGCATCTCTCCCATACCAACACCTACTGCCTTGTCTATGTATTGAGGTGAGAATTATTATGGTATAGGCCATATCTCCATTACGCAGCATGAAACCATGGAAACAGCCTGGGGGGGATGAAGTGGAGAGGTTGACAAAACATCCAATCACATTATCACTGCCTTTATTTAGTACAGTCTTTGAAATGACAGTTAGAAGCTGATTGGTTGTTTTCATCAGCTTATGAACATTGGCCTATATTCTGGTTCATTCGCAAAGGAAAATTCCTTCTCAAATGGACAAAACAATGCTGCACTGCAGGGGGGGGGGCAGATGTAACTTATGCAGAGAGAATTAGATTTGGGTGAGTTATTTTTTTTCTGTGCAGGGAAAATACTCACTTCTTTATTTTTACACTGCAATATAGATCTCACTTTGAAGTAAAACCCCACCCAAATCTAATTCTCTCTGCACAAGTTACATCTGCCCCACCTGCAGTGCACATGGTTTTGTCCTTTTGAGAAGGAATTTGCTTTGTGAGTGAACCAGAGTGAACCAGAATAAGGGCCATTATCTCTCTCCAATTCCTGATACATCTCACACTAAGGCCCTTATTCAGATTAGATCGCAGTACAAAGTTGTTGGGAAAATGGGCAAAACCATGTGCACTGCAGGTGGGGCAGATGTAACGTGCGCACGTTAGATTTTGAGTTTTTGTTTAAACTGAAATCTAAATTGCAATGTAAAAATAATGCAGCCAGTATTTACCCTGCACAGAAACAAAATAACTCACACAAGTCTAAAGGCCCCCATACACTAGCCAATTTTGGTCAGATTTCGGACCAAAATCGGCTAGTTTTGATGTCCCCTCAGATCCGATGCGCGGTCCCGTGCGCATCGGATCTGCGTCGGGTGGTCGGACCTGCTGCACGTCCGACCACCCGACTTGGGACCTAGTGGGGCGACGCGGCGGTGGAGGGAGCAGGGGGGGCTGGGGACGCTGCGGGGGACACAGGCGGCATAGAGCCGGGCAGGGGGAGCCGGGAGCTGTCAGTACTGAATAAAAAAAAAAAGCCCATACAATGAATGGGCGGCCTGTGATTGGCTGAGCGCTCTCTGAGCCAGTCAGCAATTGGCTGAGAGAGCGCTCAGCCAATCACAGGCTGCCCATTCATTGTATAGGCTTTTTTTTCTAGCACTGCCACTGACAGCTCCCGGCTCCCTCTGCCCGGCTCTATGCCGCCTGTGTCCCCAGCAGCGTCCCCAGCCCCCCCCCCTGCTCCCACCAGCAGCCCTGCTCTGTAGCCCCCCCCCCCCCCTGCTCCCCGGGTTTTTTACATGTGATAAATCGAGACGATTTATCACATGTAAAAAACGGCACATCAAGTGCCAATCTAATCAAGCTCCCCCGGGGAGCAGCCGGGGAAGCTCAGGGGGAAGTCGGGGGCGACTTGTCCTAAGGACAAGTCGCCCTAGTGTATGGGGGCCTTTACTCTCTCTGCACATGTTACATCTGCCCCCCTGCAGTGCACATGGTTTTGCCCATTTTCCAAACAAATTTGTACAGCGATCAGATCTGAATAGTGGCCAAAGTGAGACTAATTAAAGAAATCAGAGTAACACAATTGCATCTTGTAAAACTTGTAAATTCACAACTTTGTATTAACACAAAAGCAGGTTTTTTTTTTTTTATTACTAAGGGGCCTATATATGAAATAATGGGGCAGATGTATTAATCCTGGTGAAGTGATAAAGTGGCCGGTGATAACGCACCAGCCAATCAGCTTCTGTCATTTTTTTTTAAACCCAGCCTGTAATCTGACAGTTCTAAACTGTTTGTCTCCTGCGTCATCACCTTCCACTTTAACCATGCAGGTATATGCGGTACATTGCGATAAGAAATGGTAGTAACCGGGCGGAAGCACGGGGTATAAAGCAGTCACCACCATGTTATGTATAGGATTCCTATCATGTGACCCTTCTATGCTGAGATCTGAGCCCTGACTGTATCCTTCCCCATGCAGGTGTTTAATACGTGCAGCGACAGCAGGCGGAAGAAAATATGTCCCTTTCAAGACAACCCGGAGCCCTGTAAGAAATACATTCTACGTGCCATGATTTTATTTATGTAACTGAAAAGTCAGTAACCCCTAATATACCATTCACAGCATTAGAGGGGTCTTTAATACCCCCTAGAATGTGCAACCCACCCCTTCAAATAGCAGCAAGTATTCTACCTGGCGCTAATCTGAAAGCAATACGTTTCTGATGTCACCAACAGATGCTGCGGAGCTGCTGATAGTCTCGGTAAAAGAGATACAGCATTACATGAACACAATGATGGTCACATTTATCAATCGTTGTGGGACGGTGCCGGAGGTCTCCTTTTGTGATAAAGAAGGTGGAAATTGTATCACGGTTCCCGATGCCAAGGTTGAAAATGACATGGTAATTAGATGGGGGAGAGGTTTCCCCCCGCCACTGTGTAGTTTTCCTGATGTTCTGACACTGGCTTGACGTTCTCTGACTCCACATTGTTTGCATGCGTGCATCTGGCTGGGCGGTGCCTAGGGAGCATGTCTGAATCACCTCCTAACTCACCGCTCGCAGACATTTAAAGATGGCTAACAAAAGGAATCTTCTAGTTCTGTACATGGTTCCGAGGCTGTAATGCTGATATATATCAGTGGATAATGACTACCGTTCCAATGTCTTTACAATAGTCAGGACTAACTATATGGGGTACTTGTTTCCTAGCACGGTGCCCAGATTTCCTACGTGCGGCACCGTAGGGAAATCGCATCGCATCGCATGGGTCATTATAGCGGCATGCGATGCGATGCGATTTTTTTAATGTCATTTTTTCTATGGTCATCGCATAGCATCGCATGTCCCCGAAAAAAAGTGATAAAATGGAGAGTGATAAACTATCAGCCAATCAGCTCCAAACTGCCATGCCACAGGCTGTGTTTGAAAAATGCCAGGTAGGAGCTGTCTGGTTGGTGGCTTGTCACTCTTCATTTTATCAATTTCATGGCTAAGTACATCTGGCCCTGAGACGGGAGCATTATCAGCCACGCACAGGAAAGCAGCCACTGGCCACTGGCGTGTCTGTGCACTGGTGGTGTGGTAATGAGGGAGGGGGAGACCCGAAACATGGACCAATTCTAGAAGACTATGTTGTGTATTGAAGCGATTACTGATTTACTTTCTTGCCTCTGTCTTCCAGGGATATTACCTCGCCAGTGTGGACAGAGATCCTAACCTGTGTTTTAAGGTAAAGTCACACTTACATTGGGCGAGATTCACCAAACTAAAAATGCTGGTTTTTACCGCATTTCCATATGCAGCAAAGCCCCACCGCCGGGGCTTCGCTGTGGCGGTTACGCCAGTTCTAGATGGCGTAACCCCATGGAAGCCTATGGGCTTCCCTTCGCGTCCCCCACCGCCCCGCGCCGATCCGCGTCGCACCCCCCTCACCTGTGTTCGGGCAGCCTCCTGCTGTGCTGCCCGGACCAGTGACCTCCTCCTGCCTGCACCTCTTCCGAGTGCAGGGAGGAGGAAACGGAGCATATAAAGCTGGGTAAGGGTTCCGGCAGGGAGGGAGGGAGGACCCACAGCACATCGCCGGCCATCGCCTTTGAGTTAATAATCGCATATGTTAGTGCATATGCGATTATTAACAATGCGAATGCCGGCGATGTGCAGCGGGGGTTATTAGTGAATCCCGCCCTTAATCATTTTCAATATTACATTTCCAGATTTTCACAATTGAAAAAAAATCGATTTTCTATGTTACTGTGCGGGGTACAGATTATGAGGACACATCGGCAGGCCAGCCATTGTGCTGACCCTGCGGCCAATCGGGTTGGGATCACTTGGTCTACAGCATGATGGTCGACATTCATTAGGTCGACACCATTAGGTTGACATGGGAAACTGTAGACATGGGCCTAGGTAGAAAGATCATTAGTTCGACAGGTCGTTAGTTCGACAGGGCATTAGTTCGACAATGTCTAGGTCGACAGTGAAAAGGTCGACATGCGGTTTTTCACTGTTTCTTTTACTAGAATGTTAACATAGTCGACATGGACACAGTTTAAAGTGCACCGCATCCCCTCGCATCGCTCGCTGTGCTCGGCACACTATTTTATTCTCCCACCACGCCCTAGTGGATGGTAGGGCATGAAATACCGCCTGTCGGCACATGTCGGCTCAAAAAACAATGAAAAACCCCATGTCGACCTTTTCACTGTCGACCTAGACACTGTTGAACTAATAACCTGTCGAACTAACGACATGTCGAACTAATGACCTGTCGACCTAGAACCATGTCAACCTTTTCCTATGTCGACCTAGACCCATGTCGACCTTTTCCCATGTCGACCTAATGCTGTAGACCAAATGACCGCATCCCGGTCCCGTGCGCATCGGATCGGATCAGGGAGGTCGGGCGGTCAGCACATAAGATCACGTCCGACCTCAGAGAACAGTCAGTCATTTGACAGGTATTTTAAGAATCGCAAGCGATTTATCACATGTGAATTGGCTCATCAAGTGCCAAATTGTATGTGAGCCTCCCGGGGAGCTGCCGTGCGGCTCACAGGAGAATTGGGTCCGACTTGTCCTAAGGACAAGTCGACCTAATGTCAATTAGCATTTCCTGGGGTTAAACGATCCCTACTGTTCTCTCCTGGTATAAATCTGAGGCATAGGTCACTGTTACAGATCCGGACACATCTTGGGACGCATCTAGCATGTCTGGAATTCCAGGTTGTTTTTTTAACAAACGCATTTTACCACGCACTTTCCAATTACAATGCGCAAATGTGATGTTATGATTTCGTTAATGTGTCTTGGCCCCGCAATCTGGCCAGCATGGGACAATGCACATTGTTATCATATCTTGGTTTATGTAAACTGTCTAGGAATGTTGCAAATAAATGAGGGAAATGCAGGGCCATCTCTACCGTTAGGTAGCTGCCTAGGGCGTTGGGATCCTAGGGGGCGCCACCGAGGGACTTGAAGGACTGGACTGTGGGTATTGGTAATAGTATGGGGTTGGGTGGGGGTAAGGGGCAGCAGGTTAAAGTTTTACCTCGGGTGCTGTGAAACATTATACCGGCCCTACGGAAATGTATATTGTTAATCATTTGTTTTTGGTTTGTGTCCACAGTTCACATTATTGAACCACACCCTGATCAAATGCCCCAGTGGAAGAGGTAAGATGGTCATGGAACACGTGTATGATGTCTGGAATGTATGGTGTGTGTATATACATCATGACAGCGTGGTGTGTGGGTGTCGACAGAGCCGCCGGGCCCCAGTAAAAATGGGTGGCAAGACACCTCTCAGGAACGCCCGAGAATAATCATTGTCCGTCAATAACAGTCATCAGAAGGCCCTATAGCACATTACAGCACCATATGTATTCTGTCGCTAGAACTCGGACTTGCACACAGACATTTTCAATTAGTTATATATATATATATGTGTGTATATATATATATATATATATATATATATATAGATCTTGACGTAATAGACTGATTTTCATGTGTTTATAGCTGTTTACTTATCGTAAAATCCTCAGTCATAAACGTTTGTCGGTAATAAAAGGTTTCCCTAGTGCCAGCGCTGCCTCTGCCCTCGTGCCAGGCGTTGTATATAAAGTCACGTAGTTGGAATGTTTCTGGAGGTATGTGGCCATATAAGGAGGATTGTGGCATTTATCTGCTTGTTTTGTGCTGATCTAAAAAGAAAATACGGTACTTGTGTACAATCACGGCTCCCATCGCATGCCATCGCATGCCATATGTAGTGGCATGCGATGGCATGCGATGCGATGCAATTTTACCGAGTTTTTATGCATTTTTGTTAAAAATCGCATGCGATTGCATGAGATCGCATGCGATCTGATGCGATGCGATGTCATTTTTCACAGAAATTATGGACATGAGTTGAAATCATGTAAAATGCACCCCAAATGTCATTTTTCACACTGTACCACCCCCACTATCAACGCCAACCCGAAGCGTGGCGAGCGCAGCGGTACGCGTCCTACGACCTTTTCATACCCCCACTATCCACGTCGGCGTGGAGTTGAGAATAGAAAGTGTGGCGAGCGCAGCGAGCCCCGCGAGGGGACGCGGATACCTTCACAGGTATCCATGTCCCCTCGCGGGCTTCACAGGTATCCGTGTCCCCTCGCGGGCTTCACAGGTATCCGTGTCCCCTCACGGGCTTCACAGGTATCCGCGTCCCTTCGCGGGGCTCGCTCCGCTCGCCATGCTTCGGGCCCGCTGCGCTCGCCACACTTTCTATTCTCAGCTCCAAGCCAACGTGGATAGTGGGGGTAATGAAAAGGTCGTAGGATGCGTACCGCTGCGCTCGCCACGCTTCGGGTTGGCGTTGATAGTGGGGGTGGTACAGTGTGAAAAATGACATTTGGGGTGCATTTTACATGATTTCAAGTCATGTCCATAATTTCAGTGAAAAATGACATCGCATCGCATCAGATCTCATGCGATGCGATGAGATTTTTCCGTATACGATGCCCATCGTGGGAGCCGTGATTCTACACAAGTACCGAAAATACAATAAATTCAAATGATGTATTTTTCCTGTTGTTTCTCATCAGACTGGAACATCGATATGAAGATGCAGCTCTTCGATGTACGGCTCACCCTGTCCTCAGACGTTACAGCCTCTTTCAGTTCTGTGATTTGCCACCGGAACCAAAGCACTGGGCACTGCCATCCTCAGTCGGTCATCTATAACGTGTCAACGGTAAGCGATAATATCATATTTAAATGGTAAAATGATGAATACATACACAGGCTGGCAAGTTACACAGCCCTCTGAGCTTCGTGTTATTTAGCCCCAGTGGTTGTCATGTATTATAGCTGCAATGGCCCTCAAGTCCCCCACCCACTATGGCCATCATGTTTCTCAGTATCAATTACCATCATGTTCCTTAGCACCAATAGCCTTCATGTATTATCGCTGCATGGCACTCATAATCTCCAGCTAGAATGACCACCATGTTCTCCAGCCGCAGTGGTCTTTATGTTCCCCAGCACCAATGACCATCTTGATCCCTGTGCCCAATAGCCATTTTGTGAGACAGCCATGCCTATTAGCGCCAATGCCTGTTATGTTATACAGCCACTATGATCTCCATTTTATTCAGCCTTAATGGCCATCATATCCCCCAGTCCCAATGGGCATCATGTTCCCCAGCCCCAATGGCCATCATGTTCCCCAGCCTCAATGGCCATCATGTTCCCCAGCCTCAATGGCCATCATGTTCCCCAGCTCCAATTGCCATCATGTTCCCCAGCCTCAATGGGCATCAACTTCCCCAGCTCCAATTGCCATCATGTTCCCCCGCCCCAATGGGCATCAAGTTCCCCAGCCCCAATGGCCATCATGTCCCCCAGCCCCAGTGGCCATCATGTTCCCCAGCCTCAATAGGCATCAACTTCCCCAGCTCCAATTGCCATCACGTTCCCCAGCCCCAATGGGCATCAAGTTCCCCAGCCCAAATGGCCATCATAGTTACATAGTTACATAGTAGGTGAGGCTGAATAAAGACTTGCGTCCATCTAGTTCAACCTATGTTTATAGTAGCTAATCCCTTGCTGTATAGTATGTTCTGATATTTTAGTATGTTCTGATATTTTATGCCTCAGTGGGCATCAACTTCCCCAGCTCCAATTGCCATCATGTTCCCCAGCCCCAATGGGCATCAACTTCCCCAGCTCCAATTGCCATCATGTTCCCCAGCCTCAATGGCCATCATGTTTTCCTAGCCCCAAATTGCATCACGTTCCCCAGCTGCAATGGTCATCATGTTCCCAAGCACCAGTGGCCTTCATGTCCCCCAGCCCCAGTGGCCTTCATGTCCCCCAGCCCCAGTGGCCTTCATGTCCCCCAGCCCCAGTGGCCATCATGTACCATTACAGAGGTTATGAAAGAGATTTTGCCTTCATAAAAAGCAGCCAATATATGTATCATAGTAATATTGTATATCCCTGGGTAACGCATAGAAGGAAAGTGTATTGATGGATTATGGTATATAATGATGTCATATTTTATCTTACAGGCGGGTAAAGAGGTGCAATGGTCTCTCCCTAAACCTGACATAGGCAGCTGTATCAAGGTAGGACTTTTCTTAATGCTTCATTGTACATGAGAAAAACATCATACCAAACATCATACCAATACCATACTCAGACCAATGTCACCTTGTTTAAGACTTCATTTGTGTTCACACCAATTCTAAAGACTACTTTTTTGGACTGATTCTGAAGTTTGAAGACATATAAATAAGGTTACATTTGAGTAAAAGATGATTAAACCATATTCAAGCTTAAATAGGTCCAATCCATTATATAGTATGCTAATATTTCTACATGTATGCAACAAAATTAAACTCAAATACAATAATGTTAACTGTCTCAATAAAACAAAAACAAAATAAGAAATATTATCTATCAAATGTAAAGGCCCCCATACACTAACTAGTCTGACTTGTCTGAAGGCCAAGTCGGACCTGATTTCCTTTGAACTCTTACATCCGATTTAGCATTAGATGCGCCATTTTATGCATGGGAGCTGCCGGGGGAGTTCAAAGGAATCGGATGCGAACATCGCAGGTGCCATAAAGCACCAGTAATGAGCCGCTGATTGGGTCAAATGCTGATTTATCTTTTGTGCTGCAGGTCCAACCTTCCGCTAAGACCCGATGTGCACGGGAACACGCATCGGATCTGATCAGACATCAAACTCCTGCGATTTAGCCACTTTTCACCTGATTTTTTGGGCCGCTCCGATGTAAACAGGCCAAATCGGACTGGTGTATGGTTGCCTTTAGTTATTATAAGCTCAAAAAGCTAAAACTTTAGTTTTTTTAATCATCTTTTGTTCTATCTTTGAGCTGCAAACTTCCATTTGAATTCAGTAAAAGTCAAACCCAAGTTGACGCGGCCAAAAAATATCAACCGGTTTGAATCGTTTGAGCATCTCTAGAGATTGTAGCAGTTTAGACCTTTTTTGGCTTTCTAAGTACACTTATGATTGGTGGATGAGATCTGGTGATGTGGGAGAGGGGATTGTATTTCACTGCTTTGCAAGTCTTGTATCGCAGCCGTCCACCCAGCAAAGATCCCCGGCGCACTGCGAATGGGGGATTTGCTTCAACATCCATTCGCCGGCTCGCGCGTGGGCCTGAAATCATCCATCGAATGATTTTTGCAGTGCTCGCAAATCAGTCTCTGCCGACAGATCTGCGGCGTCCTTCTCCGTGAATTGGGCGGGCAGCTGACGTCTGTTGACCCCGCATGGGGATGCCCAGCATTTTCCTGGGTGCATCCAGCATTCCCCCCCCCCCCTTTGCAAGTGCCTCGGAGACTATACAAGTCTCCAAAGGCACCAGCATAGAAGCCCTGCATATGTGAATATGTGAATATACGCATTCACAGAGCTTCAACATCAAACTCCGCGTGCGACCGTACAGGTGAGTTCGCTTATCAGAATCAGGGCATATGTACAGTATTTGACATTCCACCAGTTCCCAGACAGATGCAGGACCGGCAGTACAGGGCTTCCAGAGGTTAAAGCATCTTTAGGGCCCAGCTGTGCGGGGTATCTGCATCTCATGCAAATGGAAGGATGGGTTTCCATGACAATTCTCTTTAATGACGTGCTTTTGTTTTATTGTGTAAGCTGTAACTTTATGTTGTTTTATGGATCACCTATCTATACTTGCAGGTGTGGCGTTCTGACGTCCGTTTCGCCCATAAATATCTCATCTGCTCCTTTGACTGTAAGTACAACTTCTGCTTCTGTCACCCATTGCACTTACCTGAAACGTCTGTCAGTTTTGGATTTATATTGTATTTTTTTTTTAAATTGCAAAAAACTGCTGCACATAATATTGTTCTTTTTGTGTTTCTACGGTATTATTGTATCACAATAATTCGATGGTCAGCGAACGATTTCTCTCCCGTTCGGCCATATGCGAGGGCGATGTGTTGGCATACACACCCCCTTGCATGCTACTGTGGGGATTTCGGTGCCGGGGGGGGGGGGGGGGGTGGCGGCCATGCATCCGGGCGGCATTTTCCTGTTCGCTAGACTGTGCTTATACTCAGCCTAGCGAACAGGGCTGAATAAGGCCCCAAGCCCGCTTATCCTCCTTGGCCTGGTCATTGGAGTGTTGGTATCAGCTGACCCATTAGTCAGGCAAGGCTGGCTCATGCCTAGGAGTAGTTCCTACCAGTGGCGGTTTTTACCTATGGGCTGCAGCCCCCTCATGTAAAATCCGCCACTGTAGTGAAGCCAGATGTGGCCTGTGAGACTGCACTGGCTTCACTGAGACTGGCAGTGACTTCCTATTGGAAGTCTGACCTGCCAGTCACCAAGGCAGTCCCATTGGGAGGTGTTCCCTCTCTCCGGGACGCCACTGTCGAGCAGCAGCCCATAAGATCGGGGGTCTGCGCACGAGCCGGTCCCAATGCCTGTCATCTGTATTTTACAGGCGCAGGGACCGTGATTTCCCTTCTATGGGCTGTTGCCGAAGCAGCCCATAGAAGCTGGCCGCATGCGCAGTACAGATGTTGGTCCAGTCACAGTGCCCATTCATCAGTGTACAAGCGCCGGGAGCGCTGCGCCTGTGGCCGGGACCAGGAGGAGCGGCGGTCGGGGCGAGTGCCGGCATCGCAGCCTGCAGCAACCCCCTGCTGCCGTAAGGTAAGAGTCGCCACTGGTCCCTACCTCAGCAAAGTTGGAGGCCATTTTTGAAATGGATAAGGAATTGGTTCTCACAAATGATTAGAAAATATATACAGCGTTTTTCAGGAGTTTTCCTTTTTTTTTTAAAAATCTGTTTTCCTATTTGTTCTCTGCTTTTATAGTTTCCCACAAACATCTGGGCCTCATTGCTCTCGCTGCTGCGCTGGTGTCCATCACGTTGGTCTTACTCCTGTTCCTGAGCTATCAGCGGATATGGAAGATATTCACAGGTGAGAGAAGGCCCCGCCCATCATGTGACCTTTCATTGCCACTATTAGTAGAGGAACAATCCAGCGCATCGCCTCACCACTTCGCCTCACCTTGCAGGCTGTTTATAGTACAATCTGTATTTATGAGTTATGTTTATTGCTGTAGAGCCCTTGGGCAATGTGTTCTAGGACATTTTAGTGTTTGCAGACAATTATTAACTATATTTTACAGATGCCCCAGTCAGTACCGGATCAAACCTTGTGGTGGCCCCTAGGCAGCTAGGCAATTGAACCCTTGGGGACCCCGTCGCAAATTCTCTCCTAATAAATTTTTAATTTTACCTGCCAACAATTGTAATAAACCAATTTTATTACACAAAACAAACTTTGACTTAATTATTAATGCTATTAAATAAATTAACATATTTAGTTTTTTTGGAGTTGATTATATTTTCTATCTTTTGTCAACAATTTAAGAAAGCTTGATTGGGATTTTCTTTCAAGATAAAAATGTATATTATTTTGATCTGCTGTTGCGGGGCCCCTAAAAGTGTGGGGCCCATAGGCCGGTGCCTACTCTGCCTACATGGTAATAGGACACTGCCTACAGTTTATTATTGAAGTTCTTAATTGCTTATTTTAAAATATAACACTGGCAGCTCAGCATTTAATTAGCTGGACTGTAATATGTTATGGGAACCGGAGGCAGATGGTAGAGACAGCGGGGTCCGGGGGCCACTTGGAAACGCATTCTGATCCAATAATGCTCCCCGGTTAGATATTTTTCACTGGTAACTCCCACAATTCCAGCTGATATCTGTTATTAGCTTCCATAATTGCCTTCCCTCCTGCATTCTTCAGGAGACTCCCTGACATAGCAGCAATCTCCTTCTCTCCCTCATTAGTCCAGCAATCTCCCTCATGTCACCTAGCCCACATTACACTGTTACATCATAGTTACCTCCCCTCCTGCATTCTGCAGGTGACTCCCTGACATAGCAGCAATCTCCCTCTCTCCCTCATTAGTCCAGCAATCTCCCTCATGTCACCTAGCCCACATTACACTGGGGTTTATTCTAGTTCATTCTTTCTGACAAAATCCTTCTTAGATGGACAAAACCATGTGCACTGCAGGGGGGCAGATGTAACATGTGCAGAGAGAATTAGATTTGGGTGAGTTATTTTGTTTCTGTGCAGGGAAAATACTGACTGCTTTATTTTACACTGCAATATAGATCTCACTTTGAAGAAAAACCCCACCCAAATCTAATTCTCTCTGCACAAGTTACATCTGCCCCCCTGCAGTGCACATGGTTTTGTCCATCTAAGAAGGATTTTGTCAGAAAGAATGAACTAGAATAACCCCCACTGTTACATCATAGTTACCTCCCCTCCTGTATTCTGCAGGAGACTTCCTGACATAGCAGCAATCTCCCTCTCTCCCTCATTAGTCTAGCAATCTCCCTCATGTCACCTAGCCCACATTACACTGTTACATCATAGTTACCTCCCCTCCTGCATTCTGCAGGAGACTCCCTGACATAGCAGCAATCTCCCTCTCTCCCTCAGAATTTTGGGGTCTCTGGATAGCTGCTCAGTATGTTAAGATGACCCTGGTCCTATAGTGCACATTACACTAATGGCATTTGTTTGTGTTGATTTGTGTGTACCAACAATGAATACAGACTTGACGTCCTTGTCCCTTTTCATTAATATGCAAATCAAAAAACAGGTTTAGTATTGAAAAAAATATAATAATTACAATGGTTGAATCCTGTGAATACAATTGTTTAGGTGTGTGTGTGTGTGTGTGGGGGGGGAGAATAGATGTTCATTTAATAAGATATATGCACTAAGGGTTGGACAGAGACCTATTCAACCATGTACCGGGACAGATGTAACCATAGTAACCAATCAGCTTCTCAGCTACCAATTATATAATTTAGTTGATTATTGTTAACTGAAAGCAAATTGCAATGGGAAACTTCATTACTTTTCCTTTTTTATAAGGTTTTGTGCATTTTCCCCTTGGAGAGTTATCTGGTGTGTGCAAGATGCGTATATCAGCCATACACAGTTCTATATGGGACCCTTTGATCGGGTGTTGCCCAGTATTTGCGCCCCAACTGACGATGACTTTTGAATTATAAAAACCAGATTAAATATTTACCAAGATGGATAATGTAGTCAGCCAAGGATTAGACTGGTTTACTGGGGTACGGGGGAAAACCCAGTAGGCTCCAACCCTTCCTCTGCGGTCAGGTTCCAGACATACGAGTAATTTAATATACATTGTTACTCTATTAGAGCGTCGGTATCCTGGTAGAGTAGTAACATGGATGAAGATGGCTGCTTGTTTGGCTTCTATAGAAATTACCCTCCTAGCAATCACATTTTATACTGTATAATAACAACATGTGTATATGTGTTTTTTCTCTTCCTAGCTCCCCTTTGGAGGAGGACCATTCTGCTGGTGTATTCCCCAGATTCTGCCGAGTACAGGAATCTCATCTGTGTCTTTGCCGACCTGCTGCAAAGCATCCTGGGTTGCGAGGTCATCTTGGACCTGTGGGACATGAATTCCATCAGCCAGATAGGGATGTTGCCATGGTTTTACCAAAAGAGGGAGCTGGTGACTCAAAGAAAAGGGAAAGTGATGATCGTGTGGAGCAAGCGGAGCAAGACAATGTATGAACAGTGGAGAAGCCGCAAACTGAATAGTGTGTGCTGGAGAGACTCCAATAACCTGTTTGGCGCGGCCATGTCCTGCCTGCAGAAGGACTTTGAAGTTGTCAAGGAAAACAAAAATTTGCAGCAATATATAATGGTCTACTTTGACGGTCTTTGTGAGAAGAAGGATATCCCCAAAAGCCTCAGGAAGATCTCCAGATATCGCCTATTTAAGGACCTCTACAGGCTGGTCAGCAAACTGCAGGACACTACTTGCCTATCCCCTTCTTGCCTGATAAAGGCAGTTGCCAAATACCTCATAAAAAGGCTTATAAGCTCGGAAAAAAGCCAGGGCCTAAAGAAAAACATAGAGCTTTGCAAGCAGAAGCTTCTTGAAGAGGTCACCTAGCGGTGGAAGCGGAGGAGACCCGGTGGCTGGCAAGTTGTCCTAGTCTAAAGACAGGGCAGATACTAATTATGTTATTTCCTATCTGCAAAGGTTATGACCAATCGTGGCTCCAGAGGTGGGTCTGCAGCACAGTTTAAAATTCAAATAGGGGAGCCACTCCCACTGCCAGTGAGTCAGTTTGGAATGGCAGTTGGTGACATTTGGTGTGTCTCCCCTATTTGAATTATAAACTGTGCTTCAGCCCCCCTCTGGATCCGCCACTAGTTATGACAAATGTGTGTGCTCTTGAGTGTCCTCAGGAGAACCTCACCCAGAGGACAGGAGACCACAACATTAGGATTGCCATCCATTAGTAAAAAACAAGATATTTTTAGGAGACTCTCAAGGGGTCATTGAATAATTCTGATGTAACTGAAGATTATTGCAATATTTTGTATTTGAGGAGATAGTATTAACAAGATTGAAGGTCTACATCATAGAATGAACAATCAAAGTGCCACAAATATTGGATGCGTAGGTTCCCCCCTTCATCAGAGAAGTGATGTGAAGCAGGACACAACTTCTCAATGTCCTTGCATTTGTATCAAAGTCCTGACTAAGGTCAGCCACCCAAAATGTAGGGACTGCACCGCCAGAATCTGGAAATTTAGCAGAATATTTCATTCTTTCCTACCTGCTTTTGTAGCTTCTCTGCCTGAGGTTCCTCTTGTCTCCTGTTCAGTTGGTAATTGCCGGCGTCCCGGAATATTGGGACCCTGTTAGTATAAATGCACGAAACATAAACACCCTAACAATGAGTGAATATTCCTGCCCTCAGCAAGCCCAAAGGTTCAATAAATATCAACGAGGTTTAAAAAATAGTTCTCCTTACCTGCAACGAGCCCTAGGGTTCACAATTAGTAAACAGACCCCCCAAAACACTCCTGGCATTAAATAAGTAGTCCTCAAAGTTAACTTAAAAACCTATTTCCAACCAAACTTCCCTGACAGTAGTGTTGCACTCCTCCTCCTCCTCAAATCCAGCCCCACATAATGAATTGCCCCAGGAGCACCCAGAAATCAATACAAAAATCCCATCTTCTCCACCAGAAATAATAGGCACCAACCCTACCTCATTAACTTATATTGCCCCCCCTTAAAAAAATATGTTCCAACAATTAGCAAATGAGCACCACCACACACCACTAAATTTCTGTATACTCCAACCCCTGTCCCTTAAAAGCAATTCCTTATGAGCCTCCCATCTTACACCAAACTTTTTCCCATGGTCCTCTGCTTCTTTCCATTGGAGAAGCTGAGCCTTCTATCTGCCTCTCTTGCTCGCAGACATCCTAGCAACACTATACCCCAGGATGGTGCGCATATGTCAGGTGGTGCCTACCGTTCCACGCATGATACGACCAGCTGATTGGAGTAGGGAGGGGCGGGGGAACTCAGACTGAGGGTGCAGTTAACAGGTCAATGGATCTTAGAGATCTTCTCCGCCCATGGCAACATAACTGGCTGGCACAGCTTAACCACTTTTAGTTAATCCATGCCAGTCTAGGTGCATATGAAGGAAAGCACAGAGTTATGATAAATAGCTGAAAATGACTAACTTGTGCCGTTCCCCTGTCAGCAATTCCCGTTGCGTACAGAGATTTGATTCCTTCTGGGGACTCTGAAAGTGTAAATATGAACAAACTATTTTATTTTTTATACCTATAGGAAGCAATCACTGGATTTGTATCAAATGTGATTAAATTTATATATTGATGATTTTGAGATTATTTTTATGCACATAAAAGTGTACAGCACGATATATGGCCAGTTATATGGTACATTATATGGACCACAGCACAGATGGGGACCTTATAATCAAGAAATCTGACCAAATACTACCTAAAACATGTCTTCCTCATACCTCAGCCAGGAAGTGGCAGCCTCTTTTTAAATCCAAGATGGCTGACTGGAAGCCTCTTTATCAGCCATATTGGATTCAAAACAAGGCTGCCTCTTCATTTGGAATCGGGTGAGAAACATGGAGGAGAAAACAGCAGTAACCAATGCCAGTCCATCCATGTCAGTAACTTATGTCCCTAGTGGGGGAAGGTGTGATAATCTATATCCTGGGGAGCACTAGTTCTATGTTCCAAAGGTGGATGGGGCAGCAGTATGGTGCATATTCTATGGTTCATATCTACGCATGTATATATCTATGCATGTATATATATCCACATGTGTCACCATATCTAGAACATGCAACCATCTCACACACATTGGGGAATGTAATAGGGTGTGAGAATCAGAAGGTGAGAGATTTTGTGAGAGTTCTCTGGGGTTTTTGATGTTTTTTTTTTTTTTTAAAGCGGCAATCATTTAAATGATTGCCGCTTTAACAAAATAAACAACAAAGAACTCCCCTGAAATCTCTCCCTTTCTGATGCGATTATCAGGCAGTTGTTTACCTTAATGGGGTCCGATGTATCAGTGGCAGCTATAATAAACCACCCACTGTGAGTAATTCCAAGATGATTATAACGAATATATCCTATCAAAATATATATATATATTTTAAATGACAATCATCTATATAATCTTATTAATAAAAGACAGGCAAGAGAAACAAATGTAAAAGCCAGTGATTGGCAGGAATCAGCCCGATTCCAGCGAGATAGTCACCGAATTTAAAGCCGTGATTAGTTTAAAGTCAACCAAATTTAGACTTTAATCTAATTGCCACTGTAGTAATTATCTCGCTGGAATCGAGCTGTTTCTTGTAAATTGATGGCTTTTCTGTTTTGTCCTGCATATTATTGCCACGACAATTACCTGGTTTACTAATTACAGTTCTCAATGTCCTTTTTAATTTAAACTAAATTGACAGTAGAGAGAGCACGTAGCATAACTTATGGGGCTTACACACGTAGCGATGAGCGTTCTGAGCGATGCTAGATTGCACAGATCGCTGAGCTCACAGCACTGCACAACGATGAGCCGCTGAGCGATCTGTCAGGGACAGTGTCCTTCGTAAAAACACTGGCCCTGACCCCAGCGACCCCGACAATGAACTAGTTTAACCAGCATGCTGGATATTAATCGCCTGGGCTATAGAGAAGCGAGGGGCCGGACATCGCTATCGCTATGCCCCCACACACGGAGCGATGCAGGGGCATTTTCAAAGTAATCTAGTGAGATCGCTTAGAAAATACCCCTTAATTGTTACGTACGTAGGCCCCATAACACAACGTGGTGTTACAAGCGCAAGCACGATTATCAAAAAGCATCTGAAAAACGCTTCAGAACAAAAGCCTCCAGCAATAACAGTGGCTAGATGTATCGGACAAGCTTTTCACAGGCCACCGCAAGAAAAAGCGCATTTTGTATCCAATATGATCGCCCTTTTAAATCCAGCTGAAGACGCCGGAGGTTTGACAAAGTAAATTTATCGAAGCATGTCAATTGTGACCGATATCTGAACATCACATAAATGTACATACAGTGGGTGAGATTTAATAGAATGAGAGATTCAGAAAGTGAGAGATTTGGTGAGAAATCTCCAGTTTTTTTTTAAATGGCAATCATTTACACTGCAAAATCAAACGGGTTTTGCAGTGTAAATGGTTGCTACTTTAAAAAAACTGGAGATTTCTCACCAAATCTCTCACTTTCTGAATCTCTCATCCTATTAAATTTCACTAACAGGGTGAAATTTAATAGGATGAGAGATTATGGGTGAAATTTAATAGGATGAGAGATTCAGAAAGTGAGAGATATTGGTAAGAAATCTCCAGGTTTTCTAAAAGCGGCAATCATTTACACAGCAAAACCAGTTTGATTTTGCAGTGTACAGTAAATGATTGCCGCTTTAAAAAAACAAAACAAAAAAATGGAGATTTCTTACCACATCTCTCACTTTCTGAGTCTCAGTCTCATCCTATTAAGTTTCATCCTCATTTGTTTCCACACGTTTGTTGTTTGTTGTTTTATGATAAAGCTAATTTGATTGTGTTAAGATACTTCCATGGTCTGTTACATTGTATGTTGTGTCATGTTGTTAAATGTTATATATGCCGGATGCAGAGATTGTGTACAGTTTATATATCGGCGGACTCATTTGTGTGTGAGGAGAATACGTTTTATATAAAGACAAACAAGTAATTTGGGGAAATGTACTAAGATCTGAGATTGACAGAGGTGCGGCGTTTCGGGCGATCTCGCATTTTTTTTTTTTTAAACGACAACTATTTACAACACGGAACCATTTCTTGTAAATGATTGCGGCTTTTAAAAAACCGCCCGCGGTAAGCCGGCATCCTTCTCCATTGGCTATCCGGACCCTGTTACATTTCCCCGATTGATGTTTTATACCGTTCCTGAATTATTCCAATAAAACCGCCTGACACTTATTTGTCTCTGTGTCTACTATTTATGTATTCGCATATTGCTGTTTCCTGTGTAGGGGCTATGACACTTTATTATGGTCAACTGGGGTATGAGTCGACCACTGAAGAGACTGACAGGCCCTTGGGTCGACACCTCAAATAGGCTGACAGGATTGGAAGGTTGACACAAGCATTAGGTCAACAATAGCAATGTTGACAGTCAAAAGGTCGACATGAATTTTTCATGTTTTCATGAGTTTCGGCATAGTCGACACGAGCACCCTCAAAGTGTACCGTGTCCCCTCACTTGGCTTGCCATGATTCGGGCACGGTGTTTCGCGGAGCTTGGCACACTATTTTATTCTCCCACCACGCCGTAATAGGTGGTAGGGCATGAAATACCGCCTGTCGGCACACGTCGGTTAAAAAAAACGTGAAAAACTTATGTCAACATTTTGACGTTCAACCTTGCCATTGTCAAGCTAATGCGTGTTTCGACCTTCCAACCTGTCGACTTTAGCCATGTCGGCCAATTTTAGGTGTCGACCTTCAGTGGTCAACCTAATGTATGTCAACCTAAATAGGATCGACCTAATAACCGTGCCCTGGTCAACTACTGTTGTAGCTACAGCCAGAAGATCATTTACCGTAATTGTCAAATACATTGACTGGAAATTCCGGGAGAACGGAACCGTGGGACCATAAATGGAATGGGATCATTCGTCAGACTGCATTTAGGTCTACAGTCATTAGGTCGACCCCACTAGGTCGACTGGCAGGAAGGTCGACCTGACTTAAGGTCGACATGGGCCAAGGTCGACATGACTTAAGGTCGAATTTGCATAAAGGTCGACATGAGGAAGGTCGACTGGTCATAATGTCGACATGGGTTTTTCACTGTTTTTTTATCCAAATGTCGACACAGTCGACATGGACACAGTTGGCAATGAGAATCGGACCCTCGCATCGCTCGCTTCGCTCGCAATGCTTCGGGCACGGTGCCTCGCTGCGCTCGGCACACTATTTTATTCTCCCACCACGCCCTCGTGGATGGTAGGGCATGAAATACCGCCTGTCGGCACATGTCGGCTCAAAAAACAGTGAAAAACCCATGTCGACCTTATGACCAGTCGACCTTCCTCATGTCGACCTTTATGCAAATTCGACCTTAAGTCAGGTCGACCTTCCTGCCAGTCGACCTAGTGGGGTCGACCTAATGACTGTAGACCTAAATGCAGTCTGACGAATGACCGCATCCCCCATAAATGGCTTCATACAGTTGGATGTAAAAAATATTAATTTTCCCAATCTATAAATCTTTGTGCATTTGAGTTGCCTCCAAAAGATGGCGTCCTGCAGCCCTCAGCCACAGGCAGCTGCAGCCTCACTGCCCTGTATGAAGCAGTGATAAGACGGTTAGGGAATCAACCAATCAGCTTTGAGCAACCATTTATTAAGTGCATTCTGTAAAATGCTACGTAGCAGGTGATTGGTTGCCATGGATTTTTTTTTTACTCGCTCACTTGTCCACTCCACTGCGATGTCACATCGCCGTGTCCTATAGGTCATGGTCCGGCTCACATCTGGCCACCCAGAAGAGCCCAGTGCTGCCTGGGCCCAAAGGGCTGCCATGGCTGATGTTGTGATTTGTTGGTCCACTTGTCTTGATGCTCAGCCCCAGGCCCCAGCATTAGCCACATTGCATCCCCTATATAGAGTAGCACCACCATGCTGCCACCCCACTGGAATGGCCTTCATATCCATCCCTTATAGGAATAATAGCAGTGAATGGAGGAGGACCTGGGCAGATAGGTATTGCTCCTCACCTCAATGCAATGTAATAATAATTATTCATGGAATCATCATTAGGGATTCTTATGCACAAATTACAAAGAGCACAAAGCAATATTACAGATTTCAAATGCAAGCACCTCGTCTCCATTATATTAGCCCATGTTACGCACGTGTCCACACATTCCACAGTATGTAATATACACTGAGTCTATGCCATAAATACAGTCCAACAGTGCGCGGCAGAGTCATTCCAGAACAGTCAGTGCGGTTATCCGGTCAGTGAACTCAAGGTAACACCAAAATAGAAAATGCAGGGGTGGATCTACTATGACACCAGGGTGGATCTACTATGACACCAGGGTGGATTTACTATGACACCAGGGTGGATCTACTATGACACCAGGGTGGATTTACTATGACACCAGGGTGGATTTACTATGACACCAGGGTGGATTTACTATGACACCAGGGTGGATTTACTATGACACCAGGGTGGATTTACTATCACTATCTGTATGTATGTTGTTAGAGGCAGAAGGGAGCCCATATTAGGAGGAGATGTGGGTCCTGATATGCCACATGGAGTAGTCAGGGGTTGCTCCAAGGTAGGTAGCTCTTAGTTTGGATATATCAAGTAAGGAGCCATTATCATGTGGCTCCTTGCTGGTTAATCGTAGACCCAATTTAGGGTAACGGTGGTGTGGGGTGCGGTGCTCCTGGACTGGATGGGCTGGGTGCCTTTAGTGCGGCATGCTCTTACATTCTATTAACACTTTTCCCTCACTAACACTATCTCTATCCTATTTTAATTACATTCATTTATCTCTCCCTTTTATATAGCTTCGGCTTCCTATCACTAATTATTAACACTTAGTATATCACTGGCATGCCGCACTGGGCTTCCCAGCTTATTATGGTTTTTGGGGTGCCGCACCCTGCACCTAGATATAGCGCTAGGGACCCCCAATATACAGAGAAGATTGACGCGGATTGGGGGCATAGCATACACCTGCGCAGGTATATGTTACCAATATCTCTGAATTCTATTATTATGTAGTGTTCTAGATTGGTTACTAGCATTGCTCAGTGTGCTGAGGGAAAAGATGTCTTGTTTTACTTACCCAGTAATTAACCCCTCCCTCATGCACCTGGGAAATGCTACTGAACTAATTGAGCATCTATCACTATCTGTATGGATCTACTATGACACCAGGGTGGATCTACTATGACACCAGGGTGGATCTACTATGACACCAGGGTGGATCTACTATGACACCAGGGTGGATTTACTATGACACCAGGGTGGATTTACTATGACACCAGGGTGGATCTACTATGACATCAGGGTGGATCTACTATGACACCAGGGTGTATTTACTATGACACCAGGGTGGATCTACTATGACACCAGGGTGGATCTACTATGACATCAGGGTGGATCTACTATGACACCAGGGTGGATCTACTATGACACCAGGGTGGATTTACTATGACACCAGGGTGGATCTACTATGACACCAGGGTGGATTTACTATGACACCAGGGTGGATTTACTATGACACCAGGGTGGATTTACTATGACACCAGGGTGGATCTACTATGACATCAGGGTGGATCTACTATGACACCAGGGTGGATCTACTATGACACCAGGGTGGATATACTATGACACCAGGGTGGATCTACTATGACACCAGGGTGGATCTACTATGACACCAGGGTGGATTTACTATGACACCAGGGTGGATGTACTATGACACCAGGGTGGATCTACTATGACACCAGGGTGGATCTACTATGGCACCAGGGTGGATCTACTATGACACCAGGGTGGATCTACTATGACACCAGGGTGGATTTACTATGACACCAGGGTGGATCTACTATGACACCAGGGTGGATCTACTATGACACCAGGGTGGATCTACTATGACACCAGGGTGGATCTACTATGACACCAGGGTGGATCTACTATGACACCAGGGTGGATTTACTATGACACCAGGGTGGATTTACTATGACACCAGGGTGGATCTACTATGACACCAGGCTATGACACCAGGGTGGATCTACTATGACACCAGGGTGGATCTACTATGATACTACTGAAGCTAAGGAACCCTGAAGCTACTTTTGTTTAATGACTTTTGTTTAATGTTTAATCGTGTCAAACCACGGAAAACTCATGACAGACTTTTGACTGTGGACCTTCCCATTGTCGACCTAAGGCTTGTGTCAGCCTTCTGATCCTGTCGACCCTGTCAACCTATTTCATGTGTCAACCTGATAGTGTCGATCCTATGACCCATACCCATTTCATACTGACCCACATTGTGGCTGCTCCCTCTGGGGGGGATTGACGGTAATGCAAAGTGAAGGGCAGGACTAGCCTGCATTATATGGTTCATATACTCTGTCATTGGCGTAACAATAGCTCTGCAGACCCCGGCGGTCGCTTGGAGGCACTAGGTAAGTTTGGGTGCCATGGGGTCTGCAGAAGCTATTGTTAATGGGGACGCCGTTGAATCTCTGCTGTCCGCAGAGTCCTGGTGCTCCTGCTCCTTCTGTAAGAATGTCATTTGTAAAATGGCCGCCCCCTTCACAGCAGACAAGGATGCTAGAGGAGGCGGCGGCAACCTCCTCTTGCATTGTAAATAAAGGTCTGCTGTAAGGCGGCGGATATTTTGTATGTGACATTCTAACAAGAGGATCAGGAGCGCCGGGACTGCAGACAGCAGGTCCAGAAACTCGGGACCACAACGGATCATCAGCGCGACGGAAGATGCAGCGGTGAGGGGGTGAGTGGGGGTGAGTGGAGGTGGAGGCGCAGAAAGTTTAATGGCGGGGGGGTGCCCCAATTGTAGTTACGCCACTTTACACTGTATACACACAGCCTGAAGATAATTTTATAAAACATTTTAATCATTTTGTGCATGAAATACAGTTTTTGGACACTGAACTCCCAGGAAGAAAAGGTATCAACATCTCAGTCGTTCAAAAAAAAAAAAATCTGTTTTACTTAATTTTCCTTATTTTGGATACAGGAGACTCAGCCAGTATATCGGGATAACTATTATATGTGGTTCTTATCTTGTAGGGATGTGGTCTTGTTTAAACTGGAACTGTTCTTCAACTGCCATGTTTAGTATGTCAAACTGTCCTGAGAGTAGGGTTGGCCATTGACCGTTGATCGTTAGCAACCACCAATGGTGTCTACCAAGTTAGGTCACTCCAGGTTGGATATCCAGGAAATAGATCATCCAACCTTACGCCCAGGTTCAGGACCCAGCGACGGTTCTGCACATGCAGTGTCATCGGTCTGTGAATGAGAGGGCAGCCATTGCCAGCGGCTACAATGGATAGCACCAATTTGAAGATCTGAAGATGGCATTAGATACCCGGGCCAAGGTTGGTAAACCTGAATTTAGCAGCCCACATAGAAACTTACGGGGCTGCTTTTGTGGTCAAAACTGATGCATTGCTGCAGATATCTCAGATTTCCAACATTCTGATCCCTCTGGGATGCAGCGGCCTGGAGAGGGGCATAGCATCATACACGGTGGGCAGTGTGAGGGCATGGATGCCTGATCGTATCATCACAGTCATGCCCAAACCTCTGCAATTCCTAGATTACTGGCATTGTTGGCCAGGTGCAGGGGGTACATACTTGTGCATCAAGGGGATCCAAGAGGAAGCGGACACTCTCAGTCTCAGAGAAACCATTCTTATTGATGGTCTTCAGAAAGATGGAGAACCTT
Source organism: Crinia signifera (assembly GCF_055691185.1). Classification (NCBI taxonomy): domain Eukaryota; kingdom Metazoa; phylum Chordata; class Amphibia; order Anura; family Myobatrachidae; genus Crinia; species Crinia signifera. Next base: position 19,629,641 of record NC_139224.1, on the reverse strand, counting down.
GGATTCTCTATTGGAATTTTAAAAGAGGGACGCAGCTTGCTGGAAACTTCCAAGGAGCGGTTCAGCAATCAGATGATGTGCTGTAATACTGTTTATGTTATGCACAAGTGTATTTTTAAGATATTAAAGTAATCCTTACAGGGAATCTGCAGCCAGCGTTAACCTTGGACCAAAGGGTTCTTCCAGGAGTTTTCGAGAAGGATTCTCCTAAGATCGGGGGTGTAACAAGGGAGGCTCCAGTGGAGCACACGCTTTCGATGGCACCATGCAGGCTGCTGTGGGGACCCTTAACCACAGCAAAGCTCCTTTGTGGCATGGCCCAGCCAGAGTTGGACTCTTCCAGTGTGTGGCCCAGGCTGAGCATGCACCTACAGTTGGTAGCGTAGCGGAATGACCCCACAGGTCACATGACTGCACATCATCGCATCTGTGCTGAGGCAGGCTGCAATGAAAGGTGATGGGCCTGGGGGGGGGGGGGGGGGGGGCTGTGGTAGGTGATGGGCCTGAGGAAGGTGTTGGGGCCTGTGGCTGAGTGAGAAACATCATGGGGTCTGTGAATGGTGATGGGGGCTATGGCTGAGGATATTGAAGGTGGCTGAGGAAATGGATGGGGGCTGTGGTTGAGGTAGGGGATGGGGCCTGTGGTTAAGGATAGGGATGGGTGCTATGCCTCAGGAAGGTGAGTAAGGACACTGTTGAGGGGATGAGGAAGGTGATGAGATGCTGAGGTGATGAGGGCAGAAGACGGTGATGAGGTGCTGAGGGCCTGAGGCTGGTAGGGCATGGGACCAAGTTTCGACTAACTGGCTTGGTCTGGAGGAAGGCACTCATGAGAATTTCTGGAGCGACTGCAGGCTGATCTAATGTGACTCTGCTGCTATCTGTGACAGCTCCACAGGTGATGTCAATCATCTGTAGGGGCTGGTGGAATCAATGTTTTGTTTTTTTCTGACTGTGGAGGCAATGAAACAATATGTGTAATTTTTTCCAGTGGGAGCAATCAGTGATTCAAGGTGTCTCTTTTTATGTATAGGCCATCAATATGTATGTTTTTCCCTGTGGGAGAAAATGTGTGTGTTTTTTTCCTGTGGGGAGCATTGTGTCCATGTGTTTTCCCCTGTGGGAGCTATTGGGTACCTGTGAATATATGGGGCGGTGGCGGGTAGGGGCAGGCAGAGTGACGCAAGCTTGCTCTGGGTGCCATTGTTCTATGCTAAGCACCAAAGACCACCTTCTAGTGTGGATTTGTTAAATAAATAATGTGGCAAAGAGGGCATTTTGCAACGTTCTGATGCTCAGACAAGGGGCCGATAGGGTTAAGAATCCTGCACCTTGCTACAGTAAGGTCATACATACAGCTGAACTACCTGGGTGTGACTAATTCATTGTGTGAAGGGATGCAGGTTTGTGGGAACCAGGGGGCGGGGCATATGGCAGAGAGGGCTGGCTATTTGCACATACAATAACGAAAAAATGAAAGTAACATTTTATGGGATGGCTTTCTTATGCATAGTATAGAGTGCGGCCAGTTTGATGTCTAACAATACATATGCATTCCTTCTATGGAACACGCAACGCTGGAAATTCTCGTCTTGGTCACATGACCCTAAGCCTAACCTTAGATAAACTCTCCATTTAGTGATATTCTATAGAACACACGGTATCCGGACTATTTGTCTACAACAGGCATGTCCAACGTTGGCCCTCCAGATGTTTTGAAACTACACATCCCAGCATGCTTTGCCACAGTTTTGCTATTAGAGAATGCTAAAACTATTGCAAAGCATGCTGGGATGTGTAGTTTCAAAACATCTGGAGGGCCAACGTTGGACATGCCTGGTCTACAACAAGAAGATAGACAGCCATTAGGTCGACACCATTAGTTCGACAACTCAATAGGTCGACATGCCATTAGGTCAACATACCATTAGGTCGACATGGTCATTAGGTCGACATGCCATTAGGTCGACACTGCCATTAGGTCGACACCATTAGTTCGATAACTCAATAGGTCGACATGCCATTAGGTCAACATGTCATTAGGTCGACATGCCATTAGGTCGACACTGCCATTAGGTCAACATGTCATTAGGTCGACATGCCATTAGGTCGACACTGCCATTAGGTCGACAGTGTCTAGGTTGACAGTCAAAAGGTCGACATGGTTTTTTTACTGTTTTTTTTGAGCCGACATGTGCCGACAGGCGGTATTTCATGCCCTACCATCCACTACGGCGTGGAGTTAGATTATAATAGTGTGCCCGAAGCATTGCAAACGAAGCACTCCTTAATTGTTAATTGTTCTTAGGAGAGACTTAATTACTGATTATTAAATATATTGTTAATTAAACAAAGCTTTTATTAGGTAATTGGGGCAGCGCGGATGGTGTAATGGTTAGCATTACTGCCTCACCGCGCTGAGGTCATGGGTTCTATCACCACCATGGCTCTAACTGTGCGGAGTTTGTATATTCTCACCGTACTTGCGTGGGTTTCCTCTGGATACTCCAGTTTCCTCCCACAATCCAAACATATACTGGTAGGCTAATTGGCGAATTAACCCTAGAATATCTGTGTGTGTACATGTGGTAGGGAATATAGATTGTAAGCTCCACTGGGGCAGGGACTGATGTGAATGTTCCAATATTCTCTGTACAGCGCTGCTGAATATGTGTGCGCTATATAAGAAACTGTTAATAAATAAATAATAAAGATAAAAAAGACACGTTTGAATAATTTAGTGTACCAAAAATAACACATAAGCCCATTTGTGTGTGTGTTTTATTTTAACATTCTTTTTACAGGTGGACTACAAGTCCCAGCGGGCCCATTAATGCCCCGCATGCTGGGACTTGTAGTTGCTCCCCCAGCATGTGGGGGAGGTCTGTTGGCACTTGTAGTTCTCCTGTATTAAGCAATGTTAGGAATGTGAATTTAACCCTATCTGGCCGGCGTCCAATGGCCAGGGACGCCGGTGACAGCCCCGGGCTTCAGCCCCGGACAGGTGAAGCCTGGGGGGGGGGGGGGGACTCCTTTATTGGGGGGTCCCCAATCCTCCAGGTACCCCGTCCAAGGCTGACCAGCCACGTTGCTCATGGTACGGCCGGGGGACCTTATGTAAAAAGTGTCCCCCGGCTGTGGCATGACACTGCGGGCTGTTGGAGCCCGGTGCTGGTTTCAAAATACAGGGGGCCCCCAGATTTTTTGTCCCCCGTATTTTTGGAACCAGGACCGGTCCAAGAGTCCGGGGCTGGTTTCAGAAATACGGGGGACCCCTACGCTTTTTGTCCCCCGTATTTTTGGAACCAGGTCCGGCTCAATGAGCCCGGGGCTGGTTATGTACAGGAGGGGGGACCTCTCGCCATTTAAAAAAAAAAATACACACCTCATTAAATATGCGAATTCGCGGCAAAAATTAGATTAAAGAAAAACGGCGATATAGGGCGATTTGAGAAAAAAATCGCATTTTCTCAAAAGCGGTCAAACCACTAAATCTCGCCCATGGTGTGTAAAGAAAGATGGAGGGTGAAATTTAATAGGATGAGAGATTCAGAAAGTGAGAGATTTGTTTTTTTTAAAGCGGCAATCATTTACACCGCAAAACCAGTTTGATTGTGCAGTGTAAGTGATTGCCGCTTTAAAAAAAAACTGGAGATCTCTTACCAAATCTCTCACTATCTGAATCTCTCATCCTTTTAATTTCACCCCATATTTCCTATATAAAAGGTAAACATCGCAGGTCATTATGATAAATAGAAAGGTTTGCTTGGCAATTTTTACACCTATTTTGACAAATTCACTTGGCACTCAAAGGGTTAATCAATTTGCGGACGGATAGCAGCGATGTAACATGTCAGCAATACTGTACTTTTAGTAAGGATATTAGCCCCAGAATGAAAAAAAAAACCATGCCATTATACAGTGAGAGGGTATTGTAATCAGTACAGGAAAGAGTGTCTATAATCTTATAAGAAGAAACTAAAATTGTGGCTCCTGGCGAAACCTTTGCTACATTGATGGTAACATTAACACATACTTGCCGACTTTTCGGATAGCCGGATCTTCAGGTCAGGGGGCGGGGCTGATGACTGAAAGCCCCGCCCCCAACCCAGGCAAACGCAGCGATTCGTGGGTCCGCGAGTAGGGGGTGGGGCTAAAATGAAGCAAAATTGCCTGATTTGCGTCATTTTAGTCCCACCCGTGAAAAAATGGTAATTAGTGCGGTAAGGAAGGGGGGGTGCGGGGGCTGCCAGGAAAAAGCGGGAGGATTGCCGACCTTCCCGGGGGCCGGGAGGCAGACCCCAATTTCGGGAGCCTCCCGGCAATTCGGGAGGGTAGGCAAGCCTGCATTAACATAATTCATCAGTTATGTGACAGATCTACTTGGCTTTAGTTTCATGTTTCATACGGGTCTCTTATAACAGCAGACAAACAAGATTTGGCCCTTATTCTGGCCGTATTTGTACGCAGAGCGTTTCTGAGCTCACTGCTCATGCGTATCACCTGCAAAGCACATGTGCAGGCTTTTGCACGCCATGCAAGCTCCTGGTCTTCCGAGTAGAAATGGCCCAGCGAAGGAACTCGTGTAGATTAGGCGTAATGTGGGCGTATTGATGGGCGTGGCAAAAAACTGGGTGGTAACCGGGGCGTATACAAGGGTAGTGACTACAAGTGCGGGGCGGTGGCTTCACTCCACTGTGCGAGTGCTCCGACAGATCGAGCTCAAAAACACTCGGCCTGTAAAAGTAAGTTTCACGGCTCTCAGCGCAGCCGCTTCTCCCGCCAGCATTCGAACGGGCGAGCAACACGCACCATTGATAAACGACATGCACCTGCACCCAATGCGCACAGGGTTACTGTACTTAGGAAAGTGGCACATTCAGAACCCAAGAACTACACATGTAATAAGGGTTAATTTGTAGTGTAATTGTAGGGGTCAGTTAGTTAATGGTATCCAATAAACAACATCATTTTAAACTAATTGCTTAAAGGGAAGAAAAATGACTTCCGAGCGAATATGTGCTGTGGCGTGTGAAACATCCGCAGGGTCTGTCCGCTCGGCCGCACGCTGGATGTCGGAGCTGACAGGGCGACCTCCGTAGGAACACGTTACCGTACGTGCGGTCACCTGCAACTCCCCTTTGCCTTTAGGTGCGAACGACCGAGTTTGGACGTCTTTATGGGCGTGCATTCGCTGTCCGTGTCCGTGTGCGGTCCGTACGTCAGGCTACGTGCGAACACGTGCCCGAACGTATCAACCAGAATAACCTCCCTTATGTACTAGTAAGCCCACTCAAAGCAAAAGTTTCAAAAGCTAGTCTGCTACCTTCTGTATTTGTGCATGTGTGAGAAAGAGATGTAGTTTCACTTTCTGCCAGCAGATGTTTCGGAGACTCACGGACACTAGACATATATATATCGATCACATTGTCGATCACATAGCATTTGACCGTGCAACTACACTGTCGCATACACGACTGCTACCAGGCCCTACCACCACTCCAATGAAAGCATTAGGCCCCTGGAAAGTCCAGAAGGGCTCATTAGGTTGAGTCAATAAACCAGCTGGCTGTATAAAGTCAATGACAACCAATGAAAACAGTGCACCAGCAACTGCGATACTGTAATTACTACACAGCCTTCGCCCTGTGGTGTCAGCCAAAGATGCAGAAAACACATCAGACATAGCAGGGAAGCAGCAAAGGTCATGGTACTGGCACACATCTCGCAATGTATGATAAAATACACAGATAAATCACCGAAATGTAAGCGCTCACATAGTACAGCCAGGAACCGCAGCCCTCCATTAATCCAAAATAAACAAGACTAGATACCAGCAAACAAGTATCTACTTCCTCTGGGCAGCGGCCCCGTTACTCACAGACGTCAGCAATCACACACAAACAATGCATCAATTCTATTTTTTTCATTAATGTAGCGGTTGTCCCATCCACCAATATGTAGCCGTACATTGCACAATGGGCCTGATTCAGACGAGTTCGCTAGGCTGCGTGTATGCCAGGATTTAAATTCCCAGGATAAGAGATTCCGGGATTAGCCTGCGCATGTGCAATTTAATGGCGGACTGCGTCTGAGCACCTGGTTTGATGCTGCTCCTGCCCCTCGGCTGTGCCGCTGTGTGCAGTGGTCATACTGCACCTACACTCCTGCTGCACCGCCCGCCACACCAATTACCTCCCACCTGCCCGATCCTGCCTCTGCCTGCCACCACCGGCCAGCCCCATGTATGTAACACTATGTGGCAGACAGATTGGGGGGTTAATCCCAGGTAATCCCAGAATCCCAGGATTGAGCATTCTTCAAACCTGAATCCTGGGATTAAAAACAATGCCTCAGGATTGGTCGCCTCTAGTCACACCCCCTAACCTTGGGCCTTATTCTAGTTCACTCTTAGAGGCAAATTCCTTCTCAGAGGGACAAAACCATGTGCACTGCAGGTGGGGCAGATGTAACAGGTGCAGAGAGAATTAGATTTGGGTGAGTTATTTTGTTTCTGTGCACAGAAAATACTGGCTGCTTTATTTTTACACTGCAATATAGATCTCACTTTGAAGAAAAAATCCACCCAAATCTAACTCTCTCTGCACATGTTACATCTGCCCCACCTGCAGTGCACATGGTTTTGAGAAGGAATTTGCCTCTAAGAGTGAACTAGAATACGGACCCTTGTTTGTAGCTGAGTGAAAAAGAAAATTAAAGAGATTTCTGGCACTTAACTTTGTAATACCACAATACCACTTTTACATCAAAACTGCCGCGTCGCACCTGGGTTTTTGGACCCGGATGCGACCCAGCTGTTGTTCCCTTTTACACCATCATTATGCCGGGTGGGCGACGCCAGTGAAGTCACCCCACAATGCCGACCGACACGGTGGGGGCAAGCCCAGCACCCAGGTAAACTGCTGGGCTGCCCCCAGCCTCTGTGTGCCCCCAGCCTCCATCCATGAGGTTAGTGGATGCCACACACAGTCATCCATTCACCTCTGCCCAGCCTCCGCTGCTGTCTGCATAGTACGCAGCCCCTGCCCAACCTCCAAACTGACTGCAGGGCACAGTGGTCCACAGGTTGGGGCTCCCTGATTATTGGAAATGAGTCCCTGGGGTTACCCATTTACACGGCTTCTGACACTGGGAAAGCCCCGTGTCCGACCCTGAAGATTTGCCGGGTGGGACACCGGGAAACAGGACCCAGGTAAAAAAATTTTTACCCCTTTTACACCAAGCCCCGGCCCAAACTGGAGCAGCAATAACGCGTGTTGAGGCTCTGATGTAAAAGGGGTATAAGAAAGTGAAATTGTGAGCAGGGTAATGTTACACGGTACTTCCCTCAGTGCTGGACTTTTGCACATGAATATGAAGGATGGATTACAGACAGCACAGAGGGACAGCACAGAGGGACAGCACAGAGGGAAGTATCACCTAACATTACCACATTAAAAACGTCCAAGTCGCATGTGATTGACATCAGGTCTGATGTGATGCGCAGTTCCATGCACATCGCATCTGAGCCTGCGAGTCACAGCATCAACAGGAGAGATATATCGGATCTCAGCCAAGCCAGGCAGGCTTAGTTGGGATCGCTTGTTATATATCGTATGCAAAAGGACCGCATACGATACAGTATATCGCATGCAATCCCACATCCTGGGGGGCACAAGAGAGGGTCCTGCTCGACTTCAACAAGGGGAGAAGTTGCAGAAGTGTATGGCCAGTTTTAGAGTGATAGAGTGGTTATCCCAGGAACACCGGAATTGAGCATTTTTCAATTCCAAATCCTGGTATTGAAAAAAAATGCCCTAGGATTGGCATCCCTAGGCAAGAGGCATGCCGTCAAAACCTCTGACAGCTGGGCATGCCCTCACAGTGATGGAAACTGCGAGGTGCGGCTCGCAGGCATGGCAGAACCGCAAAGCCATACCCCCTTTTGCCAGGACCACACACCCTTTTTGGGATGACATCCCAAGTTCATGATGGAGAACGATGGAGGTAGAGTATGCAATATATAATGGAAATGTGTGCTCAGAGAGGATTTGAACCACACAGCACCTCATTTCAAGAAGGACGAAAATGACCCAGCAGGAGTCACCACCATCTGGATGCGCTAAGCCTGTGAGACCAGGGCCCTTATTCTGATCGGTGCGTTCGGCCCGCCGATGTTTTGTGTCTGCGCATGTGCAGAGGCGTCTCTGCGCATGTGCGAGCGGGGCGTACGGCCAAATCCCGCATGAAATGAGAACACTCCGAACAGGGGGTGGAGAGGGGCGTGAAGGGCTATTTGGGCTCATTACCATATGCATACGCCCCACGTTTCATGGGCGTTCCCATGAAAACGCTGGGCGTACGTATGGTAATGCGGCCGTGACGCACGTGTAGGGGGCGGACATATGACATCGCCGGCTGTCAGCTGCCCGCCCAGATCCCTGCTTTTGCACGGAAAAATGTCCGTGTGGTCTGAGGTTGCGGGAGCTGGTGGACCACTCGGTCCTGCATTCGATGGTCTGCGACCATCGAATGATGGGGGAGGTTCCCTTAGATGGAGGAGGCGTATTCCGTGAAAAATACACGTGCGGTCCGTTCGGACAGCTTCTTACCGCATACGGACGGAGGTGGCAATCCGTATGGAAGGCGGGGTTTCGCACGCACGGTCCTGGCCGCATAATCGGCTCCGGCCGCACCGATCAGAATAAGGGCCCAGGTGACAGTGTTATGGGTGCACGGTAAGACACATGAGCAGGGAAATGTGCGGCGCTGTGTTCCGTGCTCTTAAATAAATGTGAAACTGATCCAAAATCTTTTCTTTTAAATCGGTATCACCAATTGCGTTAGGACATGGCAGATGATGAACAATGATTAACAAAAGGTGTAATTTGCTCTTTGTGAATTAATTGAATTGCTTAATATCTCATACACAATATACAACCTGTAATTCCAGCACGTCCACAACTCTCGCTCTATGGTAACATGCTATATTTAGAAAGATTAGTCACATTCTCATTGTTTACCCGCTGTTAATAAAACAGGTAATTCCATATGCAGGTTTATGGGCACAGTACATTATGTTATTATTCACAGGGTTATGTAATACAGAGAAATGACGGCTTCTGCAATGTGCTTCCACTTTAAGCTGTGACCGTTTTTACTTTCACTTTGAGCTGTGACAGTTTTTAGCCCACAAACTCTCCACCCAACCCCCAGTTCCTGTCTGTTCCTACCTCCAATCTCTGTCTGCACTGCTCCCTCTCTCCATATCCAGCAAGATTTAAACAGATCAGAGTCCCTGCAAAAAAAGCTTTCACTTTCTGCTATGATGTCTTTTAGCACACAAAGGAAAAACTAAGCCAGGTGGCCTCTAGTGGCCAATGGCGGTACCTCACCTCATAGAGGTGAGGAGTTGTTAGCCTTTTATATATAGAGAGATATTATTGGCTCAATGGTGAAAAGAGAAAATCCAAACATGTATCCTCATATTGGGGCAGATGTATTAAGCCTGATGAAGATATAAATGGGGGGATGCTCTAACATCCGCGCCCCCTTACCGCCGCCCAATGTCGGCTACCGCAAACATAATTATCGCATATGATCTACCATATACGATAATTATCACAAAAGACAGCTCTTGCGTTAAGAGCTGTGTTTTGCGGTGACCCGGCGATGAGCGGTGGGTCCCGGCGATGAGCGGTGGGTCCCGGCGGCTCCCCCCTCCCTCTCTTACCCGGCTGCTGCTGCTGCAGGGGGGGCTGACTCTCCTCCTTCCTGCACCCAGAAGAGGATGTAAAGTGCAGGGAGGAGGAGGTCACAGGTCCGGGCAGCACAGCTCTGTGCTGCCCGGACACAGGTGAGGGGGGGTCGGTGCGGGGCGGCGGGGCTCAGCACGGGCCAGCTGTGTGTCGGTACTGGGTGGCGAGGGGTCATGTTAGAAGCCCGTAGGCTTCTATGGGGCATCGCCCCCCGCCGCAGTAACCCGGTAGGGGATGCTTAGAGCATCCCAAAATGCGGTAAAAACCCAGATAACAGGGTTTTTACCGCATTTTTAGTTTAGAGAATCTCCTCCAAAGTGGAGATAAAGTAGAAGGTGATTACACACCAGCCAATCAGCTATGTTTGAAAAATGACTAGTGTGTTATCACCTTCCACTTTATCTTTTCACCAGGCTTAATGAATCTGCCCATTATGATGCCCTGCCCTCATCACTTAAAAATGCCGTAAATCACAGGCCCATGGGGAAGGGGCAGGGCCAGTGGTGTAACATCAAAATTTTGACAGGAAACCCCCTCCTTCCCCCCAGTAAACTTAAACCTCCCAAACCCTGCCTTGCTCCTCCACTTGACACTCGCTGCCACCGCCGCCTGGTCTTTGGTCCTGGCACTCCTCCTGGCTCCTGCTGCTAATGAAACTAACCCTCACAAAATGGCTGCCCCTAACAGCAGACCATTTTTAAGGATCTCTAGCATCCTTAAAAATGGTCTGCTGTTAGGGGCAGCCATTTTGTGAGGGTTAGTTTCATTACTCAGCTCCTCCCTGCCACCGCGGGGCAATTGTTACGCCACTGGGCAGTGCTCTACTAGTGATTAACATCAATTTGACCCCACCCCTCCATACTGACCTGCAATTACCAGTATTAGATGATGCGAGGCATACGGCACAATGTTGGTGCAAGAACACTGCAAGCCAAATACAGTAGCCAATGGCTACCGCCAATGTTGCTCTCAGGAACTATTCCCCCTATGCATACCTTCCTACTTCTTATCACTCCTCTCCAGGAGAAGCCTGGAGAGGAGTGAAAGGTGGGGCGGGATGAGGCTACGTGTCGCGGGTGGGACGAGGCAGACGTCAATAAGCCCCTCCCCTATAACAATCAGCCGCGTTAATTTGCAGACGTCAATAAGCCCCTCCCCTATAACAATCAGCCGTGTTAATTTGCAGGTCCGCGGGTTGGGGAAGGGGCTAAAATTACTTGAAATTATGCGATGCGCATCATATTAGCAGGGAAGGGGGGAGCGGGGGCTGCAGCGGTGATGCGGGAGACTTTGCCCACCTTCCCTTACCCGATATTTATCAGTCATTTCAGAAGCCTAACTTACTGTATGTAAGTATCTGAAATGCTAACAAGACTAGGGCATGTATTCAATTTTATAATACCATAATTGCTTTCCCAGAATTCTGTGTAAGCAAACACGGGGTTAATACATTTTTATGAAGGATAAAGACATATTTCATACAGTATTTCAGCCTGATTGCTGTTTGCCTTGATGTTATCTTGGATGTTTTATTGCCCATGTTGGAGTCCCAGGGACCATAAAGGTTAGAAAGAATAACCTTTGTGTCACTCCAAGGTCAGTGAATTCTGGGAGTTTAGCAAGACAACACTACACAGTGATCCATGTTTGAGAAGACCTCTGTATATTCTGGATCTTGCTAGTTGAAATAGGGGCAATTTATTCTCAGAATGGCACATCGTGCAACATTCCGAGTTTTACCACGCACACCATTTATGGAGTACAGATATGATTCTCACCTTTATATACACATATAGGGCGGTATTCAATGAGGCTGATTTTGTGCTGTAAGGCGAATTTGTGACTAAAACGGTGAATCACCCTATTCAATGAGCAGATGGCGAATACATTTCAAGGTTTTTTTTCGCCATGATTCACCGAGTAGCAATCGCTATCTTTTTATGGTGAAGTGGAATGTGAACTTTTAAAATAAAGTGTTTTGTTTTTTACAATTGGTGTCAAAAAATCTGGAATTTTATTCTGAGGGGGGGCATGCTATTTTTATTCATGTGCTGTAAGCACATGAATATATATTTAATTTAAAAAAAATTTTTTTTTTACACAGAGCAGCCAGCAGGGGGCCGGAGCCGAGCCGCTCATTAGATATTCATATATTCACTTCACCCGATCATTACATATTCATGATCGGGTGTAGTGAATATACGCGGTCCCCTGCTGGCACCCCAGGGGGGCAGCCTGTGCTACCTGGCACCCGGGGAGCCCACCTCCCCCCCACAAACGTTCTGGGGCAGGCAGGGAGACTTCCATCTCTCTGCCTGCCACCGTCCTCAGGCTCCCTGCGGCGTTCGCCGCAGAAGCTCAAATTCGCCAGTCAGGGGCAGCGAGCCCCTGACTCGTTGAATACCGGAGCCGGCGAGGCTCCGGAACGCGGTGACCAGTGGCGAATGTGCAGCGAATCCTAAACAGGATTCGCTGCACGTCGCCGGTATTCACACTGATTTAGGGATGAGGGCGCCCCTAGGCACAACAATAATGTTTACTAAGTATGACCGTTTATAGGGGCAGTATCTGCATGTCCTATCCATTTACACTCTATTTAAGATGGAATATAGTACAGTACAGTGGATATTTTGCAGTTATTGGTACATTTTGGGCTGACAGTACTATCAAAGGCATCCAAGTGCCGCCCCCAAACATGTGCCGCCCCTAGGCCGGTGCCTCACGTGCCTAATGGGAAATTCGGCTCTGCCCATACTGTATGTATCGGTATAAGGTTTGATATGGTATTCCGTTTTAGCATTAATGCATCACTGTTTCTTAAAATTATATATTCCTTAAAATGCTTCTAACAGAATAGTTTATTGCAGTGTGGCTGAGATGTAAAAGTTCGAAATGATATCATGAGATGCTACCAGTTCCTCCACTTGTTCCCAAGGCCAGCAGTACAATGAGCTAAGGCCAGAAGATGGTCAGACAAGATACTAGACCTGTGAAAGATAATGTAGTAGGAACTAGAAGGAGGATGATCGATGTTATGGGAACCAGAAAGATATATTATTGATTTACTGCTTGATGCAATTATTTCTATAATCAACAAACTTTTGTTTAGACTGCTACCAAATTTATTAGTTCTAGCTTAGAACTTCAAAATAAATATTGGGTACTTGTTTCCTAGCACGGCGCCCACGATATTCAGTCGTATGGCATTGTATTCAATTTAAAATTGTATACCATTGAATATGGCATACAATGGCATACAATGCAATGCGATGCGATTTTAAATTGTATATACAATTTTTAATTGCATAAGCACCTTAATAGGTGCTTACAATGTTAAATGCACCCCCACGCCACTGCCACTATCAACGCCAACCCGAAGCGTTGCGAGCTTAGCAAGCGGCGGCGGTACGCGTCCTCTGACCTTTTCATACCCCCACTAACCATGTCGGCGTGGAGTTGATTTTATATAGTGTGGCGAGCGCAGCGAGCCCCGTGAGGGGATGCGCATTACTTCACATGTATTCCGCGTCCGCTCGCCACGCTTCGGGCTCGGTGGCTCGCTGCGCTCGCCACACTATATAAAATCAACTCCACGCCGACGTGGATAGTGGGGGTATGAAAAGGTCGGAGGACGCGTACCACTGCCCATCACGGGCTCGCTGCGCTCGCCACGCTTCGGGTTGGCATTGATAGTACGGGTGGCGTGTGGGTGCTTTTAACATTGTAAGCACCCATTACGCTGCTTATACAATTATTCATCTTATAGGGGGCACATTTAACATTGAAAACACCCATTAGGGTGCTTATACAATTTAAAATCGTATACCATTGTATATGCCATACAATGGCATACAATTCGATGGTATACAATTTAAAATTGTATAACATCGGCTAACATCGTATCACATCGCATCGGTACCATCGTATGCCTTATGGTATGCGATGTGATGGGCGCCGTGCTAGGAAACAAGTACCAAATATTTTAATGAGCACTGACATGGACTGCGTTCCACATTTTGGGTATAACTGTGAGCACATTGGATAATAAACTTCAGATCAGAAAGGTCCGCTGAGTTTGACCATACTGTGTGTGCGTTATCTCTTCATCTCTGGTCTCCAGCCGGCTGTCAATCACAGAACCTCTGACTGAACATTGAAGACCCTGTGTCATCTCTCAGGGACCCTATTACCATAGACGGGCACATAGACTTGCAATATTCAGAGTACCGTATATTGCGAATATGTGCGCAGCTGAATATCGCACATACAGTAGGGGCCAATTTATATTACTGCCCAGAATCGCATTGTAATATGCGGTCCTACCGCAGGGATATATCATACTGCACATGCAGGTACAAGGGCTCCGAATGGATCGTATCCCTGTCAGTGGCGTAACTAGAATTTTTGCACACACACCCCCCCCCCCCCCCGCCGATGCACTTCCCAAGTGAAGTTAAAACCCCCCTTAACCCTCTGCATGCCGCCGCTGCCGCCACCGCATTCAGTGTCCCGCAGCGCATTTCTTCTCCCGGCTCCGTCTCCTCCTGCAGTTCTATAAAAACCATCAGAAAATGGCTGCCCCCTAACAGCAGACAGTTTTTAAGGATGCTAGATGAGGCCCGCACCTCCTCTAGCATCCCAAGAAACTGTCTGCTGTTAGGGGGCAGCCATTTTCTGATGGTCATTATAGAACTGCAGGAGGAGACGGAGCCGGGAGAAGATATGCGCTGCGGCCGGGACCCTGAATGCGGCGGCGGCATGCGGAGGGGTAAGGGGGGGTGTAAGTTTACTTGGGTGGGTGGGAGGGCTAGTAACTATAGCCCCGCAGATCGGCGCCCACAGTCCCTCAGCGCTTCCCCGCCACCGCGGGGGCTGCGGGGCTATAGTTACGCCCAGTGCCGTCTTTCCCATTGGGCACGATGGGCAGTTACCCGGGGGCCCTAGGACCTAGGGGCCCCCGGCCCAGCCCAATGGGAAAGATGGTGGCCGGGGTCCGGGAATCCGCTCACCCTCGCTGGGGGATCCGGGCAGGGGGATCAGGGCGGTGGCGGCAGAGGCGTAGCGAGGGCGGTGCCGGCGGAGCACCAGCTCCGGGCGATGGAAGCTATCCTGGCGCCGGAGCCGTCCCAGCACCGCCAGCTCGCCCGCTCCATCTCCCCCGCTAGCTCCCACCGCGGCTCGCTGTGTGCGGGAGACGTGATGCTATTTAAAATTCACGTCTCCCTCTGGACCGCCAGCCAATAGGCGCTTGCGGTCCAGCAGCCAATCAACTGGTGGCTGCTGGACCGCGAGCACCTATTGGCTAGCGCGGTCCAGCGGGATATGTGAATCTTAAATAGCAGGCGCAGCAGCACACACTAGTGCACTGTTACAGCGGGGACTGGGAGCGCCTGGGCAGCGGACAGCTGGGGGGTCCCCACTGTCAGATGTCGCGCGCAGGGGCGATCCGTGGCACTGCTCCCCTCTCGTGACAGCCATCACAGCCGCCGCAGCTAACATCATCATCCCGCCCACCCGGCTCCCAATGTGCTGGTAAGTTGTGGCCATCAGAAGGGGGACCATGCTCGAGCTCCAGTATAACAAACCTAAAAGAGGTCCAGACTCACCACCCTGGTGTTGGATGGTATGGGTATGTTGGGGATAGTGAAAGAGTAGGGTGTGTAATTGCGAGTGGTGTAGAGGAATAGGGAGTGAATGTGGAACAAACAGGGGGACTAGGGTGTATATGTGAGTAAAGCTTTATAGGGGGTCTGTGGGTGGAACAGGGTGTTTGTGGTGGGGATAGAGGGTTATGGGGTGTATGTTGGGGGACAGGGTGTTTGTGGTGGGGATAGAGGGACGTGGCAATGAGGTCTCTCCTCTTATATGGTATCAGTATGGGAATTCTGTAAGGGGCAGTAATATGGGCAATGTTTAAGGGGCACTACGAGGGGAATTATGTGTAAGGGACATTACGCCGGAAGCTGACTGGCTGCCGCACGGAGCCAGAGAGGTGAGGGTTGGGGAGGTGACTGTGGGCTCCTGGGCAAACTAATTTGGGGGGGGGGGTCCAGTGAACTAGGTTGCCCAGGGGCCCTTCCTAATGTTAAGACGGCCCTGGTTACGCCACTGATCCCTGTGATATGCTGAGCCGGGCACAGGGGTTCTGTGCATGTGCGGTTAGCGCTGACCCCCAGGCACAATCGGGGCACTTCCAGTGACACATTGGGGCAGATGTATTAACATACCTCACAACTGTCCATGCGTGTTTGAAAAATAACAGTTAGAAGTTGACTGATGCGTTTTCACTAGGGTGGCCAATCCCGGGATCAGAATCCTGGGGTTTGGCCCCCAAAATGACGGGATTTCAATCCCGGGATTGGAGATTCCAATCCCGTGCCGCACAGCCCACCTCCGTCCTGGCCCTACCCACCCACCAGCGGACCCACCCGCCGACCAGGCTCGCTCACCCGCCCGGCTCCACCTCCCGGCCGCACCACGAGGCGGGGTTTTTTTACATGATGATTTGGGGACAGTGAGTATAATGGAGGGGCAGGGCCACTGGCGTTACTACAAAATCCCCCCCCCCCCCAGTGCCTCTCCCCTTCCTTGGGTCTGGGGGAGAAATAATTTGATGGTCAGCGACCATCGAATTAATCCTCCAGCGCTTGCAGATGAGACACCTCTGTGGGGTCTCAGATATCCGAGCACCCTGTGCAGTAAACCAGCGGGCAGCTGACATCAGCTGATCAGCAGCCCGCCCCCGCACCCGCGTCACTGGGCAATTACCATGGGAACGCCAAGCATTTTTCATAGAAAGGCCCATGAAATGCTCTGCATTCACATAGGCTGTGCCCCCCGCCACCGCCCCCCGCCCGCACTGCTAGCTCCGAGTGGGACGGGGAACATGCAGTTTGCCGTGCCCACTCCCACCAAGCGTCTGCACATGACTGCGCAGATGCTAAACATCGGCGAACAAGCAAGGGACCGATTACACTAGAATAACCCCCCATAGATTGTAAGCTCCACTGGGGCAGGGACTGATGTGAATGTTTAAATATTCTCTGTACAGCGCTGCAGCATATGTGTGCGCTATGGGATGCAGTCATTTGGTCTACAGCATTATGGTCGACAGTCGTTAGGTCGACATGGGAAAATGGCAACATGGGTCTAGGTCGACATGGGAAAAGGTCAACATGGTTCTAGGTCGAAAGGTCATTAGTTCGACAGGTCGTTAGTTCGACATTGTCTAGGTCGACAGTCAAAAGGTCGACATGCCAGCAGCAGGGTGTTACACAGTGTAGCAGATGGAGGTGTCCCTATAGCCAGCACTGCAGCAGGGTGTTACACAGTGTAGCAGATGGAGGTGTCCCTATAGCCAGCACTGCAGCAGGGTGTTACACAGTGTAACAGATGGAGGTGTACCTATAGCCAGCAGCAGGGTGTTACACAGTGTAGCAGATGGAGGTGTGCCTATATAGCCAGCAGCAGGGAGTTACACAGTGTAACAGATGGAGGTGTACCTATAGCCAGCAGCAGGGTGTTACACAGTGTAGCAGATGGAGGTGTACCTATAGCGAGCAGCCGGGTGTTACACAGTGTAACAGATGGAGGAGTACCTATAGCCAGCAGCAGCAGGGTGTTACACAGTGTAACAGATGGAGGTGTCCCTACAGCCAGCAGCAGGGTGTTACACAGTGTAACAGATGGAGGTGTACCTATAGCCAGCAGCAGGGTGTTACACAGTGTAACAGATGGAGGTGTACCTATAGCCAGCAGCAGGGTGTTACACAGTGTAGCAGATGGAGGTGTCCCTATAGCCAGCAGCAGGGTGTTACACAGTGTAGCAGATGGAGGTGTACCTATAGCCAGCAGCAGGGTGTTACACAGTGTAACAGATGGAGGTGTACCTATAGCCAGCAGCAGGGTGTTACACAGTGTAGCAGATGGAGGTGTCCCTATAGCCAGCAGCAGGGTGTTACACAGTGTAGCAGATGGAGGTTTCCCTATAGCCAGCAGCAGGGTGTTACACAGTGTAGCAGATGGAGGTGTACCTATAGCCAGCAGCAGCAGGGTGTTACACAGTGTAGCAGATGAAGGTGTACCTATAGCCAGCAGCAGCAGGGTGTTACACAGTGTAACAGATGGAGGTGTACCTATAGCCAGCAGCAGCAGGGTGTTACACAGTGTAGCAGATGAAGGTGTACCTATAGCCAGCAGCAGCAGGGTGTTACACAGTGTAACAGATGGAGGTGTCCCTATAGCCAGCAGCAGGGTGTTACACAGTGTAGCAGATGGAGGTGTACCTATAGCCAGCAGCAGCAGGGTGTTACACAGTGTAGCAGATGGAGGTGTACCTATAGCCAGCAGCAGCAGGGTGTTACACAGTGTAGCAGATGGAGGTGTCCCTATAGCCAGCAGCAGCAGGGTGTTACACAGTGTAGCAGATGGAGGTGTACCTATAGCCAGCAGCAGCAGGCTGTTACACAGTGTAGCAGATGGAGGTGTCCCTATAGCCAGCAGCAGCAGGGTGTTACACAGTGTAGCAGATGGAGGTGTCCCTATAGCCAGCAGCAGGGTGTTACACAGTGTAGCAGATGGAGGTGTCCCTATAGCCAGCAGCAGCAGGGTGTTACACAGTGTAGCAGATGGAGGTGTCCCTATAGCCAGCAGCAGGGTGTTACACAGTGTAACAGATGGAGGTGTACCTATAGCCAGCAGCAGGGTGTTACACAGTGTAGCAGATGGAGGTGTCCCTATAGCCAGCAGCAGGGTGTTACACAGTGTAGCAGATGGAGGTGTACCTATAGCCAGCAGCAGGGTGTTACACAGTGTAACAGATGGAGGTGTACCTATAGCCAGCAGCAGGGTGTTACACAGTGTAGCAGATGGAGGTTTCCCTATAGCCAGCAGCAGGGTGTTACACAGTGTAGCAGATGGAGGTGTACCTATAGCCAGCAGCAGCAGGGTGTTACACAGTGTAGCAGATGAAGGTGTACCTATAGCCAGCAGCAGCAGCAGGGTGTTACACAGTGTAGCAGATGGAGGTGTCCCTATAGCCAGCAGCAGCAGCAGGGTGTTACACAGTGTAGCAGATGAAGGTGTACCTATAGCCAGCAGCAGCAGGGTGTTACACAGTGTAGCAGATGGAGGTGTCCCTATAGCCAGCAGCAGCAGGGTGTTACACAGTGTAGCAGATGGAGGTGTCCCTATAGCCAGCAGCAGGGTGTTACACAGTGTAGCAGATGGAGGTGTCCCTATAGCCAGCAGCAGCAGGGTGTTACACAGTGTAGCAGATGGAGGTGTCCCTATAGCCAGCAGCAGGGTGTTACACAGTGTAGCAGATGGAGGTGTACCTATAGCCAGCAGCAGCAGGGTGTTACACAGTGTAGCAGATGGAGGTGTACCTATAGCCAGCAGCAGGGTGTTACACAGTGTAGCAGATGGAGGTGTCCCTATAGCCAGCAGCAGGGTGTTACACAGTGTAGCAGATGGAGGTGTCCCTATAGCCAGCAGCAGCAGCAGGGTGTTACACAGTGTAGCAGATGGAGGTGTCCCTATAGCCAGCAGCAGGGTGTTACACAGTGTAGCAGATTAAGGTGTACCTATAGCCAGCAGCAGGGTGTTACACAGTGTAGTAGATGGAGGTGTACCTATAGCCAGCAGCAGCAGGGTGTTACACAGTGTAACAGATGGAGGTGTACCTATAGCCAGCAGCAGGGTGTTACACAGTGTAGCAGATGGAGGTGTCCCTATAGCCAGCAGCAGCAGGGTGTTACACAGTGTAGCAGATGGAGGTGTACCTATAGCCAGCAGCAGGGTGTTACACAGTGTAGCGGATTAAGGTGTACCTATAGCCAGCAGCAGGGTGTTACACAGTGTAACAGATGGAGGTGTACCTATAGCCAGCAGCAGGGTGTTACACAGTGTAGCAGATGGAGGTGTCCCTATAGCCAGCAGCAGCAGGGTGTTACACAGTGTAGCAGATGGAGGTGTCCCTATAGCCAGCAGCAGCAGGGTGTTACACAGTGTAGCAGATGGAGGTGTCCCTATAGCCAGCAGCAGGGTGTTACACAGTGTAGCAGATGGAGGTGTCCCTATAGCCAGCAGCAGCAGGGTGTTACACAGTGTAGCAGATGGAGGTGTACCTATAGCCAGCAGCAGGGTGTTACACAGTGTAACAGATGGAGGTGTACCTATAGCCAGCAGCAGGGTGTTACACAGTGTAGCAGATGGAGGTGTCCCTATAGCCAGCAGCAGCAGGGTGTTACACAGTGTAGCAGATGGAGGTGTCCCTATAGCCAGCAGCAGGGTGTTACACAGTGTAGCAGATGGAGGTGTCCCTATAGCCAGCAGCAGCAGGGTGTTACACAGTGTAGCAGATGGAGGTGTCCCTATAGCCAGCAGCAGGGTGTTACACAGTGTAACAGATGGAGGTGTACCTATAGCCAGCAGCAGGGTGTTACACAGTGTAGCAGATGGAGGTGTCCCTATAGCCAGCAGCAGGGTGTTACACAGTGTAGCAGATGGAGGTGTACCTATAGCCAGCAGCAGGGTGTTACACAGTGTAACAGATGGAGGTGTACCTATAGCCAGCAGCAGCAGGGTGTTACACAGTGTAGCAGATGGAGGTTTCCCTATAGCCAGCAGCAGGGTGTTACACAGTGTAGCAGATGGAGGTGTACCTATAGCCAGCAGCAGCAGGGTGTTACACAGTGTAACAGATGGAGGTGTACCTATAGCCAGCAGCAGGGTGTTACACAGTGTAACAGATGGAGGTGTCCCTACAGCCAGCAGCAGGGTGTTACACAGTGTAACAGATGGAGGTGTACCTATAGCCAGCAGCAGGGTGTTACACAGTGTAACAGATGGAGGTGTACCTATAGCCAGCAGCAGGGTGTTACACAGTGTAGCAGATGGAGGTGTCCCTATAGCCAGCAGCAGGGTGTTACACAGTGTAGCAGATGGAGGTGTACCTATAGCCAGCAGCAGGGTGTTACACAGTGTAACAGATGGAGGTGTACCTATAGCCAGCAGCAGGGTGTTACACAGTGTAGCAGATGGAGGTGTCCCTATAGCCAGCAGCAGGGTGTTACACAGTGTAGCAGATGGAGGTTTCCCTATAGCCAGCAGCAGGGTGTTACACAGTGTAGCAGATGGAGGTGTACCTATAGCCAGCAGCAGCAGGGTGTTACACAGTGTAGCAGATGAAGGTGTACCTATAGCCAGCAGCAGCAGGGTGTTACACAGTGTAACAGATGGAGGTGTACCTATAGCCAGCAGCAGCAGGGTGTTACACAGTGTAGCAGATGAAGGTGTACCTATAGCCAGCAGCAGCAGGGTGTTACACAGTGTAACAGATGGAGGTGTCCCTATAGCCAGCAGCAGGGTGTTACACAGTGTAGCAGATGGAGGTGTACCTATAGCCAGCAGCAGCAGGGTGTTACACAGTGTAGCAGATGGAGGTGTACCTATAGCCAGCAGCAGCAGGGTGTTACACAGTGTAGCAGATGGAGGTGTCCCTATAGCCAGCAGCAGCAGGGTGTTACACAGTGTAGCAGATGGAGGTGTACCTATAGCCAGCAGCAGCAGGCTGTTACACAGTGTAGCAGATGGAGGTGTCCCTATAGCCAGCAGCAGCAGGGTGTTACACAGTGTAGCAGATGGAGGTGTCCCTATAGCCAGCAGCAGGGTGTTACACAGTGTAGCAGATGGAGGTGTCCCTATAGCCAGCAGCAGCAGGGTGTTACACAGTGTAGCAGATGGAGGTGTCCCTATAGCCAGCAGCAGGGTGTTACACAGTGTAACAGATGGAGGTGTACCTATAGCCAGCAGCAGGGTGTTACACAGTGTAGCAGATGGAGGTGTCCCTATAGCCAGCAGCAGGGTGTTACACAGTGTAGCAGATGGAGGTGTACCTATAGCCAGCAGCAGGGTGTTACACAGTGTAACAGATGGAGGTGTACCTATAGCCAGCAGCAGGGTGTTACACAGTGTAGCAGATGGAGGTTTCCCTATAGCCAGCAGCAGGGTGTTACACAGTGTAGCAGATGGAGGTGTACCTATAGCCAGCAGCAGCAGGGTGTTACACAGTGTAGCAGATGAAGGTGTACCTATAGCCAGCAGCAGCAGCAGGGTGTTACACAGTGTAGCAGATGGAGGTGTCCCTATAGCCAGCAGCAGCAGGGTGTTACACAGTGTAGCAGATGAAGGTGTACCTATAGCCAGCAGCAGGGTGTTACACAGTGTAGCAGATGGAGGTGTCCCTATAGCCAGCAGCAGCAGGGTGTTACACAGTGTAGCAGATGGAGGTGTCCCTATAGCCAGCAGCAGGGTGTTACACAGTGTAGCAGATGGAGGTGTCCCTATAGCCAGCAGCAGCAGGGTGTTACACAGTGTAGCAGATGGAGGTGTCCCTATAGCCAGCAGCAGGGTGTTACACAGTGTAGCAGATGGAGGTGTACCTATAGCCAGCAGCAGCAGGGTGTTACACAGTGTAGCAGATGGAGGTGTACCTATAGCCAGCAGCAGGGTGTTACACAGTGTAGCAGATGGAGGTGTCCCTATAGCCAGCAGCAGGGTGTTACACAGTGTAGCAGATGGAGGTGTCCCTATAGCCAGCAGCAGCAGGGTGTTACACAGTGTAGCAGATGGAGGTGTCCCTATAGCCAGCAGCAGGGTGTTACACAGTGTAGCAGATTAAGGTGTACCTATAGCCAGCAGCAGGGTGTTACACAGTGTAGCAGATGGAGGTGTACCTATAGCCAGCAGCAGCAGGGTGTTACACAGTGTAACAGATGGAGGTGTACCTATAGCCAGCAGCAGGGTGTTACACAGTGTAGCAGATGGAGGTGTCCCTATAGCCAGCAGCAGCAGGGTGTTACACAGTGTAGCAGATGGAGGTGTACCTATAGCCAGCAGCAGGGTGTTACACAGTGTAGCAGATTAAGGTGTACCTATAGCCAACAGCAGGGTGTTACACAGTGTAACAGATGGAGGTGTACCTATAGCCAGCAGCAGGGTGTTACACAGTGTAGCAGATGGAGGTGTCCCTATAGCCAGCAGCAGCAGGGTGTTACACAGTGTAGCAGATGGAGGTGTACCTATAGCCAGCAGCAGCAGGGTGTTACACAGTGTAGCAGATGGAGGTGTCCCTATAGCCAGCAGCAGCAGGGTGTTACACAGTGTAGCAGATGGAGGTGTCCCTATAGCCAGCAGCAGGGTGTTACACAGTGTAGCAGATGGAGGTGTCCCTATAGCCAGCAGCAGCAGGGTGTTACACAGTGTAGCAGATGGAGGTGTACCTATAGCCAGCAGCAGGGTGTTACACAGTGTAGCAGATGGAGGTGTACCTATAGCCAGCAGCAGGGTGTTACACAGTGTAAGAGATGGAGGTGTCCCTATAGCCAGCAGCAGGGTGTTACACAGTGTAGCAGATGGAGGTGTACCTATAGCCAGCAGCAGCAGGGTGTTACACAGTGTAACAGATGGAGGTGTCCCTATAGCCAGCAGCAGCAGGGTGTTACACAGTGTAGCAGATGGAGGTGTACCTATAGCCAGCAGCAGGGTGTTACACAGTGTAACAGATGGAGGTGTCCCTATAGCCAGCAGCAGGGAGTGGAGCACTGAGGAGGAGGTGGGGTGAGTACTTGGCTCACACACCAGGGAATTGCTGCAACCACAGTGACTGAGACTTTGCCTTCGGACCTGGCTGTGCTTATTCCAGTTTTCTTCCCGGTGACCAGGGGCCGCTCTGCCGCAGAGGGAGCCCGGGCAGCAGCTCCAGGCTGCAGGGACATCGCACAGGAGCATCTGTAGCAGCTATTCTTCCCTTCACCATGACCCACCTGGGGCTCCGGGACGCCGGCTAGAGGCACACTTGCTCCTTGGACTTGTGACCGGCTCAGCCCCCTGCAGACACACAGGGGGGAAGGCAGGGGGGCTCCCCTAAATTAGGGCCCCCTCACTGGATACTTTGCAGGGTTCTCTCTTCATTCATTATATTTTATTTCTCAGTTGTGGCATTCATTCTTACCCTGCTGGCAGTGCCCCTCCAGCCTGGCAGCTGGTATACATTGCAGGCTGCTATAATTACCCTGCCACCCCCGGAATAAGGATTCTATATCTCCTGCCTGGTAACTGCACCTGCTGGACAATGGCACCACTGGCATTCTGCCCCCTGCTTCTGGCACTCATCCTGCAGCATGGCACTGGTACCCAGGGCAGCATCACACTGGAAACCCTCCCTAGTGATGTGGAGCAAGTCACCTGTACAGGGGTGAGTGAGGTTATATGCATGGGGTCATGGGATGGGGGGAGGGGGTCATGGGATTAATGGGGGGGGGGGAGGGGGCACTAAACAGCCCCCATAGGACTGGGAGAACAGTGCTATGCATGGAGATAGGCACAATGCATGCACATTGTGGTGCTCAGATACTGGTTCCTGTGTATGGGGTTATATGGGGGACAGAGTGGGGACATATAATATGAAGTTGTCTAGCATTGTGCAGGTGTCACATGTAAGAGGAACAGTGATTGTAGTAAATCCTCTACATTCCTCAGGCATCACTGCACGGTGATGTGTATCTGTGCACCTAGTGAGTTACTGTTTGTGCTAAACAGTGCACCGCCGACACATGTCGGCAACGTATAAATGCACCAATGGGATATTCTGTCCGAGTTATGGGAAAAACACCTGTAGGTATGTAGGAAATCCAAGAGATGGATATTAGCAAGATTTATATCCACTGAATGACATCCACACCCCACATTGTGTCAACCTGTTTTTGTGTCGACGATTTCCATGTCAATCTTTTCATTGAGTCACCCGACATTTCCAGGTATCCACCATTCACATATCGACCAGTTGACCCTGTTGACCATTTATGCCGACATGTGTTGACCTAGCGAACGGTCGACAGCACATCTCATTGGCACAGCATATGGAGTATACTTCATTAATGAATTCTAGCTGTTTCTGAATAACTGCTCAGCAGCACTCCACACTGTTCCAGCTTATATGGACTTTGCCTATCCTTCACCATGAGTCACCGCTGCGGTTGGTGGACATAGGTCATTATAACCACCAGCAAAGTGTGATCATGTGACCTGGCTAGAACCCACTTCTTCTGTGCGTCCATTATCACACCTCCCAGCATTGCTGCATTTGGGATTGGGACCCAGTGGTGTGGTCGTGCCAACTGGGGGCACGGTGGCATCGTGGCTGGTCTGTCACAACTAACAACCCAGGTGGTTTTTGTGCTCGGCACTAAAAAATATTGAATGGGCATACCGCCAAGAATGTGATGGTGGGACAGTCCCTTCTAGATGGGACAGTGCTGCCAACGATGGAATGTGCGAAATATTTTTGTTCAGTAAATTCCCATAGAGAATAGTGAGAATTGGACCCGACATACAGTACTAAAAAAGTTGTACTAGGGCGGTGCGGAGTGTGCCCTGCAGCACACAGAACTGCATGGTAGGGGTGCTGTTGGCGCCAATCGGCAATTAATGAATCCCAACATATCCTGACTGCCCGCCTCCTTCCCCATTCCTTTCATCAATAATACCTGTGTAATCTTCATGACCTTAACTTGAGAGCTCTTTTTTATTCAGTCACACTGTCCTTTATTACATTTCAAGATGCTGACATACCCAGGATTCGAACCCATTGCCTGCCGCATAGAAGTCAGACCCTGCATAGAAAGCAAATTCTAACTATTTGAAGCATTGATCAACATTGCAGCTACGCAGATCTATGCAGTGTGTGGCTGCAAGGGATTGGAGGGGAATATCATAGCAGGGTCATTAAGTCCCGAGTGTAAAAATGAAGGAGGAGGAAGTGGCCCCAAAAAAGTCTAGTTACGGTTCTGGTCCTATATTCAGTATACAAACGTATATTGAGAATTGTCTCTGGCGTAGTTAATAAGCCCAGTGTCACTGCACAGAAGCCCAGGGAACATTCCTGTGGCTGCGCGTAACATAATAAAAACCACAAGGGCAATTAGTTATAGCCCAACAGCTGTATAATTGCGGAACGTGGTTGCTTAATTCTAGCAACACAATTTTGCTGTCACTTGATGTCTTTGTCTATGTTTTGTATATTGGCCTCTAACCAGTGGTTGTATATCTACTACAGTGCGCTGCCTTGTAAAATGAATTTGTTGTAAGCATTCTGGATCACAGGGAGATACCAATAATACCCCGTTCTCACTGCAGGCAAATTCCCGGGTCTAGCATGTCGTCCCAGAAATTTGCCTTTTAACACAGGTTTTTTTTGCAGTGTGAACGGGTCACATACCCGGATCTCATACACGGGTAAAACCCTTCTTTTTACCCGTGTTTGAGATCCGGGTATGCAGACACGGGTTGACCCGTTCTCACTGTATAAAAACCTGTGTTAAAAGGTAAATTACCGGGTAGAAATTCTTCACCCGGGAATTTGCCTTGCAGTGAGAACGGGGGTCAGTCCCTGGCATTTTAATGCGGTGGAAAAGCCGTGTATTTCTCACTGGCAGTGAGAACACGGTATAAATGAACATGTACTGATTATTATACCTCTGTTGTGCGAGAAGGGACTTTAGACCTATAAAGGCGATATAAAAAGTATGTTTGCCTTATCGCCATTGCAGTTACTGGATTGGCCCATGGCGACGTCCTAGGTATTGGTTGTCAGGTGCAACGGGAACATGGAGACGAACTGAACTGAGCGTGGAATTGAAAAAATGTTGTTATGTGACTGTCAGTAAATACAGTACCTGCTCATTGTGTAGTAAACGCTGTACACCTGGCATTGTTCTGCATTTCTTACACAATACTAGTTTATATTATGCTATAGTACAGTGCTGGCATCTGCTGTATATTGTATATTGAAACCGCCCAGAACTCCCAGCACCTTTGCCAGACATTGCTGATCCCATGTGTCTCAATAACAACTGCTACTTTGTGAGTACACGCATGATAGAGTTTTGCTCTTTGCTGTGGAGCTTCTAGCACAGTGTGGTCTGCATTTCAGCACTGATATGCAGACCAGACATGTGCTAGAATGATCACTACATATGTCAGTTGAGGATTTACGCTCATGTGCAGAAGCAAAATGATCACTGATCGGTTCATACCGTCATTACCGGCAATGCGCACAGCCGCATATTACTCAAGGTTCTGTCAAGGACTCCCCTATACCTGTGCATTTGGCATACTTGGCAAAGCTGTAAGGGGTTAACAACGAAACGCGTCAGGACCTGCATCACAAGGACATCAGTGCATGTTATTCCACCTTGCTGCTTTTTGGAGCATCTTAGTTTCATCTTCCGTTGTGACTTCACCGCTGAATCATCCATAGAGAAATAATAGCAATCCACGATAGGTTGAAATTAATATTCTGCGAGTGGGATTAAACCATGCTGCTCTGCAGGTGTCGTAGATGTAACAAGTGCAGAGAGAGTTAGATTTGGGTGAGTTATTTTGTTTCTGTGCAGGGTAAATACTGGCTGCATTATTTTTACACTGCAATATAGATTTCTTTGAAGTAAAACGCCACCCAAATATAGTTCTCTCTGCACATGTAACATCTGCCCAGCCTGCAGTGCACATGGTTTTGTCCATTTGAGAAGGAATATGCCTTTGCGAGTGAACCAGAATAAGGGCCAAAAGTGTGCCAATGAGCTCCTAACTGTAATTTTCAGTAGCAGCCTGTAACATGGCAGCTAGGAGCTGATTGGCTGGCACTTTACCTTCATCCACTGTATCTCTCTGAATGTCTTAGTACAACCTTTAGTGGACAAGGCGGAACTTGAAATATTGTTGTATATAATGTCTGTTGTCCACCTACGTTCTCTGTTATCAGCTGTCACAGACTGTGTTTGAAAAATGTCAGGAAGGAGCTGATTGGTTGGTTGTTTATCACACTTACACATCCCCTTTGCATGCGGCCGCACAAGTGAAAAATCATTTGATAATCGGCGATGGTCTAGAGCAGTGTTTTTCAACCACTGCGCCGTGACACACTCCTGTGCCTTGAGCTGTTCTCCAGTGTGCCCCCAGATCTTCTGTTCACGTAAAGGGCCCATGTATTTTATTTTTGTTACCTGTGGGGACCAGTGTGATTGTTTTTCATATGGGGGCCAATAGGTTTGTTATTTTCCTGTGGGGGCCAATGTGTTTTGCCCTGCGGGGATCTCATGGTGCACCTTGGCAGTTTTAAAATCTTATTTAGTGTGCCGCAAGGTAAAAAAGGTCGAAAAGCTCTTTTTGAGACTGACTTTTATTTTTGAGGGAGATAGCCGAAAAGGGGGGTGGCCCTGAGGTCATGTGACGGCAGGCATCGACCCGCCTGCATTCCCAGGGGAACGCCCAGCGTTTTCAGGGGGATGCCCATAAAACTCTGGGCTACCCTTACCTCAACCGCCCCCCCCCCGCCCCCTTCCCTCCCCTTCCAAGTGTGAACGCTTTGGCATGCGTGATACTCGCCTAAGGCGATCACACGTGCACATCGGAAACAGGGCCTGATGTGGTCTGAATTAGGCCCAATGTGTGCTTGGCAATGTGGGCTAATCCCCTTGGATTGGACACTGGGGGTTATTCTGGTTCACTCGCAAAGGCACAATCACTCTCTAATGGACAAAACCATGCTGCACTGCAGGTGGGGCAGGTGTAACATGTGCAGAGAGAGTTAGATTTGGGTGTTTTATTGTTTCTGTGCAGGGTAAATACTGGCTGCTTTATTTTTACACTGCAATATAGATATCAGTTTGTTGGGTGGGGTTTGTACTTCAAAGTTTGAAGTACAAACCCCACCCAAATCTAACTCTCTCTGCCCCCCCTGCAGTGCATATGGATTTGTTTATTAGAGAGCGATTGTGCCTTTGCGAGTGAACCAGAATAAACCCCACTGTCAGATTTATTACAGCCTCTTGCACAACGGAGGTGACTTATTTCCTAAATTCAGCCTCCGATGCAATGTCCTGTCTTATCTGCCCTGCGCCGCTCAGTAAATATTGCTTTTAATTAAATGTGTTGATGTTGAGTCTTTGCTTTACTACAATCTGCCGACATTAATGTGATAAGGTTCCTAAATGTATTAGGATAAACACACGGAGCTGTCACTGGCTGGCTGTCCAAACAACACAGAGATGTGACCTGACTTTCCCTAGTGATTATCATACAATAATAATGTGTTTTATGAATAGTAATAGTACCTGGAAACATTGCGGGTTCTAAGCATTGTGTTCTATCATTATTATAAAGGTCAACAATTCTATCATACAAATGTCCTTGTAACAGAAATAGTAAATATGCATGCACATTGTAGTAACTAAATACTATACAGTCATACAATCAATACAAATACATTTAAAAAACAGGAAACCTTGCTGACGATAATTACAAAACGGGTAATATAAACCATTGACTAAAAGGTTTTGATATAGGGACAGAACATCCTGTGGTGCTTACAGTTGGGAACAAGCTAGATCAAGCATGTCCAAACAGTGGCCCTCCAGCTGTTGTGAAACTACACATCCCAGCATGCCTTGCCATAGTGTTAGCATTCCTTAATAGCAAACTGTTGCAAGGCATGACGGGACTTGTAGTTTCACAACAGCTGGAGGGCCATAGTTTGGACATGCCTGAGCTAGATGGTAAGATACTGGGTATTATTAACAGACAGCTAAAGAGATAATTAGTTATGGGTGTATTGATACGAGCTGGGTGCTGTGCCCCTAGGTCCGGGCGGGCCCGCACCGCACACCCTGCACTCATTCAAATTACTAAGATTTATTTTAAGATTACCCTTGAAATCACCGTCAGTCCTGGACAGGAGACTTCGTACAAAGAGAAGACTTTGACAAAAATTTATCTCAAGATTTCAGAAAAATTTGGAACCCTTCGGTGTAGAGATGAGCGGGTCCGGATCTCCGGGATCCGACAGATCCGAATATCGCGATCCGAGTCTGGTTCCGAACCGGCTCAGGAGTTCCCGCCTAAATTCCGGACCGGAAACAAGGCAAAACGTCATCATCGCGCTGTCGGATTCTCGCGAGATCTGGATTCTATATAAGACGCACGCGCGCCGCGCCATCTTTACTCCAGCATAGGAGAGGGAAGAGGGTGGTTGTGCTCTGTGCTGTGTGCTGTGCTATAATAATAATATATTATTTTGCTGCTGCTCACTCGATTGGGGTCTGCAGGGGCTGCTGTACACAAGTCCAGTGTACAGGGGCTGCAGTGGCCAGTGTACAAGGGGCTATACAGGGGCTGTGTTCAGTGTGACAGGGCTTGTGTCCAGTGTGACAGGGCCTGTGTACAGTGTGACAGGGTCTGTGTCCAGTGTACAGGGGTTGTGTCATACTTGCCTACTTTTGAAAAACAGTTTGAGGGAGATTATAGTTGGTAGTAGAATTTTGCACAGCACCCGATTGAGGGGGCGTGTCATGCGCTCCAATAAAAGGGCGTGTCTAGTTCCATATATGGAGAAATTGTGAAAACAGATTGTAAATGTGGCACCTAGAAGCGTGGTTGTGTACTGCTACATCTGAGAGGAATATTTTAAAATGATTTGTATCCAAATGTAGATGAGCTCCAAAGCAGTTAGTAAGAGATACTGTACTTGGTAAAGTGCTGGGAAATAGTGCTGATGATACAATGTAATGTATCTGTGTCTCATTCTTTTTTTCCCCAAAAAATGTAACAGTGTAATGTGGGCTAGGTGAAATGAGGGAGATTGCTAGACTAATGAGGGAGAGAGGGAGATTGCTGCTATTTGAGGGAGTCTCCTGCAGAATGCAGGAGGGTAGGCAGCTATGGGTTGTGTCCAGTGTACAGGGGCTGTGTCCAGTGTACAGGGGCTGTGTCCAGTGTACAGGGGTTGTGTCCAGTGTACAGGGGCTGTGTCCAGTGTACAGGGGCTGTGTCCAGTGTACAGGGGTTGTGTCCAGTGTACAGGAGCTGTGTACAGGAGCTGTGTCCAGGGGCAGTGTACAGGGGCTGTGTACAGGGGTTGTGTCCAGTGTGACAGGGGCTGTGTCCAGTGTACAGGGGCTGTGAACAGGGGTTGTGTCCACTGTGACAGGGCCTGTGTCCAGTGTGACAGGGGCTGTGTCCAGTGTACAGGGGCTGTGTACAGGGGTTGTGTCCAGGAGCTGTGTACAGGAGCTGTGTCCAGTGTCCAGGGGCTGTGTCCAGGGGCAGTGTCCAGTGTGACGGCTGTGTCCAGTGTACAGGAGCTGTGTCCAGAGGCTGTGTCCATTGTCCAGGGGCTGTGTCCAGTGTGACGGCTGTGTCCAGTGTACAGGAGCTGTGTCCAGAGGCTGTGTCCATTGTCCAGGGGCTGTGTCCAGGGTGACGGGCTGTGTCCAGGGGCTGTGTCCAGGGGCAGTGTCCAGTGTCCAAGGGGCTGTGTCCAGTGTGACAGGCTGTGTCCAGTGTAAAGTAAGAAAACTAAATAAAATTAATAAATAAAATAAAAACACATTTTTGGAGGATGATGGAGGAAGAAATAGTGGGAGATCAGCAACCTGATAGAAGTGCTGAAGCTGCTACCACCAGTCATGACAAGGCCGATACCTCTTTGTATTTTTTGCTCTTTGGAGCATTTCTCTTTTTTTGGGATAGTTTATTAAACTGCCACCCTGTCTGCCCCTGCAGTGCCGCTCTGCCAGGTTGGAAGTGTAAGGTCCACATGTATGTGATGCCCACTGCTGTCGCTTAGCTTAGTCATCCAGCTACCTCGGTATACCCTTTTGGCCAACCTACAGTAAATGAAAACAATTTTGTAAGCTGTGAAGTGATCAAAATTGACTAGAAATGAGTGGAAACTAATGTTATTGAGGCTAATAATACTCAAGGGGCAAAAACAGGCCCAAATTCTGTTATTTTAGCCATTTTTAGCATTTTTTTCATAAAAATCCAGATCCAAAACCAAAACCCACAAGGGTGGTTTTGCCAAAACCAATCCAGATCCAAAACACGAAGGGAGATCCAGATCCAAAACCCGAAAAAGTGGCCGCCGCACATCTCTACTTCGGTGGTATCCGGGCTGGGCTGCGCTGCCGGCACATGACACTGACATGTAGGTGTGTGCCGTTGTCGTTCTCCCACACACATCGCCCACAAGCCACCCTTCCCGAAGCCACTGCTCCCCCCGCCAATCGCATGGAAGCCGAAACACTCGAGTGCCCAAATAACCAAGTGCCCGGATACTAAATCACCCGAACAGCTGGGCATCCGAACATGCCCGAAAGCGCCCAGTCGCCCGAATACCTGAGCATTTGAACGCACCCTACAGCAATTGAACAGCCGAACACCCAAGCGCCTGAACTCACCCTAGCGCTTGGATGTGGCCAAACCAGGGTTGCCTACCCTCTTCGAATGGCCGGGAGGGTCCCAAGAAATCAGGTCCCCCTCCCGACCCGGAAAGGGGGGCAACCCTCCCGCAGAGCCGTCTCTCTCCCATGAACCGCCCCTCGTGGTGGAGGGGGGTCAGTAGGTCAAATAAGGCGAATCGCATCATTTTAGCCCCGCCTCGCAATGCAGTGCCTGAAATACCGGCATTACATGGCGTGGTTAAAATGCCGCGATCACTCTCGCCATACCCCCAAACAAGTCAGCACTCCCATGGCTCCGCCCTGCCCCCTTTTGCTCCCGGCGACAGCCCCGTCCCCTGCCTCACTTAGCAAGGCAGCCAGCAAGTCAAACGCTGCACGGCATCTATTAAGTGAACTCCAGCTTCTCAGCGAGTCTGAGCAGCGGCAATCACCCCTAACTGCTCCCCCCCGCGCAGTACACTGCCACCCAAAGGGGGGACAGAAGGACAGTCTCCAATTAGCAGGACTATCCCCCTGTAATCGGGAAAGTTGTGAGGTATGTAAATATCATCAAGGATACATTTCACTCAAATAAAATGTAATCAATGTGTTCTGTCCCAGAAGTGCTTTGTGACTGCACCACTTGGGCAATCATGGTGCGTTCTAGGCACAAACTATCTTGCTTACAAATATGAATAAGGCCCAATATGGCTGAGCCAGTAACAGCTGTAGACAACTGGTACGTTGATAGCAGTGTGAACACGTTTGTCTGGCTGTGAATGTAACAACACGGGGAACCGTCCTCAGCGGGAGGTGAAGCAGAACACCAGCCACGTGCAGGACAAAGGGTTATGAGACAATAGCGGCCTGTAATTGTTCAACTTTCTGAAGTAGCAACTATTGCGACAATGCATTTCTGAGCGACCTAGCTGTTATGGGCCATATATCAAACAGATTGCCCGCCGCAGACATCCTACTGAAATACGGACCAGAATAGGTCCAAACAGTACTCAATGAGGTAAATTTACTCAGGTGGGAGTCCTAATGAAGATGAGATGTTGCCCATAACAACAATAACATTCTACGTCTTATTTATGTTGCACCTTCTAGAGCATGGGTGGGGAACCTCAGGCCCGGGGGCCGTATGCGGCCCCCGTAGCCATTCTGAGTGGCCCTCCCACCCGTCCGGTGGCTTTGCCGTGAGTCAAGTACAGGGGAATTCTCGCAAGAGGTCGGTAGTTCTCACGAGATTCCTCTTAATCAACAGCAGCCGGAGACTGTCAGTCCTATTCAGCAGCAGCCGCCGGAGCGTGGGTCGGCTGCAGCAGGACCATTTGTAAGAGAAATTTTTACTTATGGCCCCCTAAGGATTTTTTGGTACTTGTTTCCTAGCACGGCCACCACGATTTCTATCGTGGTGGTCGTGTCGGAAAAAATCGTGTCGGTCGCGTCGGGTGCATACCAAAACGCACACGACGCGACCGACGCGATGTACCCGATTTCTCCATAGGCTTCAATGTTAAAATAATTTAACATTGAAGCCTATGGAGAAATCGGGTACATCGTGTCCATAGCCTTCAATGTTAAATTTTTTTAACATTGAAACTGAGTCCATTTAACATAGTAAAAAATGGTAAAAGGGCCAATATGGGCCATTTCTCATTGGGGATTGCCCCGTCATGCGTGTAAAAAATAATGGCCCCCCATTGTGGCCGCCACCCCCACGATTGACGCGAACCCGAAGCGTGGCGAGCGCAGCGAGCCCGCGAGGGGCGGCGGTGCGCGTCCTCCGACCTTTTCATTCCCCTACTATCGTCGGCGTGGAGTTGAGAATAGATTAGTGTGGCGAGCGCAGCGAGCCACCGAGCCCGAAGCGTGGCGAGCGCACGCTGATACCTTCACAGATCCCTGCGTCCCCTCGCGGGCTTCACAGGTATCAGCGTCCGCTCACCACGCTTCGGGCTCGGTGGCTCGCTGCGCTCGCCACACTAATCTATTCTCAACTCTACGCGACGTGGATAGTAGGGGAATGAAAAGGTCGGAGGACGCGCATTGCCGCCCCTCGCGGGCTCGCTGCGCTCGCCACGCTTCGGGTTCGCGTTAATCGTGGGGGTGGCGGCCCTAATGGGGGGCCATTATTTTTTACACGCATGACGGGGCCATAGCCAATAAGAAATGGCCTTTATTCGGCCTTTTCCCATTTTTTACTATGTTAAATGGACTCAGTTTCAATGTTAAAATAATTTAACATTGAAGCCTATGGAGAAATCGGGGGCATCGCGTCGGGCGCGCATAGGCTTCAATGTTAAAATATTTTAACATTGAAGCCTATGGGGAAATCGTGGGCATCGCGTCGGTCGCGTCGTGTGCCTTCTAGGCACACGACCGACGCGATGTACCCGAGTACTGTTTTTTTCAAAGAAAATCGCGGGCATCGTGTGCCTTAAAGTTAAGGCACACGATGCCCGCAATTGTGGCCGTGATAAGAAACAAGTACCGATTTTTTCCCCATACAAATGGCCCTTGGCACAAAAAAGGTTCCCCACCCCTGTTCTAGAGGATAAAAGATAGGATCTGATTGGTTGCTACAGGAAACATTCCATCCTCAATGGAACGCCCAATCTGATTACGAGTACACAAATGGTTGTTATTCAGAAAGTTCCTACGTGTGTTCAGTTCCCAGCATTATATGAGTAAATCACTTGGTATGACCAGCATCTATGAATCATAATTACCTTACTCATTACCAATGTTACTATGGGTAGTCGACAGGCAAAAGGTCGAAATACTGTACAGTGTTCGTGCACCAGGGTTGCAAACATGACAACAATTGGAACATTTCTGCTTGCAATGTCAACTGAAAAGATTCAGAACTTTGCTTCTAATTGTGGTAGAACTTTCATGTTGGTCGGGTTTTGAAGCTACGGGGCCATTTTCCTAAAAACAAGTTTTAGGTTTAAATATTAACTTCTACATTTCAAGGTCACATGATGTGACCTTCGAAAAAAGTACCTTTTTTTTTGTACATACTGTAAAGTATGTTATACAGTAAAATACAGTCTCTCTTTGGTTTAAGTTTCATTTTGGGATGCCATTCGGGAACATGAGTACAATGTGTACTCCCATTTATCACTAGTTCCCAGTGCAGAAGCTGCAGCCAGATTGGGCTGAACAGACAGCGAGACACTATTAAAACGGAGAGTGATAAACAACCAGCCAATCAGCTCCTATCTTTTATTTTTCAAACCCAGCCTGTGACATAATAGTTGAGAGCTGATTGGCTGGCTGTTTATCACTCTCCATTTTAGCACTTTTTGAAGCTTGATACATCTGGCCCTTATACTGTTGCAATAATAGGTTGAGGACACTCCATGAGAGCGGAAGATGTCCTTTGTGCAAGAAGTGTAATTAAATATGAGATAAAATTAGCCATGAGTAAGGAGCGCGTCGCTGAATAGAATAGCTATTAAGCATTTTTGGATAAAGTCACTGAGTGCAAAGCAATTTCATAGCCTGGAAAATTCCCACCAGTTATTTTGGCTTTATTTATCCCTGGTTTTCCATGAAATATCTGAGTCAGACATTAACAAGCAGGGAGCTGTGGTTGGGTCAGCAGCAGTAGGGGCATGGGGCCTTATTCTAGTTCACTCTTTCTGACAAAATCCTTCTTAACACACATGGGGTGATTTTTGCTAATATCGCGGGAAATATGGTCGCTGAGTGACCATATTGCCCGCGATGGGAGTGTGCACCGGTGATATATCGCTGGGTGCGCGCTCCCGTTTTTTCCCCCGTAGTGATCGCTGGTCGCAGGAACATGCTCCTGCTTCCAGCTGATTTCCACTGCCGGGCTCCCCAGGCAGTTTCTTTTTCATCAGCGACCATCTCTGGTCCCCCTCCCAAATATATATGTCCCTGATGTTGGCAGACAATAGAATCCCAGCCTATGGTATAAGAGCTGACATGAGATAAGATCTCTGGGCTGACAGATAACACGGCTGGTCCATGAAAGCACAGCAAATGTTCGCGTGTTTGTGCCGACACCTTCCTCATTTCGTGTAATTGCTCAAGTTGAAGTTCTCCAAATTCTTAGGCAAGTAAACAGCAACCACTCTGCTGTGTAATCGGTAAACACACCTGAACGCAGGACACAAACTGGGCTGAAATGCTAATACAAAGTACAAACAGACAGAGCGTTCATGCAGATTACCGATGGTCGCCCGGGAAACGCTCAACTGACAAAGACGACAGGATAATTGTATGCTAAGGAATATAATAGCTATATATTACAATGACTGTTGTGCTCATTGTTTAGCATTTTGTAAAATTCTATACAACGGTGACAGATAATGCCGGTCACCTCAGCGCAATGCCCAATAAGAAGTATGGTCACCAGCGCATACCTCCCAACGTGACCCTCTCCAGGAGGGACACATTGCTCTGTTTCTGGACTTCCCTCTTACTGTACGATTGCCGTCACCTGTGTTGAAACATCTTTCCTATCAGGTAACCTGTTTAATACAGGTGAAAGCAATAACAAATTAAGAGGGAAGTCCAGAAACAGAGCATTGTGTCCCTCCTGGAATTCGTTATTTTGGGAGGTATGCCAGCGTGTGCCAACTAATTGTTTTGAGTTGATCCTCTATGAGGCCAGGTTATATGTGCAAAGGGAATGTACAGGACCTACCACTTTGATGTTTTAATTAGATGGCTTTAAAGTTTCAGGGTTGCCTACCTGACCCTCTCCTTCAGGGAGAAAATGCTCTGTTCCTGGACTTCCCTGGTAATGTATGATTGCCATCACCTGTGGGGAGCTAGGTAATTGATAAGAAAGGTGTCACCACAGGTGATGGCAATCCTACATTATCAGGGAAGCCCAGGAACAGAGCATGTTCTCCCTGAAGGAGAGGGCCAGGTAGACAACCCTGCTTTAAAGGCTGGGAGCTCTGTGTTCTACTTAGTGGGCAACATCTGCCCATTATAAGGCCAGCTGAGGAACCGGTACAATTCAGCTGTGTCCACCTGGGCACCGAACACTAATCTACATATTGCATGAGGTTACAAGGGCACCATGGTTTATATGACCGATGGCCGCGCACAATAATGATTCGGAACACTGGTGTGCTTCAGGATTATGGTGTTAAGTCACAATGACTGTCGACCAAGACACTGTTCGACTAATACCCCTTAAATTAGAGGGGTGAATGCTGCTCCCTGCCGCAGTAATGAGATCCAGTTGGGAGAACACCGCAGTGACGCACCAGCACTACCCCCATCCAGTGTGTGTGATCCCTACAGAATGTAGTGGTGTCTGGTTAGAAAACCAAGACGTTCCAAAACCACTGACTGGCTTTGACACATGAAAAAGGTTGACACAAGCCAAGGTCGACATGGAAAAAGTCGGCATTAAAGCAGAGTTGCTGTAGTTGAGTTAGGGTTGTTTGGAGGAAGGCCAAGAAGTGTACGGGCATCGTCATGCACGGCGCCATAGCACAGTGCCCTGTGCCGGACCCTGCCATCTTCTGTTCCCAGTAGTGCATGTGATGTCATAATGTCAACAAAAAAATGCACCCCTCCATCAGCTTTGTGACCAGTTGCTCCCTCCTAGTGGGTATGGATCATTTGGTCGACCCAAGAAAGTTCGACACTCCTTAGGTCGACACTGGAAGGTGAACAGGCAGAAGGTCGACAATGCGGAAGGTTTTTTTAGGCGTCTAGATCTGGACACTAAGTGTACGACAGCCCCTCGCAAGACTCGCTCGGCACACGATTCTATTCTCCCTCCATGCTCTAGTGCAGGCATTCCCAACCACGGTCCTCAAGGCACACCAACAGTGCAGGTTTTAGTGATATCTATGCTTGAGCACAGGTGACTTAATTAGTACCTGAGTGATTCTGATTAAACCATCTGTGCTGAAGCCTGGATATCACTAAAACCTGTACTGTTGGTGTGCCTTGAGGACCGTGGTTGGGAATGCTTGCTCTAGTAGTTGGTAGGGCATGAACTACCGCATGTTCTGGAACCACAGTGGGCGAAAAAAAAAAAAACCTGTGTCCACCTTCTGCATTGTCAACCTTCCGCCAGTCGATCTAAGGACCCTGTCGACCTTCCTGTGTCAACCTAAGGAGTGTCGACCTTTCTTGTGCCGACCAAACGACTGCATCCCCTCCTAGTTATTTCCCTGTGTATGCATGCGCAAACACGTGCAGACCTGGCACTAAATTGTCAGAGAAGGGGGATGTACAAATTCTGGACGTTGGTGATGTCAGTTGCTAAACATTTGTGATTGGCTGTTGGTTCCCACTAACACCGGTCGATGCTTTCTTCATTGCTTGGCCATAGACTTTTTAAGTTTTTAAGAGCATGATTAAGCAATTTTTTTCATTCCTTTAGTCTCTTGTGTAAATGTGAATGTTGTAATACCGTCTTCTAAGCCAAGACAAACAGAAACGTTGCGTTAAGTACCACGCATTGTGAAAATGGCATTAGTGCGAGTTGTGTCATCGTAATACTTACATGGCATATAACACAGTGTGTGATGTACCATAATCGGGCTGTCATTACTAAATCAGGATATACCGGTTTTGTTTTTTATTATTATACTAATGATAGTACTTGTGTATTATCACGGCGCCCACTACTCCATTTACATAGAAGGCTATTCACGGTAGTGAAATCCCATTGCATGCCATATTGTATGGCATGAGATGCGATGCGATTTTTCTATCTAATGTATTCACTGGTCTGTGTCAGTGAATCCATTAAAAAGATAGGATGCGATAAAAAATCGCATTGCATGCCATTATTGTATGATATCGGTTCTGATGGAACCTAGAATAATGCCATTTAATACTATTTTTTACATTTACTATCCCAAAAATACGGCAATTCGTATTTGTATTGATAGCACATAAATACGACTACGAATTGCCGTATTTTCGGGATAGTAAATGTAATAAATAAGTGTATTTCTGGATACAAATACACCTATTTTTTTACAAATTTCCTTTAGTAAAGTTCCCCCTATATGTCATTTAATTATATAGTACATTAAATGCCATTATAAGCGTTCGCTGTGCGGGGTTTGGTGGACTCGCAAGGCTGTTGGAGGGTACGGGCTTATGGCTAGCATGAGTGGGGCAGCCAGTGTTTCTGCTACTGCGGACCCTTGGGCCAAACATGTCTGTTCTAGGGATGGAACCATAACCGTCAATGATTTTGCTTTGATGGTAGTACTGTTAGCATTCAACAGCGGCTTTCCGATGTATGCCACCATCGAATGGTAAATATTTGATAGTGATTCGATGGCCCTGCCCCCCTCCCTTGGCCGGCCATGCTGCAGTGCTTCTGCGCAACCGTGGCCGTGCTGAAGATATTGGCGCATGCACAAATCATATATATTTGTAATGGTTAGCATTACTGCCTCACAGCGCTGAGGTCATGGGTTCGATCCCCACAATGGCCCTAACTGTGTGGAGTTTGTATATTCTCCCCATACTTGTGTGGGGTTCCTCCGGGTACTCCGGTTTCCTCCCACAATCCAAAAATATTCTGGTCGGTCAATTGGCTCCCAACAAATATTAACCCTAGAATGTCTGTGTGTGCATGTACATGTGGTAGGGAATATAGATTGTAAGCTCCACTGGGGCAGGGACTGATGTGAGTGTTCAAATATTCTCTGTAGAGCGCTGCGGAATATGTGTGCGCTATATAAGAGACTGGTAATAAATAAGTAAATTCTATCGAATTATTTGTATGCCATGGTCAGTTACCATCGCATCGAAAGATTCGATGGCGGAAGCCCACCCATCATTTGATGGTGGGCTTCCGATGTCCATCCCCAGTCTGATCCAATTTTCACATTCACTGTCCACATGCAGCAAGTATTTCTCTGTGTCTTGCGTAGTTATTTCCTTCTGGGGCAGTGCCACGTACCAGGCAGGCGTTCAGCACAACACACTGACAGCATTGGCAGTGGTTCATTAAGTGACACAAAACAAACACAGAGACAAACCCTTCCTTATGTACTACCCTGTCATAGCCAACATGGAAGTGACCGTTGTAAATCGTTCGGGCTCTTGACAGTTTGTACGGAATAATATTTACAGCATCAGATGCCAGCATTTGAGAACAATACCTGGGGACGGTTTACTGCTGGGCAGGGACAGTCCCTATGTCACGCTACATCTGGCTGCACCCCTGGGTAATACTTCTAGTTCTAGGTGTTGTACAACTACAAGTCCCCTGCAATACGTGTCTTACAACTGGCATTATGGATCTGTGGCTTCCGGGTGGTTCTGGAGCTATGGAGGTTGCTTAATTATTCATGGAAACGTTACAAGCAGCAATCTCACATAGAGGGTGACATTGAAAGGGATGCGATTTTAGATTTTTTAGCACCTTTTCCCAAAATCGAATATTTATTGAGATGCAAATTCACGGCAAAAAATGCGATTTTAAAAAGGTGGGATAATGTGCGATTTTGGAAAGCGACTAAAAATCTCATCCCATTAAATGTCACCCAGAGAGATGAACTGTTATCCAGAGTTGGGGGCCGCAGCACAGTTAAAAATTCAAATAGGGGAACCACACCAACTGCCAGTGCGTCAGTTTGGAAGGGCATTTGGGGGCTCTTGGTGTGGCTTCCCTGTTTGAATATTGAACAGTGCTGCAGCTCCTCCTCTGGAGCCTCCCATGCTTATCAGGTGCCATACAAACGGACCAATACCGAAGCAGTCTGGTACTTAACTATTCACTCCCGATAATGACTAATATTTTGCAACCCGGAGGTTTCAAAATGCTTATCTGCTAGCAGGGGCACCGATTTATGTTTTTGCTGGTAGGTGCTCAAGGGGGCATGTCCTTTAGCACGGTTCGTGCAGCGCTGGGAGGCAGCGGGGTCCCTGCGGCGGATGGGCAGTCATCGGCGGGGTCCCTGCGTTGGATGGGAACTAGTAGCGCTACTAGTTCCCATCCGCCGCAGGGACCCCGTCGCTGACTTCCCATCCGCTGCAGGGACCCCGCCGCTGACTGCCTAGCAGTTCCTCCAATAATGTGTTTTCAGAGTTCAGACTTCAGCGGAAAAGGTTAACGTCGAGTGGCGGGTGAGCTCCGGCCGTGGCCCGTGGGTGCTCGGCCCCCCGGAGCACTCACGGAATCAGCGCCTATGACTATGACTACCAGTTAAACACAGACTCGCAGTGCATTGTGTGATGGCAGAACAGGCAGAGCTCAAAGTGCATTCAAAAGCTTCTCTGCTCACTACCTCATGTGCTATGTAACTGTGGCTGCTATGGTAGTACCTGGCATTTTTCAGAATTATAAAGTAATATGAGTCTGAAGAGACCAATTAAGTATAAATGGTAAATGCCAACATACTTCTTCTGCGATAGTGATTTATACTACAATACTACAATAGAACTTGTCAGAGTATCACAACTTCTGCTTTGCGTCTTCAATGTTACCGTTATGCAATAAAACCCTTAGGTCCTTTACCTGCTGGCATATGAAGATCATCTTATATAATGTCTTCTAACCGTAGTATGATCATGTAAACAATAAGGAAACAGAATACGCCTGTTTGTGTTCCTGAGCTGTGACAAAACAACAGCAATTTATTTTATACTCCTGCTGGATTGACTTGCTTTCACTGCTAGGGAACACATAAAGGTCATTGTATGTATCGGAAATGACTAGAAATGTATCAGGTCCTTATCTGCTGCAAGCGAATTACCGAGATATCACCAATTACCTTTTAATTAAAGGAATATGTTCTAAATATGCACAGAGATTACACCTGGTGCACAGCTGCACTTTCAAATTAAATACAGTATAAACTGGTTATTAGCCCGTCATAATGACAGAACAACATAACAGTAATATCAGCGCCGGCGGCTGTATGTGACCGAACAGAGCAATGCTTGAATTTCTCAGTCAGGCGCCATCTAGTGACTGCAGTGCACACAACACTTGAATTCCCCCCATAGAGGTGAGGAGCATTTTATCACAGATTGCGATTTTTGCTAATGTGCGCATGCCGTGAACTGTAGTTCACGGAGAGACAAGGGGGTTAAGTGCAGTGATGGGGCAGCAACAATGCATTTCTGGGATGCGGACAGACCGTTCGGGGGGGAGCGTGGCAGCTGTCTGATGTCACACGCAGCCGATGCAATGCAAAATAATCGCCGCACTGCGTTTAGCTTTGTAGCTAGGTTGCGCAGCCTGGAGGCAGCCTGTATTGTACGAGTGCTGTACTATGTAACGATGTTCTTGCACTTTGTGGGGGGGGGGGGGGGGGGGTGTGGCGGGTACCTGGCAAATGGGAAGCCTTTCCCTGTGCTGGGCACCCCCCGCAGCCTACCGTCGCGGGTTGTACTTTTTTCGAATCTTAGCAAAACTACAAACTGAATGAGGGCCAGTAACTGTAGAACGGGGTAACAGTTGTATAGGTGTGTACCCGGCATTAGGTGGAATGTGCTTGTCTACCCCACCAAAATCTAAGAATTCAGAAACATTAATCTAAGTTATTGTAAATAAATAGAAATGATGTCTTTTGAGCTATTTAGCTATTTCTTTGATTGTAGCCATACCTAGT
Organism: Crinia signifera; assembly: GCF_055691185.1. NCBI lineage: Eukaryota > Metazoa > Chordata > Amphibia > Anura > Myobatrachidae > Crinia > Crinia signifera. Next base: position 19,587,008 of record NC_139224.1, on the reverse strand, counting down.
GATTTTTCACCAAACTTCGCACGGGTCGCACTAGAATTCCGTTCGCTGGAGGTGTCCAGAATTGCAATCATGTCGCGACTTATGCTGCCCATACACTTGTGAGATATTGTATACAATCCTTCGATTTCGACCTCATCTGGCTGAGAAATCGAATGATTGTATGCACAAAATGTGTACCATTCGACGCGATGCGCGGGCACGCCGCTCGCATGTCGCGTCTCGCGGTCTTATGTGCTGCACATAATATTTCTCGAATTGTATGTGCGGTCGAATGCTGTTTTGTGCGCATGCGATTTTTCTAAACGGCGACGTGCGATTCTTGAAGAGTTCCGGTCACTTCCTGGCCCCTCCTCTTCCAACCACCCTTTTTTATCAAACGGTGCATTCGATAAATTGCATGATCAAATGCAAAATCGAATGCACTAAAATGCTTTTTTCATGCGATTTATCGAATGCTGAGCTTCAGGGGAAATCGAACCCGAGATTGCATCGAATGTAATCGCACAAGTGTATGGGCAGCATCAGAATGAGACCCTGCTTATGGTCCCAATATTGTACTTAGGATACGTATGTGATGCTAAAGTATTGATTAGGAAAAGCAACACAATTTGTATTTACTTCGCAAACGTAGCTGCAGAGCCTTGTACAGCGCTGAGCGTTTACTAAGACGTGTATTAAATTATCGCCTTTACTTATACTGATGTCTTTCTTTTTTTTACATTACAGGATCTCATTTGTGCTTTCCAATCTAAAGGTATGTCCATTGCCACATTTTTATTATTACTATCATCTCTCTAGACTTAAGGGGCCTACACACGGGGAGATTTGCTGAGCGTTGTGAGTGATGGGGGGTGAGCGATGTGCCGCGGAGAGATCTGTCAGGGTCAATGTGCTCCAGAGATAACACTGGCCCTGACACCGGCGATTATAGATTTATCCAGCATGCTGGATATAAATTTTCGGGGGTCGCGGCATCGCGCATCCCTATCGCTATGGCCCCTACACACGGAGCGATGTAGGGGCATTTTCCAAGTGATCTAGTGAGTTCGCTTAGAAAATGCCCCGGGAATCACCCCTAACTTCTCTTTGTTTGGGATAATGTGATTCATATTCTTCATTTAAAGATAAAAAAAGTATAGTAATAATTGTTTGTCTTTTTAAAGGAAAGTATTATTGCCCATTGTTACAGCGTTTACTCACAGTACAGCCATAATACATTGATTTGGAACAAGGACAGCTGTTCCAATGGAAATAAAATGTAACCGTATCTCTTACAAGACACTACTAAATCTCTTATCCATGCACTCATTGTATCCTGCATTGACTATTGCAAAAACTGGTCTTCCCAAGAACAGACTCTCGCCACTGCAATCCATTTTAAATGCTGCTGCTAGGCTGATCTTCCTAGCAAGATGCTCATCGTCTGCTGATCCGCTCTGCCAGTCCCTCCATTGGTTGCCTGTATCTTACCGTATTCAATATAAAACACTTCTACTCAGGGCCGGCGCCACCACTAGGCAGTGTTAGGCATTTGCCTAGGGCGCCGGCCACTGGGGGGCAGTAGTTGGGGAGAGCTGGAGGTCTGGCTTAGAGGGCAGGAGGGAGGGCTCGCTGCGCTGTGTGCAGTTCAGTCCCGGACCCCGGTGCATGTTAACTGACATTTTCCTCCACCCGCACTGCGTACAGCCGCTCAGCCGGGCAGCGTCTGAGGGTGAGCCAAGTGCTCAGCGCTGCCCGGCTGAGCGGCTGTACTTGGTGCGGGTGGTGGAAGATGTCAGTCACACTGCGCCGGGACTGAACTGCGAGGCCTCCCTCCTGCCCGCTAAGCCAGACCTCCAGCTCTCCCTCCCACCCGCTGAGCTAGACCCGAGCTCCTCCTGAAGCGGTGAGTAATTATACCCGTGGAGCGGGTGAGCGCCTGGGCGCCCCCCCCCGCCTGGGGCGCTCCAGCGCCTTGCACCGGCACTGCTTCTACTCACATACAGTATAATGCCTTTTCTGCTGCCCTGAGCCATTATTTCGGTTTCACAATACAACTGAAATTCAGACAAGACTCAACAATAGGCAAACAGTAAATTATTAATGAACAAAAAAATTAAATAAAAACACTGTCTTGGCTGGAGCCCTTTTCCCTGGATTATGTATATTTGATGTATACGCAACCTATTTCCTTACATGACGTATATACAGTATTATAGTGATAATATTAATGTGTTTCTGTAACTCTAATAACACAGATTCGTGGTGCATGCCTGGGGACTTATACGTACCAACATTTCCTGTTCTGGTGCCAACCAATATCAGCTCCAAAACCGTGAAGACCTGCATTGGAAACAATTGCTCGCTGTGTCTGCAAGTGACCATGGACATATCTGTGGCTTTTATATCAGGTATCTATATAACTGGATTACCAGATTGCACATGCACAATATTGGTGTATGTATCCAGGATGTTGCATCATTCCCTCACGGAACTACATCTCCCATGCTCCTCCAACCAGCCTGATGGTTTTTGTATCAATACTTCCTTACGGCAGAGCATCATGGGAGGTGTAGTTCAGCTACAGATTGAATGCTAAACAGTTCTGGCCTCATTTGACTAACCCACATGTGCCATCTGCCCATCTGAAATCCCTTCTCAGGAACTATAGCTTGGTTCTCTCATTGATGTTACGGGTTATGGTGAGACTACCAGCTGCCTTACTATGGAGGGTAAACAATTAGATGTGATAAAGCACCTGGAGTGAAAAATTACTTTTTCAAGATTTCACGCTGTTTCACCAATATATATTTTTTTAACAGGGACATTTTATTAAATCCCCTATGAAAAATAGTTTTTCCATGTGAAAAAAACACACAGGTGCAGTGAAACCTGTGTTTTTATGTCGCCGTAGCCAGCGCCTATCAGGGAATTTTTACCGCATGCCCGAGGCAGGTGAAACAAAATCCCTAATGAGCTACTGCGCGTCCTGGCTTATTAGGGCTGAGAGGATAGCCTCTCCAGTGAAGCATTGTGGGTAATTGGCGAAACCCTTTGTATTAGTCCACTGTATATATAGTCATAGTACTTAAACAGTTACTGCTGACCCCTACTGACGTTTCAAAACATAATTCTAGTGATGCCTTTGGATTTTGTCTGGCTCCCTACCGACACCTAACTGTATAAAACCTCTGTATTCTACATTATTTTTGTCCGGCATTGATGTAGTAGGTTGTTAACTGTCCTCTACTACTTTTCAGAGGGAGAAGAAGAGTTGGGATCCGTTGACTGCGATTACTATGACAACTATTTTGATTATGATAGTACCGGTTATCCTGAAAGTGAAGGAGAGCAGGAAGATGAGAAAACAACTGCTAATCCTTATTTGGGGTCTAACAATTCCAGCACTGGTAAGAATCACGGGGGTCTGTCCTGCACGTGAGGTGTACATGTGGGTCGTCATGTTCAATATTTGTCATTATTGTAATTTAGTCTACTGTAGCAGTAGCGCACGCAGGGGGGGGTTTTGAGTACCCAGAAACCCCCCAGGAGTCTAAGGGCTCTATGCTGAAAGCTGAGGGTCCCCTCTTTTCATGGGTACAAGAATTAAAAAAATCGGCCCTTGGGAACCGGAGATATCTGACTTCAAAGCAGTGGTCCCCATCCAAGCCTGTTAATTGCTCTTCCCAGTCAGATATTTAAGGTTCTGTCTGACTTAGAGTTTTTCTGAGGGTATATTCCAAAAGCTGGGACTCTCCCCCTTTGATGGACACTAGGATCTTGTCTCTACTGTTCTCAGAACCAGAGATATCAGCCTTCCAGCAGCTGGTTACTGCTCCAGCTCCACACACCTGGTATGTAGTTTTATATGCTCATTGGCAGATTGCTCTGCCTCCTGAACTCTCATCCCCTAGTCCCCAATACCATTTGGTAGATGGGATTCTCACGTTTTTAATTCCATTAAAGTATAAGAAATCTATTTCCGGGAACTGGAGATATCTGCAGTCAAGCAAGCTGTCCTCCCATCAGACAATTATGAATAATAAGCCCACTCCACTATACACCCCTCCTCTGCATATTAACCCCTTCCCGACATTTGACGTACATGTACGTCATGGTCGGGAAGTACTTCCCGACATTTGACGTACATGTACGTCATGGCTTTAAACTGTCACTGCGTCTATAGACGCGGTGACAGTTAGGAGATGTCTGCTGTCCCTGACAGCAGACATCCCCCCTCGCCGCCCAGGGGGGGCAGGGGTGCCCCCCCCGGTCGGCGATCGCTGTGATTGGCTGTTCAAATCTGAACAGCCATTCACAGCGTTTCCTGTGTTACCGGCGGCTAAGCCGCTCGGTAACACAGGGATCGGTAGTGATCGGTGCTGTTAAGTACAGCACCGATCACCACCGATGAGCAGCACCCCCCTCCCACCCACCCGGCACTCACCCGGCCCGGCAGCAGGCTCACCCGGCGGCGGCAGCGGCAGGAGCGCACGCAGCGCGCACCCCCCTCCCCCCCCCCTGCCAGCCTGCAGCAGCAGCATGAGCTGCATAAAAAGTAAAAAAACATGATAATGAACTGAAATATATATATATATATATGTGTGTGTATATATATATATGTGTGTATATATATATACACATATATATATATATATATGTATATATGTATATATATATATATGTGTGTATATATATATATACATACACACATATATATATATATATATATACACACACACATACATACACATATATATATATATATATATATAAAAAGATATTCCCGACATATGACGTATATATACGTCATGGTTGGGAGGTACTTCCCGACCGAAGACGTATATATACGTCATGGTTTTAACTGTCACCGCGTCTATAGACGCGGTGACAGTTTGGAGATGTCTGCTGTCCCTGACAGCAGACATCCCCCCTCGCGGCGATCGCTGCGATTGGCTGTTCAAATGTGAACAGCCAATTGCAGCGTTTTCTGTGTTACCGGCGGCTAAGCCGCTCGGTAACACAGTGATCGGTGGTGATCGGTGCTGTTAAGTACAGCACCGATCACCACCGATCGCCAGCCCCCTCCCACCCGGCAGCCCCCCTCCCTCCCATTTTGAGCCAGAACTGCATTTTTCTGTAAAAAATTACATTTTTTTACACAAAAATGCAGATCTGGCTCAAAATTTTTCATTTTCACAAGGAATGAAGGAGACAAAGCACCCCAAAATCTGTGCCCCAATTTCTCCCGAGTACGGCAATGCCTCACATGTGACCAAAAAATACCAGTTGGGTGCATGGCAGGACTCAGAAGGGAAGGAGTGATATTTGGATTTTGCAGCACAGATTCTGGTTGAATGACCCCCGAAACACCCATACAGTGGAACCCCCCCACAAGTGACCCCATTTTGCAAACTACACCCTTCAGGGAATTCATCTAGGGGTATAGTGTACATTTCAAACCCCCAGGGGTTTCACCAATTTTGATACAACTGAGCTGTGAAAATGAAAAATTAATTTTTTTCATTTTCACTGCCCAGTTGTACCACAATTGGTGAAACCCCTGGGGGTTTGAAATGTACACTATACCCCTAGATGAATTCCCTGAAGGGTGTAGTTTGCAAAATGGGGTCACTTGTGGGGGGGTTCCTAACTTTTAGCATTTTATGGTGCCTAGAAACCTACATGGTGCCTAAAAAATAATCTCATAAAAAGGAGGCTCCAAAATCAAGTAGGTGCTCCTTCTATTATGAAGCCTGTGGTTTGGTCAACGTGCACACTAGGGCCACATATAGGATATTTATGAAAACAAAAGAATTGGGGGAATCAATTTTTAGTCACATTTCTCTAGTAAAATGTACTGTGTTCCTTAGAAAAATGTATTAAAATTGCAAATCTGCAAAAAAAAAGAAATTTTGAAATTTCACCTACACTTTGTTTTAATTCCTGTGAAACACCTAAAGGGTAAACAAACTTCCAAAATGCTGTTTTGAATACTGTGAGGGGTGCAGTTTTTGAAATGGCATCATTTATGGGGGTGTCTCACATACAAGTCCCTCAAAGTCACATCAGAACTGAACTGGTCCCTAAAAAAATCAGTGTTTGAAATTTTCTTGAAAATTTGAGAATTTGCTATTCATATTGTAAGCCTCCTAGTGTCCAAAAAAATGAAAATGAGGTTGAAATAATGATGGCAACATAAAGTATACATATGGTCTATGTTAGTTATTAACTATTTTGAGTGGTAAGATTATTTGTCTCACAAGCAGAAAATTTAACATTTTGCAAATCGCAAAATTTAACATTTTTTTCCGACATTTTGGTATTTTTCACAAAAAAACACAGACTGTATCGACGAAAATTTACCACTAACTTGAAGTACAATGTGTCACGAAAAAACAATCTCAAAATCACTGGGATAAGTAAAAGCAAAAAAAAGTTATCCCCACTTAAGTGATACATGTCAGATTTGAAAAAAAGGGCTCTGTCAGGAACGCAAAAACTGGCTCTGTCAGGAAGGGGTTAAACATCCTCTACCACCCTGGAAGTTATGTATCAGGGCCCCTTCATTCAGCCCAATGCCCTCTTCTCCCACCCCATCTCCCACCATCTGTGCAGTAAAGGGGTAATTTGTGGAAATTACTAATCCAGGCCCTACATGCTGAGCGGTTGATAATATACCCCCTACCAGTCGCGGGACATCAAAGCTTCCCCCACCCCTACCACTGGAGGATCGGTAGGGGCCCCAATACATTGTTATGTCCAGGTGCCTACACTGCTGTTAATGCCCCTGTATATATATATATATATATATATATATATATATATATATATATGTATGTATGTATATATATATATATATTTTTTTTTTTTATATATATTTTTTTTTTATTATTTATATACATTTGGTCTATCTATAATACTTTAACTGACCCGGCATATACTGGGTCACCTAAGTGTCCATCTCCGTGCTTTGCTCCGCCCCTCTGGAAACCCCCTTCTGAAAATCCTGCGTTTGCCCCTGTGTAGAGATCATCGTTAAAATGATCCGATCACAACTCCATTGCACGTCCGTGATCGACACCATACTGCGGTATGTTTTTCGTTTAATACATTCCCCTGAACTTCTTTCCACAGTTACATTTAATTGTCAATCGTTTCATAAGCAGCTGAACCCCCCCTGGTACACTTACGTATCATTACGGCAGAGGAGGACTACTGTAGATCGGAAAAGACTTACAGTAGCTGCAGGGATTTCCTTACTGTAAATGAGTTAAACTTTGTAACATCTCCAGGAATCCACAACAATCTCTATTTTAAGTATCGCGTCAGGTCAGTGTTAATACAAATCCTGGATGTTTATTCCTCAGCTGAATAACATTCATAGACTAATTGGAGAGTTTATACTTAGCTAAATACGCTCTCCTGCAGCAACTTGCCCTATTAGGGTATAGGTCGAAAGTCAAAATTTTGTGTTCCTACAGGCGGTATTTCACACCCTACCATCTACTAGGGCGTGGGGGTAGAATATAATAATGTGCAGCAAGCATGGCAAGCAAGCGCAGCAAGAAGCGCAAGAGGACACGGTACACTGATACGGTGTCTATGTTGACTTACGTCGACATTAAGGGAAAAAATGTAAAAGCTCATCGTTGACCTTTTGACTGTTGATTTTTTCCCCTCGTTGACCTTATTCTTGTGTCGACAAATCTGACTCTGTCGACCTTAGGCCTGTCTACTTATTACCAGCTTTGTAGTCTTGCTGTGTAATTGTATTACACACAGCTGATCGGTTAATAGATGGGTTTGGTGATGTCATAGTCAGTCAGGTCTTTTACCTGTAACATCAGATCCCATCAGAGAGGTAGAAGTCTGTAATGCAGTGGGAGGGAGGGTCCTGCTTTACTTCATGGAACATCAGGAACATAGACTATCAGGATAAAGTGGATGCAGTTGCCTATAAATGTTTATTTGGTACTTATATGTTAGTTGGGCGCCCACTATAGTTAGTACGCTCATACCCCCACTATCCATTTCGGTGTGGAGCCCCGTGAGGGGACGCGGAAAACTAAGCAAATAGATTAGTGGGCGCCCAACTAACATATAAGCCATTATAAACCATTTCTTTGTACTGTTAGTAACTATGTGATGTGGGTGGGGTATAGGGGTCCGACAGTCGGGATCCCGACTGGCCGGACCCAGACAGCATGGCGAGTGCAACTACGCTCGCCACGCTGCGGGCACGGTGGCTTGCTATGCGAGCCACCTATTCTCCCTCTATGGGGGTCGTGGTCCCCCATGAGGGAAAATAGCAGGTGGCCGTCAGGAACCCGGCTGTCGATGTTTTGACAGTCAGGATCCCGACATCGGGTGAATCCCTGTCGGAATCCCGACTGTTTGGACCCCGTCCAGCACCCATGTGATATGTGGCATAAACAGAATGCCGTTCACTTTAGTGCAGTGGTTTATTGTTTTTCATTTATGGGAACAGCTTGGAGGTGGGCAACCTAAGCCCCCCCATCCACCCGCCACCACACCCCACCCCAGCCCAGCCCCATGTAGGGTTAATCTGCAAAACAAGATACACAGAGATCTGGTGACACCTCTCCTCTGTAGGGGGCATTATTGTCATGAGTCTCTCACTGGGCCTTACTGTATTTCACAAAAATGGTTACCCCGGGGAGCGCAGATCTTAAATTACATGGAGATCCATGTAATTTCGATAGGCGTTCCTAGGTGGGTGCTAGGCAGTGGCTTTTGTCTGCGGGCATGTGGGGGCTTTGTAGGCATCAGAAGATGGGATACGGTCATTGGGTCACCAGCATGTTGGTCAACAGTCAATAGGTCGACACAATTATGTCAACATGAGTCTAGGTCGACATGGGTTTTTCACATTTCTTTGAGCCGACATGTGCCGACAGGCTTACCTTGACACTCCAGCTGTTGTTGAGCTACACATGCTCTACACAGCATGCTCTACATCAGACAATAGCAAAACTGTAGCAGGGCATGCTGGGATGTGTAGTTCAACAACAGCTGTCAAGGTTAGCCGTCAAGGCACTAGGGTGTGGTGGGCGAATAAAAAGTGTGCCGAGCGTAGCGAGGGGATGCGGTGCTACGTTTCCGTGTCCGTGTCGACATTTGGGACAATTTTTTTTTTAAAAACCCCACGTCGACCTTTTGACTGTCAACTTAACCCATGTCAACCAACATGCCGGTGACCTAATGATCCTCACCCCAGAAGTCACATTATTATTATTATAATTTTATTTATAAGGCGCCACAAGTGTTTCGCAGCGCCGTACAAAGGAACAATACAGGGAGACAAAACTTGGCATAACATTGAATAAATAACAAAAATACAATACAAATAAAGAGCACCACAGTTCAATACACATTACAGCTTAAATGTAAGTAGTGAGGACCCAATCAACATACAACTAGAGGCTTGAGGCCAATGATGGAGATGAGTATGAAGATGGTCACTGAGTGTTGGATTAAAGGAGTGCTGTGAGTGAAATGTGAAGAGAAGTGGGCTTTGACAACAGGAGGGAAGAGGGCCCTACTCGGAGGAGCTTACAATCTAGTAGGAAGGGGAGACAGACAGATTACAAGAGGTGCAAGCGAGGGGGTGGTGGTTAGATAGCAGGATGTAAACAGGCAAGGGGTCGGAGAACCAGCTGGTTTATGCAGTGGAAGGGTACGCTTTGATGAATAGGTGAGTTTTCAGTGCACGTTTGAAGCTTTGCAAGGTCGGGGAGAGTCTAATGGAGCGAGGGAGTGCGTTCCACTGAAGGGGTGCAGCACGGGCAAAGTCCTGGACTCTAGCATGGGAAGCAGTGATCAGGGTGGAGGAGAGACGACAGTCGTCAGCTGACCGTAGAGGGCGGGAGGGTGTATGAATGGAGATGAGGTTAGAGATATATGGAGCAATGGAAGTAGAGATGGCCCTGTATGTGAGTGTGAGGTGTTTGAAGAGGATTCTGTAGGGGAATGGAAGCCAGTGCAGATTTTGTTGAAGGGGAGTAGCAGAGTTAGAGCGGCGGGAGAGGAAGATAAGCCTGGCTGCAGCATTGAGGACAGATTGGAGAGGAGCTAGTTGGGATTGAGCGAGGCCAGTGAGAAGAGCATTACAGTAGTCAAGCCGTGAGATGACTAATGAGTGGATGATCAGCTTAGTTGCACTCTGTGAGAGAAAGGGCCTGATGCGAGCAATGTTGCGTAACTGGAACCGGCAAGAACGGGCCAGGGCTTGGATGTGGGGTGCAAAGGAGAGGGAGGAGTCAAGAGTGACACCCAGGCAGCGGAGTTGGGGAACAGGGGAGATGATGGTGTTGTTAACAGTGATAGAGATATTAGTAGGGGGCATAGCTCTGGGTGGGGGAAAGATAATAAGTTCGGTTTTGTCCATATTCAGCTTCAGAAATCGCTCAGACATCCAGGTAGAGATGGCAGCGAGGCAGTTGGAAACTTGAGAGAAAACAGTGGGGGACAGATCAGGAGAGGAGAGGTAGATTTGGGTGTCATCTGCATAGAGGTGATATTGGAAGCCAAAGGAGTTAATGAGTGCACCCAGAGAGGAGGTGTACAGAGAGAACAGGATGGGGCCAAGGACGGAACCCTGAGGGACCCCGACAGGAAGGATAGAAGGTGGTGAGGTAGAGCCAGAGGCAGAGACTGAGAAGGAACGGTTGAAGAGGTAAGAGGAAAACCAGTTGAAGACTGTGCCAGAGAGGCCAATGTTTTGGAGTGTGTGGAGGAGGAGAGGGTGATCCACAGTGTCAAAGGCAGCAGATAGGTCCAAAAGGATAAGCAGGATAAGCATGTCCATCGACCATGCACCAGGCATCGGGCGTTCTGAGCAACTTTAGGGTGTCTCTCATGCCCGATGTTGCGGTCAAAAGCCCAGGTGTTTTTTTCAGCAAATTAGAGCTGCAGACAATGGTTGTCTCAGTAGACAGCCCGTCGGCTGCGGCATTAACGTAAAACTTGCAGCCGGGTACGGGATGCAGTTACGATCCCGGCGGTCGGGATCCCGGCGTTCAGAATCCCGACGCCGGAATCCCGACCGCCGAAATGCCGACACTTTCTCCCTCCTGGGGTGTCCACGACACCCCTGGAGGGAGAATAAATTAGTGTGCCGAGCGTAGCGAGGCACCGGGCCCGCTGCGTGGCGAGCGCAGCGAGCCCGCAAGGGGGGGCGATCCACGTCCCCCCCTTGTCGGCATTTCGGCTGTCGGGATTCTGGCGTCGGGATTCTGAACGCCGGGATCCCGACCGCCGGGATTCAATACTGAATCCCCGGGTACAAATGGTGACCGCTACAAATGTAAAAAAAGTGGTCAGGACAGACTTCCAGATGCAGGCCCGTGGATGTCCGACACACACGGACGGATTCCAGCATTAGAGTAAGGCACGGGTCCTCAAACTATTTTGCACTGAGACCCCATCAGACAATAAAAATAATTATGGGACCCCAAAAAGTTACTGCAAAAGGTCATCACATCACATGTAAAGTCAGCAGACAGCACATACATGGCAGCATTGTGGAGGCACAGAGTGATGGGAGGAGTATGATATACCATACAAACCCATCACATCACATGTGCAGTCAGCAGACAGCACATACATGGCAGCATTGTGGAGGCACAGAGTGATGGGAGGAGTCTGATATACCATAACCCATCACATCACACGTGTAGTCAGCAGACAGCACATACATGGCAGCATTGTGGAGGCACAGAGTGATGGGAGGAGTCTGATATGCCATAACCCATCACATCACACGTGTAGTCAGCAGACAGCACATACATGGCAGCATTGTGGAGGCACAGAGTGATGGGAGGAGTCTGATATACCATAACCCATCACATCACACGTGTAGTCAGCAGACAGCACATACATGGCAGCATTGTGGAGGCACAGAGTGATGGGAGGAGTCTAATATACCATAACCCATCACATCACAGGTGTAGTCAGCAGACAGCACATACATGGCAGCATTGTGGAGGCACAGAGTGATGGGAGGAGTCTGATATACCATAACCCATCACATCACATGTGTAGTCAGCAGACAGCACATACATAGCAGCATTGTGGAGGCACAGAGTGATGGGAGGAGTCTAATATACCATAACCCATCACATCACATGTGCAGTCAGCAGACAGCACATACATGGCAGCATTGTGGAGGCACAGAGTGATGGGAGGAGTCTAATATTCCATAACCCATCACATCACACGTGTAGTCAGCAGACAGCACATACATGGCAGCATTGTGGAGGCACAGAGTGATGGGAGGAGTCTGATATAACATAACCCATCACATCACATCACATGTGTAGTCAGCAGACAGCACATACATGGCAGCACTGTGGAGGCACAGAGTGATGGGAGGAGTCTGATATACCATAACCCATCACATCACATGTGTGGTCAGCAGACAGCACATACATGGCAGCATTGTGGAGGCACAGAGTGATGGGAGGAGTCTGATATACCATAACCCATCACATCACATGTGTAGTCAGCAGACAGCACATACATATGGCAGCATTGTGGAGGCACAGAGTGATGGGAGGAGTCTGATATACCATAACCCATCACATCACATGTAAAGTCAGCAGACAGCACATACATGGCAGCATTGTGGAGGCACAGAGTGATGGGAGGAGTCCAAAATAACAGACAATTCATCAGACTTTTCAGACTCCTTGAATCACTGACTGAGATAACAAAAGTCATCGCGACCCCATGCTGAGAAGGTCAGGACCCACAGTTTGAGAACCCCTGGAGTAAGGAGATCAGTAGACTACCGCAGAAGCGCCGGACTCAGGATGTGCATTTGCAGAGCAGATACTGTGCTCACTGGTCATCCCCTCCTTACATGCCCGACAGCTAACTGTATATGGCTGCTGCTAATTAATAGATGCCTGCTAATCATTAGACACCTCATAATCTACTCTCATGATTAATACATAAAGAATGTTCTTATTGCCAGATTACTTGGTCATAGTTATTGTGTAATCTGCAGGCCCCTTGCTCTGCGCAGACCTGTATCTCTCACCCAGAAGCCTGAGCTGTTATGAGGTGAAGATTTCGCTGCCCCTGTCTTCTGTCCCACACAGACCGAACACAAGCAGTGTGGTAGTGGTAAGTGTCTCACTATGAAAGGTGAAAGCAAATTTTCCTGTATTGTCAATATAAAAATTCTAACCTGACCGTGAAGGATCCCTGTGACCTAACTATGCCTGAGATATTTACCAGCTGAGGTCACTGAGCGTCCTAGTTTCTATTTATAATTCAGCCATGGCTCCACCTTGCTTCCTCTGAAAAATTACTGGCAAGTTTTCTTATGAAGGGCCAGATGCACTAAGCTTGAAAAGTAATAAAATGGAGAGTGATAAACCACCAGCCAATCAGCTCCTACCTGCCATGTCACAGACTGTGTTTGAAAAATGACAGGTAGGTGCTGATTGGCTGGTGGTTTATCACTCTCCATTTTATCACTTTTCAAGGACATCTCGTCCTATCAAGCTCGTCTTCTGAGCGATTGTTCTGTGCTAATGCTGAGGTAATTCATCTGTCTGCGCCCATCAATGGTATCTTACAAACAGGAAGCTTGCTGTGCGTTGGTCAGAAAATTCCCCCCAATGACAGCTTTACCTCAGGCACCTTCAGTTTAGATAAACTTGTGAAACCTTTACACAAACGTGTCTCTGAATGGAATGCATTCTAGCAAATGATTACAATCAAATCAATTTGTGTCTATTATTAACAAGAAGGCAGGAAGATGTTTTGCCCTGCGTATGTTGCCACATTGGCAGGGCCAGTATGTCTGGCCACGGGATAAAAAGGACAGTGACCACATGTGCGTTGGCTAATGTGGCTACATGAAGGGCCTAATTCGGCAAGCATCGAAAATTGCTGCTTACAGAACGCTGAAACGCCACCTGCCGAACGCCGCTACCCCTGCTGCGCAATGTCCTTGGTACCGTGCTAGAAGGTGTGCTCGTTAACAAATCCCCTCGCATGCGTGCGCTAGCAGGACAAAGCCTTCGAGGGGTGGCGATATTCGGAAATAGAAGTTGGTCTCAACTGACTTTTATTTCCTTCAGTGTCCTGTGGCAGCCATCCGCCCCTGGCAAGTATCGGCCCGTATGATACGGGCATGCGCAGACCCGGAATGGGCCGAATTAGGCCCATAATGTATATATCTGTATATAGAAGTGACAGGATGACTTTGCAAAATGTGTTTCTTTTCCTAGGGTTCCCTGGTGTATAACTGTTTTCAGGGAACTCCTGGTGGCGAGATGACTATAAGGTCATACACGGTACCAAGGTACTTCGCTGTGATTTACGTGACCCATCATTTTCCAAGTAAGTGACATTATTTTATTCATTTACATTCGTAAAACCACAATTTTGTGTTGAATACCCCGTCTGTCCGCCCATACTGCCCCAACAATACTGTCCCCTTCCTTTTTTATGATGTGTTGAAAATGCCTTCCATGTGGGATTATATAGACAAAGGGGGAGATTCTCTAAACCTCTCCACCCCCCTTCGCCGCCCATCGCAATTATAATTATCGCATATGTTCTAACATATGCGATAATTATAGCAAAGGACAGCTCTTGCGTTAAGAGCTGTCCTTTGCGGTGAGAGTCGCCGGGTCCCAGCAGGTCCCGGCGGCTCCCCCCTCCCTCCCACACCCGGCGCTGCTGCTGCTGCGCCGGGCTCTCCTCCTCCCTGCACCCGGAAGAGGATCAGTGCAGGGAGGAGGTCACAGGTCCGAGCAGCACAGCTCTGTGTTGCCCGGACACAGGTGAGGGGGCGATGCGGGGCGGCGGGGGTCCGTGCGGGGCGGCGGTGGGGTCGCATTAGAAACCCATTGGCTTCTATGGGGCATCTCCAGATTTTTGTTCGTCGGGAGGCTTGCCACCTAGCAACAGCTGGTGGGTTGTAGTGCAAGCCTCCCGACGATCGCTGGAGAAGGAAAAGTGAAAAGAAATTTCACTTACCTTCTCCACAGCCGGGGGAGCGGGCTGATGCCGCCGGAGCCTGTAGGCGCGCGCGCGCGCATGACGCGCGCGCGCGCGCGCACGTAGTACACGGCTCTGGGGCTACTGCACATGCGCGCATATTAATGAGGCGCATGCAAATGAGCTCTGTGACGCGCTCACGCTGGGCACGTGAGCGCACAGAGTATAGTAGCTACCAGCCCGCCCCCTGCTCAGATTTTACCTCAGCGCTGAAGATGGAGGACACTGTGTCTGTCTCTGCTACAGACACTCTCCCTGTGTCCCCTTCAGCCAGCGCTAGGAGCCTCAAACACAGAAAGAGGCTGCCTAGTGACACTTCCTCATCTGAGGACATTATTTTTAAGAGAAGAAAGCTGTTTAACCCTGTCAGGTCTGCTGACACCAGGGACAGCTCTGAGGTAGACAGTACACCTCAGGATAGTGATTCCCCCTCCAGCTCAGCATCGCTACAGGGGAGGAAAAGCACAAGTAAGAGGAGACATGTGAGCAAAAGCTCCAAGAGAGACGCCTGTTCAGGACTAATCGTCTCATTCCCAGGTATTGCCCGAAGTAGGAATACCTCAGCGGTACGCAATAAACCGCAGTCTCCTGCCCACGGGCACACTCCCCGAGCCTCAGAAAAGCATAAGAGGTCTCAGGGCTTACGTAAGGGGGCAAGTAAGCATCGCTCCTTAAGTCCACCTGACTTACAAGATGTACGCAGCCAGGTCTCAGTAGACTGGGAGTCCGAGGAGGTGACTAGAACCTCTGCGTCCTCTAAGAGAGGCGAATATAGTGACCTGCAGATGGCCAGGGTGGCACTAGCAGGAGTCTCACCCCCGAATAAAATGTATTCCTCCCACTGGGCCTTACAGGAAAAGTCCGAAGTCCATAACTTTGCACAGTTAGCCTTCAGGACATCCCTCGTTAAAGAGGATGAGATGGTTCTGCGTAACCATACAGGGATCCCAGATATCCCCGCCCTGTTTGCCCCTGATATTGACCCGGCATTATCTTCACTTATTGGTGATAAGACCCAGAGTGACTCAATTGACAAGCTGCTCAGGAAAATCCAACTGAAGGTTTCCGACGCGGCGGGCCCCCTGCTGTTCGTACTGAACAAGGCGGAGAAAGAGGGCACCGCGAGCAGCTCCTTAGATTCCCTAGTGGCATCAAAGGCAGCACTCCTGAAGGCGATAAGCAGAGCCACCCTTATGGTTGGACAGACTTTTGAGTTTATTTCCAACACCCGCAGGTCCCGTTGGCTGTCCAGAGCAGGGCTAGCCGACTTAGCGCCCAAACCAGCGGAGGTCCCTAACCTTACTGACTCCGATTTATTCGGCCCCGACTTCATAGATGAAGTCAAGATCCGGTATAAGGCACGCAAGTCGTTTGCGGATCTAAAAAGCCACCAGTCTTCCAAACGGCCCTTTCGTCAGGAGGGTCGTTCTGCCACGGCCAGCAGTGCGACCCGTGACTACCGAGACTATAGAGGCTCCACCCGAGGCCACAGAGGAGGCTACTCCAGGTCCCGGAATTCCAGAAGTGCGGCTCCTTCAACCTCCTTCCCCAGGAGAGACAGAGGAAACGGTGAGTGTACCAGAAGCACAGCCGCACCTTGGCCTCTCACAGGCCATACACCAGTGGAGAGAAATTACAACAGACAAATGGTTGTTAAAAATTATAAAACAAGGTTTATCCCTTCCGCTGCTGAGATTTCCTCGCCAGAGAATCCCATGCACAATAAACGCCAGTCCTCTCTTAGACAAGGTTTTAGTCACAGCCTTGTCTCAGGGAAGGATAGAATTGGCGGACACGTCCAAAACAGGTTGGACAAGTCACCTCTTTCCCGTAAGGAAACAGGACGGCTCCTACAGACCGGTTCTGAACGTCCAATCTCTGAACCAGTACATAAGACATCGTACGTTCAGAATGGAGGGTCTAACAGAGGTACCCTTCATTTTGACACAGAACGACTATTGCATAAAAATAGACCTCAAGGAGGCCTTTCACACTGTACACGTCCATCCCAATCACAGAAGGTTCCTGAGGTTCCTCTGGAACGGCACCCTCTACCAATGGACCGTCATGGTTTTTGGTTTGTCCAATGCCCCTTACACCTTCACACGACTTATGAAGGCGGTGATAACACACCTTCGCCAGAAACAAGTCCGATGCATAATTTACTTGGAAGACCTCCTAGTCGTACATTCAGAGCAGGAGACACTACTCTCCCAGAGAGACACAATAATATCACTTCTGCTCGGCCTAGGCTTCTCAATAAATTATCCCAAGTCAGTTTTAACACCTTGCCAATCGATTACATTCCTGGGATTCGTAATAGATTCCCGTTCTTTCTCTATCGCAGTGCCGGCAGAGAAATGGACAGACATACAAGCCTTTGTCTCCCACATTATAAAGCGTCAGCTCAGCCTGAGAGACCTCGCAAAGATCATAGGCAAAATGAGAGCTTTAGACCCCGGGTTCCTTCATGCACCCCTTATTTGCAGACACGCTCAGAACCGTCTAGGTTTCCTTATCACGATAGGCCTTACCTGGTCACACAGGATCAGGCTCACGCCGGTAGTTCGCGAAGAGATACAGAGGTGGACAGTGCTACCCATTCCTCCCCCCAGACCCCTGCAGGATCCTACACCGGTTATCATCATAACCTCAGACGCTTCACTCACGGGGTGGGGAGCCTTTACTCGCGACAAGGCTGTGAGGGGCAGGTGGTCCAGGCAGGACTCACAGGCCCATATCAACCTCCTGGAGCTAAGAGCAGCCAGACTAGCCTTAGCGGCCCTAGTTCCCCCGCAGGCTCATCATATTCCCATTCAAGTCCGTCTGGACAACAAGACCGCAGTATCTTATATAAACAAGATGGGCGGCACAAGGTCCTTGCCTCTCTGCCAGGAGGCAATAGACATCTGGGAGTGGGCGGTTCAGAGATCCATCCAGTTATCCGCAATATATGTTCCCGGAGAGCTAAACGAGTTGGCAGACTCTCTCTCCAGAACTCGCCTCACACTAGACAGAGCAACTCTAAGGCCAGAGATCTTTCGCAAGATCGTGACAGCTTTTGGGCAGCCAGGAATAGACCTCTTTGCGACACCATTCAACAGTCAGGTTCCGACTTTTGTGTCCAGGATATGGTCCCAGGGGGCATTCCAGACAGATGCTATGTCATTCCCCTGGACGAACCTAGTCCTCCCATATGCCTTCCCTCCACCAGCCTTGCTGTTGAGGGTACTACACAAAATCAAGTCGGACAGGGTACCCCAGATTATTCTGGTATACCCGATCTGGCCATCCAGAATTTGGTTTCCCCTAATCAGCCAACTACAGAAGGGCCCCAAGATCCCCTTAGAGATCTCGGGAGAATGTTTTCAGGGTACCCAGGACTTACTACAGAAACTGCCACAATGCATGTGGATGGCGACATTGCTAGGTTGTTAGCACACTCAGATCTCTCAGCATCATCAACCGCACTAATCAATGCTTCTCTGAGACCCAGAACCAAGGCTAGATACAGCGCCATAATAAAAGAGTTTATTGCCTGGCAAAACACCAGACCCAATGCTCGTCCCTCAGCACCAGTGAATTCAGCAATTGATTTCCTATCCCATAAATACGATACAGGCTCAGCCTCGGCCACCATACGTTCGTATGGTTCCGCGCTCACCCTTCTAATCCCAGGGTTTTCAGAGAATAGGTTATACTTACGCTTACTCAAAGGTATCTTCCTATCTAGACCATCACGACCACGCTACTCAACCACCTGGGACATTGAACCCTTTCTCAACCACTTAGCCACCATTCCTTCTACATCCGAAGCCCTTAGCCTATCGAGGAAACTGGCTTCCCTGATGGCTCTAGCTTTCGCGGCAAGAGGTGCCGAGTTATCATTAATAGACATTTCCGACCCATGGATGACCGCAACCCCAGCGGGTTTTCACATCATACTCAAAGGGCACACAAAGACAAGCTCTATCCTCAGGCCCCTCGTAGAGTTTGACCTAGTTAGAGATCAGTCTGACCCCGCCCTATGCCTGGTAGATTGTTTGTCGGCATATTTAGCTCTGACAGCCCCGATAAGAGGTGAACTTTCCCAACTGTTCATTACGTGTCGTAAACCCTTTCGCCCAGCCAGACCGGGAACAATCCGGGGTTGGATTGTGTCGGTCATGCGGGACGCGGGTATAGACACTTCACAATTCAAAGGACACTCCCTCCGCGGAGCCGCAGTTACCTCTGCAGCAGCCAAGGGTTTGCCATTGCAGTGTATTATGCAGGCTGCTAGATGGTCCTCTACGCGTACCTTTGTAAGGCACTATTGGAGACCATCTGATCACCAAAAGGTGGAGTTCCTTAGAGCAACCACCAGGTATGTGGTAGTCTACCCACCAGCTGTTGCTAGGTGGCAAGCCTCCCGACGAACAAACAGTAGTTTGCAGGAATCTATGACCTGCAAACTTTCTTTGTTCTAGGGAATAGGATTGCCACCTAGCAACAGCGACCCACCCTACCCGCCCGTTGCCTTGCTAGGTCTGGTGGTTTCTCTTGCTGCGATGCTAACTGTTTCCTTTCTCCTTTGGTTACAGGCGCTCCAAAGAATCAGAGCAAACAACAGGCGCAGCCAGCTAAGCAACAGAAGTGATCCCAAGAAGTCCGTTTGGCTTCGTCGAAGCACCGCTTGAAGTTCCATTACTGATCGTACCTTATAGTATTTCCGTTGGTTGTCCAGTTACCCTACGGGCTAGATATTTCATCGCGCTCTTGTTGTCGAGCAGCAGTTATTAAACACGTTTATTCAGCATCATTCAGTCTCTTGTCTCTGATTGGGTACAAGTACTAGGTGGTGTTATATTCTATTTCATGTTCTAAGGATTGCCATCCGTAAGCTTCTGTAAAATCTGAGCAGGGGGCGGGCTGGTAGCTACTATACTCTGTGCGCTCACGTGCCCAGCGTGAGCGCGTCACAGAGCTCATTTGCATGCGCCTCATTAATATGCGCGCATGTGCAGTAGCCCCAGAGCCGTGTACTACGTGCGCGCGCGCGCGCGTCATGCGCGCGCGCGCGCCTACAGGCTCCGGCGGCATCAGCCCGCTCCCCCGGCTGTGGAGAAGGTAAGTGAAATTTCTTTTCACTTTTCCTTCTCCAGCGATCGTCGGGAGGCTTGCACTACAACCCACCAGCTGTTGCTAGGTGGCAATCCTATTCCCTAGAACAAAGAAAGTTTGCAGGTCATAGATTCCTGCAAACTACTGTTTCTGGCGATGCCCCCTGCCGCGGCAAGCCGGCGGGGATGCTTAGTGCATCCCGAAATGCTGTAAAAACCCAGATAACGGGGTTTTTACGGCATTTTTACCTTAGAGAATCTCCCCCAAAATCTCCTCAGAAATAGAGTTATAGATTCTCAAAATGGAAGCCAGCAACTCATATAGGGCCAGATGCACTAAGCTTTAAAAGTGATACAATGGAGAGTGATAAACAACCAATCAGCTCCTACCTGACATTTTTCAAACACAGTCTGTGACATGGCAGGTAGGAGCTGATTGGCTGGCTGTTTATCAATGTCCATTTTATCACTTTTGAAGCTTAGTGCATCTGGCCCAAAATGGCTCCAGATGGTGGAGACTGAGATAAGCAGTAGAGGGTGTATATAGGTGACGTAGAGAGAGAGTTAGGAAAGTTCCCAATGAGTTTAGGATGCAATCTTATAAATATAGAGTCCACACAATGGCTGCCTCCAATGTGGATACACTTTATATTTTACCATTATTGTGACATAAACTGTATACCTTATATTGGGCCTTATTTTGGTTCACTCTTTCTGACAAAATCCTTCTTAGATGGACAAAACCATGTGCACTGCAGGGGAGCATATGCATAATGTGCAGAGAGAATTAGATTTGGGTGGGGTTTTACTTCAAAGTGAGATCTATATTGAAGTGTAAAAATAAAGCAGCCAGTATTTACCCTGCACAGAAACAAAATTACTCACCCAAATCTAATTCTCTCTGCACATGTTACATCTGCCCCCCTGCAGTGCACATGGTTTTGTCCATCTAAGAAGTATTTTGTCAGAAAGAGTGAACCAAAATAAGGCCCATTGATCTAATGATGTGTTTGACACCGTCCATCTTGATCCATGCAAAATGAAGCCCTCACCACGAGAGCACATTCCCTCACATGCGGACAAAGGGAAGGGAAATCGTTCGAAGGTCGCTGACCAAATCATTTCTCTTCCCTTCCGAAATAAAAATCAGTGAAGACTGACTTTTATTTCAGCCAGAGATGGCCGAAAAGGGGGCGGGCTCCGATGTCATGTGACGTATATCAGCCACCTGCCTGTGTTAACAAGGGGAATTTCCAGTGTTTTCACGGGGACGCCCATAAAACACGGAGCGATCCTTTGCTCTGGCCCAGTGTCGTCGTCCCCCCCCCTCCCCATACTCTCTGGAGTGAATGTCTCGAGTGTCAAACTCACCAAACCTCCATTTGCTCCCGGGTTCTGCACATGCTCAAATATGTGCATGCGCATGGGTTGACCCCCCCCCACCCACACCAAATTTAGCCCTGTCTGATCAAAGCTGAATCACCCTCCCTGTCCGATGCTTCACTAAGAAGTGTTTACAAATAATCTCCACAGAGTGCACAGAGCTGGACCCAGAGGAGAACGTGCGGGTGTGTGCAGGTAAACCACTAAGGAGACATAGGTCAGAGTGCTCGCTGCTCAACACCTCCCATCTGTACTGCCCAACATCTCCCATCTGTACTGCTCAACACCTTCCTTCCATACTGCCCAACATCTTTCATCCATACTGCTCTACACCATCCATCCATACTGCCCAACACCTCCCATCTGTACTGCCCAACACCTTACATCCATACTGCCCAACATCTCCCATCCATACTGCTCTACACCATCCATACTGCCCAACACCTCCCTTCTGTACTGCCCAACACCTTACATCCATACTGCCCAACATCTCCCATCCATACTGCCCAACATCTCCCATCTGTACTGCCCAACACCTCCCATCTGTACTGCTCAACACCTTACATCCATACTGCCCAACATCTCCCATCCATACTGCCCAACATCTCCCATCTGTACTGCCCAACACCTCCCATCTGTACTGCTCAACACCTTCCTTCCATACTGCCCAACATCTCCCATCTGTACTGCTCAACACCTTCCTTCCATACTGCCCAACATCTTTCATCCAACCTGCTCTACACCATCCATCCATACTGCCCAACATCTCCCATCCATACTGCCCAACATCTCCCATCTGTACTGCCCAACACCTCCCATCTGTACTGCTCAACACCTTACATCCATACTGCCCAACATCTCCCATCCATACTGACCAACATCTCCCATCTGTACTGCCCAACATCTCCCATCTGTACTGCTCAACACCTTACATCCATACTGCCCAACATCTCCCATCCATACTGCCCAACATCTCCCATCTGTACTGCTCAACACCTTACATCCATACTGCCCAACATCTCCCATCCATACTGCCCAACATCTCCCATCTGTACTGCTCAACACCTTCCTTCCATACTGCCCAACATCTTTCATCCATACTGCTCTACACCATCCATCCATACTGCCCAACATCTTTCATCCATACTGCTCTACACCATCCATCCATACTGCCCAACACCTCCCATCTGTACTGCCCAACACCTCCCATCTGTACTGCTCAACACCTTACATCCATACTGCCCAACATCTCCCATCCATACTGCCCAACATCTCCCATCTGTACTGCCCAACACCTCCCATCTGTACTGCCCAACATCTCCCATCTGTACTGCTCAACACCTTCCTTCCATACTGCCCAACATCTTTCATCCATACTGCTCTACACCATCCATCCATACTGCCCAACACCTCCCATCTGTACTGCCCAACACCTTACATCCATACTGCCCAACATCTCCCATCCATACTGCTCTACACCATCCATACTGCCCAACACCTCCCTTCTGTACTGCCCAACACCTTACATCCATACTGCCCAACATCTCCCATCCATACTGCCCAACATCTCCCATCTGTACTGCCCAACACCTCCCATCTGTACTGCTCAACACCTTACATCCATACTGCCCAACATCTCCCATCCATACTGCCCAACATCTCCCATCTGTACTGCCCAACACCTCCCATCTGTACTGCTCAACACCTTCCTTCCATACTGCCCAACATCTCCCATCTGTACTGCTCAACACCTTCCTTCCATACTGCCCAACATCTTTCATCCAACCTGCTCTACACCATCCATCCATACTGCCCAACATCTCCCATCCATACTGCCCAACATCTCCCATCTGTACTGCCCAACACCTCCCATCTGTACTGCTCAACACCTTACATCCATACTGCCCAACATCTCCCATCCATACTGACCAACATCTCCCATCTGTACTGCCCAACATCTCCCATCTGTACTGCTCAACACCTTACATCCATACTGCCCAACATCTCCCATCCATACTGCCCAACATCTCCCATCTGTACTGCTCAACACCTTACATCCATACTGCCCAACATCTCCCATCCATACTGCCCAACATCTCCCATCTGTACTGCTCAACACCTTCCTTCCATACTGCCCAACATCTTTCATCCATACTGCTCTACACCATCCATCCATACTGCCCAACATCTTTCATCCATACTGCTCTACACCATCCATCCATACTGCCCAACACCTCCCATCTGTACTGCCCAACACCTTACATCCATACTGCCCAACATCTCCCATCCATACTGCCCAACATCTTTCATCCATACTGCTCTACACCATCCATCCATACTGCCCAACACCTCCCATCTGTACTGCCCAACACCTCCCATCTGTACTGCTCAACACCTTACATCCATACTGCCCAACATCTCCCATCCATACTGCCCAACATCTCCCATCTGTACTGCCCAACACCTCCCATCTGTACTGCCCAACATCTCCCATCTGTACTGCTCAACACCTTCCTTCCATACTGCCCAACATCTTTCATCCATACTGCTCTACACCATCCATCCATACTGCCCAACACCTCCCATCTGTACTGCCCAACACCTTACATCCATACTGCCCAACATCTCCCATCCATACTGCCCAACATCTTTCATCCATACTGCTCTACACCATCCATCCATACTGCCCAACACCTCCCATCTGTACTGCCCAACACCTCCCATTTGTACTGCTCAACACCTCACATCCATACTGCCCAACATCTCTCATCCATACTGCCCAACATCTCCCATCTGTACTGCCCAACACCTCCCATCTGTACTGCTCAACACCTTCCTTCCATACTGCCCAACATCTCCCATCTGTACTGCTCAACACCTTCCTTCCATACTGCCCAACATCTTTCATCCAACCTGCTCTACACCATCCATCCATACTGCCCAACATCTCCCATCCATACTGCCCAACATCTCCCATCTGTACTGCCCAACACCTCCCATCTGTACTGCTCAACACCTTCCTTCCATACTGCCCAACATCTCCCATCTGTACTGCTCAACATCTTCCTTCCATACTGCCCAACATCTCCCATCTGTACTGCCCAACACCTCCCATCTGTACTGCCCAACACCTCCCATCTGTACTGCTCAACACCTTACATCCATACTGCCCAACATCTCCCATCTGTACTGCCCAACACCTCCCATCCAACCTGCTCTACACCATCCATCCATACTGCCCAACATCTCCCATCCATACTGCCCAACATCTCCCATCTGTACTGCCCAACACCTCCCATCTGTACTGCCCAACATCTCCCATCTGTACTGCTCAACATCTTCCTTCCATACTGCCCAACATCTCCCATCTGTACTGCCCAACACCTCCCATCTGTACTGCCCAACACCTCCCATCTGTACTGCTCAACACCTTACATCCATACTGCCCAACATGTCCCATCTGTACTGCTCAACACCTTCCTTCCATACTGCCCAAAATCTTTCATCCATACTGCTCTACACCATCCATCCGTACTGCCCAACACCTCCCATCTGTACTGCCCAACACCTCCCATCTGTACTGCCCAACACCTCCCATCTGTACTGCTCAACACCTCCCATCTGTACTGCTCAACACCTTCCTTCCATACTGCCCAACATCTCCCATCTGTACTGCTCAACACCTTCCTTCCATACTGCCCAACATCTTTCATCCATACTGCTCTACACCATCCATCCGTACTGCCCAACACCTCCCATCTGTACTGCCCAACACCTCCCATCTGTACTGCCCAACACCTCCCATCTGTACTGCCCAACACCTCCCATCTGTACTGCTCAACACCTTACATCCATACTGCCCAACATGTCCCATCTGTACTGCTCAACACCTTCCTTCCATACTGCCCAACATCTTTCATCCATACTGCTCTACACCATCCATCCGTACTGCCCAACACCTCCCATCTGTACTGCCCAACACCTCCCATCTGTACTGCCCAACATCTCCCATCTGTACTGCCCAACACCTCCCATCTGTACTGCTCAACACCTTCCTTCCATACTGCCCAACATCTCCCATCTGTACTGCTCAACACCTTCCTTCCATACTGCCCAACATCTTTCATCCAACCTGCTCTACACCATCCATCCATACTGCCCAACATCTCCCATCCATACTGCCCAACATCTCCCATCTGTACTGCCCAACACCTCCCATCTGTACTGCTCAACACCTTCCTTCCATACTGCCCAACATCTCCCATCTGTACTGCTCAACATCTTCCTTCCATACTGCCCAACATCTCCCATCTGTACTGCCCAACACCTCCCATCTGTACTGCCCAACACCTCCCATCTGTACTGCTCAACACCTTACATCCATACTGGACAACATCTCCCATCTGTACTGCCCAACACCTCCCATCCAACCTGCTCTACACCATCCATCCATACTGCCCAACATCTCCCATCCATACTGCCCAACATCTCCCATCTGTACTGCCCAACACCTCCCATCTGTACTGCCCAACACCTCCCATCTGTACTGCTCAACACCTTACATCCATACTGCCCAACATGTCCCATCTGTACTGCTCAACACCTTCCTTCCATACTGCCCAACATCTTTCATCCATACTGCTCTACACCATCCATCCGTACTGCCCAACACCTCCCATCTGTACTGCCCAACACCTCCCATCTGTACTGCCCAACACCTCCCATCTGTACTGCTCAACACCTTACATCCATACTGCCCAACATCTCCCATCTGTACTGCTCAACACCTTCCTTCCATACTGCCCAACATCTCCCATCCATACTGCCCAACATCTCCCATATGTACTGCTCAACACCTTACATCCATACTGCCCAACATCTCCCATCTGTACTGCTCAACACCTTCCTTCCATACTGCCCAACATCTTTCATCCATACTGCTCTACACCATCCATCTGTACTGCCCAACACCTCCCATCTGTACTGCCCAACACCTCCCATCTGTTCTGCTCAACACCTTACATCCATACTGCCCAACATCTCCCATCCATACTGTCCAACATCTCCCATCTGTACTGCCCAACACCTCCCATATGTACTGCTCTACACCATCCATCCATACTGCCCAACACCTCCCATCTGTACTGCCCAACACCTCCTATCTGTACTGCTCAACACCTTACATCCATACTGCCCAACATCTCCCATCCATACTGACCAACATCTCCCATCTGTACTGCCCAACATCTCCCATCTGTACTGCTCAACACCTTACATCCATACTGCCCAACATCTCCCATCCATACTGCCCAACATCTCCCATCTGTACTGCTCAACACCTTCCTTCCATACTGCCCAACATCTCCCATCTGTACTGCTCAATACCTTCCATCCATACTGCCCAACATCTCCCATCTGTACTGCTCAACACCTTCCTTCCATACTGCCCAACACCTTTCATCCATACTGCTCTACACCATCCATCCATACTGCCCAACACCTCCCATCTGTACTGCCCAACACCTCCCATCTGTACTGCTCAACACCTTCCTTCCATACTGCCCAACATCTTTCATCCATACTGCTCTACACCATCCATCCATACTGCCCAACACCTCCCATCTGTACTGCCCAACACCTCCCATCTGTACTGCTCAACACCTTACATCCATACTGCCCAACATCTCCTATCCATACTGCCCAACATCTCCCATCCATACTGCCCAACATCTTTCATCCATACTGCTCTACACCATCCATCCTGCCCAACACCTCCCATCTGTACTGCCCAACACCTCCCATCTGTACTGCTCAACACCTTACATCCATACTGCCCAACATCTCCCATCCATACTGCCCAACATCTCCCATCTGTACTGCCCAACACCTCCCATCTGTACTGCCCAACATCTCCTATTCATACTGCCCAACATCTCCCATCTGTACTGCCCAACATCTCCCATCTGTACTGCTCAACACCTTCCATCAGTATTGATCAACATCTTCCATCCATACTGCCCAACACTTCCTGTCTGTACTGCTCAATACCTTGAACCTGTACTGCGCAACATCTCCCATCCATACTGCCCAACATTTCCCATCCATACTGCCCAACATCTCCCATCTGTACAGCCCAACACCTTACATCCATACTGCCCAATATCTCCCATCCATACTGCCCAACATCTCCCATCTGTACTGCTCAACACCTTCCTTCCATACTGCCCAACATCTTTCATCCATACTGCTCTACACCATCCATCCATACTGCCCAACATCTCCCATCTGTACTGCTCAACACCTTCCATCCATACTGCCCAACATCTCCCATCTGTACTGCTCAACACCTTACTTCCATACTGCCCAACATCTTTCATTCATACTGCTCTACACCTTTCATCCATACTGCCCAACACCTCCTGTCTGTACTGCTCAATACCTCGCACCTGTACTGCCCAACATCTCCCATCCATACTGCCCAACATTTCCCATCTGTACAGCCCAACACCTTACATCCATAATGCCCAACATCTCCCATCTGTGCTGATCAACACCTTCCATCCATACTGCCCAACACCTTCCATCCATACTGCCCAACACCTCCCCTTCCATACTGCCCAACATCCATATATTCTGCCGGCACCCCCAAAGAGAATTAGACCCTGCAAATGAGGCCCAATAACTTTTAGCCTTAACAAGAAGG
Source organism: Crinia signifera (assembly GCF_055691185.1). Lineage (NCBI taxonomy): Eukaryota > Metazoa > Chordata > Amphibia > Anura > Myobatrachidae > Crinia > Crinia signifera. The sequence continues at coordinate 19,558,799 of NC_139224.1, read as the reverse complement.
GAGCTGTATTATTACAGAATATTACAATGTAACGTATCTCTCTGCTTGCAGCTCCCACTATGAACATTACTACAGAGGGTGATCAGATCTCTGTAGTTATCAATGCAACAGTCGATGTGAACGTGACATTACAGCGATTTTATAACTCCAAATCCAGAGAAAATTCTACTACCGTTATTATTTTAGTGAGTATTGTTTCAATGCCCAGAATTATATTTAAAACCTATACATTATATAGCCTATATATTTATTATAAAAGTTGTTGGGTGAGTATAATGATTGTTTGTTTTATATTACAGAGTGGAAACCAGCGTTATAGTTTTCCAAAATCAGACATTGTCCCTTGTATGTGTTTTACGGTAAGTGATATTATTCTGAATTCAATTGTGGGTTAATAACGCAGATTCAGTTATGCTACAGTATAAATGAGATATCTTTCATTACCATTAACCCCTTCAGTGGTGTTTTTTTTAAAGGAGCGCTCCTCACTGGGTGAGTTTTTAGGGGGCGCACTCCCTAAAAAAAAACTCTACGCTGTCTCCCGGGACTGGGCAGCGCCGCTAAGCACTGTGTCAGCCGCTGCCCGTCCCTGCCAACCCAGCCCTGCCCCTGTCAACCCGGCGTGTAGAACAGTCCTGTCACAGACTGTAATACAACAGCTGGGGGAGGGGGGGGGGGGAGGAGGCGCGGCCGAGCAGAGGGAGCTAAGCAGTGGCAATTTTCCGGGGTTTGCGATTCTGGGCACTGAGGCATAGCCCAGAAAATTCTCGGGATTACCACTGAAGGGGGCATGTCTCTATTCACAGGGGTGTGGCCTCGCCGCCCAGCAGGGCACTGAGAGGTGGAGCTACTCTGCCAGGCTTTTAAAGTGGCTGGAACAGTCCATTTAGGCAATCAGCCTTTCTGGCATGTGCTAGATGGCCAGTCTAGCCCTGCTCAAAATATATATCAAAATGCTATAACTCTTTTCCATAAAAGTTTCAGACAAATATCCACCATAAGGATCAATAGATTAAGTGTATGGATATAAATTACCAGTCAATCAGCTTCTAACTATCATTTTTTCAAACACAGCCTGTAACATGGTTGGTTGGTACTTTTATCTCTCCCCACTTTATCTCCATTTTTACTATGTTTTCCCCGTTATTTAAAGCCATAAGCTATCCTGGTATAAGCTCTTTGGTAAATAGAGCAGAAAAATAATTTCCTATTGGCCATGATATGCAGTGATAGTTAATGGGGCAAACCATTCCTCACCTCTGAGGTGCAGTACCACCAGTGACCACTAGAGGCCACTAGATGGACCAAATGACTCCTTAACAGAAAGTGAAAGCAAAATGATCTGTTTCAAACTTGTATGAACAGAGGGAGCTGCGAAGACAGAGGTAGGAGCAGATAGGGACTACTCCTCCATTTTGACAGGCTTTTCTCTAGTAAGTAATATCATATTGTATTTATCCTTATTTCCCCAGGCTTATTATTCTTGGGTAGATGCAATTAGAACCGAATGCTGTCCATTCACGAATTGTAAGTAGCTTTTCAATCATTTCGTTATTGGTTTCTGTAGCGTAATGTGGTGTAAAGGGTTCGGATGTCCGCCTGAGCCGCCTGAACCAATCAGATATTAGGTTACATCATACTAACAGGAAAGCAGCTATTGTTTTACTTCCTCCACCTTGGTACTGCAGTGGCAATCAGTGGGCATGACGTACACCCTGGGGTAGATTTTTTAAGCCAAGGAAGTGATAAGGTATCAGCTCCTAACTGCCACATTGCAGGCCAGGTTTGAAACCTGGCAGTTAAGGGCTGATTGGTCGTTGATAACACAGCAGCCAATGTATCACTTCACCGGGTTTAAGAAATCTGCCCTACTGTCCTTTATAACAGCCTTGGAGTTGGGAGACTGTCTCCGAGAGCTGAGCAGCCCGCACCGCGCACACACAAAGGAGAGCCGCGACGGCAGCACACACTGAGTGACACTCAGTTCCGAGCAGCCACACACACAGATGGGCAGATCACACAGTAGACGGCCGGGCCGCAGGGGTGACACAGTCACTGAATCAAAGCCAATACAGGCCAAGCTATGGGGCCCTTCAGATCGCCAGGGCCCGTCACACTTGTCCCCCTTGACCCCCCCTGTCGCCAGGCCTGCTGCAGAGAAAGGAGTAGATTGTTTCTATTGTAAATAAGGATTGCGTACCATGGATACAGTAACACAGACACAAATATTCCGGTTATTCCAGTCACACAGATGTTACACTAATATATTCTGTCACTTTTATATGAAGTTTATTGTCAATCTGTACAAAGTTATGTTTCATTAGCTCATTAGATGCACCTCCCCCTCTCTATCCCTTTTGGGGGTGGGTCTGTCACCCCATGGGTGCTTTAACCCTTTGAGTGACAACATCTCTGTGAGTTATGCACAATGTCGGCTAAAAATACCAACGCCGCTCACATTTGTTATATGAATTCAAATAAAAAAATGTGGGAAAAAAAAAAAAACATATGGGTGAGATTTAATAAGATGAGAGATTCAGAAAGTGAGAGATTTGGTTAGAAATCTCCAGTTTTTTTAAAGCGGCAATCATTTACACTGCAAAATCAGTTTGATTGTGCGGTGTAAATGATTGGCACTTTAAAAAAACTGGAGATTTCTTACCAAGGGCGGGATGTATTAATATACATCGCCGCTCTTCGCCTGCCAGCCTCCGCGATGCTAGCATTGGGGTGCGGTGATGGAGACCCCCACGATACCTGTAATGTGGTGTGCGGGGGTCTCCGTCACATCCCGGCGGCTGTCAGTGTCCACCTGCATCTCTTCCTCCCCCCTGCAGCTGGATGTCCTCCCGGCTGTGACACCTGCTGGGGGAGGAGGAGATCGAAGGAGGACGGAAGGGGGGGTTGCGCGGACGGTGGGAGGTGATAGAAGCCCATTGGCTTCTATAGGGTATCGCCACTGCCAGGCGGAGACGGGGCGGATGGGTAATGGTACATAGGAAAATGCTGTAAAACCCCCTTTTTACCGCATTTTCCCTTTAGTACATCCCGCCCCAAATCTCTCACTTTCTGAATCTCTCATCCTTTTAAATTATATTATTTCCTATATACAGGCCATTATGATGAATAAAAATGTTGGCTTTGCAATCTTTACATCAATTTTGAAAAATTCTCTTGGCACTCATAGGGTTGAGAGAGGTGGGGGCCTGTGTGCAGGTTCCGATTGGGCTCCCTCCTCTCTGCGCAGGCATGAATCACAGGAAATGACTGCGGCAGACATTTTTCCAGTGATTTGTGTAGGGTATGTGACACCTTGCATCCATTATAGATACGCAGGTGATACACTCCCCCCCCCCACCCCCCCACCCCCCCAATGTTCTGTCTAAAATTATGGGTCGGCAGGTGAACGGCAGGAGCGCACATCGTTAGCGATGTAGTGAGTACACACTGGGCGATTTTACGAAATTTGTTGAAACAAATGGTTGTTTTTTGGCAAATTCATTTAAAATGTTGTCTAGTGTGTACTCAGCGTTAGTATTGATCTGTAAATACAATCCGGAACCATTACCGCTGTAGTGAATTATAGGACGGGATGTACTGAATCCGAGTTCAGTGGCTTTGATTGATGCTGGCCCAACTCAGGTGTTTTTTTGGGGGGGGTTGTTTGTTTGTTTGTTTTTTTAAAGGGGCAATCATTGAAAAGGCATGGTTTTACCTTGTCGATGATTGCCCCTTTAAAAAAAAAAACACCCGCGATACTTTTTTTAAAAGAATAATGTGCATTTGTCAAAAGAGGTTTAATGTAAAAATATTTTGAGGATCTGGTTTGGTTTAATTTGCTGTTTGCTTCATACATTCCAGATTCAGAAGAGATTACGCTCAGGAGGAGTCGCCTGACGGTGACACTGGATGAAAACATAGTGTTCTACAAACTGTCAGCACCTTGCAATATAACGGCGGAATTTTCACTGTGCTGGAGATCCAGCTATCATTCACAGTGCACCGAGATTCCTCACTCCAGGAAAACGGTTATGAATGAGGTAATCCACCCACCCGCGGAATATATACTAATGAATTCTGTGACGCGCCGTGATTTTAACAACAGACATACAGAATGTGCGGCCAAGAACCCAGGAGCTGAATTGAAGTCTGAGAAGTAATGGAACCATCACATTTGCACTCTCTGACCACTGTGTGCTCCCCGGTGCTGGGCGTAGTTATGTGTGGAAGGGGGTTGAGGAGTGAAGAAGGCACCTGATTGGGTCTCTGTGTCACCTGACTCCTGCTCTGTGTCACCTGACTCCTGCTCTGTGTCACCTGACTGCTGTTGACTACACTTCCAGTCCTTCCTTTGCCAGACAATTGAATAGCACCTAACACTTCCATTCCTCCTGGGCCCTTATTACTTAGGAATTGGGCCCGGTCATAGTAAATGAGAGCGGGGAATGGGAGGAGGCTATGCCAGTTTTTCTTGCTACCATTATGTTTTCCTGGCATACATTGTTGATACTTGCAAGCACAATCATTTTCCTATTAGGGGGAACTTATTTAGCCAGCAAGATGTGAACATAAAGGACTTAAGATGGGAAATAATGAAATATTTCAGCATCTTCTCCAAGTATATCAGGCACGCATGAAGAACCTGTAGAGACATAATGCCTGATTAATCGCTGCTTACTGAGCGCTGAGACGCCGCCCCGCCGAGCGCGTTCCACACACACACACACACCCCCCCCCTGCACCATCAAATCCCCTCGGTACCACGTTCTGTGATGTCATCCACCCGACAGGGTTAATAGTAAATGCTACAGCTACATTACCCTATTTGCACACAATGTAGTAATGTGTCCCATTTACAAGAGATCAGTGGGGCAGATGTATTAAGCTTCAACAAGAGATAAATGCAAGGGTGATAAGGAGAGATAAACGTCCAGCCAATCACCTGCCAACTGCCATGTTACAGGTTGTGTTTGAAAAAAGTCAGTAAGGAGCTGATTGGCTGGACGTTTATCTCTCCTTATCACCCTTGCATTTATCTCTTGTTAAGGCTTAATACATCTGCCCCATAATGTGTTATAGGGTTTCGTTGTACAACTGCTGAAACGGCTTTTTAATAGACTGTAAAATGTCATTAAACACCAAATACATCACTCAAATCAAACGCAGCAAAATCGGGACAGTGACCAGATCCCAAATGGAACATTTCAACGAATTTTTGGGGCATATACAGTTTAGCCACGCGGCGATAAAACCCAAGACTACAGCCACGTTGTAAGCCCCATGACTACCGGATTGTGCTCCTTAGATCCTGTGATTGATATACGGTCTATACAGTACTACCATACCTGCACACTTAAGATAAAAGCACAATCAGGATTCTGATACATTTGGCCAAATCCAGATAGTTGCATCCCTGATAAAAGGATCTATGGGAAGATAATGTAAGTGGGTAGTGAGGTCTTGTTAATGTTGCTACATTGTCCCCGGTGTAACCTGAACGTCAATGTGTTTCTTAACAGGAAAAGAAATCTATTCAGTTGGAGCTGCTTGACCCATCCATCTGTGTCCAGGTATGATCCGCAGATTGCTGGGATAAATATCACCACATGTATTATTTGGGGTAAAGGAATCAAGGGTGTAGCTGCAATAGGTGCAGGGGATGCGCTGCTATGGAACCTGACCCTCCCCCTGCACCTACTTACTAGGAGGGGGAGCGCTTAGCATTTTGAATTAGAAACTAATAGGAATTGGCCAGTTTTACCATAGATACAGCAACCTACGTGAATGGTTGTCTGAGCCGCATTTTAGGCCCTGAGCAAAGCAATGCGCTGGAGACCTTACACACCCATTCACAGGAACCAATCATAACTGTCTCCACATGCTTCCATATAGTGACTGGCTGTCAGCACCCTGATTGGTGGAAAGATCCAGCCATCCACGTGTCAGCATGATGACAGCCATTTACTGACTGGCTGTACACTGGGAGACAGGTGGGGAATGCTGATTGGCTGCTCTGATTGCATACCTCCCAAGTCTTAAAGAGGGACAGTGCGCCGCGGCACGCCGGAGGGGGCGTGGTTTATGACATGTGGGCATGTCTTGAAACACACTCTGGGCGTGTCTTATATTAAAACTGAAGCGTTGATATTATTACAGTAGTCGCTGTGTACTTCTCTGTGGGAAGAAATGTGAGTGCCACATATACAAATTAGAGATATATATATATATATATATATATATATATATATATATATATATATATATATAATTACACCGAGGTATACAAAAGGGAGTGAGTCAGTGTAATTAATAATAGTATCAGACGAGAAGCCACACTGAGCGCACAGATCCACAGCAGCAGAGCAGCGCCCTCAGCAGCCCAGCTCCGGGAAAGTGAAGGGGCTTGCTGTCAATCACTGCAAGCGGCCGGGGCTGGGCAGCACATCGGCGGCATATGGGGGTGTGGCCAAATTGGTCAGAGGCTGAGCTGCTAGAGCCTCATACTGTCGCTCTAAAGTGCTCAGAATGCGCAGCTGCTGTATACACGATTGCCAGTGATAGAGCTACCCACCACGGGACACTGGCGGTCACGGGAGGGACGTGGAACATACAAAGTGCACTGTAGGCTGTGTGTGTCTCATCCCTGCTGGGTGCTGTAAATCAAGATTAAATAATAACTTGTGGTTGTTCATTGCTTCACAGGTGTCGGTCAAAGGGAAAGTCTTGCACACTAACTGCTCACTGTATAATGGTAAGTTGCACACTAACTGCTCACTGTATAATGGTAAGTTGCACACTAACTGCTCACTGTAAAATGGTAAGTTGCACGCTAACTGCTCACTGTGTGGTATTCGGACTATTTGTCTACAACAAGTAGATAGACAGCCATTAGGTCGACACCATTAGTTCGACAACTCAATAGGTCGACATGCTTTTAGGTCGACATACCATTAGGTCGACATACCATTAGGTCGACACTGCCATTAGGTCGACAGTGTCTAGGTCGACAGTCAAAAGGTCGACATGGTTTTTTTCACTGTTTTTTGAGCCGACATGTGCCGACAGGCGGTATTTCATGCCCTACTATCCACTAGGGCGTGGAGTTAGATTATAATAGTGTGCCGAGCGCTGCGAGGCACCATGCCCGAAGCATTGCGAGCGATGCGAGGGGCTGCGGTTCACTTCAAACTGTGTCCAGGTCGACTGTGTCGACATTTGGGTAAAAAAAACAGTGAAAAAAAGCATGTCGACCTTTTGACTGTCGACCTAGACACTGCCGGCCTAATGGCAGTGTCGACCTAATGACATGTCGACCTAATGGTATGTCGACCTAATGGCTTGTCGACCTAATGGTATGTCGACCTAAAAGCATGTCGACCTATTGAGTTGTTGAACTAATGGTGTCAACCTAATGGCTGTCTATCTTCTTGTTGTAGACAAATGGTCCCACATCCCACTGTGTAAGGGTAAGATGCAAGTAACGGCTCATTGTGTAGGGTAAGTTGTACGCTAACTGCTCACGGTGTAAGGGTAAGATGCACGCTAACTGCTCACAGTGTAAGGGTAAGTTGCATGCTAACTGCTCACTGTGTATTGTAAGGGTAAGATGCACCGGAACTGCTCAGGGTGTAAGGGTAAGATGCACACTAACTGCTTACTGTGTAAGGGTAAGATGCACCCTAACTGCTCACAGTGTAAGGGTAAGTTGCATGCTAACTGCTCACTGTGTATTGTAAGGGTAAGATGCACACTAACTGCTCACTGTGTAGTGGTAAGATGCACGGTAACTCCTCCCGGTATAAGGGTAAGATGCACCCTAACTGCTCACGGAGTAAGGGTAAGATGCACCGTAACTGCTCAGGGTGTAAGGGTAAGATGCATGCTAACTGCTCAGGGGGTATGATGCACGCTAACTGCTCAGGGTATAAGGGTAAGATGCACGCTAAATGCTCATGGTGTAAGGGTAAGATGCACCCTAACTGCTCACAGTGTAAGGGTAAGATGCACGCTAACTCCTCAAGGTGTAAGGGTAAGATGCGCGCTAACTGCTCAGGGAGTAAGGTTAAGATGCACTGTATCTGCTCAGGATGTAAGGGTAAGATGCACACTAACTGCTTACTGTGTAAGGGTAAGATGCACCCTAACTGCTCACAGTGTAAGGGTAAGTTGCATGCTAACTGCTCACTGTGTATTGTAAGGGTAAGATGCACACTTACTGCTCACTGTGTAAGGGTAAGATGCACGCTAACTCCTCCCGGTATAAGGGTAAGATGCGCACTAACTGCTCACGGAGTAAGGGTAAGATGCACCGTAACTGCTCAGGGTGTAAGGGTAAGATGCATGCTAACTGCTCAGGGGGTAAGATGCACGCTAACTGCTCAGGGTATAAGGGTAAGATGCACGCTAACTGCTCAGGGTATAAGGGTAAGATGCACCCTAACTGCTCACGGAGTAAGGGTAAGATGCACCGTAACTGCTCAGGGTGTAAGGGTAAGATGCATGCTAACTGCTCAGGGGGTAAGGGTAAGATGCACGCTAACTGCTCAGGGTATAAGGGTAAGATGCACCCTAACTGCTCAGGGTATAAGGTTAAGATGCACGCTAACTGCTCAGGGTATAAGGGTAAGATGCACCCTAACTGCTCAGGGTATAAGGGTAAGATGCACCCTAACTGCTCAGGGTATAAAGGTAAGATGCACACTAACTGCTCAGGGTGTAAGGGTAAGATGCATGCTAAATGCTCAGGGTGTAAGGGTAAGATGCACACTAATTGCTCAGGGTGTAAGGGAAAGATGCACACTAATTGCTCAGGGTGTAAGGGAAAGATGTACGCTAATTGATCAGGGGGTAAGATGCACACTAATTGCTCAGGGTGTAAGGGTAAGATGCACGCTAACTGCTCAGGGTATAAGGGTAAGATGCACGCTAAATGCTCACTGTGTAAGGGTAAGTTGCGCGCTCACTATATAAGGTATAAGGCACTTTTTGGTGAGTTTATTGCGCATATGCCCATTTGGTTCTTTGATAATGTAGGCAGGAATGGTTACAATATAACTTGTAGTATTCCTGCATAATGGCAGAGATTCCAATTGAACTCATCATCAAGTGTTTATCCTTTTAATGCTCAGAGCTGGTCAGGTGAGATAACCAAAAGGAAGTTGGAAAAGCAGAAGAAGATTATCTTAGTGGAAGTTGCTAGGGTGAGACTGGTATGTACTAAAATCCCGCACTGCTAGGAAGAGAAGTTCAATGACAGTTTTCTTTCCCAAATTCTAAATGTCCCATTGTAGAACTTGGAACAGGAATATATATATTTAGTGTTCATTCTAGCACCCGCCATATTTGAAAACCCATGCAGTTCCTCTTCCCTGCCTGGGGTGTCCCTGTCTGCTGAAGTGCTTCTAGCACAGTGTGGTCTGTATATCAGCACTGATATGCAAACCAGACCTGTGCTAGAAACCCCACAGCAGACAGTGACACCCCAGGCAGTGAAGAGGAACTGCATGGGTTTTCAAAGATGGCGGGTGCTAGAATGAACAATATATATAGAATTTAGAACGGCTATGGTGTAACCATTACATCTATTATTTTATGTAGATTTATGCCACAAAACAGTGAATATTTTAATATCTTGAATCCCGCCTGCCGATTCTTAGTTGAGCCGGCCGAGAACGGGACAGGGTCACGGTTGTCAGGCCAGCGCGACAGTCATGACCCGGAATTGAATATCCCCCTAAATCAATGATTAAATAATAGTTTTAGTAGCCCATGGTTCCCAAACTCGGTCCTCAGGGGCACCCTGACAGTCCTGGTGTTAAGGATATGCATGTGACCTAATTAGTACCGCCCACACTGCCCGCGTGAGTAAATATGCGGGGCGGGCAGTGTGGGAATGCGTGGAAGGCCAATCCCAGGAATCCCAGCATTGAGCATTTTCCAGTCCCAAATCCTGGGATTGACGAAATGTCCCGGAATTGGCTTCCCTAGTGTGAATATATATATATAGGGGTAAATTTAATAAAGCTTCTAAAAATTAAAAGAGGTGCTGTTGCCCGTAGGAACCAATCAGATTCTATAATTGTCAAGGATGCAATAGAGAAATGATCGACAGAATCGGATTGGTTGCTATGGGCAACTTGTAGAAGCTTTCGTAAATTTACCCCATAGGGGGTTATTCATTCCCAACAGTCGGATTCACGGCCGTTTTTGACCCATTCTGATTGACATTGTTTTGTCAGAAACGGACGCTAAATTGTCGAAATCTGATGCAAATCCATCAATTAGCAGCCTTTCCGACAACTTTAAAAAAAGCTGAATCTGAAACACTTCAATGCTGTTGGAAACGGTAGCATTGTATAGACGAGTGCCGCTATTTCCGCTGAATACCCCCTTACGGAAACTGGCATCTACTATAATCTCCTATGCCCAGGCAATACACTCAGAGGACTTTACAGCAATTTCTGATTTTTTACTTTCATTTTTTAAGATTAGCGTTTGAATTGTGGTTTTATATAAGCCGCAGCTATCTGTCTTGTTCTCACAGGGACCCGCGAGAAAAATAAGGAAGAGGCCATTGTACATGTCTCAAAGCACCAACAGTCTGTGTCTCTCTGCTCAGTTCAGGCAAACGGCTGCACCATATTGTACAACAAGACGCACCAGGTACCGCAATGCCAGTGACATCATTCATAGGCCTACATGCTACAGCGCCCCTAGTGGCCATTGTCTTGCTGCTCATTAACCTGTCTGAGAAATAATTGCCTGGTGCACCCAAGCGTAAATCTGTCTCGCTGCCCATAATATATCAATGCAATGCAGAGATTGTACAGAGATAAAGGAAGATAAGGCTGGTGCAATCCAACGCAATAAAGAAACATAAAAAGAATGAAGTAAAACTAGTGTCCATGCAAATCCAGGCACGCCCTACACTGACTCATCTGTCGTTATTATATTATCTGGTATCAACATAGCGATTAGATCTGTACACTTGGGAGAGGCAATGTGCCCAGTATACATCTGTGCAGTACCCTGTGGATGGCATGCCAAGGCAGTAGCGCACGCAGGGGGGTTTCTGGGTACCCAGAAACCCCCCCTGGAGTCTAAGGGCGCTAGGCTGAAAGCTGAGGGTCCCCTCTTTCCATGGGTACAAGAATTTTAAAAATCGGCCCTTGGGAACCGGAGATATCTGACTTCAAAGCAGAGGTCCCCATCCAAGCCTGTTAATTGCTCTTCCAAGTCAGATATTTCAGGTTCTGTCTGACTCAGAGTTTCTCTGAGGGTATATTCCCTGAGGGTATATAAGCTGGGACTCCCCCCCCTTTGATGGACACTAGGATCTTGTCTCTACTGTTCCCAGAACCAGAGATATCAGCCTTCCAGCAGCTGGTTACTGCTCCAGCTCCACACACCTGGTATGTAGTATTATATACTTGTGGGCAGATTGCTCTGCCTCCTGAACTCTGATCCCCTAGTCCCCAATACCATTTGGTAGGTGGGATTCTCTAGTTTTTAAATCCATTAAAATCTAATAAATGTATTTCTGGGAACTGGAGATATCTGCAGTCAAGCAAGCTGTCCCCCACCAGAAAATTATGAATAATATGCCCACTCCACTATGCATCCCTCCTCTGCATATTAAACATCCTCTACCACCCTGAAAGTTATGTGTCAGGGCCCCTTCATTTAGCCCAGTGCCCCCGTCTCCCACCCCATCTCCCACCATCTGTGCAGTAAAGGGGTAATTAGTGGAAATTACTGATCCAGGCGCTACATGCTGAGCGGTTGATATAATACCCCCTACCATCCGCGGGACATCAAAGCTTCCCCCACCCCTAGCACTGGAGGATCAGTAGTGGCCCCTATACATTGCTATGCCCAGGGGTCTACACTGCTGTTGACGCCCCTGTATGTATATATATATATATATATATATATATATATATATATATATATATATATATATATATTGGTCTATCTATAATACTTTAACTGACCTGGCATATACTGGGTCACCTAAGTGTCCATCTCTGTGCTTTGCTCCGCCCCTCTGGAAACCCCCTTCTGAAAATCCTGCGTTTGCCACTGTGCCAAGGGGCAGGCAATGTTCACAACGGCTTTATAACAATCATTATTTAACAGTAACAATCAGAGTTTTTACCTATGGACTGCATCCACCCCCCCAGGGGAAAACCACCTCCTCCTCAGTGTTAGTCAGTGGCTTCACTGTGACTGGCAGTGATTTCCTACTGGAAGTCCTACCTGTCAGTCATGACCGTCCCCCCAGGACTGCCAGTCCGGGCCGCGATAGGCAGAGAGCTGAGTTCCTATTGGGAGCTGTTCTCTGCCTCGTCGTGCAGCCCGAGCCAGCTTCTATGGGCTGCAGCCTACGCAGCTCATAGAAGCCTGGCTTTTGCACAACTGTATTGCACAGGTGCCGGGAACCCAGGCAACGGGGACCAGCAGAGAGCTGGCAGGGAGCAGTGGGGACCCAGTGGAGCGGCCAACAGACCAGATCCCCTGCAATCTGTAGATGAAGGACTATTATCAGCATCTAGAATCTCTGTTGGTGAAGCTTTTTCCTTTGTGGCTCAGACTCTCAGATTCAAAGGTCAAGTCAAGACTCTCCAGCTTCTCACGCATTTCACTCATGTCCACTGTTATTAGTATTTTGTGTTGTGAAGGCAGATGTGGAGCAGATCAGGGCACCACATTTGCCTTAATTACTAGGGATTAGTAAATGAGCCCCATTAATTATTGTTAGTATTATTTACTACATTTTATGTTCTTACCATGGAGCTTCATATATGCAAAAATGGTGTATTTGGACACAGACCCTGACTATTATCTTCCTGTTACCAGATGAGCAGAGGCGCTGGATTCCTAGAGGAGAAGATAGTGGAGGACACTCTGTCTGAGAAGTGTAGAAAGGTGAGCTGGGAGCTTTCTCTGCATAAAGGGGCATTAGACTCCTACTTCGTGGACTTCCCCCATAGGAGATCCCAGATCAGGGCAATGTCATCACAGTCCCTACTGCACCTCAGGTCATCCCTCAGCAGGGGCAGGCCATACTGACATAATTTGCATATCCATGCCCCACCCATGACCATTTCATAACTCAATTTTTGTCAGCGCACAGGGAAGGAGGTTGCTTAGGAAACTACCCCTAGCACTAGGATGCTGAAACCACCCATTTTGTGTCATCTCTTCTGGGTGTGACCTCTTCCTCCCAAGGTAATCCTACGTTGTGCGCCCAAGATGGCTGCCGCAACTGGTACCATTTATGGTTGGAATATATAAACCGTAGACGTTATTACCCAGAATGTCTGCCCCAACCCTGCAGTATGATTATTGTGATCTCTACTTTAAGTCAACAACTATCTCTGTTTTTTAACTTCATGCAATTCTAATGCCTTTGTACCATGTTTTTGATGTATTTCAAGTGACTTTGAGTCCTATGGGAGAAAAGCGCTGTATAAATAAAATTATTATTATAAAATTATTACATATGATGCTTTAATGTTTTTGTTCTTTTTCAGATCTTGAAGTTGGAACAAGATGGAGATGTCTACGTTTGCTCTCTGGATCAGTGTAAGTATATTTGTAGTGTACAAGGTCTTTAATACATCGGCACAGAACCGCCTCCTGGCTTGGGAGAATTGGTGGATTATTTCCTCTTTCCTTAGAACGCTGCTGTACAATAACTGAGGTTAAAATGAAATATCTTTCTTCGCACTGATTGGTTATTGCTCGGTGTGGTGGAAATATAATTGGTAGAATCCGTTCACTTCCTGTAAAATATTGAATATCAAGAAACCGAAATACTTCCCACTTTAGGTAAACTTGTAAATACACAGGGACTGGGGGGCTGTGGAGTTTAACAGACTTTTGATGAATTCGCTGCAGGATTTAAAGAGACAATTGGCGCTTTAAATCTTGTGGCTAAGTCGCCCAAATATTCGCCAAGTCCACACACCCGCAGGTTACTCCATTAACATATGCGTTAAGAGCTTTCCTTTGCGGTGAGAGTCAGCGGGTCCCAGCGGGACCCGGCGGCTCCCCCTGCCTCCCTTACCCGGCGCTGCTGCTGCGCCGGGCTCTCCTCCTCCCTGCACCCGGAAGAGGATCATAGTGCAGGGAGGAGGAGGTCACAGGTGAGGGGGAGTTGGTGCGGGGCGGCGGTGGGTCGGTGCAGGACGGCAGTGTGTTGCGTTAGAAGCCCATAGGCTTCTATGGGGCATTGCCAGATTTTTCTGGTGATGCCCCCCCGTTGCGGTAACCCGGGGGGGGGATGCTTAGGAGCATCCCAAAATGCGGTAAAAACCCAGATAACGGGGTTTTTAACACATTTTTAGTTTAGAGAATCTGCCCCTGTGGCTTTTCTGGGTTACCGATTTGCAGATTCTTACCTGCCCACCCATAACCTTTGCTCAGGCATGCTGCCACATTAATATAAATAAATACTGAGTGTGGGTGTGTGGGCACTGTTTATGGCCGATAGTCGGATGCCCGCAGTTGCTACCGATGTCCGTAAAGCAAATGCAATAGGCAGACTGCAGGGGTTAAGAAATGCCCTTCCAACAGCCCTCTAAAGTGTAACAAAAATATCTGCGACTTCCCCAGCTCTTGCCCAGGTTCCAGGGCGCCTCATTATTGTGTTGTTTGGTTGGAATCTTATCTCCATGTCATCATTTCTTTCGCTTTCACTTTTCGCTGGAAGGCCACAATGTCATGAAAGTCAAATTTCCCAGCTTACAAAATAGCAACACCCTTTATCAGGACACCAGCCAAGTGTAACAAGGCTCCCCAGCGCTTTCACACAGGAGGGACATAAATGTGTTGTGACTAATATTTCACTAAACCCTCTTTTTGTTTTGTTGGTTTGTGTGTTTTGCTTATACGAGATCTTATTAGTGTTTGATGTAACGCTGGTAAAACAGGGTAAGGGCTGCCGAGAAATCAGGACCCAGGAGCTGAGTGTGGTACAGGCACTGGAGAGGGTCTGGTTTAGCCTTCTTATTAATATACCTAAGGTCCGTTCCTGAGGAAGGCTGATAAAATAAAAATGTTGATCCTGCATATTATTTATTGAATGCATTCGTGTGAGTGCCATCCATCATTTGACATGGTTGCGTGTGTGTGTGTGTGTGTGTGGGGGGGGTAATTCAGGCCTCAATCCCATGAGGTACCAACACACTCGCCAGTCCTACGAATGGGGTGCAAACAGCACCCACTTCCCAGGATGGGGTGCAGTGGCCTGTGACCACACACTCTAGTAAATACAAACACAGGGGGCACAGCACTCACCATAATAAACTAACTGATCTTTACATTCAAATAATCAATTCAATAAATAATGGGGTTTTAGTTCATGAATTGATCAATGCATTTAAGCTTGCAGCCCATCGCCAAGGGACCCAATTTCACTGCAAGTCCTACACTAACAACTGGTTTTCTTAGGAACCTGGCACCTTCTTACACATCATAGCTAAAATGAACATGTGTTTTTATTTATTTAATTGATTATTTGAATGTAAAGGTGAGTTAGTTTATTATGGTGAGCACTGGGCCCCTGTGTTTGTGTATGTGTGTGTGTGTATATATATATATATATATATATATATATATATATATATATATATAATTCATCCCATATTTTATGTTATAACTGGTGATTTTTTATCGCATAGCAGTCACATGCATACATTACCCGATATCTGCTGTAAGTACTATAAGCCAATGTTTCCCAAAAATCAGCGACCCCAGAGTATTAACGAATAAATGTGACTTATTTTCCCAGATATCAGGTCGCGGTGGAACTGGTCGCGGGTGCTGAGCCT
Source organism: Crinia signifera (assembly GCF_055691185.1). NCBI lineage: Eukaryota > Metazoa > Chordata > Amphibia > Anura > Myobatrachidae > Crinia > Crinia signifera. The sequence continues at coordinate 19,542,963 of NC_139224.1, read as the reverse complement.
TCTGGCCGTAGCCTCCGTGTTGCTGATTCTACTACTGAAGAACCAGCATTTGAAAAGTGAGTTTTCCCTTATTGATTCTGCTCTGTGGTGCGGTGCTGCCGCAGGGCAAATGGTAAATCGCACCATAAATGATAATAAAACAGCGTTATTATTTAATAGTATAAAGGCGTTAACTAATTCAAAAATGCACAGGACCCACAAATAAAAAAACATCTAAGTAGTTGCCACAAAAAATAAAAAAACCTTGAAAAACTCATGTCGAGCCTTTTAATGTCGACCTTCTCATTGTCGACCTTAGCTGTGTCAACTCATGTGTCGACCTAGTGGCTTTATCCCCAATAAAGCATCCAGGGACGGCTACCTCAGACCATGCCGTCATATCATTCCTAGGTCGGTGTGCTCAGCTGGAAGCCTAAGCTGCCGCCTAGGTCCTGGAGATGTTAAGGAGCCTCAAGGGTTTAAGGGCCAGATTCTCTAAGCTTCAAAAGTGATAAAATGGAGAGTGATAAACAGCCAGCCAATCAGCTCCTGCCTGACATGTCACAGACTGTGTTTGAAAAATGTCAGACACTTTTGAAGCTTAGAGAATCTGGCCCTATATACTGTACTAAGATGGGAGTTCTATGGAATATGGGGCAACCAATCAGATAATGGGCCAGATGTATCAAGCTTCAAAAAATGATAAAGGGCGGGATGCTATATAGCAGAAATGCGGTAAAAACCCCGTTTTCGGGGTTTCTACCGCATTTCTATATGCTATATGGCGCCTCCGCAGTGTCAGCGCTGCGGAGGGAATCGCCAGCTAAAGCTGGCGAATCCCTGCAGAAGCCTATGGGCTTCTTACCGCAGCGCTGTTTGAGGGATCCGTCACGGATCCCTCCCAGCGTGACCTGCGGCCGGCGCCGGGGTCTGCGCATGCGCAGATGGACTCCCGGGTCACAGACCCGGAAGTCCAGTGCCGGCACCGCATCGCAAGGGACAGCTCTTACCGCAAGAGCTGTCCCTTGCATGAATAACGGCATATGTTATAGCATATGCCGTTATTAAAAATGCGATGTCCGGCGAAGGGGGGCCGCGGATGTTATAACATCCCGCCCAAAGTGGAGAAAGCCAGCCAATCAGCTTCTACCTATTATTTTTCATACCCAGCCTGTGACATGACAGGTAGGAGCTGATTGGCTCTCCACTTTATCATTTTTTGAAGCTTGATACATCTGTCCCTTATCTATTATCTTCTAGAAGTTCTTAATAAATAAGAAGTAGATTCTAATTGGTTGCTACGGACAACATCCCACCTTCCATAGATCTTCCATCTTAGTAAATATTCACTGAGATGGTAGTTCTATTTCAAATAGGATGTTGCTATGGGAAATCAATCAGGTACTGTCTATTATCTTCTAGAATATGCTAAAAAAATAAGAAGTAGATTCTGGTTGGTTGCCCATGGCAACATCCCCATGTGAAATAGAACTTCCATCTTCGTACATTTCCCCCTCAGGGGTCAGGATTGCTTTGTGACTGGCATGGTAACTGACTCATTCTGTAACCGCATTCACGATGAGTTTGCTTAAATACAAGTTCAGATTGGAAAAATCTTAATCTGACATCAGATAACCTTGTCCCGTACGTAAGAAGGAAACGGCGGGAACAGGCGGTGGTGCGTCATGCAAGCTCACCAGCCAAATCACAACATTTGTATAGAGTGCGCCCTTTCACTCTTTGCTGGCTGATTTAAAGCCGCAGTCACATAGAAATTGCGCAGTTTGATAGCGTCCGTGTATTGAGTTTGAGCAACTGTACGTGATTCAGAGTTGTACAGATCCCAGATGCATATTGAGTGGATGTAACTGGTGGAAGCTTAGCCTTGCGCAGTGGGCGTGGAGAGGGAATGGCGGGATACCCAGGGGCGAGCGTATACAGAGGTGCAGCTGATTTTAGCTGGACCTTGCGCACAGACGATAGGGCTGGTGTCAGTTTGTGCCAATGGCTGTGATGGATATTTATGTATAAGGGGGAGGGGAGATATCGCATAGATAAATAGACCAGCCCAACAATGTTTTACAGACATAGGGCCAGATGCACTAAGCTTCAAAAGTGATTAAATGGAGGGTGATAAACCACCAGCCAATCATCTCCTTCCTCACATTTTTTTCAACACAGCCTGTGACATGGCAGGCAGGAGCTGATTGGCTGTTTATCACTCTCCATTTTATCACTTTTGAAGCTTAGTGCATCTGGCCTACAGTGTGAGCACTCTGTATTATAATACATTATATATATATAAAACCAGTTATTTTCTTCCTCAGAATGGATAAAGTCAATGACTGAGGAAAAATCCCTTGGTGAGTACTAATGAACACGCACATCAGTTACTTGTATAGCGCACACGCGTTCCTTAGCACTTTACAGAGAGTATTGAGACATTGACATCAGTCCCTGTCCCAGTGGAACTTACACGCTAAGTGCCTGATTCACCAAGGCCCGCTAAGCAGCTGAGATGAGGCTCCTGAACACTCCTCTGAATGAACGTTCTCTCCAACTTGATGTTTTTGCAGGTGAAATTTTCCGAGATCGGAGGGTGCTGATTCTGTACTCATCAGACAGCCCGGCCTACATGGAGCTGGTGCAGGTGTTTGCCTCCTCGCTGAGAGACCTGAGGTTGGACGTGGTATTGGATCAGTGGCACCACATCGAAATGAGTCAAAGTAACCCCCTGCCTTGGTACCACAGACAAAAGAGTCTTGTTTCTGAGAAGAAAGGGTTAATCATCCTGCTGTTCTCCACGGGAGCCCTGGAGAGATACAGCGCCTGGACGAAGGATAGGCTACAGCAGATTACCGATTGGGATCCCTACAATTCATTTGGAGCTGTGCTGAATTGTGTACATTCTGACTTTAAAAAGGGCGCAGCCAGAGGTCTCTACGTAGTGGCGCGCTTCGACATCTTCAGCCAAAACGTGATCCCTCAGCGCTTTACCTCAGTGCCCGCTTATACATTGCCCTTAAATCTTGTTACGTTATTACGTGAGCTTGCAGGGGACTCGGTAAAAAAGCTTGGCAGGAAACAAGTTAAGCGACTGTCTGCTGAAATCAGTGACCGGCTGCAAACACCGATGAAGGTGTGCCAGCACGCCATGTTCAGGCAGACCGACATCAGTCAGGCTAGCAGTGATACTTCTGATGGGACAGTAGCCGTGGAGTTACGGCCTCTCATGATCATATAACTTGGGTGTTGGACTGCGCTGGAGCCCACACTGTGTGTATTCACCAGACTGGAAGGTGCTGTATCAGAGGACTGGAGGGCAAACGTCATGTTCAAATGGGCAACAGTGTTTACGAACGAAAATGAAAATTCAGAAATGGGCATTATTCATCTGGAGGAGCCTAGAACAGAACCTTTCAAACTCAATTTCTACAGAGGGGGTATTAAATGTGTGGGGATATTGACTGACAGGGGAAATATCGTCACTCACCTATTCAATGCTGCATAGAAGGTTGTCAGATCCGACTGTCTATAAAGTCGGATCTGTTTTGATGGAAACGGACCCGGATTGTGAAATTCACGGCCGTTTTTCGACAATTGGCGTCCGTTTTCGGTGATTCACGGACTTTCCGACACTCGACAGCCGGAACATTGAATTCCTACTGTCGTGTTACTGTCGGATCGAACTAAAACGGCCTGGTATTCTGACTGTTGGGTTGTTACGACAGCCGGAATCCATATTGAATACCCCCCTCAGCAGGGGTATTCAGTTAGGTCAGATTTTTTGCATAAATGATAAATCTGCACTTTTTGCCATTTTTTGTTTTTGTTTTGGGCGAATAGGGATTTGCCCAATGAAATTAGACGGTCAATTTTTTGCTGTGGCTAAAACACCTGGATCGGTAAAATTGTGGCTGTTTTTGCTGTTTTTTGAGGCATTTTTCACCATCGTTTTTCGCCGGCGAAAAAAAGTTGTCGAAAAATGCCTTCAATAGAATCCAAAACGTCCGCAAGTAAATAGTTGGGGATCTAATTAGTTCAGTTTTTTTCCCCTATAAGAAAAAATGGAACTAATTGAATACCCCTCTTAGGTGCAAATTTATTAAAGCTTCTAAAAATCGAAAGAGGTGATGTTGCCTATAGCAACCAATCATGATAGACAGAAACAAATTGGTTGCTAAGGGCAACACCAGTATATTTACCCCTTATTTTTTGGTTATTGTCATTTAAACAGCAGGTTTGGTGTCTCTGGTGGCAGATTGAAGGAGGAGGGGAAATGGATTATACATAGGCCCTTATTCTGGTTGGTGCGGTCAGAGCCGCACACGGGGCTCCGACCGCACAAACCAAGGGCCGCCCACCAGACGGATCGCCACGGCCGTCCTTACACGGACGGCTGGCGATCCGCACAAAAATGGTGGAGGCGTACGCCTCCACCATGGTGGGAGCTGCCCCCTGCATTCGATGGTCGTCGACCATCGAAGGCAGGGCCGCACGCCGCGGCAGCTCCCGCAAGCTGAGACCACACGGACAATCGTCCGTGTGGTAGCTTGTATGGGGGCTGAAAGCTGACATCCGGCGACGTCAGCTTTCCGCCCCCATGTCATGGTAATGAGGGCGTCATGCCCTCATTACCATGCATACGCCCCGCGTTTGCATGGGAACGCCCATGAAACGCGGGGCGTACACATAGGGAAATGAGGGCATGATGCCTCTCACGCCCCTATACGCCCCCTTTGCGGCGGACGAAAGACGTCTGCGGCGAAGGGGGCTGCACATGCGCAGAATGACCTCTGCGCATGTGCAGACCAAAAACATCGGCGGTACGGCCGCACGCGGGCCGTACCGTGCCGATTAGAATAAGGGCCATAGTGAGGAGAGGCATTCTGTCACTACATAATACAATACGATGTGACTGTGGTTATCATGGTGATAACAGCTGGCAAACTGTAAACCATGAAAAGCTGCTTGATGGGGGAAAAAATGTAAAATGTGTAATTTATGTAAAATGTCATTTTAATTTATTAATTTGTAATGAGTGCTAAAAGAGTAGAGGAGCGGACCAGTGGAAAATTTGCCAGTAGCCACCAATGAGGTTGCCCACGGCAACCCTATCATTCTATATAACAGATCTGGCCAACCTGTGGCCCTGCAGTAGTTTTAGCACCTCCTTATAGCAAAACTGTGGCAGGGCATGCTGGGACAGCCTCCTGTCTCTATGATTTTACAAGTACTTCGTAATTGCTCAGCTTCCCCCTGATAAGTATTGGTTCTGCCCACAAAATGGCCGCCCACTGTAAAATGATAACGGGCACAATTTATTTATGCGCTGATATTCAGCGTCAATCTCAGTCTACGTCTAGTTTCTGTGAAACATGACTGCAGATTATTTTCTTGAACTCTGTGCATTTTATTACAATGTCTACATGCCTTTTTGGGGTTTCTTATGTGACATGAATATATTTATAGACGTTTGATTGTTATTCTAAGGCCAGCTGGGTTGTCTGTAACTCCATTTTGTAAGACGTCACATTTGTAACTTAATTTGTTTGGATGATGAAGAATACGAAAATCTTTTTGATATGTTTTAAAAATAAAATATTTTGTCTTATTTTGTATTTTTTTTTTTGGTCACACATCGCCCAGAAATATTGAAATTGAGGGGAAAGGGATAAAGTGAAGAGTGATAAACTACCAGACCAACTCCTAACTGTCATTTTTCAAACACAGCATGTAGCATGACATCATGTGACCCCAGCGCTCCCCCCCTTCCTCCCCTACTGGTGTGAACACATGGGCAAGTGTGATACTTGCCGAAGACATTCGCACAGCGGGTACGCACATGCGCAAATGCGAAGACCCCTCTCCCATCGAAATGAGGCTAAATTCGGCCTTGTCCGATCAAACTTGAATCACCCCCTTAACAAACAGAGAGGTAATAGGTTATATTCAGCAGAAGTGACGATATAGGTTTGTTGTGACATTTAAAGCAGGTATTGTGTTAAGGACAAAACCAGATTCTGACTGTACCAGACACAAAAGGGTTAATTGGGTGTATTTGGGATAAAGATAAGGTCATCCGAAGATTACTTTCCCAATGTGTAGCACACATTACTTTTCTAGAACAATTCTCTATTCCCCGACAATTGCGCACAGACCACTGGTCACCAACTAACACAAGACATGGGCGCTGCATCGCTGCCACTATAGTCCTGAATGCCAAGACATTATGGACACAAAAAATGCATCATCTTATCTCAGAAACCTTAACCCCAATCATAACTTACTGATAACACCAGCGAGGGCGTAGCTGAGATCTAACGTCGAAATACTGTATACAGAGACTGACGCCAGCAATACGTGAGGACAGCCAAGAGATAAGATCTGCAGTGTACACTGATATCCCATGCAACCTCAACCACCCTGTCACCACCCTGTAATACTGAACCGCAGTCCTTTCACGTACGATGCATCTTATAAAATCCCAGCGAGGTCCGCGGGATCCCATAATTTGTAAGTGCAGACCTTGCAATCTCCGTCTCCAATACGCTCATGACTAAGCATCGGATCGGAATCGGAGGTGAAATAAATGCGATTTGACACTTTTCACCCGTTTTCTGAGCTCGATTCGTAAGAATCAGATAAAAAGGGCCCAAATCGCACTAGTGTAAGGGCACCTTAAGGGGCCGTGATCACACAGATGGCTCACACATATAGATCCTGATTCCAAGATGAAAGCTAATTCCTTCTCAGGGGAAAGTGGGCCTTATTCTAGTTCACTGTGACAAAATCCTTCTTAGATGGACAAAACTATGTGCACTGCAGGTGGGGCAGATGTAACATGTGCAGAGAGAGTTAGATTTGGGTGAGTTATTTTGTTTCTGTGCAGGGTAAATACTGGCTGCATTATTTTTACACTGCAATATAGATCTTACTTTGAAGTAAATCCCCACCCAAATCTAATTCTCTCTGCACAAGTTACATCTGCCCCACCTGCAGTGCACATGGTTTTGTCCAGCTAAGAAGGAATTTGTCAGAAAGAGTGAACTAGAATAAGGCCCAATGTGTACGCAGCTGACACGGCATTAGCTGTGCAATGTATGCTAATGTCATTGCTGCCTGTATTAGAATGCAGATACCCAGCAGCAGCTGTGTATAAAGATGCAGCGGCTGATTATCTGAGGAGTGCAGCATGGCCGGCCGAAAGCAAGACACCAATGATAGTAACTGCGTACACAGACGCCCCCAAAATGGCCGCCAGTCTTTGCTGCCACTCCCCTCTAGGGATGGCCATCGTTGCCTTTGCCATCGATGGCAAAAGTGCAACTGGCCATCGATAGTCTATAACTATGCAATGGATGGACATCCATTTTCTTGGATTGGCCTGTGGGCCAATCCAAATATGGGGGCGGGCTTCATGGGTGTCAGGGGCGGAGCTAAGCTCCGTGCCCTTGGGGAAAAAAGAAAAATGAAACTATTTATTGAAGCTTGACATCGATGGTGGGAAACCATCCGATTCTCCCCCTGTCAAAACTATTCGACATCGGCCATAAACCGTCGATGATTTCTAATCATCGATGTTCGATGGCCATCCCTACTCCCCTCTCCTAAATGCCATCTGACTGTTAATCATCTCTCTGTGGGACCATCACAGCACATGGGCAAGGCTGCATAGACTCATGGGTACATCGCCGATGATAATAACTGAACTGCGTTGGTATCAAGTTTGCATCCAACAAGAGCCAGGCCCACAGTATTACTATATAATGTTACTGTGATATGAGGTAATATAACCAATTAGACATTAGAGAGCATTTTCTGTCACGTACGGGTAAATCTGTGATCTGTGATCTCTTTGACCTCAATTCATTTATTTATTTTCCTCAACTTCCTGCTTCAGTTCTGGGAAACAGAAATAAAGTCCCAATTCTGGCTTTAATTATAAATACCACAGACGCATTATCCTTCCAGATAATCCCTCTGGATAAATGTCTTCCTTGGCCCGAGGTGTATTGCGAGCTCGCAGCAGGCTGCAATAAGTTACTGTAGGCCTTGGTTTATCAGCAATGAGCGCTGATTAACCAGTCAGTAGACCTGAATCTGCATTTTACAGAAATGTTCCAAACGTAACATAAAGGTTCCAATATAATAAATGCTGGTTTTGTGTCAACGACCAAATATCAAACAAAGGGTTGGGATCATTGGGTAGACAGAAAGGTGGTCGACAAGCATTAGTTCAACATGCATTTAGATCGACATGCAGGAAGGTCAACATGACTGTAGGTCGACAGGGTCATTAGGTTGACACAAGCATTAGGTCGACATGGGGAAGGTTAACCTGGGATTTTTCGACACAGACGACATGGACACTGAAACGTAGCACCGCGTCCCCTCACATGGCTCGCTACACTTGGCACACTATTTTATTCTCCCACCACGCCATAGTGGAAATACCGCCTGTCGGCACATGTCGGCTCAAAAAGAACGTGAAAAACTCCATGTCGACCTTTTGACTGTCTGTCTTCCCCATATCAACCTAATACTTGTGTCGACCGAATGGCCCTTATTGACCTAACCCATGTCGATCTTTCTGCATGTCGACCTAAATGCTGTAGATCTAGTGACTGTATCCCCAAACAAATAAGGCAAATAGATTGGTTTATTTACTAAGATGGGAGTTCTATTGAAGATGTGATGTTGCTATGGGTAACCAATCAGAATTGACTTCTTATTTATTTAGCACCCTCTAGAAGATAAGATTCTGGGGCAGATGTATTAAGCCAAGAGATAAATGCAAGGGTGATAAGGAGAGATAAATGTCTGATTGGTTGCCCATAGCAACAACCCATCTTCAATAGAACTCCATACTTTCCAACTCTGCTGGAGGAGAAAGAGGGCCGGCTGCGCGCCCGAAATTTGGGGGAGTGACTTTGAGAATAGGGGTGTGGCCTATGATTGCTGGGCTCTCACCACCTCCTGTATTTGCCGCTGTGCCCCAGCCCCTCTGCCTGCCTGAATAGATGCTGTGCTCATGCGCACAGCGTCTGATCCCTGCTGCTGTGCTGAGCACAGCAGCATGCAGGGGGGGACTCCCAACAGCTGGCCTGGGAGGGACGCAAGACCGACCCAAAAAATGGGACAGTACCATGAAAATCGGGAGAGTTGGAAGGTAAGGTCGATGGGTGGGTGTAGCCCTCGCTCCCCTAGCGAAACCACTGGCACGTGGTAAGTTCATGTCACTCAGGTAAGTTCATGTCACTTCCTTTCAGATTACTCTACACAAGCGCATGTTCTGCTTAATGGCTAAATGTTCTGTTTATTGAGTGTGCTTAATTATTGCTCAAACTCAAAGGTGGCCTTTAGTGCATGACTGCACGTCTGATAAATGTGCTCTGAACCCTTGGGAGGCGTCACTTTCAGCCAAGTCCTATGACTCTCTAGTGACCCTTAGTGGTTTATGTGCGCATAGCATTGGGAAGAGAAACCTGCATGACATAAGCTCCGGACACACTAAACGACCCGCTCCGAGGCCCGTACAGTTAATGATATCCTTCTGTGATGTCTCCAGGTTGAAAGTTGCAATGCATTAGGTCGATATGTCCAAAAATCGACATGAGTTTATGTTTGTTTATACTTTACCGTACCAGTGGACAGAGCGGGAGAATATTGCAAGATCATCTACAAGTGGCAAATTTCTAAATTCCCTACAGGGAGCCTCTCTCAAGCAATTGGTGAGGGAGCCTACTCGCAAAGACTCAATATTAGATTTAATACTCACAAATGGTGACAGGATATCAGACATATATGTGGGTGAGAACCTGGGATCCAGTGATCATCAAGCAGTATGGTTTAGTATCAAGGCAGGGTCCAACTCCAGTCACACAAAAACTAAGGTGTTGGATGTTAGGAAGGCTGACTTTGCAAAAATGGGGAGATGTTTAAGCGACTCATTAGCAGATTGGATGAACTTGAAAGGAGTGCAGGAGAGGTGGAGAAAATTAAAAAGTGCAATACTAAAGGCAACGGACCTTTGTATCAAAAGGGTTAAGAAAAGTACCAGGAAAAGGAAGCCAGTGTGGTTTACTAAAGTATCAACTAGTGTAAAAGCAAAAAAGATGGCCTTTAGGACATACAAGCAGACTCAAAATAATAATGACAAAGAAGTGTATCTTGCCAGACGCAAAGAGGCTAAGAAAGTGATCAGGCGTGCCAAGGCACAAGCTGAGGAGAAAATGGCTCAGTCGGTAGATAAAGGAAACAAAACTTTTTTTAAGTATATAAGTGAAAGGAGAAAATCAAATGGAGGAATAATAAGACTGCGGACAGACACTGAGAATTTGGTGGAGGGAGACAAGGCAATTGCAGATCATCTAAATAATTACTTTTGCTCTGTATTCACTATAGAAGGAGAAGGGAAGGGACCACAGTTAAGTTGCAAGGACATTCATAAAAATAAGGTAGATGGAGGTACATTTACTAGGGAGAAAGTCCTAACAGAACTTTCAAGACTGAAAGTGGATAAATCAATGGGGCCAGACGGAGTGCATCCAAGGATACTAAAAGAACTAAAAGACGTGTTGGTAGCACCATTAACAGATTTATTCAACCAGTCACTAGATACAGGTGCAGTTCCAGAGGACTGGAGAAAAGCAAATGTAGTTCCACTGCACAAAAGCGGAAGCAAAGAAGAAGCAAGTAACTACAGACCAGTGAGCCTTACATCAGTAGTAGGGAAAATAATGGAAACACTATTAAAAGAAAGAATAGTGGAATATCTTAAATTAAACAACTTACAGGATCCAAAACAGCATGGTTTTACTGCAGGGAGATCATGCCAAACAAGTCTCATTGACTTTTTTGACTCCGTGACCAAAATACTAGATGAAGGGGGGGGGCTGTAGATGTGGCATATCTAGACTTTAGTAAGGCATTTGACACTGTCCCACATCGCAGGCTGCTAAATAAACTTGAAAGTGTGGGATTGGATTATAAAACAATTAAATGGATAAGAACCTGGTTGCAGGATAGGAAACAGACAGTTGTAGTAAATGGAGTGCATTCTATGGAGGGACATGTTACCAGTGGAGTACCCCAGGGATCTGTACTTGGACCAGTGCTCTTTAATATCTTTGTTAGTGACATTGCAAATGGTATTGAAGGGAAAGTATGCCTTTTTGCAGATGATACAAAGATATGCAACAGAGTAGACACACCAGGAGGGGTAAATCAAATGACTGATGATCTAAGTAAACTTGAGAATGGCAACTACAGTTTAATGCTAAAAAATGCTAAATTATGCACTTGGGACTCAAAAACCCAAAGGCTCAATATAGTATCAAGGGTACTATAATGGAAACTACTGAGGAGGAAACTGTGCACTGCAGGTGGGGCAGATGTAACATGTGCAGAGAGAGTTAGATTTGGGTGAGTTATGTTGTTTCTGTGCAGGGTAAATACTGACTGCTTTATTTTTACACTGCAATTCTCTCTGCACAAGTTACATCTGCCCCCCTGCAGTGCACATGGTTTTGTCCATTTGAGAAGGAATTTGCCTCTGAGAGTGAACCAGAATAAGGGCCATAGTGTTCACTCCAAGGCGCACTGTTGCGCATGCCAACCTTGCAGAAAAAGGGGCGTGGCCAATCACAAGGTGCGTGTCCTAAGAGGATCGGGGCAGTGAAGCATACTTGCCTACTTTCAATTTCACCTCTCCGGGAGAAGCCCGGAGAGGCAACACGTCAGGGGGGCGGGAGCAAGGCTGACATCACTTGGCCCCGCCCCCCATGCTGGAAAACTCTGTGATTCGCGGGCCGCAGAGAGGGGGGGAGCTTAAATGACGAGAAATGCCGCAATCCCGTCATTTTTGCCGACCTGCGATTTTAGACTTGCACACCTTCTGGGGGGTCAGGAGGCGGACCCGATTTCCGGGAGGCTCCCGGCCATTCCGGGAGGGTAGGCAAGCCTGCAGTGAAGCAGTGGGCAAGAGAACAAATTACGTCATTTAATGACTTTATTAAAGCCTGTATAACATAAAATGTACAATACAAGGTAATAGTGATAGTAACTAAGCAATGGACATATGCTGACAACTGCTGTACTGCACTGATTAGTGGGGTAAATGATATACAAATTACCTTATCAGCTGCCGTCTAATAGGGCTACTCAACCCCAATATAACAACAAAGAACAAAGTGTTAGAGAAGATTAATTATTTAATAGTACACAACACATGTAAATATAAAACATATCATCAGCGGCTCCTGTAGTGGCTGGGGGCACCCCTTAAGAATAGGCCCTACTGTTGCATTGCCTACCTGAGTCTGCTCTACAGAAGAAGCACGGGGGGAGATTTTCCGCAGCTTTTCCAGTGACAGCCTTGTCAACATTAAGCCCCGCCCCATACCTGTAAATGCAGTAATTCGAGGCTTTTTGGGAAGGGGGTGATACTAAATAACGCATCTTAGCCCCACCTCCTCCCTAAAGAGCCATGAATGCCGGTATTTGACCAGCAGAGGGGTGGGGTGTGGGGTGGGGGGGCTGATGTGGCATCCCGCTTGGAGGCGGGATGAAGGCATGATTTCAAGACCCTCCTGGCCATTTCATGAGGCTAGGTAAGTATGCCCCAGTGGGCCCTCCATGCCCAGTCCAACACAGTCCAACACTGAAGATGACATCAATATTAAAAATGGTATTTCTGATTTCCTAACACTATAAAGCTGCTTTTCTACTTTATGTGTTTAGGGAAACATTGGGGCTTATAGTGCAAAGGCCCATACACACTAGAAGATTATCTGGAAAATCTGGGAATTTCTGGGAACAAATTACAATTGACGGTACTTATGTATTATCTGGGCTGCCGATTTTTTGATTGTATGCCTTAACTTAAGGCATACAATCAGATGCGATGTGATGACCCGATTTTTCCATAGGATTCAATGTTAAAATGGACTGAGTCCATTTTAACATGGAATTCAATGGGAAAAAGGGGTCCTTTTCATACCCCTATTATCCAAGTGGGCATGGAGTTGGATATAAACCTGTGGCAAGCGTAGCGAGCCACCGAGCCCGAAGCGTGGCGAGCGAAGCGAGCCCCGCGAGGGGACGGTATTCTGTGTCCCCTCGCGGGGCTCGCTACGCTGGCCACGCTTCGGGCTCTGTGGCTCGCTACGCTCGCCACAGGTTTATATCCAACTCCATGCCCACTTGGATAGTAGGGGTATGAAAAGGACCCCTTTTCCCATTGAATTCCATGTTAAAATGGACTCAGTCCATTTTAACATTGAATCCTATGGAAAAATCGGGTCCATCGCATCGCATCGCATGCGATATGGTCGGATGCGATGCGATGGACCCGATTTCAAAATTGGCAGCCCAGTTAGTACATAAGTACCCAATTGACTGTTTGCTCCCAAACTCTGGAAAATGGACGAAAGCAGTCATCTGTATAAAGGCGCATACACACTAGAAGATATTGGCATCAATCTTGTTCAGAAAGGGGCTTCTAAAGGATAATGGGGCAGATGTATTAAGCTTTAACAAGAGATAAATCCAAGGGTGATAAGGAGAGATAAACATCCAGCCAATCACCTGCTAACTACCATGTTACCGGCTGTGTTTGAAAAAAGTCAGTAAGGATCTGATTGGCTGGATGTTTATCTCTCCTTATCACCCTTGCATTTATCTCTTGTTAAGGCTTAATACATCTGCTCCATTGATGGCAATATCTTTTAGTTTGTATGCCTAATAGCTTTAACAATGCCCCCCCCCGGTCCCCGGTCATTGTTGTTGACGATGACGTTGGCATCTTCGGGACATGCAAGTCAATCTGCCAATATTGCCCATGCCGTTTGCACAGCTCATAGGTCTGTAAAACAGGGCGGAGCCAAAATGATGCAATTCTAATTGAACCCCGTCATAACGGTCTCGGGCCCTCCCCACAGACCCACCATTCCTACTGTCATGATCCTAGGCATCGGTTCCCCAGATACAGCAATCTGCGAATCCCTGCCATGTGACAATGTTACTGGATAGACCAAGTGTGTGTTTATTCCAACACAATTGCTGCCACCAACCAAATAATTAAGCGGTACTTGTTTCCTAGCACGGCGCTACTGATTTACATTGTATGGCATCGGGTCTGTAAAATCAGTCGCATCGCATGCGACCAGATCGCATGGGATGCGATGCGACCGATTCAACCTGATTTTTCATTGTACAGCCACCCTGATGGCTGATTCCTATGTTAAATGCCCCCCCCCCGCCATTGTTAACGGTACGATCAACGCCAACCCGAATCGTGGCGAGCACAGCGAGCCCGCATGGGTCGGCAGTACGCGTCCTCCGACCTTTTCATACCCCCACTATCCACGTCGGCGTGGAGTTGATTTTATATAGTGTGGCGAGCGCAGCGAGACACCGAGCCCGAAGCATGGCGAGCGGACGCGTATTACTTCACAGGTATCTGTGTCCCCTCGCTGCGCTCGCCACGCTTCGGGCTCGCTGCGCTCGCCACACTATATAAAATCAACTCCACGCCGACGTGGATAGTGGGGGGTATGAAAAGGTCGAAGGACGCGCACCGCCGCCCCTCGCGGGCTTGCTGTGCTTGCCACGCTTCGGGTTGGCGTTTATCGTGGCGTCGCGTTAACAATGGGGGGCATTTGACATAATAATAAACCATCATGGTGGGTATACAATAAAAAATCGGGTCTGAGGGGTCATTTAACATTGTAATCAGCCATCAGGGTGGCTGTACAATGTAAAATCGGTATAATCGCGTCGCGATTTTAAAATTGTATAGGAACGTCTTTAAAATCCGAAAATCAGGTCGGTCGGGTCTGATCGGGTCCCATCGAATACCTTAAGTTATGGTATGCGATAGGACCCGACGGGCACCGTGCTAGGAAACAAGTACCAATTAAGCTAATAGAAGATACACTTATTTATTTATGTACAGTTTCTTATGTAGCGCAGCAGATTCCGTTGCGCTTTACAATAGTAGACAGTGATAAAACAAACTGTGTAACAACATACAGAATTGGAGGTAGGAGGGCCCTGCTGCAAGTTTACAATCCGGCCTTTATCTTCCTACAAAAGACTTGAGCTGTATAGAACACAGATACACACTACAAGGCTTATGACAAGAAAAAGGTTACAAAGTATATGGAAACAAGTTAAAGTCACAGTTTCAAAGAAAATAAAAATAATGAAAGGAGACAGTAGAACGGAGTGGAATCTGTTCTGGTTCTTGGAACATCACAGAGACCCACTCCACGATAATGAACCCCTTTTCTTTATGTGAGTCACGTATTTAAGCTCTACAAACTGCACTCATACATAGCCCCCACCTCAGGAATCTCAACGGTTGCATGGGGTCTCCTAGTCATACATGCAGGGGCTGGCTAATTACTTTTCCTTTGAAGCTGAGCAATTAGCTTTCAACAAAACAAAAGGTACTTGTGTAATAGCAAGGCTCCCGGCTACGCTACGTTTTCAGCGTAGGCTAAGCTATGCTTTCAGCGTAGCCCAACGTCTGCCTAGCATTGTTAGCGTACTTAGGGGGTTATTCTGATTCACTCGGAAAGGCACAATCACTCTCTAATGGACAAAACCATGTGCACTGCAGGGGGGCAGATGCAACTTGTGCAGAGAGAGTTAGATTTGGGTGGGGATTTACTTCAAACTGATATCTATATTGCAGTGTAAAAATAAAATAGCTAGTATTTACCCTTCACAGAAACAATAAAGCACCCAAATCTAACTCTCTCTGCACATTTTACATCAGCCCCACCTGCAGTGCACATGGTTTTGTCCATTAGAGAGTGAATGTGCCTTTTCCGAGTGAATCAGAATAACCCCCTTAGTGTAGTGACTTGCAGCCCGGCTCTGTCCCCAGCGTCCATGGCTCTATCCCCAGCATCCATGGCTCTGTCCACGGCATCCATGGCTCTGTCCCGGGCGTCCATGGCTCTGGCATCCATGGCAAGAATAGTGAGCACTTCTCACACAGCACTGGTAACCGCCAGATCCCCTGCGCTGGCAGACGCCGGCGGAGAGGCGCACCAGCTGTCTGAGACGCAGGTGCATCTCAGACTCTCCTGTGTCTCAGTAATTATTGCGGCAGGGTATGGCAACCCTACCCGTGTCCACTTCCGGGAGAGGCCTCCTTTTCAAACCCCCACTATCCACGCCAGCCCGAAGCGTATCGAGCACAGCGAGGCCCTCTGACCTCTTCATACCCCCACTATCCACATCGGCATGCAGTTTATTCCTATAAAGTGTGGCGAGCGCATCAAGCCACCGAGCACGAAGCACGGCGAGCACAGACGCGGATTACTTTACATGTATTCCGCGTTCCCTTACGGGGCTCGCCACGCTTCGGGCTCGGTGGCTCACTGCGCTCGCCACACTTTAGAAAATCAACTCCACTCCGACGTGGATAGTGGGGGTATCGCATCCCCTCGCTTGGCTGCCGTGGATAGTGGGAGTGTTTCAGGAACACATATCTGACAGGGACGCTGACTACGCTGGCCATGGGAACACTACACTACTTCTGACTGGGACGCTGACTACGCTGGCCATGGGAACACTACGCTACTTCTGACAGGGACGCTGACTACGCTAAGCGGCCACAGGAACACTACGCTACTTCTGACTGACTACGCTGACTACGCTGGCCGCGCGAACACTACGCTGATTCTGACAGGGATGCTACGCTAACTACGTAACGGGCGCCGTGCTATTACACAAGTACCAAACAAAACACTGACACTTATAGCTAGTTGAGGGGGATCTGGTTTGTGTAAGACAGCCCCCATGGCACAGCATAACCGAATAGTTTTTATTTTTATTTTCCCCAAGGTGCTGGGACACCCGCCCCCCAACACCCATGAAGTCCCACCCCCAGTTCTGATTATCCCAAGGGCCAGGGACGTCTCGCAGCAGTGTTCGGACACACGATTCCCTGCAAGCCGCCGGGACCTTCCCGGCAGCAGGGACGCATGCGATCCGTTGTGATGGATCCCATGCGTCCCTGCTTGCCGCCCGCCTCGCCACCTGGAGGGAGGTCCCAGAACGGGTGGTCGGACAGCCAGCCAGTCCGACCACCTGGTCGGGTCCAATGCGCACGGGACCGCGCATCGGACCCGACTGCATGTCAGGGAGAGGCGATTTGGACCGATTTAATGGGCCGATTGGTCGCAATCGGCCGAAATCGGACCAAATCGCCTCAGTCAAAGACAAGGGATGGGTGAAACCACCGATGGTCAGCCATTGCATAGTATGCTGCTATCGACGACAGATTGAATCAGCATCATCAGTGTCAACCATCGATGGCCAGCCATTGCATAATATGCTGACATTGATGTCCACTTGCAGTGCCATCGATGACCACCATCGATAGAAACCATATCGATGGCCATACTTACAAGACAGCCACTGCCCTCTATGACAGAACTGGTTCCCCCAAAATGGGAAAAAAACATGGAAAAAGGATATCGACCTTTTCTTGTGTCAACCATTTACTTTTGTCGACCTTAAGCGACATATTGACTAGACACTGTCGATCTATCATCCGGATACTGACAAAACTTTCTAGAATGCAAGTGGACAGCTGCTGGCAGGAACCATTCTAAATAACAAACATTTGTATACAGACGTCCTCCGCCTGGTCCCCCCATTACCCCATGAACTGCTGCCCATCTCCCCCTATAGAGCAGCACAGCCTGAGCCTAGTCGTCCTGTAGCGCGCAAAGGGTTAAAAGTCCCGACTCCCAATGGCCTGGCAGCTGTTCCCCTGGTGACGTCACCGCACACGGCCGACCACCATTGGCTGAGGCGCTGCTCCAATGGCAGACGTGTCCTGCGGCCAGCTGCTGCTGGTGAGGGCAATGCGGCGTGCGCGGTGCATGCTGGGAGCCGCTGGGATCATCATCCTCACTGCTGCTGCTGTGCTGCCCCCCGGCCGACACCTGCCGACAGGACGTACCCCGAGGGGGGGCCCAGGGACCCGGGCAGAGGTATGGGCGCGGGGAGAGGGGGTCCTGATATACAGAATAACGGGACGGTGCCAGTGCGAGGCGCTGGTATTTATTAGGGCTGGGTGGTCGTTAGATCGGCCATATACTGTACACTTGGGAGGGGGCCATAGAGTCTGTAAGAGGTTGCAGGCCTTGTATAGAGTAAGGGGGTGCACAGCTGCCCGCGGCGGCCTGTATTATGTGGAAATCTCTGGGGCTGTGCATGCCTGGTCTTTGTTGAGTAATAGGAAGCCCATCACCTGTATACACCTAGGCACATACACAGTAGTAGCAGCTGCATCATGCAGCAGTAGACCTATGTTTTATGAGTGTTGCTCATCTGCATACACTGTAAATGAGCCCTTCTGCTGTGGGCGATACTGTTTTATTTTGTCTCCTTGGGGTGCTCACGATTAGTGACTGGCAGTACTATGGATCCAGCTGACAGCTGGCTGTGCCATGGGTTTCTGTAGCCCCAAAGCTGCAGCGCAATAGAAAACGCTGTATTATTGCCCCTTTATGTACATATCCGCCTGCCCTATGGCGTAAAGTTTGGGCTGCACCTTCTTAAGGCTAATCCTCAAAGCCTCCATGAACCCTGCACATGTGGTCATTGTACTGAGCTGCTGATCAGGCGCCCTGGTTGTGCTACTGTCAGATGCATGAGGATGCAGTCTTATTAATAATGGAAGCTCTTCCCCTGGACCATATGACAGATGTATAGATAATCAGGGCAGCACAGGATCTGCCTGTAAGAACGGTTACAGATTAGAGTGTACTATACACAGTAGAGGAAGGCGTCCTAGCGATTACCATCAATAATTTGCCACTGATGGTTTTACCATCTATAGTGGAGACTGAGGCAGTGATGGATTTGTCCTCAGGGATTGGGTCATGGTGCTCAGGTCCAATTGCCTGCTACACCCCAACTCCTTCCCTAATTGGCACAGCTTTCCACCATACATATGATGGCTTCAGATGATGGTAACGGTCATTGGTTAATCCTCCGATGGCCGCCCGTAAGTCATTCTCTGTGCTACGGCTGCTATTCATAATAATTTTGCCTATTAGCGATGACCTCACTAGGGCGCTGCATTGCTGTCATTATTAAGCTATTGCTTCCTAACGCTTTGCTTGCTGCAGTCCCCTCTGTAGTATTTATTATGTGCCTAGCTGACTGGTGCTGTTTAGGCTTTATCCATGTCTTCAGCAGTGATTCACTATGTTCTTTTTTTGTTTATCTTTTCTAGTGGGTGGATTGGTCTTGGACACATTCCCTGGGAGGTAGCTCTCCAACATGGCCTGCCAGCGGCGGTTGCTGGAGTCCGCCAGTGGCACTGTGTTCTTCCTCCTGTTAGTCTTTACACTTGGCGCTGCCAAACCAGAGCCCTGCTTGACTTGCCGGAGCATGGTTAATAATTTTGTGAAGGTGAGTGGTGCTCAGTGTGTGGGATCCGACCTGTCCCACTTACTGCTCCTAGATGCCCCAATGCTAGGAAACTTTCCATAGGTTACTTGCCAGAGTTGTCGGCCCAAGGCAGGCAGCCTTGGCGTTTGTTAGCCATTTTACACATCATAAATACAGGAAACAAGTCTCCTATGGGTTTGTCTAGAGCTCGTTCCTTTCCAAAAGGACTATAGAGCTGGTCCCATTCTATGCCAAGATAAGAATTCTATAATACACAAATGATCCTAATGTGTGTAAACCCCTGTATATATTCTCATTGGCATAGTGGACTTGATGAGAGGTTCCTTTTAGTATCCCACCATCCCTCCTGCACTCGTACTGGACTGCAGATTACCACAAACCATTCAGTTGCTGCCTCACAGTGATGCCAATTGCACGTGTCTGACTCTAAACAGGCCATCTGTACTCATTGTAGGCGCTATAGTGACGTCCCTGCTGGGGCCAATGTAATAGCAATGGATAAGCAGCGGGCAGGGTCTCAGGCGCTCAGTAAGCATCAATGTTTGCACCTTACTGAGCCAACCTGAATTAGGGCCCACGTCTGGATGTTACCAGAACACTAGTTCTGCCATATCGTGCTATTTGAGTCCTTGGACTGCATTATTTGGGATGACAACTGTATTCTTTGTGCCAGTTATATTCACTATATTGCTTTTAGAAGGGAAAAGGGGAAGTGGAAATGGCGACCGGTGCACAGGTTGGGATTTACAGTAAGGTTTAGTAACTAGGTATATACCTTGACCTTAAGGTAGATAGATGTTCCACAATAGAGGATGTGTTGTCGGAAACAACGTTTTCCTTTAATTTGGAGACGTGGAGGTGCACCCAAGAGAGTGGTTATAGTTAGACAAAAGAAAGAAGAAAAAGACTCTCTGTTTTTCGGGGCACTCTTTAGTAATTGATAGCACAGGACAATCCCTGCGTATCCGGAATGGTCAAAATTTTTTATATAGAATGGGAAAGGGTTACACTAGGTTTAACCTGTTGGGTACATAGATGGAGAAACAATGTCTCTGGTAATAGAATAACCGTGAATAATTGATCTAGTTTACACAATGTACAGGAGGCTGGGGGAGTTCATGAGGAATTCCCCTCATTCTCCTAGTGAAAATGGGTTTCTTAAAATATAACTTTTAATAATGTATTACTTAATAAAAATTAAGTAATACATTATTAAAAGTTATATTTTAAGAAACCCATTTTCACTAGGAGAATGAGGGGAATTCCTCATGAACTCCCCCAGCCTCCTGTACATTGTGTAAACTAGATCAATTATTCACGGTTATTCTATTACCAGAGACATTGTTTCTCCATCTATGTACCCAACAGGTTAAACCTAGTGTAACCCTTACCCATCCTATATAAAAAATTTTGACCATTCCGGATACGCAGGGATTGTCCTGTGCTATCAATTACTAAAGAGTGCCCCGAAAAACAGAGAGTCTTTTTCTTCTTTCTTTTGTCTAAATATTCACTATATTACCTTGCATTGGGCAACTGGTTCTGTAATCGTTACCTTTTTAATACTTGCTGCTCTTGGGTTGATAAGTGTTGAGCGCTGAATCCACCCACTGTGCGAGAGGGCCAGCCACCCGCTGTGCGAGAGGGTCAGCCGCCCGCTGTGCTAGAAGGCCACGGTGCCAAATGCAGCTCATGTACAGTTGAATTTGCCATTTTATTTGGTGAGCAGAAGGTCAGGTGTTGAATGCAGGGAAATGTGGGCTGTTCTTGTTCAATGCGTATCGCAGCATCCACTCTATTGCATAGATTAATAATGGTTGGTTTGCATTACTTCTGTGGCAGGGCATAGAGAAGACGGCAAGGCTGAATTTTGGTGGTGGCAACACGGCTTGGGAGGAAGAGAAACTGGCAAAATATGAAATCAGGTATTGTAATCATTCAGTGTGTGTCTGTTATAGGCTGATGACATTAGCCAGGGACCAATGAGGTATAAGGAGATGGTGTCATCAGTGAGAGCTGGAAGATAGGTTGTGAATAAGATCAGTTTCTAAAAGATTGCTCTGTGCGCTGAGTATTCCTCCAAACTTCTATTCCGATAGTACTTGGCCCCCTCACGTTTGTGAATTATCTATCCAGCCTCCAACGTACCTCTGTCAGGGGAACTGCAGCAGTGAGGACAGTCGGTTCCTTAGGTCATATACAGATGCCTAATAGCACTTAACTGGTAGAAACCAGGCTTTGCTTATGCTTTCTGTCTGCTAAGAACATCCTCTTGCCTACCCTTCCCCCACTCACTAGCCGCAGTTTGTTCTATTTTATGTTATAACGCTAAAATCTTTATTCATTTTGCTACGTATTCAAATTTGAATCTTCTTCTTCCTAAAAGATTATATATGCCATCCAATCCCATCTGTGCTTTCATTCCTCCTGCATATTCCTATCCCCTATCGTAATTCAAATAAAATGTAATCTGGCTGCAGTATTTCAGAAGGGCAATAATACAAAAGCTAGAACACTTCTGGTTTTGTGTTTGATTGTCCTACTTTAAATCCTGTGGCCAAGGCTGCAGTCAAAGCTACCTCTACCGAAGTAATTGGGGATGAGAGAAGCATTCATGATCTTATTTTGCACAATACAGTTACATATCAGACAGGCAGCGTTTAATAAAAGCAGAACATCTTATATCTGTGGCTAATCTGACTTTACAACCTATTGTCTGTGGCTATCTGTAACTTTACAACTTCTATTGCAGTGCTTTAAGTGGAATATGAACAAGCGGTTCAGTATAGATATGAATTTCAATTGCCAATAAACGTTTCAACTCTGATCATGAATTATTCTTGGTTCGCTCTTGTCACACTGCAGCAGACTGATACTACAGGAACTGAAAACCATATAGTTATTTCCCTTCATACATGTTATATGTGTACATGACTGGTACTCTAGGGAAACACTGGATAAATAACGGCATTTACACATGATGCAATTAATCCCCCTAATGTCAGTAAAGGTATAAGGGGGTGTTCAATCCCGGACTCATTTTTCACCAGGCGGACTAATCTGCATTTTTTTTTTTTGCCCATTTTTAGGGTGAATTTGACTCTCCCTATTAAATGTCCATGCTGATATTTTTTTTTTCCGTCAAAAAATCCAGCTTTGGTGAAATTGCTGCGAATACGCAGCCACAATTTTCGCCCCATGCCGGTTTGCCCCCCCCCCCCAAAGTAAAATGTACTCAAACAGGCGAAAATGCCCGTAATTGAATAATGATGGGCGATTGCTCGCTTGGGGAAAAATTCGGCCAAGATTGAATGTCCCCACAATAAATTCTGCCGTGTTGGACAGAGTTCCGTTAGGCCGCGTGAGCGCTTGGCTCCTTACCTCGGCTAGGCCCGCGTGAGCGCTTGGCTCCTTACCGCGGCTAGGCCCGCGTGAGCGCTTGGCTCCTTACCGCGGCTGGGCTCCTTACCTCGTGAATAAGTTCTCACAAGTTGCTCTTTCTTACCCTAGATCAGAGAGTGTGTGTGGATCTTTGTCTGTAACTTACTTAGCACTGGGGTAACCATGTCCTATTGTCTTGTCACACAGCGAGACACGCTTTCTAGAGGTGGTGGAGTCGGCCTGCGACAAGTCTGACTTTGAGTGTAATAAGATGCTGGAGCAGAACGAGGAGCATTTGGAAGCCTGGTGGTTCAAGAGGTGAGGCTGTCCATTATAATGAAGCTGCAACATGTGTGGAAATATCGATCATTATGTCCATGTTTCTAGGTAGCACTTAAGTATTTTCTATGAATAATGCGTAGAACAGGGGTGGGCAATAAGTGGCCTGCCAGCTGTTGATGAACTACACATCCCAGCATGCCTTGCACCAGTTAAAGCATGACCAAATAGCAAAACTTAGGCAAGGCATGCTGGGATGTGTAGTTCACCAACAGCTGGAGGGCCGCTTATTGCCCACCACTGGCGTAGAAGCTGGTTGGCTGGTTTATATGGGCAAACTCTTCATATAAATTATCGAACCCTTTAAGTGCCAACATCTCTGGGAGACAAAATATCCACTAAAAATACCAGCGTCGCTCAAATTTGTTATATAAATTCAAATAAAAAATATTGTGTAAAACAGGGGTGTCAAACTCAAATTCATCGGGAGCCGCATCAGCGGTTTGGTCACCCTCAAAGGGCCGGTTGTATCTGTAGGTCCCCCTGTATAATTATAATGCCATGACACCACAGGCTGCTCCCCCTGTATAATATAAAATGAATGCCATGACACCACAGGCTGCTCCCCCTGTATAATAATAATAATGCCATGACACCACAGACTGCTCCTCCTGTATAATATAATAAAAGTAATGCCATGACACATAAATGATTATACAGGAGGAGCAGCCTGTGATGTCATGGCATTATTATTATTATACACGGGGACACCTCAGGAAACAGCAGATATATATATATTTTTTATTGTGAGTGTGATCCTCATCCTCACTTACTGTTTCTCCGTCTGTCCTGCAGCTGCTGCGGCTTCCAGCTTTTCTTCACTGCTTGCTGCGGCCACACTGTCCCCGACTCCCGGTCCAGCTTCCCTGCCTGCTCCTACTTCTCTACAGACGCATGGGCGGGCAGCGTCATCGTCATGACGTCCCCACCCAGTGTCTGTCACTGCCGGGCATCAGAGGGAACAGGCGGCCGGGCCCTCCTCCACGTAGCCGTGGAGGCCGGCGGCCATGTTACTGTAGCTGCATACATATGTGCCTACAGGAACATGGCCGCCGACAGTGGAGGAACAGGTAAAGCGGACGTGGACGCGGCCCACAGCACTCCTGTTTTAGACACACTGCCCCTGCTTGCTATCTCCTCGCGCGGGCCACATGACGAGGTCTGGCGGACTGGATTTGGCCCGCGGGCCTTGTGTTTGACACCCGTGGTGTAAAAGATTCTATTTCCTATATAAGGTAACATTACCGGTCATTATGATGAACAACAATGTTTGCTTGACCGTTTTGACACTTTCATCTGGCACTCAAAGTAGTAAGGCTTTATTGTATTGTTTCTATTCTCATGAAGCTAAGAAACGGACCCATCCCACCAATTTGTAGTTTAGTTTCCCATTCAGTTATAATAAAACCTAAGAATTGCGCATCCATATAGACTAAAACGGATTCCACAAATAATGACCACATGTTTCCGCTGGATCCATTTAAGAGGTAAGCAACTTCAATGTCTTAACACTTGGCTATCATTGTTGGTGGGCGGGGCTGGGATGTGACCATCCGGTTCTCACTGTCGATGGAGAGGAGCTTTCAACCACCAACTGTTACAGCTGTCAGTCTTTTCACATTGGGCCAGCCAATCAGAATGCAGAAGCCACCAGGCAGTAGGGTATAAATGAGCCCTAGTACAAGCCATTGACGGAGGAAAACCCTAGACTCCTAGTCAACGTCCGTGCCCCATCCCAAGTTTACAGTATCTCTTCCTGTTTTCTAGACCAAAGGACCCCAGTGACCTGTTTCAGTGGCTTTGTATGGACAGCTTAAAGCTGTGTTGCCCAGAAGGCACCTTTGGCCCGGATTGTGCATGTGAGTAAGCCGTCTTCTATGTATGATGAGTCCAGTGGTTCCCTCTCTCTTCTGGCACCTAACCTACTTCTGTGTTACAGCCTGCCCTGGGGGTGCAGAGAAACCCTGCAGCGGTAACGGGAAATGCAGCGGTGCGGGGACGCGGGCCGGCACTGGATCATGTGACTGTTACCCCGGCTACGGCGGCCCACTGTGCATGGACTGTGCTATTGGTTACTATGAACAAGCCCGAAATGAGAGCCACCTGGTATGTTCTGGTATGTAAGAGGAGGACGGTGCACGGACGGACAACTTTCTGTGCTTTATTTATCCATTGTTTCATTCCAGTTCAGACTGGATACAACAGAAACCAGCGCCGACGCTCTTTGTAGCCTACAGGACAAACCATTGTCAATATCATTGGATATTTTATGTGAATTACAGCTTAAGCGAAATAGTGTTCATGTTTGGGTGAAGTTGCATGACGCATATTAAGTGTTTTTGTCAAATTGACTATTCAGTATAGGTGCCATTGTTTGTCTTCTGTTCCTCAAATTCCTTATTTCAGCCCAGCGTACACAGCGTGGGAGTAGGGCGTACAGGAAACTCATGGCCACCCCCTCAGTGTGACTGTAGCCTGTACAGAGGGGAAAGCTGAAACCTATATGACATAGACATTCCCCTTAAAGTCCACCACTGAAGGTTGACATCCTTAGGGTGGTTTCACACGCTGAGGCCGGGTGCCAAAACACCGCGCTGCCAAAAGCGTACTGTGCACAGTAGTTAACAATGGACAGGAGCGTGTCCGTTCACATGGGATGGCCACCTGGTTGCAGCCAGATGTCACCACTGGAAAGGACGGCTGCCGGGCTGTGGCCTTTCCCATCATTGTAAACTCCTGTGCACGGCGTGGCTGCTTGTCTGAGTGGGGTTTCGCAGCCCTGTGTGTGTGTGTGTGTGAGTGAGTGAAGTGGCCTTAAAAGATTGATATGGGAAAGGTCAACATGGGCTTTTCACTTTTTTTTTTTTTGTGCCGACAGCCGGTATTTCATACTCTACCAACCTCTAGGGTGCGGAGGGAGAATACATTAGTGTGCTGAGCATAGCGAGGCACCATACCCAAAGAATGACACTTTGCATTTTTTTTTCCTAGACCCATGTCGACATTCCTGCGGTTGTCCCAATGATCCCAACCCATGGAAAACGGGCTAAAATCTGCTCTTGTGTCAAGGGTATTGGTCGACTATAAGAAGGTTGACAGTTGTTGGGTCAACCACTATCGGCCGACATTCCAAATGTTGACACTCTAAAAAAGTGGACATGGTTTACTTTAGGCTAAGGGGTTGGATAGGTTGACACAAGCAATAGATCGACATGGAAAAGGTCAACATGAGTGTTGTTTTTTTTCTGGTTTCTGTCGATAGCTGTTGACATGGACGCCGTGTAAGTCTACCGCGTCATCTCGTGTGCAGTTTATGGTGGTGTAGAAGAGCTCATGTTTGTATAACGCTGGTAATTTTGTGAATTCTACTGTCCAGAGTGTCACAAAGCCTGCAGCAAGTGCCAGGGACCTGAGGAGGACCAGTGTGTTCAGTGCAAGAGGGGCTGGATACTGCATGACATGAAGTGCATCGGTGAGTAACACGCGTGTGCTACTGGAACCATTGCTTGCATACTGAGGAGGCGGCCATGTTGGGGGGCTGAACAAATATCCATTACTCTACAACTTGTATATTCAGCCCACAAAATGGCAGCTTCCCGCGTGTGTACACCCTAAGCCATTGCCCAGAGGTCTACAAAACATGTAATAAAGAATTGTCAAGTGGTCTCTGTACATTGTAGGGAAAAACATTAAAAACCCCAATGCTCTTGTTTTGTAACAACAGATGTGGATGAATGCGGAACGCTGGATCGCTGCAAGTCCAACCAGTATTGTCTGAACACCGAGGGATCGTATGAATGTAGAGGTGGGTACCCACTATGCACATTCATATGCTAAATGTATGTCCTTAGTTTGGGTGTAAGAGGAGAATAGAAACTAATAGCTCCTGCCTTGCTCCACCCCTTATGGGTTGCCCCACCCCCTTCACATAGACCGATTTAAACTCGTGAGCCCTCACTTCTTTCATTAGTACATACAGCGAGGGAAGTGGGGATTAGGAATTAAGTGGGACATATCTGGTCCCATTTGAAGCTTTCTTAGAAGATAATCCACCACCGAGTTACAGGGATTAATGGCACAAATGTAACGGGGGAAATAAAGTCTTTAGTGTGTCCATGTGAGGGACGTTCTCCATGCAGCATGGGCGTCCGCCTTTACCAGGCCGAACGTTGTTCTTGTTGTGTCATACCATGTGTCTCTGTTCTCCAGATTGCGACAAATCCTGCATTGGCTGCATGGGAGCGGGGTCAGCCCGCTGTAAGAAGTGCAACGCCGGGTATTATCGGGATGGCGCCAAATGTCTGGGTGAGTCACTCCGGTATTTCCTGGGGCAAAGCTAGGAACCAAGAACGCATCATGATTGTGGAACATAGCAATCCTAAGAATCTGTCTGGTAGATACCTATAATGGCTGTTAATGCCCCTCTCTTCTTTTAAACAACTGTTTTCTAGGTTTACAAATGTACCAGAGACAGGCGTTAAATATATACTCCTCACAATAAGTGTATAATGAAAATATGATTCTGTGACGTACAATGGCTATGACTCAGTTCGCGGGTGTGTGGAGTGACTTTTGGCAGAGGGATCTGGTTAGCATACCGGCATTCAGGATGCCAGTAGTTAAAATACCAATGCTGTAATCCCAACGCAGGTGGTCCTGCTGCCAGATCATTCCACCTCTTCATAACCGCCTGTTTAAATGCCCTTATGCGCCTTGAGCTGTAGAGTGTGTAAACTGCCACAAGGTGGCGCTGCATGACTGACCGTGGTTACCGAACTTTAGTGACTGCATTTTGTGTAATAAATAGAAGGACAATGCATTTTAAAGAGTAGAGAAGTTGCATATAGCAACCAATTGGCTTTTGACGATCATTTTAAAGAATGTACTTGATAAATACCTCAAACCTGATTGGTTGATATGGGCTGCACTCTTTAGAAGGCTTGAAATATCTCCCGTATAGCCATAGACTGTGAGATGCCAGCTCAGTTTGGTAGCAGCCCTGCTTGGTTGGGCAATAAACGTCTGGCTATAATAGATTGTGATTTAATAAATATTGTATTACTGAACATGTTCTTAGATAGATTCCTGCTGGAAATGACTGTGCCCTTTGTGTCTCCCAGATGTGGACGAGTGCGACAATGAGCTGCCCAGGTGCAAAGGCTCCAGGGAGGAGTGTGTGAACACGGAGGGGGGTTACACCTGTGTGTGCGAGAAGGGTTACTCCAAGATCGACGGAATGTGCAGACCAGACAACCAAGGTAGTGGCGCTTGGCGCGTCCCCTTCATTGCTCATCCTTTCCCCATACGCTTTATTCCCAAAAGTATTAAGGCCGTATTGATTACTGCTTAGAGAGAAACCTGGCGTAATATGTATCAAGCATTCTAAAGACTGGATAAGTTGCCCCCCAACCACCACCAGCAGCAGCCAATAAGAACCCCCACCCACCAGCATTTCTTCATACAGCTTACTCTGGCCCACCAGTCAGGTTTTACTGGTTGCTGACTTATTTATTTTCCCCTCTGTCGCAGATGACGCAGATAAAGGTCTGTTTGATGACATCACAGATGACGAGGTCGTGGTTTTGCAGCAGATGTTCTTCGGCATTGTAATCTGCGCTTTGGCCACGCTGGCAGCTAAAGGAGACATGGTTTTTACCGCCATCTTCATTGGCGCCGTGGCCGCCATGGCCGGATACTGGTTCTCGGAGAAAAGCGACAGAGTCCTAGATGGCTTCATGAAAGGCAGATAGCTTCCCGGTGACATAGACATGTGATGGAAGGTGAGGTGTACGGATCTGGTTCAGAGCGCATGCTTGGAAGCAGAGAATTATGGGTAACGTCATTACACCAGGCACAGTTTCTAATAAGCCCCAAGTAATGCCCTTGTATTTATTATTAAAATACACAAGCACAAAGGCTGCTGCATCGCTCTGGAGACCACTAGTCGACAATCTATTTGTTGTACCTATTTTATGAGCCACGTGGGATTTACTTGTTTTGGATTTTGTTTTTCTGGAAAAGACATAACGGAGCAATTTTCGAGGAAAGTGACTATCTAGCCTTAGCTCCCCCTTACCATGGACGAAAAGACTGCGGATCTCAACTTGTGACCATCAAGTTCTTCATACAAACTTGCGGTGTACATATATATCTCACCGGCTCTGTGATTGGAGATAGGATGTCACATGGCTCTTATCTGTGCACGCCCCCAGACATCTCCGTACACAACTGGTTGGATATTCCTATGACATGAACATTAGGGACCTAGATGGGTTTGTAGACATTGCTTTGGCCAGTTCTGCAGAAGGACAGTAAAGTATTTGCAGTTGGTAAGTGGTCTCTGAGATTTTGGACACCTTGTGCCCTGTAGGTGTCATGAACCGGAAGAATGTGAGTTTGACTATACGACACGTGTTTGGTTCTGATTCTTGCATTTAACGATCTCTCTACTTCATCTTCGCCTCATACTGAGGAGGGCTTTCAGGTTACCACTGTCGCTGTATGACGCTTGTTTTATCATGGTGTGTCTCTTGGTAAGGAGGAGCTTATGTGGCGTGATCATTTACATAGATTGGGCCAAGCGTAATGGCTTTTAATGTTTGGTCGGCGTAGGCAGACATCTACCTGCATATCCCCATGTGGAGTCTTTCCTTACTGTTGCAGTGTATGGAAGTCACAATTATTTACATGTATTTCTAAAAAGACCAGGTGCAAATACTGCATCCTCGATGGATATAAGCGGTCTTCCCAAACTTTCTCGGAAAGAAACATTAGATTCATACGCTGTTACCTTAAATATGATTTGTGCCTAATACTTAAAGCAGCAATCCTGATTTCTAAGTGTTCCTGAAAATGGAGCTCAAAGGGGCATTTCAAAGCCTCTCTGCTCACTGAATGTGAGCGATTACAATGATAATAGCCTAAAGACATGTTTTTTTTTCAATCCATTTTTCAAATGGGATTGCTGCTCTAAAGAAAGTGTATTTGTTTGTATGTGTGGCTACACATCAAGGATTAAACTTCTTCTAATATGTAGGTTACCCTACGCGCTTTCTTACAGATTGTTCCAGTAATTTGCACTGAACCTCTGCAACCCATCGCCTATTGCGTTTTGTGCAGCTTGGACACTAAGCGTGAATATAATTGGTTGTTAGGATTTAGTGCGCATGAAGTCAGGGTTAGTAAAGTGGGTCTGGGTCGTAGGGGAGAAATCTTTCAAACCTCCTAAAACCCGGCCAAACTGCGGCTCTTCAGCTTTTGTGAAACTACAAGTCCCAGCATGCTCTGCCACAGTTGTTTTTTTTTGTTTGTTAGGGAGTGCCTAAACTGTGGCAGTGCATGCTGGGATGTGTAGTTTTCCAACAGATGGTGGTTGGCCAAGCCTGTCCTAAAGAGATCATAAGCCCATGGCAAATTCTCAATCTGTCCAGGTTTGTAACCTCTCCTCCTTGTCTATTTTAGAGGGAGGTGATTGCTTGTCCTCCAGAGCCGGGAATGTACAGATAGCGGCGTTTACGTCCTGTATACAGATCCCAGATAGCACTAGAATGTCGAATGCTACACTAGCCTGGGAGCTGACGCTCTGATTTGCACTACACATTTAGAAGTGTCTTTTTTTATTTTGTCACATGGATGCATGTTGTGCGGAATTAATATGGATTCTTGTTATTAGTAAGGTTTGTCACATCGCAACTGCCATAAAGCATACCTGATTGCGAGCAGCAATAATTGGAGCATATCAAGCTTCAAGAAGTGGCCAACAACCAGCCAATCTGCTCCTAACTGCCATGTTACTGCCTGGGTTTGAAAAATGACAGGTAGGAGCTGGTTGTTTATCACTCTCCACTTTATCACTATTTGAAGCTTGATACATCTGGCCCAGTGTCACTTGTTCAGAAATGTAAAAATGAAGTTGAACATAAACTAAGGGAAACCTATAACGGGCTGGAAATGTTCCGCTATTTCTCGCTTCTCAATTAAACCAACAAAAACCATGTTTAGATTTTAAATTCTCCCTTTTGTACAGACATTGGGCGTGCCGGCGAGTGGCTCTCGGTAATGGGAAGGAAGCAACTTGTTCCCGACAGTCTTTGTTTTTATCACACTGTTTGTTTGTTTAGAACTGCTGTTTGTCTCTATTTATTCATCTCAGGATAATAAACATATTTAAACCTTTTAAACTTGAACTGAATTCCTTTTTTTTTCTTTTTTTATATTTGAAGCGATCCTAATGCTACCCATACACTTATGCGATCATCGTAGTGCAATGTCCATCGACTCAGATTGCATCTTTTGGTGCAAAACTTGCCTAATTGGGTGCTGAAAGAGGGCGGCGGAAGTAGCGCTAGCAGGGGGTCAGCAGAGATGTTTTAAACAATTCTGCTGATGCCGCTAACGCTATGCTTCTCCACCACCCTCTTCCACACTGCCAGTGGTCCCTCCGGTCCCCTCTCCCCAAACCCCACTCCATGAAGAGCGCTCCCACGGCCCCCACCCACGGATTGCAGAAACCACCCGCGATCGCTCCTGCCATTCAATAGATAGTATGTGCTGCACATACTATCTATCGGGGCCCGCGCATCCTGCCGAATGGCCCTTGAATATGCATGCAATCATTCGATTTATCGGCCCAGATGTGGTCGAAATTTAATGATTGAATGCAATATCTCACAAGTGTATGCCCCCCCCCAAACAAAATATCAGAATTGAATGTTTTTAGGGAATACTATGAAGGTTAATATACATTATATAGATCAATAAAGGTCAGCTAGGCTAAAGGCCCCCATACATTAGAGCTCTCAGCCAATCACAGAACGGCCGGTCATTTGACAGGTATTTTGAAAATCTAATAGCCGCCACTGTGCGTCCCGTCCTGCAGCGGCAGCGCTGCTGTTTGTGATCACAGCATGCCGGCCAGGTCAGCATCACTCGCCGCACCCGCTGGGAACTCATTTGTGAGCCGCCGCCCGCCCCCACTACTGCCGCTGCTATTTGTTATCACAGCATGCCGGCCAGGTCAGTGTGTCTGCCCGCCGTGCTCCCCCGCCCCCCGGTGTCTGCATGCATACGCCTGACAGGTGGGCAGGCATATGCATAGCATACAGGGGAATCGGTACATCTGTCAGACCACACTTAGGTCTACAGTCATTAGGTCGACTGGCAGGAAGGTCGACCTGACTTAAGGTCGACATGACTTAAGGTCAAATTTGCATAAAGGTCGACATGAGGAAGGTCGACTGGTCATAAGGTCGACATGGGTTTTTCACTGTTTTTTTATCCGAATGTCGACACACTCAACATGGACACAGTTGGCAATGAGAATCGGACCCTCGCATTGCTCGCTTTGCTCGCGATGCATCGGGCGCGGTGGCTCGCTTCGCTCGCCACAGCTTTAATAACCTCCTCCACGCCCTAGTGGATGGTAGGGCATGAAATACCGCCTGTCGGCTCAAAAAACAGTGAAAAACCCATGTCGACCTTCCTCATGTCGACCTTTATGCAAATTCGACCTTAAGTCGTGTTGACCTTGGCCCATGTCGACCTTAAGTCAGGTCGACCTTCCTGCCAGTCGACCTAGTGGGGTCGACCTAATGACTGTAGACCTAAGTTCATTCTAATAGATGACCGCTTCCCATACAGGGAGGTCGGATGATCTTATGTGCTGACCGTCCGCCCTCCCTGATCCGGTCCGATGCGCACGGGACTGCGCATCGGATCAGATCATATATCACACACCTGCGATTTCATCCGGTTATCGGCCCAAAGTGCCGAAATCGGCCCAAAATCGTATAGTGTATGGGGGCCTTAAGGTAGAAATGTTGACACAAGCATTAGATTGACAATGGGAAGGTCGACGTGCGTTTTTTTACTTGTATTTGAGCCAACTTGTGCTCACAGTCAGTATTTCATAGCCTACAATCCACTAGGGTGTGGGGGGAGAATAGAATGTGTGCCAGAAGCATGGCGAGTGCAGCGGTACCCTTTTTTTTCCCTTAATTTTATCTGGACATCAAAACAGAAGAGACCACTCTGCAAAGCCCTTTATCGGTCGCACCATCTCAGTGTTCGTTACTTTCCTACGGGAGTTTGGGAACCGCTACGTTCTGTGTATGGTCCGGTTCTATATTGCTGGTTTCTTGGTTCCAAGCTCAGCTCCATCTGTTTATTTCAGGGTTCCGCTCCAGTTGATCGGGTTGTATTGCAGCAGTTCTCTCTCCTTTAGCGTCTCCAAGGATCGGGTCAAGCGGTTTTCTTGCCACTTGCTCTCCATTAGCTGTAAAAGCGAAAAATGATCATCGATAATCGCATTTAAAATTAATTTATAGTGATTTTGCCAGGACAATGGAGTCAGACACGCACTGCGCTCCTAGTGGCCTCCCCATCTTATTGCGGGTTCTGCCTCCAATATCCCAAATACTGGGGACCAGAATTATTTGGTATATTACTTATTTCTGTATTTTGGAATATTTGCATTTCTATCCTATTGAGAGATCTTGGTGATGGATCGCAAGTTTAAACACGACCTGAATGTAATAGCATAATCTTGTACGGCATACTGTAAACCAAACGATTCCAACCCCACCCACCTAATTTCAGCCACCTATAGCGCCACCTCTGCATGTACCGGATCACAGATACTGCCGGCCTTACCTTCTTATTCTCGTCTCTGTATCTCCGCAGGAACAGGGACTTGGCTCTTTCCTGCTCTACGTCCTGAATCACTGCGGCCCTGTCGGCTTCCTTTAGGATCTCTAGTTCCTTACTTTGACTGGACAGCGTCTCCCTCTTCATGGCCCATTTATCAGTCATTTGCTTCTTAAGGAGTTGTCTAATTTCTCTCCTGAGATGAAAAAATAACTGTACTTTATAAGTACCTGTGTACCTGGCATGTCCAAACTGTGGCCCTCCAGCTGCTGTAAAACTACACATCCCAGCATGCCTTGCCATAGTTTTAGCATAGAGAAGGTTTAATGCACCTGCGCTGCCAAAAAACTGATCTAAAGTACACCTGCGATTTCACACTGTAACAAATTTTATATATGAAAAAGGATATAAAATACACAAATATGCATATATTTAAAAAAATAAATCTAGACAATATATAATGCAAAGGCAAATATCATATATTCAAAGGGCAAGGGTTACTCATATGCAAATGAGGTCCCAAGAAGCAAAAAATGGGTTAAAAGTAGCCAGCAGCACCAGTGAGGTAATGAAGTCTGCAAATGAGCGTAGCAGCACAGTCAGCATATGTTAGTATCAGCCGGATAATAAATAGCAGGAATGATTGAGTTAAATGACAGAATGGAGCAGGATTTTAGTAAGCCAGAAATATATGAAGCAGTTTGTTAGGATGGAAGCTCGATGCGATATGCCTGGTTTAAGCGCTTGAAACGCCAGGTGGTATGTGGTCAGGTAGCGCAGAGACTTTCCTTAAGGTATGCTCACCCTCCTTGATGTTTTTGGAGACGGTGGGGCGGGGAGCCCAGATGACGGTGGGCTCTACCCGCTGTAGATGGTAGCTGGCGTCCTTTTATTCTCCAGATGTATAGCTGTCAGGGCATGAGCCGGTTTTAGGGCAGCAAACGGCTGAGTGTGCCGAGCGGGAGTCTGCCGCTGGAAGCCGGAGTGTGCACAGCGAGACTCTGGGTCAATGGTGCTGTAGCGTGACCTCTCACGTAGCTTGGCGTGCTGGCGTATGACGTCGACGTCTTGATAAAGTTCCCGTTGCTAGGGAACGAAACGCGTCAAAGTCATACGCCAGCACGCCAAGCTACGTGAGAGGTCACGCTACAGCACCATTGACCCAGAGTCTCGCTGTGCACACTCCGGCTTCCAGCGGCAGACTCCCGCTCGGCACACTCAGCCGTTTGCTGCCCTAAAACCGGCTCATGCCAGCCATACATCTGGAGAATAAAGGACGCCAGCTACCATCTACAGCGGGTAGAGCCCACCGTCATCTGGGCTCCCCGCCCCACCGTCTCCAAAAACATCAAGGAGGGTGAGCATACCTTAAGGAAAGTCTCTGCGCTACCTGACCACATACCACCTGGCGTTTCAAGCGCTTAAACCAGGCATATCGCATCGAGCTTCCATCCTAACAAACTGCTTCATATATTTCTGGCTTACTAAAATCCTGCTCCATTCTGTCATTTAACTCAATCATTCCTGCTATTTATTATCCGGCTGATACTAACATATGCTGACTGTGCTGCTACGCTCATTTGCAGACTTCATTACCTCACTGGTGCTGCTGGCTACTTTTAACCAATTTTTTGCTTCTTGGGACCTCATTTGCATATGAGTAACCCTTGACCTTTGAATATATGCATATTTGTGTATTTTATATCCTTTTTCATATATAAAATTTGTTATATCATTCCGTGCCCTGGTGTCCTTCTGTTCAGTGTGAAATCGCAGGTGTATTTTAGATCAGTTTTTTGGCAGCGCAGGTGCATTAAACCTTCTCTTTTTTAGTCCTTTAGTGAGTTATAAGCAGACTCACTTGCCCCTGCTGCAGCCATAGACTGATATACATATATATTATTTTCACAAACATCTTCAATATTTTTTCTATTTAAAGCGCCGGGTTCTGCGGGTTTTTGGAGATCTCTTAGGAGTGTCTTCCATACCCTCATAGTTTTAGCATACCCTAGTAGCCAAACTGTGGCAAGGCATGATGGGACTTGTAGTTTCACAACAGCTGGAGGGCCATAATTTGGACATGACTGCTGTATATCCATGCTGAATATAACACAATGTTTCTGCTGTTATTTTCTACTATAAAGTGACCCGGTGGCCGGCAGTCAATGCAAATGTACAACAGACGTTGGCATATACGCCATTGCACCCCAAAAGGGTGACCGCAGTGCATAGAAAGGAACGCCGCCAATTCGCTAGCACCTGGAGAAACCGTTCTTGGCTATTGGTTGGATTCCCTGTAGCCAAACTTGTCTTGTTCCTCTAGCCCCTGTTACAGTGTATTGGGAATGTAGGTTTCCCGATATAGTCTTACATGGTGTAAACACAGACCATGTATTGTTAGGGAACATATTGCACCACAAGTAAGTTCTCATCTCTCCGGCCAGACCTGTATATGCCAATAACACAATGCACGTGAGCCTGAAGTGTATACTGGCTAACGATCACGGCTTAGATTAGTCTGCCACCGTATAGTCGTACCAGATGTGATCTTGCTGTGTGGGATAAGCCGTCCGGTTCTACCTGGCTAGTAGCTAACACCAACCTATACTAATGCGCTGTGATATTTAGGTCTGTCTTGGGTAACTGCTAATTGTATGCAATGGGCAGACTTGGGGGTAAAGTTTACTAAAAAGGAAAAGAGGTGATGTTGCTCCCAGCAGCCAATCGGATTCTGTCTCATTTGCTATGATGCAGAAGTCAATTTACCCCATATGGTGGGTATTCAATCCCTATCATCTGTATTTAATCACGGCAATTATTAAGGTGCGTCAAATTCTTCGACTGGTGAAAAAGTTTCTCTTGTTACTCATATGTCCCGATCCCCGCCCCCTGGCTGGTGACCTAACCCGATCCCCGCCCCCTGGCTGGTGATCTAACCCGATCCCCGCACCCTGGCTGGTGTGACCTGACCCGATCCCCGCACCCTGGCTGGTGACCTGACCCGATCCCCGCACCCTGGCTGGTGACCTGACCCGATGCTCGCACCCTGGCTGGTGACCTGACCCGATCCCCGCACCCTGGCTGGTGACCTGACCCTATCCCCGCACCCTGGCTGGTGACCTGACCCGATCCCCGCACCCTGGCTGGAGACCTGACCCGATCCCCGCACCCTGGCTGGTGACCTGACCCGATCTCCGCCCCCTGGCTGGTGACCTAACCCGATCCCCGCCCCCTGGCTGGTGACCTAACCCGATCTCCGCACCCTGGCTGGTGACCTGTCCCAAACTCCGCACCCTGGCTGGAGACCTGACCCGATCCCCGCCCCCTGGCTGGTGACCTAACCCGATCCCCGCCCCCTGGCTGGTGACCTAACCCGATCCCCGCCCCCTGGCTGGTGATCTAACCCGATCCCCGCACCCTGGCTGGTGTGACCTAACCCGATCCCCGCACCCTGGCTGGTGACCTGACCCGATCCCCGCACCCTGGCTGGTGACCTGACCCGATGCTCGCACCCTGGCTGGTGACCTGACCCGATCCCCGCACCCTGGCTGGTGACCTGACCCTATCCCCGCACCCTGGCTGGTGACCTGACCCGATCCCCGCACCCTGGCTGGAGACCTGACCCGATCCCCGCACCCTGGCTGGTGACCTGACCCGATCTCCGCCCCCTGGCTGGTGACCTAACCCGATCCCCGCCCCCTGGCTGGTGACCTAACCCGATTCCCGCCCCCTGGCTGGTGACCTAACCCGATCTCCGCACCCTGGCTGGTGACCTGTCCCGATCCCCGCACCCTGGCTGGTGACCTGTCCCGATCCCCGCACCATGGCTGGTGATCTGACCCGATGCCCGCACCCTGGCTGGTGATCTGACCCGATGCCCGCACCCTGGCTGGTGATCTGACCCGATGCCCGCACCCTGGCTGGTGATCTGACCCGATGCCCGCACCCTGGCTGGTGATCTGACCCGATGCCCGCACCCTGGCTGGTGATCTGACCCGATGCCCGCACCCTGGCTGGTGACCTGACCCGATCCCCGCACCCAACCTGGTGACCTGACCCGATGCCCGCACTCTGGCTGGTGTCATACACTCGATGCCCGCACTCTGGCTGGTGTCATACACTCGATGCCCGCACCCAACCTGGTGACCTTACCCGATACCCGCACCCAACCTGGTGACATAACCCGATGCCCGCACCCTGGCTGGTGATCTAACCCGATGCCCGCACCCTGGCTGGTGATCTAACCCGATGCCCGCACCCTGGCTGGTGATCTAACCCGATGCCCGCATCCTGGCTGGTGACCTAAACCGATCCCCGCACCCAACCTGGTGACATGACCCGATCCCCGCACCCAACCTGGTGCCATGACCCGATCCCCGCACCCTGGCTGGTGCCATGACCCGATCCCCGCACCCAACCTGGTGACATGACCCGATGCCCGCACCCTGGCTGGTGACATGACCCGATGCCCGCACCCTGGCTGGTGACATGACCCGATGCCCGCACCCAACCTGGTGACATGACCCGATGCCCGCACCCAACCTGGTGACATGACCCGATGCCCGCACCCAACCTGGTGACATGACCCGATGCCCGCACCTTGGGGTTGACCTTCAGGCACTAACCTAGATTACGTCCTTACCTGTATTCCTCTTTTTCTGTTATTGTGCCATAAAACGGTCGTCTCCATCCCTGGTGGAACCTAGCGGAACAGAGTTGGTGATACGGTAACATAATTGCACACCAGTTTTCACATTAACGGGAAAAAAAACCCCACAAGTCATTTACAATGACTGTAATACAAGTACAGGACCGTTCTACCACCAGTGCATGCTGCAGTACCTACCAGAGGAACCCGGCTTCATCAGCATCTAACAGTGGCACAGTAACCACGGCCATTGTTACCACGGTCCCAGGCTCACCTGCTGTATTCTTTCTGCTGCATGTTCATAACCCTCTGCTGATTATGATGGTGAGCACCCATGGTCTCCAGGCTCACCGTCCTCCTCTTGACGCCTGGTGGGTGCAGCGGGTTTAGACGAGGGGGGAACTGTGTAAATAGGATAGATTTACAGAACGTGAGCGGTAAGGGCATTGCGTATTGTGGGAGACCTACATCAAACCATGAAAAATCTGCTTATAAATTGGTTTAACCGCGGGTTGCTTAAATGATTGGATGATGGTGTCACATGACCGATATTTGTATGCCGCTTGTAAGGATCCTGATACCTTTTAGGTAAGTACAGTACATACTATCCGTCCCCACTACCCCTTAGTGTCTTACCAACCCTTCAGCCACCTCCACCCCCCAAACCAGGGAAGGGGCACGGCAGAGTCCTGTCCCTGATTCATCTTATTTGCACAAATAAAACAACTGCAAGTCACAAAGCTACATAACTAAAGTGTACCGATAAATCAGATTATCGATAGATCTGTGTGCAATGGAGTCTGTACAACAAAGTGCTGTGATAATCATATCTCTGCCGTACTTACCATACTAGCTGTATGTGACACTGCTACTGAAGGCAAGGCGGGGAGGTACAAGGGCGTAATGGGGCATCTTCTTCTAGGAGGATTACAGCTTCCCCAGGTAACAATGGGGGTACTTGGCAGTGACACCCCTTCTAAAATAAATAAATAAAGGAAACCGTTTATTTTGGACAAGACAGGTGGCGCTGCTGTTGGATGGTGGCCCACACCTGAGATGCCTTGTACTTACTCAGGCTCATAGTGGGGCCTTGCTGGGGGTCAGCGTTGGTCCTGTAACACAGTACAGTAGTCAGTAATGCATAAGCGGTAACCTGCAATCAGCGGCAGCAATGGAGGGGGGAGAGGATCTCAGATTTATTGTCTCAGGAACTGAAGCTGCCAAACAAGTCTATGCTGTTTCTGACAATTCCCAGCGAAAAGGAACCATATACTAGTGCCATCGCTAGGCAACGGACACGTGGCGCTTCTGTAGTGAGGGCGGAGCTTCTGTCCTCAAACTCATCTATGAGGTAATAAATTGCAAACGATGTGATGTCACGATTCCTCTGTGACTCTGACAAATGATACAGTGCATAGACCCTGAGAGATTTTACCAACGATATCGACTGTGGACATATCCAGGAATATAGCTGTGATTGCCGATGCACGGGAGTGCGCATCGTTGGCGATATTGGGCCTAATGCAGACCTGATCATAGGGCAGATTTGTTCTCAGAATGGGCAAAACCATGCTGCCCTGCAGGTGGGGTAGATGTAACGTGCAGAGAGAGTTAGATTTGGGTGGGGTGTGTTCAAACTGAAATCTAAGTTGCGGTGTAAGAATAAAGGAACCAGTATTTACCCTGCACAGAAACAAAAGAACTCCCCCAAATCGAACTCTCTCTGCACGTGTTACATCTGCCCCACTTGGTTTTGCCCATTTTGAGAACGAATTTGCCCTGCGGTCTGTTCTGAATTAGGCCCATAGCGTACACTGGTTGTAATTGGCATTATGACTGATTGTTATTATGCATATATCATTTAAAAGATTGTCTAACGTGAATGTAGTTTGGGAGGTCAGTGATGCCTGATGCCATATTTCTGTAAAAGTGCCTATTCCAAGTAACTGACAGGATCGGTAAATTGGTGTTAATAATAATTGTTTTATTTGTTAGAAGTTCTAAGGTGAGTCCTGCGCTGTACAATAAATAGATGTTAGACAGCATAGATACAAGCAGGAGTACAAAGCTTACATTATATACAAATATTGCAATAAAACAAGGGTCAATTCTGTTACAGGTGCGTCCCCTCGCAGTGCAAGTAACTGTAACTACATGCTGCTCTTACGGTACCTATAGGCTGCGTACAGAAATCTGAGTCTGGTGGTGATATTGGGGAGTGAGGGGAGCAAGTTGGGTGTTTGCAGCTGGCATTTCTGTGCATTAATCTCTCAGCTCGCCTACCTCATGACCCACGGGTTGCCACCTCAGGCATCTTCGATTCCTGGAGATTCCCCCCCACACACATACCTTCATGTGCGCGTGTGCTCCTGAAAAAGTGGGCATGGCTTTGTAAAACGGGCATGGCCTCTTCAGAAAAGTGGGCGTGGCCTCTAATACAGACATGTATTGAAGTCCCTATTGTTACATTTAATAACACATTTCCCCTACTGACAACTCCTACACAGAGATACCTCATACATCCTCCCCTCACCCTGACACCAGTGACAACAACTTCACAGCAACCTCCCCCACCCCCTTACTTCTCTTAACATGCATATCTGCCCCAAACACTGACTGTCCACACACACACAGCGGTGTAGCTAGGTGCCATGGTGCCCCCCCCCCCCCCCCCCCCCCCCCCGGTAATGAACTGGGGGCATGGCTAACGGAATCTTCTGCTTTATACAAGAACCTGTAACGGAATCTGCTGCGCTATATAAGACACTGTAACGGAATCTGCTGCGCTATATAAGACACTGTAACGGAATCTGCTGCGCTATATAAGACACTGTAACGGAATCTGCTGCGCTATATAAGACACTGTAACGGAATCTGCTGTGCTATATAAGACACTGTAACGGAATCTGCTGTGCTATATAAGACACTAACGGAATCTGCTGCGCTATATAAGACACTGTAACGGAATCTGCTGGCGCTATATAACAACCTGTAATGGAATCTGCCGCGCTATATAACAACCTGTAATGGAATCTGCTGCGCTATATAACATGCTGACAGCTGTAAATAAATAAATATATATACATATAAAGATATATACAGCACAGCAGGGCAGCAGCAGAAGCCAGAGAGATTCACTCTCCCTCTATACATATGCCCCACACATGATGCCCATTATACATACTGTATGTCCCACAACGTGATGCTCCATTATACATATGTCACACACGATGCCCATTATACATGTCCCACACTGTGATGCTTCATTACACATATGCCACACACCGTGATGCCCATTATACATATGCCACACACTGTGATGCTCCATTATACATATGCCACACACCGTGATGCTCCATTATACATATGCCCCACACCGTGATGCTCTATTATACATATGCCCCACACCGTGATGCTCCATTATACATATGCCACACACATGATGCCCATTATACATATGCCCCACACCGTGATGCTCCATTATACATATGCCACACACCGTGATGCCCATTATACATATGCCACACACCGTGATGCCCATTATACATATGCCCCACACCGTGATGCTCCATTATACATATGACGCACACCGTGATGCCCATTATACATGTCCCACACTGTGATGCTTCATTACACATATGCCACACACCGTGATGCTTCATTACACATATGCCACACACCGTGATGCCCATTATACATATGCCACACACCGTGATGCCCATTATACATATGCCACACACCGTGATGCCCATTATACATATGCCCCACACCGTGATGCTCCATTATACATATGCCCCACACCGTGATGCTCCATTATACATATGCCCCACACCGTGATGCCCATTATACATATGCCTCACCGTGATGCTCCATTATACATATGCCCCACAGCGTGATGCTCCATTATACATATGCCCCGCACCGTGATGCTCCATTATACATATGCCACACACCGTGATGCCCATTATACATATGCCACACACCGTGATGCTCCATTATACATATGCCACACACCATGATGCCCATTATACATATGCCCCACACCCTGATGCTCCATTATACATATGCCCCACACCGTGATGCTCCATTATACATATGCCACACACCGTGATGCCCATTATACATATGCCACACACTGTGTTGCTCCATTATACATATGTCACACACCGTGATGCTCCATTATACATATGCCCCACACCGTGATGCTCCATTATACATATGCCACACACCGTGATGCCATTATACATATGCCACACACCGTGATGTCCATTATACATATGCCACACACAGTAATGCTCCATTATACATATTCCACACACAGAGATGCCCATTATACATATGCCACACACCGTGATGCCCATTATACATATGCCACACACCGTGATGCCCATTATACATATGCCACACACCGTGATGCCCATTATACATATGCCACACACCGTGATGCCCATTATACATATGCCACACACCGTGATGCCCATTATACATATGCCACACACCGTGATGCTCATTATACATATGCCGCACACCGTGATGCCCATTATACATATGCCCCACACCGTGATGCCCATTATACATATGTCACACACCGTGATGCCCATTATACATATGCCTCACCGTGATGCCATTATACATATGCCCCACACCGTGATGCTCCATTATACATATGCCCCACACCGTGATGCTCCATTATACATATGCCACACACCGTGATGCCCATTATACATATGCCCCACACCGTGATGCTCCATTATACATATGCCCCACACCGTGATGCCCATTATACATATGTCACACACCGTGATGCCCATTATACATATGCCTCACCGTGATGCCATTATACATATGCCCCACACCGTGATGCTCCATTATACATATGCCTCACACCGTGATGCTCCATTATACATATGCCTCACACCGTGATGCTCCATTATACATATGCCCCACACCGTGATGCCCATTATACATATGTCACACACCGTGATGCCCATTATACATATGCCTCACCGTGATGCCATTATACATATGCCCCACACGTGATGCTCCATTATACATATGCCCCACACCGTGATGCCCATTATACATATGCCCCACACCGTGATGCCCATTATACATATGCCTCACCGTGATGCCATTATACATATGCCCCACACCGTGAGGCTCCATTATACATATGCCACACACCGT
Organism: Crinia signifera; assembly: GCF_055691185.1. NCBI lineage: Eukaryota > Metazoa > Chordata > Amphibia > Anura > Myobatrachidae > Crinia > Crinia signifera. The sequence continues at coordinate 19,499,336 of NC_139224.1, read as the reverse complement.
GATGCTCCATTATACATATGCCACACACCGTGATGCCCATTATACATATGTCGCACACCGTGATGCTCCATTATACATATGCCCCACACCGTGATGCTCCATTATACATATGCCCCACACCGTGATGCCCATTATACATGTCCCACACCGTGATGCCCATTATACATATGCCCCACACCGTGATGCCCATTATACATATGCCACACACCGTAATACTCCATTATACATATGTCACACACCGTGATGCTCCATTATACATATGCCCCACACCGTGATGCTCCATTATACATATGACGCACACCGTGATGCTCCATTATACATATGCCCCACACCGTGATGCCCATTACACATATGCCCCACACCGTGATGCTCCATTATACATATGCCACACACCGTGATGCCCATTATACATATGCCACACCGTGATGCCCATTACACATATGCCGCACACCGTGATGCTCCATTATACATATGCCACACACCGTGATGCACCATTATACATATGCCCCACACCGTGATGCTCCATTATACATATGCCCCACACCGTGATGCCCATTACACATATGCCGCACACCGTGTTGCTCCATTACACATATGCCCCACACCGTGATGCTCTATTATACATATGCCCCACACCGTGATGCTCCATTATACATATGCCCCATAACATGAAGCTCCATTATACAAATGCCCCTTAGAATGATGCTCCATTAATCATATGCCACACACCGTGATGCTCCATTATACAAATGCCCCTTAGAATGATGCTCCATTAATCATATGCCACACACCGTGATGCCCATTATACCTATGACCCACAACGTGAAGCTCCATTATACATATGCCCCACACCTTGATGCTCATTAAACATATGCCACATACATGATGCCCATTATACATATGCCCCACAACGCGAAGCTCCATTATACATATGCCCCACACATGATGCCTATTATACATATGCCCCACACACATGATGCCCATTATATATCAGTGAAAAGGGTATGCAGGCTAGAGTCACAGGCCGCGAATTTACCTACTGTGCACACAGTTTTAAAAAAAAAGCCATTGTGGGCATGGCCCCTGACCAGTGCCATATCATGGAGATGTAGCAACCATGGTTCCCGCCTGTTACCTGCCCACGAAGCTCTTCCCCGCACTCTGCACGCCCACCACGGCTATCTGCGGCAGCTCCAAGCGTCCTGCACTGCAGCCGGTTCACCAGAGGGATGAGCTGCTCCATATACCGGTCCCCCGTCATTCCCACTGTCCCCGGGCGCTGCTGGCTGTGGCAGGAAATGCGCACGCCGCTGCTGCTGAGGGTCGCGGTGCCGGGCTGCTGGTGCTGGGGGCTCCCGGGTCCTGGGTATGTAACCCGCGGCCGCGGTCATAACTAATATGTCAGGCCGCCGCCCGGCCCCACCGTCAGTGACGCTTGACGGCAGGGACCGGGCGCGTAGGGCAGGAGGCAGGCGCCGGGCATGACAGCCGCCGGCGCTGCACAGCACATGCTGCTGCTCGTTGACTGCAGTGGAATCATTTGCGGAGGGGGGGCGGGCCGGCGGCGCCATTCGACCAATCGCCGCCCGGAGCATGAGCTCCGGTGGCTCCGCCCTCCCTACGCCTCTGCACACACACATACACACACACACACACAAATCCCCCCCTCCACACTGGCCTAACCATTTCCTCAGCTGTCAGCACAGACGGCTCTGCCCTGGGACTGATACACAGTAGCAGCCGGCTTATGTCCCCTCTGAGGCTCAGTTTGGGAGGAAGCACTGCTGCAGCATCCTAAAGGCCCCCATACATAAGGCTGACTTGTCCTAGGGACAAGTCGGACCCAATTTACCTGCGAGCCGCCCGGCAGCTCCCGGGGAGGCTCACATACAATTTGGCACTTGATGTGCCATTTTTTACATGGGATAAATCGCATGCAAAAAAAAACCCCGGGGAGCTGCAGGGCGGTGAGGAGTAGTGGGGGCGGGCGGTGGTGGGGGCGGGCAGCGGCGGCCGGCGGTGGTGGGGGCGGGCAGCGGCGGCCAGCGGTGGTGGGGGCGGGTGGCGGGAGCGGTGAGCGATGCTGACCTGGCCGGGCAGTGTACTTACACATAGCAGCAGCGGGGACGGGACGCGTAGTGGCGGCTATTAGATTTTTAAAATATCTGTCTCATGACCGGCCGCTCTCTGATTGGCCGGAGAGCTCTCAGCCAATCAGAGCGGCCGGTCATTTGACAAGTATTTTAAAAATATAATAGCCGCCACTGCGCTGCCCGTCCCCGCTGCTGCTATGTATGAATGGGCAGCCTGTGATTGGCTGAGCGCTCTATCAGCCAATTGCTGACTGGCTGAGAGAGCGCTCAGCCAATCACAGGCTGCCCATTCATTGTATGGGCTTTTTTTTTTTTCCGTACTGACAGCTCCTGCCGGCTCTATGCCGCCTGTGTCCCCCGCAGCGCCCCCAGCCCCCCCTGCTCCCTCTACCGCCGCGCCGCCCCACTAGGTCCCAAGTCGGGTGGTCGGACGTGCAGCAGGTCCGACCACCCGACTCAGATCCGATGCGCACGGGACCGCGCATCGGATCTGAGGGGACATCAAAACTAGCCGATTTTGGTCCGATTTCGGCCAGATCCGACTGATCTGGCTGAAATCTGACCAAAATCGGCTAGTGTATGGGGGCCTTAAGAGGTAGAAGGAGCTGTGGGGCAGGCAGCAACTCACAAGTGCTGGAGACGGACGCACTGTGCATGCCCTGTAGCACCCTCCCTACGCCCCTGACAGTGTGCACACTCAGTTGGGAGGCTATGGAAGCTTTCAAAATCCCAAAATCCAGGATACTGTAAAAATGTCCTGGAGGGTTGCCACCAATTCAGAGAGAATCCAGGAAATCCTGGAGAGGTGGCAACGTAACTAATGGAATTTACGGTACTTGTTTCCTAGCACGGCCACAACGATCATGATCGTGGGCATCGTGAGTAAAAATCGGGGCCATCGCATGCACTAAAAAATCGGGTGCGATGGTACCGACGCGATGCCTGCGATTTCCCATAGGGAACAATGTTAAATGCCTCAATTTAGCCGCGATGCCCCCGATTTCCCATAGGAAACAATGTTAAATGGCTCAATTTACCCAAATCATCATAGGGAACAAAAGCCAGAAACCCCCAAAAACACCCCTGAACAGTGAAATGTCCCCCCAAAAGTATTTAACGCCACCCCACGATCAACGCGAACCCGAAGCGTGGCGAGCGGCGGCGGTACGCGTCCTCCGACCTTTTCATACCCCCACTATCCACGTCGGCATGGAGTTGAGAATAGAATAGTGTGGCGAGCCCCGCGAGGGGACGCGGATACCTGTGAAGCCCGCGAAGGGACGCGTTTACCTGTGAAGGTATCCGCGTCCCCTCGCGGGGCTCTCTGCGCTCGCCACGCTTCGGGCTCGGTGGTTCGCTGCGCTCGCCACACTATTCTATTCTCAACTCCACGCCGACGTGGATAGTGGGGGTATGAAAAGGTCGGAGGACGCGTACCGCCGCCCCTCGCGGGCTCGCTGCGCTCGCCACGCTTCGGGTTCGCGTTGATCGTGGGGTGGCATAAACTACTTTTGTAGGGACATTTCACTGTTCAGGGGTGTTTTTGGGGGTTTCTGGCCCATTTACCATTGTTCCCTATGATGATTTGGTGAAATTGAGGCATTTAACATTGTTTCCTATGGCAAATCGGGGGCATCGCGGGTACATTGAGGCATTTAACATTGTTTCCTATGGGAAATCAGGGGCATCGCGGGTACATTGAGGCATTTAACATTGTTTCCTATGGGAAATCGGGGGCATCGCGTCTGGACCATTTAAGCCTTTTTTAGCCGCATACGACGCGACCGACGCGATTTTGACTTTTTTTCAATGGGAAAATCGGGGGCATCGCGTCGGTCGCGTCATAGACCACTAAAAATTACACACGATGGCAGCGATTGTGGCTGTGCTAGGAAACAAGTATCGAATATACCACTGAGAGAGATGAGTGCTGGGAATGATCTAGCCAGAGCCATAACTAGGGGTGTGCCATGGGGGTGTTTCTGGCTAATGCTGATTTTTGGGGTGCTGCACCCCCACACCTAGATATAGCAATAAGGAATCCCCAATACTCTTGGGGGCTTCCCAACGTTTTTCCAATTATATGTAAACCAAGATCTCCGAATTCTTTTATCATGTAGTCATTAACCCTTTGAGTGCCAATATCTCTGTGAGAGGTGTTCAAAATATCCGCTACAAATTCCAGCGTCGCTCACATTGGATATATAAATCCAAACAGAAAATGTTGTGTAAAAAAAAAAAAAAGATGATATTTCGTATATAAGGCAACATTACAGGTCATTATGATAAACAACAATGTTTGCTTGACAATTTTCACCCCTATTTTGAGAAATTCACTTGGCACTCAAGGGGTTAAATCCGGTTACTGGTATCATTCAATGTGCTGGGGGAACCATGTGTTTTTTTTTTTTATATATATAATGAATGAAAGCTGAGGGGCCATTTACTTAAAAGCATGATGTGAATAAGACAATGGGTTACAGTTACAAAGCAACACTTCTCAATGGGCAGAAAAGAGTAATTATATGGTAGGCATATGGACAGAAAAGGTGCATACACAATTGACGAAGCACGCATCATTCATTGCATACACACTGGGGGATATTTTGAACGATATCGGGCTAAAATAAGCAATATCGTTCAGTTTATCACCCAGTGTGTACGCACCTTAAGACAAATTCCCATAGACACAAATTGACAGCAGGTAAGAACCATCTAGCCTGACAATATACACAGACACTAGGGTTCATTTTGTTGGGAGCCAGTTAACCTACCCGTATATGTTTGTGATCAAACTGGAGAACTCGGAGGAATCCTACACAAGCACGGAGAGGATATACAAACTCCACACAGTGAAGGCCCTGGTAGGAACTAATGCCCTCAGTGCTGTGAGGCAGCAATGCTGATCATTACACCAACCGTGCTATAATATAATACACTCCTACAGAGTTCTATCATAGGTTCATCAGCTGATCATGTTACTTACAGTACAGTGGCTGCTGCAGAACCTCTTCTACAAAGCGATGCCTGCGGAAAAGCTGAGGGCAAAGTGTAACTGGATCTGTGCTCACCTCTTACTGTAAATCCAGGCTCAGAGATGTCTATGACGATGTAAAGGTGTAATCCTGGGATTAAAGTGTGGCCATGTGTAATTCCTGCACTGTAACTGTATCCCGTCCCTGTCACTTTCCCCTGTCCTTTGTTATACTGTTTGCATCATGTGACCTCCTGCTTCTATTGGAAACCAATATGACAATAGGTTCCTCAAGTGACAATCTCCAGGATTAGGGCTTTGCCCGGGGGCTCCCACAGAGGGGATTTGTGATGCCAGAGTTTTTCGGAATTCCGGACGTAGCACAGGCCTGGCAATGACCAAGCCTGGCGACTTCTGTGGCATGGTTACTCCATATTACCCGCACAGCCTTCCTGTGCCAGCGGAAGTCTGGAGTTTGGCAGCGAAGTGGTTAATTGGAACAGGCGCCTGCTCTCAGAGGAACACAATTATGTCCTTTGTGTCCCGAGCGGCCACTTTGCAGATTGGCAGCTATAAGCATGTGTAAGATTATCGCCTTTGTGGCAGCCGCACCGTCCAGAGATTCACTGGCAAGTGATAAGGAACTGTATGTAACCCATAGCAACCAATCACCCCATCATGGGGCCTATTCCTTATTAAGGTGCGGATTCACCACGGTCTGCTGCGACAGATCCAAATCTATGGGGGCAACTCAACTTCCTCCGAAAAGCAGCTGTCCCGCAATCTGTAACATCCATACAGTGGGTGTGGTAGGTCGACATGGAAAATGTCGACCCATGAAAGGGTCGGGAGTTTCTCACATTTTTTTTGGTGTCAATGGCAACACCTGGGCACATAGCCCCCAATTAGTGTATTGTATACCCCTGCATGGTGAGCGAAGAGCTAGACCAGGTATGGGGAACCTTCGGCCCTCATGCTGTTGTTGAACTACACATCCCAGCATGCCCTGCTACAGTTTTGCTATTTGGCCATGCTAAAACTGTTGCAGGGCATGCTGGGATGTGTAGTTCAACAAGATTTGGAGGGCCGAAGGTTCCCCATCCTTGCGCTAGATGCTGCACTCCACTTGGATCTTGAAGTAAGAACAAGTCAGTTTCAAATAAAAAAAAAATTATGAGAAACTCATGTCGACTTTTTGACCTGTCGACATTTCAAATGTTGGCATTTTGGCCGTGTCAGCATTTTGTGAGTCGGTGAATGTTGGTCAGGATTTTGACTGTAGGTAAATTGACTACATCCTGATGCGTTGACCTTGTGCATGTCAACCTTTTGGTGTCTACCTAGTCTAACAGCATGCTAGAGCTCCCTACATACTTGGCATCCCGGCAATCTGGATTCCGGAGCCGACATCTTAATTCATGCCAGGATTCCAATGGTAGTCGGGGCACTGCTGTGTGGTGTAATGTGAATAAGGGACACTACTCTGTTGTGTAATGTATATAAAGAACACTGCTGTGCAGTGTAATGTGAATAACAGGCAGTGCTGTGTGGCGTAATGTGAATAATGGGCACTATCTTGTTGTGTAATCTGTGTAACAGACACTGCTGTGTGGTTTAATGTGAATAATGGACACTGCCCTGTTGTGTAATGTGTATAAGGGGCACTGCTGTGTGGCGTAATGTGAATAATGGACACTACTATGTTGTGTAATATATAGAAAGGACACTGCTGTGCGGTGTAATGTGAATAATGGACACTGCTGTGTGGCGTAATGTGAATAATGACACTACTCTGTTGTGTAAGGTATATAAAGGACACTGCCGTGTGGTGTAATGTGAATGACGGACACTGCTGTGTGGTGTAATGTGAATAATGGACACTACCTTGTTGTGTAATCTGTGTAGCGGACACTGCTGTGCGGCCTAATGTGAATAATGGACACTACTCTGTAGTGTAATGTGTATGAGAGGCACTACTCTGGGGCCACCTGATTGTGTTTGCCCCACAGGCTGAAAGTTAAGTTGACAGCCGACCCCTGCTTAGGGGCTGATTTGCTGCTACAATTTCACCTTCCCCTTTATCACATCACTAATCTTAGTACATCTGCCCCATTGTTATTTATATTTGTCCTCTGGCATGATGCACATTTGTCTATGGTGACCTGTGTGACAATTTCATGTAACCTCTTATGTTTATTTTATGAGACAAGCTGCTTAGTAAATAATGCATGTATGTATATACTGTGTAACACAGTGTAAGGACATTACCCCCAGCCACACGCTGTCTCTGCCAGACACATGATTTATACACTTTCCAGACAGACTTGATTGCACAAACCCTACATAACAATAGTAAAGGAAGTGTTGCAGAAATATAGAGGTGGCAGATGGGACAGGTGACAAGTACAATGGGTTTAACCAGCAAAAGCTTTACTATATGTATGTCAGTGTATATAATATAATATAGCTGGTAACCAGTATAATATATATAGCTGGTAACCTGTATAATATAATATAGCCGGTAACCAGTATAATATAATATAGCCGGTAAACAGTATTATGTAATATAGCTGTAACCATTATAATATAATATAGCCGGTAACCTGTATAATATAATATAGCCGGTAACCTGTATAATATAATATAGCCGGTAACCTGTATTATGTAATATAGCCGGTAACCTGTATATTATAATATAGCCGGTAACCTGTATAATATAATATAGCCGGTAACCAGTATAATATAATATAGCCGGTGACCTGTATAATATAATATAGCCGGTAACCTGTATGATATAATATAGCCGGTAACCTGTATGATATAATATAGCCGGTGACCTGTATGATATAATATAGCCGGTGACCTGTATGATATAATATAGCCGGTGACCTGTATGATATAATATAGCCGGTAACCTGTATGATATAATATAGCCGGTAACCTGTATGATATAATATAGCCGGTAACCTGTATGATATAATATAGGCGGTAACCTGTATGATATAATATAGCCGGTGACCTGTATGATATAATATAGCCGGTGACCTGTATGATATAATATAGCCGGTGACCTGTATGATATAATATAGCCGGTGACCTGTATGATATAATATAGCCGGTGACCTGTATGATATAATATAGCCGGTGACCTGTATGATATAATATAGCCGGTGACCTGTATGATATAATATAGCCGGTGACCTGTATGATATAATATAGCCGGTGACCTGTATGATATAATATAGCCGGTGACCTGTATGATATAATATAGCCGGTGACCTGTATGATATAATATAGCCGGTAACCTGTATGATATAATATAGCCGGTAACCTGTATGATATAATATAGCCGGTAACCTGTATGATATAATATAGCCGGTAACCTGTATGATATAATATAGCCGGTAACCTGTATGATATAATATAGCCGGTAACCTGTATAATATAATATAGCCGGTAACCTGTATAATATAATATAGCTGTAACCAGTATAATATAATATAGCCGGTAACCTGTATGATATAATATAGCCGGTAACCTGTATAATATAATATAGCCGGTAACCTGTATGATATAATATAGCCGGTAACCTGTATGATATAATATAGCCGGTAACCTGTATGATATAATATAGCCGGTAACCTGTATGATATAATATAGCCGGTAACCTGTATGATATAATATAGCCGGTAACCTGTATGATATAATATAGCCGGTAACCTGTATGATATAATATAGCCGGTAACCTGTATGATATAATATAGCCGGTAACCTGTATAATATAATATAGCCGGTAACCTGTATGATATAATATAGCCGGTAACCTGTATAATATAATATAGCTGTAACCAGTATAATATAATATAGCCGGTAACCTGTATGATATAATATAGCCGGTGACCTGTATTATCTAATATAGCCGGTAACCTGTATAATATAATATAGCCGGTAACCTGTATAATATAATATAATATAGCCGGTGACCTGTATAATATAATATAATATAGCCGGTAACCTGTATAATATAATATAGCCGGTGACCTGTATAATATAATATAGCCGGTAACCTGTATAATATAATATAGCCGGTAACCTGTATAATATAATATAGCCGGTAACCTGTATAATATAATATAGCCGGTAACCTGTATAATATAATATAGCCGGTAACCTGTATAATATAATATAATATAGCCGGTGACCTGTATAATATAATATAATATAGCCGGTAACCTGTATAATATAATATAGCCGGTGACCTGTATAATATAATATAATATATAGCCGGTAACCTGTATAATATAATATAGCCGGTAACCTGTATGATATAATATAGCCGGTAAAGTCTAAATATAAAAGTAAAAAGAACAGTAAAAAACCCTCTTTAGTTATCACTGAGTAGTTTTCCCCTCGGATATGATATGTTATGTCGACAGTTCTCAGGTCAACACATATCTGGTCAACATGCAGCATGTTGACTTGTATGTAATGTAATAAGGTTTAGATTAGTTTTTCACATTTTGTTGGTGTCAATGTAGACACCTGTCGACATGAACCCCCCAATTAGTGTAAGGGGTACCATCGCTTGGCACACGTTACCATTCTCCACTGTTGTCCGTGTGGGGCTCCCTCTGCCCGGTTGCTAATCAGGCCTTGCCTGTAGCTGTAACTAGATGTACGTGCTGTGCTGGTAGCAGGATAATGGCAGGGCGCAGCAGTGTCTGTTGTTAGGTGACTGTTGACAGTGCTGAGTAATGCCATTCACAATGTCAGCCATTGTTCAGAGAGTAAGCCCTGTGGCGAGAGCACAGTTATTTAAAGCCTATAGGCTATAGTGCATATCATATATACAAGGCTGCCATCAAGAATTTTGGGGCCCGGGACTCATTTCCAGTCTGGACCCTGGGCCCCCTTCCTTACTTGACTTACCTTAACCCGGCTCCTACTCCCCCATCTCCACTTCCGCTGAGCTGCAGCCGGAAGGCCCCAGAGTGCATGCTTCTTCACCTCAGGATGCCGGCGGCCAATTAAAATGCAGCATTGGCTGGTGAGCCAATCAGAGCTTGTGTACCGGCAGCTGCTCTGATTGGCACAAAAGCTGGGGGCAGCATTTTAATTGGCCGCCGGCATCCTGGGTTAAATAAGCCTGCGCTCCGGGACCTGCTTTGTTCAGCGCAGTGAGCGCAGCGGAGGCAGTTGAGGGGTTTGCGCTGCTCCTGTGGCTGTATAACTGCATATGCAGCATTGCTTATATAACGTATAATGATTAAGTCTGGGTTTAGAATGATATGCTGACATTTATTCCTGGTGGCCCAACTGTGTCTTCCCGGTCCTGGTGGCCACGTGACTGCGATTTCCGGGTCAGACCTTCAATCCTCTCCAATGCAATCGGGTGAGTATCTCTCCGTTACGTTGTACCTACTGTAGCCCTAGTGCCTGACCCTAACCGCCTCCTTCCCCCACCGCCAACCCTTACCTCCCTGCCCACAGCAGAGCATTCATTTTCATTTTCACGACATTTTAAGACTATCAAATGTCATGTTGACATCGAACTGTCAACATTGTGGTGTCAACATTATTAATGATGATTTTGCCATTGTCGACCTTTATGTATTTTTTTCTTGTGTTGCATGCACCATTTCCGCTGCCCAGACCAGCAGCTTGTACCCCTGTCACCCACTGGTGTGCTGCCCAGATTATACTTTTGCACCTGGGCCCACCACTCACAAGGAGCTTACACCAGGTAGGCAATGCCATCTGTAGATGGCGTTACCTTATAGAGGCCTTGGGGATATGGCCTTGCGGGAGTAGTGCAATAGTAGGTATATAGTAGTTTGTGTATTGCCTCTTATCTGACCCCTGCCTATGTTTGCTGGTTAGATGCGCTCTAGGCTGCAGAGCGTTGTTCTGTCACAGTGAGAGAGCCGCAGCTTCCCGCAGACTGTTGCGCAGTGTGCCCTAAGCAGCAGGGCTAATTAAGCAGATCCTATGTACAGGTTCCCGGTGACGTGCTGTCTGATCCCTCCCAGGCTCTTCTCCATGGAAATCATGGTGACCTCATGTGTACTATTCCCGGCCATTTACTTTACCTCTCACCGCACAATAGGTCTGTACAACATGATTTTTCTTGCCTGGACAAAGTGACCTTGAAGCCTGTTTGCTGAATGCTTAACAAACAACAAAGGTGTAAGTACTCCATGCTCTGTAGCTGCTGGGGGTGTGTTATACAGAGGCCGGTGATATGAGTTATACAGAGGCTGGGGGGGTGTTATACAGAGGCCGGTGATATGAGTTATACAGAGGCCGGGGATGTGTTATACAGAGGCCGGGGATGTGTTATACAGAGGCCGGGGATGTGTTATACAGAGGCCGGTGATATGAGTTATACAGAGGCTGGGGATGTGTTATACAGAGGCCGGTGATATGAGTTATACAGAGGCTGGGGATGTGTTATACAGAGGCCAGTGATATGAGTTATACAGAGGTCGGGGATGTGTTATACAGAGGCCGGTGATATGAGTTATACAGTGCTGGGGATGTGTTATATAGAGGCCGGTGATATGAGTTATACAGAGGCCGGGGATGTGTTATACAGAGGCCGGGATGTGAGTTATTCGCTGGAAGTACAGTCCCGGGAAGGGAATTCAGGAGGTCACTGTGATACCTCCCCTGCTGGGACGTAGACTGCAAGCTTTGCTCTGTTTGCTGACAAATTATTTACTTGACCATGGTGCAGTCTGCACACTATTGACTAACGATGGCCATCCGCTATCGATGGTTTGTAATAATCAATGGTTTCTGGGTGAGGTAGAATACTTGACAGATGGTTTCCTACATCGATGTCACAGCATAACCAGAAAGGTTTTTTTTTTATATTTTCCCCAAGGTGACAGAACACAGCTCTGAGCCCTGACACCCGTGAAGCCCCGCCCCCAGGTTCTGATTGGCCTGCACCAAGTTAGTAAAAAAAATTAAATAAAAAAGGGTGATGATCGATAGGTGAAACCATTGATGGCGGCCACACCATTGATTAATGCAAATCCCCAAACAATGACTTTAATAAGTGTGATCTACGGGGGTGAAATAGACAAATCAGGTTTACGGCGAGGTGGTGTACAGCCCAACCTGACTCTGGTATATTACATACTGCTTACGGAGAGGTGGTGTACAGCCCAACCTGACTCTGGTATATAACATACTGCTTACGGCGAGGTGGTGTACAGCCCAACCTGACTCTGGTATATTACACACTGCTTACGGAGAGGTGGTGTACAGCCCAACCTGACTCTGGTATATTACACACTGCTTACGGCGAGGTGGTGTACAGCCCAACCTGACTCTGGTATATTACACACTGCTTACGGCGAGGTGGTGTACAGCCCAACCTGACTCTGGTATATTACACACTGCTTACGGAGAGGTGGTGTACAGCCCAACCTGACTCTGGTATATTACATACTGCTTACGGCGAGGTGGTGTACAGCCCAACCTGACTCTGGTATATTACATACTGCTTACGGAGAGGTGGTGTACAGCCCAACCTGACTCTGGTATATTACACACTGCTTACGGCGAGGTGGTGTACAGCCCAACCTGACTCTGGTATATTACATACTGCTTACGGAGAGGTGGTGTACAGCCCAACCTGACTGTGGTATATTACACACTGCTTACGGCGAGGTGGTGTACAGCCCAACCTGACTCTGGTATATTACACACTGCTTACGGCCAGGTGGTGTACAGCCCAACCTGACTCTGGTATATTACACACTGCTTACGGCGAGGTGGTGTACAGCCCAACCTGACTCTGGTATATTACATACCGCATACGGCGAGGTGGTGTACAGCCCAACCTGACTCTGGTATATTACACACTGCTTATGGCGAGGTGATGTACAGCCCAACCTGACTCTGGTATATTACACACTGCTTACGGCGAGGTGGTGTACAGCCCAACCTGACTCTGGTATATTACACACTGCTTATGGAGAGGTGGTGTACAGCCCAACCTGACTCTGGTATATTACATACTGCTTACGGCGAGGTGGTGTACAGCCCAACCTGACTCTGGAATATTACATACTGCTTACGGCGAGGTGGTGTACAGCCCAACCTGACTCTGGTATATTACACACTGCTTATGGCGAGGTGGTGTACAGCCCAACCTGACTCTGGTATATTACACACTGCTTATGGAGAGGTGGTGTACAGCCCAACCTGACTCTGGTATATTACATACTGCTTACGGCGAGGTGGTGTACAGCCCAACCTGACTCTGGAATATTACATACTGCTTACGGAGAGGTGGTGTACAGCCCAACCTGACTCTGGTATATTACATACTGCTTACGGCGAGGTGGTGTACAGCCCAACCTGACTCTGGTATATAACATACTGCTTACGGAGAGGTGGTGTACAGCCCAACCTGACTCTGGTATATTACACACTGCTTACGGCGAGGTGGTGTACAGCCCAACCTGACTCTGGTATATAACATACTGCTTACGGGGAGGTGGTGTACAGCCCAACCTGACTCTGGTATATTACATACTGCTTACGGAGAGGTGGTGTACAGCCCAACCTGACTCTGGTATATGACACACTGCTTACGGCGAGGTGGTGTACAGCCCAACCTGACTCTGGAATATTACATACTGCTTAGGGAGAGGTGGTGTACAGCCCAACCTGACTCTGGTATATTACATACTGCTTACGGAGAGGTGGTGTACAGCCCAACCTGACTCTGGTATATTACACACTGCTTACGGCGAGGTGGTGTACAGCCCAACCTGACTCTGGTATATTACATACTGCTTACGGAGAGGTGGTGTACAGCCCAACCTGACTCTGGTATATTACATACTGCTTACGGCGAGGTGGTGCACAGCCCAACCTGACTCTGGTATATTACATACCGCATACGGCCAGGTGGTGTACAGCCCAACCTGACTCTGGTATATTACATACTGCTTACGGCGAGGTGGTGTACAGCCCAACCTGACTCTGGTATATTACATACTGCTTACGGCGAGGTGGTGTACAGCCCAACCTGACTCTGGTATATTACACACTGCTTACGGCGAGGTGGTGTACAGCCCAACCTGACTCTGGTATATTACATACTGCTTACGGCCAGGTGGTGTACAGCCCAACCTGACTCTGGTATATTACATACTGCTTACGGAGAGGTGGTGTACAGCCCAACCTGACTCTGGTATATGACATACTGCTTACGGCCAGGTGGTGTACAGCCCAACCTGACTCTGGTATATGACATACTGCTTACGGAGAGGTGGTGTACAGCCCAACCTGACTCTGGTATATTACATACCGCATACGGCGAGGTGGTGTACAGCCCAACCTGACTCTGGTATATTACATACTGCTTACGGAGAGGTGGTGTACAGCCCAACCTGACTCTGGTATATTGCACACTGCTTATGGCGAGGTGGTGTACAGCCCAACCTGACTCTGGTATATTACACACTGCTTACGGAGAGGTGGTGTACAGCCCAACCTGACTCTTGTATATTACATACTGCTTACGGCGAGGTGGTGTACAACCCAACCTGACTCTGGTATATTACACACTGCTTACGGCGAGGTGGTGTACAGCCCAACCTGACTCTGGTATATTACATACTGCTTACGGCGAGGTGGTGTACAGCCCAACCTGACTGTGGTATATTACACACTGCTTATGGCGAGGTGGTGTACAGCCCAACCTGACTCTGGTATATTACATACTGCTTACGGCGAGGTGGTGTACAGCCCAACCTGACTGTGGTATATTACACACTGCTTACGGAGAGGTGGTGTACAGCCCAACCTGACTGTGGTATATTACATACCGCTTACGGCCAGGTGGTGTACTGCCCAACCTGACTCTGGTATATGACATACTGCTTACGGCGAGGTGGTGTACAGCTCAACCTGACTCTGGTATATTACACACTGCTTACGGCGAGGTGGTGTACAGCCCAACCTGACTCTGGTATATTACACACTGCTTACGGCCAGGTGGTGTACAGCCCAACCTGACTCTGGTATATTACATACTGCTTACGGGGAGGTGGTGTACAGCCCAACCTGACTCTGGTATATTACACACTGCTTACGGCCAGGTGGTGTACAGCCCAACCTGACTCTGGTATATTACATACTGCTTAGTTACGGCGAGGTGGTGTACAGCCCAACCTGACTCTGGTATATTACATACTGCTTACGGAGAGGTGGTGTACAGCCCAACCTGACTCTGGTATATTACATACTGCTTAGTTACGGCGAGGTGGTGTACAGCCCAACCTGACTCTGGTATATTACACACTGCTTACGGCGAGGTGGTGTACAGCCCAACCTGACTCTGGTATATGACACACTGCTTACAGCGAGGTGGTGTACAGTCAGCCCAACCTGACTCTGGTATATTACATACTGCTTACGGCGAGGTGGTGTACAGCCCAACCTGACTCTGGTATATGACATACTGCTTACGGCGAGGTGGTGTACAGCCCAACCTGACTCTGGTATATGACATACTGCTTACGGGGAGGTGGCGTACAGCCCATCCTGACTGTGGTATATTACACACTGCTTACGGCGAGGTGGTGTACAGCCCAACCTGACTCTGGTATATTACATACTGCTTACGGCGAGGTGGTGTACAGCCCAACCTGACTCTGGTATATGACACACTGCTTACAGCGAGCCGTGTACAGCCCAACCTGACTCTTTGTTTATCTGACATCACCTTGCATCTGATGACTCCTGGTGGTATTTGTATAAGCCTTTCCTGGTGTCTTGCCAAGACCACCCTAGACAGCGACCACCCCTCTTGTACAACCCTAGTTAAATAAACAGCGGGAATATGAAACCGATCCACTTCTAGTAGTTGCTGCACTTTGATGGTTGGGCAGACTCCGCCACATAACATGTCTATTGCTCTAGACCTTAAGTAAATCTATCAAAGTCACAGTGTGAGGTCCCGTACAGACCCAACATAATGCTTGGAGATGATTTCACAGATCACACGCGCTGTGCATAGGACCCCAAAGTATGGATTACAGCACAGTGCTCCCCCGTATAGTTGTACCCAGGAGGTGGAGGTTCCCCAGCCACTTCTATTAAACCATCACTTGCTGGTCTTTGCCAGTGTGAAGCCTTGCAGCGGCCTGTTTGAGCTCGTTTGCAGTGTCTGACGTCTCAGACTTGTACACACAGAATTTTAGGGAGTTAGGGACCTACCATATATAAAGTTACCTGGAACGTGGCTGGTAATTTTCTCCAAGAATATGCAAAAAAAAAAAAGAAACCGCATATTAAAAGCACAATTTATTGAAAATGCATTATAATTAGTAATGATTGAATAGTGCACCTGCATTCTTTTTCTATGTGTGTGTGGCACTACAAGTCTCAGCAATTTAGCACCTCTCATTAGATGTAGTTAGGATGTGAGGTCTCAGGTCACTTTCCCAGGTTTTTAGTACTTTGGCCCTTATTCTGATTGAGTCGTGTTCGGTCGGACGGCCGATGTTTTGTATTTGCGCATGTGCTAAAGCCGCGCACGTCCGTATACGGTGTGAATTCCGTGCAGAAAACGATCGGTCGGAACCATCCGAGCAGGGGGTGGAGAGGGGCGTGAAGGGCAGCTTGGGTTCATTACTATATGCGTTCGCCCCGCGTTTCATGGGCGTTCCCATGAAAATGCTGGGCGTACGTATGGTAATCCGGCCGTGACGCATGTGTGGGGGGCGGACAGCTGACATAGCCGGATGCCAGCTGCCCGCCCATATCCTGCTTTCATACAGAGAAATGTCCGAGTGGTCTGCAGCACTCGGTGCTACCTGACCGCACGGTCCATCATTCGATGGTCAGAGACCATCGGAGAATGGGGGGGTTCCCACAGATGGAGGCGGTGTTCACATGAAACATCCACTCGCGGTCCGTACCGCATTTGGACGGTGTGAGCGATCCGTACGATAGACGGGGCTAAGAACACTCGGTTCCTGGCCGATATATGCATCCGTCCGAATCAACTAGAATAAGGGCCTTTATGTAAATGTAACGAGTGCATACCCAAAACTTGTCCATGGGACATGCAGAAGCCAATCAGTAATAAGGGGCAGATTTAATTATGCGCAATAGATATCAGTATTAATAACTAAGCCTACAAGTGGACACTACTGCGTGGTGCAGCCAGAGGCGGATTGGTAACTTAAAGATGCTCTGAAAAACATTATATCAATGACATCACTCACACTGTTGGTGTGAGTGATGTCATTGAATTTTCAATACACCTTGTCCAAACGCTTCCTATGCCGTGACGCTCTCCCGCGTAGCTACCTAAGCCGCGTCACTCGCCTAAACTGCCCTCCGCTGTGCCACCTGGTTTTCCACCAAGAATGTCAGTTCCTCCCACAATCCAAAAATATACTTTAATTGACATTAATCCTAGTCAACCCATGTTTAATGGAATATAGATTGTAAGCTCCACTGGGGCAGGGCTGATGTTAATGGCTAAATATTATCTGTAAAACTTTGCCTAATATGTGTGCGCTATAAATACAAAATAATAGAATAATACTTCTTTCTGCCACATGATGGCACTGTTGTCAATGACATTTTGCACTTCATCCACAAGCTTGGGTTTTTGCATACCACTGTTCAATTTTATCAGGGGCACTCATTTCAGCGGGTTCTTCTCGTTGAAAGATATGCAAATAAGATATGCAGGTGTCTGAATTCAAGGGGGTGATTCTGGTTGTCTCGTTAAGCCGAGAAGATGCTGCCCCGCTGAATAACCCCCCATGCCACCGAATCCCCTCATAAACATGCGAGCGGGTGAGTAACGAGAACACATACCGTCGCTTGCCTCCACTGCAGGAGAAATCATGGTCTTGCGCCTTCAAAGTTGTACGCCATAAATTGAGATGGAATACGTCCCTGTGTCCACTGATATAAATAAATAACGTCTCACGCGTTTTATTTTTTTAAAGACAAGTTTTATTTACAAGTATAATTTGGCACACAGTACGGCTGGCATACCAAGCCTTGACACAAGATTATATACATATATAAATGTGCAGTGATAGAGACAACTCACACTCTCATGCGGCTGCCTCACTTCAGATTGTCACAGTTTATAATCTACACTTCACGCCGATATAATGTGCCGGCTTCTGTGCCCTAAACTCTTCCTCAGGCCGGCGAGCGCCCATATAATCAGCATTCTGTCAGTGATTGCCGGTGTAAGAAAAGCAACAATATACAGGCACGAGTAAAAAGACATATATACAACACACAAGTGATGCTAATACTTGTATAAACTCCTGAACGCAATATCTGTATCATCAGCTAGTCCTGGTGTCAATTCAGTGTTCAATAGGAATAATACAACCCCTACTATCCAGTATCATTCGTTCATATATCTTATCTGTCCTGACTCGTAGAAAGGGGGTGTCGTTTTCGACAAAAGCTGGTACTTCTGGACAGATAAGGGTTGGGTTTGGGCAGATAGGGTGAAATTTGTACAGGTAGGGTGGAGTTTGTGCAGAAAGGGTGGGATTTGCACAGGTAGGGGTGGAGTTTGGACAGATATGGGTTGGGTTTGGGCAGATAGGGTGGGATTTGGATAGGTAGGGGTGGAGTTTGGGCAGATATGGTTTGGGCATAGGGTGATATTTGGACAGGTAGGGGTGGAGTTTGGACAGATATGGGTTGGGCAGATAGGGTGGGAGTTGGACAGGTAGGGGTGGGGTTTGGGCAGATATGGGTTGGGCAGATAGGGTGGGATTTGGACAGGTAGGGGTGGGGTTTGGGCAGATATGTGTTGGGTTTGGACAGGTAGGGGCGGAGTTAGGACATATATGGGTGGGGTTTGGACAGATATGGGTTGGGTTTAGACAGATATGGGTTGGGTTTGGACAGATAGGGTGGGGTTTGGACAGGTAGGGGTGGGGTTTGGACAGATATGGGTTGATTTTTGGCATATAGGAGTGGGGTTTAGGTAGTTAGCGGTGGGTTTGGATGGATATGGGTTTGGTTTTAACATATATGGGTTCCATTTTGGCAGATAGGGATGGGGTTTTAACAGATGTGGGTTGGGTTTGGGCAGATAGGGTAGGATTTGGACAGGCAGGGGTGGGGTTTGGAGATATGGATTTGGGTTTTGACAGACAGGGTGAGGTTTGTGTAAGTAGATTTGTGGTTTGGTTTGGACAAATTGGGTTTCGATAGATACGGATCAGATTTGGACAGGTATGGGTTGGATTTCTGCAGGTAAGTATGGGGTTTGGACAGATAAGGATTGGTTAAGGCAGATTTGGTGTGTTTAAGTGTTGGCAAGTATATTAGTATATCTTCATTTATATGACCAAAGAGCTCCACAGTGACTTATAATATCCATATCATTCACAGTAAGTTGTCGAATATATTATCACTTCACATGTGTAAATATACACTATAACACAGCCCTGTAAACACTGATGTGTAAGCTATGGGACGATGTGTAGGATTATAGGTTACAGGTTTAGCCTAACAATACACGAGGAGCCAGTGACATCACTGAGACACCTCCATCCTCATTCATTCATTGGCTAGTAGTAAACTGACAGGTCGAAACAGCTGCCAGCGGCTGTGCTACTGTAAATTATCAATGTACTTTATGAAGGCAGTGATCGTAATGCAGGGCAGCTGGTGTGACGCTTGTGTACATTGTCCTTCATTGTGGTATCTGTGTGTATTATGTGCTGTATGATGACTGTACTGTCCAACTGGCAGCTGCTGGTACTTTGTACTTAGTGCTTCTCTAACGGAGTTGCTATGGGAACTCGGGGAACAGTGGTTGTGCAGGTACAGTAAGTGGGTATTTGTCAGAGCGGAAAAGGGGTATGTACCATATAAACTTCTTCTCTCACTAAGCGCCGGTTATACTAGGCCTTGAATCGTGATAAAATGGAGAGTGATAAACCACCGGCCAATCAGCTCCTAACAGTCATTTTTCAAACCCAGTCTGTAACATAAAGCAGTCCACAGTGGTGGCAACCCCTTGCATGCACCTACCTACAGATCTGATACCGTATTAATAAACCACCTCCACTGATTAGAAAAATAGAGCGCGACGCCTAAATAATTCCGCATTTACACAATGTGCGCCATATTGCCCTTCTTAGGAGTGAATTTACTAAAGTGGAAAGGAATGCTGTTGCCCGTAACAACCAATCTTTTGTCTATCATTTTCTAGGATGCAATAGAGAAATGAAAGAAAGTAAAGGTTCTAATCTTATTATTTTCTTAATATAAAATGTAAATACCAAACTCCAGGCAGTGGTATAATTACACCTACATCAGCACCATCTAATCCAGAGGAAACCTATCGATAGATAAATAGATAGGTCAACATTCCGATAAGGGAACATTTTGGCGTAGTCTCTAGCAGTGGCGGTTTTTACCTATAGGCTGCAGGGCTGCAGCCCCCCCCCTCCCAGGTAAAATCCGCCACTGTAGTGAAGCCAGATTCAGTCTGTGAGACTGTTCTGGCTTCACTGTGACTGGCAGTGACTTCCTATTGGAAGTCGAACCTGCCATTCACCAAAGCAGAACCATTGGGAGGTGTTCCCTCCCTCCGGGACGCCTGCGGGCTGCCTATATCGGTACTGCGCACGCGCTGGTCCCAGTGCCTGTGATTTCTATTGTACAGGTGCCTGGACCATGATTCCTTTTGTGGGCTGTTGCTGAAGCAGCCCATCGAAGCTGGCTGCTTGCGCAGTACAGAGGTTTGTACTGCGCATGCGCCAGTCCCAGCGCCTGTCATCATAGCACAGGCGTCGGGAACTCTGTAGGGACCAGTGGTGACGACAGGGGGCGGGGTGCCTGCATCGCGGTACCCGGGCTGCGGCCAGAGGCAGCCCCCCTCCCCCGAAAAGGTACGGGCCACCACTGGACTCTAGTAAGCAGATTTCAGAATTCTGCTTCTACCAAATCTCCAATGTACTATTAAACATGCAGGAATGTCACCGAATGACATTTAGTAAATTTAGAGAACACTTTAGCTTTCATTTTCCATGGATGAGTTTGTTATAGGTTTAGATATCATATAAAGTTGCTGTCTGTATTTATAAAAAAAAAAAAACGACCACATTGTGACACACAATTCAGGAACCAACGCATTTCACAACTTTTTGATGACTGGGAACGCGTCGCAGCATGCATATGGGGGGGGGGGAGCAGTCACATGACGTGAGACTCAGAATGATGCGAGACTCAGAATCAGGACAGATATTTGCTATGTTATGCATTATCGTACGTGAAATATAACTGTAAATGACAATTCAGTATCCTACTGCATTATTAGCTGACTGTGTTACTTCGCGTGCTCGTGCCTGATTGTCGTAGAACACTGTCCAGAAATGAACACTTTTTATTCTGCGTTATTTTTGGTTAGGTCTCTGCATTGCAGAAGGATCCTTAGGCCTCTAATGGTCGTCATGGAAACACATCGTACGCACCAGCTCTCCTTAGCTTGCTCCCCACGTACCTCTTTACTCAGTACCACATTTTGTAATTCATACAGGCTTCAGGCTTCTGTACATACTGTAAGATTTTATGAGTTTAAAGTCCGGTTCCACTGCGGAGGCAGAAACTCATAAATACTCCACCTGTTAAGTGCTTTTGTTTGTGACAAAATAACACAGAAAAAGTCAAAGACGTCCGTTTTTGTAATCCTTATATATTGTAGCATTAGCTTTAATACAATGGCTGGTGAGGGAAATCGCTTCCGCGGTTCAAAATAAATATATATATATTTAAAAAAAACAGTCCTGTAACAAAATGAAGAGTTATGTTGTTGCTTACAAACACAGATGTGTAATGTGCTTATAACGGGTCAAAAACACACTGCATATAATCACTAGACGGGAGGGGGACATCTTGCAAAGTCTTTTTGTGCTTTCTTGTTCCGCATTATAACTTTTTTTTAAGTTTTAAACTCCTCATCGACAGTATGTAAATGTCTTTAAAAACCCAGCAACCATTCCCTTCAGTCCATGTTGAATTTTTTTTTTTCGTGGTTTCAGAATCACAGTTCAATGGTCTCACTGGCAATGCTGTGAGAATCCGTCGTTTGGCTTCTTTCGATGAGTCTCCTCCCAAAAGCTTTCTCTGGTTCACTGCCCCTGGATAGGATGCTAGGTTGGGATCCCTGCTTGAGAAGTTGAGTGCTAGGCGTGTCTTCGAGAGGCAGGCTTTCCACAGAAGACAGCCCGTGACGCCAGGGATTCCAGCTTATTTTGATGGACCCCTTTGAAACACTGTCCATGGAGCTGACGGAGGCCACCGCTTCTGTTGTGACGTCACGAGGAAGCTCTTTGCTCTGCTGAAGGCTTTCGCTTGTAGAGTCAACCTCGGTCATGGAGTCACACTTGGCCAAGCTGTATGTGTAGTCTGGGTTGCTGCATCTTCTCATCTTCAAGTCAGATGAAATCAGCGGGTCAATGGTCTGGTTCAAGGCGGAACATTCTTTTAAAGAAGAGCATGAGTCCTGTCTGGTAAGGTAACTGGGATACTGAAGACTGGAGTCTAGAAATATGCTGTCTCTGACCAGATGCTCTCTAAACAAGGCTTCATCTATGCTTCTGCTCAGGTTGATTGGTGATGGTGGACGGAATTCCAGATCTGTAAGTGAAAGCATTGACTCCTTTTCAAAACATATACTAGTGTAGGAGCGTCCCATGGTAACATTCTGCGATTTAGGCCCAAACACACCTTCTGGTTTTGGTTTGAAAAGCGGAGATGAAGATCGACTATTGTTGGCGAACACCGGCCCAGTCTTGGTTTCATTGTTCTCCTTGAGGATCCTGAGTGGAACGTTCTCGGCCTGGTTTCGGATGAGGCTTTTGTTGATGTTGTTGTTGACCACCCTGTCCTGAATATTGTTTGTCCAATCGTAGCAGTTGTTTGGATACTCCGGAACATCGCTTTTCTTGTAGGTGCAGAAGTAACTGATGATTTTGGACCAGCAGGTGTGATCATTACTACTGCACTGAAGGCAGAAGCTGTGTGATGCTACGAAAACCAAGGAGAAGCACAGAGCCAACTCAAAGATCCGATACCAAAACTGCAGAAACCACCAAGACCAGGAAAACTCATTCTTCCGGTCAAGTAATCCGTACAGCCACATTATAGCATACACTTGCAGGCCACAACACAGAAGTCCAAAGATACTGCTTACTAACAATACTCTGGACGATGTAAATAAGCACTTGATACTTCTTTCTTGTGTTTGAACCACCACAATTTCTTCACCGGCCGGCGACACCCTTTGTGTTTCATTTACTGTATCCTTGCAGCTCTTTCTTAGTCGATAGTAAGCCACAAAATTCCCAACCATTAGAAATATTCCCCAGGAGATGGAAAGGATCTGTAAGACCATGTTTACGGATGGATTCAAGAGGTGGGTGAGTAGGTCCGCACTCAGGAGGACTATGCAATGGATGGTTGCAATAACCGCCAGTAAAGCCAGACTCTGCAACTTTGGTGGCAGAAGCTGGAGACGGCCAATCTTCAGAACCAGGAGGACCAATGCAGCAAATGCCGATAACATAAGTGGGAAGGTAACGTTGTAAAGGACAAGAGCGATAGGTTGCGAAATCTTCATCTTTGTCCCGTAAGGGTCGAGAAGAAAGAAGACACCCCGGAGGATTCCAACGGCAAACAAGAGGGCATTGGCGACAATCACATAGGGAAGGTAGGACACTTGCAGAATGGGAGATCCAATCAGGTTGACCAGTGCGATTACGGATAGAAGTAGAAATAACGCACCGGTCCCGTAGACATGCATATCCCAGGCAAAATGGAGAGTGTGACGAAGGTCTTCCCACTTTAGGAGAGTTTGGTTGGTTCCAACAAATTCACAAGTGCCACTATTCTTGCCGCACAGAGGAGTCTCCATGGTTGTCTTTTTGGAAGGGAGGCTGGTCGGGGCGTCTATTAGTCGTGGCCGATTTAGGGCTCTTTGAGTTGTGACTCTTATTTCTCCTCTGCGTCCGTTCTTTCTGGTTCCATTCAGAGAGACTTTTGGTGTCACAATTTCTACCGGCTGCGGTGGCTTAGTACCGGGCACTGGGTCTGCAATAGAAACCATGAAACCAGTTAATTAAAGAATAAATAAATAATAAGTAAATGCTTACACTAAATCAAACATAACCAAACAGTGTACTATTTGTAAGGAGATATGAGAGGTCATCGCGGGGGCATATATCACAATATCGACCCGAATTCGTAAATGAAATGTTAAACTGCATTGTGTAACCCAAAAAAACTCTACATTGAATGTGACCACAAGCAGACATGCAAATTGGTGGGCGTGTCTACATGAAATGGTTCTTCTTAATGGCTGAAGTCAGTCAATTATGATCATGTTAAATGGGGAAGTCAGTAATAATGACCCTATAAAGAATGTCCATAATTTAAATACCTTTCGTTAACGGATGGGAATTGTGAATTCGGTGCTGTCACCGTTCCCAGCAAACAGAACCAGGGCCAGGAACTGTCTTTTAGTGGATATTCCGCATAGCTGCAATCAATCACATCCTTAAGGCTCAGACAGGACAGTTACAATGCACGTGTGGAATGTCTGCATTTCTCAGCCTTGCAGTCATACCAGTCATCCTCTCATTACAATGAGTTACTTTCATAGCACAAGCCATATCTCACATGGGGCGATATCACTTCACTCTATGCTGAACTGTGGGGCTAAAGGATCTAAATGAGATCATGTTCCACAAGTGATTGAAGTATCATGTAACCATGGTAACACATGTCACGTAAGGAACACTAATCCACAGATTTGTAAATACTTTAGGTGTTGAGGCATACGCCCTAGAGGTAGACACAAAAGAGATGGGGGGGGGGGGGGGATTCTATTTTGTGGTTTGTAACAGAGTGATGTCAGACCTTCCACTGCCTGGGGCATTTCTTATCCCCTATACCAGCACTGGGCCCCTAAATATTATCCCGTCGTCTCTCCTCGCTGTCTACACCAGCAGGTTAGTATGGGTCTCAGTTCCCAGGAGACCTGCGTAAGTGCGCTAGACTCTGGCACAGCACTAGCGCAAACCTCCCAACTGTCCTGATTACAGTCCCGCTAATTCAAACTGTCCCGCTGTCCCTCCCGCGGGTCACAGTATCCCGCGGGGGGGCAGTTGGGGGGAGTCAGCGATTGTTAAATAGCACGGCATCTCAGCAGCGCATGGAGGGAGCCAGGGGCTGCCTAGGGATGGCCATCGACCATTGATGATTTGAAATCTTTGATGGTCTGTGGCTGATGTTGAATACTTTTCCCATCGATGTGCATGAACCAGATGGTTTCCCTACATCGATGGCACAGGAGAAGCAATGTTTCTTTTCCTCTTCTTTTTTCAAGGAGTCGGGACACAGAACATAGCTCCGCCCCTGACACCCAGAAGCCCCGCCCCCACGTTCTGATTGGACCACACGCCATTCCGTCAAATATAATTGATAACCATTGATAGCTAAAATGATCTATGGTTATCCATCACATAGTTTATGACTATTGATGGCTGGTTCCAGTTTCACCATCGATGGTAACCATGGATGGTGACTGGACCGATGGCCACCCCTAGGGCTGCCCAGAACCTCGGGAAACGCTGGGCATGCCCTCATTTGATGAAAACGGGAGTCCCGGGCGGCGATAGGCATCAAAGCCCACCTTCTTTTCGGGTCTTTGCAGTTGGTAACAATTTAAAATCTACTGAAGTTGGAAGGTATGCACTAGGGCAGGTATGTCCAAACTGTGGCCCTCCAGCTGTTGTGAAACTACACATCCCAGCATGCCTTGCCATAGTTTTAGCAATCCCTAACAGCAAAACTGTTGCAAGGCATGATGGGACCTGTAGTTTCACAACATCTGCAGGGCCATAGCTTGGACATGCCTGCACTAGGGTATGCCCACTCCTCTCTTATCTGGTGGCCCTAAAGGTGCCCATACACGGAGCGGTGCGCACCATATATTATAAACCAGATTGTATTGCATCTAGTTCCAATGCGATGTTCTAAAGCACCGTGTGTACGGGCAGCACATAACCCATCTCACCCGGACATCGGACCCTGTATAGTTCCTATGATTAAGCATTTATTGCTCTGATTGTATTTACTATTGATACAGCGTAAATTCCCGATTTATTCCACAATTTATTTATGATCGCTTTTACGGGAGGAAAACCGAGTGCAACCATCTGGAGGGTTACAGTCAGGGCTATTTTTCAGTAGGCTCCAGCAGGAACTGAGGCCCTTATTCTAGTTCACTCTTTCTGACAAAATATTTCTTAGATGGACAAAACCATGTGCACTGCAGGTGAGGCAGGTGTTACTTGTGCAGAGATAATTAGATTTGGGTGGGGTTTTATACCTGCCTCACCTGCAGTGCACATGGATTTGTCCATCTAAGAAATATTTTGTCAGAAAGAGTGAACTAGAATAAGGGCCTCAGTTCCTGCTGGAGCCTGCTGAAAAATAGCCCTGGTTACAGTCATTGCTATTATTTTTTCGCTTTTGCTAAATGAAATCAAATAAAATGTGCAAAACAAGAAGCGAAGGGTGTCTGACAACAAGCTGCATGCAGTCCGGGAGCACTTGCATACACGTGTAAGCTTAGGTCCCGTCATGCCATCTGTGCTGCAGACGGGTACTGCACTGGCACATGTACAGCCATGAGAATTGTTTAATAGACTTATCTAGACTTTTGCTATAACAGCCTGTAGTAAAACCGCGAGCGTTTCATACATCTGATGCCAGGAAGTGGATAAAACCATCGCTAATCTCCCTCTCTGATATTTGGCTGCGGGCTCCCTGGCCTGCGCCTTGTATCTGAACAGCTAAACGAAACTTCTAGAGTAACCTGAAATTCCGACCGGTCTGAGGTATTTCCCCTACTAATACATCAGTAACAACCCCAGCGGTCGCTCTCTGCGCCCCCTGATTTGGGTGGGCACAAAGGGCAGACCGGAGTGCTTGATGAACTGATGGAAAAGATCCTTCAGAGGGGCCACAAATGATTAGTCCAAGATGGCAGAGGGAACCGGAGAGCGCTATGCAGGAAGTGCAGAACGGTTTATGCTAAGTGATGTGAAGTGAGCGGCGTCGTTCCGAACTCGGGGTCGTTACGCAACTCTCCATGGTGTCTATGGGCCTGATTCAGACCTGATTGCACGGCCGCAAATTCGCACTGTGGGCAATTATCGATACACTGACCATGCGTACGGCCCATAGTACTAATGCGTAAGGCCGTCCTGCGATGACGTCCTGCGTCTGGGGGTGGAAACCGACCATTTAGCGGGAGTGCTAAGAACAATGTTGTGCGGTTAAGTCTGAATTGGGCCCTGTGTTCGACCCTGTACAGTTTGTGGGGGTTATTCTGGTTGACTCGCAACGCTGCAAATTTCGCAGCTTTTTCGAGTCATTTAAATGCCACCGGCTCGAACACCCTCAAACCGCACACACCGCGAATCTCCCCGCCCACATGCCGACCACCCAATGTTTTTGCCACCGCTCGCAGATCTAATTCTGGCCTTAGATCTGCGGTGTCCTGTACCGGAAGAGGGTAGGCAACTGATGTCAGCTGCCCACCCCCCGCACCCGCGGCACTGGCGAGTTTCCATGGGAACTGGGCGTTCACATGGGCAAGACCACCCCCCACCCGCACTGTGTAAAGCAGCCAATGAATAAGCAATTTGCCGTACCCGCTTGCACACAGTGGATAAATGCTTATACGCAGGCCCAGTCTCTAAAAATCGCTTTCCTGTGCGAACATGCAAGGGAGAGAATCAATTAGAATGTCCTCCTGTGAGTAGATTAGCGGGGAACGGGCCAACAGCTCCCTGCGGCTTTCCCACTGTCCTCTGAACAATGTACTGATCGCTTCCTCTAACACAATCAAACAGAAAGTGCGAAAGAAATCGAGACGGATTTTTTAATGACATTGCTTATAAAAATATCTGCAGCCCGATCAAACAGCGTGGAAGGAATCTGTACTCATATAGAATTGTATATGTTCCAGATTACAGTGAGTGACGAATAGAAGTTGCATTTGCCCATCTTTTAGCTGGAAACCACACTCCTGTGTGAACACTGGGGCACTCCTAGGGTTCTCCAGTGAATGGTTAACCATTAATACATAGGGCGAGATGTATTAATATACATCGCCGCCCAGCCGCCGCGATGCTACCGCATATGTACTAACATATGCGGCTAGCATAGGGGTGCGGTGACGGAGGCCCCCGCGATACCTGTAATGTGGTTTGCGGGGGTCTCCGTCACATCCCAGCGGCTGTCAGTGTCCCCCTGCGTCTCCTCCTCCCCCCTGCAGCCGGATGTCCTCCCGGCTGTGACACCTCCTGGGGGAGGAGTGCCTGACGGAGACATGGGCGGACAGCTAATGGTACATAGGAAAATGCGGTAAAACCCCTGTTTTACCGCATTTTCCCTTTAGTACATCCCGCTGATAGGGAGGCCAATCCCGGAATTGAAAAACTCACATGCGGAAATTCCCGGGATTGGTCTCCGGATGCCGGCCTGCACCGGGAACTGCTGTGAAGCGGGGGCGGGCTAATTGTATAGTACTGTTGGTTTGAATGATTGCTACTTTAAGACAGCGCCAACACGTCACAGGTTGTAACATTTACCCCATGGGTGGTGATCATGGGGCCAGGTTATTTATTAAGATGGGAGTTCTATTGAAGTTGGGATGTTGCCCTTAGCAACCAATCAGATCCTACTTATTTATTTAGCACCTTCTAGAAGATAATATATACAATCTGATTGGTTGAAGTACACCTCCAGCTTCTCCAGGAGAGGAGAAGGTAAGTATGAGGTATCATTATTATTTGCTCAAGGTCCCTCTTTTTCACTGTGATTAATATACTATGCTATATGGTATCAGTGGGGTAGTGGTGTTAAATCCCCTGCAGCACACATCCATGATCACTGATTCCCCATAATGCAGCACTTTCTCCTGAATGTACAGATGGAGCCGGGCTTCCTCTTGCTGGCGAATCGCCAGACTGTCACCGCTGGCGATCCGCCAGCAGCCCGGCTCTCCATCTGACTGAGACGCCTGTGCGTCTCAGTTTCCGTGCGGCGGGGCGACGGGACCCTGTCTGTCTCGGCTTCAGGAAGACGGACAGGGTTAGGGGGGGATGCGGGGAGGCGGTGGGGACCCCGGGTGACCGCCGACAAGCCGGCGGGGACCCAGGGGAACCGTGCGAAAGGGGACGCGCACGCATCTCGTGCACGCACGTCCCCTTTCGCAGATACAGATGGTGGGTGGCGGGGGATGGCGGCTGGCGTCGCCATCCTCTGCAAAGACGAGCCCGGCTCCATCTGTAGCTTACATCTCCATAAAATCAGTAGACTTCTTTGGGTAAAAGCGAAGTGTGCTGGGGAGTGACGGACATTTTGTTGTAGCTCATGTTCTCCTCATCCTCTCCGCATACCCTCCAACATGACCCAATCCATTAGGTACAAAATGCTCTGTTTCTGGACTTCCTTACCAGTGATGAACAGTGGTGCAGTCCCACCTCTGTAACTAATATTCAAAAAGGGGAGTCACATTTAATGCCACCTCAAACATTACTGTCCTGGACTCACTGGCAGATGATGTGTCCAGACCAACCCTCTTTGAATTTTGGACTGTGCTGGAGTCCCACCTCTGTAATTGCCACTGGCAGGGAAGTCCAGGAACAGAGCATTTTGTACCTAATGGAATGGGTCATGTTGGAGGGTATGTCTCCGATGTTAACTCAGTGGGGTGCTGAGAGTGACAATGGTCTCATGGAGCACAACAGATTCTTCCAGGAGTCAGGGAGAGCAACACTATTTTAAGGAGTCTCCCCAACGTTGAGGAACAGTTAGCAAGTATCTACTATGTGCAAATATATAAAAAGATAATGACAAAGACACAAGAAAAGCAAAACTAGGCCCAAACCTATTTCCTTTCACATATCGTTGATCCTCTACAATTCTCAAACATGTATTTGTAGTCAGCACACAATGGAGGTAGCCATGTTGTGGCCTGAAGATTATTCATAAGAATGGAACCCTTCACTCGATATCAGTGACATCCCTTGGGCAGAAATTGCTGATATACCCTTCCGACGATGATCGTCTTGTGGCACAGGTTATGCATTGGCTGCATTCCCATTCTACAAAATGGCTGCCTCCATGTGTAAGACCATATAAACTTTAGGAACGCCATGTTTCCGTAAATCAATTTCTGCCCATCTTGTAACTTCTTTACCCCTGCTATAGTTCAAATTACTAATTATGTGTGGCTGTCTATATTTAGCAAATAATAGTATAAAAATGTGACTGAGGATAAGCTGGTGTCAATTAATAACACAATATGGCACAGGATTCCAGCGAAGGCGTATTGACTCTAAAGGAAACAAACACAGTGTTGCAACACATATGGAGCTGGAGTACTTCCCATTGGCATGCTGGGAGTCTCTGCCCTGGATGCAAGATGGCTTGGCTCAAAGTATACTGACTCGCCGCCAGCTAGTTATGCAACTACTGCTTTTAATAGTCACACTACAGCAAAAAACTGAGGTAAAGTAATAGTGTACGGCAAAACACTGAGGTAAAGTAATAGTGTACGGCAAAACACTGAGGTAAAGTAATAGTGTACGGCAAAACACTGAGGTAAAGTAATAGTGTACGGCAAAACACTGAGGTAAAGTAATAGTGTACGGCAAAACAATGAGGTAAAGTAATAGTGTACGGCAAAACAATGAGGTAAAGTAATAGTGTACGGCAAAACTGTGAGGTAAAGTAATAGTGTACAGCAAAACACTGAGGTAAAGTAATAGTGTACAGCAAAACACTGAGGAAAAGTAATAGTGTACAGCAGTGGTTCCCAACCCTGGTCCTCAAGTACCCCCAACAGTTTGCATTTTCCAGTTCTCCACACAGAGGGCGGGATGTATTAAAATACATCGCCGCCCATCGCGGCCCCCCCGCCGCGATGCCGCCGCATATGTACTAACATATGCGGCTGGCATCGCGATGCGGTGACGGAGGCCCCCCGCGATACCTGGAATGTGGTGTGCGGGGGGTCTCCGTCACCTCTCTGCCCCCTTCTGCATCCCTCACGCCGGGGACAGCTATGCAAGCTGTGCCCGGCGCCTCTTCCTCCCCCCTGCAGCCGGAAGGACGTCCGGCTGCGTCACTAGGGGGAGGAAGGTGTTACCTTCCGGGTCCAGGAGGACCTGGACCAGGTAAGAGAGGGAGGGGGAGAGGGGGGTCGGCGGGTTTTTCGGCGGAGGCGTCGGGCGGCGAAAAGAAGCCCATAGGCTTCTATAGGGTATCGCCACCCAAAGGTGGCGATACCCTACACTGCGGTGACGGTGCGGTCGGGTAATAGTACATAGGAAAATGCGGTAAAACGGGGGTTTTACCGCATTTTCCCTTTAGTACATCTCGCCCAGAATCACAAGTGACATAATTAGCTCCACCTGTGGATCTATTAAAATGTGTCTGAATAATGAGTGTACCAGCTGGGTGACCTGGAAAACGTGCACTGTTGGGGGTACTTGAGGACCACGGTTGGGAATATGCCACCTCTCCCGGATTTCCGGGAATCTCACGGAATTGGTGGCAACCCTCCAGGAGGTTTTTCCAGTTTCCCGGATTCTCCCGGAATCCGGGTGACTTCAAAAGCCTCCACAGCCTCCGTGTGTAGCTAGTGCTGCTTTGTGTTCTTACCGCCACATGCTGCCTGCATGCTAGGCTGCTACACCGTACAGACGCTCTTTGTCTGCAGGGGGCAGCAACGCGTGTCCCAGCAATCTCCACGCCCCCGTACTTCCCCCTTCCGCCTACCACAAGCGACACGCTGGAATATCATGCGGACTGAAGACGCCGGGTGTCTGTCCACTGGGGGTCCTGCTCAGGATGGGAAGCCGGATGGTCGGGACAAAGCAACGTCCCTCAGATGGCTAAGCTGGGCGGCTTCGTACACCTCTCCTGGAGCTGGAGGTTGCTGATGGTGAGTGCTTTTACCCTCACATAGCTGTCTAAGCCACACAACCTTCAAAGTCTTTCTTTCAAGAAAGTTCCTAATGTCACATATTGCCCATGTCCAGAATCTATATTCCCACCTTTTTTGAATAGACCACGCCCATGTTATGAGGTCACGCCCACTTCCCCGAGAGTCCAGAATCTATATTACAGAGGCCATGCCCACCTTTTTTGAATAAACCACGCCCATGGTATGAGGCCACGCCCACTTCCCCGGGAGCACGCGCGCCTTTGGCGTGCGCATAGGGGTAAGGTGAGTGGGATCTCCAGGAATCAATAGTGCGTGAGGTGGCAACCCTAGTTGGGAACCACTGGTGTACAGCAAAACACTTAGGTAAAGTAATAGTGTACAGCAAAACACTGAGGAAAAGTAATTGTGTACAGCAAAACACTGAGGTAAAGTAATAGTGTACGGCAAATCACTGAAGTAAAGTAATAGTGTACGGCAAAACACTGAGGTAAAGTAATAGTGTGCTGCAAAACACTGAGGTAAAGTAATAGTGTGCTGCAAAACACTGAGGTAAAGTAATAGTGTGCGGCAAAACACTGAGGTAAAGTAATAGTGTGCGGCAAAACACTGAGGTAAAGTAATAGTGTGCGGCAAAACACTGAGGTAAAGTAATAGTGTGCGGCAAAACACTGAGGTAAAGTAATAGTGTGCGGCAAAACACTGAGGTAAAGTAATAGTGTGCGGCAAAACACTGAGGTAAAGTAATAGTGTGCGGCAAAACACTGAGGTAAAGTAATAGTGTGCGGCAAAACACTGAGGTAAAGTAATTGTGTGCGGCAAAACACTGAGGTAAAAAGGAGCGAACGGCGAATAGCCAGGAGAGACCATAAACTATTAAGTCTGGGCTACCAAAGGCCATGATGTGCTCCCATTGTCTAGCTGTTATCAGGATGGGGGCAGGGAGGTAGCAGGAACTGAATAGGGGGAAGGAAAGAGAGAAGCAGGTAATAGGCGCCTCCCCATGGGAGTAGACCCATACTTAAGGACAGGACAGGTATGGGGGAGGATCAGAGAGAGCAAGAGGGCACGCAGGAAGGATTGTCTTTATCCAGCAAGAGGGCATGCAGAAAGGATTGATCAGAGAGAGCAAGAGGGCATGCAGTAAGGATTGATCAGAGAGAGCAAGAGGGCATGCAGTAAGGATTGATCAGAGAGAGCAAGAGGGCACGCAGTAAGGATTGTCTTTATCCAGCAAGAACATCCAGAATCCCAGATAGTGAACCAGAAATATTAGGATAAGTATCTGGGGTTAGTTATTTGGGGTATATCTGGGGATATTTATTTGCAATTGTATTCCTTCTTATTCTTTTACTTAATTCCATATTAGGCACCCTGCTACAAACTCCCAATGTCTCTGTAATTTTATGAATTCAATCTTTAATGCAGCAAGAATTTTATTACATGTTTATATTATGCCGGGTAACTTTCCCCTAAGGAATAAACGCACCTAAATCAATGCACAGTAGTTTAAGGCCAAACAATTAGTACTTATGGATTTATTATTATACTTGCTGCAGCCTTTAGAAAAACAGCAAAGAATTAGGCCCAAAGAATTCAGGCAAGTTGCAAACAATGTCCCCTTTCCCCCTCCCCCTAATTAAATTACTTAGGGCTTGTTTACATAGCATAGCATGCAGAGATCATGACAATACCTTAATCTACCCGCCCACCAGGCAGAGCAAACATTGGCTGCCCAGCAATGTAAAACATATTATTATTATAGTATTATTTATAAGGCGCCACAAGTGTATTGCAGCGCCGTACAAACATGAAATGTATGATTACAGAGCTCAGTTATTTCAGATCACATGTATAGGGGAATTACATAGTTTTAAGTAACATAATATAACATTGTGCAGCACTGTTATTAGGATACGGCAAAGCATAAGTTTACATAGGCAGAAGGCAAATATGGGAACACATGGTTTTGTTTTGAAGTTAATATAATGTAATATAAGGCAATAAAATTCATTATGTGGTGCAATTTTCAGCGTGCAAGGCATCATAGGGGTATAATAGACAGTATGATAAAGATGTTGATGATTGGGGGAATGATAAATGGTAACAGGTTACATTAAGCTGCAGTCAGTAATATAATATGGTGTCACATACAAATTAGTAAATTCATTGTTACATGCGTGTATGTACAATAAGAATAGTAGTAGTACAGGAGATTAATAAGTGAATTCATTACGGTTGTGCATAAGCATTTTACTTCATATTAGACTTTTATATCTTTGGCAGATCCAAACTTACTGTTATTTCATGAAAAGCGCTGGGTTAATCTGCTGCTGTATACAAAATCTGTTGCTGCTTAGAATTTTGTTAAGTCAATTAATGTATAAGAAGTAATGAATATAATTAGGGCACAGGGGTGGAACCATAGTTCTCACAGCAACTAAGTTTGTAAGTTAAGTTTTTAAGGGGTACATGCTTGGCCTTAGCAGGGAAGTAATACTGCTGACGCTGGGTGCAAAGTAGATGGGCCCCTTTTAACAGATTATACATTAAAAAATAAATAAATAAATGGGTGCACACATAACTGTACAGTACAGGTAACCAACCGCTCAGTGCACGTTAGCTTGCCAATTAGGCGGAATGTGATGGAATTTCGGAAAAGGAATAAGCAAAGCAGAATAATCACAGTAAAATGAAAGTCATTTTGTGTAACATGGGTGGTAAACAGCTTAGTGAAATGTCTAATGCCAACGGGGGTAGCTATTCAGTCACTTGTATACGTATAGAGGCAGGGTAGGAAAGGGAAAAAGGAGAATGCATGGAGGTGGCATTATAGGATTATTGCTCAGGTTTGGGAGGCGGCATGCTGCAACGTATTTACACACAGAACAAACTAACATGCTTTATGTCACCTCGCAGTGCAACCCTTCCTCTTCCACATGCAGATGTCTAATGATCGGAGGAGGTGGGCAGGCTGATGACCCTGACGGACGCTGAGCTACGGCAATGCCGAAAGCGTAGTATGCAAACGGACTCTTTCTTACAGGAATGAGTTCTAGTGTGGTGGCAAAATGATGGTATAACCAGGTTCCAATGGCCCATACATTGTATGTGCATAAAGTATTGTATTGCCATAGCGAAGAAAGCATTAGTGACAGCGGCACGGAGCAGCTGCCGGTCAGTCGGAGACGTGTTAGCGCAGGGAGTCCAAAGCGCATGCCGAAAGGCCAGGTCATGGGAAATTCAGGCTCATCCAACACCTGTCATTCCCAGCAGGAAAATCAGTGAATGATGCCTTGGAAAAGCAACAGTGCAGCGTCGCTTACCAGTCTTTTCAAGAGGCGCTCAGAATAGTGCGCAGCTGCGGGGTACGGGCCCAATTGGGGAAGATATCGAATCAGCATTTAGGCTCCTCCCCCTTCACCCATATAGTCACGGAATCATGGGACTAAAGTTCAAGGGCAGTTATTATGTGGATCTATGCTTACCCATGGATGGCGCCATTTTTGAAAAATTCAGCACGTTCCTGCACTGGTGCGTTGAGGTGGGGACAGGCTGCAGGACATTTGCGCACCATCTGGAGGACTTTCTAAGGGTCGGCCAGGCGAACACTGACACATGCAAGCGTTTGTTAAAATCCATGTAGGCGCTGTTCCACACTTTTGGGGTTCCCATAGCAACGGAGAAAACAGAGGGGCCTATGAACAAACTGCCGTATCTGGGAATAGAAATAGATACCACTGACAGGCTGTGTAGGTTACCAGAGGACAAGGTTGCTGGCATTATGAGGCAGACTGGGGAGCATGCTAGAGCAGACAAGATTACACTGAAACATCTTAAATCATTGCTGGGGTCACTGAATTTCACATGCAGGGTTATCCCAATGAGCAGAATCTTCTGCCGACCAGGGCTGGCAACAGAAATCTTGGGGCCTGGTACACTGATATATCTAGGGGGCCCAATACCCCGCCCCCTTGAGCAGAACATTGTTAGTATTATGCATATTAAACATGTTTTTATTGTTACAAAGGAAATAGACCTAATATTCACTAATATCGGAGTGAGGTTCCAGTCAAGTACCCAGGAATCCAGGCAGGTGCCTTTTAAACCATGGCTAGGCACTGCACTGACACAGCCATGCTTATAGCCCCCGAGTCCCTCAGAACCTTGGGGTCCCTCACAAGCTTAAGACCCGGTACAAGTGACCCCCCCCTGTCGCCTGCCCTGCTGCCGACAACTGGAAAGGGCCACAGCAGGGGTAAGAAAGCCGCATCATCCGATTAAGCTGACAACAGAAATCAGAGAAGGCATGTTGATGTGGGAAACATTTCTAAGGGAATTTAATGGTATTCGCATCTCTCCGACACCGCCTGAGGCTGCAGCTGTACACCGATGCAGCAGGGTTTTGTGGTTTTAGGGCATATCTCGTGGGAGAATGGTGCGCATCCCAGTGGCCGCAGAGCTGGGTCGGAGCAGGGCTGACCAGGAACATGCTGCTGCTAGAGCTGTTCCCGATCATAGTAGTGTTGGAGTTGTGGGGTAACAGGTTAGCCAACAAGGAAATAACCTTCTGGTGTGACAACATGGGGGTGGTTCAAGCAGTCAACAGGCAGAGTGCCTTCTCCCCACTAGCGATCAACCTGATAAGGCATTTGGTAATGGTTTTCCTGCGGCACAACATTAACTTTCGCGCCAAGCACGTCCCAGGGGTAGATAACATCAGAGCGGATGCCTACTCAAGGGGAAAGTTGGAAGCCTTTAGGGAAGCGGCATCACATGCGCAGCCGCAAGGTTTAACATGTCCACCGCATTTATGGAAGGTTGTCAAGATGGCGTGAACAAGCTGGTGAAAGACTCGTTAGCGCCTGTGGCAGGGAGAAGCTGCAGCTCATGGCGGCAGTAAAGGGCGCATGCAAAGAGCTTGTTAAGGCAGTGATGCTCAGAGAGGCATTCGCAACACCCTTCAGGAACAGGGGTCTCCAGCGGTCTGTTTTCTTTACAGGAGGAAAATGGGGACTCCCAGAACAGGGTCCAAGGGTGAGATACGGTGGGGAAGCAGTTCAGTTCAGGAGCAGAGACGAGCGTGCAGATGGTTACATGTAGGTTCTAGATTAATAGGACGAGGGAAGGTCACGGTGAGGTGGCGGGCTATGGTTCTAGGAACCTAGCGTTGGCGGAAGTACTGCGGGCCAGCCAAAGTTTGGCGCCAGGAAACGGAGGCACCCCAGAAGAGGGGGTGCAAGATCCAAGGCCTGGCGTCGAGGGGGGCAATTGGGGGGCCCCGGGCGGGTACAGGTTTCAGTTGCGAGAAGGGGCCCCCCTCCCCGGGCGGCTTGATTCAGTTACGTTGGAGGGCTGGTGGACCGCAGTGCTATCTTTGCCACCTAAGCGAGTAAGATTATATTTGTAATCTGATTAATAAATGTGACCTTTAATTCGCCAAAATAAATGACTCAGTTTGATTATTCCAGGTGAAGGGAAAAGGGAGGGGCGGTTTCAATGGTGGGTTTCTTAGTCTGTTAGGGTTAAAAGAATGGCGGGAGCATCAGACGCTCAGAGGTTTAAAAGGAGCGAACGGCGAATAGCCAGGAGAGACCATAAACTATTAAGTCTGGGCTACCAAAGGCCATGATGTGCTCCCATTGTCTAGCTGTTATCAGGATGGGGGCAGGGAGGTAGCAGGAACTGAATAGGGGGAAGGAAAGAGAGAAGCAGGTAATAGGCGCCTCCCCATGGGAGTAGACCCATACTTAAGGACAGGACAGGTATGGGGGAGGATCAGAGAGAGCAAGAGGGCACGCAGGAAGGATTGTCCCACCCACCCACCCTTGGACGAAGAAGGAGCAACATCCAAACAGCATCTAGTTACAGCCGAGATAGTCTTAACAGAAACGGAAGTACTGCGGGCCAGCCAAAGTTTGGCGCCAGGAAACGGAGGCACCCCAGAAGAGGGGGTGCAAGATCCAAGGCCTGGCATCGGAGGGGGCAATTGGGGGACCCTGGGCGGTGCTAGATACAGCAGAGATTGTCTTAACAGAGGCGGAAGTACTGCGGGCCAGCCAAAGTTTGGCGCCAGGAAACGGAGGCACCCCAGAAGAGGGGGTGCAAGATCCAAGGCCTGGCGTCGAGGGGGGCAATTGGGGGGCCCCGGGCGGGTACAGGTTTCAGTTGCGAGAAGGGGCCCCCCTCCCCGGGCGGCTTGATTCAGTTACGTTGGAGGGCTGGTGGACCGCAGTGCTATCTTTGCCACCTAAGCGAGTAAGATTATATTTGTAATCTGATTAATAAATGTGACCTTTAATTCGCCAAAATAAATGACTCAGTTTGATTATTCCAGGTGAAGGGAAAAGGGAGGGGCGGTTTCAATGGTGGGTTTCTTAGTCTGTTAGGGTTAAAAGAATGGCGGGAGCATCAGACGCTCAGAGGTTTAAGTAATAGTGTGCTGCAAAACACTGAGGTAAAGTAATTGTGTGCGGCAAAACACTGAGGTAAAGTAATAGTGTGCGGCAAAACACTGAGGTAAAGTAATAGTGTGCGGCAAAACACTGAGGTAAAGTAATAGTGTACGGCAAAACACTGAGGTAAAGTAATAGTGTACGGCAAAACACTGAGGTAAAGTAATAGTGTACGGCAAAACACTGAGGAAAAGTAATAGTGTAGAGCAAAACACTGAGGTAAAGTAACAGTGTACGGCAAAACACTGAGGTAAAGTAATAGTGTACAGCAAAACACTGAGGTAAAGTAATAGTGTACCGCAAAACACTGATGTAAAGTAATAGTGTGCGGCAAAACACTGATGTAAAGTAATAGTGTACAGCAAAACTCTACTCCGGGGCTGCGAAGCAAAGTCCCTTATTCTGGTTCACTCGCAAAGGCAAATTCCTTCTCAATGGAGAAAACCATGCTGCATTGCAGTGTAAAAATAAAGCAGTCAGTATTTTCCCTGCACAGAAAAAAACTCACCCAAATCTCTCTGCACATGTTACATCTGCCCTCCTGCAGTGCAGCATGGTTTTGTCCATTTGAGAAGGAATTTGCCTTTGCGAGTAAACCAGAATAATGGCCATAATGTATACAGTGACTTGTACTTTCTTATTCTGGGTATGGGCCATTGGGTCGATCCTATTTAAGTTGACATGCATTGGACCACTGAAAGTCAACAGGGCTTAGGTCGACACCTGAAATAGGTTGATTGACTAATGTCGACACAAGCATTAGGTTGACAATGGGAAGGTCAACATGAGGTTTTAATTTTTTTGTCATGTCGACATACTCGACATGGACACTGTCAACATGTACCGCGTCCCCTCGCATGGCTCGCCATGCTTCGAGCACAGTGACTCGCTGCGCTTGGCACTCTATTCTATTCTCCCTCCACGCTGTTGTGGATGTAGGGTATAAAATACCGCCTAAAAAAAAAAAAACTTGAAAAATTCATGTCGACCGTTGACTGTCGACCTTCTCATTGTCGTCATTGTTACATATTGCCCATTAATACACATATAAAACCCATACAGAGTTGGATGTAAATAATGTCTGTAAACAGGGGCGAACTGGGTTGGAAACCAGCCTGGGAAACTTCTGCAAGCAGCCCTCATGGAGGCGGGATCTGTTAAGGGGGCGGGGTCTGATGCAGGAGCGGGAATCTGGATATGCTTATTTGGAGGCTTACGTTTCAGTATATCTGATAACAATTCTATAATTCGCTAACAGTCCTGGTTTTAAGGATATCCCTGCTTGAGCACAGGCGATTTGATTACTACCTCAGTCAGTTTGCGTTAACCATCTGAACTCAAACCTGAATATCCTTAACATCTGGACTGTAACAGCAGAGTTTGGGAATCTCTGTGCTAAGGTGTCTGACCTGCACATGCGCTGTGGAGAACCCCTGCCCACGGCCCACAGCTCCCACTGCCACCAGTGACCACAGCTAGCCCGAGATAAGATACAATATAAATGGTGGTCCCTAATATCAGTTTATTTATACATATGTATTGGGATATGTGATGGCAGTGGAACCAGCTGCACTCTCCAGCCACGCATACGGGCCTGCTATAACCTATGGGACACTTATAGGGTTTCCATATTCAATTTAAGGGAGCCATTTGCAGGAAACGGTTGACACTTTGCTATGGGGCTCGGTGATTTCCAGTTAGGCCCCTGGTGATAATGACATATTCAGATTCCCGGCCGCCTTCCAACAAACATTCCAAAGGCTGCCTCCAGCATTCCGAGCCCTGGGACTGAGATTGTCAGCGCAGGCTTAGGAGCTTTGCTTGTAGCACATGAACGTGGGCCCTGGGCAAGTTGGAACAAACTCCGTGTGGCAGAGAAATAACAAAGGATGAATGAATTATTTCTTATGTAAACAGCAAACAGGATGGCGCTGCTGGGAGCTGCTCACCTTTACCACAGGTGACGGCCTCAAGAGGTGCCGGAACTGCCTCAAATATCAAGATTGTTAATTGCAGCGGCCTTCTCTAGGCCTGCTGGATGCTTTCCTCAATAGAGTCTGAATTCCTGTGTCGTTAGGGGGATACTGATTCCATAGTAAGCAGCGGTGCACCTGTGCTGTATTCTGATTGCTGCATTTTATGGGATTGGGGAAATAGAACAAGGAAGCACCTGAGGCAATACCTATGGAGACTGTGATTAGTTCTTCAGAGCAAGGCCTTGTAACTAGCATCTTCCTTGTTGTATGGATGTACTCGCTGTGGGCAGGATGTACTAAAGATGTACTAAAAAAAATATGCAGTACTAAAAACCCTGGCGGAGCTTCACTGCGGAGGGTTACGCCTATGGCTTCTCTCCGCAACGCTGCTGTGTGAGGGATCCAACACAGATCCCTCCCAGCATGCCCTGCGGCCGCCAGCGTGTCTGCGCATGCAGTGCGACTCCCGGGTCAAAGACCGGGAAGTCCAGGCAGCGGCAGGGATTGCAAAGGGCAACTATTATCGCCTTTTGCGTTACTCATTGCATAGGTCATTATATATGCGATGAGCATCGGGACGATGGGCGGCAGGATGTACCGTCACTGGTTGGTACATCCCACCCTGTATGTAGAACAGGTGCAGGGTGTCTACTGCACACAGCAGTGGCGTAACAATAGCCCCCACAGACCCCACGATTTTATGAAGGTGCCGGGTAGCTGTGGGTGCTGGGGGTCACTAATACAGTCTTCAGACCACAAATGCCAGGTCGTACGGGTCCCATCACTGGAGCGACAATGCATTTGCGGTCTGAAAGCTCCACGTCCTCTAGGTCGGTGGCGTCACATGGGGTGGAGCTGAGCGGCGGCGCATCACCAGGGGCTTGGGAGCTGTCAGCGTTGCCTCCCCCATAATGTGAACGGGACCTGGGTCACTTGACCCATGCTACCCATTCACACTGCACTTGACACAGATCAGAGCCGTGTTTAACCCTGGTAATTACCAGGGTTGAACCCCTGTGTTGCTCGACCCCGAGGTGGCCCTTTCAGACCGCACCTCGAGCCATGTTGGGGCCGCAAGGACATGGCAATAACCTGGCTCTAGAGTGCGGTCTGAAAGCGGTACTATGGACTCCAAATGCAACTCTAATGCAACACCACCTGGCTCCTGTTGTGCTGCACCACCACCCAGCTCCTGACCATCACAAAGGCACCCGACTGCCGCACCACCGCCCGAGTCATGACCGCCACACCAAAGCCCGGCTACCGACTGCTGCACCACCGCCCACGTAAGCGGCACTGCGGTGCGCCCGGTTTGTGGGGAAAGGGAGGATTAAAGTTCGTCATTACATTGACTAACTCAATCCCGGGTATCCCGGAGTTGAGCAATTTTCATTCCCAAATCTTTGGATCTAAAAAATGTCCCAGGATTGGCATCCCTAATAGCCGTGTGGGCTGGACCTTGTGCGTACACAGTGGAAAAACAGGTTCAAATTATGAGGCAGATTTATCAACTAGTGATATTCTTATTATCACTCCTTACAAATGATAAATGGTGCTCCAACCAGTAAGCTCCTAACTGCCATTTTAAAACACTTGGCAGTTATTGTTCATTTTATTTATAAGATGCCATAAATGGTGTGCAGCGAGTACATACTGTATGACACTCATTAGAACATTACAGGGTACACAGAACTTACAGTAACTGCTGGGATGTGTAGTCTAACAACAGCTGGTGCCACAGTTTGTCCATGCCTGCTTTAATAGATTGACCCATTAATGTTAAATCCAAAATGTATATGTACACTTGCAAAAAAGTACAAATTGGCTTTAACGCCAGCAGAAAGCCCTGTCTCCTCTTAATAAACCATCCCCTTTATATTAAATGACCATCACAAAGAGATTTCTAAGCAAACACGGCACGGTGCTTTCATTCTGAGACAATCATCCTACTGGATGAAATGTTTAATCTGCCGTATCTCTCCTTTTTATTACATTATCTGCTGTGTGGGATGCTTAACCGCTTCACAGCAGAGACTGCATCTGGGAGCCTTCGTTTGAACTGAAAACTTTATTCAGCGACAGCGGAGATGGGACCTGGACAGTGTGAAGTTTAATAAATGTCATGAAGGTCTTTGCAATGAGATATATAGTACAGACTATGCACAGCTCTGCCATTAAAAGAGCAATTCCACAGCACTGGCTGAATTTACTCCCAGGTATTCATGAGTAATACTGGGCTCATGCAGTTGAATCTGTACTTTGGTGCCGCCTGCAGAGCAGCCCTGACAGAATTTCCTATATTTGGAGTTTTTTAGGCCCATATTACAACAGGCCGCCTCACAGTAAAAATGAAGCCGGTAATGGCTCCAGCAGATCTGTATTTTGCTTGATTGGCACTCATTTACTATTATAATTCATAACACAAATGTGGCTCTGTTTTTATGCCATTAATAAAGCTGTTTTCCATTGCTATCTGACATAATGGCGTTCCAGCGATGGCAATCATTCAAAATGATCGTTATAAACATATGGAGAAGGTAACGCGAGGCGTGAGTCACAGGAAAAGCAGGCATTGTGTATGGCAGAATGGGAGACTTGGGAAAACAGGGACTTTAATGAGGCAAAACCTAAAGGACGTATAAAAAATATAGTCATATTCTGTATATACCCTGTAATGCACAACGTACAGTTCAATAATACCACGTACATCAGACACAGCAGCCCCTTCAAGTGACTCAATGCTAATCCATTGCTGATATGCCACTACTTCCTCCTATATAATTAAAGGTAAATGCTGCTCCTTAACTCTATGGGAGGAATGCAATACAAACATCTGCCAGGACTGACATTACTGTAATGCTGCTTACTAGTAGTCCATATACTCTATATAGATCGCTTATTACCAGTGGCGGCTCCAGAGGGGGGGCTGCAGCTCTGATCAAATTTCAAATAGGGGAGCCAC
Source organism: Crinia signifera (assembly GCF_055691185.1). Lineage (NCBI taxonomy): Eukaryota > Metazoa > Chordata > Amphibia > Anura > Myobatrachidae > Crinia > Crinia signifera. Next base: position 19,455,818 of record NC_139224.1, on the reverse strand, counting down.
CAACTGCTAGTAAGTCAGTTTGGAATGACAGTTGGTGGCAGTGGGTGTGGCTCCCCTATTTGAAATTTTCAACTGTGCTGTAGCCCCCCTCTGGAACCACCACTGGTTATCACGGTCACTCAGGGACACGAAGACACGATTCACTAGTGGGGAGACTGAAGATGTTTTTCCATGACTTTAGGAAATTAGTTATTCCTACTGACATGAGGTCAGGGAGCAGAGGCTTCTGGGATACGGCAGATAATGAAACAAGGCCTTGGACTTTCTAATATCGTCCTTCTTCGGCATCTGCTTTATATTTAACCTCCCTGCAGAATTCCTAGGCTTGACTTGCGCTTATTTAGCCCATGAGGTCAACACTCATCAAACGTAGTGATGTAAACCAGTCGCGGGCAGCCAAACAACGCAGTGATGATGATGTCATTTTCCTCTCCTTCCCGCTCTAACTGCCGTGCTCTGAGGGGAATCCTGTCATTTCTATGCTACATATATTGAGATCATTTTATATATCTCCCTAATATTCCAAATAGATAAAAGACAGAGATACCAGAGAGATGTGTGAACCCTATGAGATATTTGGACACTATCATGATAAATTACACCTAGATGTAAACAACAATAAAAACACCACAAAAGAATGGAAAATCGCCAACATATACCAGATGGGACTCATTATTTTGCAGTCATCCATAACACAAAAGCTGCGACGGAAGTTGCTGTGGGGTGTTGCGTTGAACCAGATGTTGAAAGGAAACCACATTTTTGCAGAGACGAGAAGTTCGGCCTTCTCTACAGAATAGCTAATACGCACTGTATACTTTACCCTCCAACATGACCCATTCCATTAGGTACAAAATGCTCTGTTCCTGGACTTCCCTGCCAGTGGCAGTTACAGAGGTGGGACTCCAGCACAGTCCAATAATCTAAGAGGGGGGTCACATCAACTGCCAGTGAGTCCAGGACAGTGATGTTTGAGGTGGCAGTAGGTGTGGATCCCCTTTTTGAATATTGGACTGTGCTGCAGCCTCACCTCTGTAACTGCCACTGACAGGGAAGTCCAGAAACAGAGCAATTCGTACCTAATGGAATGTGTCATGTTGGAGGGTATACTTTACCATCCATGTGGTTTGAGTATCGAGAGCGAAGAGAGACATACAAAGTACGTGGTACAATAAAATGCAAAACCTGTCATGTGTTGACTTTTCACAAGTCTTGTTATGTCAACCATTACGGTGTTTCCTTAGACATTCTAGACCTAGGCATTGTCACTCTAATATAGCACACTCCTCAAATCCGAGCCCCAAAGCATGCCACCTGTATACAGAAATGACTAAGCATGTTGTCAAACCTCTTAAATGTCTTGTACGGGCAAAAACTGCCGATAGCGCTTCAATTATAAAAGTGAGTCCTGCAATTTCACTGCAGGTTAACAGGTTGTCCCAGCAACAGGCTCCACCAAAATGGTTGCTGCTGCCATGGAAACAAGCCAGTAAAACATTTTGTGCCTGTGCTCAAAATAAATTGTGCATTCAACAGCGCTGCTTCCAGCTGGGTGCCTGCCTTTACCGAGAGCTTGTATTCTTCATCTGAAATGCTAATAAAATGGAGCAGTACCTTATAATACTATACTATAGTACCAATAGTATGACAGCATCCCCCACTAGTGACAGTATGGCAACTTCCAGTCAGAACCTATATTATAGACGATTTAATGTATTTTATCTCCTACTAATGCCACAGTGTTAAGACAAGTAGGTACCCACCCCTAAGATGTTCCCATAGGTGGGCTAGGAAGTTGGAGTGTTATTGAAGTATTCCGGCTGCTATAATTGTGCCCCATACATACGGTCAGCCATCACAACCATGTGCCCGGCCAAATTGTACATAAACCCAGTCTACAGTGACAAATATCCCATTGTACAATGTACCCACCCAACAGTCCTGATTTTCAGGGAATGCATCAGTTCTAATTGGGGCTTGTGCTAAATGAAGGCAAATTTCCTCAAAGTTCTCCTTTTGGGACCCAGAAAGGGGTGGGGCCTGCCAGAAAGTGGGCGTGGTCAGTTGGATCACACACACAGCTTGTTTATCTTGAAGCCAGCAGGGTATCCGTACTATAGGTCGACAGTGCCCAGCTAGACGGTCAAGAGGTCGACACCAACAGGCCGACATACACAATGTCGACATTGGCAAACAGTTGACACAAGCAAAAGGGCAACCGTTTAATCCGGAACCAGCCAGAACTTATGTCTCTGCAAGAAACTATTTAGCATGTGGGGGGAAATTTACTAAGATGGGAGTTGCTATGGGCAACACATCAGATGCTATCTATTATCTTCTAGAACCTTGACGGCTAACCTCGACACTCCAGCTGTTGTTGAACTACAGATACCAGCAGGCTCTGCATCAGTTTCAGCATGGCCAAATAGCAAAACTGAAGAAGAGCATGCTGGGATGTGTAGTTCAACAACAGCTGGAGTGTCAAGGTTAGCCGTCAAGGTTCTAGAAGGTGTTAAATAAACAAGAAACAGATTTTGATTGGTTACCCCTAGCAACATCCCATCGGAAACAGAACTCTACTGTATGTAGTGTGTCACAGAGGTGAGCAATCGGTGATACAACAATTGCTATTTTAACCAAAGCCCTGTTCCATGTTGAATAAAGTACCCCAGGTGATAAATCTGGCAACAGTCCATTAGCCTATAAGAAAGAACTAATTGAAGCCGTAACGAACTCCACTTTTTCTTCCCTGTAAACTGTGTGGCCCCCTTCTCTCCTTCCCTCTATCTGCAGCTGGGCCTGTGATCCCCCCCCCCCCCCCCGAGCCCTGCCCCACCACCCTCCAGACTCCAGTGAGTCATTTCCTAGACGCTGGAACGGGGGCCCGCTGACACCTGCCCAGCTTCCACCGTAACACGGAATCTCCGGCCTCTTCCGATTGTCTGACTTAAGTTTCCAGAGTTTTGAAATCTCTGCAGACGGCGGATCTGGGACAGTGCTCAGGAAACGGAATTTCATTCCTCCTGTAACGTTGTCTGACATCTTAAAGGATCTGATAAGCGCAATAATACCATAACCGTCCAACTTTATTGTGTGACGCATTTACCTCAAGGTTCCTATAATTCCTATAATCTGGGAAACCTATCCGGACCACGTGTCTTCAAAGCCTGGTTGCAACAGCCGCCGAGGAGCCTTCGGTATTATTGACTAAAAAGTCATTAGGAGCAAGTGACATCATCTCAGTGATGTCATCGAGGATTTATCCCTAGTGTATTTACAAGAACGCCATATTGGCCTGGTGGTGGGGTTGCAGAGAAGAGACAAGGGGGTCTGATTTCCGATAGCCCTGAATAAGGAATGTAGCGCTAGGAAACATCTTTCTTCATATTTATTCTGTATGCGGCACAGGGGAGCGAGTTCTCCACACAGCAGTGAATAATTAAAGGGTTAAACCCAACCCCCCCCCCCCCCCCTCCCCAAATCCGATCCCCTTCCTTATCCATCTGTTTCTTGTTATTCCTTTCAGTTCAGGTTCTGCAAGCGTCTCCGGACATGGAGTAACGAGAACCAGTCCGTGGAGGGTTTGATGCAGTACTGTTTTGGCTTGCAGGCTCTGGGCCACAAACCTTCATGCATCATTAGTCAGTGAATTCATGAAATATAGATGACGGTGCTACAATAATAAGACACCCATATACATTTTATATACATCTTTTTTTTCCTTCCTAGCAGAAAACAGAGGTTCCATTATATCTGCTATGCAAATTCAGCAACTCCTAACTGTAATATATAGAATAGTTCTGATCTGAGGCGTAACAATCACCAGGGCGGCCATGTCATGTGTAGGAGTATCGAGGGGCGGCCATGTCATGTGTTCTCATCACCCCTCTTCCCTCCACGGGACCACAATCTGCACTAAACAGTGGCATGAAGAGTGGTTCTTTGTAAATTGTAAAGGTATTGAAGGCAGGAGTGCGCCGCCTCATCTGGTCAATAATTATGTTATTGATAATTGACTTTGATAAGGCAGATTAGTAGAGGAGGAGGCCCATTTACAGCCTCCATATGGGCCTTCTCCTCTCACTACAGCACAGTTGCAAGTGTTTCTGAGTGTACTGCTCAGACGAGGGTCTCCTGGAAAATGGCACCTGTTCCATGATCCTGGTGATTTCTGTATTGTGCAAGCGCAAGTCTCTCAGAAAATGGTGGCCGTGATGTTTTCCTAGTGATTAAAGCAGCACCGACATTGAGGTAAGTCTACTAAATTGGTGGAGGGTTAAGGGGCCGTGAGCACCACACACCCTCCACCCATATTACATAGACCACTGGCTTCAGGATTGCTCTTGCTTTCACATTCCCCTAGCACCCGTGGCCACTTCATCCTGAAACTAGTGTTACTCCATCTTGTAAACTCTCACTGGCTAGCAAGATGCTACTGAGCTTACAAGAGCTCCTCTTCCTGGACCCATTACACCAATATGTAGTAACCCCGGGTTTTCATATGGACAATACCTGTGCAGAAAGGGTCTCCTTATAACCAATCACAGCGTGAATATGCCTAGAAGTATAAAATGTCGAACTAGATATTGTAAGCATGGGAATATTAACTATAACTCTGCAAAGTTGTCTATATAACCTTATAAACACATCTAGTGGTAAATTTACTAAGGTTTCTAAGTTGTCCATAGCAACCAATCAGATTCTATAATTTATGTGTTGCATCCTAGAAAAAGAGAGACAGAATCTGATTGGTTGCTATGGGCAACCTCACTTCTTTTCATTTTTAAATGCTGTAGTAAATTTACCACAGATATATGTGGGAAATGTTAAACGACAGCTACATTTTGATTTGCGTATTTGTTTTTCTTGTGCAGCCTGCACTGTATTTTTGTATTATCCTATGTTTTGATCTCTCCACCAGCGGCTCGGTAATTGGAAGCAGGTTTGCAGTCAAACAATGGCACAGGCTACAGAGCGCTCTCAGAAAACTCTCCAGGACATTTCTGAAGCACATACCCCCCCCCCCCTCCTTATATCAGGTACCTCAGACTACATCCAACATCAACAAATGGATCAAAGCCCTGGATTAAACCCAGCAAAGTGATGGATCCAACTTACAAATGACAGATAACAAATGATTGGAATATTATTGTCAATACAGGGGAACTGTAGACTCTGAACAAATTGCTATATTATAAATAAAAATACACTAAGATATGAGATTTCCATATGTATTTCGGATATTCTGTGTCACTCCTGTCTGTGTGCACCTCCCCTTTGGAATGGAAGCTGTCTCTACTCATGCTCTTTCCTCCTTATATAGTTATTTATTTTTTACTCCTTACTTACTCTGTTGAATGGCATCTACTGCTAGGTCTCTGCCTGACTTTAGCGCGCACCGCAGGCGCAGCCTAGTGGTCAGGGAATGGTCTGCAATTGCGGGACCCCCACAAGGCCTCGCCCCCCATTTTCACCACTGTGGGGGCATGACCAGCGCTCTGTGAGATACTGGCCATGCCCCCAGCCCCTTTGTCTCTGGGAACAGATGCTGTGCGCATGCATTCCCAACTGTCACACCCCCCCCCCACACACACACACACACACATACACATTGCGGGACACTGCCAACCCCATGTGGGACAGTCCCAACAAAACGGAACTGTCCTGCAAAAATCGGGACAGTTGGGAGGTATGACTTCTGTGTCCTGTCCCCTGATACAACAGTCTTTATTTACTATGTACAGATATAGCGCCGTTCATCCAGCGCCGGGACTCGCCAGATCACCCCCACTGGCAAGCGGCGCTACATCTGACTAGGACGCATGAGCGTCCCACACGCACAGGCGTCCCAGTTTCCTGTCTGCAGGGGGACGGGAACCCTGCCCGTCTCCACTTCAGAGAGACGGGCAGGGTTGGGGGGGGGGGGGGAGGCGGGGGAACATGGCGGCGAGGTGGCGTGGACCCTCTTTGTAAGGAGACGCACGCGTATCTTGTGCGCACGTGTCCCCTTCTGGCGGCTGGCATGTGGCGAATCCACCGCCAGCCCCTGCAAAGATGAGCGGCACTACATCTGTACTTGCCCTAAATTGCCTTGTACTGTAAGTCCTTGTTTTATTCCTTTTGCTTATTTATGTATCGTTAGGCACTGAGGAACTCTCATGGGGCCCTATAATTAAACGATAATAATAATAAAAATAATATTCAAATTCTACAGCTTTAGGCCAGTATTCTGATGCAAGTGATACAGGTAAAACCATTGATAATGCAGTCATTTGAGCTGCTGAGACAACACTGAAACAACCGATTCACACTGTTCATGAAAAGCAAATCTGACAATCTGCCACCGTGGGAGAGAAAAAAGTGGAGAAATTGTCCACAGCATCCAATCAGATTCAAGAGGGCAATAGGGTGAGAGATTCAGAAAGTGAGAGATTGGTAAGAAATCTCCAGGTTTTTTTTAAAGCGGCAATCATTTACACTGCAAAACCAGTTTCATTGTGCAGTGTAAATGATTGCCGCTTTAAAAAAACTGGAGATTTCTTACCAATATCTCACTTTCTGAATCTCTCATCCTATTACTTTTCACCCCATGGTATCATTCATCTAGCACCTTCTATAATATGACAGAAGCTGGCTGCATTGGGAAGAAAAGGTGGTCAGGCTGCCTGCTGCCCCTCCAGGTGTCGGTCTGGGCTGAAAGTGTATGTTACCTTGCAGTCTTGGCCATGTAGTAGACATGACAAGTCCAGGTGGAGCACTTCCAATGATTGGGTTTCTCAGAGTTATTGAGGTCATTTTCCATGGCTGCGTGGGGGGTCTGTCAGGTTCCTCGGCTTTATCTAATGGTAAAGGAAAGGAATATGGTGGGTCCCATAACAAATACATGTATTCATTGAATTATATAACTCACAATTTGTGGCTTCTGCTGCCTCCATTCCCCTACTCACATCATGTCACATGCAGCCCTGTCCTCACTGACATCACCCATCTCCTTATATACTCTGTGCTGCTGGGAGACCTTGCTCCTCCCACTATTCAAATCTCAGTCTGTGACTTCTTCTGCCTCCATTCCCCTCCTCACATCATATCACTGCTCCTGTTACATACAGCCCTGTCCTCACTGGCCCATCACCCATCTCCTTATATACTCTGTGCTGCTGGGGACTCTGCTCCTCCCACTATATAACTCTCAGTCTGTGGCTTCCTGCTGCCCCCATTCCCCTCCTCACATCATATCACTGCCCCTGTCACATGCAGCTCTGTCCTCACTGACACATCACCCATCTCCTTATATACTCTGTGCTGCTGGGAGACCTTGCTCCTCCCACTATATAACTCTCAGTCTGTGGCTTCCTGCTGCCCCCATTCCCCTCCTCACATCATGTCACTTCCCCTGTCACATGCAGCCCTGTCCTCACTGACACATCACTCATCTCCTGATATACTCTGTGCTGCTGGGAGACCTTGCTCCTCCCACTATATAACTCTCAGTCTGTGGCTTCCTGCTGCCCCCATTCCCCTCCTCACATCATGTCACTGCCCCTGTCACATGCAGCCCTGTCCTCACAGAGGGGTCGATTTATTACCATTGGCATCTGCAAATGTGATAGCATCGCCCCAATCCTCATGAAGAAAATTGCTTACATCGCTTACATACAGGTGTAGCGCCTCTCAGCCAGTGCTGGGAATCGCCAGATTCCCTTAGCTGGTGATCGGCGGCACAGAGGTGCTCCATCTGATGGGGACGCGTGAGCGTCTCGCACCCACGCACATTCCCATCAATGCGGCGGCGGGGAGCGCTTTCCCTGCCCATCTCCGCTTCAGCAATCAGGGGGAGTTGGGGGCAGCTGCTGGGGGAATAAGGGCAGCTGCAGCAGGTGGCAGAGGGTGGCGGAGAGCTCCATCGGAATGCGGCGAGTGATCGTCTCATGTGCACGCCCCCTCCGGCTCCTGGCAGCGGCTGGCGATTGGCAATTCGATCACCAGGAGCAACTCCGACGGGTGCTGCTCAATCTGTAGCCCCCGTTCTGAAATAATCTGTGCTGCTTTGAACATTCAGATGCTCTAATTGTCTAAGGCAGTGGTTCTCAAACTCGGTTCTCAGGACCCCGCACATTTCATGTTTTCCAGGTCACCCGACAGGTGCACTCATTACTACTGACACATTTTAAATGATCCACAGGTGGAGCTAAATATTTCACTTGATTCTGTGAGATCTGCAAAACATGCACTGCGTGGGGTCCTGAGGACCGAGTTTGAAAACTTGTTGTCTAAGAAATGCAGAACATTCTAGTCAGACTTAATTTGTTCTTGGCATGGTATCACATTCAGGTGTGTAGAATGTGGTCAGTCCTGTAGGATATAGCCGCGGTTTGTATAGAACATCGGCAACTATTCCACCATTCACTTTCAAGAGAATGGAGTGGAATTTTAACAGCATCCTATAAGAGTACCTGAAGCGTGAAATGTTCCAGGTACGCGCCAAGAAAAACATCTGTCTGGGCTTTGCCTAAAAATACTAACGCAAGATGCAAAAGTTTCCATCTAATGTCTTCCTGTCACTGACACAGAGTTGAGGCAGCCATTTTGTGAGCTCTACCTCATGACTTAGTGATGTCACTGGATCCTGGCCAATTCTCAAGTACCATTGTCAAAAACATTGCTCACAGAAAAGGTTGCCTCCAACGTGTATGAGCAAAAGGTACAGTATAGTACATTTTAATTTAACCCCTTTAGCCCCTAGCTTACTTTGGAACTTTTTGGGATGGCCACATTTCAAAATCAACATCAGTATTTATGCAATATCTACACAAACTATTCTTTGTCACCGACAGTCTGATGCAGGGGCGCTTTAAGAGAGGAGGGGGCCATGTGCAGACCCCTCCTCTCCTGCGGTTTAGTAGACTCCAGAAACATGGCGCCCATTCCTGAGGACACATCTATTGCACATGCGCGGATCCAGGAAAATGGCTGTGGTGCCCATTTACCCAGTAAATTTGCCGTTGCGCTTCCGGGCCGATGAAGACGTGAGTATGATTAAATGGGTGCAGGGTGTGCATTGTTGGGGCCCATCTGGACCAAGGGGCCCGTATGCACCACACACCATGCACCTGTTATAGATACGCCAGTACTCTGATGCCAGTCAGCTTTAACATCCCAGTACCCATTGGGTGCACCTTATGTGCAAAGAACCAAACTTTGCATATCAGGAAGTAGATCCAACATGCTCTGAATGAATACCATAGCTGGGGCTTCACATGTACAGTAAAATCAGTGGTCTGTAAGCACCATGACATATTATATTTTGAGGTATCATCTGTCACAGCGCTTACTGTAGACATACCCGACTATTGGTTTTGGCAACACAGCAATAGGTTGTTATCTGTATACTCACCCTTCCCATACACTTGCATCGCTGGTGTTGGAGTTAAGCTGTCCTGTAAGTTTGTCTTGCTGGAAGCTATCGGAAGGATGACAGGAGTGGCCTCCTCATCTCCAGTTTCTCCGGACATTAATATCCGTTCTGTTTCCGTCCTTGCTTTTGCCTCCAATGTTACGTGCTCCTTGTTACTCACAGTAGCATGAGGAAGGTCGTCCTCCATGAGATAAGAAGGTAACGTGGGCAGTGGGGTTGAGGGATGTGGCATGTTGGAAAGATCTGTAGAAGTCTCTACATTACTGACTTGAACAACTGCATCTATCGATTTTTTGGCCTGAAGTAAAGGAGAAAAAAAAGGATCTTCTGTGTCATTTTCAGCTTTTGTGAACTCTTCTTGGATTGTGTTACCATCCTTCTGGTAATGCATGCCGTCTGCATGGAGGAAGTCAACGTCAGCAGATATAACTTCATTGCCTTCTGGACCAGTATCTAGCAAAGTGGAGTATCCATCGGTGGTCCTGAACGCAGCATGGTATCTCTCTGTAGGTTGCATTGCATATATATTTGGGAATATATTTTCACCAAGAAAGTTGTCCTCAACCGCCCCCTTTATAGCATGTGATGTGGCTTGGGGTCTATCATCGTCTTCAAGGTCATTTTGAGATTCAACAGTGTTCTGTAACAGTGCTTTGTTTGCTTGTTCATCTACACTCTCTATTTGGAGTTTTTGTATTTGGGTGAAAGGCCCATTGTTTTCTGTGTGTGCATTTGACAATGGTTTAGTCATTAGTGCTATGGTGGAAACAACTGGATGAACGGTGGTCAATGTTGTCAATTTCCTCTCTTGCACATTTTCAGATTCAGCATAATTTCCAAGTTGCAAAACTTGAGAAGATGCCTTCTCATCGCTCAACTCCGGTCTTCCACCATTTCTCATCTGGACTTCGCTTGTGGTCTTCGATTCTGAATCTGGTTCAGATTTTTTATCTATTGTAGGATGTGTCTTGGAGCGTGCCTGTCCGGCTTCTTCAGCACTAACCCCAACAGTGCTCGATGAGGGTCTCTGGCTCATTTTATTGTGTTTATGCACGCTGGCAGTTGACAGTTTTTTATGCTCTCCATACGGAAACTCATTTGAGACCTTCTCTACATTCTTCTCAACATTATCCGTTATCTTCTCATCCAGCATAAATCCAGCTGCTGATACCAAACTGCCAAATCTCCTTCCAGGTGGATTGGTTTGAGATCCATCTTCATTCTTTCTTTCCTCCCATGGGGAAAAGTTTTGGCCGTCCAATCCACTCTTAGAGGCCTCTTCAGAAAAATTTCTCCCTGCTATGTCCTCCTCAGCTTCAGGAGCAAGTGTTGCTTTAGAAATGTCTAATTTAATTAAGGTAGTTGATGACTCAATGGTAGCCAAGATGGCCACACATATAAACATGTGAAGATGCATACAATCGGCCATTTTTATTTTCCACGCGCAGTAGTTTGACCTCAGTTGCTCGCCGTCCTAACGTGACTTGTTATCCATATATATGAATACACCCAGGAGACCTGTCACACAAGAGAAAAGAAAAATTTACTATTTATAGAAGCGATTTTATATACACAATGCAGCTTGCCAAGGTTATTGACAATTTCACATCCTGTCATTTGCTGAAATTCTGCAGTTTGTGAGAAAACAGAAAGTAATTGGGTTTTTGTACAGAAATTAGAAAACATTTTGACAAATCACAGATATCTCTATTAACCCTGCACTAATATATTTTATGCATGTTTTATTTTATTGACACAATATTAAAGCTAATGTGACAACGTCAATGATTAGAATATTTAATCTGAAGTGTTCAGTGACCAAATGATAGAAAGGTCTGATGAGTAAAATTCTCATTTAAGAACTTAGGGGTTGATGTATCAAGTGGTGAGTGGAGGGTGGTAATGTTCTTTTATGTTTTCCTCTGACTTTCTGATTGCACGTGTGATGAATTTAGTTGACTGTTATGCACGTGAATTGTTGATGACAATAAAGTTGAATTGATTGGTTGAGAAGTTGACCATAGCATCCAATCAGCTTTGAGGAAGCATTTATCAAGTACATTCTATAAAATTATATGTATATGCTGAGTGGTTACTATGGCTGATTTCACTGTTCCACTTTTTTAACTGCTTGATACATAAACTCCTACGTACTAGTAGAATGTCTGCTGCTGTGTTCAAGAGGAACCAGAAATAGTTCACACCCATATACCTGTAGCATACCTCCCAACTGTCACGATTACAGCGGGACAGTCCCGATTTTCGGGTCCAGTCCCACTGTCCCACCCGCGGAAGGCATTGTCCCGCTGCGGGGGTGGCAGTTGGGAGACCCCCCAATCTAATAGAATAGACGTTGTGTAGAGATGGGCAAAACGGATCATTAAGCTGAGCCGGGACCCGCCGGATCTCCCAATGAAAAAAAAATGCGCATCTTTTAGACGAGTCCTCGGCTTACTTAAAAAAAAAAAAAGGGAATATACATGACCGAGTAAAAACACTGGTCGATGGCTGGGTGCGCCGATGGCCATCCCTGGCAGCAGCAGCTAATCTTTCTATCACTTGTAGTCAAAGCACTTTACTCAGTCTCCAGAGGTAGTACATCTCAGCTGCCACAGGTGGCAGCACTGAGATCAAGAAAATGCATTGTAATGGAAAACGATAGTGAAACAGATCACCTTTTTTGGGCTCGGCGGCTCACTTGTTCTTGAATGGGATCCGTTCAAAATATCCGGTTCGTTCACGAACGACCCATCTCTAACGCTGTGTGCATGCGCACAGCGGCTATTCTCGTATGAAAATGAGGTCGCGGCTATTTAGCATAAACCGTGCCCTCATTTGCATATGCCCCGCCCCCTTTTCGGGCGCTCGCGCGGCGAAGTGTCGCTATTTCATCAGCACAGAAGTTGGAAGGTATGCTGTAGTCTGAGACATAACTGTAACAACCCCCCTTCCTCCCTGCATAAAAAAGTTTAAACACCCCCCCCCCTCTTTGTACCTGCTCGTTGTCAAGGCACCACAGGGTTACCACATGTCCTGCTCGTTACCACAGGGGTACTGCTCTTCCCACCGGCTCTGTCGCTCCTGCTCCCATTAAAAATGTCCCTCCCAAAATGGTCACCTCTTCCTCTAGCATCCTTGATAACTGTCCCCTGTGAGGTGGCGGCCATTTTGAGAGGGATATTTTCAATGGAGGGAGACGCAATGAGACAAGTATCTGCAGGTCCTGACATGGGTGTAGCAATAGTCCCTGTAGACACCTAGCACCCAGAAGCCACCAAGCGCCCACAAGCCACCATGGGGAATATTACTGCGCAACTAACTGTAGTCCTTAAACTTCCAGCGTCATCTACCTTTAAAACATTCTCAGATGACCCGGCCATGCTGCATTAAGGCTTCATCTGGATAAGGGAGCGCTTGGTTGTTCCCAATTTTTACCCATATGCCTTAAAATGGTCTCTAACATCAAAATCAAATGAAATACCTGGGCTAATGTCCAACGAGAAGACAGACCACATATGAAAATAATTTACAGTTTTGTTTTTTTTACCTTGAGACCAGTCTCAAAACTTTTTTTTTTCTAATACTGGTATGCAAATGGGAAAGAACATTTACCGCAGATAACATTTCAAACACCCAGGAGTCAGCGAACACTTTATTAGTTTGAGGTCCCATTGAAATTTTCTGACATTTCCTCTCTTAGGTAATGTTTTCATTAAGTCTTTTCCTATTTCTGGGAATTGTAACGCTAAACAAATATACACTGTTCTTTAAATGGATATTCTGAGGCCTAGTAAAAAAAAAAAAGGCTTCAGGCCTTGTCCTGCAACGCCGCATCAGCTATAGCTTTGCTGAGGTGATATATTCAAAAAATAAAGTTTTATTGTTCAATAGCTACAAAGGGAGCATGACAGAAATCTGCGCAAGTTACAAAATGCCAGAAATGTGCTCATAACAAGACACAAGCGTATCGTTCTCCCTGTCCGAGACTAAATCTACGGACCGACCTCACCGGAGCCTCGATAAACGCACTTGACCTCCCTGCTAATGCAAGGTTAACATCACACCACTGGGATTTTAAGTGAGAGCTTTCCAGTGCTAGATGGGTCTCTCACAGTCACAGCAGACAAAGCATCACACATCCGCGGTATAGATTTTATTGAACTTACGGTTAAGTGGAACTCCAGCTCCGCAAAACACTGTCGTCCATTTGCTTTTTTTTTTTTAACAGAGATTACTGTTGTTAGAGAGACAAGGGGTGGATGAGATAAAAGGCCTCATTGTGTGACAGTCCGCTTGTGTTACTGCCCAGAGTGCACAGCCAATGGTAGCAATGTCTGCTCCATGCTTGCACCCACGGCTCCCGTTACTGAACTACATAAGCAGACATCCCTCCACATGCAAGGTTTTAACCCCATTCTCGACTCGCCCCGTTATGAGGAAGGATACACTGTATGTGACTCATATTCTATTCAGTGCTGGCAATTGCAATGCTGTAAAGTGAGGTTGTAATTAGAACCTTTTCTGCATTAGAGATGTTAAGAAAATTTTATGTATTGTCAACCTTCACCAGAGGAAAGACATACAGAAATATAGACCAATATTTTTTTTTTTGGTTCAAAAACACCAATGTGAAAGGTTTGCTCTCTGACGCAAGACTGGAATTAACTGACCAGCATAACATTGGTTTCTAAACTGGCCATACGATTCCTACCAACCTACCCTCACAGGAGTTGGAAATAATTAAGAATATTTCTATTACGGGAACAATAATTAGCATTTTTAATATTCTCACGCAGAGTGTAACGCGCTGGGATTAGCAGCGTGTAGAGTTGACAGATTGCTTTGGTTGAGTTCAACAGGCTTGTTGTCCTAGATCTCACACAGTGTTGGAACTTGTGCTCGGTTGGCCCAGGAGCAAAAATATAATTTGGGCCCCCCTCTGCACTCCAAGTCAACAATATGCCGCACAGCAGTGGGCCCCTTAGTCTTCTGGGGCCCCGATGCAATGCACCTGCTGTACCAATGGTCGTTCCACCTCTGATCTCACATATGATGAAATGTGGAGTGAATAAAGAACGCGTTCCAGGATGGTAATGACCAGGGTGGCGGGGGTTGGCGGTACCAATCATCCAAGGAGAAGGACAAAGCTCTGGGTGGCAGTTGTCTTATTACATATTTGTGTTCACGAATAGTAAGAAACACGGAGCAATAAATTGGGGGTGACTCTTGTCAGACTAACGAAGGTGACATGGAGCCAAGGACAGGTATGGGTGTATTATATATGACTAGTTAAAAGCCAGTGTACTTTCAATTAGAGCGGTGTCAGTTCTAAGCCCACAAACTCTCTACCCCGGTTGTACTCTGACAGGGGGTATAGAGCATTGAAGTCCCTTACGGGCTGGTAGGTTCGCTGTGCTTGCCACAGGTACTGTTCTCCCTCTATGGCAGGGGTGGGGAACCTCAGGCCCGGGGGCCGTATGTGGCCCCCGTAGCCGGTCTCAGTGGCCCTCCCACCAGCCCGGCGGCTTTGCCAGGAGTCAAGTACAGGGGAATTATCGTGAGAGGTCGGTAGTTCTTGTGAGATTCCTCTTAATCAGCAGTAGCCGGAGACTGTCGGTCCTATTCAGCGGCAGCCGCCGGAGCATGGGGCGGCTGCAGCAGGACAATTTGTAAGAGACATTTTTACATATGGCCCCTGAAGGGTTTTTTTCCTCATACAAATGGCCCTTGGCACAAAAAAGGTTCCCCCCCTGCTCTATGGGACATGTGGACCCCCACGAGGGAGTATAGCCCCTGTAAATCTGCTCCTACCCCTAATCTCTGTCTTCATAGGGGTGTGGTATGGGATTTCGATAGTCGGGATCCCGACTGCCTGGAGTCATACAGCATGGCGAGAGTAAAAAAGCCCCTTGCGGGCACGGCTAGCCACCTATTCTATTCTCCCTCTATGGGGGTCGTGGACCGCCACGAGGGAAAATAGCGGGTGGCCGTCGGGCACCCGGCTGTCGGCATTTTGACAGTCAGGATCCCGATGTCGGGTAAACGACTGTCGGAATCCCGACTGTCGGGAACCCTTCCGGCACCCCTTCATAGCTCCCTCTCTCCATATCCAGCAAGTTTGAAACAGATCAGTGTCCCTGCAAAAAATAAGGAGTAATAGTAAAAAAGGAGTAATTTGTTCCTTCGAGTGGCCTTAAGTGGTCACTGGTGGAACTTCACCTCATAGAGGTGAGGAGTAGTTAGCCTTTTATGTATATATAGATTAAATGCTCCTCATAGAGGTGGCCTTTTATGTATATATAGATTAAATGCTCAAGTAAAATTTTTCTGGTGGTGCATGGTTGCAAGGGGAATCAGCATGGGGGGGGGGGGGTATTCGGCGGGGCTCTGGCTCTCAATAAGCTGCGATCTTCAAGGCTTACCGAGCCAACCAGAATCACGGCCAAATTACCAGCCAATCAGCTAATAGGTTGTGTTTGAAAAATGAGTTATGAGCTGGTGGGTTTGCAGTTGATCACTCTCTACTTTAGCACTTTTGAAGGCTTTGTACATTGGTTAAAACAACATAATTACCAGCTTATCATTACCAGAGAATTGTTACTGGTAATCACTGAGATGTGTCCTAAGGTGCGCAGTCTCCCCCCCCCCCCCCCCCCCCATAGGAAGTTATTTATGCTAATTGAATACTGGAAGGACAGCCCCAGAGTGAGGTGCAGCTGACGCAGTCTATAAAAGCCGCCATGTGCGAAACGCGCACGTGCACTCTTGCAAGTTCCCCCTCCAAACATAAAGTCATGAGCCGCCACGTTATGTTATATGTGCCGGTCACCGTACGGTTCCCCTGCTTGTTCTTACTTGAATAAACAAGCAAATTCTGCAAAAGTTTATTGGTTCTTTTAATGGCTTGTGAAGTATTTATCAACCCTATCAGGCATTCCTGTTCCACCATGTAGGCATCTCGGGACCTGGACGACCTGCTGAACCCTGTCCTCATTTTGGCATCCTCCCGTGTGTGTAGATAAATCAGAAGTGACTTATCATAATATAGAGATAATGGGCCTGATTCAGCCCTGATTGCAAGGCTGTGTATTCACAGCCCTTGCGAATGTTGGACAACCGCGCATACACATTGTACACAGTGCGCATGCGTGAGCCAATAGTGTGAACAAAGCCAGCGATGGGCCGTTGCCAAGTTGAGTGACAGGCGTTTGGGAGTGGCGTTCCCATGGGAGGAGTCAGCAGCAGTCCTGATCTCCCCGCGGCCTTCACAGCCCCAAGTAAGTCTAGACTGTCTCGGCGGCTGCAAGCAGGAGTAAAACCATTAGATGGCGAGTGATGGCGAATGGTTCTCCCCCTGTGCGCACGTCTGCAGATGTAGTCGCAGCTGTGCACAGGGGCGGCAGCATCACAGGGAAGCACCTTTCTACTGATGCTAAAAAAAAAACTTGGGCCTGATTCAGAGCTGTTTGCTAGGCTGCGTGTAATCGACACCTGCTGTCCAGCCAAACGCCCCTTCGGCCGAATCCCCTCGCATGCAGCCGAGCGGAGGAGAAACCGTTTGATGGTCACTGACCATCGATTGATTTCTGCAGCCTTTGCTCTGACAAGACCATGCTTATTATTAAAGGCCCAGCTTTTTTTTTTTTTTTTGGGGGGGGGGGGGGGTGATCATAAAATGCTGGGCATTTCCCTGCTGCCCCTTGGGTCTGATTCAGCCCCTTTATTCAAATGTAATTTTTATTTGCTAGAACCTACAAAAAAATCATCACTTACGAAAAAGCAGTTAAAAGAGATCAACTGGGAATTAAATCAACCATGAAACCATTAAATACCAGATAAAGCGACGCGTTTCATGGAACTTATACCCGCTTCCTCAGGCTGGTGTATAATGGTCACTTTTATTTCATCTGTTCTAATTGTATTTTCTTCTGCTGTTTTTGGATTTTTGAAGAATAGCGTAAAAATAAATAAATATATTTTATATATATTATATTTTTTTATATTAAGCACTGTACTATTGTCCAATATCCCCTTAGGTTTCTAGAGGTGGGCCCCAACGGCCAGAGCCATTGGAATCTGCAGAGAAGCGCCGGCTCCCCCAAGCCACTGATTGGGCTGCAGTGCTATTGTTACGCCACTGACCATCGTTACCGCGTGGTTAATGTCTTTGCATGTTATTTGTCAGTATCTCGCCCCCCTCAGTGTACAGTGCTGGGTATTATACCGTCTCTTTATAAATAAAACCTTATAAGAATAATTAGAATTGTTCCGTGCCATAAAGTCTGCACACAACTGTGAGTCAGCTGGCTGAACTGCTCATCACAGATTGGATGGGCTCGCTAGGGCATTCTGTGCCCGTGTGTGGTCCATCCGCCCGTGTGAATCATACAGCAGGCCAACATCGCCCCTACCAGTCCCTGCATTGCATAACTAATGTATGGTTTGTGCTACAGATTATCTCTGACACATAGCAATGTATATTTTATGGCTTTGTGCCTTGAGTACAGCACATGATGGTGTCAGTATCGGTTCTTAGAAATACAGGAGTGTGTAGAAGATCTAGAACAAGTGAAGATTCATGGGGAACATGGCTGAGATAGTAACAGTTTAATGTGAAAATTTTAATTAAATTAAGGGCTCTGTGCCCCTCTCTGTAAGATTGGCCACTGACCAACAATAGAAACATTAAAAGCTTCAATGGTTTTGCCATCGATGGTGGAGGTCTGATGTTTCTTCTCCACCGATGGTGGAGATCGGATGGAGCTGCAGCAATGTGTTTTTGATTTCAGTTGCACGTCCCGAAGCCCCAACCTGCTTCTCTGATTGGCTCCACACTATCACATGCCACCACTAGATGGTTTGAACCCATTCAAGGTTTTTCCATTCAATGGCAATGCCTTCTGCTCTGGTCTTCACGTATTTGCAACTGAATGTGAAGCGTCACCGGCATGTTACGCGGGAAGGGGGTGTCGCAAAGCCACCGCTCATGTGGGACTTGCCACGAGTCAGGTGGGCCTACATATCGGCCCTGAGTGGGACAGAGGGAGAGTGGCCAAAGCAGAGAGCTGGAAGCTGAGTTGATTGGACAGCGCTGCTCTATGTTACCGGACTGGCCCGTCCAACTATTGGGCCATTTACCAAAAGTTCACCATGGCCAGTCTGACCCTGGTGAGGGGCATGAGAGAACTTCCAGTACTGTACATACCTTCCACCTGTCCCATTTTGCAGAAAAAGGGTGTGTGGCTTATTACATAAGTAGGTGGGGCTTATTTTGTTCCAAAGTGGCCCGTGGAAAGGCCACAATGTAGCAACTATTTGCTTTTATGTAAATAATGTCATGATGGTAGCATGACCCATCTACAGATGAGGTAATAAATAAGTATACTGTAGTGTACCTGGGTGTGGCGCAGTACATGCTGTGGTGCGCTCCGGCCCGCTGTTCCCAGGCTGGTGTGTGTGTGTGTGGTATGTAGGGAACACCACTTGTTGTTGTAGAGGGCAGGTCTGGAATTGTGCAAAAATAACATTTAGCTTCAGGTACAAGTGATTTGCCTCCCAAGTCTGTAAGGAGCTCGAGGCGGTTGACTTTGATTCTGGCGGCTGATGGCAGCTCATTAGCCTCCACTGTTCTCTGTAATGAGCTATGATGTCAGGATGATTGATGGCTCTGATACCTATGAGGTTCCGCAGCAGTTGCACCTTTTGTGATGCAAATACTATTGGCAGAGTGTATATAAGTACGTGCAGTGTGGTTGTTAGTTAGCTGTAGCGTTTTGGCGCGTGCAGGGTAAATGACAGTCTGCTGGTTTACGCTGCGGTATCTCTCCCAGTCTCGCTGCTGCCAATGATGACTGATCTCCCTGTGCAAAAGGTCACGCTGGTAACGGGTTTACAGCGGGGACTTGCTCCTATGCGCTCCGGTGCACGTGGAGCTACAAACAGCATGGACGGAGTCACACACGATCTGAGGCACACTCTAACGCGGGGACTTCCTCACAGGAAAGAGTAACGCTGCCAGCAGGGTCAGGGGTCTCTGCCCTGCTATTCGCTTAAGCGACCTGTCACTCAGGGTGACGCTTAACTACGTTGGCTGCAAGGGGGAAAAGGAAGACTGTAAGTCTTACACTAAGCAGTGTATGCGGAGACAGGCGCTGAGCGCTGCAATCTAACACTCCCCCTCGCTTAAGGCTGTCTTCGGCTACATAAAAGAACTCAATACAATGCTTTGTCCTTTTGTAATACCTGTAACCGAAAATATGGTTAGAGAGAAAAGACATTCAGAACATCAAAAACTTCAAATCAACATTTTTGAACTTAGACAAGTCCACAGTCCTTCACGAACTTAGTAAGCAAGTTTCCCGACAGTCCTTTAGTAAGCATGTCAGCGACATTCTGTTCACTTGCAATGTATTCAACATCGATGGACTTGTTCTCCACTAGTTCTCTGATGAAGTGATGTCTTATCGCGATGTGCTTTGACCTTCCATGGTGCTTGGTAGTACAGGAAAGATCTATTGCTCCCCTGTTATCACATGCGATACTGATAGTCTCTTCTTCATAAAGTAGACCTAACTCACACAAAGTCTCTTTGATCCAGAGTGCTTCTTTTGATGTCTCTGTAAGAGCCATGTATTCGGCCTCGGTTGTTGAGAGAGCAACGGTCGGTTGTTTTCTACTCGCCCAACTAACTGCTGCTCCGGCCAGTGTGAACAGGTAACCGGTGTGGGAACGACGATCATCTTCATCTGCTCCCCAGTCGGCATCGCAGAAGACTTTCAAATTTGAATTGCTTGTCTTGGCGAATTTTAATTTCAAGGAACTTGTACCTTTTAGGTATCTCAGAATCCTCTTCACTGCGATCCAATGTTGTCTTCCAGGATTTATTGCAAATTGGCTCACCCGACTGACTGCATGAGTGATGTGATCTTCGTGACCTGCTATAAGTATATCATCCACATAGACTGCTATGATGAACAACTTTTCTCCCAGAGTTTTGTGATAAAGGCAGTGGTCAGTCTCTGATCTAATAAAATTCATTTCAAGTAGTACTGTGTCCAATTTTATGTACCAGCAACGACCACTCTGCTTTAGGCCATATATGGATTTCTTCAGAAGACACACCTTTTCTGTCTGAAGTTCATTCTCATCATAATGATCTGGTGATTCCATATAGATCTCTTCAAGTAGTTCTCCATTTAGGAACGCTGAATCGAAGTCTAGTTGGTATAGCAGTAAGTCTTGTAAGGTGGCGACTGCAATTACTAATCTGAGAGTGTTATACCTCGCAACAGGTGAGTATATCTCCCCATAGTCAATTCCGGATCTCTGTGTGTATCCCTTAGCAACAAGACGGGCTTTGTAACGGGCAACTTCTCCGTCTGAATTTAACTTCTTGCAGAAGACCCACTTGTTCTTGACTGTCTTGCGGTTGCTTGGCCTGTTTACTATGGTCCAAGTATCGTTCTCTCTCAGTGCTGATAGCTCTGTGTCTATTGCAGATTTCCATTTCGCCCAATCACTGCACGCTTTCGCTTCTTGAATACTCTGAGGTTCACTGAAAGCAATATTTGCATATTCTTCCTCATATCTTCTGGCTGGTATGCCCTTGTTTCTTCTTACAGAAGCTCTTTTAGTTGGTTCGCTTCCTTCTTCAGAATTTTCTGTTGCAGGTATGCTTTCTATTTCACATACCTCTACTAGTGCTTGCTTTTCTTGCTCTTTTGCTTTTGTGGGTGATGCTGTTTCTTGAAATATCACATCTCTTGATTTCAGAAGACGTCTGTTCTCTGCATCCCAGAGCCTGTACCCTTTGCTCTCCTCACAATAGCCTAGCAATATGCACTGTTTTGATTTTGGGTCAAGTTTCTTCCTTCTCTCTTTTGGTATATGTGCATAAGCTCTGCTCCCAAAGACACGAAGATGACTGATGTCTGGCTTCTTCCCAGACCAGGCCTCTAAGGGAGTTTTTCCCTTCACGGCCACTGTAGGTGTTCTGTTTTTCAGGTATACTGCAGTAGATACAGCTTCTGCCCAAAAACTCTTCTCCAGGCCAGCATCGTTCACCATCGCTCGTGCTCTTTCAACGATTGTTCTGTTCGCCCTTTCACTTACGCCATTCTGTTCAGGCGTGTAGGCCATCGTCAGCTGATGCTTTATGCCATGCCTTTTTAGGAAGTCGGTTAGTACTTCATTTTCGTACTCTCCCCCATTGTCGGATCTCAGGACCTTTAGCTTTAGGCCCGTCTGAGTTTCCACTAGGTTCTTGTACTCCACAATTTTCTTGACCACCTCACTTTTCTTCCTTATGAAGTATACGTGTGTCATTCTTGTGGCGTCATCGATGAGAGTCATGAAGTACTTGTAACCACTGGTTGACTCCTCTTCCATTGGTCCGCACACATCTGTGTGCACCAGAGCTAATTGCGTTTCTGCTCTGCCTGCTGACTTGGGAAATGGGTTGCGGGTCTGCTTGCCTTTTATGCAACTCTCGCACACAGGTCTTCCGGTGTCTTTCACTGTGATTCCTGTTGCCATCCCATCAGCTAATTTCTGGACATTATCATATCCTAAGTGTCCCAAACGTCTGTGCCAGAGCTCCATTGACTCATTTTCAGCAGAGGCTGCCAAAGCTACATATTCATCTGTGTCTAGGACGTATAGTTGGTTGCATCGGGTTGCTGAAGCAATTACAGTCCCTCTTTCATTATGCACCATACACTTGCCCTTTGCAAACTGGACTCTGTAGCCTTTTGCCTCGAGTACGCTGATAGCGATGAGGTTACTTCCCAATTCTGGTACATACAGGACGTCTTGGATATCTGTGACTACTGTCTGTCCCTCAATTCTTAGTCTCACTGTGATTGTCCCAACACTTGAAGCAGTAAGGATCTTTTCACCAATCCCGGTAACTGTTGTGGGTGTACACTGTGTTAAAGAATTGAACCACTCCTTGTTGCAGCTGAAGTGTCTAGAGGCTCCCGAGTCCATGTACCAGAGATCCCTCCTTGGCTTGTCTGTTACATTCAGTGCTGACTCGTTCTTTTTATCATGCCGCTTGTGCATGCCACTAGTGTTCTTCAGCCTGCATTCTGAAGCCTTGTGCCCTACTTTGTGGCACACATAACATTTGAATGTGCATTTCTTGGGTTTCGCACCCTTTGCTACTAAGGCAGAACCCTCAGCCATGGCATCCTTGTGGATTCTCTCTTGGAACTGTAGTAGTTTGGCTCTCACAACTTCAGTTGTAAGCTTGGTCTCATTTGACTCTAGTGCGACAACTAGGAAGTCAAATTCCTCTGTCAAATTCTGCAGCATTACCATTGCTACTTCTTCCTCATCCACTTTTGCTCCTACACACGCCAATTGCTGAGCTATCGATAGTATCTTATCAATATAATCGTTCATGTCCTTGCATGCATTCAATTTTGTTCCATACAGTGTGCGTCTCAGACTTATCCTTCTCATTAAGCCTTTATTTTCATAAGCACCTTGTAGAGTTGTCCACATGTCCTTAGCGGACTCCTTCCCACAGATAGTAGAATAAACATGCTGCTCCACAGCCAGGCCTATTGTGCCAATGGCCTTGTCTACCTCTTCTGGGTTTGGACTATCTCCTGGGGCTATTGTGACTTTCCATAGCTTCTCCCTCTTAAGCTGCATTTCCATAGCGAACTTCCATGTAGTATAATTCTCTGAGCCTTTGAGCTTTGGAAAGTTCATGCTATGCCCTGTACTGTGCATTCTCGTTAACTCTTCCACAAATGGCAATTTAGAAATAATTCCTTTGTGTTCTTTTATGTACTGCGCTAGCACTTTGTCTTCAGGGGGTTAATCTTCGCGCACGTGACGTGCTGGGCCCATAACCTATTGGCAGAGTGTATATAAGTACGTGCAGTGTGGTTGTTAGTTAGCTGTAGCGTTTTGGCGCGTGCAGGGTAAATGACAGTCTGCTGGTTTACGCTGCGGTATCTCTCCCAGTCTCGCTGCTGCCAATGATGACTGATCTCCCTGTGCAAAAGGTCACGCTGGTAACGGGTTTACAGCGGGGACTTGCTCCTATGCGCTCCGGTGCACGTGGAGCTACAAACAGCATGGACGGAGTCACACACGATCTGAGGCACACTCTAACGCGGGGACTTCCTCACAGGAAAGAGTAACGCTGCCAGCAGGGTCAGGGGTCTCTGCCCTGCTATTCGCTTAAGCGACCTGTCACTCAGGGTGACGCTTAACTACGTTGGCTGCAAGGGGGAAAAGGAAGACTGTAAGTCTTACACTAAGCAGTGTATGCGGAGACAGGCGCTGAGCGCTGCAATCTAACAAATACAGCTGTCTGGGAGTCTCTACTGGACAGTCCCAAAGCTGTATAGGATGTGGAACATGAAAAAGGGGGGGGGAATGTTAAAAGCTCATGGCGACCTATTTTCACGCTGACATTTGACCCTGTCGACCTTTTGACCCTGTCCACCTTTTTACCCTGTCCATTAGCTGTCTATCTAGTCATTGTAGATTTATCATCCGGAACCAGGCTGTACATGACAGGAACTGCTCTATAGGTGGATATAACTTACTATCTCCCAAAACTTAAGCTGACCAATTAGCACAACAACAATATCTTTGTGTTCTAATAAAAAAATAAAAAAAACTAGTAAAAAAAGTAAAAGTCAAAAGTAGTAACTGAAGTATAAAGTACATTAACTTCTTTTTCACTTCTAGTTCTCGTATGTACCCCTTGAACCTTTTTGACCAGAACTGGCAGCAGTGGAGTCATTTATACCCCTTTTAGACATACTACCTGGGATTTTGTCCAGGTTTACCCGGGATTTTCAACCCAGGTCACTCCCAGGATTTTAGTAACAAACCCCCTTTCACACTACACCTCAAATCCGGGAAAAACCCGGGTATACCCCTTTCACACATAAGCCAGGCTTTTCAAGCATTGCAGTGTTTCATCATTAAAATGGGACACGCCCCGGCAGCAAAAAAAAGCAACATTACATGTTTAAAACTGAAAAACCAGGGTAAACCCATTCAGACATAAGCCGGGTATTATACCCGGGAGTTAAATACCGGGAAAAACCCTGGTCAATTGCAGGTGCTCAGTATCCGGGAGTGAAATCCCGGGTATACCCTTTCAGACATACACTAGTCCCGGGTTTGGGCGCGTTCATGTGAAAAAACCCGGGATTTTCGCGTATGTCTGAAAGGGGTTTTACTTACCACCATTCATTGGAAGTCTTTTACCACAGACATTAATAGATGATTGCCGCCTGGAACTTTTTTTCTACTGGCACTACTGTGATCTTTGTGGAATACACTTATTCCCCATTCGGTAGCTATTGTCAGTGGGGGCCACCCATAATGCCCGTCACCCGCGCCTTGTGGAAGCTGCCGTGCCAATCACAGGTGTCATATATGAGGTGTGACATTCCCACTACACCTCATTTGTAATGTTTTTATAAACACGAGCATTACATCTCTTCTGTACAGACGGAATCTGACAAAGCTACAAGTGAGAAGGATAAAACGCAGAGGTCTGCAATAGCAGGGCAGTACGGATTAGGGAGGCCAATCCCGGGCCATTTATTGTTAAAAACTGTCAATCTCGGGATTCCCAGGATCCCGGGATTGGCCTCCTGATATGCCCAATGATGAATATATTACCTCCAACGAAGGAGGAGGAGCTATGCGGCAGTGCGTGGCTGCGCAGCGTGATGTGATCACTCACATCACGCTGCGCAACCACACAACCTTGTTGCCAGGCAGCGCAGCGTGATGTTAGAGGTCACGTAGCGCAACTACATAGTGTTCCCACGCCGTCGCGTCTGCCCGTACTCAGAGTTACCCGCCTCCTCCCCGGCCCGTTTAGTGCTACACGGGAGAAAGGGATCAAATGCGCATGCGCATTTCGATCCCGTAATCCAGGGATTGGAGCCTCCAATCCCGGGATTCAAATCCCGGTCAAAAATGCCCTAAACCCCGGGATCCTGCCGATCCCGATCCCTGTGGACGGTGTAATGGTTAGCATTACTGCCTCACAGCACTGAGGTCACGGGTTCCATTCCCACCATGGCTCTAACTGTGCGGAGTTAGTATATGCTCCCCGTACTTGCGTGGGTTTCCTCTGGGTACTCCGGTTTCCTCCCGCGATCCAAAAATATACTGGTAGGTTAATTGGCTCCCAAGAAAATTAACCCTAGAATGTCTGTGTGTGTGTGTGTACATGTGGTAGGGAATATAGATTGTAAGCTCCACTGGGGCAGGGACTGATGTGAGTGTTCAAATATATTCTCTGTAATTCTAAGCAGAATATGTGTGCGCTATATTAATAACGTAATAAATAAATGGAGTATGACCCTAGAAACTTTAATGGTCTAAATCAGTGGTACACAGGCTGTATGGTAACCCCGAAAACTTAGTAAGATTTTTTTTTAAAGTAGCCTCTCCGGGAGAAGGATGGAGAGGAGACCCAATGCTGCACGTCGGGTGGCGGGGACAAGGCTAATGTCAGATTGGTGCAATGCTGCGCAACCATTGTACATACAATATAATAGTATAGAAGCAGTCAATTTATATGGGTGCATACACAGGCCCTTATTCAGATCTGATCGCAGTACAAATTTGTTCTCAAAATGGGCAAAAACATGTGCACTGCAGGTCTGTGCAGGGTAAATACTGGCTGCATTGTTTTTACACTGCAATTTAGATTTCAGTTTCAACACACCTCGTCGAAATCTAACTCTCTCTGCACATGTTACATCTGCCCCACCTGCAGTGCACATGGTTTTGCCCATTTTGAGAACAAATTTGTACTGCGATCAGATCTGAATAAGGGCCATTGTTTCCCACGACCCTAATAGTCTGGGTTCCCTGTGGAGCTACCCAGGTTTATGGAACATTGCAGTAAACTATTATAAATCACCCAAATGTTATCAGCTGAACAGGGCACCCCGGGCTGATCTACGCACCTCGCTCACTGCTAGTAAAAAGAACTGAAGACAGCAAATCCTCTATTAAGCATCTGCTCTGGTGACCACAATACAGCCCAGCACACAGTTATAAATATAAACCAGGCAAAATGACGCAGTCACCTTGGTGAGGACTTGGTGGCGCTGGGTCTCTCTGCTATAACGTACAGTAAGATCACACACTGAGCTCCCCTAACAGATGAGAGGCATCCTGGCACAGCAGCCTGGTCCATGACACTGTTCACTGCGGGCACATAGGATGAGGGTTGGCATCAATGTTCAGCTTTACTGAATTGTCACCCATCATCCTCCCAGCCACTGCTGCAACTGACAGCATGATCTCCGGCTTCTTCCCTTGCCTGCCACCATAGGCCAGTGTGAGCCGTCAGAGGATAATGCAGCCTTACCCTCCTCGCCTATGGATCTGTGCTGGGCAAATGCACATTAACTGGCACTGGGTGGGTTAACATGCAATAAATCAGTGAAGCCTATGACATTGATAGCATCATGCTGTATTATCACATCTGTTTAACACATTACAATGCTACATCTTTGCTATCTATATATATATATATATAATTATATATATATTAGGGGCATGCTCACAGATGCAGAATAAAACCATTGCAGAGAAATAGTTGCAATCAGCAGGTTGCAATCCATGCTGGAGACACTTACGCCTTTGCAGCGCTGGCATACCCTGCACGTATCACACTGCAGTGCATCAGATGCAGCCGGGCACATGTCCTGTGCAGCAGGACCTTCCCCATCCTGCTAATTCTCTGCTCACCTTGGCAACATCCCCGCAGTCTCTCCTGCACAGCATCTTCCTAGTATGTGCTGCTGGCAAGCATGAGGCTGCTGCTTGGATGCTCAGACCAAGCCAACAGAACCCAGAATAACAGATCTGGGTGATGTCACTGCTTGGGAAGGCAGATGTTTCATTATTGGGGATGTGATCCTGTGCAATATGTTCAGCTGTTGGTGTTTTACTGGCACTTGGCGGATTAATATAAGAAATAAAATCATTAATAAATGTGACAACCTTTTCAGGAAAGGTGATTATATAAAGTGCGCACAGATATAAATGAGGCCGTAGTCTTAGTGCGCTTTGATACTTAAACAGAATGCTGATGTCACTATAGCCATGTGCAGGGGGGGGGGGGGGGGGGGGGGGCTACACCGCACTACTTTGTACATATGACAGAGTTCTGAAGGAATAAGGCATCCCATTGCTATGGTGTAGCGCTGACAACACTCCCATGAGAGAGATAAACAAAGTGCGCCGCTTAAATTAACCCAGATGACTGCAGTTTGCAGGGCCAGTATAAAGGAGGGACGACAAGGCCCCCACACAATAGGGGACCCTACACACTGCTTTTTCAAACAGTGGAGGCTCATACCCCTTTCACACCAGCCAAATTTCCCGGGTTGGGCCCGGCAAAAATTGCCGGGATTTCGACCCGTTGTTCTTTTACTTTCAGTTTCGTTTTTCATTACAATGCATTTGCCTGAGCTCAGCACTGCCACCTGTGGCAGCTGAGATGTACTAACTCAGGAGACTGAGTTTAATGCTGCTACTGCAAGTGAAAGAATAAAAGGCTGTTGCTGCCAGGAATGGCCATTGATGGCGATTCTGCACCCAGCCATCGATCAGTTTTATTCGTTCACTAGGTGATTCATCGCGCCCTACGGGCGCTCTTCACACCTTCGTAAGGGGCTGCGCCCCCTTAATTTGTGAACATTTGTATATGAGAAAGATGGTTAGAATTGTATGTAAGATGCCTGTATTGCAACTTGAGTTATAGGTGAAATGTGTTAAATAGAGAGCATATGATGTGGAAGGGGGTGTGTATTGTTTTGTTTAATTAAAAAGCAGTTACAGAGTAAGATGTACATTGATAGTGTGGAGGGTACAGTGACATTTGTGGGTGTGGGGGGGGGGGCTGTGTGTGCATGTTGTTTAGGTGTGTGTGTGTGTGTGCAATAGTATAGTAGGGTGTTTCTGAGTCAGCGGCTCCCCACTGGCGGAGGTCACGACACAGGAAAACAGGAGGCTGGGTAGTGATAGGGGTGTGTGGGCATAAGGGGGACTAAAGAGGAGGGTGGGAGATACTGTGCAGCTTCTGCCAGTGGGTGAGGGTCCAGCGTGGCAGTACAGGATGGTGGCCCTTAGTCAGTGTCTCCTCCTACTGGGTGGGAGTTCGGGTGCATGAGAGCAGGAGGCTGGGCTATGAGGCATGATAGGGGCATGTGGGCAAAACAGCGTCAGCGACTCCCCAGTGGTGGAAGTTACGGTTCAGGAGAGCAGGAAGCTGGGTAGTGATAGGGGTGTGTGAGTATACGGGGGACTAAAGAGGGGCTTAGGGGTGCCGTGAATTGCGGGAGGGGCGCGGGGGGTGCCGTGAATCAAGGGAGGGAGGGGGCGCAGGTGTCGGCGAATGGCGGGAGAGGGCGGGGGTCCGCAAAGCGTGGGAGGGGGCGTGAATTGCGCGAGGGGGGGGTTGCGAATCGCGGGAGGGGGGGTGCGCGGGGGTCCGTGAATTGTGGGAGGGGGGGGCACGGGGCGCGATGAATCACCTAGTTGGTTATATATTCTTGTAGAAGGATGGTAGGATGTTGCTGTCATTCAGAATGCATTTACATAAACAGTAATAGTAGCAGTAAAAGGTCGACTTAAAACACCTACAGTAAAACAGAACAGGTGTTATATATTATACAAAGAATTGGTTGATGATGTGTAGGTTGACGTGCACATAGTTCATAGTTGTCACTGGAAAAAAATTGCTACAAGAAAAAATCAACACAGAAAGTTCAACACATGTAAATGTTGACATAAGTGTGGCACTTCATCGGTGTCCATGTCAAGACATGAGAATGAATATGAAAACATTCAAAAAAAGAAAAATAAATCTTCAAAAACTCATGTCAACCTTTTTCATTGTCGACCATAGCCGTGCCAGTGTTTTGCATGTGCCATTTAATCCTGGGGTTGCCGTGAATCACGCGTGGGGGTGGGGTGGGAAGGGAGGAGGTGAGGGGTGTCCGCGAATCACGGGAGGAGGGGTCGTGGGTGGATGCCGTGAATTGCGGGAGGGGGGGGGGTCGCGCGGGGGGGGGGGTGTGGGTGCCGCGAATCGTGGGATGGGGGGGCGCGGGTGGTTGCAGTGAATCGCGGGAGGGTGGGTCGCGGGGGCGGGGGGTTGCCACAATGACAGGAGGTGGGGTCAGGGGTGGGGAATCGTGGTAGGGGGGGTCGTGGGGGGCACCATGAACCGCGGGAGGGGGGGCCCGAGGGGTTGGCGCGAATCGTGGGAGGGGGGGTCGCGGGGTGCCGCGAATTGCAGGAGGTGGGGGGGTATCACGGGGTGGGGCCGCGAATCGCAGGAGTCACCGGGGGTGCCGCGAATTGCGGGGGATGTGCTGCGAATCGCGGGAGGGGGTCGCGGGGGTGCCGCGAATCGCCACAAGAAAAAGTCGAAAACAGAAAGGTCAACACATGTAAATGTTGACATAAGTGTGGCACTTCATTGGTGTCCATGTCGACACATGAGAATGAATATGAAAACATTGAAAAAGTGAAAAATAAATCTTGTCAACCTTTTTCATTGTCGACCATAGCCATGTCAGTGTTTTGCATGTGCCATTTAATCGTGGGGATGCCGTGAATGGGGGTGGGAGGGAGGGAGGTGCATACCCAACATGACCCTCTCCAGGAGGGACACATTGCTCTGTTTCTGGACTTCTTAATTTATGGATTACCATCACCTGTGCTTAAACACCTTTCTTATCAATTACCCTGTTTAAAATGACAGGTGATGACAATCATAAATTAAGATGGAAGTCCACAAACAGAGCATTCTGTCCCTCCTGGAGAGGGTCATGTTGGGAGGTATGGAGGTGTGGGGCGCTCACCTGGTGTGTCTGGTGAGTAGCTGTGTCTTTGCTGTGTAACATGGAGAGGCAGAGGGTGTCTGGCACTGTCTGTGGGCTCACTGGGCTGGTTCTCGGTCATGTGAGTCAGTCATGTGAGTCAGAGGCTCCACCAAGCGTTATAGCTCCAGACACACTTTGAGTGACAGATGTAGCCAAATATATAAGAGATGTATGTTCTTATTTGTTCAGATCACTGTTTAAAAAATAAAAAAAATAGTAAAAAATGATTGTAAAACAAATTATTCTTCTTTATTATCAAATTACCCCTTCTTTCAAAGTGAACCGTGTAAAAAAGAACCGGATCTTTTCCGGGACTGGCCTACTGGATCCCAGCTCTCGTTAGTGACCCATTTTGCCCATCTCTAGCCGCCTGCCCGCTGCCTCCTCCTCGCATCCTCCCCGCCTCCTGACGGCCTCCTTCCCGCCCCCTTCACACAACAGAAAATGCAGGGACTAGCCCCGTGTGAAAGGGGCCAACCTGGGAATGTCACTGCATCATCCAGGGACAATATTCCCGGGAATGTCCCTGCATTTTCTGGTGTGAAAGGGGTATCAGCTGTTCCTTAGCAGTCACCGCCAATGTGCTCCACTGTAAAGTGAAATCCTGTGGAACATTGACTGTGAGCCACCCACATCTGCTGCCCCTGCCCAGTCTGACATCACGCATGTGTGTTTTTTTGGGAGTGGGCCCCCCCCCAAAACCTTCATTGCCCTTGAGCTCCCACCAGCCTTAATGCGGCCCCGGCAGTTTGCTACAACTTGCCAGGTGAGGCCCCATTCACACCTACGTGCAAGGCCCTCTGTCTGCTTCAAGTTGTAAATAGCGTTCAAGGGAACTAAAATGTCTGAAGTCAATATCTGTGCAAATGAAATGCAACGCCAACACAAACAATGTGGCAAACCAGCCGCAATGGGGACAAGATTCAGCGGATGAAAACTCGCCAGCTGTAGATTCCAACCAATCACTGTTAAACTTATGAAAATTAGCCAATGAAGTAGCCGCAACTTAATAATTATCAGGGGCCAATGGAGTCACCTAAAAATGTTTAGTGGAATCAGTTCCCATCTACTCATATACTGATATACATTTACATTGTATTTATAACTGAGACTATTACATTATTATTATACATTTTTATTTCTATTGCGCCATAAGGGTAGACTTTTACGGAAAGCTGGAAGTCTCTCTGACATCATTTGACCTGACCATTACCAGAGGGTTATTATTAAGCTCCGCCCTCATTGGAAATTTAACCAGGTTTCAGGTATATATAACCCTACCAATTTCACAATGGAAATCTGCTTCCAGCCAGCAGGAAGGGTAATGAGATGGCTGAGGAAATAATTCCATTCCTTCCAAGCTGAGGGTAATTAGCAGCGAGAGACTGCCGGTTACTTCTGGTGTCTTAGGAGAGAAGATTGGAATTTTTAAAACTTTTCCATGGAATATCCGTCCCATTCCACATGTGAGCGATGAATTTCGCACGTTACCCTGATGGAAGATGTCCTTAAACTGTCCGTGCGGAATTCCTCCTCTTGTTTTTTTTTTTTTTTTATTTGGCCGGGTGTTCTCTGCAGACAGCGGTCACTTGCCGACATACTATATAAAACTAGCTAAGCCCGCTCGAAGCAAAAGCTTTGAAAGCTAGTCTGCTACCTTGTGATTGCATCTGTGTTTCTGTATGTGTGAAAGAGAAAGAGATGTAGTTTCACTCGCTGCCAGCAGATGGCGGTGTTTTGGTTACACACGGACACTAGATATATTTATAAATACAGTGTGTGTGTGTGTGTATATATATATACTGTATATATATATATATATCACACAGAACACGTGACCCTTAAAATGCGCCACGTGACCCTTAAAATTTATACGATCTGCAAATTAAAAGGATTCCATTATGAAAAATATCATGAAACACAGAGAGGATCTGTAGTGCGTTATTTAATTAATACAAATTCCACAATAAAAAGTTGTTTGATGGGGTATACCCACAGTGTAGGGTGTACTCCGTTTACCAGAGACCAAATTATACCCCTTTCACACCAGAAATGCAGGGACAAACCCGGGAATTACATTCCCGGGACAAGCAGGGACATTCCCGGGTTGGGACACTTTCACACCAGAAATGTCCCTGCATTTTGTGGTGTGTAAAGGGGGCGGGAAGGAGGCCGGCAGAAGGTGGGGAGGAGGCGGGCAGTCGGCGGGATGGCGGCAGAGGTGGGGAGAATACTCACCCCGGTTGCTGGTCCCCTGTACAGGCCAGTGATCCACACAGGCGGCGGCACAAATGACGGGACAGGCGGCGGATGAAGATGACGCAGCTCTCCGGCGTCCTCACTGCCGCCGGAGAGCTGCATCATCATCATCATCCACCGCCTGTCATTTGCGGCCGCCGCCTGCGTGGATTCCCGGCCGGACAGCACACGAGGACCGGCAACCCGGGTAAGTATACCCTACCCCATTCACACCAGCCAGGTCCCCGGGTTGAACCCGAAAACAACCCTGCTACCAAGCAGGGTTGGATTGCCGGCAAATTAGCCCGATAATTTGTCCCGGGTACCTTTCACACCAGCGGTAGTACCGGGTTGTTCCCGGACTCAACCCGGGAATTTAGGCTGGTGTGAAAGGGCTATTACTGACAGGGATGCAGTATAAATCCCGGCGGTCGGGATCCCGGTGTTCAAAATCCCGACGCCGGAATCCCGAACGCCAAAATCCCGACACTTTCCCCCCCCAGTGGGTATCCACGACACCCTCGGAGGGAGAATAAATTAGTGTTCTGAGCGTATCGAGGCACCAGGCCCGCTGCGTGTCGAGCGCAGCGAGCCCGCAAGGGGGGGCGATCCACGTCCCCCCCTTGTCGGGATTTCGGCGTTCGGGATTCCGGCGTCGGGATTTTGAACGCCGGGATCCCGACCGCCGGCTTTTCATGCTGAATCCTACTGACAGGAAGGTAGAGTCAGAGATACCACAGTTAGAAACTCCGCACAGGTAACTGCTCCGATGGCGTGAGAAGCTTAACCATCGGTCAGCAGATGTCTGTGGATCTAGACCTGACGCGTTTCTCCTCGTCCAGAATTTTGACACATTTCCAGATAACAGAGCCTGATTCTGAGTCCCAGGTAACGCGTGCTGTGACTGAATGCCCACAGAATGGGAACGTGACTACGCGCCCATATTCTGAGTCCTTAGAGAATGCGCCAACCCACTGCTGTGTCTGCAAATATATATGGCAAATATACCTACCCCATACTAGTTCTGTCTGAATCCGACATCCGCCATGCACCAGCACTATTCAGAATAGAACACCTATCTGCCTTTGCATTTCCACAGCCATATTGTCGCCCATTAACACTAATTAAGAGCATAGCGAGAAACGCTTGGGATGAGAACGGCAAAAGTGCAATTATTAGATCCTATGGCTGGAACTTGGCACCGGTGCGAAATGTCCCGTTCTGCCCTGAAAGGCGCCTGCAGCTTTGCTCATTGTTAACCTCATGCAGCTGAGCAATGACTCACGCTGGGATTAGTGTTTTGTGCCCATGCCATCTCTCGGCCTACTGCCAACATGGTGCGTGCCCAGCAAGAGGATTGCATTACTCGAACTCATAAAATATTAGAGCGACAGGTTTCATTTGGTTAACCAGCAAGATACTTGGGGATCCTTAATCACGCTAAATCATTAATGTGCAGCAACTGTGTGTATAGCAGGTGTATTGCGGTGTCATCTAGAAGTGGTACTGACTCCCGGTGCCCAATGGAACCGCACAATTGTCATTGATTACTCATGTCTGATTCACGCAGACACAGCTGTCTCATCACAGAGACGGTAACAAATGGGGCATAGAAATGGGGACAGGTCACAGGAAATGTCAGCAACCTTATGTCAGGTCACGAATTACTCTGTACCAACATATCAAAGATACTTGTTGTTTGTTTGTTCACTAATTGCTTTGATGTTTTATTATACAATTCGTAACAATTGCAAAACACTGCCGAGTAAGCTGGCCCTGTATAAATATATAATAGTCATAGTAATAATATTAATAATAAGCAGCAATTAAGGAAACGATCTACAAGAATAAAACCTTTTTAAAGTAGGTCATATCTGTACTTGCCTATATATAACGCTTCTCCATACCCAGGAGAAGCCCGGAGTAGAGACGCATTTAGGCCCAGATGTACTAAGCTTCAAAAAGTGATAAAATGGAGAGTGATAAACAACCAGCCAATCAGCTCGTACCTGCCATGTCACAGGCTGGGTTTCAAAAATGACAGATAGGAGCTGGTTGTTTATCACTCTTCATTTCATCACTATTGAACATTGATACATCTGGCCCTTAGACCCTGGGGGGGGGGGGGGGGGGGTGGACTGCACATCGCTAGGTCCCGCATCCAAACGCAATGATTTGCAGGTCAACAAAAAATATGAAGTCTCGTGCAACTTTGGGGAGGGTGGGCAAGTAAAATACAAATCATTGTTATCCAACAAATGTAACCTTTTCTTACAGCAGAACAAAGAGGTAGCGCTGAGCCAGGTATAAAGTTTAGATATTTTTATTTTCTAATAAAATATATATATGTACTGTGTACTAATTCCACACAATAAACATACAATAAGACATTTAAATTCAATTCAATACAGGTACCGGCCAGTACCACACAGATTAAAAGTGTGGAATTAGTACACAGTACATATATATATTTTATTAGAAAATAAAAATATCTAAACTTTATACCTGGCTCAGCGCTACCTCTAAATTCTTTGTTCTTGTGTTTAAGGGGTGAAGTACCCCCTTACTAGAGACAGCTGCAGAACCAGGGGGGCTATAATATAGATCTGCGCTCTGACATACCCTTTTCTCTTTTTCTTACAGCATGTCATCTAGTGGAACTGGATCAAAACTTTATTATAACATTTCTGAGACCCCAAAATATCATGTAATCTCAATACCATTTACCCCGCACAGCTGGTTCCCCCGACCTGCTCTACCAATAAAATGGTGAGAGAATTGCTAAATAACATTCATTTTTCTTACAGCCCCTACCAGCTCCGGTCCTTAACCAGCTGCCCTTGTGGTTGACCTGGGACAGTCATGTGACTGTGAGACACACTGATTAGGTGCTTGTTACTGTGCATCATTGGCCCTTATTCTGGTTCACTCACAAAGCAAATTCCTTCCCAAATGGACAAAACCATGTGCACTGCAGGGGGGCCGGTGTAACATGTGGAGAGAGAGTTAGATTTGGGTGGGGTTTTACTGCAAAGTGAGATCTATATTGCAGTGTAGAAATAAAGCATCAGTATTTTCCCTGCACAGAAACAAAATAACTTACCCAAATCTATCTCTCTGTGCACATGTTACATCTGCCCCCCTGCAGTGCACATGGTTTTGTCCATTTGAGAAGGAATTTGCATTGGTAAGTGAACCAGAATAAGGGCCCCTGTGTAGAGACACTTGTGCATTGCGGAATGCTGTGGACGGCTGGAATTAGTGTGTCCAATTCAACAGCAGATTTAGTACACCGGCTAATCCTATGTGGCCTTCCAGACGAGTTTCTTCACAAATATTTGAGTTGCACGCAGCCAGGCACAGAAATAGTACTAAGCTCACACCTTCCCATAAAACAATTACAGCTAATGATGCAAATTATATGCATGCATAAATGAAATATCAGCTGGGTGTGCAGTTTAATCTAACATAAGAGAATAGGATAGGGAGTGTTGTACAGTCCCACCCTGTCTAACGTAGAATTAGTCAACTCCTGACACCCTGAGTTGTCTAAATGGAGAAATTACACGTGTAAGTATTATTTTGTATCATTGCAAAATGATTAGCGCGAGTGAAGACATCCCTATACAATATTCACGCAGCATAATCAATCACAAGGAGCGACATCCCTGAAGAACAAAATGGCTGCCTACACACTGAGGCATGGTATAGTTGGTGATGAATTTCAGCTGCTGCGGTGCCCCTTAAGACAGAAAATTCTGATCACACCACGCACCTCAGTATGACCATGTGTCCACCGTCTCACACCTGATGCTGGGACAGTATGACCGATGTGAGGGGCAGGATAACGGCCTTGAGGGAAGCAGCGGTCTACCTGCTCCGGCCTGGTGGGACATTAGAATATACTGTATATAGAATATATACACATATGACAATTCTTATTACCTTCATTATTTAGCCACCTCAGTACTCTCAACCATATTCACGGACATCAAAACTAAAATCCAATGAAGTGACCCATATTTTCTGGCTGTCATTCCTGGTTGTCTTCGGATCAGCACTGAATAAGAATGCAAGATTTAGAGCTACATAGGTAACCACGCATGAAGAGTTCCTGCACTTGGTGGTAAGACGCTTGAAGCCCTCCCCAAAATCAAGTTTAGACAGGAGTGAGTCCGTGAGCTAATGGAATGTGTCACTAGGTACCACTGCCCGGCCGTTTAACCTTGCTGCTGGTAGGTTCCAGATCACACACAGCGCACACAACGTAGATAAACATGTAGCTACTGTATAACAGCAACATCTCCTCCTCATGTGTCAGCTGCAGGTACCAGGTGTTCTCATGTGTCAGCTGCAGGTACCAGGTGTTCTCATGTGTCAGCTGCAGGTACCAGGTGTTCTCATGTGTCAGCTGCAGGTGCCAGGTGTTCTCTTGTGTCAGCTGCAGGTACCAGGTGTCATGTGTCAGCTGCAGGTACCAGGTGTTCTCTTGTGTCAGCTGCAGGTACCAGGTGTCATGTGTCAGCTGCAGGTACCAGGTGTTCTCATGTGTCAGCTGCAGGTACCAGGTGTTCTCATGTGTCAGCTGCAGGTACCAGATGTTCAACGTATTCACCTCCATCATCCTCTGCTACTAAAGGTCCCCATGCTCTATGCAATTTGGGGCTGATTTCACACGATTCCAGCAGATCAGGCTGTGAAATCGGCCCAATTAGCATGTGTGTGACATCCCATCCAATGTGCGGCCCCGTGTGCATCTGACCGGAGAGCAAAATGCTGCACGTAAGACCTCTGGTTCCGACCCCCTCCCTGCAGTGGCAGGGAACGGGGATCGCATGTGATACATCACATGCAGAAGTACCGAATGCAATGTATTGCATGCGATCCTGCCACCAGGAAAGGTCCAAGGCAGCTCAAGGGGGACTGGCTGTGACTTCTCCGATGCATAGTGGCTGGGGGCCAAGAACTACTGTGGTCAGCACGGATAGTGTAGTGGTTAGCATTACTGCCTCATAGCACTGAGGTAATGGGTTCAATTCCCACCATGGCCCTAACTGTGCAGAGTTTGTATATTCTACCCGTACTGGAGTGGGTTTCCTCTAGGTACTCAAGTTTCCTCCCACATTCCAAAAATATACTGGTAGGCTAATTGGCTCCCCAAATGAATGTGTGCATGACATGTGGTAGGGAATATAGATTGTAAGCTCCTCTGGTGCAGGGACTGATGTGAGTGTTCAAATACTCCTTGTACAGCGCTGCGGAATATGTGTGCGCTATATACATAACTGGTAATACATAATAATAATAAATACTCCACACTTGTTTCTATGCCAGTAGTTTCCTGTGTTTGGGAAAATCAGGCAGCTTAGGGGCGGGATGCACTAACACTAACGTGAAAATGTGGTAAGACCCCGTTATCGAGGTTTTTACTGTATTTCCATATTCGCTAACCCCCCTTCGCCGGGCAGCACTGCGGAGGGTATCGCCAGCAAGCCTATGGGCTTCTCTCCACAGCGCTGTGTGAGGGATCCAGTATGCCCCGCAAGCGGGCAGTCACTCTGCGCATGTGCCAGGACTTATCGCAAGAGCTGTCCATTGCGTTACTAGATGCACTTGTGATTAGTAAAAATGCGAAGCTGGCAAAGGAGGTGACGCGCGGCTGATGTTAGAACATCCCACCCTAGGTCTGATACCTGCCTTGCATTCTTCCATAAGTTTTATACCCACTCGCATTGTTGCAGTCAGCGTTATATCTTACTTATACACTGCTGTCCCCTTTTCCCAGTGAACGTATGGTGGGAGCAGTGAAGGTACGGTGGGAGCAGTGAAGGTACGGTGGGAGCAGTGAAGGTACGGTGGGAGCAGTGAAGGGACGGTGGGAGCAGTGAAGGGACGGTGGGAGCAGTGAAGGGACGGTGAGAGCAGTAAAGGTACGGTGGGAGCAGTGAAGGTACGGTGGGAGCAGTGAAGGTACGGTGGGAGCAGTGAAGGTACGGTGGGAGCAGTGAACGTATGGTGGGAGCAGTGAACGTATGGTGGGAGCAGTGAACGTATGGTGGGAGCAGTGAAGGTAGGGTGGGAGCTGTGAAGGTACGGTGGGAGCAGTGAAGGTACGGTGGGAGCAGTGAAGGTAAGGTGGGAGCAGTGAAGGTACGGTGGGAGCAGTGAAGGTACGGTGGGAGCAGTGAAGGTACGGTGGGAGCAGTGTAGGTACGGTGGGAGCAGTGAAGGAACGGTGGGAGCAGTGAAGGTACGGTGGAAGCTGTGAAGGTGTGGTGGGAGCAGTGAAGGTATGGTGGGAGCAGTGAAGGTGTGATGGGAGCAGTGAAGGTACGGTGGGAGCAGTGAAGGTACGGTGGGAGCAGTGAACATATGGTGGGAGCAGTGAAGGTGTGGTGGGAGCAGTGAAGGTGTGGTGGGAGCAGTGAAGGTATGGTGGGAGCAGTGAAAGTAAGGTGGAAGCAGTGAAGGTATGGTGGGAGCAGTGAAGGTACGTTGGGAGCAGTGAAGGTACGGTCGGAGCAGTAAAGGTGTAGTGGGAGCAGTGAAGGTGTGGTAGGAGCAGTGAATGTGTGGTGGGAGCAGTGAAGGTATGGTGAGAGCAGTGAAGGTATGGTGGGAGCAGTGTGGGAACAGTGAAGGTGTGGTGGGAGCAATGAAGTTGTGGTGGGAGCAGTAAAGGTACGTTGGGAGCAGTAAATGTACAGTGGGAGCAGTGAAGGTACGGTGGGAGCAGTGAAGGTACGGTGGGAGCAGTGAAGGTACGGTGGGAGCAGTGAAGGTACGGTGGGAGCAGTGAACGTATGGTGGGAGCAGTGAAGGGATGGTGGGAGCAGTGAAGGTGTGGTGGGAGCAGTGAAGGTGTGGTGGGAGCAGTGAAGGTGTGGTGGGAGCAGTGAAGGTATGGTGGGAGCAGTGAACGTAAGGTGGAAGCAGTGAAGGTACGGTGGAAGCAGTGAAGGTACGGTGGGAGCAGTGAAGGTTTGTTGGGAGCAGTGAAGGTACGGTCAGAGCAGTGAAGGTACGGTGGGAGCAGTGTAGGTACGGTGGGAGCAGTGTAGGTACGGTGGGAGCAGTGAAGGTACGGTGGGAGCAGTGTAGGTATGTTGGGAGTAGTGAAGGTACGGTCGGAGCAGTAAAGGTGTAGTGGGAGCAGTAAAGGTGTAGTGGGAGCAGTGAAGGTGTGGTAGGAGCAGTGAATGTGTGGTGGGAGCAGTGAAGGTATGGTGGGAGCAGTGAAGGTATGGTGGGAGCAGTGTGGGAACAGTGAAGGTGTGGTGGGAGCAATGAAGTTGTGGTGGGAGCAGTAAAGGTACGTTGGGAGCAGTAAATGTACGGTGGGAGCAGTGAAGGTACGGTGGGAGCAGTGAAGGTACGGTGGGAGCAGTGAACGTATGGTGGGAGCAGTGAAGGGATGGTGGGAGCAGTGAAGGTGTGGTGGGAGCAGTGAAGGTGTGGTGGGAGCAGTGAAGGTACGGTGGAAGCAGTGAAGGAACGGTGGGAGCAGTGAAGGTGTGGTGGGAGCAGTGAAGGTGTGGTGGGAGCAGTGAAGGTACGGTGGAAGCAGTGAAGGTACGGTGGGAGCAGTGAAGGTTTGTTGGGAGCAGTGAAGGTACGGTCAGAGCAGTGAACGTAAGGTGGAAGCAGTGAAGGTACGGTGGAAGCAGTGAAGGTACGGTGGGAGCAGTGAAGGTTTGTTGGGAGCAGTGAAGGTACGGTCAGAGCAGTGAAGGTATGGTGGGAGCAGTGTAGGTACGGTGGGAGCAGTGTAGGTACGGTGGGAGCAGTGAAGGTACGGTGGGAGCAGTGTAGGTATGTTGGGAGTAGTGAAGGTGTGGTGGGAGCATTGAAGGTATGGTGGGAGCACTGAAGGTACGGTGGGAGCTGTGAAGGTATGGTGGGAGCAGTGAAGGTGTGGTGGGAGCAGTGAAGGTATGGTGGGAGCAGTGAAGGTAAGATGACAGGCTAATTCAGAAGTACAGGATCCGCCCATAAAATGGCTGCCGCCATGGTACTCAGATGAAAGGTGCTCTGTAAAGAAATATCCTA
This sequence comes from Crinia signifera, assembly GCF_055691185.1. Taxonomy (NCBI): domain Eukaryota; kingdom Metazoa; phylum Chordata; class Amphibia; order Anura; family Myobatrachidae; genus Crinia; species Crinia signifera. The sequence goes on along the minus strand of NC_139224.1, from coordinate 19,415,216 downwards.
TTGCATTCACTTCCCTCTCACATTATGGAGATATTTTTCCAACATTGGTGAGAGATAAATTGGAGAGAGATAAACTACCAACCAGTCAGCTCCTAACTGTCATTTTAAAAACAGCATGTAACATGGCAGTTAGCAGCTGATTTGGCGGGTACTTTATCTCTCTCCACGTTATATCTCACCAAGGCTTAGTACATCTCCCCAACCAATCAGCGCTGCCTGGAAAAAAAGTCACATGTGCATTTTGATCCCAAAATTTTTGCCCAGGATTCCGACGACGCTGGGCTTGACAAGGGACTAAGTAAAAAACGGACCCGTACAAGAGCCTGGAAGGGGTGTCCCGTATGGGGGATATCTTGTCCGGAGGGTCCCTGTGATAGGTTTCAGCAGGAACATGGGGAAGGGGAGATTACAGCCCCCTCCCCGGGCTGTATTCTCCCCCTTCTCCTCTCCCTGGTTACAGGTGTTAGGGCAGCCCCACTGGATGGGACACCCCCCTGGACTGGACACTACAATCTCCAGAATGACATATTGATGAATGGAGCCTGTCCGGTCCGGCGTTCTGTCCGGTCCGGTTTTTACCCATACCCGATTGACAACCCTAGTTTCAGGCTGTGTTAAAAAATGTCAGGAGCTGCTTGGTTGGTACCTTATATCTCTCCACTTTATCACTCGCCAAGGCTTAGTACATCTGGCCCAGTTCACCCCTTTGGGACAATGTCAGTTTGACGCTGAAGAATATATACATAACATAACTTCTATACATATGTTGGCGTAATGTGTATAGGCGCATATCCTACGGGTGGAATGACATGAAACGATGGCGTCTTTGCCGTATATACACATTGTAATTACAGCCAGGACTATTTCCACAGCATCTCCCATTTGCTAACAGTGACAATAATTGGATTGGATTGCTGAAGTGACGAGTGATATCATTACTCAGAGATAACCACTGATCTGTTTCCCATTAGGAGACATGGGAGGTCTGAGGAGACTTATCATATCCAAAAACAAACAAAAACAATCTAAAAATAATCTAACAATAATATAAATGAAATAAAAAAGAATGACAACACCAACATAAAACAAAAAAACATAAATCAGAAAATTTTATAAAGCCAAAGCTGGGCTCTGTGTCAGCCGATGGGTTAAATAATGATCTGGTTCAGTTTAGAAAAACGATCATAATATTAAAGCGCCGGTGGAAATAAAATGATAAGTGATGCACAGGATCCAGGCTGGCTGCACTCTGTACATCCGGTGCCCAGATATTATCATGCCCTCAATGTGCCTCAGTAACAGCAAAATACAGCAAATGATCTTTTCATAGCACCATCAAGAGATAACCCGCTTCCAGTGCAAGCTGTGACTGTCTCGCTGAGCCCGGCCACCTCGCTCATCAGCACTGAGCGGAACAATATCACCGGAACATACAGTGTATACACAGTGCCCGCGCCACCATCACCGCTGTGCATCTCCAGCTACCTGATCAACAGGTTTATGTGCTCAGTGTGCTGTCTGAGACAACGCTGCAAAGGTCATCCGAGTGAGCACAAACAATGCGTGTGTATATGTGTGTACACATACAGTATATAAGTGAGCACAAACTATGTGTGTATACATGATGTGTCTGTCTATCTATCATATTTGTCTATCTATCTCTTAGAGGGTACACACGGTGAGCTATGCACTATTTTTCTATTCGATTTTGCTTATAGAATACACTCCAGCTGTTGTTGAACTACACCTCCCAGCATGCCCTGTATCAGTTTTAGCATGGCCAAATAGTAAAACTGTAGCAGGGCATGCTGGGATGTGTAGTTCAACAACAACTGGAGTGTCAAGGTTAGCCATCACTGTACTATATACTCAAATCAAATCCATTTTGCATACCATTCAATTCAATCCCGATTCGATCCCAATTGAATCGGGATCGAATCGCAAGCAAAATCGCACTGTGTGTACCCCCTATCTATCTATCTATCTATCTATCTATCTTTCGATTTTATTTTGTATCTATCATTCTATCTGTCTATCTATCTATCTATCTATCTATCTATCTATCTATATCTGTCAGTCTATCTATCTATATATCTCTATCTGTCTATCTATCTATCTATCCATCTATTTCCTTGAAACATAATTCTTGCCAGCCTATGACAGTGGTGCCAACCTTAGCCTGTACCCCACATGTCTGTAAAATGGTGTTCTGGGACCCCCAAGTGTCAGTGTGCCATCGCTGTGTACCCCAAAGACTTCCTAATAGACTCTATTGATTATTTTAACAATCAGGACCACCCCATAACAGATTCATGGGGTAATAGGGCATCACGGACGGTGTAATGGTTAGCATTACTGCCTCACAGTGCTCAGGTCACGGGTTCAATACCCACCATGCTCCTAACTGTGCAGAGTTTGTATATTCTCCCCGTGTTTGCGTGGGTTTACTCCGGGTCCTCCGGTTTCCTCCCACAATCCAAAAATATACTGGTTGGTCAATTAGCTTCCAAATAAAAATAACAATTTAACCCTAGAATGTCTGTGTGCGCATGTACATGTGGTAGGGAATATAGATTGTAAGCTCCACTGCGGCAGGGAGAGATGTGAGTATTCATGTATTCTCTGTACAGCGCTGTGGAATATGTGTGCACTATATAAGAAACTGTTAATAAATAAATAAAAATAAATAACTGCCTCTTCACTATAACCTCTATTTATCTATCTATACCCACAATTAGAGTGCAAGCTCTGTGCGACAACTGCAATCTACACCGCTGATTTTCCAAAACTTGCCTCTATTTTCTTTCTTGAATTGGGGGGACACCGGTGAATATTTCCCTGCAGGCACTGCCATGTGCATCAATATACAGTTATATGAGTGATAGACCAGGAGTCTTACCATCTGCTGGCACGCTCTCTGTTCTCTCCTCTCCTGTGGTGTCTACATAAGAATCCTGCTGTTTGTGTTCTCAGGAGAGGTGACCAGATGCTGAATCCCCAGTGGGAAGACAGGAATGGAGCTGCATTGCTCTTGTCCTGAGCTTGCTGGGATCCTATATGTCTGACTGTGCCGCTCTCCCTCTCTCCAAGTGGCTTCAGTAAGCTGCAGAGAGCGTATTAAAGCCCAGGGTTACACCTCCTCCAAATCAGACCGAGCCAGAGAGAGCGAGAGAGAGAGAGGAGCTAGCAATGCTTTTGGAGAAAGGAGGAGGCTTATCCTGCTCAGCCACTTTTTAACCTCTGCTATTTGCATGCCAGGATTACAGGGGAAAATGCTCCTGGAAAGTCATTTGTGGAGAGAATTGGCCCCATCTCTTGTTGATTATTTTTTTTCCCCCTCAGTTGATTCCATGAGAAAAACAGCACATGAAGAATGTATCATTCGACGAGTCCCAAATCCCCTGCAAAATCATGATCCGGCTGGAGAAATTGGGACAACATTCCTGAGCCAGTGCTAATGGCAGCCTGGGCACTGGTTTCATTGTTAGATTCACCTATATGGAATTTGGTCCATTGTAAGGATACAAGACTATGGTTTATTGATCGGAACACCACGACTTTCCCGAGTTTAAAAGTCGGGGTGGAGGTTTCCATGTATGGAGTGAAATGCGTTGCATAAAGGTGCCCAGGGGCACTGGAATTCACTGCTTCCAGTTCACATGTAGTAGTATGGTGGGCAACAATATATGTTTTTAGAGGTGCCACATGTAGCTTTATGAGTTTATGGGGGAGATTCTTTTGAAAAGGTCACAATATTTTTTAGTTCCGGAACATTGATAGTTTCAATGTTTTTCTGATGTTTCTTCTTGTATGACGTAAACTAGGTCATACTCTTACTCAGCACATTTTATTAGGGTATGCACTGCTGGAGGGGTGTGTCGAATTACATGTTACGCCAGGCAGAGCCCCCTTATAAATGTTACACCAGGTAGAGCAACCTATACACGTTACGCCAGGATGAACCCCATTATACACGTTATGCCAGGTAGTGCCCCTTTTCATATGTGTTACATCAGGCAGATACCCTTTCTATACGTGTTACGCCAGGCGTAAGCCCCTTATACACATGTTGCGCCAGGCAGTGCTCCCTTATACACGTGTAACACCAGGCAGAGCCCCATTATACACATGTTCCGCCAGGCAGAGCTCCCTTATCAACACATTAAGCCAGGCAGAGCACCCTTATACACACGTTATGCCAGGAACAGCCCTCTTATACACACGTTCCGCCAGGCAGAGCACCCTTATACATGTGCCACCAGGCAGAGCCACTGATACACGTTATACCAGGTAGAGCCACCTATACATGTTATGCCAGGATGAGCCCCATTATACACGTTATGCCAGGCAGAGCCCCCTTATACATGTGTTACACCAGGCAGATACCCTTTATACACATGTTACACCAGGCAGAAGCCCCTTATACAAGTTACATCAGGTAGAGCCACCTATACATGTTACGCCAGGATGAGCCCCATTATACACGTTATGCCAGGCAGAGCCACCTTATGCATGTTTTATGCCACGCAGATTGTTTCGCCAGGCAGAAGCCCTTTATGCATATGTTGCGTCAGGCAGTGCCCCCTTATACACGTGTAACACCAGGCAGAGCCCCATTATACCCACATTCTGCCAGGCAGAAGGCCATTATACACACATTCCGCCAGGCAGAGCCCCCTTATACACACATTATGCCAGGAAGAGCCCCCTTATCCATGTGTAACGCAAGTGAGAGCTCTCTTATAAATGTGACACCAGTACACATTATACCAGGCAGTTATGCCAGGCAGATTCCCTGTTAAGCACGTAATGCCAGGCAGAGCCCCCGTTACACATGTTACGCCAGGCAGAACTCCTGTTACACACTTTATGCCAGCCAGAGCCTCATACACAAGTTATGCCAGGAAGAGCCCCTGTTACACACGTTGTGCCAGATTAAGAACCACATGGGCCTGGAGCTGAAATTCACAAAGGGCCTAACCCCCATACTGTCTAAAGGAAGATAGGACGCCAAAGGCACGTGGCGCGAAGAAGGGGTGTGGCATCACAAGTGGCGTAATCACACAATAATACTCCAGGTTCAAATTACACCAAAGTAGCACAAACTTTTCAACAGAATTTGCTGTGCAGCCCAGCACCATCAGAGGGGGACCACCCCATCTATTCATATGGGGGACCCGGCTCACCGAGAGCAGGCAGAGCTGCCTGCACAAATAGTCCCATGGATGGGCAAGGTAAGCTGGCACAGCATCAAAATGGGGGCGTGGCCTCGTGGGAAGATGATATTATTGGCCACACCCCCTTTCCAGATAGCCACACCCCTAATTTCCTGGTGTGTGCCTGTGTCCCTCTTCAAAGAGCCCAAAACTTGGGATATATATATATATATATATATATATATATATATATATATATATATATATATATAGACACACACACACCACCAGCACACACATATACACGCAATACACACACACCACCACATTTATAGAGTACACTCTACACTAGGGTTACCACCTCTGCCGGATTTCCGGGATTCTCCTGTTTTGGTGGCAATCCTCCAGGAGGCTTTTCCAGTCACCAGGATTCTCCCGGAATCCGGGTGACTGGAAAAGCCTGGAAAGCCTCGCACCCTCTCCCGCTGCCTGCGGCTGCATGCTGATTGCAGCCTTAGCTGGTGCACTCACTGCTGCTAGGGTCCGGAATGGGGTGCGTCACGTGTCTGCCGTGCGCGCTCTGCCTCCGCCTTCTCCTACACGCACCAGCTGCATCATCAATGCATCAACTCACTCATTATGTCTAGGAGTGGGCGGCGCAGTGTGACAGGTGGGGCGGGGATACGTGGCCACGTAGGTGACACACGGGAGCAAGCAGGAGGCACGGCCGGTCACACTCTCAGGTAACCACCACCCAGGGTTGCCGACCCTCCCGGAATTTCTGGGAGTCTCCCGAAAATCGGGTCCCCCTCCCGGCCCCCCGGATTCAGGGGGGACCCCCGCTGGCCCCCCGGATCGGTCTCAGAGGAGAGGGCAGAGCTAAAATGACACAATTGCGTCATTTTAGCCCCGCCCCCTCCACGGAGATCCCTGAATTCGATGGTTTATCATCATGGGGGCGGGGCTTAGTGATATCACGCTTAAGCCCCGCCCCCTGTGCGGCTGCTGAAACTCTCCTCTCCGGGCTTCTCCCGGAGAGAACAATAAAGTCGGCAACCCTGCCACCACCTGTCTTGTGCACAAGTAAAACTGTTAATTGTATTTATGTGCCTATTATTACATTTATGAGTCCACGCCCATGGTTCACTATTAAGACACGCCCTTTTTTGAGATGCCACGCCCACTTCCCCGGGAGCACGCGCATAAGGGGGGGGGGGCTTCAGTTCAGGAATCTATGATGTGTGAGGTGGCAACCCTACTCTACACACATGCAGTACATATACATGCATCACATATAAACACACAGTACAGTACAGTACAGACTACACACACACCATTCATACAGTACAGGATATACACACACATCGAGTAGCCATTACAGAACTACTTACTGTACACACAGTACAAGGCCATGTGCAGCAGCAGCTCCCCTCGTGTGGTCCAGGGGCGGAGCTTGTAACTGAGTGGCAGGCTTAGGACCCCGGAGAAGGATAGAGCTAAAGGGAGGGGTGGCCTCCGCATTGCCTGCACGGATCTACAACTGATCTCAGGTGAGACTCAAGAGTAACATGGGGTTTGTATGTCACGGCTGTCGTGAGACTCGGAGTGCTGGAGGCATGGGAGAGAGTACAGCTGCTGGCAGTCTCTGGCAGGAAAAAGTTTTTTTCCTGTCAAAGCTGTCAGTCCCCTTGGGCCTATTATCAATGGGGAGCCTGGAGCTGCAGCTCCATCCACCTCATTGTTAATCCGGCCCTGAGCAGATTCCTGGGATCCCGCATACCTCCCAACTTCTGTCCTGATTAAATAGGGACATTGCGTATGCAAATGAGGGCGTGGCTTATGCTAATTAGTCACAACCTCATTTTCATAAGAGAATAGAAGCGTCTATTCTACTAGATTGGGGGGGTCTCCCAACTGCCACCCCCCGCAGCGGGACAATGCCTGCCGCGGGTGGGACAGCGGGACAGGACCCGAAAATCGGGACTGTCCCGCTGTAATCGTGACAGTTGGGAGGTATGATCCCGGGATTGGTCGCCCTGATGGAGAAAAAAAAAAAACACTGTCCCCACCCCCCCCAAACTGCCCACCCCATACATCAATGAAAGGCAGACTAATTCCCAAACCACTATACCCCTGCCCTGCACTGTCACTTACATGGTGGTGGTGACAGGCAGTAGCAGGACCATCTCCAGGGAGCGTGCAGCTGCGACGAGCTGCACAGCGGGACGGCGGCTGCGATGAGCTGCACAGCGGTACGGCGGCTGGGACGAGCTGCACAGCGGGCAGGTGTGTGGCCAGGTGATCTAGTACAGAACAGTGTGCTATAGCGGCATGACGGCGGCCGGGCTGTGCAGCGTGGTGTGATGTCAGGGGTCACGCTGCACAGCCCGGCCACTGCCATGATGCCGCTACAGCACACTGTTCCTATCAGCCGCACTGCTGCCCGCAGCTATTTTACTATCGGGCACTAATCCTGCAATCCCTGGATTGGAAGGCTCAATCCCGGGATTAAAATCCCGCCTTTTTTTGGCCAAAATTCCGGGATCTCACCGGTCCCGGGATTGGCCTCCCTAACTGCAAATCACGGCAGCTAGAGCTACCGAACGAGGGAGGGAAAGAGGCGATGACGTTTTTGACGGGGGGGCTGAGCTGTGGAGGTAACTTGCCGCGGCCGTTCGCTGTCGGAGTTTGCACATGTGCAGAAGGTGCGTATGACCATGCACAAAACCGGACTGTCGGGCCATGGGCCAAATTTGGATCACAGCGTATGATCCAGAATCGTCCGCTAAACCACAATCGGGGTTTATCGGGCAATAACCCTCTTGGAATCAGTGGTGTGACAGTGACAGGGAATTAAATACTTTGCAGTAGATGCACAAAATATAAAGATGTGTTTATTTTATTCACAATACGAGTGAAACTCAACTGAACCCAGAATAGAACCAGGCAGGATTATTCCAGCCACCAACAACAGATGTTTAGCTCAATTTGCCAGGAAGTGAGGCCAATAATAAGTAATAAGTGGATCAGAACTGGAATGAGACCTTGGGGTTTATTACTAACGAGTGTTACGGCTGCTGACCATCGGTGGCTATGACCGATAGTTTAATACAGATATATAGGAATAAATGCTAAACACGCCTGGTTTAGAATTTGTTCCTAATGCCATTTTAAAGCCATCGGCCAACACCGCCGGCGATTGGCAGCTTTGACAATCTGCTTGTTAGTAAATCAAGGGGATCTATTAATCCTTGTAGAGAGACAAAGTGGGCGGAGATAAACTGCCATGTTACAGAACTTGCAGGCTGCGTCTGAAATATCACAGGAACTTATTGGCTAGTACTTTGTCTCCGCCCACTTTATCTCTCGTCAATGCTCAGTATATAAACCCCCATGCCCCTTGTCACCAGGGCCGACAATGAGAGGGTGTGGCCAAATATGGGAGGTGTGGCCAAGCTCTCCCTGGAAACAACGAAGAGAAAGAAAATTAATACTGCAAGCATTTGTCCTCCTTAACAGTTGGTCGGGGGTCTGCGTCAACAGGGTCATTAGGTCGACCTGGAACAGGTGGACAAGTAAAAAGATTGACATGTACAAAAGGTTGATACATGAAGAAGGTTGAAATGAAAATGGTCGACACAGACCATTGGCCTTTTTCACCTGTCGACCTTAAGCATTGCCAACTGTCAACCTGTTCAGCATGTTGACATAATGTATGTATGCCAACATTATTATTAGCATCAGTATGCGGTCAATGGATCGACACTAATTAGGTTGACAGTCAGTAGGTCGACCACTATTGACTCACAGGCCATAGGTCGACACCTTAAAAGGTCAACATGGGTAGACCGACACACACCCTGGGTTTTTCCCAGGTCCACGCTCGATGTGAAGATTGTAAGTGTATTTATGATACATCTTAAAAAATTCACTGATGGTTCTGATTATTTTATTTGTGATTCTCTAAGGAGATCTTGAAAACATGTACTGTTAGAGTGTCCCGAGGACTAGACCTGGGAAGCACGTCATTACAGGAGGACAGGGCCTGCAGTCAGCGTGCTGAATAAGCAGAGTCATTTACCTTTTACATATCATTACCAGCATAATGACATAGAGGCGTCATCTGTGTATGTGCTGGAGGCAGTGCTGTGCTGGGTGACCCAGGGACAGCTATTACATACTGTGCGCGGACACAACACTACGCAGTCAGTGCTTCTGCATCGTGCAGCTAATATCTATTGCATATATTCTACAAACAGCATACAAAGGACCCATACACACACACACACAAACACGCACGCACACACAGTAACAGACATTCAGAGAATTCCATTCTGGGCTAATATCAGGGTCTCATTCAGCCAGGAATAGATAGGATTGCGCTGATTTAAATCGTATCTGCGTTTTTTTTGCAATTGATTTACAAATCTGCGAAATTTGGCAAAATCACATTTGCTTGTGGGCGAGTATGTAGAGGTAAATGATGTGGGATGTATATGTTGAGGTAAATGATGTGGAACACGTACGTTGAGGTGATACATTGATAGAAAAGGGCTTTTTGTATTTCCAGTGAGGTGGGAGTTGCAAGTACTGGGGGGTCAGGTAGATCTCCCCATTATTTCATGCACGTCCCCCAGGTGGGGGCTGCAGAAATGCACACAGTGCCATGTACAAGTAGAAAGTGATTACCAGGATTTCAGGAAATGAGCCCACGAGGTCAGCAATTAGGGGGCTGCGATTTCACACTACAGACATGCACCTTTCTGAACAGTTCCCTAATGCTGCTTTCAGACCGCATAACTGGCTGTGACCCTGTATTTGAAAACGTTTCCAAAAACGGGTCTGCCAGGTAAAACCCCTTTCACACTGCATCTCTTAAACGGTATATTACCGTTTAAGTGCCGTTTTTTTGACACTGGCAGACCCGTTTTTGGAAACTTTCCAAATACAGGGTCAAAGCTAGTGCGGTCTTCAGCGCCCACCCCCACCCCCCCGGTGTGTTTAAGAATATCAAACACCCCCCCCCGTGCAGCCGGTACCTCCTGCGTTGTGGATCCCAGCTCCTGCTGTTTTTAAGAAAAGTGACTTTTGGAAAATGGCTGCCCCCATACGAAAGACAATTTTTTTTAAACAGGTCCGCAATGCAGGTGGTACCGACCTCACGGGGGGTTTCTTAAACACATTGGGGGTGGGTGTGTTAGCCCTAGGGGGGGATGCTAACCCTAGGGGGGGATGTTAACCCGCGTGCGGGGGGGCTCCAGGGGGTGAAGTGCCTATGAATATTTAATGAGCACTCATTAAATATTCACTGCGCTGGGTCCGCTCATTGGCTGGGTCCTAAATACCATTTTAAACCCGATTTTGATGCCAAAATACCGGGTCTGAAATGGGTAGGACCCTCCATTTTAACTGTTTTACAAAAACTGCTTTTTTAAAACGGTAAAGTGGTTCTGCACCTTACAGACCACACAGATTACCATTTTAAAACGGTAAAAAATCGGCAAAATACCGTTTTTTAAGTGCGGTCTGAAAGGAGCATCAGTTATAAGTGGAGGTGACTAAAATAACATTGAAAAGCAAAGTTGATCTTCCTGGGCCAGCGCTACTCCTTATTCTCAGCACCAATGGTTTAGTGATGTACAGTAGGAATCAGTGATAATTGGTGGAGCAGTTGCCCATGGTAACCAATTAGCTGAGAAGTAACATTCATCAAGAGCCTTCTATAAAATTACACGCAGCAACTGATTGGTTGCCATGGCGCACTTCTCCACTCCTAATACTGCTTCATGGGAACGATGCAACTGCTGCTGTGATACACGGCTGGCTGTAATGTAATTGTGCATGCTTACCGCACTGATAGATATACACAGTGCCTGTCATTTGTGTGTCACATGACCAGCACTGTAATATTACTGATGTCTGGGAATTCCATGTCCTAATCATTATAATGGGCACACCCGAAGTCTAACATGCTTTAATACCAGTCACTCTGTCTGCTGTCATCTATGAATTAATCAGTTATCCCATCATCATCATGGCTCATTGCACACCAGTGAGATGTACTAAGCTATGAATAGCGATAAAATAGAGAGTGATAAACCAACAGCCAATCAGCTCCTACCTGTCATTTTTCAAAGACAGCCTGTGACATGGCAGGTAGGAGCTGATTGGCTGGTGGTATATTACTCTCCATTTTAACACCTTTCAAGCTTATTACAACTGGCCCCAAACCCCTACAATCAGAAAAGAGCTCTTATTTAGGGACATATTTACTAAGCTTGACAAGGGATCAAATGAAAAGTGATAAACCACCAGCCAATCAGCTGCTAACTGACATATTTCAGGCTGGTTGCAGCATAGGATACAGACCATTTTAGTAAATAGATACTGTAGTATTCACAGGAGGGAAGTGTTACCTTGCTATATGGCCATCTACTGAGGAGGAATGGCATCTAGGAGTCAGTATTTCAGGTGATATAAAGGCAGGCAATGCATTGAGGAAGGCAAGTCAGATGCTTGGTGCATAGGGAGAGGTATCTGCAGCAGAAAAACGTAATAATGCCACTATATAGGTCATTGGTACGACCTCAGCTAGATACTGTGTCCAGTTCTGGAGGCCATATCTCCAGAAGGATATACTGTAAATACATTAGAGATGGTACAAAGAAGGTAATATAATGGTGCATGGCCTACATCACAAAACTTGAAAGACTAATAGATCTCAATATGAATAGAATTATACAACCTTATACAACCTTATACAACCTTTCGCATATATCAGCAGTGGCAAACGCAGGATTTTCAGAAGGGGGTTTCCAGAGGGGCGGAGCAAAGCACGGAGATGGACACTTAGGTGACCCAGTATATGCCGGGTCAGTTAAAGTATTATAGATATACCAAATGTATATAAATAATAATCATAATAATAATAATTCAAATAAATATATATATATACAGGTTGAGTATCCCTTATCCAAAATGCTCGGGACCAGGAGAATTTTGGATAACGGATTATTCCGTATTTCGGAATATTTGAATATTTCAATGATGTATTTTGAAGTATCTTGCATTTATGCTGTATAAACACATAATATACACACAAATATATTGTATTACCACATAAAATACACACAAATATATTTTAATTGTTCAAAAAACAAGGTTTCAAAACGTGAAACAAAATGTGTGTACTATCTCAGCACTGAATTTGAATGCCAAGCAATCATTGTCTTGCACATATATAGTGCCAGGTACATATCATGTCCCCAGTGATGCTGTTACAAATGTCCCCAGTGAGTTTTTAGCAAAAAAAAATTTTTTTTCACTTTCTGGAATGTCCGTATTTCGGAATAATTCGGATAACGGATATTCGGATACGGGATACTCGACCTGTATACACACACACACACATATATATATATGTATATATACATACATACATACAGGGCGTCAACAGCATTGTAGACCCCTGGGCATAGCAATGTATTGGGGCCCCTACCGATCCTCCAGCGGTAGGGGTGGGGGAAGTGTTGATGTCCTCCGGGTGGTAGGAGGTATTATATCAACCGCTCAGCATGTAGCGCCTTGATCAGTAATTTCCACTAATTACCCCTTCACTGCACAGATGGTGGGAGATGGGGTGGGAGAAGGGGGCATTGGGCTGAATAAAGGGGCTCTGATATATAACTTCCAGGGGGGTAGAGGATGTTTAATATGCAGAGGAGGGGTGTATAGTGGAGTGGGCTTATTGTTCATAATTTTCTGGTGGGAGGACAGCTTGCTTGACTGCAGATATCTCCAGTTCCCAGAAATAGATTTCTTAGATTTTAATGGATTTAAAAACTAGTTAATCCCACCTACCAAATGGAATTGGGGACTAGGGGATCAGAGTTCAGGAGGCAGAGCAATCTGCCAACGAGTATATAACTACATACCAGGTGTGTGGAGCTGGAGCAGTAACCAGCTGCTGGAAGGCTGATATCTCTGGTTCTGGGAACAGTAGAGACAATCTACTAGTGTCCATCAAAGGAGGAGAGTCCCAGCTTTTGGAATATACCCTCAGAAAAACTGTAAGTCAGACAAAACCTGAAATATCTGACTGGAAACAGCAATTAACAGGCTTGGATGGGGACCACTGCTTTGAAGTCAGATATCTCCGGTTCCCAAGGGCCGGTTTTTAAAATTCTTGTACCCTTGGACAGAGGGAACCCTCAGCTTTCAGGATAGGGCCCTTAGACTCCTGGGGGGGTTTCTGGGTGCTCAAGTCCAAGAAAAATGAATTGTTCTTGTTTATGGACATTTTTAGTCTTAGGACTATTTATTAGACCTGGCAAAGGAACAACTTCTGTGACAACTGAAGTCACATATGTAGGATTCTCTACAGACCATGCCCCGACAACAGAAGGTGCCGACATTTCTGTACAGACAGGATTGATGATTACCATTACCTGTTTCTTTGTTGCATCTCTTGCAGTTAAGATCGCCATCTGCGCGTACATCTTCAAAAGAAAAAAAAACAGCTATAAAGTCTGAACCTGACATTGTCATTGATACAGAGTTACCAGAGAAACCAAAAAAAAAAGTTTGGTTTATGGATGACGAGGACTCGCTTAAGAAGGCAGAAAAAGATGCGAATGCATTCAAATTACCAAGAACAAGAGGTAACACCAAGAGGAAGAGGAAAATCACCCTTAAACTCAAGAAGCATCGCAAAGTGTGCGGTCCTAAGTGCTCCCATCGTCATGGATTTTAGAACTACTGTATGTCACATATTTGGTATGTAACGTACATGGTACATGGTATAACATCGGCAAGGGCGTAACTACCATAGGTGCAGGGGGTGCAGCTGCTATGGGGCCCAGAGCTGAGGGGGCCCCACTTTGCCTGTCAAAGTATCATATGCTGTATACATTTTATTAGCATTAGGTGATAAATAGGGGCCCTTACAAACTTTTGCTATGGGGCCCACATGTATCTAGTTACACCACTGAACATCGGTGTAGCGCAGACTATCTCTGACATTTAACACTTTCTGTTGCAATGAATTAAGGCAACAGCTTGGGAACCAAAAGAGACCCAAATACAGGCTTGGGAACCAAAAGAGACCCACATACAGGCTTGGGAACCTAAGACAAAGAGACCCACATACAGGCTTGGGAACCTGAGACAAAGAGACCCACATACAGGCTTGGGAACCTGAGACAAAGAGACCCACATACAGGCTTGGGAACCTAAGACAAAGAACCCCCCCACCCCCCCCCCCCCCCCCACCCCCTCGTGGCTGTTATTGCATGGCTATCGGGCGTGGCCCCTTGGCGATGGGGTTACCAGTTCTTTATGAATTGGTAGTGGCACAGCCACCATGGACCAATGCAATATTCATTAGTTGTTGACTTGTTAAGTTAGAACCGTCTAAATGTGCTGTCAGACTTGCTGTGATAGAACGCACTGACAGCTTTCAGCTTAATTTGCAAATCATCTATTATGCCATATAAATAATTCAGAAATCACCACCGAAAGTTGTGCAAAGATTATGGCCATTTCTAGGCTATTTGGATCCTAGAGAAAAGTATAACATTTTCTGCACAAACACATGTATGTAATATTCCTGCTGTGTCAGATCTACAGCAGACAGTAATGGGTTAATTCTCTCAGAGACTTTCCCAATTTTGAAATCTCTGGGATGTTGTGAAGTGGACACCTGGAAAAGCAGACATGTACCGCGACGTCTGAGAGGCGCATCATATAATGACTAACATCCAAATGAAGATGAGCTTCAAAACAGTAAAGGCCCCCATACACTCAGGGGGTTATTCTAGTTCACTCCTGGCAAATTCCTTCTCAAATGGACAAAACCATGTGCACTGCAGGTGGGGTAGATGTTACTTGTGCAGAGAGAGTTAGATTTGGGTGGGGTTTTACTTCAAAGTGAGATCTATATTGCAGTGTAAAAATAAAGCAGTCAGTATTTACCCTGCACAGAAACAAAATAACTCACCCAAATCTCTCTGCACATTTTACATCTGCCCCCCTGCAGTGCAGCACGGTTTTGTCCATCTAAGAAGGAATTTGGAGTGAACCAGAATAACCCCCTCAATGATTAACCTGCAATTTGGGTTATTTTCCTGTGATTGATTGCTGCAAAGAACCCAAATTGCAGGTGACTGACAGCGGGTCTGATGCAATGCGCGGTTACGGGACCCTCCGAGTTGCCCCTGTTTGAGAAGCAATCTTTAGGATTGCTTCTGAGCCAGGCACGCTTGGCTGGGATTGCATGTGATATATCAGGACCGCAACCGATACATCGCATGTGATCCTGACACCCATGAGGGGAGAAGTCACGCCAGTGTATAGGAGCCTTTGAATCTACTGTATTTGTAGAAGAAAATACACTGCTACATGTCAGGGCTTGTTCATGTATCGTGTTTACAAGTAGTTCCCTGTAAGTGGCCATGAGAAACCTCTTTTAAAATCATACTTGCCTACTTTAACGGGGAAATTTACTAAGATTGAATGGGTAGGAATGCACCCATTCATACCCACTTGATTTGTTATACGGCCGGGAATCCCCCATAATACAGAAGGGTCAACCATATTCGGCTGTTTACGAATGCATACACCATCGATAGAACACGATTGTAAGGGGCCATAATGTTCTAAGTCATTGGCTAATTTCCTATCATTCGTACTGGGGAATTCGAATACGAATTCACCAGTAAATACGACATACTTGCCTACTTCTGAAAACTAGTTTCAGGGAAATTATAGTTGGTAGTAGAATTTTACACAGTGCCACATTGAGGGGGCGTGTCATGCTCCACCCAAAGGGCGTGTCTAGTTCCATATATGGAGAGATTGTGCACATGGCACCTAGAAGCGTGGGTGTGTACTGCTACATCTGAGAGGAATCTTTAAAACTACTTATATACAAATGTAGATGAGCCCCTGTGCAGTTAGTAAGAGCTACTATACTTGGTAAAGTGCTGGGAAATGGCGCTGATGATTCAATGTAAATGTATCTATCTCTCATTCCTTTTTTCCCCAAAAATGTAACAGTGTAATGTGGGCTAGGTGACATGAGGGAGATTGCTAGACTAATGAGGGAGAGAGGGAGATTTCTGCTATGTCAGGAGTCTCCTGCAGGATGCAGTAGGGGAGGTAACTATGATGTAACAGTGTAATGTGGGCTAGGTGACATGAGGGAGATTGCTAGACTAATGAGGGAGAGAGGGAGATTGCTGCTATGTCAGGGAGTCTCCTGCAGAATGCAGCAGGGGAGGAGGTAACTATGATGTAACAGTGTAATGTGGGCTAGGTGACATGAGGGAGATTGCTAGACTAATGAGGGAGAGAGGGAGATTGCTGCTATGTCAGGGAGTCTCCTGCAGAATGCAGCAGGGGAGGAGGTAACTATGATGTAACAGTGTAATGTGGGCTAGGTGACATGAGGGAGATTAGTAGACTAATGAGGGAGAGAGGGAGATTGCTGCTATGTCAGGGAGTCTCCTGCAGAATGCAGGAGGGGAGGTAACTATAAAATTCAAATGATAAGCTGAACATCTTGTGGTGAGTTTTGCAGTCTGCATGGATCAGCCAGATCAGTCAGCGCAGGCTTATCAGTGTAAATATAAATAAATTAAAAACACAGCATGGGGTCCCCCCGCCTGGCTATAACCAGCCCGGACCGCACAAAGAATGAAAGATCAGATAGGGTGTACACATGGGACCTGCTCGGGCTAGGTGATATCAAGTAAATCAAGATGCAGTTAGCCATCAGAGATTACACGCTAACTACATCTTACCATCCCCAACCGCAGCCAAATACGTTGCAAAGCCCACGGAGAACACTGTAACCAGCGCACACGGACTGGTATTCAGGGAATCACATGATCCTAAGGATTGTGAGGACGGACGTCTCACTGCAAGCTACATGCATCTCTCATAACAGCTGCAAACACTGTGGTCTGTGACACAAGATTACTCACTTGCTGCGTGTAGCACTAATGGCGCCCGTGGCAGCATTAGTCACACGAGAGGTGTAAGCGCGAATAACAAGAGTTCTTACAATTTCCTTAAAAATTCTGGTTGACTCGCTCTTGTGTGAATTCGCAAGGGGGGGGGGTGAGGTTTTGCATTTCTGCGGTGGGAGCGTGCGAACTCGGCGCTTTATCTGTTCGCCGATTGTCATTATTGCGACAAAGATGGCGAAGGTTCTCACTGGCATGGGAATGGTTGTTTATGTAAAACATCCATTCGCGTGCCGAATGAACGAACCCGGCGTGCGAATCTTAGGGGTTAATGTATCAGGTAGAGAAAAGAGTGGACCAGTAGAGATGTTGCCCCTAGCAACCAATCAGCTTCTGCCTATCATTTTATAGAATGCACCTGAAAAATGCTGGGTCGGATATGGGCGGGCAGCTGACATCTTGTGATTTCTGCTGCCAGCCCCCGCATCACCGCCTCATTGCCATGAAAACGCCCACATTGCAAACCGAAAGTTCGCTGTGGGTGCACGCACCCTACGTCTGCACATGCCCAGAAACGCACCTGCGCATACGCGCAACATTGGTCCACCATGCGAATGTACGAAAGACCGAAGGAATAAGAATAACCCCATACTCCTAAGTTGTGCATACGCATAACTCCCAACTGTCCCGATTTTCGCAGGACCATCCCCCTTTTTTGGGACGGTCCCGTCTGGGGCCAGCAGTGTCCCGTGTTGTGTGTGTGTTGGGGGGGAGGGGGGGCAGTTGGGAGTCAGGGAATAGACGCTGTGGGCATGCGGAGAGGGAATGGGGCACGGCCAGCAGCTCTCACAGCAACTAAAACGGGGAACATGGCCTTTCGGGAGCGCCACGTAAATAGTCCATGTCCCCTGACCAGGAGACAACGCCCCCTAATTTCGGGCAAGTGGCGTCACGCACTTTTGTGTCCCTCCTCCACTGCCACCAGTGTTGGGAGGTATGGCATACGTAGTGGAAACCAACAATGTAAGCCATCTGCACAGGGGCTGCGCTACGGACTCCGCTTTTGCAGCTGAACAGACGTATCGAAACATGGAATAAACTATCAGAGATATATCAGCGAAATATATTTTCTGATAGTGACCCGTAAAGGGGAGTCCTAGCCGTATCTGCAGTGAGCGACTCGCGGTGTATACGGCTAGTGGACCGTAATAACATGTTTTTTTTTTTCTCTTTTGCAAAACAAAAATAAATCCAAGACGTCAGAAAATATTTAAAATAAACTTTCAGGTGAACGTCCTGATCTCTCACCTCCACGCACCCGCTTGCGGTGACGGCTTCCAGCCCTAGATCCCCTCAGGATAATGCTCCCTGGACACTCTCATCCCTCGCTGCCTGTTATCAGCCTGAAAGCTGTCTCCTGTGCTCTCTATGGGATAATGAGCCGCCTAATTGAATGATGTCAGCCGCTGGCAGTGTTGTGTGGCACCGCCTGCCCATACAGGGATTATAGACTAGGCCACGTGGTACTCTGCCTGACGGGCCTTAAGCAGCGTGACCTGGCCCCGAATGACTGCAGAGCCTGGGTCTCCTGCTGCGGCCTCAGGGCAGAATTCAGCTTTGTTTTGACATATGTTTCCTGCTGTCAAATGGCTGAGGTAATGGGAGACGTTTACTGTCCCCATTTCTGCAATAAACGGTATTATTGGTTCATTTAATCCTTGGCGTGCCGCGTGTGGTGCAGTAGTGCGACAGGTGATCTAACGCGCGAGATTCTCCTCAGGATTGTTACATATCTCTTTATTTACATAGGTAATTCCTGGCTTTTATTACCTTTCTATAAATTCGGTATTATTGCCTTTTCTTTTACTACTTGATTCATAAACACATTATATGCAGAAGTTTAATTGGTTTCTGAAGAAAAAAAAATGCATTCCAGCGTTGTGTTTGCGGGGAAGACAATTTAGAAGCCTATTTATCAAGCCCCCTTTTACATAAAGTGAAGTAAATAAAAGTGAAGTGAGCAAGTGGAGACGTTGCCCTTGGCAACCAATCCACAGCTATGTATAATTATAGAATGCACTTGATACTTGTTACCTCAAAGCCGATTGGTTGCTATGGGCAACTTTTGCACCGGCTCACTTCTCCCCTCTCTTCACTGCTTCATGTATAGCCCCCATCATCTAATAAAGATTAGTTAGTGCCGCAGAATGCAGTCCCCATCATTCTGGAGAGCGCAGAGCATCTTCACGTGGTGTTAGCCGCTCTGTGTCTGCGGTCCTTCTCTCCCAACCTCCATCTGCCCCAGTGGTGAAGAATTGATGCACACCCATACCTCCCAACATGACACAATGCTCTGCTCCTGCTCTTTCCTCTTAGTGCAGTGGTTCCCAAACTGTGTGCTGTGGCTCCCTGGGGTGCCTCGGGACACATGCAGGGGTGCCCTGGGTTGGTGGTCCAGGACCAGTATGATTGCTCTCATCTGTGTTGAACAGGTAAATTGATAAGAAAGGCGCTTCAACACAGGTGATGGCAATTATAAATTAAGAGGGAAGTGCAGGAGCAGAGCAATGTGTCCCTCCTGGAGTGGGTCATGTTGGGAGGTGCGCATACCTCCCAACTGCCCTGATTACAATGGGACAGTCTCGCTATTTGGAGACCCGCTGTCCCTCCCGCGGGTGGCAATGTTTCTTCATGGCAGGGACAGAGCGGGGGTGGGAAGGGGTGCCCAGCTGTTTGAGGAGTGCTGGGCACACCCCTTTGACTGAGACAGTCTGTCGGATGCCACGCCCATTTTCCATATGGCTCCGCCCCCTCTCAGGCCAGATGTGCCAATGGTGCAGACGTTGGTAGGTATGCTGATGTGAAAGATGAAATATTATACATAGCACTGCACACATGGGCGGATTTAGGGGTGAGGGCGCCCATAGGCACTACAATAATGGCCGCCCCCTCTACCTAATTGTATTATTTTTATTGATTAGTTATAAGCCCTCATTTAATTGCAAATTTAATATAATAATAAAAAAGCCAACAACTGTAACTTTTTTTAGGTACTCTTTACCTAGAACGGCGCCCATCGCGACCATCACGACCATCGAATGCACTAAAAAACGGGTGCGATGCGATGCCCGCGATGGCCGCGATTTCCCATAGGGATCAATGTTAAAAGTGAGATTGGACGCGATTTTAGTGTTCAATGCCTCAATGCCCGCGATTTTTACATAGGAAACAATGTTAAATGGGCCACAGAGCCCTAATAGTCCCCCTGAAGTCTTAAATGGCCCCCACAATTTTTAACGCCACCCCACGATCAACGTGAACCCGAAGCGTGGCGAGCGGCGGCGGTACGCGTCCTCCGACCTTTTCATACCCCCACTATCCACGTCGGCGTGGAGTTGAGAATAGAATAGTGTGGCGAGCGCAGCGAGCCACCGAGCCCGAAGCGTGGCGAGGGGACGCGGATACCTTCACAGGTAAACACGTCCCTTCGCGGGCTTCACAGGTATCCGCGTCCCCTCGCGGGGCTCGCTGCGCTCGCCACGCTTCGGGCGCGGTGGCTCGCTGCGCTCGCCACACTATTCTTTTCTCAACTCCACGCCGACGTGGATAGTGGGGGTATGAAAAGGTCGGAGGACGCGTACCGCCGCCGCTCGCCACGCTTCGGGTTCACGTTGATCGTGGGGTGGCGTTAAAAATTGGGGGGGCCATTTAAGACTTCAGGGGGACTATTAGGGCTCTGTGGCCCATTTAACATTGTTTCCTATGTAAAAATCACGGGCATTGAGGCATTTAACACTAAAATCGCGTCCAATCTAACTTTTAACATTGATCCCTATGGGAAAATCGCGGGCATCGCGTCGCACCCGTTTTTTATGTGCATGCGATGTCCGCGATTTTTTAGCCCGCGATGCCAATCGCGGGCGCCATTCTAGGTAAAGAGTACCTTTTTTTATTATGTATACATAAGTAGGACCACTTACAGGGGCAGTACATGCATTTCCTATTCATTTACACTCTATTCAGGATGGAATATAGTACAGTACAGTGGATATTTTGCAGTTACTGGTACATTCCAGGCTGACAGTACTATCACATGCATCCAGGTGCCGCCCCCAAACATGTGCCGCCCCTAGGCACGTGCCTCACGTGCCTAATGGGAAATTCGGCACTGACTGCACAGTGAGGATTTCAGTCACCCACATCAGTCTCTGGGTCTAATTCAGACCTGCTGGTCCAGCTGCAAATTAGCAGGCCGCACGATTATTCATAGACTGCGCAGATCTGGGGCATGCCCGCTGCGAAAGTAATATGTGCTAAGTGCAGCAAAGCAGCTGGTCCAAGGCATGGCGAATGATGTGAGCCAATGCGAGGGTACGCGGTACACTTATTGGACCCAATTGATCCATACCCCCTGATATTAGCGTTCCAGGAGTCACCCGGGAGCAGAGAAACTGGGAGTTTCAGAGCTTGTTCCCTCATTTGCTGGCCACTGCACATCTGCTGTTTGCTGGGACTCTGCAGGAACCCCTGAATGAGACCCAAAGCATTCAGCATGAGTCAGGAAGAAAAAAAATCCTCGACCCATAATAATATTTTTTTTTTTAGGTTCAGACAAAGAGAACAAAAAGTGCAGTCAATGTGCAAAAAAGAACACAGCTGCCGTCAGGCGCTCCCCACATTATTCTCTGTCTGCTCTTTTGATCACAAAGGCACTGATGCAACCCCTATACTTGCTAAATCACATTATATTGGTAGGTACCTTGTAGTGATCTTGAAAACAAAACCACTTCAATCATAGCATCCTTCTAATCTCCTCCTCAAACAATTTAGTCAATTCACTATTATTATTTTTGGCTCTCCATCTGCCGCAGATCTGTATGCCTCAGCGTGTTTTTGTCAGTGACATGCATAATTCCTTATTTAGGAACACACGCTCCTGGAGTGCCTCTGATCCTTGGCTGGGGATCGCCAGCATGTCTCCGCTGGCGATCGTCGGCGCAGAGATTCTCCATCAGACTGGGACGTGCGTGCGTCTCACTTGCATGCGTGTGCCAGTTTCAGGACGGAGCCGCTGCGGGTCCCTGCCCGTCTTCACTTCAGGGAAACGGGCAGGGATAGGGGGGACAGCGGGGCGGCGAGGAGCACGGGGGAGGCGGCGGAGAAAGCTCCGTAGCCACGGGGCGCGCGCACCCCTGGCGAGAGTACTGTACTATATTTATAGACCTGGGTAGATTCGCTTTGCCATAACAGTCATTATACCTGGCGTGTGTCACAAGCAAAATAGATATCCCTGCCGCTTCCTGACATTACGGGCACATGACAACAGTGTACCGTACCTCGCAACTGTCCCCATTTTCACAGGACAGTTCCTTTTTTGGGACTCCTGCTGTCCTATCCCAGGGCAGTAGTGTAAAAAAAAAAGTAGTAAAAAAAAAAAAAAAACACAAAAAACAAAAACAAACAATAAAACGGTACAAATGACGTAACACACAATTACTGTATGTCCACAATGCAACACCCTGGAACTAATATGCCCGCTACAATGACATATATGATGACATTTAATGGTAAATCTCTTACTAACTGTTGCCTAGGGCTTGCACTCAGTTACGTATAAGAAAGAACAGAACATACCATTTGCGTGTTGAAGTCCAGTGCTGACTGTCTGTGAGAACACGTGTAGCTACCTGTTAATGTATGACAGTATGACAGTGCAGCGTTAGAGGTGTGTGATTCCTGTCAGGTTATAGACGTTGTACCGCACCTGCTGGGATACAGCCACACAAACAGACCTGGGTTTCTATGGACTTTGCCTCATACAGTCAAATAATTCTCCACATCAGATGTGTTTCCCTCTATATCCTGCTGCTTTGTCATTGAGCTTCGTCATCCTGGTGATTACTTCTGAGGAAATGGGTATTATAACAAGGATTAACCAGATGTTACGCTACCACGAACTATGTCCAATGTTTAATATGTTTTGTCAAATGTTTTACATTATAATGTAATTTATAGAGGCAATGGATGTATTGTTTTATTATGCTGTTACCTTGTTTGAGAGATTAGATCAATATGGAGCGCTAAACAGGGTAGCCATCTTGGATCCACAACCTATGATCTCCTCTGCGACCCCGACATATGACTATTCACTGTAGGCCCTTATCCAGAGGGGTATCCGGTCCCTAGGTCGTCAATGTCTACGTCGACACCTGCTACCGGGCTATCAGCTCTGGTAATTTTTCAAAAACATCCTGTAACATCTATCTCCACTTTATCCCTCTCCAAGGATTAGTATCATACTTACCTACTTTTATTGTTGCCTCTCCAGGAGAAACCCAAAGAGGCAACATGTTGTGGGGCGGGGATGAGGTTGATGTCAACAAACCCTGCCCCCATGCAACACAAACATGGCACCCGGGAAGGTGGACGAATCCCCCTCTTGATCCTTGGAGCCCCTGCACCCCCCCCTTCCCTGCTGACAAAAATACCATGATTTGCGGGTCCATGGTGAGGGGGCGTGGCCTAAATGTCGATAAAGTATGCTATTTTCATCATTAAGCTCCGCCCCCTCATCACGGACCTGCGAATCAAGGTATTTGTGTCAGCAGGGAAGGGTGGGTGAGGCAGCTCCATGGATCAAGAGGGAGATCTGCCCACCTTCCCGAGGGGGCCGGGAGGGGGACCCGATTTTCGGGAGCCTCCCAGCCATTCTTGGAGGGAAGGCAAGTATGGTTAGTACATCTCCCCCTATTTTTGTAATTTAGCTCTGGAATTGATGGTAATGTGGAATGTAATCTGGAATGTGGGTTTGAGGCAATGGCCGGAACAACTGCTAAAGACAGATGGCAAACCAATTTCATGCAGTGTTTAAAGGCTAGAAAGTCAGTGGTAGCTGTGACCGTAGTAAAAGTGCCTGGACCTATCTCTGGGGTGTGCTGTGGTGGAGAAGGATTGGGGCTAAGGAGTTGTGAGGGAGTCAAGGATCAGCGGTATAATACTTTACAGGAGTTGACTGCCACAGCTTCAGATATTGAACTTTTACTGGCGCCCAGTATTTAATAACTAGGAAACATTGCATTGTGTATTTGTTTTCTTCCATAATTTGGTGTACAGATTAGTGGATCGATTTTCTTATTTTATGGACCCAAGGTCATTCTGTACATTGCTCCCAAATAGGTGGATTGGCCATGCGGCACACAGGGAAGATTCCTGGTAGGACAATGTATATCTAAATCTGGCCATACATCAGAAGGACCTGCTCACAATCATGGATGTGTCCACATTTCCCTTCAACTCCCCGGAAGAATTGGTGATGTTTGGACACACAATGTGCAACAATCTATCATACAATCCAGCTGCTGCATACAACCAAAGGGTCAGTGCTCTTTGCCAAGGGCTAATGCTCGTTACCAGAGGTTAATGCTCATTGCCAAGGGTTAATGCTCGTTGCCTCAGAGCATTTGAGGAGACAGATACTAGAGGTCATAATTGACCTCTAGCGTCTGAAAGGGAGCACACCGCTATGCGCTCCCGGCAGCAGGGGAAGGCGGTGGTGGCGGGTTAAGGAGTGTGGGAGAAAGGAGGCGGTGGGCGGAGGAGTGCAGGGAAAGGCGGCAGCAGAGGAAGGTGGCGAAACCATCGAAGGACCGATTTCATGTGTTTAAAAAGAACATGCAATCTGGTCCCAATCATGACTGATCACATCCGATCAGAGGACCAACCATTCAACCTGCGGGACCGCGCATTGCACAATCGTGTGCACACAATCTTTGTGAAATCCGTCTTACAACCCCTCAAGATTGTACACTTGGGCACAATCTCGTTCTGGTGTATGGGGGCCTGGCCTGCTTTGTTTGCTGACATGTCCCCCCACCCCCCCCCCTGGTGCTGCCCATGTCGGGCTACTTCTACAAAATATTTCAGGGCCACTTATAGTTCCCAATCCACCCCTGGTTCTAATAAAATCTAATACATTTTTTTTAAATCTAAAGTGTGAATTTAGCTTTTGTTATAGAAAACCAAATAATTGTCATAAATAACAATTGTCCTCTGGCCTTTGCCATATCATTGTGAATCTGGTGATTTATCATCATTTATATTTGCCCTAAAAGGTATTTCTCTAAGGCGCAGTCATAGAGTCAGGGAGCTATAGGACACCCCTGTGTGGTGCCTGTTATGAAGAGGGCTTTATAAGTCAAAGAACCTGGAATTCTGACGGACGCCTCTGTACGGGAATATAGAACCTGCATTCCAGTAACGAAAGGACCAGCTGAACCAAAGGCTTCTAGAATAACGAACATGAAGGAACACGAAGTGTGATCAAAGGTCTTTTCCATGTCCAAGGATAATATTAACATAGGGGTTTTCTTTTCATAGCTGTGTGAGTTAAAGGCATAGTTAGCTTTCGGGCATGAAGCCCGCTTGGTCTGGGTGATCCATGAAGTGTGTAATCCATCACCTAAGAACTTGCTATAAATCTTAATCTCTGTACTAACTAGGGAGAGGGTTTATAGTGAGCACATGAATTAGGGTCGCTAGAAATTTTGCATCGCCCACCCAAAAAAGTTTCTGTTGCCCTCCTCCCCAACATTAATGAGTTTCTTTTTTTACTTACATGCTCGTTACCAGGACTACAGGCTCATTGTCAGGAGGTTACATGCTCATTGCCAGAGGTTACATGTTTGTTGCCAGAGGTTACATGCTCTTTGCCAGGAGGTTACATGCTCATTATCAGATGTTACATGCTTGTTGCCAGGTGGATTCTTGCTCAGAGCCAGGGGTTACATGCTCATTGCCAGAGGTTTCTTGGCCGTTGCCAGGGACTTCATGCTCATTGCCATGGGGGTTACATGCTCATTGCCAGGGGTTGCATGCTTGTTACCAGGGGGTTTTCTTGCTTGTTGCCAGGGGTTACATGCTCATTGCCAGTAGCTAAAGGCTCATTGCCATGGGAAAATTCACTTGTGTACTGTAATGTACGTTATTTTATCTACATTAACTATACAACTATTCAAATCTTAATAACAATAAGCAGTTTGTAATAGCATTTAACTATTGTTTGATGTTAAATCAAAACCTTTTCCCATTCCTAAAAGAGATATAATTCTTTAGAAACATTCAATATTACTTTGTAACAATTCATCTTTGTAGTATAAACACTAAGCAGTTTGCAATAAAATAATGATAAATAATGATAAATTCTTCACAGTAAGTTATGTCTACATGTTCTGACCCCTAGCAGGGAAACACATTGGGGGATATTTACTAAGATGGGAGTTCTATTTCACATGGGATGTTGCTATGGACAAGCAATCGGAATCTACTTCTTATTTATTTAGCACCTTCTAGAAGATAATAGAAATTATTTGATTGGTTGCCCATAGCAACACCCATATGAAATAGAACTCCCATCTTAGTAAATTTCCCCTAATTTATTTAAACAATATAGTTACAGTCCAAAATACATTCTGTCAATATTTGCTGTAAGGACAATTCCTGACTGGCTCATAATTGACTAGCAATTTTTTAATTGAATAGAAATTTCTTGGGTGTCCCAAAACTTGTATGGTGATAAATTGGGAACCGCTGTCCAACAAAGCTAAAAAGCTTAACGCCCTGTATCTCAATTTATAAACTTGGACACTTTCCCACATAGCGGGACCACCAGGCCCACAGTGCAGGACCGTCCATTGAGGAGACTCCCGCAGAGCGGCCTGAAATCGCGGGACTTTGTGGTCTCCGTATACTGTTCGTGACGCCAATAAATGTGATAATCAATTGTGGGACAGTTCTTTTTTTTTTAAATGGAGAAGCTGACTTTTTCCTCAGTGATAACAAGAGTTATCATTTCAGATGAGCTCTTTTAACTTATTCTATCTGTTTTCCTAAATAACAATAAGCAGTTTGTAATATCATTAAACATGTGTTTGATATTAAATCAAAACCTTTTACATTCCTACAAGAGATACAATTCTATATAAACATTCAATATTAACTTTGTTACAATTTACCTTTTTAGTATAAACCCTTTAAGCAGTTTGCAATAAAATAACGACAAAAGTAAAGTAAATCGTGTCTAGACTTCTTTCCCCTAAAAGAGAAACACAATGGGGGAAATTTACAAAGATGTGTATTCTACTTCCCATGTGATGTTGCTATGGACAACCAATCAGATCCTGTCTACTATCTTCTAGAGTGATAAATAAATAAGACATAGATTCTGATTGGTTGCCCATAGCAACATCACATGTAAAGTAGAACACACATCTTAGTAAATTTTCCCCAATATATTTGAACCATATAGTTAGTTACAGTCCAAAATACGGTCTGTCAATATTTGTTGTAAGGACAGGATCAATTCAAATTATTTATGGTCAATGTAACAGGCAAAACCAGTGTTTGTGGTTTCCATTCACAATATATGTAGTAAATCAGAAGCAAATCCTGTCCTACTCCATATAACTGGCCATAACGATGACATATAAACACTATTTACTTAATTGAATATTTTCTTCTGAAATTCTCAGTAAGAAACTTTTGGCCTAGGGGTGCCGTGAAAACATTTTCATGCTCTAGGGTGCCATGATGCAAAAATGTTTGGGAACCACTGAGCTAGCCAATGTGGGCTTAGTTAATGACAGTATTTAGTGGTCATCTGCTGCGCTATATAAAAAAATGTATATAAATAAGAGGTAACGAGGTACCAGTGTTTTCAACTGGGAAATCACTATCCACCTTTGTAACTGTAGGATAGAGAAGTACTAGTTTCTTGCTCGTTGCCAGAAGTTACATGCTCATTGCCAGGGGTTACATGCTCATTGCCAGGGGGTTTCTTGCTCGTTGCCAGGGGGTTTCTTGCTTGTTGCCAGGGGGTTTCATGGTTATCCGCACTTACTGGTAGCACTGTATGCTGTGTGCTCCCTGACAGACACTAGAGGTACAGTAGGACCTCGGCCATTAACCCCTTCAGTGGTGAGTTTTTCTAAAACAGGACAAACCTCCCAGAGCAGGTTTGTTTCTGCCCTAGAATTACTCACCCTGAATGGCCTGCCGATACTCCCCTAGACCCGCTGGTGCTCTCCTGCTGCTGCCCACTGTTGTATGTGTGGCTGCTCGCTTGTGTTCTGACACTCAGGTGCTCTCGGGTCCCCAGGTGATCGGCGTGGGGGAGTGATTGGCATCGGGAGCGGCATTGGAGAGGGGTGGGTGTGCAGTCGATGTGGTGAGCAGGGGGTGGGGCTATGTGTATGGGAGGGGGAGCAGCTGTACGGGTGGTGCTGCCAGATGGTGCACCACTGAAAGCATCACTGGCGCACACTTGGCTGTTGTGGTATGCCCGGAAATCCCGCACCGGCAGCACATCTCAGCCTGGAAAATGTCCTGGTAAACCACCGAAGTGGATAATGTATGTCGTCCATACTGTATGATGTCGACCTTTTGACTATTTATTATCTATATTTTAATCTACACCATTCTGTTTCTGGTGACTTGGAGGCGGAACCCTGTCTAACCGGCCAAAAAGGGGCCACACCCCACCAGCAGCATGTCAATCATTTGGGACACAGCGCACAACGTTGCAACCCCGGATCTGCACATGAGCAGTACGACTTCTGCCTAAGGACAGATCCAATGTAATTTCTCTACGTTCTGCTAGAACACTCTACACAGCAGCCAGTTTGGGGCAGAGGAACTCGCTGTTGTTGTTCTGTCACAATTACCGTAGGTGTCGGTTAACCCTTTCTACGTCCCAGGTACTCCGCGCTCACACAGAGAATAAAAGCATGTTTGTTATAAGCACCCACCCACTCATAACGACAACCTGCCAAGGAGCTGCAATTGGAGCTGTCAGAGAGTGGAGAGGGGCTCATCCAGCTGGTCTTTGTTTGTTCTGCATTGTGTCTGGATCCGTGCTCTTATCTGCTGCTCATCTGCTGGGATGCTGCTGATCTGCTGGGATGATACTGGGGTGCTGCTGATCCGCTGGGGTTCTGCTGGGCTGCTGCTGATCTGCTGGGATGCTACTGGGGTGCTGCTGATCCACTGGGGTTCTGCTGGGCTGCTGCTGGTTTGCTGGGATGCTACTGGGGTGCTGCTGATCCGCTGGGGTTCTGCTGGGCTGCTGCTGATCTGCTGGGATGCTACTGGGGTGCTGCTGATCCGCTGGGGTTCTGCTGGGATGCTACTGGGGTGCTGCTGATCCGCTGGGGTTCTGCTGGGATGCTGCTGATCTGATGGGATGCTACTGGGGTGCTGCTGATCTGCTGGGATGCTACTGGGGTGC
This sequence comes from Crinia signifera, assembly GCF_055691185.1. Classification (NCBI taxonomy): domain Eukaryota; kingdom Metazoa; phylum Chordata; class Amphibia; order Anura; family Myobatrachidae; genus Crinia; species Crinia signifera. The sequence continues at coordinate 19,385,814 of NC_139224.1, read as the reverse complement.
TGCTGATCCGCTGGGGTTCTGCTGGGCTGCTGTTGATCTGCTGGGATGCTACTGGGGTGCTGCTGATCCGCTGGGGTTCTGCTGGGCTGCTGCTGGGATGCTACTGGGGTGCTGCTGATCCGCTGGGGTTCTGCTGGGCTGCTGCTGATCTGCTGGGCTGCTGCTGATCTGCTGGGATGCTACTGGGGTGCTGCTGATCCGCTGGGGTTCTGCTGGGCTGCTGCTGATCTGCTGGGCTGCTGCTGATCTGCTGGGATGCTACTGGGGTGCTGCTGATCCGCTGGAGTTCTGCTGCAGATGCTGCTGTATTTCATTAGGGAAAAAAACAACAAAAAAACCCAAATCAAACTGGGGAAAAGGCAAAACTACAAGCGTAAAGTCCATCATTCCGGTCAGTCCTGTAACAGGGAGCCAATGTTCCCTGAGCTTTACCTGCCCTCTGGATGGCGCTGACATCGCCATAAATAACATCCATTCGCACATTACACATCCACGCGAGCACATCGATTCGGAACAAGGGATTTCACTCTAGCGGAGCTGAACGCTGGCTGTGTGAATTCGCGGCCATGTGAGCCAGTCTGAATTACCCCTTTATATGCATAGGATGCACCAGAAATCAATTCTCCAGCCCTTGGGAATTCAATTAATTAAAAAAAAAACACTCAGTATTACGCAATAGCCAACCATCAAATAATTTTTCCTCTGTGCGGGATCATTCGAGCAGATGTGTAAGCATGCACATCTGCCCGCAGCGTATCGCAGGGATTCAGGTGGCGGGGTGGCGTTTACCTGCTCGCTAGGCAGTCTGGTGACCAGGTCTGAATCGGGCGCAGGGTTAACCCCATATTCTCACCATGTCTGAATCGGGCCCATAGTTTGAGTATATAGATTATATAGTGTAGATTCAGTTTAGTGTATATATAGTTTATGTTGGTACAGTATATTATGTCAACAGAGACCATGTTAAAATTCATAATGTGGACAGTGGACATGACAATGTCTACATGGTGAAAGTGTTGACAGACTTGTCAATATGCTGCGTGTTGACATTCATCATGCCATGGTGACAGTGTCGACAATGCATTTTCAAGTGAGCCTAACTCTAACAGTAATGTAGACATTTTCACTATGTCAACATGGAATATGACTGCATTTAGTTGTTGACTTGATATATGTCAACATTTAACCATTTTGACATCAGAACATTACACATTCTGAGGTCAACATTAAGAGGATATCACTGCGATTACTGCACTAATGGTTAGCATTACTGCCTCACAGCGCTGAGGTCATGGGTTCTATCCCCACCATGTGTTATATATATACGGGACAGTACGGATGGTGTAATGGTTAGCATTACTGCATCACAGCACTGAGGTCATGAGTTCTATCCCCACCATGTGTTATATATACGGGGCAGTACGGACGGTGTAATGGTTAGCATTACTGCCTCACAGCACTGAGGTCATGGGTTCTATCCCCACCATGTGTTATATATACGGGGCAGCACGGACGGTGTAATGGTTAGCATTACTGCCTCACAGCGCTGAGGTCATGGGTTTTATTCCCACCATGTGTTATATATACAGGGCAGTACGGGTGGTGTAATGGTTAGCATTACTGCCTCACAGCGCTGAGGTCATGGGTTCTATCCCCACCATGTGTTATATATACGGGACAGTACGGATGGTGTAATGGTTAGCATTACTGCATCACAGCACTGAGGTCATGGGTTCTATCCCCACCATGTGTTATATATACGGGGCAGCACGGACGGTGTAATGGTTAGCATTACTGCCTCACAGCACTGAGGTCATGGGTTCCATTCCCACCATGGCTCTAACTGTGCGGAGTTTGTATATTCTCCCCGTACTTGCGTGGGTTTACTCCAGGTACAACTGTTTCCTCCCACAATCCAAAAATATACAGGTAGGTTAATTGGCTCCCAACAAATTAACCCTAGAATGTCTGTGTGTGCGTGTACATGTGGTAGGGAATATAGATTGAAAGCTCCACCGGTGCAGGGACTGATGTGAGTGTTCAACTATTCTCTGTAAATCACTGCGGAATATGTGTGCGCTATATAAATAACCGATAATAATAATAATAAATAATTAGGCTGTAGGTCACAGAGTACATAGATTTGTGTAACTGCAGTTCTCCCTGATATCGCTGGGCCGGCTGATCTGTTTCCCACTGACATGACTGTGAGATCAGGTGAAGTAAAGCAGGTGCCGGACATGACGCAGCGAGTAACCAAATCCTCTAATGGCAAACGTGAGCCAGCTGCTCTCCGCTACAGGAAGGCGAAGCTCAGTGATACGTACGTCTCGTCATCAGTGACATTACAAAGGCGCATCATCTGATACAGGCGCTGGTGGCAGCTTCCCAGGTGTCTGCTGTTCTCCTGCGCCACATTCATTATCTATGGGGGAGAATAGAAGAAAGAGGATAGGTAGATAGATAGATAGATAGATAGATAGATAAGTAGATATATATGATTTCATACAAAGAAGTATTAGAGTGCGCTAATATAGATAGTACCACCGCCTTTACAGGTTAAAACCTCTTAGGCATAGAGAGATTTAGCATTTTTTATTATTTGCATTAGAATAATAAATTAAACAATGATGAAACAATGATATAAAACAAAGTACAAGTATTTTGTTCCCAATGTAGTATAATAGATGCTTGATAACCCTACGCGTTTCGTCTTGATGACGTCATCAGGGGAGATTCAAAGCAAAATATTTTATTAGGTTCAATGATTCATTATCCAATGGTTCTTCATTGAAAGAAATCTGGAAAAATCCACTTTGATGGAAAGATAAAAATAATAACCAAATGCTCCGAATAAATTATTCTCGGTGGGAGGGGCTTAAGCCAGGGGATAACCAGCGGGACTGTGGTATCACATGTGTCTCCTTCCCACCGGATGTGATTTCATATAAATGTAGATAGTTCTAGTAGATTCTGTATAAAGGGGGGTGGACGTTCGGGGGGTGTCAGGCTGGGACCAGCTCATGACCCAGCACTTCAAATGCCAGGTAAAAGCCAAGAATTCTAGACATTTCTGTGGTATAATTTGAGATACAGATATAAGAATGTACTGATAAGGGGAATTGTCCTTTGACAGAAACGTTTCAGCATTGTTTATATTTTTGGGAGCCGTTACTTCCTATTGTTACTGCGGCTGTTTGATGTTCTCAGGGCTGATTCTCTGTGGCTGTATCCTGTGCATTCATTGTCCTCATTTCTCCATCATGCGGGAAGTCAGAAGTCACATTCCTGCTGCAAACTTTCTATAAGCTTCCCAGAGTTCTCCCCAGCCTGGCCGCAGAGAACCCGATCCGCCAGCCGCACATTTTACCTATTAGTTTGGAAGCTGTGGAATTTGGTTAAAGGAAATAGTCTGATTTCCTTCCACACCCAAGAAAGGGCGTTTTTATGTATGTTTATATACACACAGTATACACGTATACACTGCGGCCTTCTTCCCATTCTCAGCATCCTATTAACTGTATACTGAATCTGCTTATTATTATTATTGTTTGATTACATAAAGTACAGAAACAGCAGGAACACACAAACCAACAGTAAAGGTGACTTACAGGAGAGAACACTGGAGAACAAGGACACGGACATTACTGCACCAGCTGCCACAAGACCCACATCAGCATCAGGACGGGCAACCAATCAGGTCTGTTGTCCTTGGTAGTGGGGAGATGATGCTTTAAGTGCGGGAAATAAAAGCTCAAGAGGGGCGAGGGCCTTGCCCGTTGGAGCTTACAATCTAAAGGGGAGGGGTGACAGAGGGGAGATACACTGTCCATCATAACTTTTACGTAATATTAATGGGTGGCACTGGGCAGTAAAGCCGTGTACCATACTTTTTAATTTGCCTCTCCAGGAGAAGCCCGGAGAGGACAGCCGAATCTCCTGGTGGGCGGGCGGGGACAAGGCTGACGACTCAAATCTCCACCCCCTATCCAAGCAAACGCCACGATTCGAGTAGGGGGCGGGGCTAAAATTATGCGATTTGCGTAATTTTAGTCCCACCCCCTCCCATGGACCCGCAAATCTCGCCATTTCTTTCAGCTGCCATTGGTAGTGTCCTTGGTAGTGGGGGAGATGATGCTTTAAGTGCGGGAAATAAAAGCTCAAGAGGGGCGAGGGCCTTGCCCGTTGGAGCTTACAATCTAAAGGGGAGGGGTGACAGAGGGGAGATACACTGTCCATCATAACTTTTACGTAATATTAATGGGTGGCACTGGGCAGTAAAGCCGTGTACCATACTTTTTAATTTGCCTCTCCAGGAGAAGCCCGGAGAGGACAGCCGAATCTCCTGGTGGGCGGGCGGGGACAAGGCTGACGACTCAAATCTCCACCCCCTATCCAAGCAAACGCCACGATTCGAGTAGGGGGCGGGGCTAAAATTATGCGATTTGCGTAATTTTAGTCCCACCCCCTCCCATGGACCCGCAAATCTCGCCATTTCTTTCAGCTGCCATTCCAGCCAGGCAGTTTGGACTATATAGTCCATTGCCTAGTAATTTAGGCAGAATTGCTAGGCTGCAGAACTTCGGAGCCCAGCGATCAAGTAAACGCCACCCCGCCAGTGTCCTCTCGCCCCTGCGCACAGCTCAGAATATGATTGCAGCAGTGCACATGGGGAAATCCATTCTCAATCACTCACCTTCTAATGGTTTTCCCCCTGTTTGCAGCTGCAGAGTATAGACTTACCCAGCGCTGCGGTGGCCTTGGGGAAATGTAGGCCGCTGCTGATGTAAGCCGCCCTCCCTCCCAATGGCCGGGCGCAGCCTGCATTTTCTGGGGCACTCCCACCCACAAATGGCTGCCGGCTGTCAATCAACTTGCAAACAGCCAGCGATGGTGGCTCGGTGTACCATGGTGGCGATGGTGTACCATGTGCATGCCCGGGCGTTGAATAACCGCTCCAGCTGCAAATTCATGGAATCCATCACTGAGATGTATAAATGCGGTCTGACCGCGCTAATGGACATAAATAGTAAAAAAAACAGCTGCAAAACTTTGACCACTTGGTGATGCTGAATGGTCCCAATTATACCAGGGTTGCCTACCCTCCCGGAATGGCCGGGAGGGTCCTGGAAATCGTGTCCCCCTCCCGGCCCCCCGGAAAGGGGGGCAACCCTCCCGCATTGCCCTTCATCACTGGCGGACACCCCCACCCGGCCAGGGATCCCTGGGTTAAATGACATGATTTCAGATTTTTAGCCCCGCCCCCTGCCGTGCAATGCTTGAAATACAGGCATGGCACTGCGGGGGCGGGGCTAAAGTGATGAGATCACTATAAACACGCCCCTAATAGGACAGCCAGCCCTGTAGCTCCGCCCCATGAACCACCCCTTTCCCCTCCCAGAGATGGCCACGCCCCCCTGCTTTATTGAGCTGGCTGCCCAAAAAGTCGGCAACTATGAATTATACATATATATGAAAGGCTAACTACTCCTCAGGTCTATGAGCTGAAGTACCGCCAGTGACCACTAGAGGCCACTCCAAGGACCAAATGACTCAATTGTGTTCTAAAAGATGTCATAACAGAAAGTGAAAACTATTTTGGCAGGGACACTGATCTCTTTTAAACTTGCTGGATATGGAGAGAGGAAGCTGTGAAGACTGGAGGTGGAGCAGATAGGGAATGGGGGTGGGTGGACAGTTTGTGGGCTAAAAAACTGTCACAGCTCAAAGTGAAAGTAAAAACTGTCACTGCTCAAAGTTAAAGTACATTGCGGAAGCGGTCATTTTGACGGGCTTTTAACTAATTCCGCTCATTCTCCAGGGCTGGGATGGAGAAAGAAGCATGACGTGGCAAGGGGAAGGAAGAGATAGAAATGGATTTGGGAAGTGTATCTATATATATATAAAAATCGATGTGTGTATGTTCCCTCTGGACTGCAATACGGCCTGACCGATTTTGATGAAATTTTCAGGCAATCTTCAGATAAGCCCAGTGGGTGATCCTGTGAAGTTTGGTAGCGATCAGATCAACAGAATTTTTGGGGGGTTTGGGGGCAATTAATTGATCGTGCAACGAATGAGATTTCATTCCCGCCGAACTTATGTCAAATGCAACTGAATATTCAAGCCTTTGTCGACAACGTATTCCCAAATCTAACACCCAACTACAAAAATACGGATTGGCTGTGCGAACGTGCAATTTTGGCACCAAAAAATGATGATGTCAAGAAGCTCAATGAGCAAATTCAATTGAAACTGCCGGGCAAAACAGTCACATACAAATCGATTGACACAGTAACGGACGAAGAACAAGCCGTCAATTATCCGATTGAATTTTTGAATTCATTGGAACCACCTGGAATTCCACCGCACGTATCACCATTGAAGGTTGGATCACCGGTGATGCTTATTCGCAACTTAAACACACCAAAGTTGTGCAACGGAACCAGATTGACCATCGGCACTGTACCTATAGATATCTGCTAAAACTTTGTCACATTGCCGCACCCATCCATCCACCAGAAGTCATCTGGCTATAGATAATTAGTGCTTCCCATGCGAAGCCAGGGCGGGTCGCTAGTAAAATATAAACAGAAAAGTAAAACGGAGGCAAAACTTGATTCTACCACTAGATGGAGCCACTGCTGATTACCATTTACAACTACGGTGGTTTCAGCACAGAAGCTATAAGTATTCTGAGATTCTCACTGACCCACACAATGGCCACTAAGGCTACTATCACTATTGTATCAGTTTTATGATTATTTCCACGTAGAGAGATTACACCGTAAATGATAATGTTAGGCTGCATCGCTCTATTGTCTTGGATTACTCCCACCCTGAATGGAAATACACCAATGCGGCGCTAGGTTATTAAATTCCACTACAATAGAGTAGGTAGAAAAAAATCCCTTTTTTATTGGTTCAGAAATTCCACGCCAGGCTCCTGCGGACACTTTGTTCCCAAATCTCCTGTGCTGCTCACATTATTTACATTCAAGCTGGACTTAAGTTTTAATTTAGCTTTGATTTATAGCGGTGTTGATTGGGCATCTGCTTGGCCCCACTCACTGTATGTGTCAGCACACGGTGTTGAGCGGCTTGCACAGCACAGCAGACCAGTGCCAGATTAAGCCTTCGGGGGGCCCGGGGCACTTTAGACAGGGGGGCCCCCTTGCACTTACTGGCCGGAAACTGCATGGGGGAATATTACACTGTCAGAACTTCATGGGATATATATATATATATATATATATATATATATATACACACACACACACACACACACACACACACACACATACCACATGAAAAGCCTGTGTTTGTCCCTCTGCACCTTACTCTGTAGGAGACCTCACAGTCCTAGTGCTGCCTCTGATTAAAAACCCTCCCATGACTAGGCTGCTGCTGCTGTTATCCATGGGCCTGAGAAGCATGTAATGAGCTCCACCAATCAGAGCTCAGCACAGATAGGGGAAGCTGCAGCACTACCCCACTCCCATGCACAAAACCTTTAGCTAAATACATGCCAAAACCTTTTTTAAATACATGCCAACCACAGGGGCCCCTAGCTAGAGGGGGGCCCAGGGGCACTGACCCCTTGTGCCCCCATTATAATCCGGCCCTGCAGCAGACCCCTTATTAAAGCTACCCCCCCTCCTTCATCCAGTGATTATACAGGTGGTCCTTTAATTAAATATGGCCATTGTTCTCCCCTACTGCAAGAACAGTTTCTCTGGTAAGCCTACCGCAGAGTCTTGAAAGGGGGCGCACAGTACTGCTTTGGACCCTTTATGTGTAGCCCCCAATATGCAGGAATCTCCAGGTCACTGTGGAAAATAGACAGGTATGGTAAATGATAGTCTTGTCATGGAAACTTACATACTGCAAAATATTAGACATATTATAAGCATAATATACACCATGGGTCCTCAAACTGCGTCCCTCCAGATGTTGTGAAACTATAAATCCCAGCATGCCTTGCCACAGTTTTGCTATAAGGGAGTGTTAAAACTGTGGCAAGGCATGCTGGGATTTGTAGTTTCACAACATCTGGAGGGCCGCAGTTTGAGGACCCATGATATACACGATTATTTAATATTATTTAATATAAACCATCACATAAGCAAATGGGATAGGGCAGTGGTGGAATTTGTGGGCTGTGGCCCCAGGAGCGAAAATATGCAACACAGGGAGAGGCAGAGGGTGACAAGGAGAGGCAGAGGGTGACAAGGAGAGGCAGAGTGTGACAGGGAGATGCAGAGTGTAACAGGAAGAGGCAGAGTGTGATAAAGAGAGGCAGAGGATGACAGGGAGAGGCAGGAGGAGGCAGAGTGTGATGGGGAGAGGCAGAGGGGGACAGGGAGAGACAGAGGGTGACATGGAGAGGCAGAGTGCGACAGGGAGAGGCAGAGTGTGACAGGGAAATGCAGAGTGTGACTGGGAGAGGCAAGAGGAGGCAGAGGGAGGCAGAGTGTAACAGGGAGAGGCAGAGGGTAACAGGGAGAGACAGAGGGTAACAGTGAAAGCAGAGGCTGACAAGGAAAAACATTGGGTGACAGGAAAAGAGTGACAGGGGCAGCAGTGGGCCCCTTAGCCCTCAGGGACCCGGGTGTACTGCACCTGCTGCACCAATGGTAGTTTCACCTCTGGGATAGGGTTCTCCTGGGAAACTGATTTCATTTTTCAATGTACCTCTATGCAACAAATGCGGTGGCCTCCTGGAAGAGGGGATCTTCCTCTAATCCCAACAGGCAGTTGCCTAGGGTGTCACTTACTGGGGCCCCGCTGTATAAGGATCCTGTATGCTGCATCAGGGCCACTGACCATATGGGGACAGTAAGAGGCTGAGTGATAAATAAACAGTGAAATGATAGCTAAGGCCTTTTCCTTACTTACAGCTTCAGACCCATCAGTGTAATACATCAGGAAGAGCTCCATACCACCAGGGAGGGATCAGAAGATCCCTCTCCAGCTTTCCGTCCCATGGAGGAGATGGAGCTGTCGTCACCTGATACATAACGCACTATATACATCACATCCGTCAGCCTCAGACAATACGACTGTACAGTACCTGCACCTTGCTAACACACATCCCTGTAATAATGTACGCTGGATAATCACAGACACAGCAGCGAGATGTCTACTGCTCCAGCCACAGGGAGCGGAATGAGGTCAGCCGAGCACATATATGTGTGTGAGATCAGCTCGGACGTGACCATCCCAAAGGCAGCATATGACCTACATCTCCCTGGTGCTTGGCTGAGTGAGTGCTAGGCTCAGGGCCATGTGAATCTCAGCCATGTGACTAGCACTGAGTGAGCTGTACTACAGTCACTGCCAGCCCTCATCTATTTGTAGAGAAAATATTGTTTATACAATCGCTGATTGGCCCCATGATTGGTCTGTATTGCCTCCATTAATTATCTATGAGCATATTAATGTGGCCACTCAGTGCAATATCCTAATCCAGTGGCAGCCAATCAGCTCTAACTGCCAATCCTACAGGCTGTGTTTAAAAGATGGCAGGAGCTGATTGACCAGTACTTTATCTCTCTCCACTTTATCACTCTTCAAGGCTTTACATCTGTCCCTTGGTCTGATGTGATCCATTGGCATAAAAAACAAAAAACATCCCCAATAGGTACCTCTGAGACAGTGTGTGTGTGTGGGGTGGACTCTACATGTTGGGAAAAGATGCACGAAGCTTCAAAAGTGATGAAATAGAGAGTGATGAACAACCAGCCAATCAGCTCCTACCTGCCATGTCCCAAACGGTGTTTGAAAAATGTCAGGCAGGAGCTGATTCGCAGTGGTTTATCACTCTCCATTTTATCACTTTTGAAGCTTAGTGCATCTGGCTTGGAATCTGCTGAAAACGGCCTTCCAAAAATGGCTGCCAAGGAGATAGATGCAAGAGGTCCTACTGGACTTCTAGCATCCAGCGTCTGTCAGTGGAGTGTAACACATGCAGCGCTAACCGGATATGTTGGATTCCGGGAGTACTGTGAGCGCAAAATCCCTGGCAATGAGCATTGGCAGTGAGCAAGAAGCCACTGGCAACAAGCATGTAACACCTGGCAACAAGCATATAACCCCTGGCAATGAGCATGTAACCCCTTGCAATGAACATGAAACCACTGGCAGTGAGCAAGAAGCCACTGGCAACAAGCATGTATCCCCCTGGCAACAAGCATGTATCCCCCTGGCATGGCAACAAGCATGTAACCCCTGACAATGAGCATGTACCCCTTGGCAACGAGCAAGAAACCCCTGGCAATGAGCATGTAGGTAGAAAATATATAATGTATGGAGAAGGACACCGGAAACCTTTTTGGTGGTGGTGGGGTGGTAAACCCCCGGTGTGAATGCCTTTGGCAAGTTTCATACTCTATAAGCGTACAGAATGCCCACACATCTTCTCGCATGCTAGTGTTTGGCGGGGCAGCGCTAACCTCCTCTCTATGCAGGGAATATACGCTGCCTGGCGGACGGGTCAGAATCGGCTCCTCAGTGGCAGTTATCATCTGTATAGCAGGACTCGGAAGAAAGCACTAATTACACTGGTAACTTTATAAAGACCCATTGCTACAATACAGAGAATGTCTTGGAATTTATATCATTTTCTTGGTAATGGAAAAAACTCCCGGTGTACTTTACATTTCCCTGTAAAACTTATTTACAGGACGGAGAATAATCCCACATGCCTCCGAATTAACATCGATGATCCGCACCAGTGTACAGAGGTTTCGCAGCTGTGCGCTGGCCGGCACCGGGGTGACTCTGTTACTACACACGTCTGTGTTTTGATTTCAGGAGGCGCAGAGATACCGTGGGAAGAGAATCTCTTATTGTCTCTGGCAGACGAGAACAAGCACTGATGTGTTTCTGGTGTGAGACCTGGAGAGCGATATTCTGCAATAACAATAAATAATAACACACCTTTGCAGACAATTACCAGCGCTCTCTACCATGGTGCTCGCTCCCTCGATCAGCGAGAACACAGAGGCGCTGACTGGGAACCAACTGGAAGACAATATTGTTACTCCACAGGGAGACACTACTGGGCAGGCCGGCCATAAATATCCACACACTCATTTCTGGAGAGATAACACGCAACAGACTTATCAAAGAATGAAGACCAAATGTTTATTACAGAATTAAATGTATTTTTATTTTTAATCCACTTATTTAGATAAATACACATAGGTGGGGGGGGCATTCCGTCTCTCTCTCACACATCACCGTTCTGACACCTGCAGCTATTAATATTGATATTTATAGCTGCAGGTATCGTTTCCCATACACAGCAGCGCTGTTTGCGGCATTTTCTGGCTCCAGGCTTCACAGGGGAAATCTCACGAGATTTGGCTGTTGTGCTATGCGCTTTGACAGGGATTGGCGAAGGGGGAATTTTGCCCCCCCCCCCCCAATTCGGCGCCCAACATATCAATACATTTCAGTGTTACGGCTAGCTGCCTCGCTTCGGTAAAGGGTAAGGAGAAGGGGGCGGTGGGGACTTCCCCCCCACCACCACACCACACAGAGGGCCAGATTCTCTAAGCTTCAAAAGTGATAAACAGCCAGCCAATCAGCTCCTACCTGCCATATCACAGACTGTGTTTGAAAAATGTCAGACAGGAGCTGATTGGTTGGCTGTTTATCACTCTCCATTTTATCACTTTTAAAGCTTAGAGAATCTGGCCCAGAGATTGAGAAATTGCCAGGGGGCCCCCCTGGCTGGAGTGCACTGACATCACTAGCTGTCCCTCTTATGCAGCAGCAGGACCAAGGCCCCTCCAACAGGCCTGGGCTGGGAGTAGAGAGTACCTGCTCCCCCCTCTCAGCGCCACTGTATGTAGGATACAACAAAATTGCTGGCCCATTGCAATGTGCTGGGGGAATTTGTGTCATGTTTTTCTGTTTATTATCCGTGTATTTGTCTCTGACACTATTATTAGCCGTGTCCTATTACTATTGCTAAATTCATATTTTCTTCCACAAATATTTGTGCGGTTAAACGAGCGTAGTAACGAGCCTGTGATTTCCCTCACACATGGCATCTGTCATGGTAAGCCCCCTCACGAGTTCCCCCAGACACATCCACTGACTTGACGCTTGTGACATCACTGAGGGGCGTTGCAGGGAGCGACCAGACGGGCCGGTGTCTGTAACAAACCTGGTAAACAAAGAGCAGACGTTCGATCCAACGGAAAGTATTTGTACTCCAGAAAAGTAAAAGTTTTCCTCAACAATGGGATGAAAGGCGGAGGAGGACACGAGATCCCGCTCAGCTGTAGCCACGGGTATTTGTCAACAGTCGTCTCGTAGAAGAATTGTATAATAACTTCTATAAATGGCGATATTCACTAATAATAACAATAACAGAATTAGCCTTGTTCTAGGCTCCCAGCTGCCCCTGCAGTTCTCTTATTGACCACAGTGGAATTCTATTCATGCCGCCACAGCACCGAAAACGGGGACTGTGTCCTCACGGGAGCGTTGCGAGTATAGACCACACCCACTTCCTGCTAGGCCACGCCCCCACAATTTCGGTCATGCGCAGGCGTCCCTTCTCCTCCCTCCTTAAAGTTGGGAGGTATGCAAGTCTCTAGGAAACAAAGCGAATTTTCGCTGCTTAGAATCCCCCCCCCCCAGTGTTACATCACAGCATTGTGCTATTTACAGTCATTAGTCCTGTGGATACACGTCTATGTACGCTAACAGCCTGTGTTATTTGCCTGTATATAAGATGCCACATAAATAACACATTGTCACACTTATAAGATCCCAGCTCTCTCCCCGGTCTCCTAATGACTGTAATCACCTACTGGTTAATTAGGAGCCATCGGTGTTCTGTTTCCTGGTATCACTAGTAGGGACACGCTGATCTCTGATGTAGACACATGCTGTGCACACACTGACTATACATCTGCTTCCTTATGTACTTATATTGTTGTTCTTACCGGACTGTAAGGGATCCATGCCTGTAATAAGATAAAAAGTAGAATCTAAATGGTTGCTACGGGCAACATCCCATCTTCAATAGCACTGCCATCTTAGGGCCGAGGGCCGAGGCTGAAAACACTGATACGGAGAATAATGTCGGAACTACAACCATGGATGCAGCTGCTACAGGGCTCTGGAGGTGAAGGGGCAGGGCGGCACTGGCCATCTGGTGCCTCTGGCAAATGCATAGACAGAGCCCAGACAGAATGTGCCCAGCGCAGCTTCCAGGATCTCTATTTGAGTAAACCCACCCCGCTGATGGACTCTTGTGTCCAGGAAAGACGTGATGCGAGGCCTTGCCCCCAACTCGTGGCCCAGTCCGCGATTAGCAGCGCCCATGACCCCGTAACAGGGGCACGCACCCTAATGCTAGGGTCAAAATACTGTAGACACGCCTTTAGATGGGAGATCGGGCGGTGCTAACAATTAAATCCCCCCACAGAGCACCAAGCAGTGTATTATACAGGTAGTGGCGCGCTGTGGTAGCAGGTATCTCTAGAATATCGTGGGGTCTCTCAGCAGTGAAACACTTCCATGTGTCCTACTCATGCACAGTGTCAAGAAAACCAAACAGCGGCCATCTTGTTGAAGGTCTGAAGCCTCCCTGAAGGAGCACACTCCATATTTCAACAGTCTTTTCTTCTGTGAACTTACAAGTCCTCCTAATTTTACATGAGTAAAACATTGTCTGGTTCATGGGTTGAACGTCCCACACCTATTAGCTGCTACAATTTAGGGATTTCTGGGGGAAATACATAGCATTTTGGTTTGGAAGTCTCTTTGGTGCTGTGTTTTGAGAAGGAAGAAGGGGATGGATGGGATTTCTTGCAGAAAGAATCCTCCCTTTACAAGTGTTTGATCCTCATGAGTGGCCGTTAATCTCAGTGCAAACCGCAGAGGGCTGCGCTATCCCCACCGCCAGGCCCAGCGCAGCCAGCAGCACTGGGGAATAATTCCCACTTTACAGAGACTCATTATTCTTTTCTAAACAATTCCATCTGGACCGAGGCTGGAGAGCAATAAATTATTCGTATTTTTCTTCATTATTATTTTACCACTAATGGGAAAGAAAAACTCAAATTTATTCCTGCCTCGTCCAGGAAATGATACACAGATGAAGTGAGTCTGGAGAGTGGTTTCCTCTGTGTGTTATTTTTTGGGGCGATACTGCCCAGAAATGAGGTACACGGTTGGAGGTGAATCGGACTGCGCTGCTCACAAGAACCATGCGCAGAATAATTGCGCATTGCCACTCATATTCAGAGCAGGGTGCATCTTGGGAAGTGGCCCCTGCCGCAGGGGAGGTTAAAGTGAGGAGTGGGTCTGTGGGCAGGCTCGGTTTTAAACATACTTGCCTACTTTCAAACTCTCCTCTCTGGGAGAAGACTGGAGAGGACACTGTCAGCAGCACTTCGGGGGGGAGGAGCTTGATGTAGACATCATCAAGCCCAGCCCCAGGGTCCCCGAGGAATGGGTGGGGCTAAATGGCAATATTTGCATATTTAACCCCCCCCCCCCTTTTAAAAGCCGCGAATAGCAGTAATTTAACGCTGCGGACGAGGAGATGTGGGGTCCGGTGGAATCCAGGTGAATTGCCCATATTTCCGGGGGGGCCAGGAGGGGGGACAAAATTTCCGGGTTCAGTAGTCAACCCTGGTTTTATCCCCCTCTTCTCTGCTGAGCAGTAGACTCTGGATTTGGGCCAGAAGCTATGTTGCACATGGAAGTCTCCAAGAACATGGTGCTTGTACCATATATGTGGTGACTTCTCTACTGCCCATGTGCATGTGCACAATTTTCCTGGGGATTTTTGCTGCTGCTGCAGTGCCAAAGTGGGGGGGCAACAGAGAGATGATTATAATTATGGGTACAGGGTGTGCAGTATGGGCCTATATACCCTGCACCCATTATTATATCTCCCAACTAATTTTGGCAGGACAGTCCCATTTTGTTGGGACTGTCCCGCTGTCCCACTGACAGATTGTCCTCTGGTGTATGCGTGTGTGTGTTCCCCCATCTTCAGGGCCAGATAAACTATGCGGCAGCCTCCATATAAAAATATACCCTTTGTCTACCAGCGTCTATTCAGGTAGACAGAGGGTCTGGGGGCATGGCCAACAGCTCTCAGAGTGCTGCCTATGCCCCCAAAAGCATTACGGAGAGCAGACCTGGCATTTCCCCTATGTGCTCCGCATTACGGAGAGCAGGACCTGGCGTTTCCCCTCTGTGCTCCGCATTACGGAGAGCAGGACTAGGCATTTCCCTTCTGTGCTCCGCATTACGGAAAGCAGGACCTGGCGTTTCCCCTCTGTGCTCCGCATTACGGAGAGCAGGACCTGGCGTTTCCCCTCTGTGCTCCGCATTACGGAGAGCAGACCTGGCGTTTCCCCTCTGTGCTCCACATTACGGAGAGCAGACCTGGCGTTTCCCCTCTGTGCTCCGCATTACGGAGAGCAGGCCTGGCGTTTCCCCTCTGTGCTCCGCATTACGGAGAGCAGACCTGGCGTTTCCCCTCTGTGCTCCGCATTACGGAGAGCAGGACCTGGCGTTTCCCCTCTGTGCTCCGCATTACGGAGAGCAGGACCTGGCGTTTCCCCTCTGTGCTCCGCATTACGGAGAGCAGGCCTGGCGTTTCCCCTCTGTGCTCCGCATTACGGAGAGCAGACCTGGCGTTTCCCCTCTGTGCTCCGCATTACGGAGAGCAGGACCTGGCGTTTCCCCTCTGTGCTCCGCATTACGGAGAGCAGCACCTGGCGTTTCCCCTCTGTGTGCCGCATTACGGAGAGCAGGACCTGGCGTTTCCCCTCTGTGCGCCGCATTACGGAGAGCAGGACCTGGCGTTTCCCCTCTGTGCTCCGCATTACGGAGAGCAGGACCTGGCGTTTCCCCTCTGTGCTCCGCATTACGGAGAGCAGATCTGGCGTTTCCCCTATGTGCTCCGCATTACGGAGAGCAGACCTGGCGTTTCCCCTCTGTGCTCCGCATTACGGAGAGCAGGGCCTGGCGTTTCCCCTCTGTGCTCCACATTACGGAGAGCAGGACCTGACGTTTCCCCTCTGTGCTCCGCATTACGGAGAGCAGGGCCTGGCGTTTCCCCTCTGTGCTCCGCATTACGGAGAGCAGGACCTGGCGTTTTCCCTCTGTGCTCCACATTACGGAGAGCAGGACCTGACGTTTCCCCTCTGTGCGCCGCATTACGGAGAGCAGGACCCGGCGTTTCCCCTCTGTGCTCCGCATTACGGAGAGCAGGACCTGGCGTTTCCCGTATGTGCACCGCATTACGGAGAGCAGAACCTGGCGTTTCCCCTCTGTGCGCCGCATTACGGAGAGCAGACCTGGCGTTTCCCCTCTGTGCTCCACATTACGGAGAGCAGACCTGGCGTTTCCCCTCTGTGCTCCGCATTACGGTGCAGCCGGACCTGGCGTTTCCCCTCTGTGCTCCGCATTACGGAGAGCAGGACCTGGCGTTTCCCTTATATGCTCCGCATTACGGAGAGCAGGACCTGGCGTTTCCCGTATGTGCACCGCATTACGGAGAGCAGGACCTGGCGTTTCCCCTCTGTGCTCCGCATTATGGTGCAGCAGGACCTGGCGTTTCCCCTCTGTGCTCCGCATTACGGAGAGCAGGACCCGGCGTTTCCCCTCTGTGCTCCGCATTACGGAGAGCAGGACCTGGCGTTTCCCCTCTGTGCTCCGCATTACGGAGAGCAGACCTGGCGTTTCCCCTCTGTGCTCCACATTACGGAGAGCAGACCTGGCGTTTCCCCTCAGTGCTCCGCATTACGGAGAGCAGGACCTGGCGTTTCCCCTCTGTGCTCCGCATTACGGAGAGCAGGACCTGGCGTCTCCCCTCTGTGCGCCGCATTATGGAGAGCAGGACCTGGCGTTTCCCCTATATGCTCCGCATTACGGAGAGCAGGGCCTGGCGTTTCCCGTATGTGCACCGCATTACGGAGAGCAGGACCTGGCGTTTCCCCTCTGTGCGCCGCATTACGGAGAGCAGGACCTGGCGTTTCCCCTATGTGCTCCGCATTACGGAGAGCAGGACCTGGAGTTTCCCCTCTGTGCGCCGCATTACGGTGCAGCAGGACCTGGCGTTTCCCCTCTGTGCTCCACATTACGGAGAGCAGGACCTGGCGTTTCCCCTATGTGCTCCGCATTACGGAGAGCAGGACCTGGCGTTTCCCTCTGTGCTCCGCATTATGGTGCAGCCGGACCTGGCGTTTCCCCTCTGTGCTCCGCATTACAGAGAGCAGGACCTGGCGTTTCCCCTCTGTGCTCCGCATTACGGAGAGCAGGACCTGGCGTTTCCCCTCTGTGCGCTGCATTACGGAGAGCAGGACCTGGCGTTTCCCCTCTGTGCTCCGCATTACGGAGAGCAGGACCCGGCGTTTCCCCTCTGTGCTCCGCATTACAGAGATCAGGACCTGGCGTTTCCCCTCTGTGCTCCGCATTACGGAGAGCAGACCTGGCGTTTCCCCTCTGTGCTCCGCATTACGGAGAGCAGGACCTGGCGTTTCCCCTCTGTGCTCCGCATTACGGAGAGCAGGACCCGGCGTTTCCCCTCTGTGCTCCGCATTACGGAGAGCAGGACCTGGCGTTTCCCCTCTGTGCTCCGCATTACGGAGAGCAGGACCCGGCGTTTCCCCTCTGTGCTCCGTTATTAAGGTTGTTTGATATATTTACACTCAGCACAGTTCTATTTCCTTTCCCCGACTTCCCTGAGAGAAATTTTGGCAGCAAACGCCTGCACGGGTCACCCACAGCCTGGGCGTGACGGTAATTAGAATCCACTTCAATCATCCAGGATGACATCATTGTTCTGGGCTCTAAACTGTGAATGAAAACTGCCTCTTACATATACATCCAGCCAATAGAAATGTCACCTTGTCCTTCCAAACATCGTCTATTCTAAATACAATCATCATCATCCTCAGCAGCAGCAGCAGCAATCCTGTTACTTATTGGCTGCGCTCCTGCTATTGTCACCTGTGGTTCCCTGCACTGTCCAGTCCTGTGCTCCTGTAAGGATGTATGCGAGTAAACTCCACCCACTGCGCATACTCCACCCACTGCGCATACTCCACCCAAGCTGGCAATTATTTATCCACAGCGCGCATCATCGACAGTGGAGCCACAGATACTACCAGTGAGTCCCGGCTGGTGATGGAATTGGTATTCCCAAAATCCCGGGATTGGCCTCCCTAATAAAAATAAAAAAATGACCCAGACCTTAAATGTCACTATAAATGCCCCCCCCCCAAATGTCACTATAAAGCCCCCCCAACCCCTGACAATCCTCCCTTTCCTTTCCTGTCACTTAAGGCGGTGGTCCAGTGGACCATCTCCAGTGGGTGGGTGGCTGGGAGCGGAGCAGCACAGCGTGTGAGGCCAAGCGTCCGGTTCAGGACAGTGTGCTCTGCTGACAGGCATGGCGGTGATGTCAGGGGTCATGCTGCGCAGCCTGGGCGCCGCCATGCCTATCAGCAGCACAGTACACTGTCCCGAACAGCGGCAGTAGCAGTCAGCTGGGCAGCATCATATACTAAAGTACTAATCCCGGAATCCCGGGATTGGAAGCTTTAATCCCGGGATTCAAATCCCATTAATTTTAAGACAAAATCCCAGGATCCCGCTGATGTCGATCCCGGGATTGGCCTCCCTAGTTGGCAGTGGTAAGAATGGCAGTTGGTTTGGCTCCACTATTAGAATTTTGAATTGTGCTGCAGCCCCACCCCTGGATTCGCCACTGGTCACAGTCCCTCCACTGCGTATGGAAAAGCAGCACTAAAATGGTATGTGATCATTACTTCAACAGTGTCTAGGTTGACAATAAAAAGGTCGACCACTATTGGTCGACAGTCAAACTGTCGACATGCAAAACAAAAGGTCGACATGCAGTACAGTAGATCAACATGGTCAGAAGGTGGACACCAGCAAAAGGCTGACATGAAAAAAGTCGACATGGTATAAGGTTGAAAAAAAGGTCAACATGGTAAGCAGGTGCAATTCCAGCCGGCCTGCTTCAGCTCCCATCGGCCTCATTGGCTAATACCAGCTCTAGAAAGTCCATTTTCCCGTACAGAATAGGCATACAGCGCTACAGAGGAAAATGAGGGATTTGCAGCATCGTACATCTGTATAGTGTTTCTTGGAGTGGGTGTCTGAGAGCAGGAAGCAGCTCTGGCGATGAGGCTGCGGCACCGATGTCCGGGGATTTGTGCTTGGCGAATATAAGGGAAAATAAAGGTATTAACTGGACGTGTAAGACTGGACAGAGCCAGAGGAAGAAGCGATGACACAATGGGGTTATGGAGGCGTTAAGGGGACAGCGGAGGGGGGGAAACTTTGCAGTCAGTCCTGTTACAGTCATGAAGTCATTATTATATAGTAATAACTTAAAGTGGCTGTTCTGTCAGTTGACACATGAAAAGGTTGACACGCATTACTTTAACATGGTCAAACGGTCGACACAAGCAAAAAGCCAACATGGGAAAAAGGTCGACTTGAGTTTTTAATGATTTCTTATTTAAACCAACTTGTTTATACTTTACCATCCCTGTGGGCATAGAGCAGTGATTGTCAACCTTTTTCAACTCTGGGAACCAAGCCCGGACTGGCCATCGATGGCCTTGTGGGCCTATTTTGTGCAGAAAGTTCTTAGAACTTAGAGGTTCTTAGAACTTTCTGCAGCCACGCTGTTCACCCCCCCGCCATCCGCCGTCCGTCATGATGCGGCGCCACCCCTGTCATGATGCGGGGTGAAAGTGCTACTGAATGATGCTGTAGACTACAGCCACAGACCACATCACCCACAAGGCACCACCAAGTCTCCTCCCCACAGTGAGTTGAGCGCACCGACGTGGCCTATGTGCTCTATGCGCCGAGTCCCGCAGGCCGGCATCCTTCTGTAGCACTGTCACCCCGTCAGTGGGGATACAGACGTCATCTCAACGCGTGGCCACGGAAGGGTGCACAGCAGTATAGTGCGCACCGCACCCGCAACACACCCCGCCCCAGGACGAGCCATCTCCTGCCCAGCCGGGTACCGGACGAAGTCGCAACGCACACCAGGAAAAGCGTAAGAGGCAAGGTGCGGGACACCGCCCCTTGCCTATCCGTATCCCTCTCAACGAACAGCTGCATCGCACATTGGGGCAGATGTATTAAGCCTGGCGAAGATATAAACTGGAGATAAAGTGGAAGGAGATAACGCACGAGC
Organism: Crinia signifera; assembly: GCF_055691185.1. Classification (NCBI taxonomy): domain Eukaryota; kingdom Metazoa; phylum Chordata; class Amphibia; order Anura; family Myobatrachidae; genus Crinia; species Crinia signifera. The sequence continues at coordinate 19,365,584 of NC_139224.1, read as the reverse complement.
CAATCAGCTCCCAACTGTCATATTTCAAACACAGCTGATTGGCTGGTGCGTTATCTCCTTTCACTTTATCTCCAGTTTATCTCTTCCCCAGGCTTAATACATCTGCCCCATTGCGCCCACCAGTTATTGGTGATATCAGCGCAGTGTGCAGACACCTACACGCCAGCCATCTGCGTGCAAACACAGGAGAGATAAGTCCACTCACATCCCCCATAGAGTGCGCAATCTAAAATCCCATAATTTGCCTCCTTTTTTGATGCCACGCCTCCTTTCTATGAGGCCACGTCTCCTTTCTGTGAGGACACACCCCTTAAGGGTCCCGTCTGCTTTAGGTGGGCCTGTGTGCTGAAAATGCCAGGGCCGATTTCTGGTCCCAGTCCGGCCCTGCTGGGCACACCAAACGAGATCTTAAAATTGCCAAGGCACGTCACCAGTCCCCCACAGGGAAAACACATTGGTCCCCACTGTAAGAAAACAAACCTACTGCCACCCAACAAAAAAACAATCAAACTGGTCCCCACAGGTAACAATTTAAAAACCACATGAAACCAAGTTGGCGGGCCCAGGTTTCAGAGGTGTGGCCAAACACAGCGGCGCGATCGCTTAGAAGGAGGTCATCCATGCTTGTACTGGGCCCCCTTTAAGCCCCCTACATGAGCCCAGGAAACCAGTACCCTCCCATCCCCCTCTTGGAACCCCCGCACACTGTCAGGTGGATCCATTTGTCTGTATACATTGTTACATTGTATGGTATTTCTATTCTGCCAGTGGCTCTCTCCTGACATTGCTGTTGTGTTATGTTGTGTAGCGCGGGTTGCTATGTTGTTTTATTCCGTAATTATTTTACCATAGACCGGAGATGTTTGTGTGGTTCTCTCATGTGATATTCTTGTATGTTTACAGTTTTCTATCCTTGTTTTTCTGGCTTCAATAAAAATTGTTGGAAAAATAAAATAATCTCCAGTCCGTGTCCCACAATCCAGATAGTCATTGTGTTGTGATCTTTTTTTTTCTTTTGTATGAGAAGAATGTCAACCAATCAGTCTAATCCCTGAGCCGCGGTTCAGAAGTCACAAGTGGGTCGGGAAGGGATACAGAAGCAATAGGATGGGGGCGGGCAGGCGAGTAACTGTGGGGGCAATTACCTATGGTTACTACTGTATGTGCTGCTACTGCTTAGAAGTGTCTTCTATACAAGCATTATGGCCCTTATTCTGGTTCACTCGCAAAGGAAAATTCCTTCTCAGATGGACAAAACCTTGTGCACTGCAGGGGGGCAGATGTAACATGTGCAGAGAGAATTAGATTTGGGTGAGTTATTTTGTTTCTGTGCAGGGTAAATACTGGCTGCTTTATTTTTACACTGCAATATAGATCTCGCTTTGAAGAAAACCCCACCCAAATCTAACTCTCTCTGCACATGTTACATCTGCCCCACCTGCAGTGCACATGGTTTTTCCATTTGAGAAGGAATTTGCCTCTAGCTTTCTTATAAAGGGGATACGGTCATTAGGTTGAAGCATGCATTAGGTCGACAGTCAAAAAGTCGACATTGAGGTTTTCATGTTTTTTGAGCCGACGTGCGCCGACAGGCAGCGTTTCATGCCCAACCATCTACTAGGGCGTGGAGGGAGAATATAATAGTCTGCCGAACGTAGCGAGGACCGTGCCCGAAGCATCCGAGGGGACACGGTGCACTTTTTTAGTGTCCATGTCGACGGTGTCGACATTCTTGATAATAAACACCATGTTGATCTTTTGACTGTCAACCTAGCCCATGTCGACCTAATGCATGTGTCGACCTAATCACCTCTCAATCTAACCCCATGGCGACCTTCAGGTGTGTTGACCTTGATGCATGTTGACCTTCAGTGGTCAACACAATGCATGTCGACCTTCCCCTTGTCGACCCTATGAAGCATCCCTTTATAAAGGCACTCAGGTACTAGCAGGTTACGTGTCCGCTATCAGTGGAATGTTAATCTGGAGTCGCAGCTCCTCATGAGATCAGGAAAACGTTGTGTGGAACAGACAGATAACTGGCAGCGAGAGATGACAGCGGCTCACATACCAGGCTGACACAGGCCAGGCCGGGCGGGATGGGGATGGGAGTGTGTGATGCCTGGTAACGAGATAGCCAGAGATTCACTTACTTTATCTTGTGACATTCTCAACACATAGTCGTCATTTATTATTAATAAAATAGTTACTCATTAATCCTTAAGATGCTATATGTTATCATACCTCCCAACTTTGTGACGATAAGAATAGGGACAAAAAGGGGGCGTTTTGTATGAAAATGAGGGCGTGGCTTATGCAAATCCCTCGTTTTCGGCTGCGAATAGACGCTGTGCGCATGCGCACAGCGTCTATTCTGTGAGATTGGGGGGGACTCCCAACTGCCCCCCGCAGCGGGACACTGCCGGCCGCGGGAGGGACGCGGGAACGTACCCGAAAATCGGGACGTTCCCGTGTTTAGAGGGACAGTTTGGAGGTATGTGTTATTGTCATCCAAATTATGGGGCAGATGTATTAAGCCTGGTGAAGTAATAAAGTGGTGATACGATGGAAGGTGATAACCAGTGGCAGTGTTTACCTATGGGCTGCCACCCCCCGCACCCGCGTCATCGGACGATTACAGTGGGAATGCCCATGATATGCTAGTCGTTCCCATGGGCTGTGTCCCCCCATGTAGTTCGCCGTGCACGCTCGCACATTGCATCTGCACATGTGCAGAAATGCAGGACCGAATCAATTAGAATAAGCGCCAGTGTGTGTGTAGAGCTTTAAATCATTCTAACAAGCCACAAAGAGGATTCATGCAGAAGCCAGGATTATTATCTGTCCTCTGCTGCCCTCTGGTGGCAGGTGAGAACTGTGCTGTCTAATTCACATTCTTAAGGAAAGCATGTTTATTAAACTTATATTGTGTACAAAATCAAATCCCTAACGCATACCTCCCAACTTTTGCAGATCAGCAGGCGGGCTGCTGCTGCGCGCCGGAGGCGCGTTGAAATTTTCGGGGGGCGCTATGGGGGCATGACCCAGAGGCTCTGTGAGCCTCTAGCCATGCCCCCAGCCCCCTGGCTGCGGGAATAGACGCTGTGCGCATGCGCACAGCGTTTATTCCCCGCTACTTAGCAGCTGACAGGGGGGACTCCCAACAGCCCCCCCACACCGCGGGACACTGCCGCCCGCGGGTGGGACAGCGGGACAGGCCCTGACAATCGGGACTGTCCCATTAAAATCGGGACTGTTGGGAGGTATGCTAACGTAAGTGTGTATATATTTATATAGATAGATATCATTTATTTATTTATTTCAGGGAGACTAGGAATAGATCTAGTGATATAATCAACAAATTATGTTTTACAGGTCATTTCACATTGAATGTACCCTATCCCACAGGCTCGTTGCCTAGGGGCCATCCTTGACTCTGAACTGTCCTTTCATTCCCCACATTCATTCTGTCTCCAAATCATGTTACATGCATCTAAAAAACATATCCAATATACAACCCTATCTCACACAAGACACTACCAAATCTCTTATCCATGCACTCATTATATCCCGCATTGATTATTGCAATAGTCTCCTAACTGGTCTTCCCAAGAACAGACTCTCACCACTACAATCCATTCTAAATGCTGCTGCGAGGCTGATATTCCTAGCAAGACGCTCATCGTCTGCTGATCCGCTCTGCCAGTCCCTCCATTGGTTGCCTGTATCTTACTGTATTCAGTATAAAATACTTCTACTCGCATATAAAGCTATTAACCATACTGCACCAGCATATATCTCTGCACTTATCACAAAATATCTCCCATCTCGACCACTCCGCTCTGCACATGATCTGCGTCTCTCTTCTGCACGGATCACCAGCTCCCATTCACTATTACAGGACTTTCATTGGGCTGCTCCCATCCTATGGAATGCCTTTCCACGCACAATAAGACTCTGCACTAGCCTCCAAACTTTCAAGCGTTCCCTGAAAACTCACCTCTTCAGGCAAGCCTATCATTTAAGTAGCACACATATAACCCTCTGAGGCACTTATGTATTATATAGCTTCCCTTCTGGACTTGTAACTTGGTGGGACTGCTATGCTGTTACTGGTGCCTGTCCTTGTGTTTCCCTCCTATGTCCCTATAGATTGTAAGCTTGCAGCAGGGCCCTCCTACCTCCAAGTCTGTCTGTTTGTTCTATCACGGTCTACAATTGTAAAGCGCAACGGAATCTGATCGCAGTACAAATATGTTCTCATAATGGGCAAAACCATGTGCACTGCAGGTGGGGCAGATGTAACATGTGCAGAGAGAGTTGAATTTGGGTGGGGGGTGTTGAAACTGAAATCTAAATTGCAGTGTAAAATTAATCCAGGCAGTATTTACCCTGCACAGAAAAAAAATAACTCACACAAATCTAACTCATAGAAACATATAGAAACATAACTCTCTCTGCACATGTTACATCTGCCCCACCTGCAGTGCACATGGTTTTGCCCATTTTGAGAACAAATTTGTACTGCGATCAGATCTGAATAAGGGCTTATATGTAAAAGATAAATCCTCCTCACCTCTGAGGTGCAGTACCATCAGTGACCACAATAGGCCACTCTATGGAACAAATGACTCCTAACAGAAAGTGAAAGCGAAATGATCTGTTTCAAACTTGCTGCATATGGAGAGAGGGAGCTGTGAAGACAGAGATTGGAGATAGGAGCAGATAAGGTGTAAACTGGCATTTAGGCTTTTAACTTCATCAGTGAGTAGTGAGCAGGACCGGTCTGAGTAGTTTATCACCGGCCAATCAGCTCCTACAGTAACTGTGAAGTTACTGTACTGTAAATGCTTGGCTTGAAAAAATGAAAGGTACTGTACAGCACAGTAATGTCCTGTACTATACAGTAGCAGCTGATTGACCGCGGATAAAAACCAGACATTTTGGGGGAAATTTACTAATATGAAAAACCTAGTTTTTCGTATTAGTATTTTCCCTACGACTGCATACGACTGTTTTAGTCGTATGCAAAGTCGTGTTCCGGAGGGGGATTTACAAAGCAGTCATATATGTAACCCTCCGATGTCGTAGGAATTCGTATTAGCGGCACATATATACGGCTGCTAATACGAATTATTTGTAGCAGTCTGCACGGATCAGTCAGATCCGTGCTAGCTGCAGGGTGTAAAAAAAAATTAAATAAATAAATAAATAATAAAAAAAAAAAAACGGCGTGGGGTCCCCCCCACAGCCGAAACCAGCACCAGGCTGACAGAGGCTGGAGCCGGTAATTAAAAATCAGGGAACCCGACAAATAGGGGTTCCCTGATTTTTAACAACCAGCCCCAGGCTCCTGCTCTGGGGCTGGTTCCCAAAATACGGGGGACAAAATGACTAGGGGTCCCCCCAGAGCCGAATTTCCCATTAGGCACGTGAGGCACATGCCTAGGGGCGGCACATGTTTGGGGGCGGCACTTGGATGCCTGTGATAGTACTGTCAGCCCAAAATCTACCAATACCTGCAAAATATCCACTGTACTGTACTATATTCCATCTTAAATAGAGTGTAAATGGATAGGACATGCAGATACGGCCCCTGTAAACTGTCCTACTTAGTAAATATGTATTCATAATCCATTATATTGTATATTATCAAATGAGGGCTTATATGTAATCTATAAAAATAATACAATTAGGCGGGGGGGGGGGGGCAACATTATTGTTGTGCCTAGGGGCGCCTTCATCCCTAAATCCGCCCATGGGTCCCCCGTATTTTAAGAACCAGCCCCAGGCAAAACCAGCCAGCAGGGTAATGCCACAGCCGGGGGGAGACTTTTTATGCAAGTCCCCCCGGCCAAAGCATTAACCCTACCGACCAGTCAGCCTGGCCAGGGGCCCTGGGGGAGTGGGGACCCCCCCAATAAAGGGGTCCCCCCCCTCCAGGACTTACCTGACCAGGCTGAAGCCTGGTGCTGTCCTCGATGCCCCTGGGCGGTGGGCATCGAGCTGATAGCGGTGTAAAAAATAGAAAAAACTATTGTTTTGACTGTGGCACTACAAGTGCCAGCAAGCTGGGACTTGGAGAACCACAAGTCCCAGCCTGCTGGGCATTAAAGGGCCCGCTGGCACTTGTAGTGCCACAGTAAAAAAAATAGTGAAATAAAACACACTGACACCCATTTAAAATAAAAGTTTAATACACACATCACAAACATACTGATACTTACCTATCTTGATCCCGTAGGTAGGTCGCTGGCTCTGGTGTCGGCGGCTCCGGGGTCGGCGGCTCCGTGTCGGCGGCTCCTGTGTCGGCGGCTCCGGGGTCGGCGTCCTGTCCATGGATAATCCATGTTGGACCTGTGGAAGGAAATCCTACTCACCAGGTCCACCATGGATGGTCTTCTGTCTTCATCTGTCGACATCCTGGAAGTCGTCAGCAGCTGCCGGCATCTTCCGCGACGCTCCCCGGCTTTCAGAGCCGGAGAGATCCTCTCTCTTCGCCGTCTGGGCTCAGAATGAATTCTGGCCAATCAGGAGGCGCCTAGCCGCCTAGCGGCCAATCAGGAGAGACACAGGAGCCGCCGACACGGAGCCGCCGACCCCGGAGCCGCCGACACCAGAGCCAGCGACCTACCTACGGGATCAAGATAGGTAAGTATCAGTATGTTTGTGATGTGTGTATTAAACTTTTATTTTAAATGTGTGTCAGTGTGTTTTATTTCACTATTTTTTTTACTGTGGCACTACAAGTGCCAGCGGGCCCTTTAATGCCCAGCAGGCTGGGACTTGTGGTTCTCCAAGTCCCAGCTTGCTGGGGAGGCTTGCTGGCACTTGTAGTGCCACAGTCAAAAACAATAGTTTTTTCTATTTTTTACACCGCTATCAGCTCGATGCCCACCGCCCAGGGGCATCGAGGACAGCACCAGGCTTCAGCCTGGTCAGGTAAGTCCTGGAGGGGGGGGACCCCTTTATTGGGGGGGTCCCCACTCCCCCAGGGCCCCTGGCCAGGCTGACTGGTCGGTAGGGTTAATGCTTTGGCCGGGGGGACTTGCATAAAAAGTCTCCCCCCGGCTGTGGCATTACCCTGCTGGCTGGTTTTGCCTGGGGCTGGTTCTTAAAATACGGGGGACCCCTAGTCATTTTGTCCCCCGTATTTTGGGAACCAGCCCCAGAGCAGGAGCCTGGGGCTGGTTGTTAAAAATCAGGGAACCCCTATTTGTCGGGTTCCCTGATTTTTAATTACCGGCTCCAGCCTCTGTCAGCCTGGTGCTGGTTTCGGCTGTGGGGGGGACCCCACGCCGTTTTTTTTTATTTATTTAATTTTTCTATTTTTTTTACACTGAAGCCTGCACGGATCTGACTGATCCGTGCAGGCTTAAAGCAAATAGAACAGGAAAATGGTGTTCTATTTTCCTGTCGTATTTGCGTGGGTGTTTCACACCACTAAGCAGCCGTATTGTCGGTACGGCTGCTTAGTACATCAGGAATCACCATTCTTTTGAATGGTGATTTCTGTCGTATCCTATCGATGGTGTAGCATTCGTATTTGTAAATACAAATACGAATGTTCCATCTTTAGGACTACGAATTGTTGTATTTTTGGGATTGTAAATCCCGAAAATACAAATTCGTAAAAAAAGGTGTATTTCTCCCTACGAATACACCTTTTTTCTACGAATCCATTTTGGTAAATGTCCTCCTTTATCACTTCACTGAGCTTACTAAATCTACAGTACCACTGTATACAGTACATGACTGTAACAGTGCTGTGTGTAAAATTAAAATGATCCCTTTACGAATCAGTAACTTACTGTGAATGTCATGACACCAAAAACAATACACGCATTAGCGTCCGAGCTGCTCCAGTGTAGTGCCCGTGTAGACGCTCAAACGTCCGTGCAAATTTAGACGCCCGGAAAGCCTTATTGGGAAGCTGGTAAGGTACAGCTTACTGGACAGTACAATAGTAGCAAAGTGTACTTTACTGTAGTTCCTGTGCTTCATGCACGCGCTGCAGCACAAATTTCACGCATGCGCAATGAGGATTTCAAAAAGTGACATCTGGTGGATGATCACTGGTAGTGCACTCAGCCGGAGATGCCACTGCGAATCGCCAAGCTTTTAAAATGTATTGCGATCAGGGCCGGCGCCACCACTAGGCAGCTCTAGGCATTTGCCTAGGGCGCCGGCACCTGGAGGGCCACAGTTCGCCCCTCACCCCCAGCGAACTGTGTAAAAAAATTGCTGCCCCGGCATCCCTGCAGTGCTGGGGCGGTCAGGGGTGTCCGTGCCGTAGGGGTACCTGCGGCGCCGTCATGTCTATAAAGCTGGCTGCGGCCGGCGGGGTCCTGGTAGTGAATAGCAAATAACTAGCGCTTCCCGCGCCGCCGTGCGCATAGCGCTAGTTATTTGCTATTCACTACAGGGACCCCGCCGGCCGCAGCCAGCTTTATACACATGACGGCGCCGCAGGTACCCCTACGGCACGGACACCACTGACCGCCCCAGCACTGCAGGGACGCCGGGGCAGCAATTTTTTTACACAGGTACTCCCTCCCCCCGGCACCGGGGCGCCCCCACCCCGACCTGCCTGGGGCGCTCCGGTGCCTTGCACCGGCCCTGATTGCGATGCTGCGCCCCGTGGCCTGCCATGGCGGGCTGGCGGTACAATCGCCATAGGTACAAAGGATGAACGGCGCTACATCTGTAGTAAGGGTATAGACATGGTACATTAAATGTGTTCTGATTGGCTGCTTTTACATTCTGTGCACTGTGATTGGTGTTATTTTTTAGTGGATTTTAGATATGGCGAATTGTGATGCGCATTGGCCAAATTACAGACCCTCATTGCAGCCCCCAGCTCGGGCATCTGATGAAGATGGAGCTGTGTATGTTGTGTGGTTGGGAAAAGTACTTTCGTTATCATCATAATATTGCCAGTCAAAAAATGATATATTGGTATTTGAGAGAAACTTTTTCCAATTCTCATCGTCATTTCCTTAGTACAGTAGTAAGGGTTATACACTATGGGCCTTATTCTGGTTCACTCTCAGAGGCAAATTCCTTCTCAAATGGACAAAACCATGTGCACTGCAGGTGGGGCAGATGTAACTTGTGCACAGAGAATTAGATTTGGGTGGGGTTTTTCTTTAAAGTGAGATCTATATTGCAGTGTAGAAATAAAGCAGCCAGTATTTACACTGCACAGAAACAAAATAACTCACCCAAATCTAATTCTCTCTGCACATTTTGCATCTGCCCCCCCTGCAGTGCACATGGTTTTGTCCATTTGAGAAGGAAATTGCCTCTGAGAGTGAACCAGAATAAGGGCCTATGTGAGACTGGTGCTTGGGATGTTGGCAGTCAGTGGAGCACTGGTGGTGGCCGTACTGCATTCCACAGCATCGCCCTCAACAGCAATGTACCAGCCAATCAGCTCCTAGCTGCCATGTTACTGGTTGTGTTTGTAAAATGACAGTTGGGAGCTGATTGGCTGGTATTTAATCGCCACAGACCCCCATCTCCGCTATCATTCTGTATACTCATGGTTACCTCTACACAATACCTGTGCACTAGTCTACAATAAATAAAAGCTTAATACCCACATCCACTAGGGTAGGTATCGCATGCGGTACCCCGTCAACGCACCCAGTGGCGGAACTCCGGGAGACAACGGAGCCTCCAGCCGCCGGGTCCTAAGCCCTCAAGGGGCACTTTGCTCTTTCACAATTCCTGCTGGCTCAGGGAGCAAGTATCCCTGGGCTCCTCCTCACCCGCCATGGATTGCTACGCAGGCGGTGATAGACAGCCACCGGCGCTGCAGAGCTATCAGCTGTCCATTGGAACATGTATCTGCAGCCACGGGCTCCATGACAGGACGGTGGGCAGGGCAGGAGCAGGTGGGAGGCCCGCATACATCAGAGGCACTGCAGGTCCTGTGGCTTCCGGCACCGCGGCTCCAGCAGTGTCACTAAGGTGAGGGCTGCTGGGAGCAGCCGGGAGTTATGCATGCATGTTACCTACTTTTACTCCCCTCTCTGCCTGGCCCCCCTCGTTCTCTGCCTCACCCCCTCTCTCAGTGCCGGTGCAAGGCGCCGGAGCGCCCCAGGCGGAGGGGGCACCCCAGCGCTTACCCGCTCCACGGGTGGGGGGTTGGGGAGGAATACGGCTGGCGCGCTAATCTGGGGGGGGGGAGGGACACGGCAGGCGCGCTGATCTGGGGGGGGGGGGATACGGCCGCCGTGCTGTTCCCTCCGGTGCATATATAATTACTCACCCGGGTCTAGCTCATCGGGCGGGAGCGAGAGCTGGAGGTCTGGCTTAGCAGGCAGGAGGGAGGCCTCGCAGTTCAGTCCCGGCGCAGTGTGACTGACATCTTCCTCCACCCGCACCGTGTACAGCCGCTCAGCCAGGCAGCGCTGAGCACTTGGCTCACCCTCAGACGCTGCCCGGCTGAGCGGCTGTACGCGGTGCGGGTGGAGGAAGATGTCAGTTAACATGCACCGGGACTGAACTGCATACAGCGCAGCGAGCCCTCCCTCCTGCCCGCTAAGCCAGACCTCCAGCTCTCCCTCCTGCCCTGCTCCCAACTACCGCCCCCCAGTGGCTGGCGCCCTAGGCAAATGCCTAACACTGCCTAGTGGTGGCGCCGGCCCTGCCCTCTCTATATGTCTGCCCCCTCATCCCTCTCTCTCTGCCTGGCCCCCCTCGTTCTCTGCCTCACACCCTCTCTATATGTCTGCCCCCTCATCCCTCTCTCTCTGCCTTAGCCCTCCCCCACTCTCTCTCTCTCTCCCCATTTCTCTCTTTTTGCCTGAACACCCTGTCTCTCACCTCTCTCTCTCTCTCTCTGCCTGACACCCCTCTCTCTCTGCCTGAACCCCCTCTGTCACCTCTTTCTTTCTGCCTGACATTCACCTCCTCTCTTTCTCTCCATCGCTCCCCCTATCTCATTCTCCCTCTCTATAGTGATCTATCAATGGGGGGCACCAGCTTTTATCTTGCCCCCGGCCTACATGGATGAACTTACGCCACTGAACTCACCCGAGCGGCAGGATCGCATACGATACATTGAAAGCAGCATTTCTAGGCAAAACCCTTCTAGCAGGGTTGCCTACTTTTAAGCTCTCTCTGGGATTGGGCAGCCAGCTGGAGGAAGCAGGGGAGGGCAGTGCTATTTTTCAGCAGGAACCAGCAGGAACTCAGTTCCTGAACCTCTAATTAAATATGACATTATCAGGAATTAAACATGTACCTCTCTCTCCCATTCTGTATTATATATATATTTTTTATTTAATTGATCCACCCCCAGACCTGGAGTTCCTGGACCTATTTTTCCAGAAAAATAGTGCTGGGGTGGGGCATCATTGTGGCCCCGCCACTGCTGTGAAATGCCGGTATTACAGTGGGGAGCAGAACCACGATGACAATATTCGAGCCATCGGATGCCCACGGATCCTCTGCCAACGGGGATTGTGGGAGGCTGGGGGGATTGCTGGGGACTTGTCCACCTTACCAGGGAGACGGGAGGTGGACTCAATTTTCTGCCTTCTAGTAGACCCAGTCCTGAGTAAGTAGGGCCCCCTGCTAGTTATAATAAGCCCCCGGGAAACCTTCTCACACAGCAACAGGTCTTAGTGGGTAAAATACTTTTTCAGACGACCAGAGAAAAATCCAGAACCTGAAAATGGCGTTCTTTCTACTTTCCGACAACCCATTGTAAATGATAGGTTTCCTATCTCCATCTGTGCGCCTCACATGTCACTTGTGCTATCAGTGCGTTCTGCTCATTTCCTTCCATTAATCTTTAAAAGTTAATGTGTAAGCAGAAAGGATCCCACAGCCAAATGGCACGGTACAGGCTGGGGGAGGAGACAGAGAGGAACCGAATCAGCCACACGATCATTAGTGAGCGATGCAAACAGCATAAGATGGGAGTTCTAATGAAAATGGGCTGTCGCTATGGGCAACCAACCAGAAGCTACTTATTTATTTAGCACCTTCTAGAAGATAATAGAACAAATCTGATTGGTTGTTGTGGGCAACATCTCATCTTCAACAGAACTCCCATCTTAGTAAATAAACCCCAATGAGAATATCACATTTCCTCCATCTTCTGAGAATGACGGAAGAGGCTAATGTGTACTCTAATGATGTTACAGAGATCTTCTAGGTGTCTGGGGCTGATACGGCATTGGGAACCAGGGCCGCCAATAGGGGGGTGCTTTGGGTACAGCTGTCCCGGGCTCCAGCCTCTGGAAGCCCTGTTGGGAACGACACCAGGCATCCTTCTGCATGACCAGAAAAAGAAAATAAAAGCAGCGCTACCCAAACGTAATTAATAAGTAGAAAAACGATTGGACTGTCTTCACAATTTTATATTGTAATAAAAAACTAAAAACATTATATACTGTATAATGAATATTTAAAAGCAAATGAATGATTGAAACAATTGCAGTAGCTTATACTCATTGATTACAGCCAATATGTGCATTCCTATTAATTGGAATGAGGTTAATTACCCTTAAAGTATTTATAATTATCAACCACCTTTCAAGCAAAGTGGTCGGAATTTGGTGCATCCGGTTCCCACTGGAGAAGGAATGGTTTGAGTCCCTTTATAGTCCTCAGCAAGTTATCAGCGTGGCTTGTCTGCTGGATTGCGGAAAAGATGGATGCAGTTCAAGTGACTCCCAGGCTGGTTCGGACAAAGAAGCAGTGGTGGGGGATGGCTATCAGCTGTGGTCTACTAACGCGTTTCGCTGTGTAGACAACTTTTTCAAAGGTGGACCACCTCTCTAGTGAGGTGCAGTCTGCACCGGGAGGATGACCCCAAAATGACATCGCCTCGGTGGCAGAGTCGGGTTATCATTATGCAACATTATCATGTGACATGTTACCATAGTAATGGATGAAAATGAGGGCATGTCATGAGGTCACACCCCTTTACTCAATACCACACCGTTGCACCAGATGTAACTGACCCCAGTGATGCCAATGCCTTTAGCCCCTCCTATAAAACACTTATTACTGCCTTTACTGATGGTACACCCATTGCTGGAATAACCACCAAGGCTACCTGTTCTACCCCAAAGGGTTGGAGAAGAGCCACTTGGGGACGGAACTAACACAGGTATTCTCCTCATACATTGTGATGAACACAACCATAAATGGCTGCACCAAGAAGACCTCTTAGACCAAATTGTTGCCTGTGCCCCCACAATAACAAGTACAGTATAAGGCAATGTAGTGTTTGTTCTTAGACAAAACAAGTCCGAAAAACAGATGGTGCCGGGCAATATCTACAGTTGGTCAAGGTTGAAAAATATTTCTTTTGGCAACAATAAGTCATGGTCAATAAACCTAATTTATCAATGAGTACAGAGTCTGTGGTAATCGGCAAATACACTAAAATTCAGTATAAAAATGATAAGGAGCTGTATAAGTTTCACCTACTTCTCAGACATCAAGATCATGGAAGGTCGTAAGGCGACCACCCTACGAAGACACTGCATCCTGCTGCTTCTAATGGGAATGTTTGTTGCTGGTAACAAGTCTTGAATAAATGTGTTTGGTGTTATGTTATGGCCTAGACAGTATATGCTATGCGATGATGGAAGGCTATCAGTATCTGCAAGCCCTCCTAGATGTCCTGTGACAATTGCCTATCATTGGTAGTGGTTCACAGGTGGCTCTTAAAGCTTTGTGACAGAGAGGTATGTGTGCCCTTCGCCTCTAATAGCCAGGAATGTTGTATTATATCCAGCCAGGGGTTAAAGTGTGTGTGTGGGGGGAACGGTGTGTAACTGAGTTCCACCACCTGTAATGGTGAGGTGGAACTAGTTCAGCCTCCACCTTGTCCCTGCACAGTAATTTTAACAGAAAAGCATTATAGTGGGGTGTCAATATCAATAACACTAGTTCTTGGTTCTTTTTTTTTTTTCCAGGACAGACTCAGAGAAAATATATAACAGCTTTCATGGAAAACCACGCCGCATCCCCTGATGTAATGTTCCAGCTGTATCTTGCGACATATGACCAGGCATCCACGGTTACGGTCACGGTGTCCAAGCCTCAATTCAATCAGACGCTGTTCATTGAGAGGGAAAGCAGTGCACTGGTGACCCTAAACTACATGTATATGATCACGGAAAGCCAAGAGACTTCCAAGGCTGTGCTGGTGACATCCGACAATGACATATCTGTCTTTGCTTTCTACACATATGCCACTTCTGCTGATGCCATGGCCTGTGTTCAACTTGAAGACCTGGGAACAGAGTATTACATAGCAACTACTGGGTCGGGAGCAAGCAAGCAATTTGCCGTTGCCAATGGCCTAGAAGAAGTTGTCTCAGTGACTGTGACCGTCTCTGGGTCCATCACCTTTAAAGGCATCTCCTACACCAGTGGAGATTCCTTCTCGTTCCAACTTGAGTATCAACAAGTCGTTCAGTTTCAGAGTGCAGATGACCTCACAGGCACCAGAGTCTCATCCACAGGCCCAGTGGCTGTGTTCAGTGGCCAAAAATGCTTCTTGTCTCTTAATGGGTGTGATGTCTTGGCTGAGCAGCTACATCCTGTGGAGAACTGGGGGAGTTTTCTTGCTGTGTTTCCCTTGCTAAACCACGCAAAGGATGTCATTAAAATTATATCAGCCAGTCCAGATACCCTAGTGGATATTAGTAGTCCGAAGGGAGACACCCACTACAGCCTACAAAATGGATCCTATATCGAAATTGTGGTAGAGAAAGAAATGACTATTAATGCCACCAAACCCATTATGGTTACATACATCTTCCAAGATTCTATACCAGGAGTAGTTTCAGTGTATGATCCCTTTATCACTAATGTCCCTCCCTCATTAGTCACAAGGATGCATTACAGATTTGTAACACAGACAAGATACTACAACTACCTCCTGATTGTATCTCAGGCGTCTTCTGGTGATGGCTTCTTCCTGGACCACCAAAGGCTCAGTTCATACAGTCTTTCATCTAAATCTTGGAATGGATTCCATGCTTGGGAGGTCTCTTTGGGTAAAACCGAGGGACCACATGAAATATATCATGAGTCCATGCCGTTTACAATCTACGTTTTTGGAATTGAGTACTATGTTTCTTATGGTTACTCAATGGGACAGGAAGCAATATATGCAGGTAATGACGCCTTATTTTCTCTTCTTCCGTTACACTTGTTCTCCCCAACCCACACCGGCATATTTTAGAGTAACGGCATTCTGAGATGGCCTAATACAAACATAGTGTGTATTAATCCAGGACCACACACGGAGATAACAACACATCATATACACTTACCCAAACATATATCCCACAGAAGACGAAAAATGTAACTCACGCCAAGGCTCCAGGTCCTCTACCATTGCACTAACCCAATACCGCACTTCTGGATTTATGGCCCGGCATGACCATAGGATATAGGATACCCCTATTGTTGTCTGTGCTTCTCAGACTTGTATTTATATCCTCAGATATGTCATTACTCTTTGTTGCCATGGGACACAACACAGATCCATTCTGCTGCATTGTTTTCAATCGTATCAAGATGGCAGCTATGTGGTGTCTCCCCCAGCTCATATAAAAACATGGTTACAAAGCATAGAATTACAGTAGTACAGGAGTAAACAATACATTAACGTTATCAGATGGAAAACAAACCACTGAAATATGCACTTACTGCAGTTATTGATGAGGCAAATATCTTGTATTTCTGGCCAGATAAACCGTCCCCAGCACCAACAGCTGAGCCGTCCCCAGCACCAACAGAGGACCCTAAACCCAAGGGCGCGCTGAGCTGTCTCTCTCATGGAGCAGAATACCATCTACCTCTCCGCTTGGTGACCGAGGCCAACCTCAATGTGTTTGATATTCACCTGGAAGACCCTCTGTGCCAGGCGGAGCTGGATGGAAATGTCGCTGTCATTAAAATACCGTTCAGCGGATGTGGATCTCGTGTCCTGGTGAGATTTACTGTACTTCCAGCAGCCTTTATTGCTGAGTTTATCCTAGCGCTAATCTTTAGTTACTAATCAGCTACTCTGGTGCCGAAACACAGTATTGGGGGCTACAGACACAGGGCCTTATTCAGATCTGCGTGCAGTACCGTATGTTGCGCATCTGCGCATGTGCAGGCGGGTATCTGCGCATGTGCAGGCGTATGGTATGTGCACCCACGGCGAGGGGGGGGGGGGGAGATGGGCGGGGGCGCCGAGCTGCCCCACTACCATATGGGAACGCCCAGCGTTCCATGGGCGTTTCCATGAGAACGCTGTGCGTTCTCATGGTAATGAGGCAGTGACGCGGGTGTGGGGGGCGGGTGGCTGACATCACCGGATGTCAGCTGCCCGCCCATATCCACATCAGCGTGCACGCAAATGTAAGTAACTGAAAAGTCACTTTTATAGGCGTGCACGCCAAACATCATTCGATGGTCGGTGACCATCGAATGATGTGGGCGGTTACCCGAGCCATGCGAATGGATGTTTATGCAAAACATCCATTCGCAGCTGTTCGGGCAAAGCCGCACTTTGAGGGGGCGGCGGCGGGGAGGGGGGGGGGGGCGTTCGCCGGGCGGGGTTTGGTGGACTCGCAAAGGCTACGAATTCAACCAGAATAACCCCCACAGTCTCACAAGAGTTTTAGGGGCACATTTACTAAGATTTACTAAGATTTCGCAATTGTTGCTGAAATGTATAATTTATCAGCACATATTGTAGAAATAAGAAAGTATTGGCAGAATTTACAAATGATCACTTATCTATGGTGGGAGCCCATTCCCGCTATGAGTAAAAGGTAATCCGTAATGTCAGCGATGTTCTACTGGTTTCAGACCCCAGTTGCACTAATGCACATGTGCTGGTTACCGGTTGGCTGGGGAGGAGGAGCAACCTGGGATCTCCCTCTGGAAAAACTTTGCATAACATAGACCATAGACTACAATGGCTACGCCATCTAAAGATGTGTTCGCATTTGGTGCCAAGCTCTTGACTCTTTTTCCAATTAAGCAGCCGCATAGTAACCTATAAAATAGGGGGACCACAGCAGATATCTCTGACACCCCCCTCCCCTTAAATTCAGGAGATACTGACATTTTGCCTGTATCCTTCAGGTAATTGCTGTTTTTTAGGGATTTCCCACAAATCAGATTGTAGTCTTTCTCTACACACTACAATCATGTAAACCTCCTACTATCTGGATGTTTCCACAGAGTGAAGACGGGGTGACGTTCTATGTAAATACCGTCTACGGAACGATCCCGGAGACCAACGTGCACCGCATAGAGATCCCAGTGAGGTGCGAAATGGAAGCCAATGAGACCCTTGGGTTCCTCTTTCATCCTAAAGTCACAGATGTGGTCTCCCAGGGTCACTATAACGTCTCCCTGAAGCTCTATCAGAACAGCGACTTTTTTGACCTTATTACCACGTATCCGTATGCGGTTGACATCCATGGTCATCTACATGTGGAGTTCAGAGTGGAGTCAGACGATAGAGAGCTCCAGATAATGGCAGAGAACTGCAGGGCTTCCCCGTCACTGGAGGATACAGAGCATATATACAGTCTCATCCAGCACGGGTAATTATTACATACATGTAGACTTAATACAACATGTTGGTATGTTATTGCCATGCTGTGGTGGGTGCACTAAACTGATCACAAAAATAGCAGCAGTAAAAATGACCTCAAACCTCTTACCCCCTTCCCCTAATGTGATATTACTGAACTGAGGTGGGGTTCAGTGAAGAAAGAAGAAATAAGGGAAGTATTTCATACCTCTATAATTGCATTATTGTATAGCTGTGGTAGGAAGTCTCACTGTGGTGGATCTTCAAGTACCAGAATGCCCTACCAGACAATGTTTTTCCATTACATTGTACCTCTGCTTGTTCTCAGGTGTTCCCGCGACTCTACCTTGCAGACTCACCCAGTCTCAGACCAGAGGCTGAAACGCTTCAGCTTCCATGTTTTTAGGTTTAACAACTTCCAGGAGGTTTATCTGTCCTGCAACGTCATCATCTGTCACAATGAAACTTCTCCAAACCGCTGTACACAGGGCTGCCTCATGGGGAGACACCGGCGTGATACCCAAAACTCTGACAGGCGGCTAAACTCAGCCAGGCTATCCCAGGGGCCTATTCTGTTTAAGTCTGGTGAGTAACTTCTACTACATTGCTTTCATTTGTAGTTTGCCCTTGTGGTGATATAGAAACATAGAAATCAGCCGTCCATGTTTAATGCGATCAATCAGCCGTCCATGTTTAATGCCAGGCACAGCTATGATCCCAATTCTTCAGCTTATTGATCAGAGCAATGATTGCCTTATAAATCTTGTCAGCAAGTAACATATGCCGAATTTGACGGCATATTAGAATCATTTGGCCCATCTAGTCAGTATCTAGATGAGGCCGTACCAGTGACCTATACAGAACTGGTCACAGTATCTAGATGAGGCCGTACCAGTGACCTATACAGAACTGGGCACAGTATCTAGATGAGGCCGCACCAGTGACCTATACAGAACTGGGCACAGTATCTAGATGAGGACATACCAATGACCTATACAGAACTGGGCACAGTATCTAGATGAGACTGCACCAGTGACCTATACAGAACTGGGCACAGTATCTAGATGAGGTTGCACCAGTGACCTATACAGAACTGGGCACAGTATCTAGATGAGGCTGTACCAGTGACCTATACAGAACTGGGCACAGTATCTAGATGAGGCCGCACCAGTGACCTATACAGAACTGGGCACAGTATCTAGATGAGGACGTACCAATGACCTATACAGAACTGGGCACAGTATCTAGATGAGGCTGCACCAGTGACCTATACAGAACTGGGCACAGTATCTAGATGAGGCCGCACCAGTGACCTATACAGAACTGGGCACAGTATCTAGGTGAGGCCGCACCAGTGACCTATACAGAACTGGGCACAGTATCTAGATGAGGCCGCACCAGTGACTTATACAGAACTGGGCACAGTATCTAGATGAGGTCGCACCAGTGACCTATACAGAACTGGGGGCAGTATCTAGATGAGGCCGCACCAGTGACCTATACAGAACTGGGGGCAGTATCTAGATGAGACTGCACCAGTGACCTATACAGAACTGGGCACAGTATCTAGGTGAGGCCGCACCAGTGACCTATACAGAACTGGGCACAGTATCTAGATGAGGCCGCACCAGTGACCTATACAGAACTGGGCACAGTATCTAGATGAGGCCGCACCAGTGACCTATACAGAACTGGGCACAGTATCTAGATGAGGCCACACCAGTGACCTATACAGAACTGGGCACAGTACCTAGAGGAAGCCGCACCAGTCACCTATACAGAACTGGGCACAGTACCTAGATGAGTCCACACCAGTGACCTATACAGAACTGGGCACAGTATCTAGATGAGGCCGCACCAGTCTCCTATACAGAACTGGGCACAGTATCTAGATGAGGCCGCACCAGTCACCTATACAGAACTGGGCACAGTATCTAGATGAGGCAGCACCAGTGACCTATACAGAACTGGGCACAGTATCTAGATGAGGCTGCACCAGTGACCTATACAGAACTGGACACAGTACCTAGAGGAAGCTGCACCAGTGACCTATACAGAACTGGGCACAGTATCTAGATGAGGCCACACCAGTGACCTATACAGAGCTGGGCACAGTATCTAGATGAGGCCACACCAGTGACCTATACAGAACTGGGCACAGTATCTAGATGAGGCCGCACCAGTCACCTATACAGAACTGGGCACAGTATCTAGATGAGGCAACACCAGTGACCTATACAGAACTGGGCACAGTATCTAGATGAGGCCACACCAGTGACCTATACAGAGCTGGGCACAGTATCTAGATGAGGCCACACCAGTGACCTATACAGAACTGGGCACAGTATCTAGATGAGGCCGTACCAGTCACCTATACAGAACTGGGCACAGTATCTAGATGAGGCAGCACCAGTGACCTATACAGAACTGGGCACAGTATCTAGATGAGGCTGCACCAGTGACCTATACAGAACTGGACACAGTACCTAGAGGAAGCTGCACCAGTGACCTATACAGAACTGGGCACAGTATCTAGATGAGGCCACACCAGTGACCTATACAGAGCTGGGCACAGTATCTAGATGAGGCCACACCAGTGACCTATACAGAACTGGGCACAGTATCTAGATGAGGCCGCACCAGTCACCTATACAGAACTGGGCACAGTATCTAGATGAGGCAACACCAGTGACCTATACAGAACTGGGCACAGTATCTAGATGAGGCCACACCAGTGACCTATACAGAGCTGGGCACAGTATCTAGATGAGGCCACACCAGTGACCTATACAGAACTGGGCACAGTATCTAGATGAGGCCGTACCAGTCACCTATACAGAACTGGGCACAGTATCTAGATGAGGCCGCACCAGTGACCTATACAGAACTGGGCACAGTATCTAGATGAGGCCGTACCAGTGACCTATACAGAACTGGGCACAGTATCTAGATGAGGCCGTACCAATAAAGATATTAAAGGGCACAGGTCCAAGTGTGAGTAGATGTGTACAGCTAGTGAAGACTTCACAGCCAAATGAAAATGTCCAATCCATTAGTTACACGCTCACCATCGTATGATTGTTACACTGGGCACCAGTCATCGCACACTAGGAGTAGCCAGAGACTTACTTAATACAGGCCTATCTGGCCTGGAGCTGATGTCACGCACCCTCTCATAAAATGCTTGGGAACGCTTGCATTTTCCTAGGCAAGCCCAGCGAGGTAAACGTCGCCACAAGCTGCCCCGTACACATGAAATCCCACCCATGTGCACGGGTGCAAATGCGTTCCTATATGCTGAAGTTAAGGTTGCACAGATGAGGTGATGTGTTGTATGTACATGTTTAAAATGCAAATAAGAAAGGCAAATGTGCAGGCAGGAATGGCTATCTCTTTACCTCTAAATCCCTCTTAATCAGTGGCGTAACAATATCCCCGCAGACCCCGCGGTGGCGGTGAGGTGCTGAGGAAGTGTGGGCGCCGGTCCGTGGGGCTATGGTTACGCCACTGATGGTCCCTGGCTCTCTCCTCCTGGCTCCTGCTGCAGTGCTAATTGAAACTAACCCTCACAAAATGGCTGCCCTCATACAGCAGACAGTTTTTCAGGATGCTAGAGGAGGCGGCGGCCTCCTTTAGTATCCTTAAAAACGGTCTGCTATTAAGGGCAGCCATTTTGTGTGGGTCAGTATTCATTAGGAGGAGCGCCGGACCGCGGCGCGGACCAGATCTGCGGGTCCCTGCCAAGAATGCGGTGGTGGCTGCAAGCAGCATATAGAGGGGTAAGGTTTACTGGGGGGGGGGTGCAAATTTACTAGTTACGCCACTGCCCTTAATGCCTGATGGCATTCAGACTGTAGAGTTGGGATTACATACAGTAGCCACACTGAGCAGCACCACTGTCTGGCTCAAATACAGCCCTGTCAGGGCCGGTGCTAGGGTGTCCGGCGCCCTCCTGCAAACCATACATTTTGCGCCCTTTCACATTCCCATTGCAACTAGCTGCAGACCAATGGTGGGAGTGTATGCAACATGCGATCCTATGGAGGATCTCGGGAGCATGTACATGTATGCATACACCATCTCAGTGCTGTGTCCGCAAAATGTTGCAGGCACTAAAGGTGCCCATACACGCTGCGAGAATCGCATACGTTATGGGCTAGATCGCATTGCACGGCATGCATGCAATGTGTGTGCGATGCGATCCGAAAGCAGTACAAAAAGTATGTGCAGCACTTGTGACTGAGGGGAGAGAAGGAGGAGATGAAAGAAGAGGGGAGGAGATAGAGGGGTGGAGTGTTGAGGACTGGCAGTGGCACTGGCACAGCACACTGAGAAGAGGGAAGGAAGGGGAGGCGGCGCTGCTGCCTGTTCGTCATTTGATTGACAGCTGACAGGCGCAGGGAGCAATGGGTAGGGGGCGGATCCGGACATGACATGTCATCCAGGCATTCACAGACAACGCTACATGCCTCAGCGCAAGTGTCCGTGAGGAAGAGGGGGCAGGTCGCAGGAGGAGGACAGTGAGTGCGTGGTGCAGGGAGCTGCTCAGCCTCTCCATGGCTGTGTGCACTCGCAGTGCAGGGAGCAGCTCTTTATACTGCCGCCCGCCCGCTGTCAGACAGGAGGCAGTGACAGTGAGGGCTGAGGCAGCTTTAGCAGAGCAGGGAGGGAGACAGCGCCTTTTCAGCATGGCGCCTCCCTGCTTTGCAGGAGCTGCTGAGTGGGTAGCGCCGGCCCTGAGCCCTGTGACTTACCGCAGTCACAGTACAATGAATATCTGTAACTTTATCACCCACTCTCTCTGCAGGTCAACTCCAGGCTGCGCATACCATCCCTTCCTCGGTGCTTGTGGCTGTGGTTGGAGTTATGGGCATCTTGTCTGTGCTGGGACTGGTGATCCAAAAGCGTTACTATAGGAGACACGACTATACCCTGCTGGGAAACGGGAGCCACCAACAGTAAAGCAGGACGGAAAATCAGCCAACATGGCCGATAACATTGAGTTTTTACAGAAGTTATTGTGGTGAAATACATAGGGGCCGATTCAGTCCTGATCGCTGTTGAACAAATTTACATCGGCGAGAGAGCAGACAGCTGCTGCTCACCATTGAATTAATTTTTACATTGGGCACCAATCATCGTAAGCTAGAAGTAGCCAGGGACGTGCTCGGCAGCTGTGATGAATACAGGTATATCCGGCCTGGAGATGATGTCACACACCTTCCCCTAAAACGCTTGGGCACGCCTGTGTTTTGGGTTGTTTGGGTTTTTTTGGCACATCTGCGCTTTTATTTTTACCACCCCCTGATGCCTACTTCCTGTCAATCACTTTGCGAATGGCTATTGCAGGAAAAAAGTAACAGGATTACCTTGCTAGCAGGTGCCGCGCACAAGCATTAATAATCTGCCACTGTTCAAATTTGCTCAGCAGTGATCAGGTGTGAATCGGCCCCATGATAAAATGTGTTTATATTATTTCTAATTACTGAAGGACAGTAGTCCTGCTACGTACATTACCATCTTGTTTTATTAATACCTTGTAAAGTGTTAATTCTCTCAAAAGCTCAGAACAATAATTAAAAAAAATCTCTTTGATCTTTGCCACAGTGATACTTGGTGAACAATAACACATTGCCACTAGGGAACCCAGAACTATGACACACCACTACTAGAGGCCCAAGAACAATGACACACCACCACTAGGGGACCCAGAACAATGACACACCACCACTAGGGGACCCACAACAATGACACACTGCCACTAGGGGACCCAGAACAATGACACATTGCCACTAGGGAACCCAAAACTATGACACACCACTACTAGGGGACCCAGAACAATGACACACCACCACTAGGTGACCATGAACAATGACACACTGCCGCTAGGGGTCCATGAACAATGACACACTACCACTAGGGGACCCAGAACAATGACACACCACCACTAGGGGACCCAGAACAATGACACACCACCACTAGGAGACCCAGAACAATGACACACTGACACTAGGAGACCCAGAACAATGACACACCACCACTAGGGGAGCCAGAACAATTACACACCACTACTAGGGGACCCAGAACAATGACACACCACCACTAGGGGACCCAGAACAATTACACACCACCAGTAGGAAGACCCAGAACAATGACACACCACCACTAGGGGAGCCAGAACAATGACACACCACCACTAGGGGAGCCAGAACAATGACACACCACCAGTAGGAAGACCCAGAACAATGACACACCACCACTAGGGGACCCAGAACAATGACACACCACCACTAGAGGAGCCAGAACAATGACACACCACCACTAGGAGACCCAGAACAATGACACACCACCACTAGGGGAGCCAGAACAATGACACACCACCAGTAGGAAGACCCAGAACAATGACACACCACCACTAGGGGAGCCAGAACAATGACACACCACCACTAGGGGAGCCAGAACAATTACACACCACTACTAGGGGAGCCAGAACAATTACACACCACTACTAGGTGACCATGAACAATGACACACTACCACTAGGAGACCCAGAACAATGACACACCACCACTAGGAGACCCAGAACAATGACACACTACCACTAGGGGACCCAGAACAATGACACACCACCACTAGGTGACCATGAACAATGACACACTACCACTAGGAGACCCAGAACAATGACACACCACCACTAGGAGACCCAGAACAATGACACACCACCACTAGGGGAGCCAGAACAATTACACACCACTACTAGGGGAGCCAGAACAATTACACACCACCACTAGGGGACCATGAACAATGACACACTACCACTAGGGGACCCAGAACAATGACAAACTACCACTAGGGGACCCAGAACAATGACACACCACCACTAGGTGACCATGAACAATGACACACTACCACTAGGGGACCCATAAAAATGACACACTACCTTTAGGGGACCCATAACAATGACACACTACCACTAGGGGAGCCAGAACCATGACACACTACCACTAGGGGACCCAGAACAATGACACACCACCACTAGGGGACCCAGAACCATGACACACTACCACTAGGGGAGCCTGAACAATGACACACCACCACTAGGGGACCATGAACAATGACACACTAGCACTAGGGGACCCAGAACAATGACACACTACCACTAGGGGACCCAGAACAATGACACACTACCACTAGGGGACCCAGAACAATGACACACCACCACTAGGGGACCCAGAACAATGACACACTACCACTAGGGGACCCAGAACAATGACACACTACCACTAGGGGACCCAGAACAATGACACACCACCACTAGGGGACCATGAACCATGACACACCACCACTAGGATACCCAGAACAATGACACACTACCACTAGGGGACCAAGAACCATGACACACCACCACTAGGGGACCCAGAACCATGACACACCACCACTAGGGGACCCAGAACCATGACACACCACCACTAGGGGACCCAGAACCATGACACACCACCGCTAGGGAACCCAGAACCATGACACACCCCCACTAGGGGACCCAGAACAATGACACACCACCACTAGGGGACCCAGAACCATGACACACCACCACTAGGGGATCATGAACAATGACACACCACCAGTAGGGGACCCAGAACCATGACACACCAC
The DNA here is from genome assembly GCF_055691185.1 of Crinia signifera. NCBI lineage: Eukaryota > Metazoa > Chordata > Amphibia > Anura > Myobatrachidae > Crinia > Crinia signifera. The sequence continues at coordinate 19,340,350 of NC_139224.1, read as the reverse complement.
CGCTAGGGAACCCAGAACCATGACACACCCCCACTAGGGGACCCAGAACAATGACACACCACCACTAGGGGACCCAGAACCATGACACACCACCACTAGGGGACCATGAACAATGACACACTACCACTAGGGGACCCACAACAATGACACACTACCACTAGGGGACCCAGAACAATGACACACCACCACTAGGGGAGCCAGAACAATTACACACTACCACTAGGGGACCCACAACAATGACACACTACCACTAGGGGACCCATAAAAATGACACACTACCTTTAGGGGACCCATAACAATGACACACTACCACTAGGGGAGCCAGAACCATGACACACTACCACTAGGGCAACCATCCATAACAATTACACACTACCACTAGGGAAACCTGAACAATGACACACCACCACTAGGGGACCAAGAACCATGACACACCACCACTAGGGGAGCCAGAACAATGACAAACTACCACTAGGGGACCCAGAACAATGACAAACTACCACTAGGTGACCCAGAACCATGACACACTACCTTTAGGGGGCCCAGAACAATGACACACTACCACCTCTTTGGAAGCCAGAACACTGGCACACTACCACTTGGGGACAGAAAACACTGGCACACTACTATTAGAGGACCAAATACTCTGGCACACTATCACCAGGGGACCTGGAACAATGGCACACTACATCATTGGGAACAGAACATTGGCACACTTTCTATTGGGGACTTAGAACAATGACACACTACTACTTCATGGGAAACAAGAACAATTGCACTCTACTACTTGGCACACAACTGCTAGGGGACACAGGACACTTGCAAACTATGACTTGGGCATCCGCACTTCAGCCTATTGGGAAACCAGAACAATGAAACACAATCACTAGGGGACCTACAACAGTGGTACAATACCACCAGGAGTACCAAAACAGTGGCACACTACCACTTGGGCATCCAGAAAAAATGCACACTAACAATTGAGCACTTAGAACAACCTGTAATCTGTAAACAATGGCACACTACCACTCTACATCTTTGTGTCCAAGAGCAATGGCACACTACTGTACCAGTAGGGGGACCCAGCACAATGCCACACTGCCTCTTGGGAACCCAGTATAATGGCACACCACCACTTCAACTCCTAGAACAATGCACTACCACTTGGGCTCCCAGAACAACTGGCACACTCCATCTTGGTGACCTAGAGCACTTACACATGGGCCGCCAGAACAAAATCACACGACCACTTGGACAATCAAAACAGTGACACACTACCACTTGGTCCCACAGAACAATGATACACTACCACTTGGGCCCCCAGAACAATGACACACTACCACTTTGTCCTTTTGTCCACACTCGCACTTTAGTAAATTTACCCCTATGTGGCAACATATCCACTGTATTGCAGTCTAAGGGTTGACACATGTACCCTTATGTGCTGTTCCCTAGAAGAGCTGTGCTGATAGCTGACCAAGTGGAACCGTAACAATAAATGCAGGCTCACTTTTCCTCAACTGTTCATATCCTGGTGAGTACACAAGCACACTGTACCTCCTAAAACTGGAGGTCTCCGCAGAAGGACTGTTGGGGTGCGGTGGAGCACACTGGTAAAACAGTGGTACACTAGTGTCAATGATCCAAGTTTTCATACTACAAAAAGTGGGCGGGGTCGAAATCACCAGGGCCTACCAGTGAATTCCCTGGTCCGAGGTTGGCTACATCATTCCCCGCTTGTCTCTGGGGTAAGTGAAGACTCTGCATCTTGGCAACTGAAACTATTTCAAAACAGAACTAATTATATTTCCACCGCTCAATAGTAGTTTTCTACCTGATATCTCTAACGCTGTTGATAACGGAACATTCAATCCTACCCCACAAGCTCAATGTCATCCTTCACTTGGAACTGGCCTTTGTTCCCCTGGAAGTGATTATATAGCCACCACAAAGCCCTGATCTCAACATCCTGGAGTCTGTCTGCCCCCTCAAACATGACAGCATTATGGGCATTGGGATCTGGAGTGAGAGGCAGAATTCTATTTATTCTGTGCCCCTCCCAAGTTGAAAACATACTGGCACCCCTGGCTATAATAACACTAAGTAAGGGTATCCTGGTATTCCACGCCTTCTTATTTAGAGGTAGCTCAGGGTTGCCGACCCTCCCGGAATTTCCGGGAGTCTCCCGAAAATCTGGTACCCCCTCCCGGCCCCCGGAAGGGTGGGCAACCCTCCCGGATTCAGGGGGGACCCCCGCTGACCCCCGGATCGCGGCATTAAAATGCCGCAATCCTCGGGTCTCAGAGGAGGGGGCGGAGCTAAAACGGCACAATCGCGTCATTTTAGCCCCGCCCCCTCCATGGAGATCCCTGAATTAGCTGCTTTTAACAGTATGGGGGCGGGGCTTAGTGATGTCACTCGTTAGCCCCGCCCCCTGAACGGCTGCTGAAACTCTCCTCTCCGGGCTTCTCCCGGAGAGGAGAATGTTAAAGTCGGCAACCCTGAGGTAGCTGTAATTAAGTATATTCTGCAGGCATTCCCAACCTCAGTCCTCAAGGCACACTTACAGTGCAGTTTTTAGTGTTATCCAGGTGTGGCATCGCAGACACTGCAGGGGTTAATAAAGTGACATGCCTTATCAGTGAGTGGGGGAGTGTATGACCCAAACCAGCTCTGCTAGTTCTTCCAGGTCCTGCCACATGTAGGGGGGTAGGACAGGAAGTGAGGGGAGTTTCAGAACAAAGGACACAGGACAGGTGTAGTGCAGTTTCATTAAGGGATGAAAGCCCAGGCTGGGACTGTGGAGAACCGGCAGAATGATTTTCCACAATCCCTGGCCTTATGGAAATGAGAGTAGTGTTTGATGAGTAACAGCATTTAAATCAGTGGAAGAAACAAGGGGGATCCCCACCTTCAGGGGTACCCTAGCAGCAGGATGGGAGCAGTGGCGTAACTATAGCACCGCAGCCCCCGCGGTCCCAGGGGGGCGCTGTGCATATGGGGGCGCCGGGGGGGCTGCGGTGCTATAGTAATCCCCCCGCCCCCCATCCCCCGCATGCTTACCTGTCCGCGCATCCCGGCTCCCCTCCTGGCTTTAAGCAATGCTATGGAGACGGACCACGATAAAATGGCCGCCCCATAAAGCAGACTGTTCTCTGAAACTGTCTGCGGTATGGGGGCGGCCATTTTATCGTGGTCCGTCTGCATAGAATTTATTGAAGCCAGGAGGGGAGCCGGGACGCGCGGCCGGACAGGTAAGCATGCGGCAATGGGGGGAGGGGGCACGGGGGGCACGCCGGACCGACGGGCTGGCAGGGAGGGGGGGCGCCCCCCATTAATGGCGGGGGGGCACCCCAAACAAAGCTACGCCGCTGGATGGGAGGTGTGAGTCTCGGGAGAGGACGGTCTGGGTGAATGGTAGGAAACCACGCGAGCCATGAAAGGCCCCCAGCGACGAAGTCAGAACAGATCCCACTTAGATAGAATGCAGAGATCCCCCAACGAATAGGGGGAGAATGCACCGATAATGATCTCAGTTTGCGGCCACCGCACTACTGATTCCCAGAGAACACTCAAGTATGTAACGTAATGCTGTCCCATCAATGTTGATGCCGCTGTTGCCATTGAAGTGAATTAAAGGAAATGCTAACCCGATGTAGCCTATAGGAATATTGTGCTAGAGAGAGAAGGGCAAGGGAAAAAAAGATGTGATTGCCGTGATAATCCTTTCTGAACTGTGAATAAGCTGCTTGCTGTTTATCATGAGATGGCCTGGTGTACCATTGTTACCTCCACTCCCATGCCTGGCACGGGAATAACACAGGTTTCAGTGCAGGTGACTTAATTAGTACCTACATTTCCTATCCAGCATATCATAGCATGGTGTTTCCAGAGTTATGCCTCTTGTTCTTCGGTTAGCTACAGTCATTAATCAAACAACTTTTTAATGGCATTTATTGGCTTTTAGTTTTTATTTTACATTTACATTTTTTTTTATAGCAGCCTAACTTAAAAACAAATTGAAACAGTATTAAAACAATTTTTATCTTGATATACATGGCTGAAAATGTGGCTCTTAATAATTTCAATGTGATTCTTGAGCTTGTTTCATTTCATTGAGCTGAGTTTTTTTAAATCAGGTTCAAATGAAGACAGATATAATCACAGATCAGGAGCTGCTCCGAAACGTATTGCAATATTTATGTACATAAGACTAGCATGCTTTTCTGAAGAAGCAGAGGAGTCGTGTGCGGTCAGGAATCGGGTCCCTCTGGGGAAAATTTACTAAGAATATGAATACGTCTTACCAGGAATGAATATGACTGGCAATGGCCATATTTTTGATAAAATACGATTCGTATTTGTACTCAGCCGATGGCGTAGGCAGTCGTATTCTGGCCAATACAAATTTGCATTTAGCGGCCGTATATACAGCCGCTAAATACAAATACAAGTCGTCAGCTTGCATGGATCAGCTAGATCCGTGCAGGCTGCAGTGCAAAAAAACCCCAATAATAATAATCTAAAAAAACGGCATGGAGAATTTACTGGCCCAGACATAAGCCTGTGTATCGTTTCATACATTAAATTCAGGTGGTTTTAATCTATTCCATCAGTAATAATTATTCTTTCCCCCAAAAAATTGCTGTTCCGCTGTATATATTGTGTTATGAAAGAACTAACATGGGTAACACTTTAATAAATGTACAGTAAGTTGTTAATTAAACAAAGGGAATTGTACAGTACATAGTAGTATACACAAGTGTAGTAACATAAACAAGGTGATACTGTACAGTACATAGTAGTAGACACAAGTGTAGTAACATAAACAAGGTGATACTGTACATACTGTAGTAGACACATGTGTAGTATCAGAAACAAGGTGATACTGTACAGTACATAGTAGTAGACACAAGTGTAGTAACATAAACAAGGTGATACTGTACATAGTAGACACAAGTGTAGTAACATAAACAAGGTGATACTGTACATAGTAGACACAAGTGTAGTATCAGAAACAAGGTGATAATGTACATAGTAGACACAAGTGTAGTTACATAAACAAGGTGATACTGTACATAGTAAACACAAGTGTAGTAATAGAAACAAGGTGATACTGTACAGTACAAAGTAGTAGACACAAGTGTAGTAACATAAACAAGGTGATACTGTACATAGTAGACACAAGTGTAGTATCAGAAACAAGGTGATAATGTACATAGTAGACACAAGTGTAGTAACATAAACAAGGTGATACTGTACATAGTAGACACAAGTGTAGTAATAGAAACAAGGTGATACTGTACAGTACATAGTAGTAGACACAAGTGTAGTAACATAAACAAGGTGATACTGTACATAGTAGACACAAGTGTAGTAATAGAAACAAGGTGATAATGTACATAGTAGACACAAGTGTAGTATCAGAAACAAGGTGATACTGTACATAGTAGACACAAGTGTAGTATCAGAAACAAGGTGATACTGTACTGTACATAGTAGACACAAGTGTAGTAATAGAAACAAGGTGATACTGTACAGTACATAGTAGTAGACACAAGTGTAGTAACATAAACAAGGTGATACTGTACATAGTAGACACAAGTGTAGTAACATAAACACGGTGATACTGTACATAGTAGACACAAGTGTAGTATCAGAAACAAGGTGATACTGTACATAGTAGACACAAGTGTAGTATCAGAAACAAGGTGATACTGTACTGTACATAGTAGACACAAGTGTAGTAACATAAACAAGGTGATACTGTACATAGTAGACACAAGTGTAGTATCAGAAACAAGGTGATACTGTACACAGTAGTAGACACAAGTGTAGTATCAGAAACAAGGTGATACTGTACATACAGTAGTAGTAGACACAAGTGTAGTAACATAAACAAGGTGATACTGTACAGTACATAGTAGACACAAGTGTAGTAACATAAACAAGGTGATAATGTACATAGTAGTAGACACAAGTGTAGTAACATAAACAAGGTGATAATGTTCATAGTAGACACAAGTGTAGTAACATAAACAAGGTGATAATGTACATAGTAGTAGACACAAGTGTAGTAACATAAACAAGGTGATAATGTAGATAGTAGACACTATGGGGGAAATTTACTAAAGGAAATTTGTAAAAAATAGGTGTATTTGTATTTAGAAATACACTTATTTTTGACATTTACTATCCCGAAAATACGGCAATTCGTATTCGTATTGATAGCACATCAATAAGAAATCGAATTGCCGTATTTTCGGGATAGTAAATATCAAAAATAAGTGTTTTTCTAAATACAAATACACCTATTTTTTTACAAATTTCCTTTAGTAAATTTCCCCCTATGTAGTAACAGAAACAAGGTGATACTGTACAGTACATAGTAGACACAAGTTTAGTAACATAAACAAGGTGATACTGTACAGTACATAGTAGACACAAGTGTAGTAACATAAACAAGGTGATACTGTACAGTACATAGTAGTAGACACAAGTGTAGTAACATAAAAAAGGTGATACTGTTTAGTACATAGTATACACAAGTGTAGTAACATAAAAAAGGTAATGATGTACATAGTAGTAGACACAAGTGTAGTAACATAAACAAGGTGATAATGTACATAGTAGACACTAGTGTAGTAACAGAAACAAGGTGATACTGTACAGTACATAGTAGTAGACACAAGTGTAGTAACATAAAAAAGGTGATACTGTACAGTACATAGTAGACACAAGTGTAGTAACATAAAAAGGTGATAATGTACATAGTAGTAGACACAAGTGTAGTAACATAAACAAGGTGATACTGTACAGTACATAGTAGTAGACACAAGTGTAGTAACATAAACAAGGTGATAATGCACATAGTAGACACTACTGTAGTAACATAAAAAAGGAGATACTGTACAGTACATAGTAGACACAAGTGTAGTAACATAAAAAAGGTGATAATGTACGTAGTACAACTGGTATTCGCAAGTAGCCACAATTGTAGCGATAAAAACCTGTTTAGTGTATTTTGTGTTCCAGCACAATAACTACTAGGAAAACACTTATATTATCGGTCATGTTGGCTGATTTTCTGTCCCGTTTTATTGTTGGTGACTCTCGTTCCTCAACAGCGGATTTTCGTGTCTCCTATAATGATGTTTTTGAATCACCAGCCCCAGCACAGCCAAGAACCCCATAACGGCAACCACAGCCACAAGCACGGAGGACGGGACGGTATGTGCAGCCTGGAAGTGACCTGCAGAAAGAGTGGGTGATAAAGTTACAGATATTCATCGTACTGTGATTTTGCTGCAGTAAGCCATAGGGCTGTATTTAAGCCTGGCAGTGGTGCTGCTCAGTGTGTCTACTGTGTGTAATGCTAACTCTACAGCCTGTATACTATGGAATAGAGCAGGGGTTCTCAAAATCGGTCTTCGTGACCCCTCACAGTTCACGTTTTCCAGGTGCACTCATTACTCATTGACACATTTTAATAGAGCCACAGGTGGAGCTAATTATTTCACTTGTGATTCTGTGAGGAGACCTGCAAAACATGTACTGTGTGGGGTCCTGAGGACCGAGTTTGAGAATCTGTTGAATAGTGTTATGCCCCATCACTCACAGCGACTTACAGATGGAAGTTAAAAGAGGCCCAGAATTAGCAATTGGTAATTAAAAGTAGTATGATAGCAGTGGCGTAACTATGAATTGGGCGCCCCCCCGCCGTTAATGGGGGGCGCCCCCCACCGCACCCCCCGCCCGCAGCCTTACCTGTCTTGCTGGTCCCGTCCCGGCTCCCTTGCTGGCTTCATTCTTCTGCTAGTGAGACGGACCAACACAAAATGTCCGCCCCCATACAGCAGACAGTTTCAGAGAGCTGTCTGCTATATGGGGCGGACATTTTATTGTGGTCCGTCTCACTAGCAGAAGAATGAAGCCAGCAAGGGAGCCGGGACGGGACAGTGAAGTCAGGTAAGGCTAAGGGCGGCGGATTGGCGGGCGGCAGATGGGCGGACGGGAGGAGGCTAACTATAGCACCACAGCCCCCCGGCGCCCACACATGCACAGCGCCCCCCCCCCCCCCCCGCGGCCGCGGGGGCTGCGGTGCTATAGTTACGCCTCTGTATGATAGTTGTAATCTAAAATGTTTGGCAGGGACTGTAGCTTCACAGAGCGTCCACACCCTAACTATAGTCTACTTACATGTCAGCCCCCCAGATATTCCTCTAAAAGTTAGAGTGAGGCCGTGGGCACTGATGGCATTATGGTTAGCATGATCAACCCACAGCACGGAGGTCATAAGATCAAGTCCCGGTCATGGCCCATCTGTTTGGGGGATATTTTATGTTTTTGCCTCCCTAATCCAACAAACCCAGACCTACATTGGCAGCTGTTTTGCTGTGGATGAAGCATCCATTGGATCAATTCATAAAAAAATTAAATATCTATGATGAGTTGAGCCATTGACACCTTCCAAATTCTGACAAATGTAAACTGGGACCCTGCCACACACTGAAGTTGCATATGGCCAAAAAGAGGATGCGGCCTCATGTCATTGGGCGTGGCTTTGTAGGAAATGCAGAGATTGCAAGCCACGCATTTTGGGAGTTGCTGGCCACGTCCACAGCATCTATTCACCGCTGATTGAGTGTGGCTGATCTACTTTGTTTTGCTGCCTGGGAATTGGATATTTATGGGTTATACGGGCAGATACCCCAAAATAATCTAACTACAAATGTAGTAGATGTTTACTCACCAGACTTAAACAGAATAGGCCCCTGGGATAGCCTGGCCGAGTTTAGCCGCCTGTCAGAGTTTTGGGTGTCACGCCGTTGTCTTCCCATTAGGCAGCCCCGTGTACAGTGGTTTGGAGAAGTGTCATTGTGACAGATGATGACGTTGCAGGACAGATAAACCTCCTGGAAGTTGTGAAACTTGAATACGTGGACGCTGAAGCGTTGGAGCCTCTGGTCTGAGACTGGGTGAGTCTGCAACGTAGAGTCGTGGGAACACCTGAGAACAAGCAGAGGTAGTTACTTGTAGTTACAGCCCCTTCTCACTTCAGTAACGTCACATCAGGTGGGGAGAGTATGGAGTTGAGTCTATAGAACCCACTAAAGCATGGCATTACCACACTCAGGGGTAGATGTATGAAGCAGTTATAAGTCAGGAGAGGTGATAAAGTGCCTGGTACTTTATCACCGGCCAATCAGCTCCTGACTGTTAAGTTACAGGCTGGATTTAAAATGGGTCATTTAGTAGCTGATTGTCCCGGGCACTTTATCACTTCTCCTCCCTTATTACTTCTTCATACATCAACTGTTAGGGATCTGGGTGTGAACCCACCGTTGGAGTACAGTGACAGGCACGTGTGGACGATGGTGGTGGACTGTGCCCTCAGCCGTGATTGCTGTTTAGGACGGCCACGGCGCACCCTACACTGACCCTATTGGCCTTCTCGGGCTGGTGACTGTAGACTGCGGATTGCTAGGCTTCTCCTGTAGTCGCCACGTTCAAAGGAGTGAGTTAAGCCCGCTCTAACCCTGATAAAAACCAGGTTTTAAGGTAATACAAGTCTACGGCGACCGCTCGAGACAGGACCAAGAGGAGATCTAACTACAGTCGCTAACTGGACAGGACACCCTGGCTAACGGCACCAGGCCAAGGATGGGGAGTGTGACCAAGTCACAGGCACCAGGCCAACTAATGACGGGGTGCCACCAAACAAAATACACACCAACAAAAATAGTACACTTAAAGCGATGGTACCCCAAAACAGGCGTGAACCCACAGTCATGGGCCTCTCCGAATCACTGAGAGCTGGACCAGGACAATAATAATAATAATAACAACTTAGGATAAAGGGCAGCTTGCCCACAGAAAAGAAAGATAAGGAACCAGGCTCCACAGGAGGACTTACGTGACCGGACCCAACCCTCCGGCAGCACAGGATGATAAGGTGCACGCCAGGGGTGGCTTGGCAGGACTGGATGGAAATTCGCTGACCAAGATGGAACGGGACCAGACAGGACCAGGAGTGGATAGTGACTGCACCAAGACGGGACCAAGACCAGACTAAGACAGGACTGGATGCAGACAGCAGCCAGATGACGACTGGACAATGACTGGACCACAACTGGACTAGGACAGGAGTGGATCAGGATGGGACCAGGACAGGATAGAGACTGGACCAAGGCTGGACTGTGAGTGGACCCAGACTGCAGCAGGACAAGACACTTGACAGGACCAGGATTAACAGGACCGGGACAGACCCAGACAGGACAAGACAAATCTAGACCAGGACAGGAGTGCAGCCAGGACAAGCTGCAGGGAGCAATGACCTGACAAATGACCAACGGAAGCCAAAAGACTGCAGCTCTTAGCAACAGGAAATTGCAAACAGGAAACTAGAAGCTATCACCGGCTCTGCATTGCTCAGGAGAATGCCTTCAGAAGGACTCAGGTGATTAACCTACCTGTGACATACCCAGCCAATCTGCCAGCAGGAATAATGAGCTCATTATCTATCAGCCTTGTGAATAAATCACGTTTCCAGAAGAGTTGAGCTGCAATGGCACAGACTGACCACTGGAGGCCACCAGTGAGTCAAATGCAAAACACAATCTGAACAGAACACAAGACAGAACTGAACCATTATTAATGGTTCCTAACATCTACCTCTCATTTATTAATTGCCCAACATGTTGTATTAAGTCTACATGTATGTAATAATTACCCGTGCTGGATGAGACTGTATATATGCTCTGTATCCTCCAGTGACGGGGAAGCCCTGCAGTTTTCTGCCATTATCTGGAGCTCTGTATCGTCTGACTCCACTCTGAACTCCACATGTAGATGACCATGGATGTCAACCGCATACGGATACGTGGTAATAAGGTCAATAAAGTCGCTGTTCTGATAGAGCTTCAGGGAGATGTTATAGTGACTCTTGTAGACCACATCTGTGACTTCAGGATGAAAGTAGAACCCAAGGGTCTCATTAACTTCCATTTCGCACCTCACTGGGATCTCTATGCGGTGCACGTTGGTCTCCGGGATCGTTCCATAGACGGTATTTACATAGAACGTCACCCCGTCTTCACTCTGTGGAAGCATCCAGATAGTAGGAGGTTTACACTTTTGTTGTGTGCAATGCAGGGCCATGTTGGGAGGTACGCACAGTACACCTTACCCCTCTTCCTCACGTCCCTCTTTTTTTAAGTCACTTAAGACAGGAGGGCGTTGGGAACATGACCCATTCCAGAAGGGACAAAATGCTCTGTGCCGGAACTTCCCCAGTAATATATGATTGGCATCACCTGTGTTTAAGTATTCAATTTATAATAAAGGAATTTCAACACAGGTGATTGCAGTTTTAAATTAAGAAGGAAGTCCTAGGATGGGTCATGTTGGGAGGAAAGGATTATGTCATTACAGTTAAACGTTATTAATTTAATAATCCCTAATACTGTCTATAGCTCCACCTAATTGAAAACTATTATTTTATAGTGTTCTTGTAGTCAAAGAAAGAAAATTTAAACCACCATAAAACACACACAGTGTCCCCGGCTTCCCCTCTTTTATCAGATTATGGTGCAGAGAATGACATTCATTTAATATAAAAAAAAAAAGACCGAACATCTAATAAAGTAAGCATTATATAAGTGATTTCTATTTCCTAACAATTTTACCTTCCCAAATTTATCAAATCAATTTTTTGGAGGAAATCCTTCATAATCAGGGGGTTACAGACAGGGGTTTATTTAGTAAGACGGGAGTTCTATTGAAGATGAGATGTTGCTGTGGGTAACCAATCCGATACTATATACTGTATTATCTTCTAGAAGGTGCTAAATAAATAAAAAGTAGATTCCGATTGGTTACTACGGGCAACATCCCATTTTCAGTTGAACTCTCATCTTAGTAAATAAAACCCAAAATGTCAGAATCTCCAGGATTTAAGAAGGGTGGGAGGTCAGAGATACAGTGGCGGTTTTGACCTATGGGCTGTGAGACTGCACTGGCTTCACTGTGACTGGTAGTGACTTCCTATTGGAGGTCCGACCTGCCAGTCACCCAAGGCAGTCCCATTGGTAGGTGTTCCCTCCTTCCAAGATGCCTCTATGTGGGCTGCTGCACGACAGCCCATGAAATTGGTTCTGCGCATGCGCAATACGGAGGACGTTACGGCGCATGTGCCAAGTCGGGACCCTGAATATTTGTCGGTGGGCTGCTACCAAAGCAGCCCATAGAGGCTGGGGCCAGCGCATGCGCAGTACCAATGAAGCTACGGCATCGCGGCAGCCCCCCTCCTCCACAGAGGTAAAAGCCACCAATGCAGAGAAATCTGCTGCAGTCCTGCATATTCCATAGGTTTCTATGAAGGCTTTTAAATGGAATTTGAGAATTTGGCGCTGAGAGTGATTGCCATCTTTACCGGTTGGCAGCTGTTGCAGTCTATGGCAGCGGTGTAGCTAGGTGCCATGGTGCCCGGAGCAAGGGCATATTTCGCGCCCCCCTACCCCGGTAATTGGGGGCGTGGCTAACATGTGTTTTCATGTTACATTTGAAAAGAAAAAACTTAAGTTAACTTAACCCCTTCCCGACAATTGACGTACATTTACGTCATGGTCGGGAAGTACTTCCCGACACATGGCATAAATGTACGTCATGGATGTAAACTGTCACCGCGTCTATAGACGCGGTGACAGTTTGGAGATGTCTGCTGTCCCTGACAGCAGACATCCCCCCTCGCCGCCCGGGGGGGGCAGGGATGCCCCCCCCCGGTCGGCGATCGCTGTGATTGGCTGTTCAAATGTGAACAGCCAATCACAGCTATTTCTGTGTTACCGGCGGCTATGCCGCTCGGTAACACAGAAAACGGTGGTGATCGGTGCTGTTAAGTACAGCACCGATCACCACCGATCCGCGGACACCCCCTCCCTCCCACCCGGCAGCACTATGTGCTTACCCGGCACCCGGCAGCCGCTCTCCTCCCTCTGCTATGCGCTGCAGCGCTGCCTCCCCCCTCCCTCCCCCCGCCAGCAGCAGCAGCAGCACTAGGGACAGTTTAAAAATGAAAAAAAAATAAAATGAGACATGAAATGAAATGATTATATATATATATATATGCACGTCTTGTGGTCCCCGGCACTCCCAATGCCCCTGCTGGAGGGGTTTCCTGCCCCGTTGCCTTCCCGGAGAAGGGGATGCCTCCTAATCAATACAGGTGAAATGACGGGCGGCACTCGGAGTCTTTATAAACGTGAAGCAGTGAAGGTATTTATTCTACGTTTCGGAGCTCGTGGCTCCTTCGTCAGGATAACACACCAAGTGTACAGCAAAGTGAATTTAAACATAACTTACCGGCATGTCTCCTCCCCGCCGCGCTCCCGCACGTCCTCCGTCGCCGGAACTCTCCTGTGACCGCTTCCGTCTTCCCCACTGGCTTCCGGCGGGTACTGGAGGTCCCTGGCGTCATTGGTCGTTATGGCAACGCGGCGTCGTCAGAGGCTGCACTACAGAAAAAAAACATATAGTACAAATATTGTTTAAAACACGTGTAAATTCATTGCAAACTTGCATCTGCAATGTAAGTGCTCTATACAGACACATACTGCGTGATACATTCTTAAAAAACGAAAGTGACCAACATCATAAGACCATGTATGCATACATGGATATACTAGTGTGCTAATTGAAGAACGCTACTAACATACATAAAACAAAGTACCCCTTAGGGCACCATGATTAAAAAGGAGCACCATCACCCTGTTTCTGCAGGGGAGTATAAGCTCCTGTGAGCGCTTCTACCTGTATCGACAGAGTCGACAGCATCTGTGTCGACCATTTGCAGCTGGTGACAAAACTTTGTCATATTGTTAATATATTTGCAACTGCTAGTTTTAGGAATTCTATTAGTGATGTTTAATACATCTATCTAATGGATTACTCTGCTGATAGTGTGTATTTAGACAAAATGAATGAGCCCTAGTGAATCATTGAGTCCTCGTGGATGGATGGTACTTAGTTTGTAAATCCATCTGGACTCTAGTTGCAAAAGTTTTTTTGCCCTATTGCCTCCTCTCATGCTTTCTGGTACATGATCTATGATCTTGTACTGAAGTGTGGCCATGCTGTGTTTTTTTATCGCAAAATGGCGTGCCACTGGTTGTTCACTTGACCCTGTGCTCAGGGCTGCTCTGATAGCTGTTCTATGTTGTGCCATGCGGGTCTTGAATTGACATTCCGTCTTACCGACGTAGTACAACCCGCATGGACAGATGATTACATAAACAACGAATTTAGTGGAACAAGTGAGGGGCCATTTGATGGGGTACCTTTTGCCAGAATGGGGGTGTAGAATGGAATCCCCTGCTGTGAGATAGTTACACGTAACACAACCTAGGCATCTGAAACACCCATTCTTTCTACGTAGAAAGTGTTGGGTGGTGTTTTTCTTGAAATGGGTGAGATCAGTTTTGACTAAAAGGTCCTTTAAATTGGCACTGCGCCTATAACTTGGCATAAGTCTGGTGTTATTAAGGGGGAGTTCCGTGTCTGTGGTGATAATTGGCCACAAGTTTTTAGCCATTTTGGCTACCTCCCTGCTCCCTGTGTGGTATTCTTGTACCCAGGGGCAGACCTTCTTTTTCTCGGTGGTCTTCTGGGGGAATAATAATTCATTCCTGGACTTCGCCAATGCTTTGCCTTTGGCTACTTTTAGCTCTTTGGGGGGATACCCTCTCTGGAGGAATTTGGTGGTCATTTTGTCTAGTTGTCTTTGAGTTTCTATTGGGTCACTAGTGGCCCTACATACCCTGATGAACTCTTGAAATACAAGAGGGAAAAGCTGGTAAAAGTCCAACAAGACTATGCCCAGCATAGAGTCTACACCTGGCTCAATACCCCACAGGGGGGCAAGAGAAGGCAATTTACCCCAGTTTACCGCCGCCAGCGTCAACCACAAGGCACACATCAATATTCCAGCACCTCAGCCAGCGAAACGGAGGACCCGGGACAAGGCACATCAACAACGACAGCGGGTGTCCCTTTAGGGGTCAGTACCCGAAGGGGTCCGGTCGCGAGAGGCAGAGGAAGAGGCGCACAAGGCGAGGGGGGCAAGCGTGGAGGGAGAAGGGCCAACAAATAAAAGCGAGTAAGGAAGAAGCCATTTTCAACTTGTCGTCTACACCGCTTTCGGAGGCTGAGAGACAAGTTCTAAATAAAGGCCTCACATTTGTGCCCACCCACCAACGAGACGACTTCACGTGGAAAGTGGACATGTTTAAGTTCAATCGTACTCTAAAGATCAAGGAACATTTCCACAAACACCCACAACCCCCTACAGCCCCACCACTACCACCATCTGTACAAAAACTTGGACCAAGATCCAGGTTTGACCCTCAATCGCATAATGCAGCCATTAAAACATTTAATAGGATGGTTGAAAAGGAGGGATTAAGTCCTACAGTCCACAGACATTGTAATCTAAACAGAGAACAACAGATGGCCCTGAAATCGCTTAGCAACAGACAGGACATAATTATCCGAGGGGCGGACAAGGGCGGCTCCATCGTGGTACAGGATACGGAAGAATATATCAAAGAATGCAATAGACTTTTGGGGGACTTGGACACATATGTCCAGCTACAGAAGGATCCCACAGTGCAATATCAACGGGAATTAAAACTGATCCTAGATGAGGCAACAAAGGGACAAATTATTTCACAACAAGTGTCCAATAAATTATATAATGAGCATCCAGTTGTCCCCATATTCTATAGCATTCCAAAAATCCACAAGGATAGTTCACATCCACCAGGACGCCCCATCGTGTCTGCAAGGGATTCGCTATGTGAAAACATAGCGATATACCTTGATGCATTTCTGCAACCGTGTATACAGGGCCTACCAACTTACCTCAGGGACTCTGGTGCCCTATTACAAAAATTGGATCAGTTGGGGGTAGTACCAGAGAACACCACCATGGCAACTATTGACGTTACGAGCCTGTATACCTGCATCCCGCATGGGGCAGGCCTACAGGCCGTACGCAGGCTCATTACAGGCAATGCAAGATACTTGGGCCCACAAATTGATTTCTTTATGTGTCTGTTGGGATTTGTCATGTCGCATAATTTTTTTCTTTTCCTGGGGAAATTCTATCGTCAAGCGATAGGATGTGCAATGGGGTCTGCCGTGGCTCCGTCATTTGCTAACGCGTTTATGTGGGAGGTGGAGGGAGATTTGTGGCTGTCCAATGTGGTGGCCACACCCCATATTTTGTTATATTATAGGTACATTGATGACCTCATACTGTTTTGGACAGGGAGCCTAGAGGCACTAGAAGAGGTCATCGAGGTCCAGAATGATTCATCAAGTCCTATAAAATTAACAATGCACACCAGTATAGAAACCATCTGTTTTCTGGATTTACAGATCAGCCTAAATTCCAGGAAGATCTCCACGAAGCTATATAGCAAACCCCCGGACAGAAACACCATTTTAAGCCACGATAGCTTTCACCCCCTGGCCACCACTAAGGGTCTACCATACTCGCAGTTCATCAGGGTATGTAGGGCCACTAGTGACCCAATAGAAACTCAAAGACAACTAGACAAAATGACCACCAAATTCCTCCAGAGAGGGTATCCCCCCAAAGAGCTAAAAGTAGCCAAAGGCAAAGCATTGGCGAAGTCCAGGAATGAATTATTATTCCCCCAGAAGACCACCGAGAAAAAGAAGGTCTGCCCCTGGGTACAAGAATACCACACAGGGAGCAGGGAGGTAGCCAAAATGGCTAAAAACTTGTGGCCAATTATCACCACAGACACGGAACTCCCCCTTAATAACACCAGACTTATGCCAAGTTATAGGCGCAGTGCCAATTTAAAGGACCTTTTAGTCAAAACTGATCTCACCCATTTCAAGAAAAACACCACCCAACACTTTCTACGTAAAAAGAATGGGTGTTTCAGATGCCTAGGTTGTGTTACGTGTAACTATCTCACAGCAGGGGATTCCATTCTACACCCCCATTCTGGCAAAAGGTACCCCATCAAATGGCCCCTCACTTGTTCCACTAAATTCGTTGTTTATGTAATCATCTGTCCATGCGGGTTGTACTACGTCGGTAAGACGGAATGTCAATTCAAGACCCGCATGGCACAACATAGAACAGCTATCAGAGCAGCCCTGAGCACAGGGTCAAGTGAACAACCAGTGGCACGCCATTTTGCGATAAAAAAACACAGCATGGCCACACTTCAGTACAAGATCATAGATCATGTACCAGAAAGCATGAGAGGAGGCAATAGGGCAAAAAAACTTTTGCAACTAGAGTCCAGATGGATTTACAAACTAAGTACCATCCATCCACGAGGACTCAATGATTCACTAGGGCTCATTCATTTTGTCTAAATACACACTATCAGCAGAGTAATCCATTAGATAGATGTATTAAACATCACTAATAGAATTCCTAAAACTAGCAGTTGCAAATATATTAACAATATGACAAAGTTTTGTCACCAGCTGCAAATGGTCGACACAGATGCTGTCGACTCTGTCGATACAGGTAGAAGCGCTCACAGGAGCTTATACTCCCCTGCAGAAACAGGGTGATGGTGCTCCTTTTTAATCATGGTGCCCTAAGGGGTACTTTGTTTTATGTATGTTAGTAGCGTTCTTCAATTAGCACACTAGTATATCCATGTATGCATACATGGTCTTATGATGTTGGTCACTTTCGTTTTTTAAGAATGTATCACGCAGTATGTGTCTGTATAGAGCACTTACATTGCAGATGCAAGTTTGCAATGAATTTACACGTGTTTTAAACAATATTTGTACTATATGTTTTTTTTCTGTAGTGCAGCCTCTGACGACGCCGCGTTGCCATAACGACCAATGACGCCAGGGACCTCCAGTACCCGCCGGAAGCCAGTGGGGAAGACGGAAGCGGTCACAGGAGAGTTCCGGCGACGGAGGACGTGCGGGAGCGCGGCGGGGAGGAGACATGCCGGTAAGTTATGTTTAAATTCACTTTGCTGTACACTTGGTGTGTTATCCTGACGAAGGAGCCACGAGCTCCGAAACGTAGAATAAATACCTTCACTGCTTCACGTTTATAAAGACTCCGAGTGCCGCCCGTCATTTCACCTGTATATATATATATATATATATATGTGTGTGTGTATGTGTGTATATACACACACACACACATATATATATATATATATATATATATGTGTGTGTGTATGTGTGTATATACACACACACATATATATATATATATATATATATATGTGTGTATATACACATATATATATATATATGTGTGTATATACACACATATATATATATATATATATATATATATATATATGTGTGTATATACATATATATATATATATATATATATATATATATATATATATACAGATAGATATTCCCGACCGAAGACGTATATATACGTCATGGTCGGGAGGTACTTCCCGACCGAAGACGTATATATACGTCATGGTTTTAAACTGTCACCGCGTCCATAGACGCGGTGACAGTTTGGAGATGTCTGCTGTCCCTGAGCCCCGGTCGGCGATCGCTGCGATTGGCTGTTCAAATGTGAACAGCCAATTGCAGCGTTTTCTGTGTTACCGGCGGCTAAGCCGCTCGGTAACACAGTGATCGGTGGTGATCGGTGCTGTTAAGTACAGCACCGATCACCACCGATCGCCAGCCCCCCCCCCCCTCCCACCCGGCAGTCCCCCCTCCCACCCCCCCACCAGCCGCAGCGCCAGACCCCCTCCAAAATCTGGTGAGCAAAATGGGGTCACATGTGGGGGGTTTCCACTGTATTGGTGCTTCCGGGGTCTTGCTAATGCGACATAGCACCCACCATTCATTCCACCACCAAATATCACTCCTTCCCTTCTGAGTCCTGCCATGCACCCAACTGGTATTTTTTGGTCACATGTGAGGCATTGCCATACTCGGGAGAAATTGGGGCACAGATTTTGGCGTGCTTTGTCTCCTTCATTCCTTGTGAAAATGAAAAACTTTGAGCCAGAACTGCATTTTTGTGTAAAAAAGTACATTTTTTTACACAAAAATGCAGATCTGGCTCAAAATTTTTCATTTTCACAAGGAATGAAGGAGACAAAGCACCCCAAAATCTGTGCCCCAATTTCTCCCGAGTATGGCAATGCCTCACATGTGACCAAAAAATACCAGTTGGGTGCATGGCAGGACTCAGAAGGGAAGGAGTGATATTTGGATTTTGCAGCACAGATTCTGGTTGAATGACCCCTGAAGCACCCATACAGTGGAACCCCCCCACAAGTGACCCCATTTTGCAAACTACACCCTTCAGGGAATTCATCTAGGGGTATAGTGTACATTTCAAACCCCCAGGGGTTTCACCAATTTTGATACAACTGAGCTGTGAAAATGAAAAATTAAATTTTTTCATTTGCACAGCCCAGTTGTATCAAAATTGGTGAAACCCCTGGGGGTTTGAAATGTACACTATACCCCTAGATGAATTCCCTGAAGGGTGTAGTTTGCAAAATGGGGTCACTTGTGGGGGAGGTTCCTAACTTTTAGCATCTTATGGTGCCTAGAAACCTATATGGTGCCTAAAAAATAATCTCATAAAAAGGAGGCTCCAAAATCAAGTAGGTGCTCCTTCTATTATGAAGCCTGTGGTTTGGTCACCGTGCACACTAGGGCCACATATAGGACATTTATGAAAACCAAAGAATTGGGGGAATCAATTTTTAGTCACATTTCTCTAGTAAAATCTACTGTGTTCCTTAGAAAAATGTATTAAAATTGAAAATCTGCAAAAAAAATGAAATTTTGAAATTTCACCTACACTTTGTTTTAATTCCTGTGAAACACCTAAAGGGTTAACAAACTTCCAAAATGCTGTTTTGAATACTGTGAGGGGTGCAGTTTTTGAAATGGCATCATTTATGGGGGTGTCTCACATACAAGTCCCTCAAAGTCACATCAGAACTGAACTGGTCCCTAAAAAAATCAGTGTTTGAAATTTTCTTGAAAATTTGAGAATTTGCTATTCATATTTTACGCCTCCTAGTGTCCAAAAAAATGAAAAGGAAGTTGAAATAATGATGGCAACATAAAGTAGACATATGGTCTATGTTAGTTATTAACTATTTTGAGTGGTAAGATTATTTGTCTCACAAGCAGAAAATTTAACATTTTGCAAATTGCTAAATTTTCCATTTTTTTCCGACATTTTGGTATTTTTCACAAAAAAACACAGACTGTATCGACCCAAATTTACCACTAATTTGAAGTACAATGTGTCACGAAAAAACAATCTCAAAATCACTGGGATAAGTAAAAGCAAAAAAAAGTTATCCCCACTTAAGTGATACATGTCAGATTTGAAAAAAAGGGCTCTGTCAGGAACGCAAAAACTGGCTCTGTC
This sequence comes from Crinia signifera, assembly GCF_055691185.1. NCBI lineage: Eukaryota > Metazoa > Chordata > Amphibia > Anura > Myobatrachidae > Crinia > Crinia signifera. The sequence continues at coordinate 19,319,895 of NC_139224.1, read as the reverse complement.
AGGAAGGGGTTAAAAATAAGACACTATATAAGACGCTGTAATGGAATCTGCTGCGCTATATAAGGTGCCGTAACGGAATCTGCTGCGCTATATAAGACACTGTAACGGAATCTGCTGCGCTATATAAGACGCTGTAACGGAATCTGCTGCGCTATATAAGACGCTGTAACGGAATCTGCTGCTCTATATAAGGTGCCGTAACGGAATCTGCTGCGCTATATAAGACACTGTAACGGAATCTGCTGCGCTATATAAGACGCTGTAACGGAATCTGCTGCGCTATATAAAACACTGTAATGGAATCTGCTGCGCTATATAAGGTGCCGTAACGGAATCTGCTGCGCTATATAAGACACTGTAACGGAATCTGCTGCGCTATATAAGACGCTGTAACGGAATCTGCTGCGCTATATAAGACGCTGTAACGGAATCCGCTGCGCTATATAAGACACTGTAACGGAATTGCTGCGCTATATAAGACGCTGTAATGGAATCCGCTGCGCTATATAAGACACTGTAACGGAATTGCTGCGCTATATAAGACGCTGTAATGGAATCTGCTGCGCTATATAAGGCGCCGTAACGGAATCTGCTGCGCTATATAAGACGCTGTAACGGAATCTGCTGCGCTATATAAGACGCTGTAACGGAATCTGCTGCGCTATATAAGACGCTGTTACGGAATCTGCTGCGCTATATAAGACGCTGTAACGGAATCTGCTGCGCTATATAAGACGCTGTAACGGAATCTGCTGCGCTATATAAGACGCTGTAACGGAATCTGATGCGCTATATAAGACGCTGTTACGGAATCTGCTGCGCTATATAAGACGCTGTAACGGAATCTGCTGCGCTATATAAGACACTGTAACGGAATCTGCTGCGCTATATAAGACGCTGTAACGGAATCTGCTGCGCTATATAAGACGCTGTAACGGAATCTGCTGCGCTATATAAGGTGCCGTAACGGAATCTGCTGCGCTATATAAGACACTGTAACGGAATCTGCTGCGCTATATAAGACGCTGTAACGGAATCTGCTGCGCTATATAAAACACTGTAATGGAATCTGCTGCGCTATATAAGGTGCCGTAACGGAATCTGCTGCGCTATATAAGACACTGTAACGGAATCTGCTGCGCTATATAAGACGCTGTAACGGAATCTGCTGCGCTATATAAGACGCTGTAACGGAATCCGCTGCGCTATATAAGACACTGTAACGGAATTGCTGCGCTATATAAGACGCTGTAGTGGAATCCGCTGCGCTATATAAGACACTGTAACGGAATTGCTGCGCTATATAAGACGCTGTAATGGAATCTGCTGCGCTATATAAGGCGCCGTAACGGAATCTGCTGCGCTATATAAGACACTGTAACGGAATCTGCTGCGCTATATAAGACGCTGTAACGGAATCTGCTGCGCTATATAAGACGCTGTTACGGAATCTGCTGCGCTATATAAGACGCTGTAACGGAATCTGCTGCGCTATATAAGACGCTGTAAGGGAATCTGCTGCGCTATATAAGACGCTGTAACGGAATCTGCTGCGCTATATAAGACGCTGTTACGGAATCTGCTGCGCTATATAAGACGCTGTAACGGAATCTGCTGCGCTATATAAGACGCTGTAGCGGAATCTGCTGCGCTATATAAGATGCTGTAACGGAATCTGCTGCGCTATATAAGACGCTGTAACGGAATCTGCTGCGCTATATAAGACGCTGTAACGGAATCTGCTGCGATATATAAGATGCTGTAACGGAATCTGCTGCGCTAAATAAGGTGCCGTAACGGAATCTGCTGCGCTATATAAGACACTGTAACGGAATCTGCTGCGCTATATAAGACACTGTAACGGAATCTGCTGCGCTATATAACATGCTGACAGCTGTAAATATACATACAGCACAGCAGGGCAGCAGCAGATGCCAGAGAGATTCACTCCCCCCCCCCCTCCTCCCCTCCCCCAGGACCCACAAATCCCCCAAACCCCAAGTTTATTTTTATGCATATTACATCATTAATTATCTGTAAAAAAAAAAAAGAAATCCACCTTGAATAGTGATAGCAGGGCGGCAGCAGAAACTCTCCTCTGGCAGCGCTTGGGAAGTTCGGATGGCTGTGGCTGATGACGGAGGAGGGAGTGAGAGGCAGTCGACTCTGGGAAGGAATCTGAGTGCTGCTGCGCTGCCCGGAAGCCGGTCCGAGCAGCAGCAGCAGCACCAATTTACATTTAAGTGAGTCAGCCGCCCAAGCGTCACGGACTGGGCAGGGGGCAGGAGGCAGGCGCCGGGCAAGGCAGCCGCCGGCGCACGCTGCCCGTACAGATGATCTATCTTGTGCGGCAGCGGGGATGATTTTTGCGGAGGGGGGGCGGGCCGGCGGCGCCATCCGACCAATCAGCGCCCGGAGCGTGAGCTCCGGTGGCTCCGCCCTCCCTACGCCTCTGGTCTATGGGCTCCGTTATGCAAAGCTGTACTCAAATTAGAGATCACTTAACTTTTTTACACATTCCAGGATTGGACTTCTATTGGATAGAAGTGATTATTGGTAAATTATTGGTAAATTCCGGCATTCCTTGGTGCCACAATATGTGTTGATAAGGAATTCAAAACCTTGGCACCATTTGCAGAATGTTAGTAAATGTAACCCTAAAAATCTTTTAAAAATTGTGCCCGTAGCCACAAATATTGTATCTCTTTGTCCCAAAGAAGTATCAGAGATTAACAGCTAAAGATTAGCGCTAGGATAACTCAGCAGTAAAGGCCATTGCTGGTAGTACAGTAAATCTCACCAGGACACGAGATCCACATCCGCTGAATGGTATTTTAATGAGAGTGACGTTTCCATCCAGCTCCGCCTGGCACAGAGGGTCTTCCAGGTGGATATCAGACACATTGAGGTTGGCCTCAGTCACCAAGCGGAGAGGTAGGTGGTATTCTGCTGCATGAGAGAGACAGCTCAGCGCGCCCTTGGGTTCAGGATCTTCTGTTGGTGTTGGGGACGGCTCAGCTGTTGGTGTTGGGGACGGCTCAGCTGTTGGTGTTGGGGACGATTCATTAGACAAGAAAATAAAGATATTTGCCACATCAATAACTAAATGTATATTTTTATGGTTTCTCACTCTCTGCTAACTTGAACATATTGGTCGGTATGTAATAAGTGCCATTTTTAGGGGCCGGGAAAAAGTTGCACAAAGTTGGATATTATAATGTGTGTGTCACATCCACCATGGCGTTTACCCAAAACCCCTGTGCTGTACTCAGCCCTAGGCTCTCTAGCTGCACTTATAGAACCATGGTGCTCACCTCTGCTTGTGTCCCTGGCTCCGGTGGGGTACATGTGGCCGCATTGTCATCGCGTGGTGAAACTGGTGTTATGTGCTCCGCTCCTATGCAGATAATGATTGGCGTGCCGCCATGTGTGTTTGTGCCTGGTTAGCTCTCTGACTGAATGCCGGCGTTGCGCAGCTGCGTACAATCCAGGCCGGCTGAAATCTGTCGCCCTCACTGGCGGGCGCCATCTTGATGGTTACCTCAGCCTCTCCTGTGCAGCTCCGCCTCCCCTGTCAGATTGCCTGACCTATCGCTGCACAGTTCACCTGTTAAGTACTGACTGGCCGGGTTAGACCGGCAGTCAGTACAATGATGTCGATCCCTCAGCATCATTGCTCCAGCCTGGCTCTGTAGCTATCCGCTACAACCCTGAGTGTTCTCACTGAAGATTCCTGCTGGTCGTCTACTGCTCCAAGTACCAAGGACTCCCTACCGCCAAAGAGGATCCAGCATGGTCAGCCCTTCCAAGGGGTCTCACCTTGCTTTTATTCCCGACGGTTACTTCCACGGTTACCTCTGTCTGCAGCTACGACCATAATCAGCAAGGACAAGTCTTCTTCATTTACTTCTTTATCCATTTGCCTCCAATCTTCATTCGCTCATCCAAGCTTCTAACCAATCATCCGATCTTCAACTCAATCATCCAATCCTCAATCCCATCATCCAATTCTCAATCCAATCATTCAATCATCAATCCAATCATCCAACCCTCAAACCAATCATCCAATCTTGAACTCGATTATCCAATCTTCAATCCAATCATCCAACTCTCAAACCAATTATCCAATTCTCAATCCAATCATCCAATCCTCATCCAATCATCAAATTCTCAATCCAATCATCCAATCATCCAATTCTCAATCCAATCATCCAATTCTCAATCCAATCATCCAATCCTCATCCAATCATCCAATTCTCAATCCAATCATCCAAACTTCAATCCAATCATCCAATCCTCAATCTAATCATCCAATCTTCAATACAATTATCCAATCTTCAACCAATCCTTCATTCTTCAAAATATCCAATCTGATTCTTTATTAATTCTACAACTCTTCAAACAATATCACAATATTCTTTCGAAGACCAAGCATCATCATCTTCTGCAATAATATATTGGACTATTGACTTTATATTTGCATATCTGCCATATATCTTTTATGCCATCAGTATCATTGTCTTTATCAAATCAATTTCATTTTATCTCACTTGTTTCACTCCATTCTGTCATGGATACAACCCCCATACGTTAAAGCACCCAGCCTACGTTACTCTACGGCTGGTGCTTCTAAGAGCGTGACAGTGTATCTTTAACGCCCCAATACAAACCGCTGCAACCCCAAACATGGCAACATGGCTTCGCAGCTAGACTGCATAGCCAGGGGGAAACCAAAAAATGTGTGAGTTGTGTAGCAAAGCGCTTGCACAATAGTAATGTGCCTGCATAACCTGGCATGCCGCCCAGCCTTGCCCTTTGCTGGGCAGTTTCCTGCAGCCTGCCTGTAGCAGTTTTCACATACTGGATTAGGGTCCCAACATGGAAAGTCAGACTCAAAACAGATCTTTAAAATCAGACTCAATTAGAGCTCAAATGAGGGGGCAACCTAGGAGACCCATAAAGATATATTGGTCATCCAAAATGTTTCCAGAGGAGCGTTGCATGACTACCGTGTGAAGTGATGTCATGACATCACATGGTCCTGCCCACACTCCCAAAAGTACCTTTGATGTTCTTTGAAAGGATAAAAAAATTTGGACACACAAAATGGTTCCCTCTGTGCTTGGGGCATGGTCTAATGACATTATTGGGGGTGATGGAGGCAATAATTATGTTGTGGTATGACTAATGGAGGTTGCCCATAGCAACCAGTTAGGATCTAGCTATGTGCAACACCTCTAGATAAACAGCAACTACATTCTGATTGGTTACTTTGGGAAACACCTACACTCATCGTTCTTAGAAGGTTTGATGAATCTAACCCACGGGTGTTTTTCTAACGTCTTCTACAAACCATTATAACATGTTGGGTGAAATTTACTAAGATGTGTATTCTACTTCACATGTGATGTTGCTATGCGCAACCAATCAGATCCTGTCCACTATCTTCTAGAAGGTGCTAAGTAAGTAGATTCTGGTTGGTTGCCCATAGCAATATCACATGTGAAGTAAAATACACATCTTAGTAAATTTCCCCTGTTGTTTGCACTTTAAAAGACAACTGTTTATATTTTTAAGTGTTATCTGCCAAAATGGCAAATGCCCCCTTCTCTACCCCACCCAACCCTACCCCATCCTTGCAGCCTAAATTGAATTCTTCAGGCAGCAGAACACAGGCAGGTCAATGTTAGCAGCCAATTACATAACTGGTAATATTTAGGCCGTGTCTGTGTTTATATTGTAGATGTACTAATATTAGGGCAGAAGAGAAAATAAGTGTTTATTACCTGGATATACTGCTTCCTGTCCCATTGAGTAGCCGTATGAAATAACGTGCTCAATTCCATAAACGAAGATTGTAAACGGCGCTGACTCGTGATAGATTTCATGTGGTCCCTCCGTTTTACCCAAGGAGACCTCCCAAGCATGGAATCCTCTGAACGAGTTTGATGAAACAGTGTACGAACTGAGCGGGCGGTGGTCCAGGAAGAAGCCCTCACCAGAAGGTGCCTGAGATACAATCAGGAGGTAGTTGTAGTATCTTGTCTGTGTTACAAATGTGTAATGCATCCTTCTGACTAATGAGGGTGGGACATTAGTGATGAAGGGGTCATACATCGTAACTACTCCTGGTATAAAATCTTGGAAGATGTATGTAACCATAACGGGTTTGGTGGCATTAATAGTCATTCCTCTCTCTAGAGTATTTTGCATATAGGATCCGGTCTGTAGGGTGTATTGGGTGGTCCCCAGAGGACCGTTAATATCCACTAGGGTATCTGGACTGGCTGATACAATTTTGATGACATCCCTTGTGTGGTTTAACAACGTAAACACAGCAAAAAAACTCCCCCAGTTCTTCACAGGATGTAGCTGCTCGGCCAAGGAATCACATCCATTATTGATCCCGGTGAAGCATTTTTGGCCACTGAACACAGCCACTGGGCCTGTGGATGAGACTCTGGTGCCTGTGAGGTCATCTGCACTCTGAAACTGAATGACTTGTTGATTGTCAAGGTGGAATGAGAAGGAATCTCCACTGGTGTAGGAGACGCCTTTGAAGGTGGTGGAACCAGAGACGGTCACAGTCACTGAGATAACTTCTTCTAGGCCGTTGGCCACGGCAAATTGCTTGCTTGCTCCCGACCCAGTAGTTGATATGTAATACTCTGTTCCCAGGTCTTCAAGACGAAGACAGGCCATGGCATCAGCAGAATAGATGTGTGTGTAGAAAACAAAGACAGATACGTCAACATCAGATGTCACCAGCACAGCCTTGGAAGTGGGTTGGCTTTCGGTGATCATATACGTGTAGTCAAAATTCAGCAGCGCACTTTTTTCCTTCTCAATGATCACCATCTGGTTGAAGTGTGGGTTGGACACTGTGACCGTGACTGAGGCTGCCTGGTCATATGCAGCAATATACAGCTGGAATGTTGTATCTGTAGATACGGCGTAGTTTTCCATGAAAGCTGCGATGTATTTTCTCTGAGTCTCTCCTGGAGAAATAAAGTTGCAAAACAAGGTGTTATTGATGCACTGAATGTTGATATTAATATTATGCCTCATTGCATACCCAGTGTGTACACAGCATAAGACTTAAATATATAAGTCTCTTGGGAATACATATGCGAAACCAGCGGTCGAGGGTGCAGGTGGTCCCGATGATCAGAATCCTGACAAGGACTGAGAAAGTATAATTACCCCCTCCCCCTACCCCCCTAACTCTGCCCCTATAGCCAAACCCTAAGCCTCCCCATTAGTGCATAGCCCTCCCCACAGTGGTGTTTTTTACCAGGTAAAATCTGCCACTTACTCAGTATTAGTGAAGTCAGTGGTTTCACTGTGACTGCCAGTGACTTCCTATTGGAAGTCTGACCTGCCAGTCGCCTGCAGTAAGGCAGTCCTATTGGGAAGTGTTTCCTCCCATCCTGGCCTGCCAGTCTGGGCTACAATAGGCAAAGAGCTGACTTCCTGTAGGAAGCCACTCCCTGCCTTACCGTACAGTTCTAGCCATCTTTTATGGGCTGCAGCTGATGCAGCCCATAGAAGCCAGGCTTTTCTGCATGCACAGTACATGCACCATACCAGGGCCGGCACCAAACAAATGTATTGTAAAGTGGTACTTGTGTATTATCACGGCGCCCACTAAGCAATTTGCTTAGTGGGCTATTCTGCGTAGGAAAATCACATTGCATCGCATGGGCCATTTTAGTGCCATGCGATGTGCGATGCGATGCGATTTTCCTATGTAATTTATTCACTGCTCTCTCAGCCCCGGGGATCGCATCGCATGGCATCGCACCTCCCACAAAATTGCATGCGATTTTATAGGGTGTGCAATGCCATGACATTAACTATACTATCAAATGATTGTATGACTTACGCCCCCCCACTATCAACCCCACCCCGAAGCGTGGCGAGCGGCGGAACGCATCCTCCAACTTTTTCATTACCCCACTATCCACGTCGGCGTGGAGTTGAACATATATATAGTGGCGAAGCATGGCGAGCGCAGCGAGCCCCACGAGGGGATGCGGAATACATTTAAAGTAATCCGCTTCCCCTCGCGGGGCTCATTGCGCTCGTCACGCTTCAGGCTCGGTGGCTCGCTGCACTCGCCACACTATATATAATCGACTCCACGCCGACGTGGAAAGTGGGGTAATGAAAAGGTCGGAGGGCGCGTTCCGCCGCAACTCGCCACACTTCGAGGTGGAGTTGATAGTGGGGGGGGGGGGTCTAAAACATCATAATATGCAGGACTATTTTTCATCAGGCTCCATCAGGAACTGAGGCCCTTATTCTAGTTCACTCTTTCTGACAAAATATTTCTTAGATGGACAAAACCATGTGCACTCACCTACGGTGCCGTATGTAGCAAAACTGGGCGCCGTGATAATACACAAGTACCTGTAAAGTTGCCGGGACCAGTGGTGGTTATCAATGGAGATCCGGTGGAGGTGACCGGCGCATCTTATAGAATTTAATAGGTGGAATCTGATTGGTTGCTAAGGCCTAAAAACCATAATTTTAGTAAATATACCCCCTAGTGTGAAACAAGGTATTTCAATGCAATACAATAGTCCACAGGTTCTCAAAGTCAGTCCTCAGGACCCCACACAGTGCATGTTTTGCCGGTCTCCTCACAGAATCACAAGTAAAATAATTAGCTCCACCTGTGGATCTTCTAAAATGTGTCAGTGAGTAATGAGTGCACCTGTCGGGTGACCTGGAAAACATGAACTGTGTGGGGTTCTGAGGACCGAGTTTGAGAACCACTGCAATAGTCATAATACATCTCTAACAAGGGGATGCGTTCAAAATTCCAGTGAATACCGTCGCCGGAATCCCGACCGCCGCATGCCGGCACTTTGTCACTCTATGGGTTTCCACGACACCCATAGAGGGACCAGACCAGCTGCGTGGAGAGCGCAGCGAGCCCGCAAGGGGGGGGATCCCCCCCTTGTCGGCATTGCGGCAGTCGGGATTCCGGCGTCAGTATTTCGACCGTCGGGATTCCGACCACCGGGATTTCATACTGATCCCCTTACAAGGTATAATCCACTCTTAAACCATCATAGTCAGTGTTTTACGTCTATACTCTGAATATATAGTAATAAGGGTTATATGTGTATGGTAAGTATGGGATAAAGTGTTTTATATCACATCTATACAGCTGCCGCCATGCTTCTGTTTCTCATATGTGTGCTATTGATATATTGCTGTATATTGATATATTGCTGCTTACTGAGCGCCAAAGAGCCTGTCCCGCTAAATACCCACCCCCCTTCCCCTGCAGCCGAGTCCCGTTGTTACCATGCAAGACTCAGTACTCACTGACACATTAGGTTTATCTACTTTGTCTTATGGTGCCCAGACACGGTGCGATGGTCACATTGCATGTAGTTCAGATCGCACTGTGTGCTGTCTATAGGACTTGAGAAGCCCAGGGAGGAGACTCTCTGCAGCTTTCCCTTGGGCGGGGATTGTCGGCATTAAGCCCCGCCCCATCCCTGTAAATGCCATTATTCACAGCTCTTCGGGGAAGGGGGTAGTACTAAATGACACGATTTGTGTCATTTTAGCCTCACCCCCTCCCGAAACATCCGCCAATGCCGGCAATTGACTGGCAGAGGGATGGGGTGCGGGGCCAATGCAGGGGGGGAGCCCACTAAATGCAGGAGGCTTGCCGACCCTTCTGGGGTGGGGGGGGGGCGGAGGGGGACCTGACCATTCGGGGAGGGTAGGCAAGTATGATATATATATTCGCACACTTTGGAGTTCTGGATGGCCTACTTTATGCATCCCTTCAGCGCGGACCATAGCAGATTGTATTTATAGAACATATGCAGCCAGAACATCAAAACAAGGCTGGATAAAATGACTGTAAACATATTGTCATCTGATGCTGTACAACTCCTATTTTATTGTGAATTTCTGATATGACATCTAAAACATTTTATCACTAGACCTTTATACCATCTCCTTTTCCACTAATCCTTCCCATACAGCCATCCTATTGTACAGTGCATGCGCAAGGTGGGTGCAGCCCGCACCTGAATGTCACCCCCGAACTGCCGGCTCTCCTGCAGTGACAGGAGCTGGGTGCTGCAGTGTTATAGTCTCCAGCTGCACCAGGCACCTGTCACAGTGGAAGAGCCCCCTCCCATGCAAAACAACACCCCATTTCTATTAAGCACCGCTTGTCAATACACCCAGTGATGCTTCTGCTTGCTCCTATATGGCTGGGACCCCCGCATCGGATGATTTACTATCATGAGTGGGCGTATGTAATACGGCCGGGTCAGCCATATTCGGCTGTATACGAATGCATACGAATGTATTCGATATTGATAGAACACGGCCATATGTGGCCATGGTGTACTACGTCATCCGCAAATTTACTATCACCCGTACCGGTGAACTCAAATACAAATTCACCAGTAAATACAAATGATAAGTAGACCACGTACAGGCATAAGGCACCAGGGCAGGGCCATTTCTGATTGGCTGCCAATTCATGAGCAGCGATTGGTTCCTGAATGGTGCCAAATTCAAACCGCTGTGGGATGCGTTTCTCATTGGCTCCCGCCGCATAAAGTCTGGCCCCGGACACCTGCCGCTGCAGCACTGTTGGCACGGGGATCAGACAGCTGATCCCCATGCTGGCTGGAGCCGGGTCCTGCTGAGGACACAGCTCCCTTCCCTACTGCTGCTGCCCCGGTGCTGGGAGCAGAGGAGCTGTCCCAGGACCTGAGCACTTCACTACACATCCTACTGTAATCCATACTTGCCTACTTTTGAAAACTAGTTTCAGGGAGTTTATAGTTGGTAGTAGAATTTTGCACAGCGCCCCATTGAGGGGGCGTGTTATGCTCCACCCAAAGGGCGTGTCTAGTTCCATTTATAGAGAGATTGTGAATGTGGCACCTAGAAGCGTTCGTGTGTACTGCTACATCTGAGATTGTGTTTTACACGTGGTTTCATATAAATGGCCACAAGACATGCATGTACCCATAGGGATCATTGGGGCAGATGTATTAAGCCTGGTGAAGAGATAAACTGGAGATAAAGTGGAAGGAGATAAAGCACCAGCCAATCAGATTCCAACTGTCATATTTCAAACACAGCTGATTGGCTGGTGCGTTATCTCTTCCATGTTATCTCCACTTTATCTCCAGTTTATCTCTTCTCCAGGCTTAATACATCTGCCCCACTGTGTTTGGTACTTGTATGTTAGTTGGGTGCCCACTAAGCTATTTGCTTAGTTTTCCGCGTCCCCTCGTGGCGCTCGCTACGCTCGCCACACTTCGGGCTCAGTGGCTCTCTGCACTCGCCACATTATATAAAATCTACTCCACGCCGACATGGATAGTGGGGGTATGAGCGTACTAACTATAGTAGGTGCCCAACTAACATATAAGTACCTTGGGCCGTATTCTAGTTCACTCTTTCTGACAAAATCCTTCTAAGATGGGCAAAACCATGTGCACTGCAAGGGGGCAGATGTAAAATGTGCAGAGAGAATTAGATTTGGGTGAGTTATTTTGTTTCTGTGCAGGGTAAATACTGACTGCTTTATTTTTACACTGCAATATAGAACTCACTTTGAAGTAAAACCCCGCCCAAATCTAATTCTCTCTGCACATGTTACATCTGCCCCAACTGCAGTGCACATGGTTTTGTCCATCTAAGAAGGAATTTGTCAGAATATCACAGGAAGACTTCTACCCACACTAAAGGGCACCTCTATGTGGCTCCTGTAATTTTTCAAATAAATGACAGTTAGGAGCTGATTGGTTGGAGTCCACTGGTGGCTCCAGGGGGTGTGGTATATGATCCCGACTGGCCCAGACTCAGACAGTGGGGCAAGCGCAACAAAGCCCCTTGCGGGCTTGCTGCACTCGCCACCTATTCTATTCTCCCGTTAGGACCCCGGGGTTTTGATGTCGGGGTAATGACTGTCGGGATCCTGACTGTCAGGAAACTGTCTGGCACCCGCTCCGGGGGGGGGAGGGGGGGGTCACCACACCAACTGCCAGTGAGACCCAGGCCAGTGATGTTTGGCAGTTGATTTGCCTCCCCCAATTTGAATTTTGGATTCATGGAGACACTTATATTAAATATAAAAATCACACCTGGTTTTGGATTTTATCTTATTGATATTATTGACATATAACAAATGTCACCTGTAGTGATATGACCTCACCTGCTCCGATCCTCAGCCCCAACAGCAGAATCACCAGACCCCACGGCTGTCCCATGCTGGCAGCGCCTCTGGCAGACGTTACTCCTCTGTATTCGGGATTGTGGAACATGCGGCTTTTATCAGAAGCTTTAAAACATTGCGAAATATCAGAGGAGGAGAATTCCGGGGAAACCTTCTCTGTTATTTGTGTGTCCAAGACATTAAATAGTAACTAATTATAAAGACAAAAATCAGCGCTACAATCACTGACACAACTTAAAGTAAATAACAGAAATGAGTAAAACAGTGTCTTGTCCAGAATCAGTCTTACTGCCGTGGAGCGTCCGGAACCCCTAGGCAGATTATTTCATAAACATAGCATCCTGCAGTTCCCGTGGAGTAAGACTCGTGAGCAAATGTCGCTATCACCAAGTGTCGTAGGCTAGTGGATATACCCACTATAAATAGTGTAATGAGAACGCATGTCTACTCAATAGTATTTTTGGAAAAAAAGTGTCTATCTAACATATGGAACAGTACAGTAATGCACAGAAAAGTAGGTTTTGCGCTATAGTGCATTTCAATAAACACTTCACTGATTTTAAAAAGCGACATCTGGTGGATGATTGCTGGTATTGCGCTTAATGTGTATTGCTAAATGACAAGCTGTGCTACTTATGCTGCTTCCAGACCACAAAACTGGCTTTGACCAGGTATTTTAAAACGTTTCTAAAAAACGGGTCTGCCAGCTAAAACCCCTCTCACACCGCATGTCTTTAAACGGTATTTCAGTGCAGTTTTTGTCCGTAAACGGTATTTCAGTGCAGTTTTTGTCCGTAAACGGTATTTCATTGCAGTTTTTGTCCGTAAACGGTATTTCAGTGCAGTTTTTGTCCGTAAACGGTATTTCAGTGCAGTTTTTGTCCGTAAACGGTATTTCAGTGCAGTTTTTGTCCGTAAACGGTATTTCATTGCAGTTTTTGTCCGTAAACGGTATTTCAGTGCAGTTTTTGTCCGTAAACGGTATTTCAGTGCAGTTTTTGTCCGTAAACGGTATTTCAGTGCAGTTTTTGTCCGTAAACGGTATTTCAGTGCAGTTTTTGTTCCTTCACAACTCTGAACCCGTTTTAACCCATAGAAAACAGTGGATGAAAAAAACGGGTCTGAAACGGGTAGGACCCTGCTTTATTACCAACTAGGTGCTTTGTGGCGAGTTGGTGGGCCAAACACCATAGGCAGGCTAGATGAGCGCAGCTCTATCCGGATTTAAGGGAGTCTCTTGCAAAATGCAGGGGGGTAGGCAGCTATATCCCAGACTCTCTCTCTCTCTCCTCTGTGCCAACAAATCCCCCACCATGGGACACTGTGGCCCGCTGGTAGGACCAGCGGCGTAGCTAGGGCGGAGCACAAGCTCCGTGCCCCAAAATACAACATGGCCCCGCCGTGCTCGCCCGCTGCCCCAGCTTGCTCGCTCCCCGTTACCTTCCCCGCTGTGCTTGGCTGTAGACGAAGTCCCCTGCTGGACCACTAGCCAATAGGCGCTTGTGGTCCAGCAGCCAATCAGAAGCAGCATTGGCTGCTGGACTGTGAGCGTCTATTGGCTAGCGGTCCAGCGGGAGACTTGAGCTCTGGCTTAGCCAGGCACAGAAAAACGGGACATTAAACTGAATTGAACCATATGTATCAGCTCAGTAGGATTATGCGAAAAGTGGTCATGCAGAGGTGGGGGAACTCATTTCTTTATGCCACCTAGTTACACCCCATCCCCTCCCCCCATTAGGCAGAGACAGAGGTAGGGTTTTTGGCATCCCCCTACAAACTATAATGCTTTCCTGTAAGAATTACTGTGCAGGGCCAATGTGGAGGTTAAAATGTTCCACCTCGCCATTAGAGGAACACCTCACCATTAGAGGAACTCAGTTCCACCCCGTTCCCCCTCACTTTAACCCCTGCCTGGGCCTGCCAAACGCTCTACACCCCATGTAATTGTATCAGGCTTCGATGGATTCCCAGTGATTCTCCTTAATGATCAAAAGTAGTAATTAATGACGCAGCTATATCGGGTGAACAACTGAATTGGTCCGATTAGTGCTCATTTTTTTCTGGGTGCCCACAAAATAACTGAATTCCCCCTATGTTGGAAAATGGGAAATATAATCCAAACCCCGCTGTGCTGTAATGCCTATTTATCAAGAAATATATTAGTATTATTTACAGTTTCCAGGGAAATCCTCTGCAGATTATCTTATCTGGGCTGTAGCCAGGTGGCAAGAAGAGAGAAGCGCTCTTGTTTGTGTATCCAGGTGACCGGGGACAGTGACATTGGGTAGAGGGGGGTTTGGTAAAACAGAGAAGATCATTCAATCATCGGAAATCACAGCAAATCTAAGATATATGGAATGTAAGAGAGGATTATAATACATTTCCACGATGTGGCACGCATAATAAATTATTGTATTTTCTAATATTTCAATACTATTACAACACACAAACTGTACTACATGGGCATTTGCTAGGGATATGCACCTCAAGAATGAATACCTGTGTAAAATCACAAGTAAACCAGGTGACAATCCTTAACCTGATGTAGACGATAGAGACATGGGAACCAAAGGCTTAAGCTTGGATCAGTATGTTCATTCCATAAATAAATCAATGGAAAATGTCAGTTTATGACAAGTGAATACTCCTGCAGATAACATATAAAGATAAAGGTATAATGGGGAGAATACATTTGCATACCTCCCAACTTTTGAAGTTGGGAGGTCGGGACGTTCGCGTGGCGAAGCCGCGCGCGCTCCCGAAAAGGGGGCGTGGCTTTGAGAAAATGGGGCGTGGCCTCACTGGGTGACGCAAACTCCGGCCACGCCCCCGTTTTCGCCGCTCGTCGGCGCTGAATAGATGCTGTGCGCACAGCGTCTATTCTCGGCAAGCTGGGGGGCTCCCAACTGTCCCCCCCACCGCGGGACAATGGCGGCCCCGGGCGGGACGCGAGAACGTCCCCGAATATCGGGACGTTCCCGCGGAAATCGTGACAGTTGGGAGGTATGCATTTGACCAGATTCCAGCAGATTAGCGTCAGTAACCAGATTCCAGCAACAGGATATCCTAGACACGGAGGAGTGTTGTGTGATGACATCCTCTGGTTCAAGTACTGTTATACCCCTTTCACACAAGCCTAATTTCTTGGGTTGGTCCGAGGAACAACCCGCGACTAGAGCCGAGGATCCACACATGTGGTGGGCGCAAATGACAGGACAGGCGGCGGATGAAGATGACGCAGCTCTCCGGCACCTTCACACTGCCGCCGGAGAGCTGTGTCATCTGCACCCGCCGCCTGTGTGGATCCCCGTTCTGCACCGAGGACCAGCAACCGGGGTAAGTACTCGCTGCCATCAAGCCGCCTGCATGCCTCCTCCCCGCTTCCTTCACACACCAGAAAATGCATGGACTTTTCTGGTGTGAAAGGGGCCAACCCGGGAATGGCCATATTCCCGGGTGGGTCCCTGCATTTTCTGGTGTGAAAGTGGTATAAGCATACCCTCCAACAGTACCGAATTTGCCGGTACGGTACCGTTTTTTTACGGTCTGTACCGGCAAATTAAACAAGTACCGAATGTACCGAATTCAGAGCCGGGCAGCGCACAGACAGCAGTGAGCTGTCTGTGCGCTGCCCGGCTGGATCTAGTTTCTGCCATCTGCTTACCTAAAGCGGCGGCAGCAGCAGCATAGTCTCTAGCAGCTTGTAATTATCAAGGGCAGGCTCTTTCTCTTCCCTAGGCTCAGGCTGGAGTCAGTGGATGGCCGCGAGCCAATAGGAGCTTGCGGTCTAGCAGCCGCTCATGATTGGCTGCATGACCGCGACCTCCTATTGGCTCGCGGCCGCCAAGCGGGAGAATTGAAAATATTCAGTGAGGGACGAGGATGCTGCCGCTGCTTATACTATACAGCCGGGCAGTGCACAGACTGCTCTCTCTGCCCGGCTGTCATTTTATTCAATTGTGTGCGTCTGGCGGCTCCCCCTTGACAACGAGCAATCCCCCCCCCTTGACAAGAGCATTTTCTCCCCCCTTGACAACGAGCAATCCCCCCCCCCTTGACAAGAGCATTTTCTCCCCCCCTTGACAACGAGCAATTTCCCCCCTTGACAACAGCATTTTTTCCCCCCTTGGCAACGAGCAATTCCCCCACACTTTGCAATCAGCATTATATTCCCCCTTGGCAACATGCCATGCACTCCCTCTTGGCAACAAGCATGAAGCCAAAGCCTCCTTGACATCAAACATGAAGCCCTGGCATCAAGAAAGAACCCTCTGGCAATGAGCATGTAGGTAAGCAGCATTTATGCGTCAAATATGTTATGGGCATTATGGTTTGTTATATAGTATGTAATGGGCACCACAATGTGTTGTACAATGTGCATTGGGCATTACGGTGTGTGGCCTTATGTGTAATTGGCATTACAGCGTTTACTAAAATGTGTAACGGGCATTACGATGTGTCATGTAATGACACGCCCCTTTTGTGTGGTACCACGCCCCTTCCATGTGGCCACGCCCCCTTTCTGAATGTGTGCCGATTTCTGCCCTTCAAATGTTGGAGGGAATGTATAAGTCATTCTCTGGAACTCTGGCACAGGTGACTAGATCACCTGGGGCCTGATAATAAAGCCAGGAGTGACATAGAGAGGCCGACATGTGAACACTGTTTAATGAGTCTGATCTCAAGATAAGTAACCAAAGCTGAGACTCCCCATGCATTGGTGCATACAGATGGAAGAAAAAATGATACGTGAATACCAGAATTTTCCAACAATCATTGATGACATCACAAGAATAACAGTAAAGTAACAAGTAAGATTGCAGATTTCAAGAGATCAGCAGACACCCAAGCTGGTCAGAATCTTAGGTGCGTATTCAATTAGTCAGGAGTAACCACAGTTATTGCTGCCATGTGGAAAGGCTATTCAATTAACTATCCAAACCTAAGGAATTAATGCATGGCATCTCTATGGGGCACATTTACTAAGATGGAAGTTCTATTGAAGATAGAATGCTGCCCATACAAGCAACTTCTTCTTTTTATTTACTTAGCACATTCTAGAAGATAATAGATAGAATCTGATTGGTTGCTATGGGTAACATCACATCTTCAATAGAACTCCCATCTTAGTAAATTGACTCCCAATGATTCTACGTAAACTGTAGAAATAATGGGTTTTCCCTTCACGTTGACCTCTGATGGTCAGTGCCGCTGCCAGGAATTTTGGGGCCCAGGACTGATTTTCAGTCTGGGCCTGCCGCCGCCACCTCTTTCCCCCTTCCTGCCTTCTCCCTCCCCAATTACTCACCCGGTGGCAGCGGCGCGGCGTCACCCTCTTTCATCCCCTCGGCGTCTCCTCGGTCGTGCATGCACAGTGCAGCCTGCAGAGTGCCGAGCCTAGGACACAGAGGGGAGCACCCGGATGATGCTGATCGGTGGTCCCCCTCTGTGTTCTGGGCTCGGTGCTCTGCGGGCTGCCCTGTGTGGTGTGAGTGCCTGCCTGCCTGGGGAGAGGCGGGGGGTTGGAGTAAATTGAGCTGCCGGGCCCTTCCAGAGCCCCCCCCCCCCCCCCCCCGTCAGCCCTGCTGATGGTGCCTTCTTCTCCTCACAGTTCCTGAAGCTGTGAGGAACAGTAGACATCAGGGACTAATGCACGGATTAATATCCACTAAATGAATCATGCTGATATTGTAATTAGTCGTGAAGAAAACCCAACCTATAATTGAATATGCCCCTAGAAGTCTTGAGATTGTACAATGGAGGTGAAAATGAAAGTAGAGTATGTATGGTACTAGGCATAAACTAATTGTTCCATACATGCCAGAACGGTGAGCATGCCAAACACACAATTGTGGGGAGAGTGCAGATTAAAGAAGCCTAGGAAAGTGTTTTTGGGCAGAAGCAGTGTCCACAGCCGTATACCTAACGAATAGTGCAACAGCTGATGTCGTACAAGGAAAAACACTGCGAGAGGCGTGGTCTGGAAGTAAGCCAATCATTTCAGAGTAACTGGATGTAAACCACATGCTGACATAACAAAGCAAAAAACAAGCTGTATCCCAAGTCAGTGGACTGTATCATGGGCAGTATTCAATGAGAAAAATTCGCCCTGTTTTATGGCGAATTTGTGCTTTTTTCACCTTGGACGGAGCACTTTGCTCTCCAAAAGCGAGCAACCCTATTCAATGTGAAATATTCGCCGTCTTTCTAAGTGATTTTCGCCGTCTCTCTCCGTGTAGCAATTCTCCATCTTTTCATGGAGAGCTGGAATGTGAACTTTTAAACTAAAAGGTTTTTTTTTTTTTATTTTGGTGTAAAAAAAATCAGGATTTTTTTTCTGTGAAGGGGCATGTTATTTTTATTCATGTGCTTATAGCACATGAATATATATTTAATTTAAAAAAAAATAATAATTTTTTTTTAACTTTTTTTTTTACACAGAGCAGCCAGCAGGGGGCCGGAGCACTCGAGCCGCTCATTAGATATTCATATATTCACTGCATCCGATCATTACATATGCACGATCGGGTGCAGTGAATACTGGGTCCCCCGCTGGCTATAGGGGGGGGGGGGGGGGGGGGCAGCTTGTGCTGCCTGGGTCCCGGGGAGCCCACCTCCCCTCCACATATGTTCTGGGGCAGCCAGGGAGACTTTAATCTCCCTGGCTGCCACCGCCCCACGGCTCCCTGCCAGCTCCCTGCCGCGGACACTCGTCCGCTGCAGGGGTTAAGACTCGCTGCGAGTGGCGGCGAGTCTTAACCACATTGAATAGAGGGAGCAGGAGTGGCAGCGAGCCCTCCGGAACAGGGCGAGTGCATGGCGAGAGAAAAAATCTCTCGCCATGCACGGCGAATTTTTTTCATTGATATTGCCAAGAAAGTGACGGGTACAGACTCTGGGCCAATACAAAAAAAAATCTAAAAAAAACACAAGAGATGTTGTATTCCATGAAACAGTTGGATGTGGCTAACTATTTAGAGCCCTATCTGAATAATATTTATAATGGTGTTATTATTAAATTCCAGTCAATGGTGGTTCACCTTATACCATGGCATTATGTGTAAAAGGAACTCTACTGTGGTATAACACATATAAGCGGATCTACTGTGCTGTAATGTGTAAAGGACTCTACTGTGTAGTGTAATGTGACTACCAGACTCTACTGAGCGATGGAATGCGAATTGGTACCAGGGACGTGCGGTGAGGTAAATGGCAGAGGAGTCCCAGGCAAGTACCAGAGCCAGATTTGCACACAATATATGGGCCATGGGGTACATGCCAGCATTATACACATGTGCCGCAGTATACACTGCTGGAGGTTCACTGAGTTTTAATAAGAGATGTGCAGAAAAGGCAGCCAGGTGAGGCACTGCAGGTGAGGCACTGTAGGTGAGGCACTGCCTCACCTGCCATAGATTTTTTACTCCAGAGTTTTGACCATAAAAATTATTAGAATAATAAAAATAAGATTTTTTATATATATTCTTTGTATTTTTGCCATACTTTATAAACTCAAAACTCCAGCATATACGTTCGTATGACAGGAAAGGTCGTGCCTCACCCCACCGCACGCCACTGATTGGTACTATACTTTGGCCTCACCTCTGCTCCATGAATCCATGTCCCCATATATTCTACTATGGGGAACAAAAATATATATTCGCTTACCAAAATAATTGCCTTGGGCTGTCCCTGGGAAGGAGCATGGAGCTGCCGATAGTGACCCCCGGCTCTGCCCGACAGGCGAGGATGGGGCGCTGCTAGGTAGCTGGAGCCTGGCAAGGAGGAGAGATCGTGATGGGACCCGCAGCATGATGGAGCCAGGGAGATTGAGGAACTTTATGCCAATTGAGTGTTTTGACTCAATTGTCAAGCAGCGCCGCTGCCACATGGAAAAATAGTTCATCCTTCGAAAACTAACACTCTCTTATATATTTAGCCAGATCTGTCACTCATCCCGTGTGTAGCTAACGTCCCCCCCCCCCCCCACCTAGGGAAAAGACCAGCGTTTTATGTGTATAACGTTCTCATGTGTATAACGTTCCACCCCCTTGACATCACCTCCCCCCACCCAGCCAGGGCTACAGTACACGCCCACCATCCACCATTACTCCACAGCCACCATCCACCATTACTCCTGCCCCCCCCTCCCCCCCGCGACACCCCTCCCACGATTAGCGGGACCCCCGCGATTCACGTGCCCCCCCCACCATGATTCGCGGACCACCGCCCCGTCCCCCTCCCGCGATTCTCGGCACCTCCCTCCTACGATTTGCGATCCCCCCCCTCCCGCAATTCGCGCCCCCCCCCCCCATCCCACAATTCGCTCCCCCACCGCGATTTGCGGACCCCCTCCCGCGATTCATGGAACCCCCCGTAGCGCCCCCCTCCCGCAATTTGTGGACCCCCTCGGCACCTCCCATGCCCCCCCTCCCGTGATTCGCGGACCACCCCGCTATTCACACTCCCCCTCCAGCGCCCGCTCCCGCAATTTGCAGACCCCCTCCCGTGATTCATGGACCCCCCCTCCCGCGATTCACGCAATTCACGGCACCCCGCAACCCCCCTCCTGCGATTCGCAGCCCCTCACGACCCCCCCTCCCGCGATTCATGCCCCCTCCCGTGATTCACGGACCCCCGCGCCACCCCCCCTGCGCCTCCCCTCCCTTGATTCACAGCACCCCCCGCACCCCTCCCGCACTTCACGGACCTCCACAACCCCCCCTCCCGCGATTTGAGGACCCCTACCCCCTCCAGCTAATCGCAGATCCCCGCACACCCCCCCCCCTCCCGCAATTTGCAGACCCCCCTGACCCCCTTCCGGCAATTCCACCCCCCAGTGGACCCCCGCGACCCCCTCCTGCATTTCACGTACCCCCGTGACAATGGGGGATCCTGTACCGCCACAAGCAGGTGCCGCCCCTAGGTGGGAAATCCGGCCCTGGCTGCCACGCTGCAGGTTCCCCCACTGCCAGAAGTGACCCCACGGTCCTCTGCACCAGCCCCACAACTTTTATCAATGTCTTGCCCACATACCACTATTATACAGCCTCCTGCTCTCATGCACGCTCACTCCCTCCCAGTGGGAGGAGACGCTCACCCACTGCCGGGAGCTGCATACTGTCCCCCATCCTCCTCCAGTTCTAGGAATGCCCATCGACCATCAATGATTTCAAATAATCGATGGTTTATGGCCGATGTTGAATACTTTTGCCATCGATGTGGGAGGACTAGATGGTTTCCCTACATCGATGGCAAAGGAGAACCGATCAAGTTTCAAATTTTTTTAAGGTGCCGGGACACGGAGCATAGCTCCGCCCCCCACACCCGGAAGTCCCACCACCAAGTTCTGATTGACCCACGGCCTATTCAGTCAGATATAATGGATGACCATCGATAGCTACAACAATCGATGGTTATCCAAGTAATATGTTACTACTACCGATGGCAGGGTGCAAAATCGCCATCAATGCCAACCATCGATGGCGTCTGCACCAATGCCTATCCCTACTCAGCAACAGCCAAAAACCTTTACTACCCCTCATGCCCACACAGCTCTATCACTGCCCTGCCTCCTGTTCTCCTGCCCTGTAACTTCCGCCAGTGGAGACCCGCTCACCCTGTGTTGCCCACATTCCCCTATCACCGCCCAGCCTCCTGCTCTCATGCACCCTAACTCCCACCCAGTAGGAGGAGACACTGACTCAGGGCCACCATCCTGTACTCCTGTGCTGCCACGCTGGACCTCACTCACTGGCAGAAGCTGCACAATGTCCCCCACCCTCCTCTTTAGTCCCCCATATGCCCACACAGGGCCGGCGCTACCCGCTCAGCACAGCCTGCAAAGCAGGTAGGCGCCGGCTCTTGAAGGCGCTTCCTCCCCTCCTCTAGGACTGTAGATGCCCCTTCCTCCCCTCTTCTGAGACTGGAGCTGTGGGCTGCCGGCTGCCGTAGCCTGCGCCTGTCAAAGTATATGACAGGCAGCGGCGCCAGCAGCAGGGAAGATACTGGTGCTGAACATGTGGGGCATTTAATTACATTTCTGCACCGGCTGCGTGGCACTCTTTCCTGCCGCCCAACTTGAGACGCGTCGCACTGTCCCGCCGCCCACGCTGCTGTGTGATGCTGCCTGGCTCCAGTCCTGCCCGCGCCCAGGAGACACTGCAGAAGCCAGGACACAAGTCAGTGAAGCCACGCTGCAAGACCTGTGTGACTGCAACAAAGGTGCATGCCACTATAATACACACTGGCACATAGACTTTAACAAAGCTAGCACGGCACAACTCACTGCCTGTGAGTGAGTTATTATGAGTGTAACCGCTCTGGACTGTGGCCCTTATTCTGATCGGTGCGGCCGGATCCGAATATGCGGCCAGGACCATGCGTGCGAAACCCCGCCTTCCATACGGATCGCCAACTCCGTCCGTACGCGGTAAGAAGCTGTCCGTACGGACCGCACGTGTATTTTTCATGGAATACGCCTCCTCCATCTCAGGGAACCTCCCCCATCATTCGGTGGTCGCAGACCATCGAATGCAGGACCGAGTGGTCAGGCAGCTCCCGCAACCTCAGACCACACGGGCATTTCTCCGTGCAAAAGCAGGGATCTGGGCGGGCAGCTGACATCCGGCGATGTCATATGTCCGCCCCCTACACGTGCGTCACGGCCGCATTACCATACGTACGCCCAGCGTTTGCATGGGAACGCCCATGAAACGCGGGGCGTACGCATATGGTAATGAGCCCAAATAGCCCTTCACGCCCCTCTCCACCCCCTGTTCGGAGTGTTCACATTTCATGCGGGATTCGGCCGTACGCCCCGCTCGCACATGCGCAGAGACGCCTCTGCACATGCGCAGACACAAAACATCGGCGGCACGAACGCACGCGGATATTACCGCACCAACCAGAATAAGGGCCTGTGTAAGGATATATGTGTGTGTGTGTATATATGTATATATATACATACTGTATACATAGATATATGTATATGTCTGTGGGTGTATGTGTATATATATATATATATACACACAATCCATATGGCTGGCACTCTCATCTGGCGATAAGGCTTGTTGCTGGGGTGAACATCTATATCCATAGGTTATATTGCAAACCATATGGTAGATACATATTTGAGAAAATGATGTCACTCACCAGTCTTGATACTAGTCAAATAATTTTAATCAGGCAACATGGCAGGGGGTACAGAGCGTCGACGTTTCGGTCCTCCTCTGGGACCTTTGTCAAAGGTCCCAGAGGAGGACCGAAACGTCGACGCTCTGTACCCCCTGCCATGTTGCCTGATTAAAATTATTTGACTACTATCAAGACTGGTGAGTGACATAATTTTCTCAAATATATATATATATATATATATATATATATATATACACACACACACACACACACACACACACATTAGGGGAGGTGGCTGGTTGTATGTTAAAAAGATGAAAGTGGGAATTGTGTGAATACTATGGGGATTATATGTAAGCAACACTATGGTTGACTGGGCATTGCGGGTAACTGTCACTACTCCGGCCATTAATGCATAAGCAATGCTGCTCTGGGCATTATGTGTAGGCGGCAATACTGCGTGCATCAGGTGTGACCTGCATTACTTTGGGCATTAGGTGTACCCTGCATTCATCTGGGCATTATGTGTAGGCAGCACTACTATGATCATTAGGTGTAACCTGCATTACTCTGGAATGTATGTATAAGTGGCATTACTGTGGACGTATTTCTCTGAGCATTATGTGTAAAAGGCACTACTACTACTAATAGAATTTTATATAAGGGGCACTACTGTGTGGCATTATGTGTGTAAAGGGTACAAATGCCTGATGTAACCTAAATAATAAACATAATTACTGTGTTTCTTAAAGGGAATAAGGGAAACTAATGTGTGGTATAGTGTGAATCAGTGGCACTACATGCAAATGAGGTTTCTACTGTGTGGGGTAATTTTAGAACACATTCCTTGGGAGAACACAGTTCCTTTTTTTGTGGTGCGTTCCTCTAGTGTGAGCTCTACTATAAGGTATGGGAGGGAGGGCGCAAATTTAGAGTTTGCAGGGAGGCGCCGAGCACCCTAGCACCGGCCCTGTGCCCACACACCCCTATCACTACCCAGCTTTCTGCTCTCCTGAACCGCAACTTCCACCACTGGGGAGTCGCTGACGCTGTGTTGCCCACATTCCTCTATCATGCCTCATAGCCCAGCCTCCTGCTCTCATGCACCCTAACTCCCATCCAGTAGGAGGAGACACTGACTCAGGGCCACCGTCCTGTACTCCTGTGCTGCCACGCTGATCCCTCACCCACTGGCAGAAGCTGCACAGTGTCCCCCACCCTCCTCTTTAGTCCCCCTTATGCTCACACACCCCTATCACTACCCAGCCTCCTGTTTTCCTGTGTCGTGACCTCCGCCAGTGGGGAGCCGCTGACTCAAAAACACCCTACTATACTATTGCACACACACACACACCTCAACAACACGCACGCACACACCCCCCCCCCCCACACCCACAAATGTCACTGTACCCTCCACACTATCAATGTACATCTTATTCTGTAACCGCTTTTTAATTAAACAAAACAATACACACCCCCTTCCAAATCATATGCTCTCTATGTAACACATTTCACCTATAACTCAAGTTGCAATACAGGCATCTTTCATACAATTCTAACCATATGTCTCACAAATACTAACGTTCACAAATGAAGGGGGCGCAGCCCCGTACGACGGTGTGAAGAGCGCCCGTGGGGCGCGATGAATCACCTAGTGTAACAGATATTTATATATATATATATATATATATATATATATATATATATACACAGCATAGAATCAATCTTTGCCTCTTTTTCATAATTTTTTCAAAATCCCCCCAAGGTACACTGTCCTAACTCACCTGATCCGATAATCAGCAGAGGATTTCCATGGAAGCCGGTAACCAGACTATTATTCGTCTGTTTGTGGACAAATAAACATTACAGCATGTTATCTTTGGCTTATATTTTGTATTGTAGAATTTAGTGAGAATCCAATGGTTGTGAAGGTGCCCAGTTCTCTGTTTGCTGCGGGGGGGGGGGGGGAGACAGTGGTGGGGTTTTTTTAGGGAGCGATCCCCATAAAAAAACTTAACCACTGGTGAGGGCTCCCTAAAAGAAAACCCACCACTGAAGGGGTTAAAATGTTAGGACACATGCTCTAGGGATCAGCCCCCAGTCCCATCCATGGCCAGTCACGTTGCAGAGGTGGAGAACATGATTCCGTAGTAGCTCACAGCTGAGTCTCTATGGAAAGAGCACGTCCATCTCTAGCTTACACATTGGCAATGACACCCTATGTGGCACCCTTTGCCCCGGCTCAGTGGCGTAAGTTCATCCCAGTTGCCCGGAGGCAAGGTAAGTACTGGTGCCCCCCCCCCCAAATAGCTCATTCAGTAAGGTGTCTGTCTCCAGTAAGGTCATGGGTCTAATACAGGGTGTGACACTTGCAAAAATAATGTTAGAAGGGGGGAGTAACCCACATTAGCAATATCAACTGTTTTCAATGAACTGATTTAAACTGGCAGGGGAGGAGAGGTGCCCCCTTGAGAGCAGGAGCCCGGTGGCAGATGACTCCATTGCCTCCCAGAGTTCTGCCTATGCCCCAGCTGGCTGAATGCTCAATCCATACAAAGCTCTCGCTATCCCATGTGTACACAGAAACACTTCTGTGTAAGATCTCGCTGCAGGACAGGGTGGCACATGCCAGGCAGACTTGGCAGAGGGAATGTTGTGTCAGTAATTTATCCCCCCCCCGCCCATAGTATGTTGTTACTTATCGCTCCAGTTTGCATAAAATTGGGTCGAATTTTATTATTTGTATTACAAAAATAAATATTTAATCCCCAAATAATAGGTTTCCCCAGAATTCTCCTCCTCTGATATTTCACAATGTAAAACTTCTGATAAAAGCCGCATGTTCCACAATCCCGAATACAGAGGAGTAACGTCTGCCAGAGGCGCTGCCAGCATGGGACAGCCGTGGGGTCTGGTGATTCTGCTGTTGGGGCTGAGGATCGGAGCAGGTGAGTTCATATCACTACAGGTTACGTTTGTTAGCCAAGGAAATATCGAAAATCAATCCAGTAAATCCAATGTGTACATTGTGCCTTGAATGTAAATCAAAAACGATATAAAATCGAATCGATTGCAAAAGTGCAGATCGAATGGGAAAACTGATGGAAAATCAAAGGCAAAATCGAAAGGTGGTGGTGAGGGAAAATCGAATCGAAAGCAAATCGATGCTTATGTTACGCACCATCAAGGAAATCCGGCCACAGTCAGTAAGATCAAATACAAAATCAGGTGGTTTTTTGGTACTTGTGTATTATCACGGCGCCCAAGATTTCCATCGTAGGGCATCGTATTGATCGCATCGCATCACATGCGATCCAATCGCATGCGATGCGACCCGATTTTTAATTGTACAGGCACCCTGATGGGTGATTACTATGTTAAATGCACCCCCATTGTTAACGCCACCCCCACTATCAAAGACAACCGGTACGCGTACCTTTTCATACCCCCACTATCCACGTCGGTGTGGAGTTGATTTTAGACAGTGTGGCGAGCCCACCGGATTACATCACATGTATTCCGCATCCCCTCACCACGCTTCGGGCTCGGTGGCTCGCTGCGCTCGCCACACTATCTAAAGTCAACTCCACACCGACGTGGATAGTGGGGGTATAAAAAGGTCGGAGGACTCGTACCGCTGCGCTCGCCACGCTGCGGGTTGGCGTTAATAGTGGGGGTGGCTTTAACAATGGGGGTGCATTTAACATAGTAATCACCCATCAGGGTGCCTGTACAATTAAAAATCGGGTCGCATCGCATACCTTAATTAGTGGTATGCGATGCGATGGGCGCCGTGATAATACACAAGTACCGTTTCGACAGTCATTAGCCCAGCATCAGAATCCCGACTGCACAGCGGGGGGAGCGCAATGAAGCCCCTTGCCCCTCACCACGCTTGCAAAATAAATAGCTGTGCTTCAGCCCACAAAAAGTCTTTGCATTCTCTTTGTCCCTGCATCTCCGCTGTCACTCTCTCTGTCCCTGCATCCCCGCTGTCACTCCCTAGGTCCCTGCATCCCTGCTGTCAATCTCTCGGTCCCTGTGTCCCCACTATCACTCTCGGTTCCTGCATCCCCAATGTCACTCTCTATGTCTCTGTGTCCCCACATCCCCGCTGTCACTCTCTCTGTCCCTGCATCCCCGCTGTCACTCTCTCTGTCCCTGCATCCCTGCTGTCACTCTCTCGGTCCCTGTTGTCACTCTTTCCCTGCATTCCCACTGTCACTCTGTCCCTGCTTCCCTGTTGTCACTCTCTCTGTCCCTGTGTCCCCACTGTCACTCTCTGTCTCTGCGTCCCTGTTGTTGCTCTCCCTGCACTTTGGCTCAATCCATGTGGAATAACGTGAATTGTTTCTTAATCCGTGTGGCATAATGTGAATTTTGACTCATTCCATGTGAATTTTGGCTTAAACTACAGCCTTCGCTTTTCCATACCCCAACTTCAAACTTTCCACTTCTACCACTGACACACTGCATATGACCCACACTGTGTCCAACCCTCACTGTAACCTGCACTCTATCCGACACACAATATTTCCCGCACTGTATCCGGCCCACACTTTATCCAACCACTGCTTGGCTGGGGGAAGCACTTTCAGAAACGTAATTAATTGGGAGGGGGGGTTACTGTGAGGTGGGTCATCATCAACCACCACAGAAGGAACACCACTAGTGATGCAACTGTGCAAAAATGCCCATATATTTAAGAGCGGCAATCATTTACTAGGCAACACCGACTTGGCTGCCTTGTATATGATTGCCGCTTTAAAAATACAAGCATTCCTGCATAAAGTCCCATACCTCTGACTTCTCGCGGCTATTACATTCAGCCCCAAGAATTTGTCACCAGAAAGACCACCATGGAAGATCATAAAGGCGACCACCCTACGAAGATGTTGTATCCAGCTGCTTCCTATGGCAATTCTTGAAGAAATGTGTTTTGTGTTAGTGGCTAGGACAGCATATATTATATAGGTGGTCTTGCAGATGATGTTAGGCTACCAGTATCTGCAAGCCCTCCTAGGATATCCTGTGACAATATCCTACTGTTGGTAGCAGTTCAAAGGCAACTCTTCAGCAGGGCCAGTGTAAGGTTTCAGCTTACTGCTCCAACCACCCTCACACCAATATTGACTTCCCAGTACTTCAGGTGAACGTGTAGAGGCGGCGTCTTAGAAGTTCAGCACCTGCCGTTTGCATTAAGTTCAACAAGGATCCCTTTCTCAGAGACATCCTTTATTTTGTGATAGACTCAAGGGTGTCCACTAGATTCTGGTGCCCCTATGCAGCTGCCTAATGCAGGCCTGCTCTTCAAGGTATGTGACAATGGGGTATGTGTGTGGAGGGCACCTCCACCTCTAATAGCAAGGAATGTTGTATTAGATCCAGGCTCAGGCGGCGGGGAGTGGAAACCCTGCCCATCTCCACTTCAGGTAGACGGGCAGGGTTAAGGGGGGGGCGGTGTGCGAGAACCAGCAGGGGGAGGCAGCCGAGAGCTCCGTCGGAATGGGGCGCACATGCCCTCTGCCGGCGGGGGCTGGCGATTCTACCACCTCTGTTTTGGGTAACTTTCTTTTAATAGTTAAAGAGAAGATCTGGCTTTAATTACTGTTTCATTAAACACAATATATAGTGTTATATCCATATTTTTGGTTTCCATTATTGCAGCCTATTCTATCATCAGACTTGCTAGCAATTAAAACCCATGCAATCCATCGAGGCTTATTATCTCTCCAGGAATTTTCCTGATTTTTTTGGGTAGGGTTGGTGCACCTCCCACATTCCATCCACTTGCTAGTAAAGCAGGGAGAATGGGGAGACAATTGTTGGAAATGCAGGTTCAAGTAGAGGGGGTGGGGCTCAATTATACAAAGTTGCTTCAATTAACTCCACCCCTTCAACACCGAACTGCAAATCATGGCTTTCTGCCATGATGGGGACAAGGCTTAATCAGACCACAGTCCAGCCACGGACCCCCAAGTGTCCAGATGCTTCTTCTCTACAGGCTTCTCCCATTGGGGAATTTATAAAAGTAGGTAAGTATAATTATAATTATTCAAGTTCCGTACATCAGTAACACCGGCTTTGCACTTTTATTTCCCCAGGAGAGACTCAGAGAAGATATATCACAGCTTTCATGGAAAACTACGCCGTATCTACAGAGACAACATTCCAGCTGTATATTGCTGCATATGACCAGGCAGCCTCAGTCACGGTCACGGTGTCCAACCCACACTTCAACCAGACGGTGTTCATTGAGAAGGAAAAAAGTGCGCTGCTGAATTTTGACTACACGTATATGATCACCGAAAGCCAACCCACTTCCAAGGCTTTGCTGGTGACATCCGATGTTGACGTATCTGTCTTTGTTTTCTACACACACATCTATTCTGCTGATGCAATGGCCTGTCTTCGTCTTGAAGACCTGGGAACAGAGTATTACATATCAACTACTGGGCCGAGAGCAAGCAATCAATTTGCTGTAGCCAACGGCCTAGAAGAAGTTGTCTCAGTGACTGTAACCGTCTCTGGTTCCACCACCTTTAAAGGCGTCTCCTACACCAGTGGAGATTCTTTCTCGTTCCAACTTGAGTATCAGGAAGTCGTTCAGTTTCAGAGTGCAGATGACCTCACAGGCACCAGAGTCTCATCCACAGGCCCAGTGGCTGTGTTCAGTGGCCAAAAATGCTTCTCCGGGATTAACAATGCATGTGATTCCTTGGCCGAGCAGCTACATCCTGTGAAGAACTGGGGGAGTTTTTTTGCCGTGTTTCCATTGTTGAACCACAAAAAGGATGTCATAAAAATTGTATCAGCCAGTCCAGATACCCTAGTGGATATCAGTGGTCCTCTGGGGACCACCCAATACACCCTACAGACCGGATCCTATATGCAAAATACTGTAGAGAAAGGAATGACTATTAATGCCACCAAACCCATTATGGTTACATACATCTTCCAAGATTTTATACCAGGAGTAGTTACGATGTATGACCCCTTCATCACTAACGTCCCACCCTCATTAGTCAGAAGGATGCATTACACATTTGTAACACAGACAAGATACTACAACTACCTCCTGATTGTATCTCAGGCATCTTCAGGTGATGGCTTCTTCCTGGACCACCGCCCGCTCAGTTCGTACACTGTTTCATCAAACTCGTTCAGAGGATTCCATGCTTGGGAGGTCTCCTTGGGTAAAACAGAGGGACAACATGAAATATATCATGAGTCCATGCCGTTTACAATCTACGTTTATGGAATTGAGTACATTGTTTCCTATGGATACTCAATGGGACAGGAAGCAATATATGCAGGTAATGACGCCTTATTTTCTCTCCTGAAAAATCCAGGGAAGAATATATAACTTGGGAATACAGACATGGCCTAAATATGTTAATATATATAAATGCAAGTATATAGGTGCGCTGACACTGTTTAAAAAGTCCGTTCCTTTCAAGGAACTAAAAAGTTCTTTTGAAAATCCACACCAAACCGGCTGTACTGGATGCAGCTCCCCTCCAAAATGACCCGATTCCCACGGGACCTTCAATGCGTACAACTCCTAAAACAGATAGAGGGGGCGCTTCATGGTGTATTATCGTTTATTAAAAAACGTGGAAATCACTTTAAAAATTTTTCTCACACAGAGAAATTAATACCCGTACCGAATATTTCATCCGGTGTGGGCTAAAATACCACAAGGTTTTATCACAGAATCCACTGGCTCAACAGCTCGCTGCTAAGACGCTGAGACGCTGGTGTGCTGTGGGACGCTCGTGCCTGTTGGTCTCCTCCGGTATCGTGAGTCTTACACCGCACACTGTTTGAGCATGCTGTTGAGCCAGTGGATTCTGTGATAAAACCTTGTGGTATTTTAGCCCACACCGGATGAAATATTCGGTACGGGTATTAATTTCTCTGTGTGAGAAAATTTTTTAAAGTGATTTCCAAGTTTTTTAATAAACGATAATACACCATGAAGCGCCCCCTCTATCTGTTTTAGGAGATGTTAATATATATATTAAAAAATAGGTGGTATAAAAGACTCTCTGACAGTCCAGATGGGGGCGCGCGCATCCCATTGCCTATTCTGGGGGAGGGGCTATTATGATGTAACCACTTCTATTCCTATGGGGCATACACACGGGGTGATTACAGCCCCATTTGTAAGCGATCTGTCTAGATTGCCTAGAAATGAAGTACGGGTTGCTGCGTGTGTATGGCCTCCGGCGATGTGAGGTGCCTCACGTTGCTATCCCCTGACTAGATTAATACTGCCTGTAGCATAACTCTAATTATCGCCCTTGTTCTCTCTCTTTCCCTCCTCTTGGCAAGTGCCTTAAATTATGACAATAGCACTGGTATATAATATGATTACTTGTGCTGCCACCACACCATGCAGTGTAAGGGACAGAGCAAGGCTGCTGCACATGCCCAGTGTACCAGCTTCTTCTATCACATTTACTGTATGTGTGAATCTGAGCCCTCAAACATCGCAATGGACCAGAGAGCAGCTGCCAGGAGGAAGAGACAGAAGCCTCACCATGAAGTGGGGGATTGTGAGCTTAGAAAGTGCAATACTGGTTCTATTTTGTTGTTGAATTTATTAACTACTTTAATTATTATTATTAGTAGTAGTAGTAGTAGTAGTAGTAGTAGTAGTAGTAGTAGTAGTAGTACGTTTATTTATAAGGCGCCACAAAGTGTCCGCAGCGCCGTACATAGCAAACAAACAAAAAAAAAAATTACAAGGTAACGTACAGGGTGTGTTGAAAGATACAGTATAAATAGGGGTATAGCTGGTAGAAATAAAATCAGCATCAGTTCAGAAGTAGGTGTCAAAATTGTCAAGGAGACTGAAGATGAAGTAGAGGAAGGGAAGAACAGGAAAGGAGCACAGGTGAGGTAATGAGGTAGGGTGAGTACGTGAGGAAGGAGGGCCCTGCTCATAAGAGTTAACATACTAAAAATAGGTGGGTGGACGAACGAAATACAATAGGATAAGTAGGAACGGAGGGGAACGGAGGCAGGATAGGAGGATCAAAAGAGGTTAGGAGGAGGGATAGGCTAGTCGAAAAAAGTGGGTTTTGAGGGAGCGCTTGAAGGAGGTAAGGGAATCAGATAGCCTGATGGGTGGCGTGAGGTTGTTCCAGTGCAGGGGGGCAGCGCGAGAGAAATCTTGGACACGGGAGTGGGAGGAGGTGATTAGGTGAGAGGTCTTATTATATGCTTAACCTTTTCTTGACCATGTATCTTATTTAAATTTTCGAAACAGCCTATACTATAGACCATAGACCATCTGTCCCCCCCAGTAAAGATAACGAACACCCAACCCCCACCCCCCGCCTTACTTTCCGCTGTCCTTCAGTGCCAGGGACCCCCAGCCTGCTCCCCTCCTGGCTTCTGCTGGTATGAAGAACGGACCATACCAAAATGTCCGCCCCCATAGAGCAGACAGTTTCAGAGAACTGTCTGCTCTATGGGGGCAGACATTTTATGATGGTTAATTTCAGCAGAAGCCAGGAGGGGAGCCGGCTGCGGGTCCCTGGCACTGAAGGACAGCGGAAAGTAAGGCACGGGGGCATGGGCGGCGGGGGTTTTTGTTTGGCATTACAATAGACCCGCAGACCCCCCGGCGCCCGCACTTACACACGACCGCGTGGTCTGCGGAGCTATTCTGAAATATGCAATTAGTTAATGATGTGGAAAATATCTTGTCTTTTTTGTTAAATGATCTTTCAGAACCAACAGCTGAGCCGTCCCCAGCACCAACAGAAGACCCTGAACCCAAGGGCGTGCTGAGCTGTCTCTCTCATGGAGCAGAATACCATCTACCTCTCCGCTTGGTGACCGAGGCCAACCTCAATGCGTCTGATATCCACCTGGAAGACCCTTTGTGCCAGGCGGAGCTGGAGGGAAACGTCACTCTCATTAAAATACCGTTCAGCGGATGTGGATCCTCTGTCCTGGTGAGATTTACTGTACAATGGCCAAGTTTTCCTAGCGCTAATCTTTAATGTTTAATCGGATACTTACTTGAAGCAGAAATACCATATTGGAGGCTGCAGGCAGAGTTTACAAGAGGCTTAGGGGCACATTTACCAACATTACACTATCGATGCCAACATTTATCCGCACATATTGTGGCAATGAGAAAAGAAGTATTGCCGGAAATTACCAATAAACACACATCCCTGGTGGGAGCCCATTCCGGCAATGAGCTTAAAGTAAAGTGGTCTCTAATGGGTGCGGCTTTCAGACCCCAGCTGCGCTAATGCACGTGTGCGGATTACTGAAGGGAAGGGGCATGATGACGGGATAACCTCTCTGGAAAAACTTTGTATAACGTAGCCCATAGACTACAATGGGAAACGTCATCTAAAGATGGCATTTGCTATCGGAGCCAAGTTCTTGAGCAATTACCCAATTTAACCGCCCCCCTACAAACCTTTAGAATTGGAGAGATCGCAGCAGATACCTATGAACCCCCCCTTCTTAAATCAGTGTATTCCCCCCCCCCCCCCAAAAAAAAAAAAAACAAACAAACAAACTGCTGTTTATGTGGGAATTCCCACAAAGCTTATTTGATAAATATGGGTAAATATAAAGCTCCTGCATTAGGTGTGCAGCCTTGTTTTATATTAAATTAATGTTATTCTATGGAAACCACAATCATGTAAACCTCCTACTATCTGGATGCTTCCACAGAGTGAAGACGGGGTGACGTTCTATGTAAATACCGTCTACGGAACGATCCCGGAGACCAACGTGCACCGCATAGAGATCCCAGTGAGGTGCGAAATGGAAGCCAATAAGACGCTTGGGTTCCTCTTCCATCCTGAAGTCACAGATGTGGTCTATAAGGGTCACTATAACGTCTCCCTGAAGCTCTATCAGAACAGCGACTTTATTGACCTTATTACCACGTATCCGTATGCGGTTGACATCCATGGTCATCTACATGTGGAGTTCAGAGTGGAGTCAGACGATACAGAGCTCCAGATAATGGCAGAGAACTGCAGGGCTTCCCCGTCACTGGAGGATACAGAGCATACATACAGTCTCATCCAGCACGGGTAATTATTACAAAAATAGGTGTCATTCCCATGGTGGGTTCTGTCAGGCGCCGGGGGCACACTCTGGCAGGGAAGGGGTGCCCGGCCGCCCGACAGCGCAGCGTCTGGTTGCTCGGCAACCAGAGACGCTAGCCGTCTCCACGTCAGGACGCAACCCCCGGCAGAAGCCGTCGGGGTTGCTAGGCAACGTAGGACGCCTCTGACAGGCGCCGGAAACACTTCTCCCTGCTCTGGCGTTGCTGGGCAGCGTGTGGGACGCTGTCCAGCGCGCGTTATCCCAGCAGGGATTAATTAGGCTACTGCCCATTGGTCACACTCCCTTTTTAAGGGGAGTCAGTTCAGCCAGACCCCGCCGATGATAGCTTCCGCTCTGACGCTGTCATCTGCCTGATCCCCGCTTCTCCTGTTCCCGTGCCTGTCTGCTTGCTGCTTGGAGTCATCCTGATCCTGACAATCAGTTCCTGGTACTGTAAGTTCCCCTTTTGGGGGTCTGGTTCTTTCCCCTTTTGCCAGTTGCCCGCCTGGGTATTATTTGGTTTAGTAACCCTCCGTTTTGATTTCTTGAGGGCATCTCCAGCAGTTGCTGGGTGTTCAGTTACCCTGTCTGGGGTTTTCCAGTTTGGGTTATCTTCTTTGTTCTGTGTTAGTGCGTATCGTTTCGTTGTGTGCTTTGGTGTGGTGTATTTATATTGTGTATGCGACGTGGTCGCAGTTGGTGGCGACTAGGTCGCTGGCGCCTTTAACCGCGTTAGTTAGCTTCGGCAAGTTGCCTTTTTCCTTAATTTCAGTTAGGGTCCCTCAGCTAGATTATCCTTTTGACTGTACCCTGAGGGGGTCCCCGGTTCTTTGTTCTTACCTAACTCCTGGCTGCACCGGAGCTAGGGCGGGCTTAACTCGCCCTCCCAAACGTGGCGGCTACAGGTGAAGCCTAGTTCTCGCAGGAACCGGTCACCCAACTCCGGGGGTCAACAGAGGTAGCGTAGGACTCCGCCGTGGCTGTCCTAAACAGCAGTCCCGGCTGCGGGTGCACACCCGAAACGTAACAGGTTCTCTACATTGATCACAAAAATTCAAGTAAAGTGACCCCTTGTGGCCAATAATCCATGAAATGAGCCCATCGCCCCTAATGTGACGTGACAGAAGTGAGGTGGGGCTGTATAAAGGATTTAATTAAGAAAATTAAGACATATGAATGTAAGGGAAATACCTCTATAATTGCATTATTGTATAGCTGTGGTAGGCAGTCTCACTGTGTGGGAACTACAAGTACCAGAATGCCCTGCCAGACAATGTTTTTTCATTACAATATACCTCTTCTTGTTCTCAGGTGTTCCCACGACTCTACCTTGCAGACTCACCCAGTCTCAGACCAGAGGCTCCAACGGTTCAGCGTCCACGTATTCAAGTTTCACGACTTCCAGGAGGTTTATCTGTCCTGCAACGTCATCATCTGTCACAATGACACTTCTCCAAACCACTGTACCCGGGGCTGCCTAATGGGGAGACACCGGCGTGATACCCAAAACTCTGACAGGCGGCTAAACTCGGCCAGGCTATCCCAGGGGCCTATTCTGTTTAAGTCTGGTGAGTAACTTCTACTGCATTGCTTTCATTTGTATTTTGCCTTTGTGGTATCGGTCTACATATTCCATACATACAGAATGAGCTGCAACAAACTGACAGGGATCAAACAGAAATAGAAAATCTCATACACTGGTTCATAGAAGGACATATTATTACCCCTTTCCCACCGCATCCTTAACCCGGGGTATTGCCTGTTTGATGACGTATCAACCAGGGTCAAGGTGCAGTGTGAAAACACCATTTGAAATTTCCTGGGTCCAGCAACCGTGCATTCCGACCCGGGTTAAAAGAAGGGTCGGATCCGGGTTGCTGTGCAGTGTGAACAGTTACCGCGGGTCAAGTGATCTGGGTCCCGTTCACACTATGGAGGAGGCAGCGCTTGGAGACCGCATCAGATGAGATCCAGTCGCTGCCTCCTCCCCCAATGACTCTCCACACCTGCCTAGGGATGGCCATCGACCATCGATGATTTTAAATCATCGATGGTATGTGGCCAATGTCGAATACTTTTGCCATCAATGTGGGAGTATCAGATAGTTTCCCTTCATTGATGGCAAAGTAAAAACAATGTTTTTTTTCTCAAGGTGACTGGATCACGGAGCATAGCTCCGCCCCCCGACACCCGGAAGTCCCGCCCACGAGTACTGATTGGCCCACGGGCCATTCAGTCACATACAATGGCTGACCATCGATAGCTAAAACTATCGATGGTTATCCATCAAATAGTTTGCCACTATCAATGGCTGGGTGCAGAATCACCATCAAGGAAAACCATCGATGGCATCTGCACCGATGGCCATCCCTACCCCTGCCTGATGTCAGCGACGCGGCTTATTGCCGGGTTGCTGTGTGGGGCTTAACATCGTGGCTTATTGTTGGGTCGCACCTAGGACGGACCCGTGTTAAAATTCTGGGTGCGATGTGAAAGGGCAACGAGAGAGATGTAGACGGAAAGCTGTTTGTAAAAAGCCATTTAACCCACTCGTTTTTTTTTTGGGGGGGGGGGGGGGGATTTACGGCATGAAGGGGGCACCAGGAGGAAATACCTACAAGGGTGTGGGGAACATGTAAACTCCACACTGTTAGACCATGACAGGAATTTGATCTCATGACCTCAATGCTGTGGGTGAGCAATGCTATCCTCTACTTCATCCATGCTGACCAAAATATGAGCCTGCTCACCTGCAAGTAGAATACAGAAAGGATGTGGACAGTCACTTGAGTTACAGCCCCTGTCAGAATTTTAGGATAGAATTTAAGTATCATCACAAATTTGAATTACAAATAGTGTATAGTGTGCTCACACAAACAGGGGCCAAGTGTGTTCCTGACATCAAAATATTTGCACAACACGAATACTATATGCTGTAGTTAAGGTTGCACGGATTAGGTGATGTCTCGTATGTACATTTCTAAAATGCAAATAAGGTTTTATTGTTCCTCAGTGAGAAAAACAAAATAGCAATCTAGCAAATATGATACCTTTTAATGGCTAACAAAAATAAATGTTGTTAAAATGCAAGCTTTCGAGACTTCTTAGGTCTCTTCCTCAGGCATGGTATAACAAGGTGTGTGAAGAACCACATATATATACACAGCAGAGTAGGAACAAGATGTGATAGATGGACATTCTTAAGATCAAAACAAAACAAATCTATCACATCTTGTTCCTACTCTGCTGTGTATATATATGTGGTTCTTCACACACCTTGTTATACCATGCCTGAGGAAGAGACCTAAGAAGTCTCGAAAGCTTGCATTTTAACAACATTTATTTTTGTTAGCCATTAAAAGGTATCATATTTGCTAGATTGCTATTTTGTTTTTCTCACTGAGGAACAATAAAACTTTTCTTATCAACTGGCTAACACGGTACCAAACTTTTTTCTTTTAAAATGCAAATAAGAAAGGCAAGTGCGAGGTGTCTTTACCTCCAGCTAAAAGTCCCTCTTATCCCAACACTGCTGTGAGCAAGCCTCAAAATATCCATTGAAAATGCCAGAGCCGTCACAGCGACTGTTTGTTTTTTGTGTGCAATATTTAACTAAACTTCATTGAATTGACTTGTCTGTATTTGTATTTATTTATACTAACAGTCGCTGTGAGTGGCGCTGGCATTTTTAGCAGATATTTTGAGGATTACTCACAGCAATGTTGGCACTCAAAGAGTTAATACCCCATGGGGCATGACACACCTCCATAGTATACAGGCTGTAGAGATGGGATTACACACAGTAGACACACTGAGCAGCACCACTGCCAGGCTTAAATACAGCCCTATGACTTACTGCAGCAAATTCACAGTACAATGAATATCTGTAACTTTATCACCCACTCTCTCTGCAGGTCACCTCCAGGCAGCGCATACCGTCCCGTCCTCCGTGTTTGTGGCTGTGGTTGGTGTTATGGGCTTGTTGGCTGTACTGGGGCTGGTGATCCAAAAGCGTTACTATAGGAGACACGACTATACCCTGCTGGGAAACGAGAGCCAACGGCCGTAATACAGGACAGAAATTCAGCTAACAATGCTGACAAACAATATTGAGTTTTCACATAAGTTATTGTGCTGAAACATACGTAGTTGCCTACCCTCCATTCTGCAGGAGACTCCCTGAAATAGCAGCTATATCCCTCTCTCCCTCATTAGTCTAGCAATCTCCCTCATGTCACCTAGCCCACATTACACTGTTACATCATAGTTACCTCCCCTCCTGCATTATGCAGGAGACTCCCTGACATAACAGCAATCTCCCTCTCTCCCTCATTAGTCTAGCAATCTCCCTCATGTCACCTAGCCCACATTACACTGTTACATCATAGTTACCTCCCCTCCTGCATTCTGCAGGAGACTCCCTGACATAGCAGAAATCTCCCTCTCTCCCTCATTAATCTAGCAATCTCCCTCATGTCACCTAGCCCACATTACACTGTTACATTTTTTGTGAAAAAAGGAATGAGAGATAGATACATTTACATTGAATCATCAGCACCATTTCCCAGCACATTACCAAGTATAGTAGCTCTTACTAACTGCTTTGTGGCTCATCTACATTTGGATCTTAGTCATTTTAAAAGATTCCTCTCAGATGTAGCAGTACACAACCACTGATTTTAGGTGCCACATTCACAATCTCTCCATTAATGGAACTAGACACGTCCTTTGGGTGGAGCATGACACGCCCCCTCAATGGAGCATGGTGCAAAATTCTACTACTAACTATAATCTATAGATTGTAAGCTTGCAGCAGGACCCTCTAACCTCCAAGTCTGTCTGTTGTTACCCAGTTTGTTTTATCACTGTCTACTATTGTAAAGCGCAACGGAATCTGCTGCACTATATAAGACACTGTAACGGAATCTGCTGCGCTATATAAGACACTGTAACGGAATCTGCTGCGCTATATAAGACACTGTAACGGAATCTGCTGCGCTATATAAGACACTGTAACGGAATCTGCTGCGCTATATAAGACACTGTAACGGAATCTGCTGCGCTATATAAGACACTGTAAATAAATATAAATAAATAAATAAACTCCCTGAAACTAGTTTTCAAAAGTAGGCAAGTATGTGCTGAAATATATAATACATAAAATGTGTTTATATTATGGCTACAGCTGTAATTACTTGGGATAGTTGTTCTGCTACGTACATTACCATCTTGTTTTATTAGCACCTTATAAAGTGTTAATTATCTCACAAGCTCAAAACAATAATTTAAAATAACTTTTGATTGTTGCCACAGTGATACTTGGTGACCCCAAATAATGGCACACTACCACTTGGGCACCCAGAGCAATGACACAATACCACTAGATGACTCAGAACAATGACACACTACCACCAGGGAACCCAGAACAATGACACACCACCACTAGGGGACCCAGAACAATGACCCACTACCACTAGGGGAGCCAGAACAATGACACACTACCACTAGGGGAGCCAGAACAATGACACACTACCACTAGGGGAGCCAGAACAATGACACACCACCACTAGAGGAGCCAGAACAATGACACAATACCACTAGGGGACCCAGAACAATGACACACCACCACTAGGGGACCCAGAACAATGACACACTACCACTAGGGGACCCAGAACAATGACACACCACCACTAGGGGACCCAGAACAATGACACACCACCACTAGGGGAGCCAGAACAATGACACACTACGACTAGGGAACCCAGAACTATGACACACCACTACTAGGGGACCCAGAACAATGACACACTACCACTAGGGGAGCCAGAACAATGACACACCACCACTAGAGGACCCAGAACTATGACACACCACTACTAGGGGACCCAGAACAATGACACACTACCACTAGGGGACCCAGAACTATGACACACCACTACTAGGGGAGCCAGAACAATGACACACTACCACTAGGGGACCCAGAACTATGACACACCACCACTAGGGGACCCAGAACAATGACACACTACCACTAGCGAACCCAGAACAATGACACACCACCACTAGGGGACCCAGAACAATGACACACCACCACTAGGGGACCCAGAACAATGACACACCACCACTAGGGGACCCAGAACAATGACACACTACCACTAGGGGAGCCAGAACAATGACACACCACCACTAGAGGAGCCAGAACAATGACACAATACCACTAGGGGAGCCAGAACAATGACACACCACCACTAGGGGACCCAGAACAATGACACACCACCACTAGGGGACCCAGAACAATGACACACCACCACTAGGGGACCCAGAACAATGACACACCACCACTAGGGGAGCCAGAACAATGACACACTACCACTAGGGGAGCCAGAACAATGACACACCACCACTAGGGGACCCAGAACTATGACACACCACCACTAGGGAACCCAGAACTATGACACACTACCACTAGGGGACCCAGAACTATGACACACCACTACTAGGGGAGCCAGAACAATGACACACTACCACTAGGGGACCCAGAACTATGACACACCACTACTAGGGGAGCCAGAACAATGACACACCACCACTAGGGGACCCAGAACTATGACACACTACCACTAGGGGACCCAGAACAATGACACACTACCACTAGGGGACCCAGAACTATGACACACCACCACTAGGGGACCCAGAACAATGACACACTACCACTAGGGGACCCAGAACTATGACACACCACTACTAGGGGAGCCAGAACAATGACACACCACCACTAGGGGACCCAGAACAATGACACACCACCACTAGGGGACCCAGAACAATGACACACTACCACTAGGGGACCCAGAACAATGACACACCACCACTAGGGGATACAGAACAATGACACACTATCACACTACCACTAGGGGACCCAGAACAATGACACACCACCACTAGGGGACCCAGAACAATGACACACCACCACTAGGGGACCCAGAACAATGACACACCACCACTAGGGGATACAGAACAATGACACACTATCACACCACCACTAGGGGATACAGAACAATGACACACCACCACTAGGGGACCCAGAACAATGACACACTACCACCAGGGGACCCAGAACAATGACACACTACCACCAGGGGACCCAGAACAATGACACACCACCACTAGGGGACCCAGAACAATGACACACTACCACACTACCACTAGGGGACCCAGAACAATGACACACCACCACTAGGGGATACAGAACAATGACACACCACCACTAGGGGACCCAGAACAATGACACACTACCACTAGGGGACCCAGAACAATGACACACTACCACTAGGGGAGCCAGAACAATGACACACTACCACTAGGGGAGCCAGAACAATGACACACCACCACTAGGGGATACAGAACAATGACACACTATCACACTACCACTAGGGGACCCAGAACAATGACACACCACCACTAGGGGATACAGAACAATGACACACCACCACTAGGGGACCCAGAACAATGACACACTACCACTAGGGGACCCAGAACAATGACACACCACCACTAGGGAACCAAGAACAATGACACACCACCACTAGGGGATACAGAACAATGACACACTACCACCAGGGGACCCAGAACAATGACACACTACCACCAGGGGACCCAGAACAATGACACACCACCACTAGGGGACCCAGAACAATGACACACCACCACTAGGGAACCAAGAACAATGACACACCACCACTAGGGGAGCCAGAACAATGACACACTATCACACTACCACTAGGGGACCCAGAACAATGACACACCACCACTAGGGGATACAGAACAATGACACACCACCACTAGGGGACCCAGAACAATGACACACTACCACTAGGGGACCCAGAACAATGACACACTACCACTAGGGGAGCCAGAACAATGACACACTACCACTAGCGAACCCAGAACAATGACACACCACCACTAGGGGATACAGAACAATGACACACTATCACACTACCACTAGGGGACCCAGAACAATGACACACGACCACTAGGGGACCCAGAACAATGACACACCACCACTAGGGGATACAGAACAATGACACACTATCACACTACCACTAGGGGACCCAGAACAATGACACACCACCACTAGGGGACCCAGAACAATGACACACTACCACCAGGGGACCCAGAACATTGACACACTACCACCAGGGGACCCAGAACAATGACACACTACCACTAGGGGACCCAGAACAATGACACACTACCACCAGGGGACCCAGAACAATGACACACTACCACCAGGGGACCCAGAACAATGACACACTACCACTAGGGGACCCAGAACAATGACACACTACCACCAGGGGACCCAGAACAATGACACACTACCACCAGGGGACCCAGAACATTGACACACTACCACTAGGGGACCCAGAACAATGACACACTACCACCAGGGGACCCAGAACAATGACACACTACCACCAGGGGACCCAGAACAATGACACACTACCACCAGGGGACCCAGAACAATGACACACTACCACCAGGGGACCCAGAACATTGACACACTACCACCAGGGGACCCAGAACAATGACACACCACCACTAGGGGAACAATGACACACCACCACTATGGGACCCAGAACAATGACACACCACCACTAGGGGAACAATGACACACTACCACTAGGGGACCCAGAACAATGACACACCACCACTAGGGGACCCAGAACAATGACACACTACCACTAGGGGACCCAGAACCATGACACACCACCACTATGGGACCCAGAACAATGACACACCACCACTAGGGGAACAATGACACACTACCACTAGGGGACCCAAAACCATGACACACCACCACTAGGGGACCCAGAACAATGAGGATGACACACTAAAACTAGGGGACCCAGAACAATGACACTACCATTAGTGGACCCAGAACAATGACCCACTACCTCTGGGAAGGCAAAAAGATGGTACACTACCATTACGGGACCCAGGACACTGGCACACTACCAATATGCC
Organism: Crinia signifera; assembly: GCF_055691185.1. NCBI lineage: Eukaryota > Metazoa > Chordata > Amphibia > Anura > Myobatrachidae > Crinia > Crinia signifera. Next base: position 19,276,409 of record NC_139224.1, on the reverse strand, counting down.
ACCCAAGAAATTGGCACACAACCAACTCTTGGGACACTAAATCAAACAATGGCATGCAACTGCTAGGGGACTTAGAACAATGGCACACTACCACTTGGGAACCCTGAATAACATTACAATACCACGCAGAACAATGGCACACTACCACTTGTGCACCTACAACACACTATCACCTATTGTGAAACCAGAATAGTGTCACATTACCACTAGGAAACCCAAACCAATGGCACACTACCTATTGTGCACCTCAAACACACTATCACCTATTGGGAACCCAGAATAGTGTCACATTACCACTAGGAAACCCAAACCAATGGCACACTACCTATTGTGCACCTCAAACACACTATCACCTATTGGGAAACCAGAACAATGCCACTTATGCTCACAGTACAATTGCACACTATCATTAGGCCTCCTAGAACAATAACACACTTCCACTTGGGCTCCTAGACCAAATGCATACTACCTGTTGGGCTCCCATAACAATGGCACACAATATATTGGTGTCCCAGAGCAGTGGCACACTACCACTTGGACAATCAGAACAATAACACTATACCTCTTTGGCTCCCAGAACAATAACACACTACCACTTACACACCCAACACCATGCACAACACTTCTTGGTGTCTTAGAATAATGTTAAATGACTTTTGAGGACAAAAAGCAATGTCACATACTCATTGTCCCAGATCATACTTGCCTACCCTCCTGGAATGGCCGGAAGCTCCAGAAAGCCCACTGCTGCCCGACTGCCCACTTAGCAATTTAAGTGGGCGGTCCAGGCAGCTAATGGTTTGATTCTCTCTGAATTGCATCACTGTAGCCACACCTCCTGCATTACAATGACTGTACTCTTGGCATTGTGAAGCAGGGGGCATGGCTACGCTGACATGTTAATTGCCACCACGACCTCTGCGCCACCGTCTTTTTTTGTTGTTTGCCTTGTACCCAGAGGTGTAAATACCATTGGTGCAGCAGGTGCAGTGCACTGGGTCCCACTGCTGCCCCTTGAACCCTCTTCCTGACACCCACTGTTTTCCCTATTACACTCTGCCTCTCCCTGTCACCCACTGCTGTGTTGCATATTGTGATCTTGGGTTGGGGTAATTATATTTTTGCACCTGGGTTCACAACCCAGAAGTTCCGACACTGCTAAAACCCTCCCCCCTTTTAATATGTCACTCTCCCCGCACCACCCCATAGCTGAGCTGACATGGCTGTTCTCCTGGAGGGAGCAGCCCTGAAGTCAGCAACTATGCCACAGATTGAAAAAAAAAAAATGGACAGCAGTTATATGTTGGCTATGATATGGAAAACCAGAGAAGGGGAGCAGCTAATCATGGGGGATCATGTACAGGTGTCAGTCCCATACAATTACCCTGTACAGCTGCCTTCAGCTGTTCTCAAGTTTGCCACCGGAGCTAGAGATGTCCACACAGATTTACAGCCAGCACCAGTCAATTGTTATTCACTGTTCTCGAGTTTTCATGTGAGGGCCAATGTATTTTATTTTTGTTACTTGTGGGGACTAATGTGTTTTTTTTTCATATGTGGGCCGATGGGTTTCTTCCTTTTCATGTGGGGGGGGATGTGTTTTTTCCCTGTGGGGATCTGATGGCGTGCCTTGGCAATTTTAAAATTTTGTTTGGCGTGCCGCAAGGGTAAAATGACTGCTCTAGAGACTGTTACTTCCATCTCTACATATAGGAAATAAAAAGCGATCTACTGAAGTGCACCATCTTACAGTACTCAGCTAAACATTAATATTTGAACTATTTGGGGATATGTATAGTCCCAAGTAGGACATAAGTGAATATGATTATGTACACACCATCCTGAAGAAGCCTGTTTGGCAAAACTAGTCGATTCATGTGGAGATCCCGCCTATGCCGATTGCGCAACACGGCATTGACGGGTAAGTCTTCCGGCAGACCCCTTGTACCCTGGGAACAGGTATTTTCTCCTAACCACTCTAACGAGCTTACAAGACTTTGAACAAAGCTACTATATCTACACCTACTTGGCCAGTGCACCAGGACTATATATGTTTGTCCTGTGACCCCCTGTCCTTTTGTGTGTGTATACCGGTAGTAGCAGTCATCTAGTTATTATTATTATTTTAAATTGAGCATTATTCAGTGTATTTTAAACACCTATATAGTGATAATTTATTGCTATTCAAACTGTCCTTTTTATATTGT